>NC_134270.1:124116500-125342750 GCF_031893055.1 Leptodactylus fuscus | reverse complement strand
AGATTCATGTCCTCTCCATCTCTGCCCCAGATTCATGTCTCCACATCTCTGCCCCCCAGATTCATGTCCCCTCCATCTCTGCCCCCAGTGTCATGCCGTCCTCTCCTTCATCTGCCCCCAGTTTCACGTTCCACCTCAGTGTACACATTACACTTACCTTCTCCTCGCTCCCCCGCCGCTCTCTCCGCGCGCCTCTCTCTCTCGCACACAGTTGTAGACGCGATGTGACGTCATCACATTGCGTCTACACAGCCAGTAGCCGGCGTGCAGCGGCGAAGCAAGGAGCTGCGCTGTGACAGCTCCTTGCTTTAGCCGCGTATGTGTTCAACTCCGATCTGCGTCCTCTGGACGCAGATCTGAGTTGAAATCGGGACATACCTCTCTCCAACCGGGACCGCGGGACACGTCACCAGAATCGTGAATGTCCCGCGGAAATCGGGACTGTTGGGAGGTATGTATATAGCATAGAGGCAGGCCAACCAGTATCTTTCCTCCTTTTGCACTGCCTTCTCAACACCATTGCTAGGTCCGCAATCATCAGTTATCCTGCAACATTTTGCTGCTGCCTTAGGCCTGCTGCTGTGCGTGTATGTGTCCTACGGTATGCTCACAAAGCCTAGGGGGCCCTAGTACAAGGCTAGAGCTAGGCAGCAGGCTACTGACAGGTTCCCCAGGACAGAAACAGCTGAAGATAAGGAATAAGCATCAAGCTACTAGTAATATACCATGTGTGTTGTAGCACTTTCAGAAATATGGGAATGTGATAAAATATTTAGCTGCACAGTAAAGGCCAGAATGGGCCTGGTGGGATCTAGTTACCCAGGCCTCACATGGACTTCATGCTGTTGTATTTTCTCTCAAGAGTTTACCTATACAAATTGCTATAGTTAAAAAAAAATGCATTTCAAGATATATATTTTTAAAAAACAACACAGAAACTACCTGACTGAAATGATTTCCTTTTCCGTCTTCTTTCCTTTCTTTAGTGTGTACACTGATTATGGGTAAGAAGGGACATCTGTAACTGCCATGTGTGAATCATGGATACTTTTCCACCACTTTATTCCTTATAAATGACCGTGAACAGGCGGTAGTTGTGGAGGTTATATTAGGGTGGACTACTTTAAAGAATAGCCCTCAACAAGAGAGAAAATGTGCATAGATGTCATTCAAAGTTTCTTATACCTCCATGCACAATGCCAGAATGTCCCTATTAGTGCCACCCATAGTGTTGCCAGCCGGAAAGTGTTCCCTTATCCTTTAAGTACTATCATAGTGTCTATCATACACCTCTGTCATTCACATATCATTAATAGACACCATGATAGTACTTAGAGGTTAAACAGCAATACCTGAAGGAGAACGCATGTCTGCTCATGCTGGATCCAGTCATATGCAATTGCAATTGTTGCATTTTTGCCTGTGGAGAAAAGTGATCTATGCAATTTTACATAATCCATGTAAGTGGAATCAACCTGACCTGAGCTCTTCATGAAACCTGTCTATAGCCATCTCTTTGGAAGATCTCTGATCCATACAACTTATCTTACCAGTTAAAGTGAAATTCATAAATAGCACTTATGTTTTTGCATGTTTGTATATTATTCTTATGTCTGATATTAATACCATTTTTAACATTACAACATTTTTACTACTGTTAGTTGTGTTCTCAGTTATGTGAGATGAGTGTGATGGCCTCTGTTGGGTGAACACCAACGTGTAGGAGTGCTGATAATTTGGCAGACATATTGAGGCTCCTATGTTATTAGTAGGACAAGGTGTATCCCATTATTACAAGATGAATTCCTAGACTTTTATTTGTCTGCTCTGGATGGATCCTTTGACATTCACCTTATGCACACTCATTACTTGCATTAGAAAGCCTAATCCTCTTGCTGTCCAGTGATCTCAGAAGTGCCACCAGGTCTTGCTTATGTCATTGTCTTCCTGCTCCCATGAACCCGACTAATGTGATTTTGTGATCTCATTAATGTCAAGGGCAAGGTTGGTAAGAGGATGACCCTGACATATTAGGGTGATCCTATTAAGGTGTGTTGGGCAGTTTATGTCTATAAGAGAGTGATTCTTGACCTATAATAGCATGATCTCATTAAAGTCTTTGGTTGTCTGCTGGCTCATGTGTGGAAGAAGGTGATCCTATGATTGCTTTGGTGGTAGCTGCAGACGTGCATGATTCTATAGACATTTAGCTGCCATTCTGGTAAAGAACAGACATTGTGCTTTGTAGTCAGACTAGGAAAATATCATTAGCCTGAGAATACTAGAATTCATTCTATAGTGTCCTTTAGAAAAATTAAAAAAAAAAAAAAAAAATCCATCATGAAGTAGTTGAATGTAAGTTGTAAGTCTATTAAGCTGTCAGAGTCCAGACTTTCTGGCTTGATCCAAAATAGTTCATATTGACTTTGCTATTTATAGTTATACTGTATAATTCCATTCCCTTACTGTACAGCTTGGCTCTGTCCATAAATTCACCAGAGTTATTGGAAAATGTCTCCCTTAATTAGATGAATGATTGTTTTGTTGGGGAGACATTGGGGTATTGAGTATATCACAGATCTGAGCGCTGTCATCTGATTGGTTGCTGTGCTGGACCACTTTTTATTTGTGTTGTGTGTGCAGGTTCTTACCCTGTGCTGGTTAGTTTTGAGCCCATACTTTCCTTCCTCTGTTCCATATTTAATATGACATTAGGTAAGAAGAGGAGCATATGGTGGTTAATATAGAGCTCTTAAACACAGCTGGCAGCAGTGGTGGAACATAAATTAAAGAAAAAAATCCATTCCATTCTAAAAGAACACTGCAGGCAAAACTAATACAGTGTTATGCGTAGTGCAAGATCTGAAGGGCAAAGTGTGACACAGGGATTCTCACTTTAGTATTCTTTGAATTCCTGTTTACAACTGTGTACAGCCTCCAAGTAAGTATATAGCTATTATATGGTGCTCATGGAGGTTTATGGGTTCATACAGTAATTCTGTATACCTATAAATGCCTCTGCTTGGAGTATGCATTGAGAATTCCTTCAGACACATTAAGACAGTGTAACCAATGGATAGAAGGCCTAATGTGGCCCTTGGGTACCCGGTAAATGACTGCAACTGCTAGAATTTGCGAATACTGTTGTGCACCCACAGCTCCAGAAGTATGGATTAAGATCAAATCAAATCTTTGTTGGGCCTCATGCACACGAACATTGATGGACATGAAAAAAAATAATGGACATTAACAATAGATGAAACTATCCGGCTTTAACATCTGTTTCCCATTAGTGTGTAACATTTTTTATCTGTTGTCTGGTCATTTTTAACGCCTGTTTGTCATACATTTTCAAGGTCGGGCCCCATGTGGCGTAAACGGCACCGGAAAAACATTAACGAAAAATACCCGCAACAGAAATGCTGTGACTTCTAAAAATGTTGCGTTTTTGGAAATCGCAGTATGTCCGTCATGCCTGCAGAAACTCCAGCGATTTCCCTATCAGTATAATTGAAGCGGAAAGTCTGCAGAGGAAATCTCTGCAGACTTTGTGTAAAAAGTAAAGCAGGAAAAACTGCAATGCGTTTCCGCCGTGGTTTTCCCAAATCACTATTTTGCTGTGCCCCGCTGTGTGTGCATGAGGCCTCATATAGGGTTTTCATGTTCAGGTTTTTGAACCAAGACATATCCAGGGAAAAGATAAGTGGCACCTGTTCTTTATGACAGCGGTGCACATAATGGTCACTATGCAGTAAATAATCGAAGGTTTGGTTAATACATTGGTTTTAGCCCAGTGCAGGTGGGCAGTGTTTCGGCAACATACAATTGATGCTTAGTGTGTTGTGACCGGTATTTGGTCTCTGCTTTTCTAATTCACCCCTGGTTCTGCCTATAATGACAGCTGAATGCAGTAACATGGCCTGAGTTGTAGACCTCTGAGTACTTGTTTAGCGGTGAAGTTAACAAATCTTTTCCTATCATGTTGCCTGTAGCAATGGAATATGGAAGACAATATCCTCAACCTTGTATAGATCCAACATCACATTTACCTTGAAGTGCGGTAGTCCTTATTCTCATACCCTTTTTTAGCACTTTTATGTCTTTGCTGCCAGGAGGAAGAAAACGGTGTCCTGGATTCAGCCTGGAAGTGGCCTTTCTATGGTACATGTAGATAGTTCCTGGGATCTATCAGAGGCATCATTGGCGAGTGTTGCATAAAAATTAGGCTACGGTACACCTATCTACTGCGTATGATTCAGATTCCTGATAGACTTTTAGAGAGAGCTTCCATCTTGTAGCCCCGGTTTGTTTTGTTATGCTTTTTAGTTATTAGAAGAGGTCGACTTCTAGTTACATGCACTAAATACTCATTTCTAGAGGAAGCGAAAAGGAAGTGCCAGTCGTTACTGACAGGAATTTGGATAAGCTTAATCTTTTGTTCCTGTAAACAGATGAATTTCTTGCATCTTAAAATCATCAAATACAACTATGGAAAAAAACTCCTCACAGCACCTGAATTGAAAGGTATTTCTTTAGGAAGGGTCAGATCCCTGCCACACGACAAAATAGGAGTGATTAAACCCACCGTCCTGGAGGAGAGTTGATGGCACATGTGAGGTCACTCTCTATAATAAGAAACAGCAAATACAGAATACTATAGTGGGAAAAAAAAACACTTTTGATACGACCTAAAGTGTAAACAGACACTTAGTTTTAAAGCAACCAAGGGTCCTGTATATAAAAATCTGATTATCAAGACAAACACAGTATCCCGATAAATTTGGAGCAGAACTAACATTGGTGGGTGGATCAGACTGGGCAATTGCCAAGAGCCCGTTGGGGATCTGGACTTCTGCCCTGTTGTCGAAGATTTTAAAGCAAGCGCCGATTTCAACTGTATCCACATTACAGACTACAAATACAGCTGACACCTATTTGGAGCAGAGAAACATAGGCTTGTTTCTTTGATATTATCTAGGCTGGTACATGCACAGGATGTCATCATCCCAGAGTTGGTGGCATGATGATGTCACAGTATTGTACCCTCCTGCGCCAGGACACTGACTTTGCAGATCAGAAGAAGCCACAGCCTTTAGGTGGGTAACATTTTAGAAAATGTGTCACTATTTGGATCTGAGAGGAATTTTTGGATCCATGGGGGGAACTATTTGGAGTAGCACAGATTTATGGCTATGACGGGCCTTCTCACTTTCACCTCCCCATGAGACAATGTACTATGCATTGCAACATAGAAACTATCTGGATCAAGGAAGATGATATTCGGCTGTAAGGGCACTGCACTATTTCACTATAGGGGCACTGTTTAGCTATAGGGGGACATAATTTGGTAACAGGGAGCACTAGCTGGTTATAGGTTGGGACTGTTTGGCTATAATTTGCAGTTTCTGGCTGTAGGGGAGCACCATTCTCATATTAAGTGATTATTTTCCTAATAATAGACAAAAGTCTCATTTTGGCTCCCATATTTCTTCTCAACCTTAAGCCCTCCAACTTCAAATACGCCCAATTCAAGTTACTTCAATATATCACTAGCCGCCCTGATCCACATGGCCTTTAATTGGAGAAAATCTTTTCTGTCAGTGACAGTTCATGAGACGAGTTGACACTATTATGTTACATAAGAAGATTAATGCCACCATCTCCAATACCTGCCCGATCTTTGATAAGGTCTAGCACCTTGGATCCACAGGTTTCACATCCCAGGTCTTCCATATTGTTTTCAGCTTTAGCCATATGATTGGAGTTCCTTCACCCACTTCACTACTCGCTGCCCATGTGCACTATGACGCTACTTATCCCCCTTTCTCCCCTGACCCAGGTTGGTTTTTGTATTTTTACTCTCTCCTTGCACAATGGTGAGCACTTTTACTGTGTGGCATACTGTAAGAGTCTCAGACACAATGTTTGGGGCACTATGTTTGACACTATTTTAGGGGAATTATTCATCTGGCACTATTGTTATATTTATAACAACACTAACATCTGCCCGTGACTTCATCTGCGGGTTGGTGTTGGTGCTGAGTCGCTTATATTTAGCCAGTTGCTGTTGTCGATGATCCACTTGCTCCCACGTGTCGGCTCTGCTACATCGTTGCGTATGCGCAGCATACCCAGCTGTATGTACATCTCTGCATATGGAGACCCTACTTAACTGTGCTACAGCGCTGCCTAAGCTCTGCTACATCTGGCCATTTGGATTACAGGGGTGTTCTTATGTCAGTGTCTGAGCAGCTTCTGTGTTGGAAACGGCTGAACGGATGTTGCTGATATTTGCCACAGTTCAATCAGCCTGCTCCCGCATCTTGTCTCTGCTACATCGCAGCATATGCGTAGGATACTGTATGTACATTTTTGCATATGGAGAACCTATAGAGCTGTGCTACAGTGTGCCTAAGCTGTGCTACATCAGGTAATTGTGATTACAGGGGTTTGGTCATGTGAGTGTCTGAGCAGCTTCTGTGTTACAAACAGCTGAACAGATGTTGCTGAAATGTGCCACAGTTCTCCCCCCTCCCCGTCAGAGGCAGAACAACACATTCCCCCGTCTTACTCACCGAAATTCTACACCCCATATACTCTTCTTGCCCACACACAGCCTGCATGTTCTGTAGTCTCCTGATCTTCCATGAGACTCCATTTTCTTCAGCTTTCACACTGTCCGGTTTCATCCTATATAGCTCTGCCCACAAAATAGTGTGTAGCTCCGCCCACCCAATAATCCTATCCGAAAACGGCTCAAGGACCTGTAATGACGTCATCACGTTCCTTTAGTGGAGGGTGAATCTAAATTTGTTCATAGCGGTCGTGTAGTGACGTCATTTACTGGGATAAAAAGTAGCTTATGTTTTAATCGGGGTTCCTATTGTGTATGTAGCAGATTTCAGGCAAATCCATTCAGCCGTTTTTGGGTGATTGAGGAACAAACATCCAAACACACAAACAACCAAACACACAAACTTTCACATTTATAATATTAGTAGGATAATTATTGGGGACACCGTGAAATGTAGAAGGTGCACCAACGGGTAGATGGGACAGACACAAGCACAGATTTAGGAGAAAAACTCCACTTGAATCCACTATCTGAAAATGCTATACTCCAAACCAAAGGACAGCGTAAAATTTAACTTTTATTAAATAATGTTAAAACAATAACTCCGGGTATATAGAAGATAAAGTGTCAAACTAACTGCATAACCTTCCTAATAAAGTCTTTGCATGAAAATGACTCAATTAGTGTCTAGCTCCCAACTCTCTAGTTCAGAAGCCAAGGGTATGCTTATTGATCCAGAAATAACTTCTCCCCTGGATCAATAACAGATAAACAAATATCTCACTAATATTTAAATATTAAAAGAAGACAGAACATTGGCATGCCGTCTATAAAGTAGCAAAATGGGCTAGGGTATTCCTATATTAGGATATGAGCTACCTCCCACTCTGCCCAATGTTAGCTATCCGGCATCAAGCCGATATAGCAGCTGATGGTAATTTGCTGAGGATCTATTCAAGGGTTTTAGATCCCCATTCACATATAGTATAGTCCCGTCTCAACACGTTTCCCTCCCGTATTTAGGAGTTCATCAGGAGACTAAATGACCAACAAAGTCTGTTGCTTCAATCTTACTGCAAATCATTTAGGTATCCTATGCT
Organism: Leptodactylus fuscus; assembly: GCF_031893055.1. Classification (NCBI taxonomy): domain Eukaryota; kingdom Metazoa; phylum Chordata; class Amphibia; order Anura; family Leptodactylidae; genus Leptodactylus; species Leptodactylus fuscus. Next base: position 125,335,076 of record NC_134270.1, on the reverse strand, counting down.
GGATTGGGTGTCTTAGGGTTTATTCTAGAGGAAGCAAAAAAATGGGGTGAGACGCATTGATAACGAAAAAGGTTTATCCCCCAGTTATACACCCTAATACTATGTATATGTTGGAGTGGTTTTAAAGGTAGCTGGTTTTGAACAATACATCTTATTTTTTATTTATTTTATTAATGATGTATGGGTTTAGTAAGTGACATTAGCTCTTGGAAATTGGGGTTATTTTATCTCGTTTTGTGAAAGGGTACATTGATATCATACATTTATGGAAATGTCCTGTTTGACAGATATATTAAACAATAGGTGACATTAGGGTATATTCACATGTTGCGGTTTTGCTGCGTTTTTTTGAGAAAACGCATGATTTCAAAAAGAGTAATTGTCCTATTGCCAGCAATATCTACCTTTGACTACTTATATCCTTTTGAGATCGGGATTGTATGAGACCAGGACTTTATGTATAGTCTGGGTTGATATCCTAAATATACTTACTTGTGTTCCTCTCAGAAGCCCTAAGATAATAACATGCTTCCGATCATGAAGCGGTGTGCTAGCAGCGTCACCGTTACCATAACCGACCGAGCTCCGTGTGCACGCTCCAATGGGAGGAGGGAGGCGTGCCCTATGGTTAGTTCCGGTGGACACGCCCCTTTTTTCGGAGCGATGCGCAGGGAAGGCCGGCGATAACACACATTATGGACTGGGTATAAAGGTAGGTGGTATGCCGTTATGCCCTCAGCTTTCATCCTGGTACCTGTGCCTACCATCAAGGCACGGGGAACGGTGGTTTTAACCGCCCATCTTCTATAGACAGAAAGTGGACTATTGAGTTCAAAGTAAATGTGAGCCGCCGAAAAAGGAGGTAGATAGGCTCCGATAGGGTTCCTGGCTATTAGGATATATGGAAAGCATAGGATACCTAAATGATTTGCAGTAAGATTGAAGCAACAGACTTTGTTGGTCATTTAGTCTCCTGATGAACTCCTAAATACGGGAGGGAAACGCGTTGAGACGGGACTATACTATATGTGAATGGGGATCTAAAACCCTTGAATAGATCCTCAGCAAACTACCATCAGCTGCTATATCGGCTTGATGCCGGATAGCTAACATTGGGCAGAGTGGGAGGTAGCTCATATCCTAATATAGGAATACCCTAGCCCATTTTGCTACTTTATAGACGGCATGCCAATGTTCTGTCTTCTTTTAATATTTAAATATTAGTGAGACATTTGTTTATCTGTTATTGATCCAGGGGAGAAGTTATTTCTGGATCAATAAGCATACCCTTGGCTTCTGAACTAGAGAGTTGGGAGCTAGACACTAATTGAGTCATTTTCATGCAAAGACTTTATTAGGAAGGTTATGCAGTTAGTTTGACACTTTATCTTCTATATACCCGGAGTTATTGTTTTAACATTATTTAATAAAAGTTAAATTTTATGCTGTCCTTTGGTTTGGAGTACAGATTTAGGAGAAGCAGCAGTTTATGGCGATTTAGAACTAGTATCTTCTATTAAATGGTCACCCCATGTTGCTAATATTGGTGTTTATACGGCCGGGGCCAAACCGCGGCGGAAACGCAGTGGAAAAAAACACTATATTTTACAGTCACTGCAAGGTAGATGGGATTATAGCGAATAAGTGATGCGCACATGCTGCGATTTCCAAAACTGTTTTGGAAATGGCAGCATGTCAATTATACTTACGGAAACGCCAGGGTTTTTTTTTTATAGGTATAATGGAAGGAGAAAATCTACAGAGGAAACCTCTGCAGGCTTTCTGAAGAAAGGCTCTGCAGGAAAAAACATGATGTCCATAAAGCAGAAAAAAAACGCACAAGCGGCACCACGTCTGTATTATAGCCAATTTCAAGCTAAGCTCATTTCAAGCTTGAAATTGTTGCTTCCCCTCTCTTCCTGTGCAAAGTGTTTTAAGAAGGATGAAATAAAGGATCACGATTTTAAATGAAGCACCCCGGTGAGTGCCCTGCTTATTTCTTTTTTTTGTGAAAAAAAAAAAAAAAACATGATGTGTTGACTTGGCGCCACAGTTTTTCCAGCAGCACTTTTTTTTTGCTGCGGTCCACTATATGGGGCCTTAGCCTATAGCAGTTTTTATTTAGTGTCAGAATGGCGGTACTATTGAATCCCTATGTAGTGTTAATGTGTGTGGTCATGGTGTGGTATTAAAGTATTGTATAGTGGCATTGATGGTAATATTTGTCTTTGTGTAATGACTGTGGCTTAAGTGTATAGTATGTGACTGTGTTGTTGGTACAGTATTTGGTACTTCGGGACTCCATGTTTAATTTCACTTAAAGCCATACTTTCTCTAGAACCAGTCCTGCCTAGGAGATCAGTTCCCCCGCAGTCCTCTCTGGTGCTAAGGGCCCCTTCATTGTGTTGATCCTTTTATGAATGCTTATTCTTTTAGTGAATTCTTTGTGCACGTATAAACGTTTTTATAGGTTGCTTTGTATTGTTATTTCAAGCCGTCTTATCATTTGCTTCTAAGTGAAATAATTAAGAGGCAAAATGTTCCCTAAATATAAAGGCAGATATGATTACCATTCAGAGACTGCCATAGTAGTGATTGCTAATAATTGCTGCCAGGTTGAACATACTTTCATCGTGTGTGGGTCAATGTCACCATCTCCAATAGCTTTTTATCATAGTAATAATTGCAGTAGCCTTGAATGAAGAAGAACTGCTTTAGCTGAAGCACACAACCATAATGTGACTGCTCTGTGGAAGAGAAAAATATTATGTTATATTCTATGGGATAATTGCTTCATGCTTATGGCACCTTATGAACTATTGTATGGGATACACCAGTCCTTAACTTTTTTCTGTTGCATAGTCCAGGTTCAATTGGCTTATTAGAATTTGGTATAGAAGATTCATCAAAATAACTAAAAAAAAAGTAACTCCCAGCTACAAACTTTACTGTGGCTGGGACTATGAGGGTAAGTTCACTCGTGTTTCTTGGTCTGGAACTACGCCTCAGGTTCCAGACCAAAAAACGAGTAGCCGTGACTGACTGCCGGTGCACTTTACCGGCATCCAGTCGCGCACTCCGTTCCAGATCAGGCCCAATGAATGGACATAGTTGGGAGGAGGTAGTGTCTTCAGGCCAAATCGCAAGACGAATCGGCCTGAAGAATGAGCATTTCCGTTCTTTTTTCTGGGAGCCGGAACAAACGACTCCCGGAAAAAAGAACTGACCTGCTCCCATTGATTTAAATGGGAGCCGTCTTTTTGGTCAGGATTTTGAGGCGGGTACGGCCTCAAAATCCTGACCAAAAAACCCATGTGAACTTACCCTTAGGCCCCAGTTTGCTGTGTTTTTTTTTAGTTAAAGTCAGGAGCAGTGGCATAACTAGGAATGGCGGGGCCCCGTGGCGAACTTTTGACATGGGGGCCCCCCCGACACCGAAGATCTCGACCGAGTCCCTCCTACGCATTCCTGCGCGCTCTATTATGTTCCATAGTGGCCCCTGCACACAGTATTATACCCAATAGTGGCCCCTGCACACAGTATTATACCCAATAGTGGCCCCTACAGGACTAAATACTGTCACGTCACCTGCTGACCGCTATACCAGGACAAATTGTGGATAAAAAATCTGGTCATGTGCATTACAATTTAGTAACTCCATGTGCCTCATATTAATAGCAGTTAACCCCATCATCTCCCTCACATTAACCCCTGTGTGCCCCACCATAAGAGTTACTGATATGTGAGAGACATGGAGGTAATAATAAAGTATCTTCATTATTATTACCCCCATATGTCTCACATATCAGTAACTCTTATGGTGAGGCACACAGGGGTTAATGTGAGGGAGATGATGGGGTTAACTGCTATTAATATGAGGCACATGGAGTTACTAAAACACAAGTAATCACCCCATATGCCTGACATTAATAAGTAACCCCAGTACGTACCTGTGTAGCTTTAGTTTCATTTTCCTTCTTCCTTTCTTCCTCCAGTGCAGGAAGGCAGGAGCTCGGCAGGGATAAGCCCCGCCTCCTCCTCTCATTGGTGGGCAGAGGACAGCAGAGAAAGGGAGGGGGGAGAGAGGGAGAGCGTCTTGAAGCGCTGACAGGAGCCAGAGCTGCAGCTCCTGTGTCTCAGCCGTTGCTGCAGCTTCGGGGCCCCCTGTTGGTGGAAAGTATTCCACCAACAGGGGGCCCTGATCATTATACTCGGGGGTCCGAAAAGACCTCCGAGAATAATGATAGCAGCGGTAGCAGCTGTCACCGGGCCCCTAATGTCCCGGGCCCTGTGGCAGCTGCTACCGCTGCTATGGTGGTAGTTACGCCACTGGTCAGGAGTGTATTTAACAGACGGGAAATGTTTAAGAGCTTCCTTTATATTTTCCACTCCTGACTTTGGCTCAAAAAATGGAACAAAATCCGCAACAAAAAAATGAGTTTCCGCAATGTGGAGCCTTATCCTAAAGGTAGCACTACATACGCGGCTCAAACTGTTTTTAAAGTAAAGCTATGTATACATACTGATCAGCCATAACATTAAAATAATATTGTTTAAGTCCAACTAGTGTAACCATAACAGCTCTGACTTGTTAAGACGTGGACTCCACAAGACCTTTGAAGCTGTCCTGTGGTATCTGGAACCAAGACAGCAAATCCTTTAAATCCTTTAAATCCTTTAAATTGCGAGGTGTGGCCTTGATTGATTTTACTTGTTTTTTTCCAGAACTACCCTCAAACCATTTCTACCTATTTTGCAACGTGGCCGGGCTCACTTTATCACTAGGGCCCGACATAGCAGGCCGCAGCCAAAACCAGATGCACGGAAAATCCACAGTGGAAATGCATTGTGGATTTTTCTACAGCGCGTTTCACAGATAATCAATTTTTCTGGTAACTTTTGATTTTATTTTTTTTTTTTCATTTATACCTATACAGAAACCTCCAGTGTTTCTGTAAGTATAATTGACATGCTTGGAATATTGCATTTCCACTGCACGGATTTTTCTGCAATGTGTGGATTGCTAATACTGCCAAATCACGACATTTATACCACAAGGTGTTTCAGCCTAATAAAAGCCACTACCATTACGAGTGCACTTGATCCACCAATAGTTGTCATGCACAGTTGTGTAAATATCGGGGTAGCAGCGATAGCAGATGCCACAGGGCCAAGAGACTTTGGGTGGCCTGATAATTTTTTTGTTATTTTTTTAATCGACCGTAGCAAATAATATGCCCTATTTACTTACTGATCCTTGCTCCTGATCACAGATGCCTCGGCTTCCCCTTTTGCATCCCATATCAAGTCGCTGGGGCCCGCTGGAGGGCGGAGGAGGCTGTGATCGGGAGCAGAGATCAGTAAGTGAGACTGTAAGCCTGCAAACCGCCGAGTATAATGATTAGAGGGCCAGAGGAGGTGAGGGAACGTAAAAAGCAATGTTTCATAACGCTCCTACACTCCGGCATCCTCCAGGTGTCTTCTGGCCTATTTGGTGACGTCACAGACGTAACAAAGACCAGGCCAGTGTCATTATGTGTCGCAACGCTGGCCTGGCTCACGTTATGTCTGTACCAACATTGAAGAAGGCCAAAAGCAGCAGGGAGTTCGTTGCAGTCTGGGACAGGTAAGTAACATTGTTTTTTATATTTGTCTCCTCCTCTGGGCATCATTACACTCTGGGGTCAGAAAAGACCCAATTGCCCAAGGCCTCTGTCCCCAGGGGGCCCCCCGGGATCCAGAGCCTGATGACTCTGGTTCCTGGAGTCAGGCCCAGCCATATCAATAACAGAAAGGGACCCAGTGTGAGGGCCCCTTTCTGAGGTGAGTAAAAATAACATTTTTACTCACCTATCCTAGGCGTCCAGCGTCATTTTCTGGACTTCAGACATTCATGCACTCTGAACGTCGCCGCTGAGGCCAGGCCCAATCACAGGTCTCAGCGGCGACATCCAGAACACATGACGTCAGCTGCAGAAAAGAGGAAGCGGCAGCGGTGGGGATAGCAGAGCAGAGCGAAGTGGCCCAGTAGACGTAAGGAAAGGTGAGTATAACTGCTTTGATATTTTCCCTTACCTCCCCTGGGCCTCTGATTATTATACTCTGGGTTCTGAAGAGACCTCACAGTATAATATAATAATAGAACTGAGGAAGTCTGTGGAGCCACTGTGGAGCAATATTCTGGGCTGGGGTGGGGTGGGGGCCTTCTGGAGAGCATATCATATTCTGTGGGGCCACTTTGGAGCATTATACTAGGGGTAAGTCTGGACAGCATATTATGCTGCGGGGAGTCAGTTTGGGCAGCCTACTATTCTGTGTGGGGCCCCTGTGTAGCGAATTGGGGCATTATACTGGGAGAACCCCTCTGGAGAGTATATTATACTGTGTGGAGGCCATTGTGGAGCATTATACTGGGGGGTCCCTCTGGAGGGCATATTATATTGCGTGCGTCATTGTGGACCATTATTTGGGGGGTACTAAGGAACATTATACTAGGGGACCCTCTGGGAAGTATATTAGTTTGTATGGGGCCACTGTGGAGCATTATACTGGGGTGAAGGGGCATTGTGGGGAACCTGTTTTACTGGGCTATTATTAATACGGGGGAAGTTTTTATAAGAGAGCAGTATTATTTTTATCGAGTGATTGTTACAGATGAGGAGGAATGTTACTGATACAGGGCATTATTTATCATTTATAAGAGCGCTGTTACTGATAAAGGTGTAGTATTATTTATAAACTGGTACTATTATTTATAAGGAGGCGCTATAGCAACTGATGACTGGGTGCAAAAATCTATTGGGCAGTATTGAATTGTGTGTGGGAAAAAGGGAGTTGTTATTACTGTTTTGTGGACAGAAAAGAGACATTATTAAGGGAGCGTTCACACTACCGTCAGTATCCGACAGCTAGAGTCCTTAAGTGTCCGTTCCCAAAGATGTCCGACTTTTCTAACGGATAGTCAAAACCTACATGTCGGGTTTTGCTGTCCGCTTGAAAAGTCGGACATCTTTGGGAACGGACAGTTAAGGACACCCACGGACTGTAAAAGAACGCACCCGATCTCCATTTAAATCAATGCAAAATGTCACGGACACAGCTATTGTCCGATGCTAATCTCCACACAAGATTTTGCACAGACATCAGCAGTGGACACTAGCCGTCGGACACCGACGGTAGTGTGAACGCTCCCTAAAAGGGTTGCTGTTAGAAGACGATGGTATTGTTTGTATATCAACATTTGGGGCCCCACTTTTAATTTTGCCCAGGGCCACACTTTGTCTAAAAGCAGGCTTGACTGTGAGGCATAATACTGTGTGCAGGGGCCATTGTGGGACATAATACTGTGTGCAGGGGCCACTGTGCGACATTACACTATGTGGAGGGGCCGCTATGGGACATTATACTGTCTGGAGGTTACTTTGGGACATTATAGTGTGTGAAAATAGTGTTATACTGTTTGGGGGCCAAGAAAGAGGGTTCTATGCCGTGGGAAGGGGGAAAGTGGGGACCCAAGTCAAAAGTTTGCTGGGGGCCCAGTCATAATTATGCCACTGGTCATGCATCACAGCAATATCCATATGTATGCCAGGAACAAGGGTCTCCCAACAGAACACAGTCCAGAGCATCACTACATCACTACATTCTGGCGCTATTCCCCAGATATAAAAGCATACGCGCACCCGTACATCCATATGATGTAAAAGAAAACATCCATCAGACTAGTAGCATTGCTCGTTGGTCCCATTCTCATGTTCATATGCCCATTTTAGTCTCTTTAAGCAGTGGATGGGGTCAACATAGCCATTCTGAACTTCCTGAGGCTGTACATCTCCATATTCCAACCCCAGTTGTCTATTTTGACACATTTCTGTCATAGAAGCACTCTAGGAATTTTCTTTTGTAATTTGTTTCATTTCAGCTCAGTTGCACTCATATGTTTTGTACCCTCTCATTATAGGCAGCTTGTTCATGTGTGGTCATATGTGGCTGACTTCTTGTGAGCTTACAGGCCTGTATTATTAACTATCAAATCTAACCTAGCAGCTCTTATACCCCTGCTGATCCAGCCCCAACCTCCTTGTTACAATGCAGTGTTGCTAAAGATATAATCATACCTTTAACCTTTCAAGGGACTGAAAGGGACAAAATATAGAAATTATAATTCAAAACCCACTCAATTCTATGCTGTTCCCGCCCCTTCCCATATAAACCCCTTTGGCCACAACGAAGTGTCAGAACAGTTCAGTGATATAGTAGGAGTTACAGAAATACAATCAATAGCTGCGGAATTATACTGCCGCCTTCTTTTACTACAGATGGGTGCTGTCTATGAGAGCTAGCTACACACTTCTCTTACTTCCCTTCTGCATGTAAGAGCTGACAGGGAGAACCCTATCACAAGCAGGATGCAATTTACTCTAGCTTCACACTAGCGTTCGGGCAGCCGTTTCAGATTCCGCTTAAAATCAGCGGAGAGAAAAATCTTGCAAAGATGAAATTTGCAAATTTGTAAAACTGTATTTGTCCACGCTATGCTGCTGATATTTGTTTAACAGGGTCAAAGGGGCTGACAGACTCTCTTTAGTAAAAGATTATGCTACCTTACTTAAAGGGGTATTCCCACGTCGCATATTCACCAGTCTTCGTTGATGTAAAATCTTCTGTCTTCCTGCTTTGTTGTGTCATTGTTGGGCGTGGTTACATATGCAAAGCCAAGCGGCGAGATGCCGCTGGCCCTGCGTGCACGCTCTTAGACCAGTCTAGCCTTCACAATGCGAATACATACCCGGCATCCGCCTCTCTATTACAACGGATGCCGGGTCTGTATTCGCATTGTGAAGGCTAGACTGGTCTCACCATCTATGAGCGTGCACGCAGGGCCAGCGGCATCTCGCCGCTGGCTTTGCATATGTGAATACAGACCAGGCTTCCGCTGTAATAGAGAGGCAGATGCCGGGGACGGTTAGACGCCGGCACAGATGCACAGGTGCCTGCAACATCGCTATGCTCCTGCCCTGCATGAAGCCAGCAGCGGTCCCGAAATAGCAGCATCGCTCCTGCGGCTGCTGGCTTCATGCAGGGCAGGAGCATAGCGATGTAGCAGGCATCTGTGTCTGTCCGGATGCCGGGTCTGTATTGACGGCCTCTTCCCCCAAAGGGTAAACTACCACCCCCCTCCAGGCTGCACTTAGTCCCTCCTCCATCCCCCCTCAGGGCAGGCAGATACATCACTTTACTTATGACCAGATAAGTCAAGGGATGTGTAAAAAAAAAAAAATGAATAGAGTAAGATAATGGACAAACAAAGCAGTTTTGCTGAAGCAGTGTATTTAGGAAAAGTCTTACATTCACATTAACAAGCAGTATAGATAGGATCCTTGTGATGGGACAACCCCTTTAAGGGGAAAAAGTAGTGGAGCGCTTGTTTGTTTTTCAGCAATTTGTGCTACAGTAGCGTTTATGTGAGATCAGGCCAGATGGGCACACCACATATACAAATTACTTTTATAGGAGCTTTTAGGACCATGATGGCGAACCTATAGCACGGGTGTCAAAGGTGGCTCTGTGTGGGCACCCATCTGTGGAACACATTACACTCTGTAGGGGCTACTGTGGAGCAAATTGTACTGTGTGGAAGCCACTTTGCAGCAGATTATACTGTATGGGGAGCACTGTGCAGCAGATTATACTATGTGGGGGCCACTGTGCAGCAGATTGTTTTGTGTGGAGGCCCCTTTGAAGCAGATTGTACTGTGTGAGGGTCACTGTGGAGTAGATTGAACTAAGTGGGGGTCCTTCGCTATTTATATCACACAGTAATATTATTCCGGGCCACAATAACATTGCACGGTCACTTTAAAAATATATGTGCATTGTAAATAACATTAATTGTTAAAAATTATGCCAGATACAAACTATTACCTTTCAGTAAAAATGTGTTTGTATAATTGAAAGCTCTGTAAACCCCTATTCACACAATCATATTTTGTGGGTCCGCAATTGTAGATCTGCACAGTATTAAGGTTAAATTGCTGTGTTGGCACTTTGCGATAAATTAGTGGGTTTGGGGTTGCGGTTTGGGCACTCGGCCTCTAAAAGGTTCGCCATCACTGTTTTAGGACATCCCATTCTAAATTCTTATCCTATAATATGGAGCTGGTCCACACTTTGCAGCAGGAATAGTGGACACTTTTCTAATACAGTCCTATGAAAAAGTTTGGGCACCCCTATTAATCTTAATCATTTTTAGTTCTAAATATTTTGGTGTTTATAACAGCCATTTCAGTTTGATATATCTAATAACTGATGGACACAGTAATATTTCAGGATTGAAATGAGGTTTATTGTACTAACAGAAAATGTGCAATATGCATTAAACCAAAATTTGACCGGTGCAAAAGTATGGGCACCTCAACAGAAAAGTGACATTAATATTTAGTAGATCCTCCTTTTGCAAATATAACAGCCTCTAGTCGCTTCCTGTAGCTTTTAATCAGTTCCTGGATCCTGGATAAAGGTATTTTGGACAAACAATTCAAGTTCAGTTAAGTTAGATGGTCGCCGAGCATGGACAGCCCGCTTCAAATCATCCCACAGATGTTCAATGATATTCAGGTCTGGGGACTGGGATGGCCATTCCAGAACATTGTAATTGTTCCTCTGCATGAATGCCTGAGGATTTGGAGCAGTGTTTTGGATCATTGTCTTGCTGAAATATCCATCCCCGGCGTAACTTCAACTTCGTCACTGATTCTTGAACATTATTCTCAAGAATCTGCTGATACTGAGTGGAATCCATGCGACTCTCAACTTTAACAAGATTCCCGATGCCGGCATTGGCCACACAGCCCCAAAGCATGATGGAACCTCCACCAAATTTTACAGTGGGTAGCATGTGTTTTTCTTGGAATGCTGTTTCTTTTTGGACGCCATGCATAACGCCTTTTTTTATAACCAAGCAACTCAATTTTTGTTTCCAAAATGAAGCTGCCTTGTCCAAATGTGCTTTTTCATACCTCAGGCAACTCTATTTGTGGCGTACGTGCAGAAACGGCTTCTTTCTCATCACTCTCCCATACAGCTTCTATTTGTGCAAAGTGCGCTGTATAGTTGACCGATGCACAGTGACACCATCTGCAGCAAGATGATGCTGCAGCTCTTTGGAGGTGGTCTGTGGATTGTCCTTGACTGTTCTCACCATTCTTCTTCTCTGCCTTTCTGATATTTTTCTTGGCCTGCCACTTCTGGGCTTAACAAGAACTGTCCCTGTGGTCTTCCATTTCCTTACTATGTTCCTCACAGTGGAAACTGACAGGTTAAATCTCTGAGACAACTTTTTGTATCCTTCCCCTGAACAACTATGTTGAACAATCCTTGTTTTCAGATCATTTGAGAGTTGTTTTGAGTAGCCCATGATGCCACTCTTCAGAGGAGATTCAAATAGGAGATCAACTTGCAATTGGCCACCTTAAATACCTTTTCTTATGATTGGATACATCTGGCTATGAAGTTCAAAGCTCACTGAGGTTACAAAACCAATTTTGTGCTTCAGTAAGTCAGTAAAAAGTAGTTAGGGGAATTCAAATCAATAAAATGATAAGGGTGCCCATACTTTTGCACCGGTCAAATTTTGGTTTAATGCATATTGCACATTTTCTGTTAGTACAATAAACCTCATTTCAATCCTGAAATATTACTGTGTCCATCAGTTATTAGATATATCAAACTGAAATGGCTGTTGCAAACACCAAAATATTTAGAACAAAAAATGATTAAGATTAATAGGGGTGCCCAAACTTTTTCATAGGACTGTAAGCCTTACTACAAAATGAAGTAGAGTATATGTGGGAATTTTTCCTCACTTGTGTAAAAGAGCATTTATGAGGTCAGGCGATGATGTTGCATGAGAAGGCCTAGTTTGCAATCTCTGTTCTAGTTTATCCCAAAAGTGTTTGATGGGGTTGAGATAGGGCTCTGTGCCAGTTATTCACACCCAGCTGAACCAACCTTTATGCTTTAATGGACCTTGCTTTGTGCACTGGGGTACTACGGTCTTGCTGGAAAAGGAAAGGGCCTTCCCCAAACTGTTCCAAATAAAGTTTGAATCATACAAATGCCCAAACTGTCTTGGTATGCTGGAGCAATAAGATTTTGTCTTCTATGGAATTAAAGAGCATAGGCCAACCCTGTAAAGGCAGATGCCTGAGTGAGGGGCTGCAGCCTCTTAATAATTCAGGTGCAGTTAGCAACAACAGGGAAATGGATTAAGGGGGAGTTCACACGGAGTAACGTGCCGCGTGATGTGTGAGATTTTACGGACCGTATACGCTCCCATTGATTTCAATGGGAGCGTGGCTCGTAAATGCCGCGTTATTTTGCAGCCGTGATTTTGCAGCCTTCAATAGACTGTTTGGGAAGGAGATACAGTGGGGGAGATTTATCAATCCTTTAACATCAGTTTTCTGGTGTAGAGGGATGATACTGTTACGCACATTTGGCACAAGGCCCTAGCCTGCATTAAATGTGCACCACAAACACCGTTCTGTGCCTAGCTTGCCAAATTGTGTGAATCAGGACAGGGAGGGCCAGGGTGCCCTAGCTCAACATATTTATTATAACCTATATTGGAAATTTACATTGGTTCCTACCAGGTGTAGATCTCCTCCATTCAGGCACACAGGCGGCCGGAGGTTGTTCATATATCAGTTGTGCCCTGCACCAGCCAGTGCCTTTATCAAGACTGGCATATTAAACACCAGTCTTAATAAAAAACCCAGTATGTCTCTTAGAGGTGAACGTGCTTTGATGCAAAAATTACTAATCAGTCCAAGAACAACATCAAATGACCTTTTGAAGATGCCAAAAGAAACAGGTACAACATGTCCTATATCAACATGATCTGAGAGGCCACTCAGCCTTCCTCAAGGAGGAAGCAATAGCTCCAAAACCACCAAACAAATGCAGGTTACAGCTAGCAACTGCACATGGAGACAACAAGTCTTCTAGTCTGACAAAACAAACTGTTTGGCCATAGCACCATTGCTCTATATGGAAGAAAAATGGGAATGCTTGAACACCATCCCAAATGTGAATCACAAAATAGCATCATGAGGAAGGAAAACTATTTACAGATAATGATGCAACATCTGAAGACATCAGCAAAAAATGACATACATCATCTGATCGGCGCTCTTACCCTCAGCATTTTGGTCTTTTGGTTATCTAAATCTATTGGAGCTGTTCCAAAGATATAATCCCAGTTATTGTTTAAGCAAATTAGGGTATATTAGACAAGGAGGTGGTAACAATGTCTTTTTTTTTTCAGGGCATTATCACTGCTGTATGTCATGCAGTGTTACCACCCATTTGGCTATTATACCATCATTTGCATAAACGCTAATAGGGCTTATATTTTTGGAAAGGTTGAATGGATTTGAATAAGCAAAACTCAGAAATGTTAAGGGCGTCAGCGCCTATCAGATGATGTATGTCTTTGAGCTTTTGAGACCTGTTGACAGGTTTTTATATAGAAAACAACGTGAAGGTAAAGATGTGGCCAGCACAGAGCCCTGACCTCAATGCCAGTTCTGTCAGAAGGAATGGGTCAAAAATCCAGCAATTTATTGTAAGAAGCTCGCAGAAGGATACCCACAATGTTTGACCCCAGTTAAATAATTTTAAAAGGACCTTCCATGTCCTCTAATAAGTGCCATATAATCATATATATGTGTGTATGTATCATATAGAGAGAGAGATATGTAGTATTGGGCAAAATTTTAAGGCATGTGTGGGGAAAAAAAATGCTACAAAGTAAGAATGCATTCAAAAATAAAAGTGTCAATAGTTTATTTTTGTCAATTTATCAAGAAAAGTGAATGAACAAAGGAGAAAAGTAAGTTATACGAATATTTGGTGTGACAAGGGCCCTACTGTGTGTGTGTGGTGCATATAATACTGTGTGGAGGGCCTACTGTGGCGCATATAATACTGCGGGGAGGCTACTGTGGAACATATAATACTGTGTGGGGATCACTATGGAGCATATAATACTGTGTGGGGTTCACTGTGCAGCATTTAATATTGTGTGTGGGGTCACTGTGAAGCATATAATACTGAGTGGGGGCCACTGTGCAGCATTTAATATTGTGTGTGGGGTCACTGTGAAGCATATAATACTGAGTGGGGGCCACTGTGGAGCATATAATACTATGTGGGGGGGGGTCACTGTGAAGCATATAATACTGAGTGGGGGCCACTGTGGAGAACATTGTACAGCCTGGGGACCACTGTGGGATAGATTGTACTGCGTGAGGATCACTGTGGGGCAGATTCTAATGCGTGAGTGCCACTGTGGGGCAGATTGTACTATCTAGAGTTTCACGGGATGTTTAGAGTCTATACTATAGGCAATGTGTAATATATATTTCGTGTGGAATGTATTCTCTAAGGGGGCGTTCACACTACCGTCGGTGTCCGACATGTAGTGTCCGCTCCTAGTGTCCGGTCAAAATCTGTCACGGACACTAGGAGCGGACACTAGATGTGTCCGTGACACCTGTCATTCACTTGAATGGGCATCGGGTGCGTTCTTTTGCACTCCGTGCCCGTCCTTTCCTGTCCGCAAGAGAAGATGTCCGACTTCTCAAGTGGACAGAAAAACCCTGCATGCATTGTCTAATATTGTCTGTTCATGAACTGAACCCCATGATTTGTAAGGCCTGGTTCACATCTCTGCTCGGTGTACCATTCGTGGAGTCTGCTTGAAGACCCCCTGAACGGAATACCGAACACATTGACAAGCGGTGAGCGCTGAAAGCACACGGACCCCATAGACTATAATGGGGTCTGTGTGTTTTCCATGCAATCTCCGTATGAGTAAGAGGGAGAGGAAGGTAGTTCATGAAGTGCTTCTCTCCCCGCATGACTCCTGTAGACAGCGCTCAGAAAACACATGGACCCCATTATAGTCTATGAGGTCCGTGTGCTTTCAGTGCTCACCACTTCTCAATGCATTTGGTATTTCGTTCGGGGGCTTCCCAAGCGGACTCCCCGAACGGAATACCAATGCAGATGTGAACCAGGCCTAAAGTGCTGCGTAATATGTTGGCACTAGATAAATAAAGTTATTATAATTAAAAATAAAAATTAAAACACTGTGGTCCTTTGCACATCTACAATCTAATCCAACCCATCCTGAATGCGGCAGTCAGGCTTTCAGTTTATCTCTGTGCCAGACTGTGCACTGATTGCTCATCCACTATAGCTGTGGCTCCCAAACTGTGGGTAGTGACCCCCTAGTGGCTTGTGAGCCATCAGTAGAATATAGGCTGTACAGTGTTGCACAACAGTCTTGATATGGTGGCTGGGCATCACGTACCCCTGGTGGTCAGTGCTGAGGCCTGTAATCGAGACTGTGTCATGGTGCCAATACAGCATACATGACCCCCAGGGTGCATGATATTACAAGAGGCCTGAAGATGATACGAGGTGACAGCAGGATGCAGAGGGACGCCGAGAGGATACAGAGGAGAGGTGAGACAAGGTGAGTATCAATGCTTGATATTTTCCCTCAACTCCCCTGGGTCTACACTTATTATACTCTGGGATCTGAGAACACCCCACGGTACAACAATTCACCAACATGAACTGAGGGCAGGAGGGCAACCTTACAAATACTCATTGAAACAAATCTTGTGAGATTCATCCATCTCTACTGATGAAGTGTCCAGAGGCATTATACTGTGTGGGGCCATTGTGGAGCATTATACTGTGAGGGGCTTCTCTGGAGTATTATATTGGTGGAGACATTGTAGGGCCAACTGTAGAGCATTATACTGTATGGGAGCCACTGTGGAGCATCATACTCTGGAGTATTATATGTGGAGATACATTTTATACTGTGTGGGGAGCACTGGGGAATATTATATTTGCTGTGTGGGTACCACTGGACAGGAAACTGTATGATACATTGGGGAGGAGGGCGATATACAAATTTTTTCGGTATGGGACCCCAACATTTATGATGGCA
This sequence comes from Leptodactylus fuscus, assembly GCF_031893055.1. Taxonomy (NCBI): domain Eukaryota; kingdom Metazoa; phylum Chordata; class Amphibia; order Anura; family Leptodactylidae; genus Leptodactylus; species Leptodactylus fuscus. Next base: position 125,319,046 of record NC_134270.1, on the reverse strand, counting down.
GAATAGAATAAAAGGCAGAATACACTGCTAAAGGGCAAAATAATAGGAAGATTTCAGCAGAATAAGAGACAGAATACAGGTAGAGGCATTTTTTTAATGTGAATACGTACAATAGGGGGGGGGTCCCTTGCAAAATTCTCATTCAAAAAGTGTGTCCTGCCTTCAGAATGTTTGGGAACCGCTGCACTATAGAATACAATTTTAAACTTCTCACCCTCATCCACTCTCCACAGTGCTACACCTTCCCCCCCCCATCCATGTCTGCCACCCAACCCAAAGCAGCTCTGTGATGTTCCCTAATCTTTTCTCAGTTTTCCCTTTTCACAAAACTGGCTTTTTTTTTGCCAATCCCTTTTTGTCATGTGAGTTGAGCCGTCTCCTATTTTTTCAGTTTAGACTGTTATTCTCTGATGTTTGATGTTACTTGTACTCGTTCCCTATGAATTGTAGAGTGCTAAAAATATGATATTAATGTATAAATTATTAGGACAATTCCAACAATTGCTAAGGATCCCAGTTGTCGTAGAGGTAGCCTTTAGTGCGGGCACAGAAATGAATTGCCACTTTTGTTGGTATTTTTTAGCTGCAGAGTGTTTCTAGGTACACGGGCACCCCAACTTCTAAACCGGTCGGCTCTCCAGTCACGGTTTGGGTTTGTCGCTGTAATATATGTGACTGACTATACATGAAATGGTTTGTGTTTAGGATTGTGAAGACTGGTGATCATTTTGTGGAGACTTGTTCTCGCTTTGATGTTGAGATCTGTTGCAAAATTCCTAATTAATCCGTTGTGATTTAGTGTCACACAATAAAACATCTTAGGGGTGAATGCTTGTTTATTTCTTTATACGTGTGTTTATATTAAATGTACATTAAGAGCAGAGGAAGTGGATTGCACGCTTTCTCCATCCTTTAGGTACCTGCGGTCAGCAGGGGAGGGAGGACTCAATGTGACACATGAGCTTTGCACAGCACACACTCCTCACAAAGTGTCTGGAAACCACTCAGTAAATGCTGGAAGGTGCTATAGACACTGAGTCCTCCAGGGGGCGCTGCATAGCAGCCATACTGTATTTAAAGGATATGATACACAGATAGAGAGGGAGGAGCTGAGCATAACTAGATTTTTTTCTCCTTTCCTCTCTGTCTGTATTCCTGACACACGGAGGGAAGAGAAGAAAGAGAGACACAGACAGGAATAAAACCCCCACCCCTTCTAAAAAGAAACTTAAGCTTATGATACTGGGATTCTTAGACTATCACTTGTTTGCCACTCAAGATCTGGGGCTTGTCTCGGGGAAGAATTAGGGGAACGGGAGCCCTGCACCCCTCTTCCTGATATAATTTGCACACACATAATTTTGCGTTTTTTTCTGGTTCCCAAGTGGCTTGCATTCCCTTGCAGTCCCACAGAAGAGGGGGATCTAAGTCTTCAGGCTTTCTTTGCAGAGAGGTGAGTGATCATGTAGACTTGCACATGGGGGTCTGTGGCGGTGTCTTGTATAGCTGTTTACTGTAATAAGGTCATGTCTCTATAGCCCTACCTGCTTAACCCTTCTGCTGCTGGAGAGGAAGGCCTGTTGGTATTGCAAGAAGGGGCGTGAGGCACGCTAGATAGCACAGTGTTAGAAAGAAAAGGGGGTGTTCTGGCCTGTTTGCTGCTTCCCCCCCAGTTTTTATGAATCATAAACAGTCCCCACCCCCCGAGAATATTTCTGGACTGACTTTATGGGGGTGTTGGGGGAAAGCGGCTATAGCTTCCACATTTTATAAGGCTTCCAACAATTAGACTTAGAACCCATCTTTAGAATGCAACTGCGTATGTGTTTGGAGGTGTTTTTTATGGGGGGCGGTATTTTTGTGGTGGTACTCCACATGCACTTTGCTTTTCGTTACAGTGTAAAAAGGGTTTGACTCTTAACTGCTTATCTGCTGTACGGTTCTATAGTATATAGATTTATACACAAGGCCTGTGTACTTCCAGAGCATACACTGTAAGGCCTGCGTAGTTCTATAGTGCACATATATAGAGAAGGCCAAACTCTGTATGTTGACTGTGTGATATCTTAGCAAGGTTGTTCAAGGCTGCCTATAGTTGAGGAGTAGAAGTGGTTAACTGCCTGTGAATGCTGACAGTGCATAGGCCGTGTCCTCCTCTCCCCCTTGACTTGCAATAAGGCACTCCAGACTAGTGCATTATATGCGTGCAGCAATAGGCAGGAAGGAACGCTTGCAGATTTCACCTCTACCCTAATAATTCTGCTGATTTCATGCTTGCCACCTCCTGTATTTTTTAATACACTTGATCAGTACTATGGGCTGTACAGTTACATTGCCTGTGTTTACATACTTTTAACACAAGCGATAACTATTGTAGAAATGAGTGGTATTTGTACATTATGTGGAAAGGGCCTGATGCCACGCATGGCAGGGAAATACCAGATCTGATAACGTGATTAAATTAATGCCAAAATGCAGATTTTCCCCCCTCATGGTGTCATATTCTTTAATGTCTAATGTCTGACTATATATGATGAAAAGGCAGGTTCCTCCTCCAGGATACCCCCATGTCCATGTGTCAGAACGGGTTAGCATTGCCATATGTTGTTTTAACTACTATTATGCAAGCTTCAGGCCTCCATGCCAAAGCTTGGTTTTTCAGTGGCGTGTGTCAGACTTGCTTTCTCCTAGTGACACCCCTCAACACTATCGCCGTGTCATCCATTTTAACCCTACCATGGCCTCAGCTGTTTTTGCGTATATACGGCTACATCCTGGTTTTTATGTATTATATCAGCGTGCGTTCTTGTTACTTTTCTTTTATTTTGCACTTGCATACGTTTTTCTTTTTTTTGCTTTATGTCCATGGCTACGGTGCAGTTGATCAGCAGAAGCCGTCATAATATCATGTGTTCCTAGGCACCTATGGATGTACATATATACATGCAGCATTGCCTTTCTTTGTTTGCCGTCCCTTGGGTAGGTCACTTTGCGTGGCCAGTTTCTTCGCCCCGCGTGTTAGTGTGTCCTGCAGGTGGCCTTTGAAGTGGGGTTGGCACTTCGTCATGCAGGCAGCTGTCGTGATTTGTGTGTTGTGTACAGGGAAGGGGGTGTGGATCTTTCTGGCGCAGGACGAAAGTGCCTCGAGGTTCCAGAGAGTCCTAAAAAGAGAGGCTGAATCCGAAACAATATCTAGTGGTGTATGACATTAGCAGTCCTGGGACACTGGGACCACATGAGGCACCGATGGCCTTACAGAAGGAATAAGCGTGACGTCCTACTGCCTGAGATACAGGAATTTTCCGCTCTAACAACGATCACTGCTAATATATTGTGTCATATTACTAAGGTGCTGAGTCTGTCTAAATATGTACTACTGACATATCAATGGACGTCTGCTTCTGTTACACTAGAAGATCAAGATTTCTATGGTGGCCTATAAGAGACAAGGCTGCGAGGCCTATGTAGGCCTGTGTGTGCAGCAGGGATTGCAGGCCAAACTATGTCTGTGAAACATTATAGACTCAAGTCTATTGCAGTAGGTTTTCTAGTGCTACACCTTAGTAGTGCAAAAGTGTTCAGTGCAGTTTATAAGTGAACCAAAAGAGGCAGCAACAAAAACTACACGTTTAGGTAGTAGTAGTAGTAGTAAAAAAGTAGATTTTTTTTTCTCATTAATAGTGTACTTTTTTATAGCAATGGAGGGGTTGGGCCAGAAATATCTTTTATTATGTTATAAACGGAACCTAATGTCTTATTATTTTCACTGCTGATGTCAATTGAGCAATCCTAATGAAAGGCATCCTTTATACGTTTCAATGCCTTAACGTGATATTCATGTGAATGTAGCTTTATATTTCTCATAAAAGTCAATTGGAGCAAAACACCCCAAACGTTTTGGCTGTGATCACGTTTTTAGTTTGTTTTTTTTTCTAAATATCAGTTAGAATATATTATCATATTATCATATTTGTATATGGACAAGCACCATTTTGGTAGAAAATCTAAAGCAGTTGTGGTTTTACTTTCTTTTATGTCAATGGTTGAAAATGGTTGGTGTGGGCTTGTTCCAAAAATGTGCAATTTTTCTATTGCAGCATTAGTTTTTATATCTCATGTATCAGCCTTTATCTGGCTGCGGCACGTAATAAATGTAATAGTAAAGTCTGAATATTGAGCCTGGAGCTGATGGAGCAGGTTGTGGTTGCAAAAAAAGAAAAGTGCAACAGGGGGTTCAGAAATGTGAATGAGAGTTCACAGCTCCCTATTGTTTGCATGTAACATCTGGCGGGTGAGGTAATTGAACCTGTCTGAAGAGCGATCCTACAGTGTCTTATGGCCTTGACATATTGTAAGACTCTTAAAGCTGGAAGTCCTGAAAGGTTATGGGATGGATGTGCATAAAGATTAGCTTATGGTAAAGATGGTTATGTTTTTTGCTGCTGTGTTAGGTTGGCCATGTGCAAGACAAACTTAGATCTATCTTGAAAGTATTTCCCACCATGTTGATCTACAGACATTCCAGATCTGATCAATAGCCAGAAAATGTTGTCTCGCTGTAAAAAACAATATCAGAATAAAAAGAAAAGTTTGTGGCCTATGGTAATATTCATTGATTCATGGTATTAACATTTTGCAGAGCTTCCCAATTTTTTTTTTCTGTATAGTCAGCTGTGCTAAGGGACAAAGCAAATGTGTCATGTTGTAGGGTGAATGTGAGTCAGACTCTGAGTTATGGTACCCTGTTAGAAGAATCCCTGTTCTATGGCCATGAGACTGCTGTAAAGCATATAACTGAATGCTGTTTACGTAGCAGATGGGAATATCAAGCAAGATGGCAGCCCCTATAATTATGTACAGAAAATAAAAAATATTCAATCAATAATTTTTATGGCTAATGTTAACACAATAAATTCTCCTTACCCCTTTTAAAAGTTTTGTGCCACTTTCGATATCTGTTAATCTACACCCCATTGTTCAGAAAGCCTTCTCTCACAGCGTTCCTGTCCATAAGATGTCAGCAGATGGAGGAGGGTCATATGACCAAAAACGTAACTGTACCTGAAATTTTTGCATGTTCCGGAGCTCTAGAGTCATGTGCTGTAGATAGATAGATAGATAGATAGATAGATAGATAGATAGATAGATAGATTGATAGATAGACTGTATATAGTAGATAGATAGATAGATAGATAGATAGATAGATAGATAGATAGTATCCATATAAAGCATGCCATGAAGTTAAGAGTGTGTAGAAAAAAATCCAGTTTTATTTCTGGATATGCTTCTGGTTGGGGTAGACTTGCTGTATCTTATGCTGGTTTATTATTTTAAAAGTAATGATTTAAAAAAAATTTAAAACATTTGTGAGACGTTGGACATCCCTTTGTCATTTGCAGTGTGGTCAGTATGGTTTGCATCTAGTGTCTATGTGCGGTGTGCGCAGGAGTTTCTATCCAAGCTTCCTGCATTGCTCCGCTTTGTGTGGCATGGCAGCAGTCACAATCTACACTCATAAATACCCAATTTTACACTAGCAGAGTAGACTTCATTTAAAGGCATAAATCTTGCATGGGCCTTAAAACAATAGGGCACAGTGAGCGCTGAATGTGCTCATAGTGAGATTTTACGCTAATATATGCTTTACTCGAAGCGAGCGGTTTAACTGGTGGGCAGTACTGTAAATGCCATAATGGGCATCTGCTTCGTCAGCTCTAAACAGGAAGGATATCTTTCCACCTTATAAGATTAGACGCAGTTCATATAGAAAGTTTCCATGTCTGCTCTCCCGCCTTCACCATACATGTTATTACATATAGAATATTGAGATTTACTGACTTAACTTGGACAACCCTGTGCAAGAAAGTTCTCGCATTACCATAACAATCTCTGTCATCACTCAGATCAATGTCATTATCATACCTGCTTTGAAGAATTTTGTTTGGTCCTGAAGGGGTTACTGGAATGAAGATTTCTGCGCTTTGTATAAACAAGACTAGACATTGCTTGCTGGTGACTAAAATCTTAAAAAGTATAATAAATGAATCTAAATATAGAGCTGCGGTTGCCATAGCTGTAACTTTCTCTCTTATCCTTAGTAAGTTGTCGCTTTTCTTCTTGCTGTAAACATTAGGACTGTGCTTTGATCTGCGCAAATTGTGACTTTCATCGAAAAATGCAAAATGATTAAATTTAACTAATTACACAAACTCTGTACTTTACATTGAGCATTATGAACCATTGCATTTTTATAATGTTACTCCCTTTGGTGCACAGATGGAGAATGATAGTGAGGCCCGGTTCACATCTGTGTTCAGGTTTCCGTTTGGGGAGTCCACTTGGGGGACCCCCGAACAGAAACCTATAGGCTTAAAAACGCGGTTACCTAAGGAAACCCGTGGACCCCATAATTTATAATGCGGTCTGTGTGGTTTCCGCACAGAAAATGCAGAAAGAAAAGTGCTATTTGCAGGACTTTTCTCTCCGCATATTTCATACAGATAGAGGAGCGGAATGGCCTGAACCCAGATGTGAACTGGACCTGAAAGATTTATATGATACTTTTATTTGTGCAAGCGACAATATTGGAACATGTTGACAAGTGATGACAGGTCACAGCGCTAAGTATTACTACACACACTGCAGGACATTATCAAAACTACTGCATAGGATGAGGATCACTTACCTATAGCAACATATAGGATTACAGCACCCAGTTTACAGAGGCCCTTTGGCAGAATATGGGTAACTTATTGGTTGATAAGGGCATTTTATCTTTGGTGCCTCATGGATTAACAATACAGCAGGAAAAAAATGAGCTATTACCCAGATGTGCAGGTTCCAGTTTTTGGTAGTGTAGTGGCCGCTTTAAAATCACAAGTGACTGTTCCGTCAAGGAAGGCGGAAGTTGTGAATGTGCAAGCATGACATGGTTAGAATTCTTGCAACCTGTGAACGTTGCCCCAGCATTTTCCTCTAAGGATTTATTCTAAGGGGGCAGTTTGGTGCATTAAATCCACTTTAAAAATGTGTTTTTATGTTGTTGAGGTTTTTCCAATGAAACCTAATTTTTTATGTGTCAAAAAAATCTCATGCATTTTTTCATTGCGGTTATTGGATGTGGTTTTAACTTCACAAAACCACACTGTCTGAATACCTCCTCAAGGGTATTGATAGTTCATGATTTCCCTGGCTCTGTCTACAGGCTTGAAGAAGTTATTATGCATAAGTATCCAAATGTCTTTGGCGCTGATTTTGACGCTGAATCCATTTCAGAATGCACGTGAAAAAAGTCTCCCATTGACTTCAGTGGGTTCCTTTTTCCGCTACCCATTGAAGTTAATGGGAGGCTTTTTTTCCACATGGATTCTGATGTGGTTTCAGCGCCAAAAAACTCAGTGTGAATGTACCCTAACCCAGCAAAAAGAGGGTCAGCTACAAAAATCACCCAATTGGAATTCTTACAGGAATGAAAAGGAGACACCTTATTGGTTCCCTTTTTTAGCAATAAGCCTGGTATTTGCCAGTCTGAATACATACCTGCCTTGTTTGACTGTCCTGCCACAGAGGCGCATGACTGAATCTGAGAGGCTAAACCCAATTATACCTGGGGAAAAGGCTCTGCCCATTAAAGTTGGACGGAGTGTGTCATGGTATGTCTTTTGTCAGGTTTATGATGGTCTTGGGCTGCAAAAAATAAAAGGAAAACCTGAAAATACTAGATAGTAGTAGTTTTTGGTGTTTGCCAATTGCCATTCATAGCCCATGTTGTGGGGATATTGTCACATGAGGGGAGGACATTCATGTATGTTTGTATTTGTGAGTAATACTGAGATTGCGAATGTGTATTGTGCTGGTTTCTGGTGATACCAAAAAATATTTATCCCAAATTAATGACATGCTGTTATAACAAGCAAGATGAGTCACACAGGCATATAACGCCCAGTTCACATGAAATAATAAATTGGGCATGTTTTATATATTTGCATTCAGTTGGCTCATAGTATAAAAATGATTGGGTGCTCTGTAAATGAAACCGTATATTAGCACCTATGTCACAGACAATCATATGTATGTATGTAAGAGAACCTGCTCAAGATATATACCTTATATATTCCTTAGCAAGTAATTAAGGTGTCTCATTGTTCTAATAACATTGCTTTATTAAGTTAAACAGAAATAACTATCATATAAAAACCATTAAAAGTGGAAAAGCAACTTGATATGAAGGTATGTAGAGTTATATATAAATATGGTGAAGTACATTCAATGGAAAGTCCCCAATTCAATAAAAAATGAATGCGTGGTAACCACAGGTATGACATGATATCCACCAGGGTATAGCATGGTATCATTCAGACTGCACATTACACCCCGAGGCTTCTTCTGGGGCAAAACACTGAAAGCGTATCCCTTAAAGAAAGGGCAGAGGTGGAAGTCACATCCTGACTGATACCACATCACATACTGGTGAGTATAATGTCATACCTGTCACTATGATTTGGGCACTTACCATTGCATGCATTGTATCCTGTATACATATAATTTTGCATATTGCATCAGGTTGTGACCCTACCCTGCTTGAATTTGCATGTCTTTTAATGCTAGCTGTTTAATATTTGTATTTTTGTGTAATATAGGACGGCTTTTGTTCCCCTCCTCTCCCTACATTTACTTCCTGTTCCTTTATGTCGTTTCTTGTTTTCCCCACCTCCCCATCACCCCCCCACCCGTATCTTCCCTTTACCTTGTCGCCCACTATTATTGATTTCTTTTTCGATTGTTCGTTTTGCAACAACTAAAAACTTTTCAATAAAATTCTTAATGTTAAAATAATATTGGATGGCCAGCATATGCATGATAAAAATCTAGTTCATTCACCCCCCTTCGGATTTTGATGTGAGCTGTTCATTTTGGCCCACAGATAGAACAGAACAGGCTGAAAATTTCTAAATGTTAGAACTGAATTGTTCCACAGAGGGATAGTCTTCCTGCCTGCCCTGACTGTATCGCTTCGGGGTCACTGTGTGAATGTGTGTCACTCCCTCCTGGGTAATCACCATATATCCTTCAATTCAACTTTTCAGCGTTGCCTCTTTAAAGCTTTTACATTCTGATTTTCATTTTGGCCTTGAATCCTGATAATGTCACTCAGTTCACCGTCAATGAATTGACATCAAGGCGATAAACTCTTATGTCACATACTTAACAATTCTGTGTATCCGCCCCTGTTATCACCCATCTTTTATTTATCCCCATTTAATTACCAATTGTTATTACAGTGCATCTAATATATAACAACTTTACATAAAATCTTCATGGAAAAAAAATAAAAATAAATTTCCTTATGCAGACCTGTGTGTCTCCAAGGTTACAGACTACAAACAATCCCTCTGTGTATTCTGATCCTGTAATCATATGTTAAGGCCTTTTTACATGTGTCGATTCAGCAAACCATAATTTGGAACAGATGTTCCTAGGTGTTGGCGTTGGGGCTCCTTTACGCCATTTACATGCAACAGATCATTGTTACTGTAGGGATGAATGAATTGTTCATCCCCATATAGTCTATGTGTGTTAGCAGCACATGTCCTGTTCACTTGGGGTCTGGTGCTGCCGATAATATGGACAAAAGATGTGATCGCTGGACAGTTGTTATTTTCTCAATTGTTGGGTGGTCCTTTGTAAACTTAGACAGGAGCCTGGTAATACAGGCCTTTACTTCATTTTATCTGACCACCTCCATGCCATAGGGAGCCCATGGAAGAGGATCTGACTACAAATGTACTCATAACCATGCAGATGGATATCTCCGCATAGGAGCTGTATACACAAATGGAAGAATTTGTTTATTTAAAATATATTGCGGAGTTGCTTCATTTTTTATTTTAGGTGTATGGGGCCAATACTAGTTGTAGAACTGTACATAGTTAAATAGAAAAAAAGAGCCTTTCTGTGGACAGTCTTAAGGATCACCTCCTATCCTCTGCATGCTCCTCTTTACCTTGATGTCTCTTTTCCAGCCGAAATCTGGTACTGATTAATCTTTGTTTCTTGTGGAAAATGTACATTTATTCCGGTCCTGAAATCTGTAAAAATATACAAAGAGGGCCTGTCAAATCTCACGGAATGAGCTGTCTCATTTCCCTGGCACACTGCTGCATTCTTCTGCAGGCCGTCTCATATGCAGACGTTCGTGGCTTTTGCTGTCTTGGGTACGGATGTTCTGTCTCTGTCGTGGGCTTTGCAGTCTTCTTTGTGAGAAGACTGTCTCATTCATGGGTACATTGAGAACCTTGTGTAAATAGGAAAATAAAGATTAGGCTGAAACCCGGCCATGTTAATAGTTTCTCCTTGGAAGAGGATTCAGACTGATGGTGTCATTTATTAAAAACAGTCTAAAAACAGCAAAGCGAAAACATTTAGACTCTGAACTAACATTCGGTCTAAACTGTTATGGCCAATGAGCAACACCAAGATTATCCCATTTGTAGAGCGTTGTCACTTATGAACCCAATATGTTTAAAGCAGCATTTCCAGGGTTACTAAAACCCATACAATGCCAACATGCTTTGATTTTTATATATATGGCAGTAAAACATCAAAGACAGAGACTTCATCCATGTGAAATTGTGCTCCATTATCCCCCTTCATCTTTCAAAGAAAATTGAGTGTGACTTTTGCAGCCAAGTATAATATTCACTGTCATTCTATAGTCCGGATCATAGCCCTGCTTATATAGATGAGAAACTATGCACTTGAGCACCATGATATTAATACGGGAAGGCATGGACTAGGATACATGTACGTAACCTACAAATGGCTTTGAAAGACAATGGAAAGCTACAGAATAATTGCGCAATTAATTGGTTTGCACAAGTCTTTACCTGCTGTGTCTTGCTTTCATGGGATTTGCTCAGCAGTAAGTGATGTTCAGCACAAAGAGAGACGAGAGCCTCCTCTTGAATGTTAGTATAAAAAGAGTATTCTCCAAATCTGATCTTTTTGATGCATTAAAGGAATGATCTCACTAAGATAACTTCTCCCCATATTCTCCATGGATGTCAAAGAGCAGAGAACTGCTAAAGCTCTGTTTAGAGCTTTTGGATCTGACAGTCACTTGCAAATGTGAACAGAACGTAAGTATTAATGGCTCCAGCTTTGTCGGCCCTGGCTTGTTCAATCGCTTGAATATCCACGATGTAACACTACATTTTCCCTTCGGCGAAATTAGGCTGGCTCTAACTTTAGCAACCTAGCGCTTAGAAGTGGGCCTTAAAATGCCTGAGCCATGGCTGTTCATAGGAGCATCTTCAGTTTAAGAAGAGGTTGTCTTTGTCAAGTTCTGTACATGGCCGGTGACTACCTACAGCAGCGGGGCTATGGCATTGTTGAGCCAAACCTCCGACTCCTTCAAAAATGGCTGACAACCATGGTCATTCAGGAGTCGTAAAGATTCTCCAATTTATTAAAAATCTAGTGATTGAATTCCTAAGAGAATAATTCTGTAACTATACATATACCTCTTATTAATTATACAACATTAATCATTGTAAAATATATTTAAAGTCAGTAACTTTTTTTTCAACTCCAACTTCACCTAAAATTGGTCCCATTTCCAACTCCACAACTTTCTGACTTCACAGCTCTGTGTACCAGTCACCTGATGTACATGACATCACCTCTGCAGGACTGGAAGGTGTTATAAGGAGGACATTTCTTTTAGCGGTTCCAGTCAGCCTGTTGACTACGTCTTGGCAGTCCACTCTTAACCCTGCATTGTCCCAGATATTAAAAAAGAAAGACTGAAAAAAAACATTAAAAAATAAAGCCCACCAAAAAAAAACCGGACGCAAATATTAAATAAGACCGAATGAAAAAAAATTGTTATAGCCCTCAAGACCGCATGTACAATAAACCCAAAAAAGTGTCCAGTCTTGAACCAGGTGAATTGGCCGGTATTTCCCATTGTCAATCCTGGCAGTTACTTGTTGCCCAGAGCAGATCTAGTTTCCGTCACTGGAAGGCAGGTATCCATTATTAGATACATAACTGTATTGTGTTACAGCTGACAATTGTTCTTTATCTTTATTAGATAGCAGTTCCTTGTTCTGATTTTATTTAGTGTTTGGTCATGATTCCCTGGCATATCCGTATGCCATTGTTTGGTTTCACGGTGATACCTGCAAGTCCAGAGATCGCAAGCGTAAAATCGATAACATGTCATATAATCCCAATGCACTTGCAGATGTAAACAGAATTATTACTTTTTACTATTTTATTACTTGTGTTAATTAGTTCTATTGAATTTTGCACAAGTTATCTGAAGTGAGGCTAAAAAATAAAAATATTCATTATGATCAAGTGCAATTTATGGAGGAAACCTTATACCAAAATTTTCTTAAAGGGACTCTACGGGCAAAAGGTATAGGCTTCATGCTCACAACAAAGTGTGCTTCTGATGTGTGACCAAGATTGCTGCAGAAGGCAGTCGGATGACACTCAAGTGCATTCACGTCTATGGGGCTTCTGAATCCATTCTGTTCCAATAACACAGATGATTAAAAGGCAGGTCCTAATCTGCTCCATGTTATCAGAACGGAATGTATCTGAAAGCCCCATAGACATCAATTCATTCTGTAATGCAATCCAATGTCACTCCGACTGCATTCCACTGCAAACTTGGCCCCACATCAGAACTACACTCGGTCGTGTGCATGGAATCATATATTGCTTTATGCCTGGTTCTAGGACTGAAGGGGCAGTGTGTAACAGAGTGACCACCAAAGAGAACATCCCTCTGTCATGCCTCCCACCTCGGGCCCTTTATTAACTGAGTGGGAACATTTTATTAATACTGAAGTATGGTATGCCGGAGCGAGACCTCTTAAGAAACTCTGCCCTGACCCCTTAATAATTTGGGCGCACTCCCGTGTGCCAGAATTGAAACCTACAACAGTCAAGTGGCGTCCCTGTCCTGGCCTCCATTGGTCTCCACCAAACTCTTCTCAGGAGAAGGAATAATGTGAAACATCTTTTAGGCAAGAAAAGGCCTGGCATAGAAGGGTTAGTAATTTCCCCCCAATGTATCTGTTTTTATGAAGTGTTTCTTTAAGACCGAGTTGGATACACCATGGGATAAATCGCAGTGTTTTACAGTAAGTGCAAAGTGGATGGGATTCTAGTGAATCCCATGCCTAGTTTGTGCGGACACGCCCGATTTCCAAAACCCGGTGCGCTTTTGGAGATCGCAGCATGTCAATTATATCTATGTAAATGCTGGCGGTTTCCCCATAGATATAATTGTAACAGAAAATATGCAGAGGAAAACTCTGCAAACTTTCTTTTTAAAGAGCTGTGGGAAGAACCACAATGCGTTCCCACCGCGGTTTTTCCCGCAGCACTTTATTGCTGCAAGTCGTCCCTTGGAGCCTTAGCCTAAAAGTGATATTTTCTCTGAAGTTTGTGTCATTCCATTAGCTGCCTATAGTTTTATGATACTTTGGGGCAGATTTTTTAAGTCTGGCATATTGTACACCAGTCTTAATAAAGGGCATGACAGGCATAATATATCAGACAAATGCTTGTGCGCCAGAATAGAGATCCACAGCAGTTAGGAACTGGCATAGAAGTCCTGTATAACTCATGTCAGAAAATTGAAGGCATGCCCAATACTGTACCTGCTCACATTTGCAGAATATAGTGACCAAGGCACAGTATGGGACAGAAAGGGCCTTGTGCCAAATATGTGACACAGTATCACCCATCTATGTCAGAAAACTTATATGGCGTAGATGGGATAATAAATTTCCCGCTATCTTTTTTACATCATTTCTGTTTACCAACAGGGACTTAGGGCAACCACAAGTATATTTTTGGATTGCTAAAACGTATCTGTAAACTGCAGCATTTTATGGAATGGCTATTTATGTAGCTCTTTAATATTTTATGTAAAGTGTCTCCAGCTAACCAGTTTCTGACCAAAAGTACTGAATGTATAAAAGGCTAACACATTCACTACTTTTAGTCAGAGATTTTTCTGCAGGAGACAGGGTTTGGACCTGTTTCTATTTGCATGAGCTTGGAGCTAATATTGTATTAGGGGTACTAGAAAATAGATCTTGCGATGAGCTGCGAGATTACAGACTGGGCAACCTAGCTATTACATTCTGTCCCAGGCTTGTGTATAGGGTAACCTTCCTCATAAGCGAGAGCCATTGCCATGCTACTCTGGTGTCATCTCCTCTGTGAGTAGCTCAGTCCCTTATGAGGAAACCTGTTTCCAGGTGTAAACATTGTGCAGTATTACATAATCCCAGAGGAGGGGGGTAAGAAGGGTAGAAACGAGGAAAGGGTACCATGGGCAAATGTCTAACAATACACCTGCTAGGGACTGAAACGTTGAGGTGTGACATTAAAGGTAATGGCAGGTGGTTCTATAACAAAAGGTCATATATAGAGACAAAGCATGGATAGGAGAATTGCAGGGTTGGTGGAATTATGGCTCCAAAAGCGGCAGGTGCTTCATATTACAAATGAAAAAGTTTTTATGGTAAATGGAGGTGTTACTTGTAGGTGACACAATAGAGGTTAATACTTTATTCTGTATGGCGTTTATAATAACACATAGGGTTAGAGTTTCATGCAGAGACCTTTTTTTTTGGAGAGGGGGCTTGCTGAGATCATGCAGTTCTTATTAGGTTTTATTTTTTTTGTACATTTTATGTACTTGTACATGCAAATTGAAAGTTGACACTTGTATAAAGTTTTTGGCACATGTAAATTACTTTCCCTGACTTGATTCCTATAGACCGCTACAAATGAGCTACAGAAGTCTGTACATAGCCCTGGCTGTAGTGTATGTGTTGGTCTACTTAAAGTGTAACTCCCATTTTTTTTATTTTTTTTTTAATTTGCACTCTTGTGTCTGAAAGTGTTTGGCAGCCATTTTTCTAATATACTTTATTATCCCATCTAACTTCCTTTTTATTATAAAACAGGCTGTAATATTCTCCTTAGCAACTGAGTTGTTACTAGGGAAAGTCTGTACACATTTGAGTTGTAAATACGCAGAGCTGGAATATTTACCAAAAGGCACTTCAAATGGCTACATCTCCAGTTTTATACTACTTAGAAGAATGGTCCTGGTGTCACAAGAAAGCTGAGATTGAAGAAGTAGCTACATGTTCATGCTGCACATAAAATCACATTCTTGACTAGTGATATGCCTAATAGCTAGTACTTCAATCTTGACACCATATGAAAAATGAGACTTTTAGCTTTTATGTGATAGCAGAACTTTTGTTGTAGGTGGTATACAACCAGAGATACAGCCATGTGTTTGCCCCTTTGGTAAATGCTTCAGCTCTACATGCTGCATTGAATACAGGTGTACAGACAGAGTCTCCCTGGCAGTGCTTAGTTACAGTTTCACCACACACATCCTGACAGAATATAAAAAAATAAAATGGGGCACTTTAAATATATAAAGAACAAGAGATGAGTAGCTCATTGACGCTTCTGTTGCAAGTACTGTATATACTTTTAACATTTTGCCACCAGTGGGTGTGGTTTCTCATATCCATCAATGTCAAAATCAAGAGTGCATCAGTATACTATAGGGAAATAGCAGATTTACTGCTGAGTATATTTGTAAGGGTGGCCATATTGGTTGTCAAAAACTGCAGGGGACCCTGTGAAGAGATTAGTGCTCCTTTTATTTAACTCATTCTGAACCTTTATGCCAGTCCAGTCCTTTGCCACATGCACAAGGCACAACCCTAAATTTCAAGGACCTTGTTACCTAGCAGCAATATTACCAGAGTAAAAGGACTCTGTACATTATCCTTTAGAGCTTGCCACTATTTGTTACTGCTTGATTCATATGGAAATTGACAGTAAAAACTCAATTGGAGACACTTGGAGGTACATGAGGTCCCCATAGAAGACTTGTTGTGTGCATGCGGCCTTATAAAAATGGTAAAAACATGACATTAAGGGACAACTCAAGGACTCCTACTTGTGATTGTTACTTTCCTTTATTGGGGGGAAATGCTCTTTAATGACTTTCCTAGAGGCAGGGAACAGAGCTGCGATACATAGCGTCCCTGTGTGAGCTTCACAGCAGCGCAGGGAGGAAACATTAAAAATAACTGTTCAGTTGCCGAGGCTCCTGTCTGCAAAATAGGGCTGAGAGGAAGGCTTGGCCTGGGAGACATGTGGGATTTTGGCTGACCGCAGGGAAGGCGAGAGGCCAGGACGGACTGGGCTGGGTTCCCACGCTCTCACGCGTGGCTTACAAGGTCTGATGTAAGATTTCATAATATCCCAAGCAGACAGCAGGAGGAGGAGAGTGGGCCTTGTGTTGTGTGCTAGCCTATGAAATGGGAGGGACAGGTTACAGCACTGTGGCCTTCTTAGTTTGGTCTTTTCTTCTGACTTGAAAACTTTTTGTTGAGTTTGTTTTGGGGTATGCAGCCTTTGTACGAAGTAAAAAGAGAGAGGACACAGTAGGACTTGTGAGGTGTTACATGGGGACTGGGGTTCTCGTATAATCGGGGATACCCCGCAGTAACCTGTGACACACCCCTGAAATTTCTTGTTTGTACAGGAACTACGGTTTCACTTTGTGAGCAATGAAGAGGGGGAGGAGAGAGAACGACAGAGAGGAAAGCTGCTGGGTTTCAGAAGGGACTGTACATATGCTTCAGAAAACTCATAGACCTGGGGTGAAACATCCAACAATCCAGATATCTCATCACGGTAGAAGACCGTGTCCACCAGTGGCGTTACGTCACCAACTTTACTAATACTTTAGTGGGTTTTCACTGATTTGGCTATGGTTATGTTCAGTGTAACCTATAGAGAAGAATGAATGCTACAGGCAGATGTAAGGCCTGTGATGTCTGGAATCTAAAACAATGAACAGTTTTCAGCATTAACCCTAAAATAGTTTTATTCTTTTGTCAATTTAAGTATTAAATTCTGGATTATAGACAATATGGCCATCTTTGCAATTTTCCCATAATTCTAATCTCAGTGCGACAAACTTCTGACTCTGTGTTTGACAGTCTGATATCAAATGCAGCTCATTCATAAATGGCTCATGAATAAAAATGACACTACAATTTCTCAACCTTTGCTCCTTCCTGAATTACAGATTAGCCTACCAATGCATAGACAGAACCTGACCTCATTTCAAGCATTGCTTGTCACTTAGTTCTACCTTAAAGGGAGTGTTTTTGCAAAAAATGGCCTACTGTTTTAATCAAGGTTATTGTACGAGGATTGTCCAGTAAGGAAACATAACATGCTGAATGTATAGTAAAACAACAAGAGAAGTCATAGTCTCCTATTACTAACCCATTCCTAACAGCACCGCTTCTGACTTGTCCCTCTCTGACTTCTACTTCCTACTTCCTCTCGACACTAACGTGATGTAGCCGGTCACCGCTGCAGTGGTCTCATGTTTATGTTGGGACATCATCACTGGAGCATGAAACTAAGACCGGTTTGGTAAGTGGGAAGTGCTGGAGCCAGAATGACAGAGGATCCCTGGACTTCATTTGTTATTTTACAATGTGTATGACAGTTTTCTAAAAAAAAATTCCATGCTGAACTTTTTTGGTGATATTTTTCAATTCAGTTTTCCTTGCCAGTGTTCATTTAAAGCAAAAAAAAAAAAAAAATCCTGGGTGCTGTTTTCACATTGACCACTGAGCCTCACAATAGAGAGAGACTGTCTGACCTGTAGAGGTCACTTCTCAACATAATCATCACAGGCAGGATTACAATGGAAGGTAACACTTACAGTACATGTAGATAACACTGGAACACACCATTCACATTAGGTCATGGTCACAGTTCACCTCCTACTCCTCACTGCACAGTGACTTCTGTGCGGGTCATAAATCATGTCTAGAACATTCTCCCATAAATGTCAAGTCATCTCCAGAGTACAGGTTGTGCAAGTTCTATGGATGCTGTTAACATTAGCTCAGGCAAGATGGTCAGCTCTCATATTCATGAACAGAAAATGAGATTGAGAGAGTGTGTGTGTGTATATATATATATATATATATATATATATTATATATACACACACACATACACATATTTATTTATTTTTCATGTAGGTTGTGAGCCCATATAGGGCTCACAATCTACATTTTTCCTATCAGTATTTCTTTTCAGTGTGGGAGGAAATCCACGCAAACACGGTGAAAACATACAAACTCCTTGCAGATGTTGGCAGGATCCAAACCCAGTACTCCAGTGCTGCAAGGCTGCAGTGCTAACCACTGAGCCATCATGCTGCCCCTGTGGATATTTTTCTGCAATGTTTGGATGGCATTAGCCAGAATCCCATCCACTTTGCAGGTACTTTAAAAAAAAAAATACAGTTTCCATCACAACCAAATCACACCTCATAAAGTGATTTAACAAATGCTGAAAAGTTGACTCTAGTCTATTGACCATGTCCATATTGTGCACTTCAGCCAATCAAGCTGGTAGTCACCAGAATTATAATGTAACATCTGAGTGGCTCTTCCAAATGGAACATGCTGCAATCAGTGAATCACATTGTAAAGAGTCTCTTATAAGCATTGTTTATTAAAGTGGTTATCTCCATTCATATAAATGCAAACTCCAATATTGCAATTATAAAGTCAGCATCAAATAGAAGGTGGATGCAGTTGGTGGGGGCCAACATTTCTCTGTGATACCACCCTACTCTCCAACAACAGTACGTGACTGAGCAGGAAAGTGGTGCGGTTTTCTAAAAAGAGGCATTGTGTGACACAAAGTAAGCCAACGGATAGGTTGACAAAGGTGCATAAATTTGGGGCTAATAGGGCCATTTCTTAAAGCTGGCATTTCATATGCTGGTTTCAGTGTAAGGCCCCGTTCACATGGAGTAATGCGTCACTCATTTATACACGTATACATGTGTCAGAGCGTTTCTAAAGAGATCCCATTGACTTCAATGGGTGCCGGCTTACTTGTGCTACACATTGAAATCAATGGGTTATAAAGCCTCCCATTGATTTCAATGTGTAGCGTGCATAAGCTGGCACCCATTGAAGTCAATGGGATCTGTTTTGAAGCGCCGTGCTCTGACACATGTATATGTGTCTAAATGAGCAGCGCGTTACTCCGTGAGAACAGGGCCTAAAGCCTACTGAAGTAAGATGCGTCTTAAGTGTCTTAATAACTTTGGTGCACCTATAAGCTGCCTGTGCTCCATTTTGCTTGTGAAAAAAATGTATGACTCTTGAGCATCACGGCTCTTCATAAATTCCCCCTAACTTTACACTGTATACATATTGAAGAGGATTAATAAATCTGCCCCATTCTGTCTAATATACTGGAGTAGATGTACTAATCCTGTCTAAAGTTTAGGCTGGACAAGCTAAAGATTCATCAAAGTGGCTTATGCTGGATGAAAAATTAACTTAAGTTTCCGCTTGGTTAGTGGCACTTTCTGATTAATAAATCTGTCCTATTGTGTTTGTCTGTTATTTTACTGCTTCCGTTTCCTCTTACATACTAAGCTTATATTCACATCTTCTCTGATATTCATTCAGCGAATAATAACAACATACAATACTGTTAAAAGTTTTAGGCAGGGATGAAAAAATGCTTCAAGGTAAGATTGCTTCTAAAATGGAAGTGCTAGCAGTTTATTTATTTTTTTATTTTTAATGTTTTTATTAACAGTTTATTTTTGTCAATTGATAAAATACAAAGTGAATGAACAAAAGAGAGATGTAAATCCCATCAATATTTGGTGTGACCGCCCTTTGCCTTCATCAATTCTAATAGGTACAGTTTTTGAAGTAACTCGACAGGGAGATTGTTCCGAACATCCTAGAGAACTAAGCACAGATCTTCTATGGATATAGGCTTGCTTAAATCCTTCTATCTTTTTATGCAATCCCAAACAGACTGGATGATGTTAAGATCAGTGGGGCCATATAATCACTTCTAGGACTCCTCCTCCTCCAAATATTGATGTCATTTAGATTTCTCTTTTGTTCATTCACTTCATTTTGATAATTGGCTAAAATAAACTGTTAAGGTCATGTTCACATAGAAAAGGTTGCAGAAAACGTTTCTGCCGTGTGAACATTCCGTGGGGCTCACCTCGACTGTATGGCGATGCAGCATTGGCATCCCGTCGCGGTATCCTGCTCCTGTGTAGGCCCAAATGAATGGAGCGTGTCTCGTGCTGCGGAATTCACGACAAGAAGGGTCATCTCGTTTGTTTTTTCTGCTACTAGCTAGCGGAAAAAAGAAGCGAGAGGCTCCCATTGAAGTGAATGGGAGCCGTTTTGGATTTTGAGACTGATTCCGTGTCAAAATCTGCAAACTCCGTGTGAACAAACCCTAACACTTCTATTTTTGAAAGCATTCCTACCTTTTAGCATTGTTTCCACACCTTCCTGTTTGCTTGTGTTACATATACAGTCCTATGAAAAAGTTTGGGCACCCCTATTAATCTTAATCATTTTTAGTTCTAAATATTTTGGTGTTTGCAACAGCCATGTCAGTTTGATATATCTAATAACTGATGGACACAGTAATATTTCAGGATTGAAATGAGGTTTATTGTACTAACAGAAAATGCGCAATATGCATTAAACCAAAATTTGACCGGTGCAAAAATATGGGCACCTCAACAGAAAAGTGACATTAATATTTAGTACATCCTCCTTTTGCAAAGATAACAGCCTCTAGTCGCTTCCTGTAGCTTTTAATCAGTTCCTGGATCCTGGATGAAGGGATTTTGGACCATTTCTTTCTACAAAACAATTCAAGTTCAGTTAAGTTTGATGGTCGCCGAACATGGACAGCCCGCTCTCAAATGATCTGAAAACAAAGATTGTTCAACATAGTTGTTCAGGGGAAGGATACAAAACGTTGTCTCAGAGATTTAACCTGTCAGTTTCCACTGTGAGGAACATAGTAAGGAAATGGAAGACCACAGGGACAGTTCTTGTTAAGCCCAGAAGTGGCAGGCCAAGAAAAATATCAGAAAGGCAGAGAAGAAGAATGGTGAGAACAGTCAAGGGCAATCCACAGACCACCTCCAAAGAGCTGCAGCATCATCTTGCTGCAGATGGTGTCACTGTGCATCGGTCAACTATACAGCGCACTTTGCACAAATAGAAGCTGTATGGGAGAGTGATGAGAAAGAAGCCGTTTCTGCACGTACGCCACAAATAGAGTTGCCTGAGGTATGAAAAAGCACATTTGGACAAGGCAGCTTCATTTTGGAAACAAAAATTGAGTTGTTTGGTTATAAAAAAAAGGCGTTATGCATGGCGTCCAAAAAGAAACAGCATTCCAAGAAAAACACATGCTACCCACTGTAAAATTTGGTGGAGGTTCCATCATGCTTTGGGGCTGTGTGGCCAATGCCGGCATCGGGAATCTTGTTAAAGTTGAGAGTCGCATGGATTGCACTCAGTATCAGCAGATTCTTGAGAATAATGTTCAAGAATCAGTGACGAAGTTGAAGTTACGTCGGGGATGGATATTTCAGCAAGACAATGATCCAAAACACCGCTCCAAATCCTCAGGCATTCATGCAGAGGAACAATTACAATGTTCTGGAATGGCCATCCCAGTCCCCAGACCTGAATATCATTGAACATCTGTGGGATGATTTGAAGCGCGCTGTCCATGCTCGGCGACCATCTAACTTAACTGAACTTGAATTGTTTGTCCAAAATACCTTTATCCAGGAACTGATTAAAAGCTACAGGAAGCGACTAGAGGCTGTTATCTTTGCAAAAGGAGGATCTACTAAATATTAATGTCACTTTTCTGTTGAGGTGCCCATACTTTTGCACCGGTCAAATTTTGGTTTAATGCATATTGCACATTTTCTGTTAGTACAATAAACCTCATTTCAATCCTGAAATATTACTGTGTCCATCAGTTATTAGATATATCAAACTGAAATGGCTGTTGCAAACACCAAAATATTTAGAACAAAAAATGATTAAGATTAATAGGGGTGCCCAAACTTTTTCATAGGACTGTATATGAAGTTGTGTGTCAACCTGCGGTATCTTTTGTATATGGGGTATTGCTAACTGCTTGTGTCTCACGGTAGTACCTCAGTCTTGCAATGAGGTCAAGCAGTAGGGCACCAGTGCTTTGCTTGTTGTTTAACAGCCACGTCTGCCTTTAGGTGGGTGGTGGGTTGCGGGCAGTATTGAGGGAGTTTTTCTAAAGCTGCAGAACATGGTCAGAACAGGGTTGGGGATTGTCTCCTCATCTGGAGGTCCCATCAGTCATTGTGGTCCTGGCTGTGTCAGTTTTATCTCTGATCGCAGGATTACGTTTTATGTCTGTAGAGCAGTGTCATATTCTGTTTCTAAAAACTCCTCTGTGATCTTATTTCCTTTTCTGAGAAAGAAATTAAAACCGGTTGACTACGCTTTAGCGGTTGCTGCCATTACATGTTTTCATCGCTATGTAATTGCTTTCCATTTAAACTTCTTCTTAAAGTTTCTTTCCGGTTTTTTGTTTAAAATATAGAGATGACGTTTATTTATTTATATGGCTTACCTATATGGCGTCATCATGTTCCATCCATGGACGGCTAGTTTTTATTGGGTTTCTGCAATCCTACAAAGATGATAGACACGTTGGAGGCTACTAACAGCTTTAGCTATGAGGGCCCATTCATACTGTGCAGGTTTGATGAACAATCTTTTTCTTAATTCTTTTTGTAGCCAAAGCATATACAACTAGAACTGAAATCCTCTATTTTTGGATCCAGAAATGGTTTTCAAATTGTAAATTGCCTTAAAATGGGTCACCTATGGAGAAGAACAATGTTTTTACCTTAGTGTTTTCCTGAAAGGAGATGAGAAAGGGAATTGTGTCCGGACACTAGTATGGAGGATGTGCCATTCAATAAAGGGGCTCTCCACCTTAATTGTCTATCCTTATAGGGGGTCTGCCTCCATCCAAATCACTTCTTAACCACTGATATGCTGTTGCAGGGATGGTTAGAGACATAGTGAACAGACCTTTTCTACATTAAGGGTAAGGCCCCACGTTGCAGAAAAGCAGCTTTTTTTTGTTGTTGTTGCGGTTTTTTGAGACAGCAGGAATGGATTGAGCTGAAGATAGAAATATAAGAAACTTCCTATATATTTCCCATTAATTCTGTAGCCATTTGTGACTTTGGCTCCAAGAACTGCAAGCAAATCTACAACAATAAAAGCTGCATTTCTGCAATGTGGGGCCTAAAGTGAAATATTGCTATTGAGAAAATTAATCTGTATGCAAATGAGCCATTTGGTGCACCTGGGGTGTGGCCTCTCCTGTCAGAGCACTTGTTGTCATCTCGTGTCACCACCAATCACTTCCTAACTGGGAAATTGACAGATCCTAATGTGTAGTGACCACAGGCAAAAACAAGAGCTCCGTAGACACAGCCCTGCCCCAGTGTGCCCTGAATAGCTAATTTGCATACAGATTAAAAGTTCATTTTCTAGGCAAAAAGATTACACTTTAAAACCAAAAAGTCATAATCCTATAACTCTAACCGCCCCTGCAACAGCATATAAGTTGTTAAGCAGTGATTTTTATGGTGGTAGACTGCTTTTAGGGTAGACCATCCATTATAGATTTGCAGTGTGCGAATGTTAGGACCCCACATGTCAGCTGTTTCCTAGAGTGTGCAAGACCTGGTATTTAGATTTAGCGCTGCTCTCTTGCCATGCTTGTAGTAGTATTAGTTATGGGTATTGGAGCAATGTCCTATTCCAGTCTATGTGATCCTGATGCAGGAAACAGCTGATCTGTAGGTGTCTCAATAGTTAGACCATACCCAATCTAAAACTGATGGCCTGTCTTAAAGATAGACCATCAATTTTTAAAAGGTGGATAATCCCTTTAAACCTTTTTTGTATAATGTTCATTCCTGTATTGTATTGAAGGATTTGCAAGAAATTGAGATAAATATGGTGCTCCTACACCTATGGGCCAATGCTGTGCCTCCAACTGTACATGCTCGTCTTCATGCACATTCGTGTGCGTTAGGACATGATCTTCATTGTTAGTAATGGGACAATATTGTAATCATTGCAGTTTTATTTTGGCTAAATTACTGAAAAACCCTGGCTCTGTTTGGTCTTAGAGAGTTTGGACTCCCAGTTAGCTGAGGACAAAGGCACCTTGGATACATATTCCGTATTCTGCCAACTAACCCTCTACATTGGCGGCCATGTCCTTCTGTCCCTCTAGGGAAGACTTCAACATTGGGAAGTTGTTTGGTGCCAGTATGTATTAGATTTAAGATCACTGCACCCTTACAGCTATTGGCAACCTGTCATGAATGTATCTTCCGCCTTTACATTCATAGAGTATAAGTAAATGGTCAAATGCACAAGTCAAGGTGTGAGACTGCTTTTTACCTACTGGGTGCCGATACTGTCCTTGTTCATTGTAGAACTTATAGTAGTATACATGACGTGCCTTATGTGCTTTGTTTATGCTTTTGTCCTCTATATGCCTGAAGAGGATATTTTACACCATTTTTCACATACCTTCTCAATAGTTAGTAGAGATGAGCGAGTACTGTTCGGATCAGCCGATCCGAACAGCACGCACGCATTGAAATGAATGGACGTAGCCGGCACGCGAGGGGTTAAGCGGCCGGCCGGCGTCAAAGCGGAAGTACCAGGTGCTTCCATTCATTTCAATGCGTGCGTGCTGTTCGGATCGGCTGATCCGAACAGTACTCGCTCATCTCTAATAGTTAGTACATTTACTTTGCGGGAAGAGAACATCTAAGTGCTCTTTTTTAATTAATTTTTCCATTAAGCACTCTAAAGAGATATACAGTCCTATGAAAAAGTTTGGGCACCCCTATTAATCTTAATCATTTTTAGTTCTAAATATTTTGTTGTTTGCAACAGCCATTTCAGTTTGATATATCTAATAACTGATGGACACAGTAATATTTCAGGATTGAAATGAGGTTTATTGTACTAACAGAAAATGCGCAATATGCATTTAACCAAAATTTGACCGGTGCAAAAATATGGGCACCTCAACAGAAAAGTGACATTAATATTTAGTACATCCTCCTTTTGCAAAGATAACAGCCTCTAGTTGCTTCCTGTAGCTTTTAATCAGTTCCTGGATCCTGGATGAAGGTATTTTGGACCATTTCTTTCTACAAAACAATTCAAGTTCAGTTAAGTTTGATGGTCGCCGAACATGGACAGCCCGCTCTCAAATGATCTGAAAACAAAGATTGTTCAACATAGTTGTTCAGGGGAAGGATACAAAACGTTGTCTCAGAGATTTAACCTGTCAGTTTCCACTGTGAGGAACATAGTAAGGAAATGGAAGACCACAGGGACAGTTCTTGTTAAGCCCAGAAGTGGCAGGCCAAGAAAAATATCAGAAAGGCAGAGAAGAAGAATGGTGAGAACAGTCAAGGACAATCCACAGACCACCTCCAAAGAGCTGCAGCATCATCTTGCTGCAGATGGTGTCACTGTGCATCGGTCAACTATACAGCGCACTTTGCACAAATAGAAGCTGTATGGGAGAGTGATGAGAAAGAAGCCGTTTCTGCACGTACGCCACAAATAGAGTTGCCTGAGGTATGAAAAAGCACATTTGGACAAGGCAGCTTCATTTTGGAAACAAAAATTGAGTTGTTTGGTTATAAAAAAAGGCGTTATGCATGGCGTCCAAAAAGAAACAGCATTCCAAGAAAAACACATGCTACCCACTGTAAAATTTGGTGGAGGTTCCATCATGCTTTGGGGCTGTGTGGGCAATGCCGACATCGGGAATCTTGTTAAAGTTGAGAGTCGCATGGATTCCACTCAGTATCAGCAGATTCTTGAGAATAATGTTCAAGAATCAGTGACGAAGTTGAAGTTACGCCGGGGATGGATATTTCAGCAAGACAATGATCCAAAACACCGCTCCAAATCCTCAGGCATTCATGCAGAGGAACAATTACAATGTTCTGGAATGGCCATCCCAGTCCCCAGACCTGAATATCATTGAACATCTGTGGGATGATTTGAAGCGGGCTGTCCATGCTCGGCGACCATCTAACTTAACTGAACTTGAATTGTTTGTCCAAAATACCTTTATCCAGGATCCAGGAACTGATTAAAAGCTACAGGAAGCGACTAGAGGCTGTTATCTTTGCAAAAGGAGGATCTACTAAATATTAATGTCACTTTTCTGTTGAGGTGCCCATACTTTTGCACCGGTCAAATTTTGGTTTAATGCATATTGCACATTTTCTGTTAGTACAATAAACCTCATTTCAATCCTGAAATATTACTGTGTCCATCAGTTATTAGATATATCAAACTGAAATGGCTGTTGCAAATACCAAAATATTTAGAACTAAAAATGATTAAGATTAATAGGGGTGCCCAAACTTTTTCATAGGACTGTAAATATATATATATATATATATATATATATATATATATATATATATATATATATCTGTGTGTGTGTTTGTGTGTATTCTAAATCTAGCAGGGAGGGAGGCCATCGGTTTCATCCTTGTTTTCTCAGTGTTGTCATCTCCACATTCTTTTGTAGTGTCAATGCTGTCCTAAAGCAACAGCATCTTGATGAATGACCCTGTAACACGCTGCATGCCAGTGAGGACCTTAAGTGCTCCTATTGTTACATACGGTAAAAGATCCAATATTCACGGCTCCCACAGTGGACGGGCAGATCTTAAGGTTTAAAGCATCCCCAGGTGCTGGTCATGGTAGGGTATGCCTTCTCTTGCAGGCAGGTTATATGATGAACTTCAATTTGTCCTACAAAAATGATCCTTGTATTCCCTGTTTTCCTGCCAGCATAGACCAATTTCTTTGCAGTCATTTCCACAACTTTCTGGATGAAGCGCTCCAGTAACAACACTGTCTGCTGACTGTGTTGTACCAAAATTTAGAATTTACTCATCTTCACTCTGGTGCCGCTACACTTCTCCCTTCATTGTCCTTTTAACTTTAAAGGTGTTCTAGCATTAGAGCTTATCACCTATCCGCAATAATAAACTAATCGTGAAATTGGGGTCCTGTGGAGCAACAGTCGAGCACATGTTCTGCCTCTCCATTCAATCCTGATGGCACTTTGTATGTCTCATAGACTTTTAGTAAAGCTGCAGAGCATGTGTGACCATCAGTCCATTCACACAGGAGATTTGGGACATGGGGGGAAGACTTGAGAATTGTTCACCAGTCTTAAATCAATTGCGCAGCTGATGCAAAATGTACCTGAATATCAAGATGCGCACTTTGTTGGGTAAACTGGCGTACATTTCCGTTATAGCTCACACCAACTTTCTTGCATGATTTATGGTAAATTTGTCAGACCACGGTGCCTCTGCCCTTGTAAAAAAAAGTGGTATGCAAGATATAGAATGAATAATGGTTGAACTACTGTGCGTAAGTAAATTTGTTGGGCCAAGTTATTCTTGCCCTGGTCCACTCTGCTCCATCTATTTTAATAAGAAGTGGCAATTGAGGTGCAGAAGGAACAATGTGGCTCATCTTTGGCACAAGAAAGGGCCTTATGTCAAAGAGATGCCACATTTACACCCATTTATTCCATAAAACTGATGTATCTAGGTTAGTAAATTCCCCCCATTATTCTGGGGATAGGTGATAAATTGTGATTTTGGGATAGCCCCTTTTTAGATTTTTTTTTTTCATAAAGGGACATCAAGATTTGTTGAAGAATTTTTTATTGTTTTGTTGGATTTGTTGAATTGGTAGTCATTAGTAATTGCATGAATGAGCCCCATGAGGTCAATTGGGGTGTGCTGATAAGGTTCACACTTATCTATTAGCAGATATCACACCAGCACCTCTATTAATACGCACTTTCAAGCAAACATGACTGTATTCCCTGTAGAAGAAGATGGTTGCACAAAACCTCAGGTGCCCATCTGTTAAGCAGTGGGAATGAAAATGATATGGATAGTAGATCCAATGGCTGTTTTTCAACCATGTCGCCTGTAACTATATCAACGGCAGCAAATTAATACCCCTGATGAAACTGGGGAACCTATATCCTTATCTGAAATACAGAGGGTTAAATACCATTAACTAGCAGAACAAACCTGAGGAAATACTAATTATATAAGGGGAGTTGGAGAACAATGAATAGATGTGAATATTGCGAGACGTACGAAAAACCATTCCACCTCTCATAGTTTTGTCTGCTAGATACTTAAAATAGTCTACATGTGTATGTTGGTTTAAGCTTTTTAATAAAAAGCTTTCTAATCATCTTTATCAGGCAGATATTAGAAGATATTTGAAAATTAAGAGATGAAAACGTTTATATTTATTTGCAGTGGTAGTAGATCCAAATGGAAAGAGGACCTTTCACCACTTCCACCACTCAATTAGAGTTCTTCGCATCTGTTAATAGGTGCTGTTCCACTAATTCCAGTACAGTTGGAGTTTTCTCTCTAGCATCCACCGTTCCTGAACAGCAAGTGCATGTAGTTTTGGTGCCTGATGTGCTATTAAACTCTGTAATTTCAGAAGGGCAGTGTCAGGCAGGGGGTGTGATTCAGAGCTGCAATCAGAGGCAGCCAGTGTCAGAGCTCAGAATCACATCCCTTGTCTGCTCCTGCCTGACCCAACCCTCCTGACAGTACAGAGACTAAATAGCATATCAGGTACCAAAACTGACAGCATTAATTGCTCGGGAATTCCAATTGTGTCAGAATCAGTGGAAGATGAGATGGACTTGTTGAAGGTGGTGAAAGGTCGTATTTAAATAGGACTTTGGGCAAATTCCATGATAGGTGAATTGGTAGACTGAAACTAACTTTTTACTTGTTCAGTGAAAGATCAAGTCCACTTGTACGGTTAGAGGAAATCACTACAGCTGTGAATTAATGGGGGTGTTACACAAAAATATTGTTTATAGTTCATTGCAGACCATAGTTAAAGAGTATTGAGTGATATTTATTGACAAGTAAAAGGGTAACAATGTTTTAAACTTTTGACTTTCAGGCCCCATATCTCTCCATCTGCTACAACTTTGAATGTGAGACTACCATCACTTATAGACAATCATCTTGGATATCTCATATATAAATTTGACTTGCAACTATTTAGCATATGATTAGTTATTCAGATTCTTGTTGTGTAACTGCATTGTTATTGTTTTGCTCCTGGTGGTGGAAAAATCTTTTTCTTTCATACTACAAATCTCAACCTGTTAACACATTCACCTATTTGAGTGTGTTATTGGGTTGATTCTCAAGGAAAAGGTCACTGATTCAAATTAAGGATCAGCCATGAAGAAGATTTCCCAAGAAAAGACAGACGGCATCATCCAGCTCATTAATATCGGCCTTTTGAACAAGGAAATTGCCAAACTGCAGCATGTGAGTACCATGATAGTTGGAAGAACACCAAAAGAAGTCAGTCCATTCATTCAAAAGCTAAGAGGTGGATATTCAGACAAAATATTGAAGTCAACAGGTCAGCCCATCACAAGATCTATTAGTTTTGGTGCGACAAACACAGAATTGGAGGTGGCTTGTATGCTTCGTATTAGTGAGATCACAGATGTCCATGCAAGCACCGTACAACATGAGGTACACAAGTCTGGAATCGTGGCCTGAAAAAAGGTGAAAAAGGCTCAACTTCAATATTGCAGAAGATCGGAAATGGGTGATTTGGAGCAATGAGAATAAATTCAAAAGACTGGGCTGTGATGGAAGCAAATGGGTCTGGAAGAAACAAGGAAAGGGGGCTAACAAACTGAGAAATTGAAGGAACTGTCAAGTTTGATCGAGGAAGCCGGAGGATATGGGGTTGTTTCACAGTCAAATGTGTTTGAAATTGTATCAATGGTGGTCCCAATGCTGAGCTATATGTGAGTATCCAACAATGCTAGTTACTTTATACACCCAAGCACTATGGGTAAGAAAAGGTTAACATAGTGTTCCCAGCAGGACAAGTTCCTGAAGCATACGTCAAGATTAGCAAAGACATGGTTCGCTGACAATGAAGTAGAGGTGCTGGATTGGCCCCCACAGTCCCAGTCCCAAGACCTCAACCCAATCGAACACTTGTGGATAGAGTTGAAGAAAAAGCTGGATTAGTACCCTAGTGAGTAAGTGAGTTGACCAGTATGCACCAATATTGGAAACATGTAGAAGAGACCTGGGATCAGATTTAGGTCAAGATATGCTTGAATCTGATCGAGAACATGCCCAGAGGATTCAGGAAGTGTTGAAAGCCAAAGGTGGATTTGCAAAATAATAAAAATTGAAATTTAGATTTTTAGAAGCAAAACAGTAACAATGCAGTTACATGACAAGAGTCTACATAACTAATCATATGCTAAATCGCTGCAAGTCAAAATTATATATGAGATAGCCAAGATGATTATCTATAAAATGATGGTGGTCTCACGTTCGTAGCTGTAGTGGATGGTGCGATATGGAGCCTGAAAATCACAAGTTCTAAACATTGTTACCCACCCCTTCTGCTTGTGACAACCCCTTTACCAGTTCCCTCTATGACTGTATTGCACAACATTTACCGTAGTTGGTTTATTAATCCAGTATTTCCTCACCAGTGTTACAAGTCTGGATAGGGTCAGTATATCCACAGTACAAGATTTGGTGTAGCTTCAGGCTATCCTAGATGCCGGCAGAGGAAGTTGGACCTCTAAATAAATGGGTTTTGACAGGTGTGGAATGGCGTCTCAGCAGGGAGCCCCAGGCGACTGATGAGGGTGTTTTCCAAAGACCTTATTCCACGGACATCATCTCCGTTTGATTCTTATGGTTTTGACAGTAAGGAAGACTCATAAAAATGAGTGCAAAGAAAACCTTGCCCTGTTTTTCCTTTGAACCAATGATGATATAGTCAGAATGCAGACTTTTCCTTCTACGTATTACATCACTAAGGTTGTAGTGACATTGGTTGCAGTGAGAAACTTCTCCACTTTTCCTAACACAGCTTCTCCACTTATTCTTACACAATGTCTGCACTTTTTCTTACACAGTTTTTTTTTTTATTTCTACATTTTCTACTAGTTTTTTCATCATATTACGTTGGAGAATTTTTAGTTACGCAGGGATAGGAAACGAAGGTATTGTAATAGTGGATATTATTGTGCACCCAGCTTTTCCAGAAACAGGTAAAATAATGTAGTGGTTGAACAGAAGTGGGAATAGGGTTATATGCTGTATCATTGTCCCATTACTGTTGGATTGTCTTATATATTAAGGCCTCCAGTACATGGCCGTGTGCAGTCTGCTGGTCAGTAAAAACTGCCCAGATGAGATTGGAATCCATGTGTCATCTGGAGTCTTTACTGACCAATACATTGAAAAGGAGTTGATAGTGCCACAAGTATGGAGAGTTATAGGACCTGCTCCATATTTTGTGTCTCTTCAATTCAACCCGGGGCACACAGCCACAAAAACTACATCTGTTTTTATGGGTCCATCGAAATGTATGGATACATACGTTTACCTACAATTGTGGATAAAATGTACCTTCATGTGGATGAGGCCTAAGGTTGGCATACGGCAATTATTTTTCATGTTTTTCATTTCATACCGGTTTATAGTATTAGGTGTGATTCTATAAGTGCAGCATAGTGCATAAGAATAGATTCTTGGCAGGATCTTGCCACATTTCTCAGATGCCTTTATACATTCTATAATGTGCATCGCATAGAGTGTGATATCATGAATGAGTGTGCAGTTGTGATCATCTTACATCATCGTATGAGCCACAGTGCTTGATAGTAACATTATAATGTGTTAAATGGGTTAATGAGAAGGGTATTGCTTTCTGTGATGTCACTGGGGTGGAGCAGGCGCCTGTGCCAGGTCACATGACCTGGGCGCTGATCTGCTGCCAGCTGATCTGACAGCTGGCCACGTGCATCCTTAGCGTGGGCCAGATCTTTGCAGAAGCCACTGTGCCAAGGTCCACACCCTCAATGGGGGAGGGACACTTAAATGTTACCCTTCATACTCCGAACATGCTAGCTCATTGACCTTGTTACCCACTTTTGTTCAGACTGGATAGTGATGCAAAACCTTGCCAAGTAAAATCAGAGAAAGTATTTCATTATCATCTTTCCAAGACGCACGCGTACATTATTATCATCTGATGACACCTCGCTGTTTATAATCCTGTTTAATGCTGTTGCTTTATATTCTTGGTTTGACAATTGGATTTTCTGTTTGTAAGTCGTGCATTGGTTTATGGGGAGCAGTCGCTCATGTATATTTGCAGAATGCTCCTGTGGTGTAACTGTGTGGGCTGTCTGTTGGACAAGTGTGGACAATGAGGCCCTGTGTGTGTCACGGAAATGTACCGCTTGTCGACACATTGGGCGCTGCGAGGGGAGGAAAGCTGAGATATAACAGGGGAGGGAAAGCCAAGAGGGTGCCTGGATGAAAGCGTGTCATGGGGAGATATAGATTGTAGGACTACAACTCCCAGCTTGATCTTTAATTGACATGAGTTACAATCCTAACCCTGATATATATATATATATATATATATATATATATATATATATATACTGTATATCACTTGTGCAGAGGAATTTATTGTTATAGTTAGTACCTGAATGATCACTGTCTCTTAACCTTTTCCTTGCCAGGTTCTTATCCCGTGCTTGCAGGAAGTGTAGCACTTACTGTAGTGCAGTTGTTTTGATTCTACTTTAGTGTTGAATACATAAAATGTATATGTTGTATGTTTTTCCTGATGAGAATGATCACCGATGCACTCCATATTCATGGCTGGTTACATGTTTTTGGATAGTACCGCAGCCTGGGTATCTCTATATGTATAGGAAATCCTGTCAGTTTTGTGATCCTTTGTAAGATAGCCATCCTTATCTTCACATGCGTGGTCAGGCAGTATAGTGTCATGTGGATAGTCTATCACAATTGTAGTTTTCTGTAGTTGTAATGCAGTGAGACCACAAGAAGTCACTCTGTGCAGTCTGTCACTCGAACCCAACATAACCTGCAAAACTACCTATAGATATCCAGGCAAAGTTCCAAAGAAAGTGGAGTCCTGAACATAAACTCATGTGGATGTAAGATGGAAGCATATATACACATGCACTCACATCCCACGAGCATTCAATGTCCGCTAAAAGGAAAAAATGAACCCGGTTATAGAGCAGGAGGAGTTAAGCAGTTATATAGATTATACATCATCATATAGTTTAGTTAGAAAAGTATAACTGGGATTTTATTCATTTATATCCCTCTGAGCTGGACTTTGGAGTCCAGTGGGCGGTCATACTGAGTGTGTGCATACAGATAGGGTAAGTTCACACGGGGTTTTTTGGATTGGAGGCTGTCTCAGGTTCTGATCCAAAAACCTGGTAGCCGTGACTGAAAGCCGGTGCACTCTGCTCCGGATTACGCCCAATGAATGGGCCTAGTCTGGAGGAGGGAGTGTCTTCAGGCTGAATCACGAGGCAACTTGGCCTGAAGAATGAACATCTCGCTTCTTTTTCCGGGAGCCAAAAGAAACGGCTCCTGGAAAAAAGACCTGAGCGGCTCCCATTGATTTCAATGGGAGCCATCTTTTTAGTCAGGGTTTTGGCCTCAAAACCCTGACCAACAACTATATGTGAACTTACCCATATAGTTATCTATCATTGAGAATAGCCACCCATTGGACACTTGGTCCACAATGAATATAATCCAAGTTATAGCAGAATTTTTGTAACATCTGCTCCCTCCTAGAATAAGAGAGCCACCCATGTCTTTACCTAAGTGTCCAAGTTATGTGTGATCTGCTCTGATGTGCACAATACATGGTTCTGCAGGATCTCACAGACACATTTGGGTTTCCAGACGTGAAAACAGTATTAAGTTATCTTATCTGAGATGAGCGGCACTGGATTGGCAGCCAGTGTCCTCTCCCACCGTAATAGCCATTAATAATGCATATTTGGCCAAGGACACCATGCATGTTAATGTAGGGATCATTGTTGTCTGTGCTTGGGCAAAAAACAGTTAAATTCCTTTGGCCAGCTTTACTCCTCAGCAGTTACTCCAGGGGCCTCAGATGTTCCACGTGGGGACTAGTACTTAGAAACCATCCATTCTTTCGCAAATTATATATTGTATTAGTATATAGAACTAGTTTAGCTGAGAATTGAAAAAATTAAACCAGAATTAAATATTTGGTTCTTTTACAATTAAAAAAAAAACAAAAACAATTTTTGCAATTCTTTGACAGAAACAAATGCTACATTTCTAGACTTTCTGGACTACTGGATGTATAGACATCGTAAGATTACCAACAGCGCCATAACTTTTAATATTTCAATTTCAGATGAGAAAAGGGCATAGAATTTTCCTTTTATATACATGCACGTGTTTAAAAAAAATCAAGATAGTCATTATACTTATTACAAACATCGCTTTTATATCACTTTTGCACATTGCCCTACATGTGATTTATGAGGCAATACATACTATAAAGAGAGATTGTGTTATGCCTAGTGCAGTGTGAGGAGACGGAGCATGACTTGTCAGTTTAGTGCTCATGAGTCCCTGTGTCATGTTCCACCCCCTCAGACCTGCATTAGGCATAACACAATGCATCAGTTTACTTGGAGTCTTCCTTTTTATGTTGCCATTATTGCTATTAAAGTATAGTTATATTTACCTGAGGAATATTGGGAAGCAGTCTTTAAAGAGGACCTTTCGCCACCACCAACTCTAACTCGTTGCATCCGTCAATAAGTGCTACTCCACTGATTTTGGCACAGTTGGTATATTTTCTGTAGCCATCACCATTCCTGAGGGATCATTTCTGTTATTTTCAGCACAATTATGTAGTCTAGTGTCCAGTGGGTCCTGTCTGTTCAGCAGCACCTACTGAAGGACACAAATAAGTGAAGGTGGTGGAAAAATGGGATTATAGTGAATCAAAAATGCAGAAGGCAAGTAGAATCTCCTTTTTCCATACCACCTTAAGATTTATGGGACAACCTGCCAGTGGTTATAGCAGATTCAGAGATAGTAGTTACACCATTGCCCTGTTTTCCTGAGAAAGACCCAAAAAGCCCCTCAACTACATACAAGGACACTAGTATAAGTGGCACATTGTTAGTGGGAGAGACTTGTTAAAGATTTTAGTTTGGGACACAAAGGCTTAAAGTTACCCCAGTGGTCCTAGCAAGCAGACATTCATTATGATCACATACTGTACAGTGGAAAACTATGAGCAGCCTTAAGCTAGGTTCACATCTGTGTTCGGGCAGTGGTGAGCCTAGCCTTTCTGCCGCCCGAGGCGGACGACAGAAAGGCTTTGTATTAATAATGCCCCTAATAGCCCTTATATAAACTAACTCTTGTTAATAAATAAAGTGCCCCCTCCTAACGACCCCTTAAATACCCAGAACAAAAAAAAAAGTTATACACCTATCTAGGAGTGCTTGATGCAGCCAGCATCTCCTCTTTATTAGCTAGGATCACAGCGCACAGGACGTCTTCTGCGTCTCGGCGTAGGAGGCGCGTGACATCATTGCATCGCACCTTCCACACAGAGAAGCAGACGTGTTGTCTGTCTGTCTTCTCTGCGTACAGCCGCACAGAATTAGCTTTAAATAGAACGGTGTCTTGCAGATGCCAATCTATTTAACAGTGCAGCCTGGGGCATTACTATCAGGAGAGGCGGCATGTAGTAATGGTCTGGAGCATGACAGAAATCACGCAGACCAGCGCTCCTCCATGCTGCCTCCCCTGATAATGCCGCCTGAGGCCGTCGCCTTATTAGAGGTGCGGCCCTGTGTTTGGGTTTCCATTCGGACTAGACTGTAATGGGGTGCACCGGGTTTCCACCCGAAAAGGGCAAAAAATGTGTAGAAAAAAAGGGCTTCTTGCATTTTCCAAGCAGAGAGGGAAACGGAATCCCCAAACAGAGTTCTAGTGCTGGTGTGAATCCAGCCTTAGGGCGAGTTCACACCTGCACCTAGTCTCCGCTTTTTGGCAACCCGTCCTCTGCACGAGAAACTGGACAGGAGATGGAAACCCGGCGGTCAGTGTCCGCCCGTGAGCGTCTTTTGGTCTCCGTGGCGAAACCGTTTTTCTTTAACTGGACACGAAGTTCTGCATGTCCACACTTTGTGTCTGGTTAAAAACACCGGTTTCGCCGCGGAGAGGCAGAAGACGCACACGGGCGGTCACTTTTTGAAAACTGACTGCCGGTTTCCGTCTCCTGACGTTTCTCGGGCAGTAGATGGAAACCTGCAAAGTGGAGATCGGGCACAGGTGTGAACCCGCCCTTAGCTGTAAACTACATTGATGCCGCTTTAGTATAAAATTGTGTAATCTGATAAAGTCTGCACAGATAAAGGAAGAAATACAAATTACTGTAAGGTTGGCATTCACCCATAAACCTATGTGTGCCAAGACAGCATGATAACCGCTGTGCCAGTGTGTGAGTGCTTTTCTGCACTTCATTCAATTCACACTGAATATGGTTATGTGGCGATAGATAGATAGATGTGCAAATGGTAGTAACATTAGTCTACACAACGGTGCCCACATATTTTATCGAGTACCTGCTTTCGCCCGCTGCCCTGCAGGTTGCATCTCATGGCTTTCCACAGCGAAGGGGTTAATTGGTTGGAAGTAGACATCAGAGGAAAGGTGGGGTGTTGCCATGCTGTGGGAGGGAGGGATTTTATGTGTGCTCTGTAAGTGCATGTGGAGACCTGCTGCTTGTGAGCAGGGGGGTGAATAATCCCAGAAGGGGTCATGAACTAGCAGGCAGCGCTCTCAATGTGTTGTATGGAAGACTGGAGTGAGCTCACATACTAATGAAAGTGTAAGCGTTGTGAAAGTCTGAAGATGTTTGGGATGCGGATGTGGCAAACATCCTTCCTTACCATTAAAAGCAAGGTGTGAATTATCTTCTCTTTTTTTGTCTTTTCAGCAAAACCCACAATATGTCTATCTGTAACTAAATGTTCTGCTTCCAAAAATTCTAATTGAGAGAACCAACATCTTAAAGACCAGTGGTGTCAAACTGTGGCGAAAATATAATGCCAGGCAGACTAGAATTTATATATTCTCTGCAGGTTGGAGACCACTGGTGTGAACGATTGCAGAGTTATGGCACGTTTAACCAGTGCAGTGGTATTGATCTACGCCATATAGCACTCCACTGTCTTGGCTGCGAGGGTAGCCGTGGTCATCATGTTCTGGTGTCCGTATGTAGACATGTTCAACAGGGGCCTGACATAGAGTGCTATTGTCTTATAATATATCACTGGGATAGCTGAGCGCTGCAGAATAGTATCAGGGACTATACCTGCTATGGAGTGTCATGGAGAGGCATAATACAATCTCCATTTACCAGTTGTCCATAGACTACAGTGGATTAATTTTGCAGTCTTCCCTTTATGCATGACAAATAGTGTAGTACTTTGTTAGCCAGAGAAAGTCATGCAAAGTTAGAAACTTTTATGTTAAAGAAGGCAAAAGTATTGTATGTATTGTGTAGAATTGTGCCGGACACAATTGTTGGACTAAGGCAGTGCTAGGATCATAATGGCTTATAATGGAGTCCTTTTTGGTATCTGTCATTTTGATATCAAATATAGTGCTGCATCCTCCATTATTCTTCCTGTCAGCCCACGGAGACTCCCAACAGAGCCTCGAATGGCAGTCTTAACAGGGGCTTAGCTAATTTGGGGTGGGGACATTCATGGGTAACCATGCCCTAATAGTGTTTTATGTGCTGGTCCTTCCATCATGGCATCTACAGTAGATAGAAATATCTGATCATTTAGTTTGTGCTGTTGGTGTTTGCATTTATAGGTATTACATTTGCACTAGTTATGCTGGTACTTGAGACAGTAGATGTCTTCTTGCTCTCAGAGCATCTAAACCCGGTTTTAAGGCACTGTGTGTGAAAAATCGAAACACAGTCCCACCGCATGGTATCCGAGTGTGTAAGTATACAATACTACTGTAAAGGCTTGGTCTTTGTGACATTTTTAGTGTACATTTTGGAGCGTTGTCTGGATGTGGAGAGGTTAACCTCACAGACATTGCGTCGGTGCCTAGGTTTGTAGAACGTCTATAAATGTCTGTCTTCTTCGAGGTGATACATGATCTCATTGTTGTAGTGTCTAGTTCTAGTTTCATTTCCTGCTTGAATATATGGTGACATTTTTCTATATTTAGTCCCCAATTTCTGTAGTTCCCCATGTTATTTTGTAAAGTCCATAAATCTATTCCTCAAAAGCATTCAACAAGATAGGAGACAAGTGAGTAAAGATGCGGAAAAGTGATTAGAGCTCCAGTAAATGCCTTTTTCTATAAGCCCCAAGGCTCCTGTGCTTGTATCCCCCATACCTCCATATTTATTTGCTTCTAGTATAGATTACATGCTGCCCATTGTACAATTCCCTGATACAGTTTGATGTTCAGTGCTTTGTGCTTTGTCCTTATAGCTCCGGCTGGATGGCTGCACTACAGATTATTGATACATGGCACTAAGTGCTCTGTGCTTTTACATTTCTCCAGGGTGTCAAACCCTACAGACGTGAATGTTTTTGTTATGGCGGAAATGAGTAATTCTAGAACTGTAGAGATTCCCACTCGGAAATCAGTAAGTTAGTCTGAGGGTTAATGGTATTCAGAAAATTGACACTTTTATCCGGAGTTCTTCTTTAATGAACAAATTTGTACACTTGTAACAAGCTCCAGATTTATGTCAACCTCAACAAGAACCAATCTAGGAGACCACTGCTTAGTCCTACCTCTCTGCACAGAGAATAAAAATGCAGTAATACACCAAATCAGGCTACACATGGCAGGTACCTGGATTGTGACAGGCAAGCTGGGACTGTGGACTTCTGATCATATCTACTAGTAAGAGAGAATTATCAGAAATCGTATCGGAGATGCCCATAGTTACCAGATTATTTCTGATAACTGAGCAAATGCAGCATTTTTTGTATCTGTTTTAGGCTAAGGCACCACTTTGTGAACTGCAGCCACATCGTGGTTTTTCCCACAGCGCAAAGTTTTTCTCTGTGGAATTTCTGCTTCAATTATAAATATATGGAAAACGCCAGCGTTTCTGTAGTTATAATTGATATGCTGCGATTGCCAAAACCTCAATGGTATTTGAAATCGCACTTTGTCCAATGCAGTTATTTTTCTGCAATGTGTGGATGGGATTATTCAGAATCCCATCTGCTTTACAGATACTTTAAAACACTGCGGTATTTATGATCTGATTGGGCCTCGACCTTATAGCTACAACTCCATGTGACGGAAACACAGCTTTTTTGATTCAGATTTGGCTGCATTTTTTTAAAATGGCTATGAAAGGAATCGGAAATATACAAAGGCAGAAACAGCCAATAGAATTGGAAACTCTTACACTTCTACCTACTGCTCGATCCACTCTTGGCTTTGGCTCGAAAAACTGTAGCAAAATCTGCAACAAAAAAAGCTGTTTTTCCGCAACATGGGCCTCAGTCTCCGATATGTTGTAGGAGCCTCGTCTTGTACATTTTAGAACTCTTTTCTTACTGCTTCAATTTGACGACTTTTGTCTTCAAGTGTTTCCCCTTCTTTCAGTCTCTTAAGGTTTTCTAAACTAATGATACCTTCCTTAAAATGATGTTTGCAACTACACCCTATACTTTCCTCTACTTGATCTCTCATCTAGGTAGCTGACTTTTTTTTTGTGTAAAATTCATAGTGTAAACAGTTTTTTAGTTACTCTTCTTCCTGTAAAGGCAAATCTGTACTTAAGAGCAACCATGTTAAAAATACTTGCAGATACAGACCACATCTGATTTATGACCACTGCTTAACTGCAATGTGTCTGAATAGGAAGGAACAAATGTTAAAGCTTAAGATATAATTGGTTTTCCAGTTTTCCCCCTTAAATCTATAGTGCAGGCGAATATAAGAAACTTTGAAATATATCTTCTATCTATCGCGTAGAAAATGCCTCCTTTTGCCCTTATCGGGCTCCTTTTTTTTCCTCCCTCCCTTTTAAATTGCTTGTTTATTGACGTAATATTCACCATATATATGACTGTATTATGGGTCTGAATCCCGTATGTGGTGCTAATATATGACTCATGCGTGTAGATATAATACGCCCTTGTGACCATAGGGGCATGAGGTTGCTAGAAAGCATGACCTTCACATTTCAACATAGTGATGGCTGTACAAACCACTTTCTATAAGTGATCTGTATAAGCCGAAGCTTACAATATATTCAATGTGCATTCATCTGTGTGTGCAATGAGAATTAGTAACATTGTAAGGCTCAATATATGCCATAATGATGTACAGGCTGAGGTTAAGATGTTCACATATAATGACATGTACAGAGTATGTAAGCTGTCAGATAGAAATGCATGGCTACCTCCTGTCTGCACAATTGTTTTCATTGACGTATGTGAAGAAATATAAAGGAAGTCTAGACCAATTCTATTGGCTGTTTCTGCCTTTGTTATGTTGTTGACCACCTGTCAGTCTGGGGATGTATATTCCTCTCTAGGTATTACAGCAATTATCTATGGATTTGCAAATCCCCAGGCTGTTTAATGTATACGCCAACACACAGGGTATCTGTATTTGCTGTTGGTGTATTACATAGACCACCATAGAAAGGAAGGGGATACTGAGAAAGAGATTGTCATGAATATATGATATTCACGTTTATCTAGAATAATGGGAACCTGTTGAATGGCTGTGC
This sequence comes from Leptodactylus fuscus, assembly GCF_031893055.1. Taxonomy (NCBI): domain Eukaryota; kingdom Metazoa; phylum Chordata; class Amphibia; order Anura; family Leptodactylidae; genus Leptodactylus; species Leptodactylus fuscus. Next base: position 125,278,256 of record NC_134270.1, on the reverse strand, counting down.
ATTGTCTCCTCATTTTACTTTATTTTGGCAGATCATTTAATCTTCCCTGGTGTCTTTTTACTCAAACAATCTTCTTTTTGCTCCTGACGTCTGACTTTTATGCCTGATGAATAATTTTCAATATTATGCATGGTATGAAGACTATCCTAGTTTCAGAGCAGTGATAGTGGGAAAAAAAGTGTTTCACCACCTCCACCAATTCAAGTTCTTAGCATCTGTTAATAAGCTCTGCTCCACTGATTCTAGCACAGTTGGAATTTTCTCTCTAGCCCCCACCATTCCTCAACAAAAAGGGCAGGTAATTTTGGTGCCTGATTTGCTATTTATGTCTGTTATGTCAGCAGGGCAGTGTCAGACAGGGGCAGAGCTCAGAATCACTTCCCTTGTCTGCTCCTGCCTGACACCGCCCTCCTGACTGTACAGAGCCTACATAGCATATCGGGCACCAAAACTAACAGCATTGATTTCTCGGGAATGGTGGGGGCTAGAGAAAAAATTCCAACTGTGCCAGAATCAGTGGAGCAGCAGCCATTGAATGGTGTAAAGAGCAAGATGAGTTGTTGGTGGCGAAAGGTTCTCTTTAGGGCAGCCTGTATTTGTATGGAGCAGTAAGGTTGTTGCAATGATATGTGTAACTTGAGATGGCCATGCATATGAGATAAAGGTGGGTTTATTGTTAAACAACTGGTGACTGATCATTATTCTGGCGCAGCCATAAATATTGTAGTTCATTTGGCGGTTAAGGTCGATCAAGAGTGACTTGAAAAGGAATGGGAAATATAAAAGTAGCATTTGTAGTTTTTGCTTCTAATAAATCCTCTCCTGACTTGGGCTCAAAAAATTGCAACAAAAAGCATGTGGGGCCTTAACTTAACAAGTCTGTTGTTTCTGCCGACATTGGCCCAGATGTACTATTGTGGTTACACCTAGAAATGTGGTGCATAAAGGTTGAGCTAAAATGTTTCCTATTTGTTAGAAATGTGCGTGGTGATTCTCTGAGAATTGAGTTTGGCTTAGATGCACCAAAAATTGGGCTTAAAATTCTGCCACAAAGTAAGCTATCTAAAAGGTGGTATAAATTTATACAAAAGATTTGTCATATTTAATACTGTTATCAATTTGGGGCATTATACACTGTCTTAGTATTAGTAAATCTGGGCCATAGTTTGCTTTGTCTGATCATTGTTCTTTTTCTCCATGTTTTTACTATTCCTCATCTATCCTGGTTGTTTTTGTTTCTCCCATATTTTTTTCTGCTCATCCATATGTCAGGCCAGTACCCTTCATATACCAATATTTTGTTGAAGACCTCTTCTTCGTACTTCGCTGACATAGTTACCCTTAGCGTAAAGAGAATAGATATGCACATGGTACCTCCGTGATGGCCCCACCTCTATCAGGATTGAGTTAGTAAGCAGATTAAGGATGTGGATTTGCATGTGATTGAAGTGAGACGCTGCAGTTCACTGATTCCCACGCTGAACCATGCAGCACCAGCAACCTCCTCGCATACCGCTACTGCCCTTATACAACCTTGCAAATTCCAGGACAGCTCGAATGTACCTTAACACCTTACACTGCGCTCCATATATTACTATGGGGTCCTCATAATAACACATGTATGCTTCCATCCATTTCACATGCTATATTTGTTACAGCGATTAGATAATATCTGTATTATATATATATATATATATATATATATATATATATATATATTGCCCAGTTATGTTAGACAGTAATACATTTGCTGTAGTTTTATCCAGTAGAGACATATGGTCATTTTGCTAATGCTGGACACAGCTTTACACTGGTGTGTTTTGTAACGCTTTACATGCATTTTCCATGTTTCTAAGTAACATCTTCCTCATGACTATATAGCTAAATATATTTGGACACTCATTCCAGTTAGCGAATTTGGACACACCCAACATATGTATATAATCACACATATAGCTGGCCAGTCTCCAAAGGCAAATTTTGCTCTGAGCTCAGACATTATGGGTAATGCATAAGAATAATCTCTTCTTGGTTGCATTACTCAACTTCCAAACTATTAGGGCCCATTCACAAGGTGGAATTTCAAGCTGATTTTGAGGTTGAGTCCACATGATGCAGAAACGCAGCTTTTTTGTTGCAAATTTTGTTGTGTTTTATTGAGCCAAAGTCAGGAGTGGATTGAGCAGAAGGTAGAAGTATAAGAGCTTCCTATATGTTTCCCATTCATTTTGTAGCCACTCTTGGCTTTGGCTCAAAAAAACGCAGCAAAATCTGCAACAAAAAAAGCTGCGTTTCTGCAACATGGGACTTTAGCATAAGGCGGATTGTGCCTTAAAATCAACACCAAATTCTGTCCTGATTCTGCCTCCCATTGTATACATTGTATGGAAAGTGCTTGTGATTCTGTAGCTAAAAAGAACATGGTGTACTTCCACAGCTCTTTTTTTCCTTGATGGGTGGATGAAATTAATCAAAATCTTGTTAGATTTGTGAAAATATCATTCACTACTGTAAAACAGAACCCTTTTTTTTATTTTTTTGCTGCATTTCCGCAATGTGAGGCTTTAGCTATTAGATTATATATACGGTACATGGTGTAGTCAGATGACCCCCTAGTGGAAGCAATGTCAGTGGGCTGCACGTTGGATGGAAACCAAAATATATTCTTGTCATGCAATTGTTTTACAAATTTATATTTTCTGCACTGAACTACAATTACATGTAGAAATTTTGTTAGGACTGGTGTGTATGGTGGCAGAAGTAGGGTCCAAGATGGCGGCTTTGCTCTCTCCTGTCTCTGTCTCCTGTCTCTGGTCATGATCTGATCATGGTGGTTCAGAGATAGGTAGGATGCAGTGATGGAGATGATGGTGATAATTCCTCTAGGGGAATCATCTTGTGTTAGTCTTCTGGCTCGGAGATAGTGTTGTAGGTGGGGTACCCTTAATTTTAATGCAGTAAAGAAGGCTTTTCTGGCAGTTACAGGTGCAATTCGTGGCCCCCTTTTACTTCAGAATCACAACAGTTTCAGGCATCATTGATGCTGGTCTTCACTGTGTGGTGGTTGAGGCCTTTTTACGCTAGGTTCTCACTATCATAAGCGGATCCAAAGAAGGGAAACCCAGTCCACTTAAAAAGTGGAACCCCGGAAACCCGCAGAAAAATGCTTACAACACTTTTCTCTCTGCATTTCTCAAGTAGAATGGGTGACGGAATCCCTGCACGGCAACCAAGCGCTAGTGTGAACCTAGCCTGAGACAGAATATTGTGAGGAAGCCTTTCTCAGGAAGTCTGAAATTACCACCACAAAATGACAAACCTACAACTGCTCTCACAACTTACTAAGGCCTTACTCACATGACAGTAAAAAATGGCCCTGTGAAGATCACTTTAAACCGCAATCACAAGGACATTTTTAAAACAATGAGAATGAACGGGTTTCCTATTGGAATATCAGGAGAACACAAGAAATTTGGGAACTGGATCTAAGTTATGTAGAAAAGCAAATCAAAGTTTTTATTCTCTTTCCCATCTGTGTAAATATGTTATCGAAGTCCCCAAAAATGGAGGTAAGCAAGGTGAGCTTTAAGGTTATGTTATGTTCACACAGCAGAAATAGTAGGGGAATTTGAAGCGGACACCCATCTGGTGTTTCACCACGTCTTGCACTTGCTTATTAAGCTCCAATGAAAGGGCCTCATCGATGGAGTAGCTCATGCCACAGGTTCTCAATCAGCAGCAAAATCCGCATTAAGATTGAGCAGGACTATTTTATTTTTCAGCGTCATGCTTCGATCTCAATGTTTCAGTGTAAGGATAAGTCCTTATAGAGCATCCCTTAGCAATAACGCACTACGGGAAAAACCGCGGCGGCAATGCATCGCAGTTCTTCCCGCAGCACTTTAGACAGAAAGTTTGCAGAGCTTTCCTTTATGGACTTTCTGTTTCAATTATACATATGAAGAAACCGCCAGCGTTTGGAAATTGCGGCGCATCCACACCGTGGTTTTTACTGCAAATTGAGAATGAGATTCGCTAGAATCCAATCCACTTTGCCCTGACTGTAAAACGCCACAATTTTTCCTGAGGCGTTTCAACCGCAGGCAAATCGCAGTTTTTACGCCCAATAGGACCCCGGCCTAAGGCAGATTTGGTATGGAAACTGACTGATTTGGAGCCAAATTTTTCCATGTTAACCTTTCCTGAGGGTATATGTTCATATGAGGAAGAATTGTAGCAACAATTCTGCAACTGTCTTAGTCATCTGAGTGGACCTTGTGGATATCCATGAATATTTTACAAAAATTACCCCACTTTAGATGTTTGGAACCGATTTACAGTAGCAGGAATTCCTGTAATAAATTTGTCATGTGTGAAGACAGAACATTACCTCCCCTTTTTCCTTTCACTCACTGTGAAAACCTCTTGCATCTTTTGACAGTTCCTAATGACAGGCAGTGAACTGCAAATTAGCTAGAAGAGAGACACCTAGTGGTAGGAACTTTAGGCCGGGGCCCCACATGGCATAAGTGCTGCAATTTGCCCACGACAGAAACGCTGCGAAAAAAAATTGAGGTTTTTTTTTACAGTCAGAGCAAAGTGGATGGGATTCTAGTGAATCTCATGCCAATTTTGTGGTAGAAATTACGCTGTGGAAACGCCATGGTTTCCAAAAATAGTGCAGTTTTGGAAATTGCAGCATGTTTTTTATACCTATGGAAACGCCAGTGGTTTCCCCATAGGTATAATTGAAACAGGAAGTCCGCAGATAAAACCTCTGAGAACGTTCTGTCTAAAGCTCTGTGGGAAGAACCCTGGTGGGTTGCCTCTGTGGTTTTTCCCGGAGCAATTTTTTGCTGCAGTATGCCATGGGGAGCCTTAGGGTCCATTCACACAGAGGAAAATGGTGTGGAATTTCAGCACTGAAAAAAAAAATCCTCCCATTGACTTCAATGGATTCCTTTTTCTACTAGCAGACCTGAAATCAATGGGAGGCTTTTTATTCAGCGCTGAAAATTCAGTGCCAACTAAAGCGCCATTTTCCTCCGTGTGAATGAACCCTTAGGCCAGGGCCCCATGGACCGGAAACGCCGCGATTTGCCCGCAGCGGAGACGCAGCGGAAAAATTGTGGCGTTGTACAGTTCAGGCAAAGTGGATGAGATTCATGCGAATCCCATCCCCACTTTGTGGAAAAGATTGCAGTGTGGACACACTGCGATTTGCAAAGCCGTTGCGGCTTCGCAAATCGCAGCATGTCAATTATATCTACGGAGACTCCGGTGGCTTTCCCGTAGATATAATGTTAAGAGAAAGTCCGCGGAGGAAAACTCTGAACATTATCAATTAAAGCACATTACATTTTGGTCAAGAATCACATACTCTATTAAATGAGACTAAGTTGTCTGTAAAGTTAGTGACCTTCTAATATTATCCACATGTTTAAAAAAAAAAAAATGCTGTGGAAAATACCTTGATTTAAAAAAAACACAAAAGGCTGCACTTTACCTGAATTTATTCAGTGCCATAAATCCAGTGTCAGTGATCATAACTTAAGATAACATCAAGAGAAACTAGAAGAATGCTATATTTTAATTCAATGCCAACTTACAGGCCTCATTCTTTTATCATAGCTATCTGATGTATATGACCCACTTTAAGCGTCTCTTCATTTACAAAAATGTGGATTTATTTTAAGGCTGTGTTCTCACAGGGCATTCTGGCATTTTGTAAAACTGCAGTTGAAAAAACATGTGTTGTTTAATTTAAAAATGCATAAACAGAACAGCATTTGCATTCAACGCTAAATATAGCTCATGTGTCACTGTGGGCAGCTGATGCTTAGTTGTTTTTTTTGTTTGTTTTTTTTAAGAAAAACATGCATTTTTTTTCAACTTTGTTTTTTACTTGCATTTACAAAACCCCATAAGAACACAGACAAAATGTCCTGTGAGAATTCAGCTTTAGGCTAAAGATTTTTGTTGCGGTTTTTTGAACCAAAGAACTTCCTATATATCTCTCATTACTTATGAAGCCATTCTTGGCTTTGGCTCAAAAAAAAAAAAAAAACACAACAAAATCTGAAAAAAAAAAAGCTACTTTTCTGCAATGTGGGGCCTTAGTCTAACACTATTCGCACAGCCAAGCATCACCACTGGTTTAACTGATCTTGTTTTCACGCACCTATTCCGCACAATGAGTTTGATAGCCCAGTCCGTGAAATCCTCTAAGGCCGGGTTCAGACAAGATTTTTTGGATCAGATTTTGAGGCAGAGGACGCCACAGAATCTGGTCCAAAAAACGCCTAGCCACGACTGGATACCGATGCAGTGCATACAGTGGGTTGGCATCCAATCGCGGCATTCTACTCCTGGTTAGGTCCAAATGTATGGGCCTAGTTGGGAGTGAGTGTCGTGAGGCGGAGGTCCGTGACTGAATCAGCCGTGGAATCCGCATGAAGAAAGTGCATGTTGCTCGGGGATAAAGGAAATGACCGGCTCCCATTAATTTCAATGGGAGGCGTATTTTTTGGCCGGATTCTGACACGGATTCCGCATCAAAATCTGGCCCAAAAAAACTCTGTCTGAACCCGGCCTTAGGCTTTTGCTGATGTGCAGTGTCATCTGTTTTATGTTAAGTCATTAGCTGGTCCATCTATCATTGGTACTGGCTTGGCACTACCCATAGTTTGCACATACCATGACTGGTATCTTGACCTGGGTGCAACTATTCCCCCTAGAGACAGACTCTCTGACGTTTGTGTTTAGGATTGCGGAAACACCCAGATTAGTGTGCTTAGTATTCACCATAGAACGCTGAAATCAATGAGCGTGTGGTTTTGTAGGTCGCTTCAGCCGTCATTAGCCTACATCTTCAGAAAAGTAAATCCCAATTTGGATTTCCTAAAAATCCGGTCATGTGAAAGGGCCATTTCTTGAAAACATATTCTCTATGTTATACCAGGAAGTTTTCTCAAGGACATTTCAATATTTGTTACCTTCCTATTCCCCTTTTTCTGTATTATAATTGATCTCGGTAAATCCCCTCTTTCCTATGTCTTCCCATGTCTCTGCCCTTCGTTCCTTTAATACAAGTCTCTCAGGACCAGAGCCATTCTTCCCTGTCTTATTATAATCTTATCTCATAAGCTTTCTTTACTCCACACATATATTTCTAGCTGTTCTGTGCTCTCCCAGAAGCTCCTTACCCATATAATTCTCTTCCATTGACTCCAGTATTCTCAAACTTGTTTTATTCTCTGTTACCCCCTATTCCATATGTTCACCCTCTTCTTGTTCACCTCATGTATATATTATATATACCCTTTATATACTGTAATCTGTCTATTGATCTATCGTGTATATTTTTCTCATAACTATCTCTCTAATCTCTCTCGCTCTTTATCTATCTCAGATACAGTATCTTTCTCTGTCTCTTATATCCGTCTGTCTGTCTGTCCTCTGCTTATCTCATATCTATGTATGGCGAGCACACATAGCAGAGTTGCAGATTTGTTTCATTTTAATGCAGCAAACACAAAGCAGCTGTTGATTCCAAGAAGTCTCCATAATGAACCACGTGGAAGTCGGAGCTGGAAGGTAAGGCTCCAGTTGTTAACCCCTCCTGATCCGCAGAACATTGGCACAGCCCTTTTCGCCTTATCCACTTGTTCCCATGTTCTGCGGCAGTGCCAGGGTTAACCCCCGCTCTGCCAGCTCTGCAGCTGCTTCGTATCCCGCACATACTAATGTATTTATCAATAGTGCAGAAAGCAAGGGAGGGGAGGGGTTCGTCCTGCGGCTCTGTTACTGTGGGGGAGCAGGGAGGAGAGTAAGGGGAACATTGCCATATATCTTCTCCTTTCTGGCTCGCTTTCACACTCCATCAATATGGATGTCTCTCTTTCTCCCATTATCTCTGGTACCATCACTCTTGTCCGCTAATCCAATCCTGTCTCCCTTCTTTTTTTCCACATTTTTCTTTGTTCTCTCGCCACTTCCTTTTTTCGCCTTCCAGGCGTCTCCATCTCTTCTCGGTAGTTTCAAGCTCCTTTTTTTCCTTTTTGCTCCTGTTCTATTTTTCCATCTTTCCCATCTTCCGTGGTCTACCTGTCTTTATTTTTTCCTTCATGGCATCCTCATCAGTCTTGTCTGCGTCACCATCTTTACTTTTCATGGATAATTCCATCCATATTCCTTCCCTACTAGCTCTGTCTGTGACCTTCAGCTTCAGATCTGTCTTCCTCACTTTTTCTGAGCATTTCTCTCATCTGTGACTTTCTATCTTCGCCTTGCCTCACTCTTCTCATTCCTCACCTTGCTCTATCCTACATCTCACATCTTTTCTCATTTACTGACTGAATCCCTCCCTTCCTGCACCTTCTTGGTTATATTATACATAGATGTCTGTAGACCAGATTGACGCTTGCAATGTGTGTGAATCTTGAGCTTTCTCATTCCTTCCAGTTTGTCTCTTCTATTCCCTCCGTTCTCCATTACACTTTCCTTCCTTATTCTATCATTACTTGGTTATTAAAGTAATTTAAGCGTCCTCCATAATTCCCCCCTTTCTTCCTCTGGGCCTTGTTCTCCAGTCTTTAACGCCTCTTCAACGCCTCTTCTCTCCTCAACATTTCCTGCGCTGTCTCTAGAGCTCCTCTCCTCTCCGCCATCCTATCTCTATTTTCCCTCTACAACCATCTTTTCCAGCTCATGCTATATTAGCGGTAGTTACACAGTCCGTGGTAATGTCTGTGTAAACACACACTGTGCAGCTGCCAGCCTCAAGCCTCAATATGCTTCCAGAGACGGGTGTCACATTTCCAATATAAAACGAGTGCCAGCCTCACCCTCACACGCCGATACACCGTAACTTGTATTCCGAGCACAGACATTGGCATCACCACCTACCCTGTCTATACATCAGTATCTCATTAAATGTATGCACACACATAATATGACAATGGACTATTACTTTCATACATTGCTTACTCGCTTGTATGCTCCTTCATCTTATACCCATACACCATTCTCTTGGGCAGAGATGTTCAGCTCCTGACCACTCCTACCACAAACATATGCCCACCACTAAATGTACAATATACTCCTTTGACCAGTTATAGCTTTGATACATGGCCTTTCTTAATATATAGCAGTATACTATGATAAGTAATCTTAGAAGACAGAGTTGGGCCCCCTCACCCCAAGTATACGACTCTTCATCAATATTCAGAACTTTAATAAAGATATCACCAATTTAACCTTCAGTACCCCAAAACTCAATAGTGTTCATTCGATTGTATACACAGATACACCATCAAAGCTTAAAGGATAGATATGGGCTAGATCATTGTAGAAGCATGCATTACAAATCTTAAGAGTTCTATGTCACCCCCTCCTGCTTCTCAGCAGTAATGCCTCCTTCCTTATATTCATGGATCAGACTGATGCAGTGCTAGCCTCCCCCTCACACACATATGCGTATTTATAGCTTAGAGAGAAGTGTTGTCTCCCATACACACACTTATTGCACTTGTGACTGCTTACAGCTCAGACAGGAGTCCCGCCAGCCAACATCTCACACCCAAAAACACCCATTCTTATGTTCACAGCTGACATAGGCTCATTTAGTCTTAGAGATGGATAGATGATCAGCACTGCCAGCTTCATACCAATACATGGCTGTACATGTCAATGGGGCTTACAACCCTGGCAGACACTGCTAGTCTTGCCATCACGTTATAGCAAGTGACTAGCAATATTCACAGGCTATGTATAGTAGTGCTGTGCTATGTAGTGTCTCACACTAATCTTACTCGGATACGCCTCTAGTACAGCAAAGTCATTTCTCTTCTTGGTATAAAATCACATATTTAGATGAATAGTTCCCCTATATTAATGTACAGCACTAGGCGATGGATAGCTGACCCTGATTCCTCATTCCTGCCCTGGTTATACACTTTGCACTGCTACTCTCCACCTTGTGTAGATAGCACAGGTACATCCTCCCCCATAGTCCCATAGTGAGGTGTAGGCAGAGGTAATCTGGTGATTAATACCATGCCTATGGGATTAGCGTGTTTTGCCTTCTAGGTAATGACAGTGCTATGCATTTGCTGAATTGCATGTTCTTATTCATGTATGTCCTCCCATAAAAATTGTATAAAAGTGGTCGACAGCATGGCATAGCCTTCGCTTTCCATGATAATAAGGAATTAGTGCAGGAAAGAAGATAGGGAGAGCAGCTGCAGTCCTAAATCCAGCTGACCCCTTCTTGTCCTGCAGGAACTTACTGCTGCTCTTATATTGTCTGTCAGTATGCCTCTGTTGCTGCAACCTGTGCTGCCATTTTTATCAGGCTCTATTCACACAACCAAGTGCTGTCTGTGATCTGTGAAATAGTAAAACATGGCTCAATTTTTATGGAACCATCTCTCCCATTGAAAGTCAGTGGGTCGATGAAGTAAAAGGATGCCACATGGGTGCTGACTCGAGGGCCCAGGAATAAGAACCTTTATTGATTTCAGACACAACAACTCAAAAATGATCTCCCTTTAATAAGCAAATAAGTGAATTAACGTCATATGTAGCTGCCCCTATAACTTATCATTATTGAACTGAGGGTTATGAAGCCCCAATGGCAGTAACATGGGTTTTAGAAGAAAAAAATTACATTGGCAATATCGCTGGCATCTCCATGGATTGTTGATTGATGGGTGAGTAGCACAAGGGATAAGGGGGTTTTAATTCCATCAGTTCCTAATCTTTGAAGGTGTTGGCAGCTTCTTATGTGAGTGAATTTCTTCTTTGAGGCCAAAACGCTGCCCTGTCCCTCTGCCACAAACTAACTTCAACAATGTTTTACTGGCCCTTAACTTAGAATAAAGTCCTAGGCGCCCTGTGCTCATCTACCTTCTGCTGCTCCATTGCTGGGTTCAGCATGAGGGGCCTCCTCCCCTATTATCTGCTGATTTTCTTCCTCCCTTCCTCGTGGGACTCTCATTGATCCCTTAATGTCCTGCAGTTCAGACTGCGCAATGAGTTATAGGCTGTAATGCACTTCGCTTCTTCTGTCTGAACATGAAGCTTACATGGACCTTAACCCTTATACTTCTTCCAAAATCTTTACTGCACATTAAGGATAGCCTAAAGCTTATACTCTTTTTGTGAGTAACCTTTGTAAGTAAACCACATTTAGAATGCATAACCTGGAAAGTGTTTGGCTTGCTGATTTTAGCTTGACAATATTAGGGTCTCAAACACACGGCTACCTTTTAGTGAAGTTGTAAAAGGTCATGCATAAACTTCTGTTATACCATATACCTCTAATTTCATGGAGAGATACTGAGATGTTGTATTAATCCAATACTATGCAGAAGATCCTTCCCTTTACGAGTTGTTAGATACAGGTTTTATTTCTCGCCATGCATTGCTGCCTGTACAAGATAGATATACTGGATGCCTTAATGTTTAGCATTTGACATCAATTGAGTCTTGGTGGTTGTGCTATCCAAATTTGGCCAGAGAAGACTATCAAAAATGGAGAACACCAAGGAATAGAATCTATCAGACGGTCAGTAGTCCCCCAGTAGCCTTTTGTTCCTAAATTGTAGGGGAGAATGCAAGCATTCCAACTTTTTGCTGCCAAAAACAAGGCATGAAAGTTCCAACCTTCCAGGGAGCACCCACTTTTGGGCAGGGTTTCTACAAACTCCACCACAAAACAAACTTGGACTTCTCAGAATTCAGACCTGGAATTGGCAACTTCTCTTATCGTACTTGATGCTAGCTTATCCATTTCCCCATTATGTTCCCACACTTTTGTGTTGCTCATTGTTTGCTGACAACAGAGAATGTTTCATTGTAGTATTAATCCTTATGCGTAAATAGTCATCATGATCAGACCCGTCATTATCTCGTCTTCTTTCCAGTCTGATCACATAGAAGACTGCAATGGTGGCATGTACACAGAGATTTGATTGGGGACACCATTATGGGGAAAGCAGTGCTTTCTCTTGCCAGGAAGGGAACAATCTTATTAGAATATTTCCCTGATTGAAGCGTTTGTGGCTCTTTGTACGCCCAGCCTTTCTCTAATAGTATTGCTCATTGTTTGCATCTAATTACACTGAATATACAAGGGTAAAAGCTGAATATTTCATCATTAGTCGCTTTAATTTGCAATTTCATTTTTTTTGCAAGGAATTGTGTTCAGCCATTGTTTCACTTAAAGCGTCAGATTATATTTCGGTACATGATATCTTTTACCCAAGTAATTGCTCCAATGACAGCTGTTCAAGCCGCCTTGTTGCATGGCGCTAGCTTTATTTTCCTACATGGTTACAAAATCATATGGGACAGGGGAATAGAATAATTTCAGAAATAACTTTGGCATAATAATCTTTACATAATGTGGTTTCTCGTACCACAGCTGTCTTCATATGTGAAGCAGATGCAGGCAGGCAGAACGGCAAGGAGTGGGGCATCCACTTGGCTTGCCTGAGCTGTATGTCAAGGGTTTTTGTTACTTTTTGGAGTCATATATTATGTTGAAATATTGTAGTGCTGTTCGTGATTTAGAAGTTATGTTTTATTTTCTAAAAAGAACCCCAAAAAACAGGTAAAATAGATTTCAAGTGAACCTGACAAAACTCTTTGGGGTTCTGGCTTAACACTAGAGACAGACTCAATATCGAAAAGCCTGTTGGAAGCCCAGATGACCATCATAATGAACGTGTGAACATACCCTTAGATATTCCAGTAAAACCACAGTAGGTTGTAGCCATGAAGATCTTATAGTTTCAAACTCTCCATATGTGGATGATCTTCATAGCTCTCTTCAAGGAATAGAATGTGAATACTGCAGTCAGATTGTACACTTACAGCATTTAAAGAGAAAGCATTGTTCAGTATTGAAAATGTGTCTGCAAACAGTGGCCTAACTAGCAATGGCGGGGCCCTGTGGTGAACTTTTGACACCCCACACACACACACACCAAAGCCGAAGACCTCAACCGACCAACCCCCGCATTCCTGCGCGCTCTATTATGCCCCATAGTGGCCCCTGAACACGGTATTATGCCCCATAGTGGCCCCTGCACACAGTATTGTGCCCCGTCATGGCCCCAGTACACAGTATTATGCCCCATAGTTGCCCCTGCACAAAGTATTATGCCCCATAGTGGCCCCTGCACAAAGTATTATGTCCCATAGTGGCCCCTGCACACAGTATTATGCCCCATAGTGGCCCCTGCACATAGTATTATGCCCCATTGTGGCCCCTGCACACAGTATTATGCCCCATAGTGGCCCCAGTACACAGTATTATGCCCCATAGTGGCCCCAGTACACAGTATTATGCCCCATTGTGAAAACCCATGAACAATTATTATACTCTGGCGTCTTTTCAGACCCCAGAGTATAATAATTGGAGACCGAGAGGAGATACCAACATAAAAACCACTGTCGCTTACCTATCCCTGGCTCCGCTGCAGTCCTCGGTGGTGTCGGCCATCTTCAGTGACGTTCGGATGTCACATGAGTATAATAATGGTGTTTGTAGGGCCCGTAGCGTCACTTACTGATCCCAGCCCCTGCCCGGATTGGTAAGTAAATAGGGACCATTACCGGCTGTGTAACGGCCTATTAAGAAAAAAAAAATGCAGCGGTAGCGGCTGTCGCCGGGCCCCTTAATGTCTCGGGCCCTATGTCAGCTGCTACTGCTGCTACCCCTGGTAGTTACACCACTGGCTGCAAAGTAGGATCTATAATATGGCTGAAACACCAACATCCTCTACCTTCAGCTGAAAAGAACTCAGATTTCCATTTGATATGCTGTAGTTATCCAAGATTGATTCAGGAGATCTGTGAAATAAGGCCTTTATATAGGCACTAAAATGTGGTCATCTCAAGGTGTGCCCACCCAGGGAATACTCAAGATTACTTTATGAATTTTGCAAAAATGACAACATTTCAGGAATCTTTTTGCCGAAGCAGAATCTTAGCAAATCTGAATTCTGAAAAGAAAATCAACTGCAGATTCATCCTGTAGACATCCCCTTTAGCTGGCCTTAGATGTACTGTATAGATTCTTTCCTGGTCGTCAAGTGTTATATATTTTTGCAGTCAGAACATTCTTTGCTAAAAGGACATAGATAAGAAGGAAACCGAGAGATAAGGAAATGTATAATGCATATTACATGCAGTGTAGTACATCAGAATTTACCATCTAGCAATGCCTGCTGTTATGTTGTCCATAATCCCAGATCTAATACATGCCTCTTTGTATAGAATTTGTTTTTCCTACACTTCCAGCTTATTTGTTAACCTCATATCTGCTTACAGCTCTGTTTTTCAGAACATATTTTTTCATCCATTTTGCTTCTGTTTACCCTGTGCTATCTTGTTTCTCAACATCTCTCAGGCATTACTCACACTTATAATTTTGATCCCCTCTCTCGAACGTCTCGCCATACATCACAGTTTCTTGATACACGGTAACGTTTCTAGGCTCATTCCTCTTTTTCTGCCACTTATCACCTGTGTTCTGACTCACACGTACATGGCAAAACAAGGCAGTAACCATAGATACAGTCAGGAAAGCTCTGCGGGGGTGTATGGAGGGACCCATCCAGGGTTTCCAATTTTCTTATTTGTTTAGCTGCACCCTACCTGAAAATACCAGTTCCTCTACCTTACTGGTATTAAAGCTTTGTACTCAGTCTTGCTGCTGGCTAAAGTTTACTCAAATAGAAAAATATAGTAAACTAATAGAACCATCTTATGTACAGTCTTTTCTCAAAATGCATAATGCTCTTCTTTTTAATGTTTTAAATTACAGTACTCCCCCATTCTGTGCTTTGGTAGTCTGAGACCCTCCCTCCTACTCTAGACTGATCCATTCATAAGCAGGGGTGCACGCATACTGTCCAATAAGTAGTCTAAGAAATTGGTCACTATTTTACAGAAATAAATAGCGGCAAAGAATATGTGGAACTGTGCCAGGAGAATAAAAAGAGGGGTGCTAGTTGTAACTATACATTATGTATTTTTTGCAAACCAGAGACTTTTTTTGAATGGAGACTATGGGGTCCAAAATGCCTTCCAAACCAATAATTGTGCTATTTAGGGGCTTTTGATAGGAGCCGAAACACAACTTTATGACCACAAACCGACGAAGCAATACAGAGATAATCATATTTTTATAGACATCCAAATCAACCATGCAAGTGCATCAGGGGCGGAGACAAACTCTAGAATTGGTGACCCCTTTTTTTGGAGGCATTTTGGACTTGAGAGACATCCTTTTATGAGAAAAAGGAGGAGAAGCTAGTAAATAAGGGATTTCTTATGAAGGTGGTTTTTGCCTTATTGTTTTCTTGTTCATGTGATGTTTATGGCATGCATTATCCTATATCTTTTTTTTCCCTGTATATAGAGTTGTAATTGAGAACATATTCTATGATTCAGAGTCCTCCTGTCCTTGTAGACAGATTCTGAGAAGCACAATGAGCTGAGATTTTGTCTGTCCTTCATGGTGAGGATGTTCTTCTTAAACTATTGTTCATCTTCATCTTCTTTCTATGTGTTTCTGAAGCTTCTTGCCTTGACCTTTCTGCTTTGTGAGGAACAGTCTGCTTTATCTCTGCCTCTTTGTACACAGATTCATAATGTACACTAAAATCCATGTCTTCTTCATCTCAACCTTGTAAAACACTCAACCAGTATTTTCTTTAATCTTGCTCTTCTCTTACCTCGTTGCCCTGTAAATGTAGCCTGGAAAGTCTTCACATGACCGTACGTTTGTCTACATATGATCTCATGGTCAGACAAATCTCAGCACATGTTATATATTGGTGTCAGGCCATCTGTGGTGCCCCCTTCAGTAAAGGCCACGGCATTGTGTCCACTCCTTGTTGATTTCTTTTTGATATCCAACTTAAGAGGACTTTTTGTAGGAATATTGCTATCACCCAGCCAGTCACCATTACCTGGAGTGTTTAAGGGCAGATATCTCCTCACTGCGCTCCTCCCAAATGTATTTTAGGAAGTTAGTATAAAAACTGTCTAAGGGTGCATTCACACTACGTTTCCTGAAGCTTATTCTGAACGTAAATCACGTTCAGAATAAGCGGCGTATAAAGCAGCTCCATTCATTTCTATGGGAGCCGGCATACGAGCGCTCCCCATAGAAATGAATGGGCTGCTTCTTTCACTGCGAGCAGTCCCATTGAAGTGAATGGGAAGTGCTGGCGTGCATGGCTCGGCATGAGCAGAGCTTGCCGTATACGCCGGCACTTCCCATTCACTTCAATGGGACTGCTCGCAGTGAAAGAAGCAGCCCATTCATTTCTATGGGGAGCGCTCGCATGCCGGCTCCCATAGAGATGAATGGAGCTGCTTTAGACGCCGCTTATTCTGAACGTGTTTTACGTTCAGAATAAGCTTCAGGAAACGTAGTGTGAATGCACCCTAAGGGCAAATTCAGAGGGAGTTTTTTGGTCCGGAACCTGAGGCAGAGGCCGCCTCAGGTTCCGGACCAAAATAAGGGTAGCCGCGACTTAAAGCCGGTGCACTGCACGAGCATCCAGCTGCGAACTCTGCTCCAGATTAGGCCCAGTGAATGAGCCTAGTCCGGAGGAGGGAGTGTCTTCAGGCCGAATCGCAAGGCGACTCATCCTGAAGAATGAGCATCTCGCTTCTTTTCCCGGGCGCCGGAACAAGCTGGCTCCCAGAAAAGAGGCCTGACCGTCTTTTTGGTCAGGATTTTGAGGCAGATACGGCCTCAACTTACCCTTATAGTTACCCTTATTTAGGATTCCTCTGTCTTCTGTTTTTTAGGGTGTAGTTTTGTTAATTCCTTCTATACATTTAACACAAGAACTGAACTATAGCGCTCGATTCAACCGGCATAAAGCCTGAAAAGCCACACTTTGCGCCAGGGCTGCCTGGTGTCCAGCTTTTAGTTCTATAGCTACCACACATGGGGGATTATTTTCTCAGACTCAGGGTTTATGGGCTGCTTTAAAAGAGACCTTTTCATTAAACAACTAATTGTCCTTCATTAAGAACTTGCATATGTGCCAGCCGGGCATCCTTGGCACAAATGACAGTAAATTTGGCAGGAAAAACAAAATTAATTCACGTTCACCTAGAAAGATGTTGTTGATACTTTTGAAAGCTTATTCAATGGGGATAAAAATAGAAAAAAAAAATGGATTGTACAAATTAGGTTGTAGCCATTGCCTGTTCCCAGTTCTCACTGACAGGCTGGTTTAGTATCAGGGAGCTCGTGGAGGGGGGGCCACTTGCGAATTGATTTTGGTGGATTATTTTTTGTGTTCTCTTATTTTCTGTTAAGAAATTGTAACAAACCATGCTAGACTGAAAAATAGCATTGAAATGACACTAAAACTAGAAATATATAAAAAGTGACACAAAGCAAATACTTGTCCGTCTGCTAGACTTTCTGCAAACAGTTTTGTAAGAATCTAAAATAGACCATTAAGGGTTCTTCAGTCCCTGGACTCCTCCATCTTTGGTCATGGAGAATGTGTAAGGATTGGGCTTGGCTAAAAGGCTTACCAGATCTCTCTAGAGAAGGAGGATAAAAGCTGGCCATAGGCTTCAGATAGCTGTCAGCCAAATCAGCCCTTATTCTCCATTTACCATGGATGTCCATCTTCACTTAAATAGAAAGGGATAAGCGGCTTCTAGTCACCTCAGGCACCACTTACAGATGCAAAGCCACTGGTCCTGAAATCAACCCTCGGGGGTGAAATCTTAATAGAGTTTTTGTTACACATCTTGTGATCATTACCAAAAAAAAAAACTAATATGGTAATAGTCGGAAATACACAATATGATCAAAGACGTGCTTGCTATACCATTTGATAGTCAATGTACTTCCCATTATAGCTTGTATAAGAGGACTGTATGTTATAGGGCAGCTGTTGCCGTCCTTTGCTTTCCCTCCTCACACTGCTCCATACAAAGTGTTGGCTCCAGGTTCCTACAGACTGGAGTCTCTATGTGGGGTTCTGTGCCTTTCGTTCCTCTCCTCTATAATTCTACAAATCCTCTATCCCACATGTGGGATTCCTACTCCCCCCCTTCAAAAGTCTTTACAAAGAGGCCAGATTGTTCAGTAGCCCAGTGGGTCTGGCAGAGGGAAGCCGCTTGGCTCCTGCACTGTCTGTACCTCCTCCTGCCCGTCTTTTAAATTTCGCATGGGTTCCTTCTGAAAGTATTTGCCAAGTCTCTGAAGAGTTCAGTAAGGAATAATGCATAAGACAGGGAAATACAGGATTATAGGTACATTTACTTCACTGTAATCCCTTCTTAAGCAAAAGTGACTCTTGCAAGGTTTGCTTATGAGCAGCACTATGTGAAGGTATTTGTGGCATGCTGCGGCCATTGTCTGGGGGTCAGCTTGATCTAATGAAGGTTAGGCAGAAAATACTGCACCAATAGAATCATCATTTATCTCATTTGTCCCTGATACTAAACAAGGCAAATCAATGGAAATGACATTACGGAGATGTTGTCATGCCAGGGTTCCTCTTTCTCACTGGCAGCATTTGAGTTAACTTCATTATGTTTGTGGTTTCGCAGGGCATGGAGGGCAGAGTGCCAGAGGTACAGAAAAGGTTCACAGAGACAGATCCCTCTGGTGGCGTCCAGGCTGCTTGGTTGCCAAGCAACAGGAGTAGGCCCTGGCAGCTGTGTGACATGGGCAGAGGACCCGAGTTCTTTCCTAATGATTGAAGGGAGCGCAGAGGGGATTTAACGAGAGCATTTCTATATATCGTGCTGTAGACCTTAATATCATGAAGCCGCCTGTGCTATAACACCACCTTTTTAGGTTTATATACATCTTATATTGATGATGGATATATGAACATATACACCAGTAACGTGTGTGAAAAACTCTATATAAATACATGTCTATGGTTAGGAACCTCACACACATCTCAAACTGAACATCGATACAGCGACTGCTCCATCCCTCCATAGACATTATTACTAACAAAGCGACAATGGGCTATCCTAAAAAAAAATATAAGCAAATAAATGAAGTTAGAATATTTTTTTGCATAGCAAGTCATTCTACCCTTTAAAGCTATGTATCAGTTTAGGTTCCTATAATATATGGCATCCCTACGGTGCAAAATATAAGCTGTCACTCAGATCAGAGCACACGTTCCTGTCTGTAGCCATCTTGGATATATGAACACACAATGGCAGAGGCCATCTGAAACACCTATAGTGCATCCTTGTGATACCAGGTTCACACTAGCACTGGCTGTCCGTTTCGGTCCCTTTGGAGTTAAAATACGAAGCAGCTGTTGAAGGTTTTTTTAAAGGAGATTTTGGCTAAGGCCCCACGAGACGTCCCGCAGCCAAAAGCATTGCGGGAAAAACCGCAGCAGCAACGCATCGTGGTTCTTCCCGCAGCGATTAAACGGAGAGTTTTCCTCCATTTCTGTAGATATAATTGACATGCTGCAGGTTGTAACTCAAATTGAGCATGGTATTCACTAGAATCTCATCCACTTTGGACTTTGTGTAAAACACCGTGATTTTTCTGGCAGCATTTCCACCGCAGGCAAATCGTGGCGTTTCCGTCCCGTTTTATTTTAAATTTTGCCTTGCACATAAAACTTCTGTTTGCTAAAAGCTCTTACGGTTTTTGCAAAATCCACCACAAAATCCTCTGCCGCCCTTTCATTTTTATGGGAATTTTCAGGCGTAACGATGTCATGACGCTTTTTTTCTTCAAGCTGAAAAAATCAGGCTTTTTTTTGTGTGAGTATTATCAGGCAGAATCTCTCAAAATCCATCTGCACAATACTCCATGTGAACATAAGCTTGAAGGGGTTGCCCAGTTTTCGCTGCATTTCTCTTGGTGGGTTTCACGATGACTGTTGTTTCGGCTGTTATCAGTGAAGAAATCATTGAGCTCGGTAAAATTTTCTAAGGAAGGGATTACCTGCGTGAGTTTATGGAGTGGGGTTCCCAATCTGGGGGATTCATTTTTATTACCTTAAAATGCCCTATAAGGGCTTTTTAAACAGTGTTGTCTGAAGACGATGATCCCTTTAAGAGATGCTGTGGTCTTGCACATTTAGTGACCTTTCCTAATTGCTGAGGGGAATGCATTGCATATTTCTCTGGCTACAGCAGAAGCTCTATGTTAAAAGCAGGCGCTGCGGTTAGTCCAGACGCAGCCCCCCAAGTGCTCACGTCTTGAATGTGGGGGGAGTTGGTGGGATATGGCCTGAAGAAAGTAATACAGGTTCAGTCACAGAAGCTTCTAGTAGACATTACAGGGAGATTTATGTTGTACTGGAAAGAGCCACCATTAAAGTCGTTCACGGACAAAGGATGATTGCGGAGAAGGTTCAGTCTGTATGAAAACTGTAAGAGGCCAGAATTGGCAGCCTTTTAACATATGTTAAAGGGGACATTTTCCCTTTATCCAGTATTGTTTCGATTAACAGGAAATCTGCCTTGTTATTACGTGATACATGCTTCATAAAGCAGATCTGCTCATCATAATTTTCCTTCATTATCACATCTGTCTAGCTGTTTGTGAGAATAACTAATACTGACTTAGAAATCGTAAGCTATTATGTTCCGTCCTAGATCTTTGTACTCTCCTATTTCTACATACATTTGAGCCCATTGAGTTTGACATATACTACACAGTGATAAAATGACTTGTCGCCATTGTTAGCACCATGTTTGTACCGCCTTATGCAGCGTTGATAAATGAGCATGTTATAAGTGATGTGTCTGGGTATTTTCTATGTAGACACACCGATAATATTTCCCTCTATAATCCAATGTTGTCACTTTTGTTTTTCAGGGGCCCTTTTGGAAGCAAGGCCCCATCTCTATGATTCCCTCCCTCTGAGGTGGGAATGATTTGTCCGGGGAAGGTGTAGGACCTGCCTCCATGTGAACTTGGCGGTGTCCCATGAACCTCGGGCAACTGGGGGCGGAGCCCGCCTTGGTCTCTTCTGATTGGTTCTGGATGGAATTACGTTGAATGGACCAGAATCTTAGCGGGCTGGACTGCTTGTCAGAGCCAGATGAAAAGAGGTAAATGGGTCAGCTTTACTGTTATCAATGTTTTACTTCCCAAATGCCTAGTCAATGAAACATTCATCGTGCCAAGAATGGGGATTACTCTGAAGCTTAGTCAGTGACTTGGACTGGAAGTGGCTCTGTGTCTATGGGAAAATTCTTTACAGACAGCAGACTCTGAAATATTCATTTATCTTCATATTTAAATGAATTAGGCTTGAATAGTCGCATTTACTCGTCTGCCTAACCGCTTCTATCCATCTAGCAAAGGAACTACACAGTAGGTTTCTCCCTAGTGGTGTAAAGCATACACAAGTATATGTATATAATGCATGCATATCTGTACATACCAACCTGGTATAAAGCAAACATCCCCTAAATCCTATCCTAATATAGTAAAAAATTGCACATGTAGCAGTATATCTTGGAATCAGTTCCTTCACATGCAAGAACAGTTGGATAATAAAGAAATGGAGCAATGTATTGACAACTCCTTTAGTAAGACAGCCTACTAGAGTGTGTTTACACTACCGTTGTGTAATGTTCATTGTCATCCGTCACGGGATGAGAGCAATGGACATTAAATAACAAATGTAGACAGAGCCCATTCTGTCTGGTGTCAGTCTGCAGTCACCCCATGTAAAAACATAATGGAAGCTTTCTTCCTTCGTGTTTTTTTTTTTGTTTTTGTTTTTTTTTAACTTTTTCATGCATGCAGGATTTTTTCTCCAGTTACAAAATAGAACAAACATGATAGAAGAAAGTGTACGCCATCTTTTTTTACATTATAGCCAATGGGATTGGTTGCAGACGGACAGAGCTCTGTGAAAATCACTACCGCAATTGATATCCGTTTCTGTTAATTGTAATAACAGCAGTGTTAACATAGTGTGAACATATCCTTATTCTGTCAAGGCAAGTTACTATTGATCACTTTTACTGCAAAGTCTGATATGGGGAGAAATGTAGTATTAAATGGAGTTCTCACATGATTGTCCATTTAATACACAGATAGACTGGAACCCCCCTGTGACTTTCATATAGGGGTTGACCCTTTAAATTCTCCACTATTTCCCTGTAAGGCCGTCATACTTTCAGCATGTCTCTTTGGAGACGCTGCAGGGTTGCAGTGAGGGATTGAACTACCCTGCTGCTTCCTTCTTCTTATCAGCGTCACTCATAGGGATTTTGACGTGCAGTTCCCTAATCTTCACTTCACGTTTCCAGGATGTTATTCCACAATATACCACTATATTGATGTTCTGTACCTTTTAGTGACTTAACTGAAATCTTTCATGCCCGGTGTTCTGTTTTGGCGTGCTAACTATTTTCTTTAATATGTGTGTATTTTTGCTCATTCTCCAAATGAAAAGTTCCATGTAAACAAGTTTAGAAGTTGGCTGCCCTACTTTAAGGCTGACCATAATACCATGCTGCGTACTCCTGGTGGCTAGTTTACTTTAGAGGGTGTTCGTTTAGTTGGGCCAAATGCAGCAGATGTTGAGCTGTTATTCCATTTTCAGCGGTTGCAGGCTTTACTGTAGCACAGAGAAGGAGAATAAAGCGATACACATCTTCTATAATTCATTTTCCATACACTAGTGGGGTGCCATCTCGCCATCATTTATCCATAACAACAGTGTGCTGTAAGTGGGGACCTCTACTGGGCAGATTGTCTAAGGGCACAGAAAGTGATGAATCCGTCACAGTCACAAACTCTGATCATAGGGTACGTGCAGTCAATATCAGTCTAATTTCTTCCTGTGCTTTAGGCCATTACCTCCTGCAGCTTTCGCTCTGTGATGCATTTCATGTCCCGCAGAGGTCACAAGTTATAATGAGCATGTTCTGGAAATGAAGCATTCAGCAGGGGCCTAGGGAAGAGACCCCATATCACACTGAGTAGCATTGTATAAAGAGGAAAGGTGTAAATTACTAATGATCTAGATGATTATAAATATCCTTGGAGATTAAGATGGAAAATGCAGTTTAAGTAATTTGTCTTAATTTATTGAACAAATGTAAATTCTAGAAAATCAGTTATAAGTAGGCCACTACTACATCTACAGTAAAAGATATGGTTCCTTCTAACCAAACCTTCTTCATCAGATGTTAGTGTATGTTCACACAGTGGAATTTTTCTTAGCTGGAAAATTCAAGTGCAGGAATTTAAAGCTGAATTTTTCTACCTGACCAAATTTCACATCAATGTCTTCACCTGTCAGGTGGTATTTCTCTGCCTCTCATTCACTTCAATGGGAGTAGTCAGGTGGCATCCACTTGTAGATTGTGCATGACGCTTATTTTTTTCTGCTAGCTGAAAAAAAATCAGCTATAAGATAAAAATCAGGGTCTGCCTCCCATAGAAATCAATGGAGGCTGGTTTCCAGCTGAATTTGAATTTAGCGCCGATTTCTGCCATGGGAGTCATGCCATTATTGGTTATTATTTTTGCAATAGTATTACATTGTTGCAGATGTCTTTCAGTGTATGCATCTATAAATAGGGGGTAAATCTCCATATCTGTGGCCTACTTTGCACGTCCTTAGACATACACTTTCCTTAGTTAGGCCTGGTTCACATCTGCGTTTGGGGAGTCCGCATGGGGACCCCCCCGAACGGAATACCAAACGCAGTGACAAGAGGTAAGGACTGAAAGCACACAGACCCCATAGACTATAATCGGGTCCGTGTGTTTTCCATGCAGTCTACACACGAGTCATGCGGAGAGGAAAGTAGTTCATGAACTACTTTCCTCTCCACATGACTTGTGCGGACAGCATGTGGAAAACATGGACCCCATTATAGTCTATGGGGTCCGTGTGCTTTCAGTCCTCACACTTGTCAGTGCGTTTGGTATTCCGTTTGGGGGATCCCCATGCGGACTCCCCGAAAGGAATACCGAACGCAGATGTGAACCAGGCCTAAAGTTAAAAAATTCACCTATGACTTCAATGATCCCACTGTTATTTCTTGCCAAAAGCAGCATAGATCTCAACTTCCTCGATCCATGTAAGTATGACAAAGAGGAAATGTGAGATTTTGCATGACTGCTCTCCAACCTGAATTTTCTGGCTTTCAGTAGAGTAAAGTTTTACTTTTGGTTAGTGATCAGGAAGAGCTGAGCAGACAGCACAGGTTGCATGTGAGATGTCTTTGAAGAACAGTATGATGTTGGCGATATCCATCTAACCCTTTAACTGCTGGGTCTGATAGAATGGGCTTTTACAGTACAACTTTTTTTTTTCTTTCAATGGAAGGTCGTTTTGGGACAGTGTTGTAGACCAGTCATTTACACATAAAACTTCATTAGCGTGTTTACAACGTGAAGATTGTCTGTGCATTTAACCACAGGAAGGAACTACTGTAATTATGACTACTTATGCTGTGTATATGAGAGATGCCGTGGTGCTTGTCCTACCACCAGCTTACATACAGAAGCAGTTACAGCTCATATATCACTCCGCTTATCACCTAGACCTCTAATGTATCTGTTGCATAGTTGCTTCAGTCATAGTCTTTGTCTACATATACAAAATTGTAAAATACAAGCTGACTTCAGGACTGTAATGTTAGTATTTGTGAAAAGTAAGGGTAAGTTCACACAGAGTTTTTGCAGGTACATTATTGAGATGGAATCCACTTCATAAAATACCTCCCAACTCTTTCAGCGATTTAATTGAGCGTCAGCCTGTTTTTACTTCTAGCTGTTTTTTTCACCTAGAGGAAAAAAAAAAACGTCATGACTTATCTACAGCAAGATTCTGCCTTTCACACACCATTGAAATTAATGGGATCATTGGGAGGTGTTTTTTTGAAGCGGATTCCACCTCAAAATCTGCCTACAAAAAAATTCTCTAATCCCAGATCCAGAACCGACCATAAGTAGGATGAGCACTAGTAGCAAAACTTAACAAAGACAAGCAGCAACCAGACTTCATGCTATTTATCTTGAAGATTTAGTTTTCTTTCCTTGTTAGAAGTTAAAGGGGAGCTTTCACCACCTCCACCAACTCCAGTTCTTAGCATCTGTTAATATCTGCTGCTCCGCTAATTCCAGCACAGTTGGATTTTTTTCTCTAGCCCTCGCTGTTGCTGAGCAATCTATACTGTTAGTTTTGGTTTCTAATATGCGTTTTAGGCTCTGTACTGTCAGGAGGGTGGTATCTGGCAGGACATCAAGCAAGGGGCAGTGATCCTGAGCTTTAAAGATGAGCAAATATACTCGATCGAATACCTCCGTCGCATAGCTCCCGGCGCCAGGGAAGGTGGGAGGAGCAGTAAAAATGTTATGCCCCGGAGGTGTTTATGCACCGGGAGCTATGCGGCAGAGATATTCGAACAAGTATATTCGCTCATTTCTACTGATCTCCAATTGGAGGTGGACAGTATCAGAGCTCTGAATAACACCCCTGTCCTGACAGTACAAAGCCTATATAGCATACCAAGGACCAAAACCAACAACCAATTGGTTAGGAATGGTGGGAGCTACAGAAAAAAATCCCAACTGTGCTGGAATCTGTGGAGTAGTGTCTATTAAATGATGCTAAGAATGGGACTTGATGGAGGTGGTGAAAGGTCCTCTTTGAACTATAGATAAAGAAATGACAATAGACAATATAAAATAGAATTATATAACATATGTTTCCACCCCCTCCCTAAAAAGAACTCTCAGAAAATGTACTTTGCCCGATGCTAATATATATCAGATATATAGTAGTGCCATTAATTTTGTTACCAGTGTTTTTAGCCCTGATTTAATAGCAATGTTCGGGTCTTCTATTGCATCCCATGACTCTGACTCTCTTAATCATGCAAGCTTATTTCTGTGCATCCCTATGATACTCATATTAAGTGCCTAATAGGAATGCATGGAGAGCAGGGTCACAGGGTACAACAGAGGACTGGAATGTCGCTGATAAATTTGGACTAAAGCCTCTAGTAAGCAAATTAATGGCACTACTATTTATCTGATGTACATTAGTAACAGGGTAAATGATACTTTTTTTCTCGGAGTGCTTCTTTCTTCTGTCTTTCTGCCAACTTTCTGTCTTTTTTTTTTTCATCTGACAGTATAAATTGTCTTTTCTGCTAGTTCATGAGTTGTCAGGTTATGCTAGTTACAGGATTTCACGATTGGACAGACTATTTTAGTATGGGATACATGTTTTGTGGAGTCTGAATTAGGTGATATTATAAGGGACAGGCACATGGAAGGTGCAGTTTTTTGTTTTTTTTTGCTCAATCTATGTATACTCTGGGGCCCCAATAACAATGGTAGCTGCTTTTGTTACGTATTGCAGTTGGTAAACCTCCACCTTGAAAAGGACCTTTCACATCCTCCCACAAGTTCACCTCTTTATGTTATTTAAGAGCTGTTGCTGGAACAGTTGGGATTTTTTCTCTAGCCCCCACCATTCCTAAACAATGAATGCTGTTAGTTTTGCTGTCTGACATGCTATTCAGGCTCTGTACTGTCAGGAGGGCGGTGTCAGACAGGAGCAGACACTGGCTGGCTCTGATTGAAGCTCTGAGTCACACTCCCTGCCTGACACCGCCCTCCTGACAGTACAGAGCCTGAATAGCATGTCACACAGCAAAACTAACTGCGCTTGTTACGCGGGAATGGTGGGGACTGAAATCAGATGCTAAGAACTTGAATTGATGGAGGTAGTGAAAGGTCCTCTTTAATGGGTGTTTCAGTGATCAAAAAATGTCGGACAGTACTGCCTGCTTCCACCTCTGTACATTATGTATTTTCATGTAAACCAGCCTGCACATAATAGATATCTGTGTTCTCTCTTTACGTCCCCATACACACACATGCATGCTTGGATTGGTAGCCTAAAATTCATGTGACTGATGAAGAGCTGAGGCTTCACAATGCGACTCTGCTTATTAAGACTGGCTGTTGTGTATGAGCCCATGTCCACCTGCATAGTCAGTTCATGAAAAGCTGAGGTCCTCTACAACAGGGATAACATTGTAAACTGCGAGAAAAGTCCACTTTACTGCAAATAATCATACCAACAAGGTGATAAATATGACAGGGGATTAAGCTTTTGGTGAGGAAGTAGTTAAGCAGGCTTTATTCCGTACCTATATTATAACGCTATATACCTTACTTATCCACCACAAATAAATAGGGATAAAGTCCGTTAGGTTCAACCTCTTCTAGAGCACTCATCCAGGTTGTGGAGCACTGAACAAAAAGAAGAAGGTTATCTCTGGACTCTGCACTGGCATGGTACACTGGAGGGTGAACTTTAACCAGTTGTGTACTGGGTGACCTGAGCCAGCCTGCTGCCATTTTGGTCACAGGCTATTAACCTTGCTTTCCTTACACAGGGGAAAAGCCATTTGGGTGTTCCTGAATTGCACACTTGATTTTGTATACTTATGTAATATGTGGGACAGTGCCAGGTAAATGCAGGAACTCAGTTCTGTCTGTGTCATCTGTTGTATGCGAGACAATTGTCACTGCCTACAGCTGCAGCAAATGGATCAACTCTCCCTTATTTTAAGAAGTTTTTTCTTCCTCTTTGTGGCCTTGATGTTTATATGCGATGCTGCAAAGTTGTGGTTGGGCTTTTCTTCACCTGAGGCAAAGAAGTAGCTTGTCATATGTACTCACCCCCTATGCCAGGCATTTTGAGGCTGGGTTTACACACAAGATTTTAGGCAAACATCAATATGGTCTTTGCCAATTACACAAATATTATATTTGGACTGAAACACTTTCTAAATTACAAATGGATTCCCTTCCAGAAGGTATTTGCTGCTTATTGTTGCACCAGGACCCTGCTGAGAATCTTAAATGTCAATCCTTCATGTACTTCTTCAAGGCTACAATTTTTTTTTCCATTTTTCTACAAATTAGCAAACGGCTTGTTAAACTAATAAAAAAAAAATTTTTTAAGCAAAAAAAGGCTTTATTCATATCAATAGGATGGTCAGAAATCTGCATTGTTCCTCTGTTGTTTCTCCTGGCAATCAGTTAACATGGTTGAACATGGGGGGCTCCATCTGCATCAGTCATTCCAGCGCTGTTAATCGCTGTATATTATTCTCACCCTACTACGGATAAGGGCAACAGGCTGTAATAATAGTAAGGTAATCTGTAGTTGTTCTCACAAAACTACATATATATATATATATATATATATATATATATATATATATGGGTCCATGGATCCATTTTTTTATTTTTTTCCATTCTGTATGTAATCTGATGGCCATCCGTTTTTGCATGATGGCTGAGCCCCCATGTTGTGCAAATTCAGTTTTTTGAGCTAAAGCCATGAAATGATTGAACAGAAGGTAGAATTACAAGTATTTCCTATATATTTCCAATTCCTTTTCTAGTCATTCTTGACAGTGGCTCAAAAAAAAAAAAAAAAAAAAAAAAAAGCAGCAAGATCTGCAACAAAAAAGTTAAGGCCCCAGCCTTAGTTTTCTCATTTCTCCCCACTCTATATTGTGCTGCCCACAGATAGTGACACATAGGTTCCCTTTAAATGACCGTGTAGCATACTAGTACCCTTGATAAAATTTTCTGGTATAGCGGTTCCTTCAGTACTATTGCTGTAACATATAAAGAGTTTGGTGTGGTGTAGAATAAGCTACTAGTGTTAGAAAGGATTCTGGATCATACATATATCAGATGACTTTCAAAGGCCATTTACATTCTCCTATCCCTTATAGAAATAGGAAAATATTGTACGCATTTCTGTGTGTTTTTTCCTGGACAGTAGAACATTAGGCCACTGAGTTTGGTGTGTTGTGTAACATGTGTCCCGATACATTTGCATATAGACATGCCCTGGTGTGACCTGCCATACTGTGCTTATCTGGAGGAGACATAAGTTGCTTTAGCACATGATAACTAATACTTTGCACCTTTCTCTCCTTATAGTTTTTTTTTTCTTAAATACTCATAGCAAGGTGAGTCACGGTTCTGCACAAGGAAGGAATGCTAGACACTGCCCTGTAGCTTACAACTTGGAACTTGTCTCACTTCTTCAGTAATGCAAGTCAGATGTCACCAAGTCCTTGGCCCAAGTTTCCCTGTTGTCTGCCATCTATATCATGACTTTGTGCATTGTGTTGAACGCACATGTTGGCCTGCCAGTAGTTTTCCTACATTCCCTAGTCTTCCTTTATGGCGTTGTTTTCAGACTGGTGTTATTCCTCTTAGTTCTCGTCTCTCTGCCTCCCTCTAGTGTAATGACTGGAGCTGTCTCCTGTGTGTCACCCACATGCTCGGATTGCTTTCTGCTTTTCTGTCTTTTGTGGTAAGCATCATGCTCATGGGATAAGGTAGACGTGGATTATGCAGTATTTTGGCCATCTGTATTTTATAGATAAGCCATTTACATAGTTTTATGATGATGGGGGCTGTATAGAAGCACCAGACACCCCTGGGATCTGCATGTTCATTCAGGTTGTGGAAATGTTAGCTATGGGAGGCTGTATTTTCAGTATCCTGGTGGGAAAAGACTTCTGTCATTTCTATGTTTCACATGTGGGGCTCACAGATTCATTGCTCTTCTCCATACATGTGCAAGATGCTAGGTGACTCTTTCTTTCATACTTTTATTTTATGTTCTCGTTTGGGTACTGACATGAAGTATATTGTCACCCTCTCTGGGGGGTTTTTCCACTGTTCAATCTAGGCCAAACCTGTATTATTGCTCATCCACATCCTACTATTTCATCTACAGCATGCCTGACCAATGAAGACTGACATCTGGCAATAGTGTAGAGCAGGAGGAAAGTAGACATTTTAGACTTGACAGATAAAGTCTGTAGGAATTTTTATGTAGTAAGCTAAATATGCCAGGAATTTCACAAAAGTTTGGGCTAAAAAACTTGTTCACATTCTTTGCACCTCTATTGACAAAGGGTCGTGGCTTAATGGAAAAGGGGTGTGGCTAAGCATTCACAGGGAGTGGCTTAAGATGCACCAACGATTTAGTGAAAAGTAATGCTAAGTTCACATTTGTGTTAAACTGTCCATTGTTCTGGTCCATTGGAGGACCAGAACAATGGATAAGTGGACTGCTACAATTGCAATTACATACAGAGACTGATGACCCAATTAACTATATTGTCCATCAATTTCCAGGAAACATTGAAGACTTCATTACAAATGTAAAAATAGCCTAAGCCAACCAATTAGTGATGTAAAATTAGGGTTAGGTTTATTAAGATGGGCGTTTTGTATGCCATTCTTTATAAAGGCCCTGACAGGTGCAAGTTGTGCCTGAATTATTAAGAGGCTGTAGACTCCAAAAAATCAGACACGCCTGTACACCATGGTGCAAGTCTAAGCCAGTCAGGAACTGGCATAGAATAACTGTATAAGTCATGCCAGAAAACTGTCATGAGTTATATAATAAGTATGTCAGGCCATGGAGTCCCCAGCCCGTCCTGCTCACATTTGTGGAAAGTAGCGAGCAAGGTGCAATTTTGCTACAAGAGAGGGCCTTATGCCAAAGATGTGCCACATTATCACCCATCCACGCAACAAACTGCTATAGACGAGTGGATAAATTCCCGCAGAGTGTCTAGAGATGAACCAAATTTATCATCCAATATGATCCACTGATAACTTTGGCGCATCTTTAGACTGCCTGGCCTAAGTTTACGCTTAGTGTAGAAAGTATTAGCAAATCTGCTCCACCATGTGTTATAGCTGGATGAAGAGGCGTAACCTGAAGATCCTAAACCCCGACTGCAAAATCTGTAATAGGCCCCCATCACCTACCTGTCTCATTTATATACCGGCATATGATAGAGGGGCCTTTGGGCCCCCTCAGGCGCAGGATCCTATGTATGACTGCTGTCTCTGCACCCCTTATAGCCATGCCTCTGGCTGCATGTGTTAGAATATCTGTACAATCATTACACCATAGTCTGCTGTTTGACTTGCCGCCCTATTATTGGCGGCACTATAGAGATACTGTCAGTCTTTTACTCTCTAGTATAACTGTTTCATTTACTGGAATTCCTTTGTTCATTTCTGCAGCGCCTCTCATGTGGTGCTCAGATGTGCAATTTAATATACATATGTAACCAAAGCACACAGATAATGTATACAAGTAGAAGCACAAAAATACAATATATGTCTTAAGTATACAGATTTGGATGCTGACTGTGCTTGGCTGGGCATGTAGAAACCTATCTCACTCCACATACTGATGCACACTCCCTAAATATCATATTTATCGGGCATGTAAATTCTTTTATTCCCGTTTATGCCTGTCACTGGAAACTCCACCACTGTGGCTAATGACTTTTTTCTCTATATCAGAATATGGTTTTCTACAACTGTGTTTGAACCTCTGCAACAGATTCCATTAGATTTGATGGGAAGAATACTGAGCATGCAGCGCTGTTCTTCCTGCCAGAATGATAGAACCTGACAGACCATATTCTAATTCGACAGGGTACATTAGGAGCAATGTGATATGCAAAATCAAAAAAAATGCAGGACTACATTCACATCTGTACCTGAGTCTCCGTGGGTAACTCCAATGCAGAGTCTGCCAAAAATTGGTGGATGAAAAAGTCCTGCAGCTTTCAGTTTGCAAATGAAGGACACCGATGAACCCCATTATAGTCAATGGAGTCTTCTAGGCTCTGTGTGTAACCACTGGTTCAGTAATCCGCCTCTCTGGCCCGGTTCACTATCGGCATTCAAGTTTCTGTTCGGGAAGTCTGCTTCGGGAACCCCTCCAAACAGAAACCTATACGCATTAAAAAGCACTTTTCTCTACACATGTTTTGTGTGGACACCGAGCGGAAACCACACAGACCCCACAGTCTATGGGGTCCGCGGGTTTCCCGAAGGTAACTGCTTTTTAATGCGTATAGGTTTCCATTCGGGAGGTTCCCAAGAGAGCTCCCCGAATGGAAACCCAAACGCTGATGTGAACTGAGCCTCTGTTGTTCAGGACCTTAGACGGGCCAAAATAATGAAGAGCCAGTTCTAGTGTGAACCTAGCATGCCTAATATTTATTGGTTATGTAGTTACCACCCAATGTCAGATATATTACTCTCTTTCTTCTACAGTAGTGTGGGCCATATGTATATACCACAGTAGTTAAGCACAGGAACCAGGAAGACCAGGATTAACAGTGCTGTTGGGCTCTCCTATTGGTGATAAAACTACGGTTGAAGCCCCACGTTGCAGGAACATCTTTTTTTGTTGCAGATGGTGCTGCGTTTTTATGAGCCCAGAATGACTTCAAAAGTAATGAGAAAATATATAGGAAGTGCTTCTACTTCTACCTTCTGCTGAGTCCACTCCTGACTTTATAAAACCGCAGCAAAATCTGCAACAAATAAAGTTGCATTTCTGCAACGTGGGGCCTCATCCTATATATCCTCATGTATAGAACAGTCTACATAAGATACTGCATTGACTCCCCATTCCCCTCTGGTCTCCTTTATTTGTGCTCACACACACATGGTCTTGCTCTAGAAATAGAGAACCCTGCTTCCAATTAGACTCGCTCAGAACAACATATACATATTAACCATTTTGCCCCTGGCACTGTGTACAGTGATGCTGAGTGTACATTTATGTACAGTTTTACTGCCTTGACTGAACCTGTCGTGCAGCCACTAATATAATATACTACTGCCTGCCTGCGCTGAGTCTCAAGTGTATAGGATTGGAATGAAGTTAGGCAACTCTGGAACTAGACACCCTCAGATGACCTTTTCATGTTTAGCCCCGCAATCCTGACCCATCTAGTTTGACAGTACATGTTCATCTTTGTATTGACTCACAATACAATAGTGGAAATTTATTTTTACTAATGCATTAGATTAGCTTGATCTGCTTATCATTTTTTCCATGCCTACCATTAGCTGAAACCACAAATTCAATGGAAGCCATTAATATCATGTAGACATCGAAATTCAGGCTGATTATTGCATAAGCTTACAAGATGGATAGACAAGGCTGCCTATGATACACCGACAAATGTGGCTTTGGCGTGAAGTTGCATAGGTTTAATGGCTTTAAAGGGAGCCTGCCGCCACCTAAACTGTTTCTAGACCAGGCCAGTCAGTGATTCAACATCCTTACTTGTGTAAAAGTGCAAGCTTGCTGTTGAGAAATTCACCTTTTATTCTGGTACGGTTATTCTACTACGATTATTCGATATGTAAATGAGCAGTTTGGTGCCCTCACGGCGGTGCTATCTACTGGAGCACTTTCTTCTTTTGCTGCAAATCACTGTCCATGGGGCATAACAGTCTTGCTGTTTTGGGGCAGCACTAGATGTCAACCAGAAAGAAAATGGATACCCCAGAAGGTGTGGAGTCACCCCAAGTGCCATGATCAGCACACTTGCATATAGAATTAGGTTTCCATTTTTCAGCCGCACAATAAAGGTAGGTTCTCTATGCCACTTATGGCCGCGACAACAGCTTATAAATGGTTTAGAAGCCATTTTGGTAGTAACATGTAGAGCAGATCAAGAAGCAGATATGTCTGTTCTCCATGTAGTGGCTGTGTACTCCTGTATGAGGGAATGGACCCCACCAATCTGATATTGGTAATCTATCCTAAGGATGATTATAATGTACTAGCTATACCCGCGACTTCGTTCACGAACCCCCCTTCCTTGCGCGAACCATGTGCAGCGCGGCCCGTTGGCCCCCCCACGGCCCTTTTCTTGTGGCCACTACGGTCCCCTCCCACACCCTGGTGTGGCGGGACCCCACAGCCCTGCTGCTCTGGCCCCGGCTCCCCACCTAGCACCCACCCGCGCCCCCTGCTCTCCCCTTATCTCCCACCCATGCCCCCTCCCCCCTTTAGAACCTACAGTCACCTTCCACATCTCCCCCCCCTGCCCCCACCACCACCAACCACCTGTGACCCCAGTCACCCGCCCACCTCCCCCTTTAACCTGTGCAATCGGCCTCCCTCCTACTCACTCTCGGCCCTCTGGTCCCAACCCCCCCACCAAAAAAAACCTCCAGGCCCCCTCCCTAACTCCCAGCACCTCCCCTAAACCACCAACCCCCCCCCCCCCTCTTTCTCCTACCCAGCGCCTCTTTCCCCCCCAGCCCACTACACACCAACTCTTGTAAACCCCCCACAACCACCACTAAGGAAACTGGCGATCACGGAATCTCCAGCACTCACCTTGCATATGCTGGGGATGTCTGTGTGTAGTGACCGTGACATGAGAGTGAGTGCAGTCTGTTCCCGGCCACACAGTACGCGGGTAGGGGCAGCTGTGGGCTTGAGGCCTGGTCGTGCTGCTGTATGTAACGCCAGCATTAGGCGATATGTGGCTGGCCGGCATGTGAGCAGCGTTGGGAGATGCAGGCAGCCGCCATGTTCAGGCAAGTGTCCTCGCGCGCTGGCCACACCCACATTTCGGCGCTAACCTATGGGGCCGCTGTGCTGTCTCCCTATCCCGCCCCCGCACCGCCATGCACCAATTGGAGCTGCGTGTCACTACCTGCGCTGACCTCAGGGCCGATAGTGGAGCCGGAGCCAACTTTTGAGGGTCGTGGTGGCGATTTGGGGTGAGTGAGACACGTTTAAAGTAGCCTATGTATCCTTCGTGGCCAATATGCCAAGGTGGTGGTTGTTGTGCCAACAAGCTTCTCTGCCATGATCAGGGTATTTAGATACACTGTTAGGGAAGCCAGATGAATCTTTACCCCCAAGTAAACTAAAGAATAGCAGAAAAATTCTTAAATCCTTTGAAAGGGTATTTTGTCATCAGAATATTGATGGCTTATCAAGTGAATGGGACAAAACTGCAGTAACCTCCACTGCCAATATAAAGTACGTGGTGTACAGGTAGATGGGCCAAGGTAAACAATGAAAAGGCAATAATGCCTCGCCAAGCCCCGCGGCCTCTTCAGCAGCTTATTGGAAGCTGCAACTAGAAAAATTTTATTGCTACATCACTGGTAAAAACAAAAAATAGTCTATGGAATGGTCTAAATTGTCCCTAAAAACTATGGAGATCTAATATTAATTCAACTTCTTATTACTAATACATTAGTAAGCTAGAAAAAGTATTATCTGTACTGGATGAATATTATTAGGCTCTGGTATAGTCTCACTAGTGTAATATAGTAGAGAACAAACCAAGGAATCGAGAAGCTTCCGATAATTTGATTCCCTTATTCTTTCTGCAAGCTGCTGCTAGAGAGAATGGAATATGGGGATTTAGGTAATGCAATTTCTCATTTGCTGAATGTATTATCTTGTACACTACCAAAGGAGAGGTGCTCCGCTTGTGACAGCTACCTTTCAGTTATTGGGGAATATATTCTGCTGCTACTGTGTGGAAAATCCATCACATGCATTTATTTGCCAAAAAATCTATGTATTCCTTTAAGTCTATTGCCTTCATTGACTATAGTTTATGGATTCCTAAACAACATACTGCAACCCAAGATGCTAAAGGACACTATATTTACCATTATCCCCACTAACAGCCAACTCTGTATGACCATTGTGATGAGATGTGAGATAAGAGGAATATCATATATAACCTCTGATAGACGGCAAGTAAAACAAATATGTGTGTCCAAAATGCAAAGGGACAAATTTATGACAATGTCTACACATAAAGATCTCTTTGTTGCAACAAATCTCAACATACTTCACAGATCGGCTGACAGTTGTTGATATCAGAACGATGAAATTATTAAAATATAACTTTTATTGATATGCCCAAGAGGCTAAAACATCCTACCCTAAATATAATAAAGTGTATGTATAAAAGTAACTGATCAGGACTACAAGTAAAACACTTCCATCCCCCAGCACACTTGTAAGGGAAATCCCCATAAACCTGCATCAGACCCCAATACTAAGTGTCTACTATGCTAACAAGCTAGACACAAACAATGTTAGGGCTGAAGATAAACTGATATCTCATGTAGGGGTACTTTGCCTAACACCTTTGGCTAATGGTTAATACAACCAAAGGTAGATTCAATCCCTAATAATGTACACCATGGATTGATATAGGAGGGAAATAGTCCGATACAAAAAACCCACTCCCCTACCAGGTAAAAAAACAGTGCTAAATACAAATGCTAAACACGGCTGCTACATTTGTCATTAACCCACGGAGCATATTTAGTAATACCAAGTAACATGTGGAGCCCTTCCTAAATGGAGATAATCGGCCCCCACTAAGCAGCCTCAACAACCCCCAAATGTCTCATGTAGGTAAATATCAGTGTGTTGACAAAAATGTAACAAGCCCCATGGGTTAATGACAAATGTAGCAGCCGTGTTTAGCATTTGTATTTAGCACTGGTTTTTTACCTGGTGGGGGAGTGGGTTTTTGTATTGGACTATTTCCCTCCTATATCAATCCGTGGTGTGCATTATTAGGGATTGAATCTACCTTTGGTTGTATTAACCATTAGCCAAAGGTGTTAGGCAAAGTACCCCTACATGAGATATCAGTTTATCTTCAGCCCTAACGTTGTTCGTGCCTAGATTGTCAGCATAGTAGACACTTAGTATTGGGGTCTGGTGTAGGTTATGGGGATTTCCCTTACAAGTGTGCTGGGGGATGGAAGTGTTTTACTTGTAGTCCTGATCAGTTACTTTTGTACATACACTTTATTATATTTAGGGTAGAATGTTTTAGCCTCTTGGGCATATCAATAAAAGTTATATTTTAATAATTTCATCGTTCTGATATCAACAACTGTCAGCCGATCTGTGAAGTATTGTTCCGAATTAGTAGTTGATTATACCCTCTGTGAGGCAATCTCAACATAGATTTAATTTGTTATTGAAGACTGGTCTTTAATGTCATAGGCAACATAAACAGAGTTCCTTGTAGACATTTTCATAAATCTTACCCATAAATCTGCCCTCTGACATACGACATTGTGGACATGCCATATGTCAGAGGGTATATACTGTAGATAATGGTGTCCATCACATATCACTATGGTGCACATACACGTGAATGCATTTGCCATGATTCTGCAAAGATACAAGCAATGACTACAGTTGATCTGTAAGCTTAAGTAATACTAACCCCACCAATGGCCACCTCAGCTCCATGTATGGCACCAGATTAATGTTACTAGAGCATATACTGGATATTATATAACATGTGCTTAAAATGGCTCCTATGAGAAAGGAGGGAAGGAACAGCAGAAATGATTATGCAAAAGTCTGGTCATGCGCCAGCTCTTACATCATGTTTGTCAATGTCCTGTATTCAGTAAGTATTCAACCTTTCCTAACTGAACTTTTTAGTATACCCAGTTACATTTAGCAGCTGGAGTCTTGTGCTTGTCTCTGTATTACAGGCAGACAGTTTCAGATGAAATGTTCAGTACAAAACTTGTAGAAATAAATCCCACCTGGGGTCATGGAATAGACTGTAGTAGCTTGTAGCTGAGCAGTGTTCTCTACTTGCTAGACACACTTCTCTAAAGATTCTCTAAGTACAGTGATGGCAAATGATTTAGAATCATCCTTTTTCAGCGATAATGCTCTGGAGTGTTTTTTCAGGGGTTGGTCTGAGCTCCTTAATTCCTGTAAGAGGAGATCTTAAAGGGATTCTACCATTAAAACCAAATTTTTTTTCTCATTGACACATAGGAATAGCCTTAAGAAAGGCTATTCTTCTCCTACCTTTAGATGTCTTCTCCGTGCCGTCGTTCGGTATAAATCCCAGTTTTCGTCGGTATGCAAATGAGTTCTCTTGCAGCAGTGGTGGCGGGCCTCAGCGCTCAAACAGCACTAGGGACGTCCCCAATGCTGCGAGAGAACTCTCCAGCGGCGCCTCCATCTTCTTCAGGAACAGCCTCTTCACGTGTCTTCTTCCAGCGTGTGCGGTCAAACTTCTAGACTTCGGGCCTAGGGCAGAACTGACTGTGCATTCCCACAGACCAAAAGAAAAATGGCTGCTTACATAGTAAGACGCGTGAAGAGGTCGTTCCTGAAGAAGATGGAGGCGGCGCTGGAGAGTTCTCTGGCAGCATTGTGGACGCCCCTAGTGCTGTTTGAGTGCTGAGGCCTGCCCCCAGTGCTGCGAGAGAACTCATTTGCATATCGACGAAAACCAACATTTCTACCGAACAGATGCGCGGAGAAGACATCTAAAGGTAGGAGAAGAATAGCCTTTTTCAAGGCTATTCCTATGTGTCAATGAGAAAAAATTTGATTTTAATGGTAGAATCCCTTCAATTCGTCAACATATCAAGACATTTTGCACAACTGTTTGCTTCAGTAGGAACAGTTTGGGAAAGGCCTATTTATGTTCCAGCTTGGGGCTAAGGCCCTACATAGCGAATTGCTATAAAGAAAACGCTTTTGACAGAAATTATGCAGAATTTTCCACTGCAGACTTTCTGCCTCTATTATACCATAAAGGATGCCAACGTTTCCATAGGTATTATTGATATGCTACGATTTTTCCAAAAATGCGTTTTTGAAATTTCAGCTTTTCCGCTGTGGATTTTTTTCTGAAATATGTGGATGGGATTACCCAGAATCCCATCCACTTTGCAAGTACTTTAAAATGCAGTATTTTTTGCCACGGCCAAAGCCCTGCATTTTACACATTGTGGGGCCCTGGCCTGCCTGTGCCGCAGTGCCCAACGCAAGGTTCATAAAGGCATGGTTGGATGGGTTTGATGTGGAAGAACTTGATCACCTGCACAAGACCCTGACCTCAACGCCATCAACCACCTTTGGGATGAGCTAGAGCAGGTGGGAATCCAGGTCATATTAATGACTTATGGAAAAGAACGAGGTATCATAAAAGTTCCTGTAGGTATCCCAATACTTTTCTCCATGTAGTGTAACTTCATGTATTCAAATGGTGGTCCTTCAGGCAGGAAGTCATTTGTTCGCTAAGTAACTTGAAGTGTTGCAGCCTCCTGGAAAGCTGTGTTTCCCTTTTGGTCCCCCATACTCCTGATCACTGACTTATCCCCTGTACTGTGCATAGGGGATAAGTGTCCATAATGAGACAACCCTTTTAATTTGCTCGACTTATAAGTTATGTGTTGACATCTAACCGAGTAGAACCGCTCATTGGACTCCTAAGCACAGAATGATCAACTTAGATTTAGGTGGAATAATGACAAGTTAGGCTCCTACGTAGACTCCAACGCAGATGTGAACCTAGCCTAAGGCTGTATTCACACAGAGTAACGCCAGGCGTTTTTTGTGTGTTTTTTGCACATAGCGCCGCGTTTACGCCGCGTTAACGCCGGGCAACGCCACCGCTAAATAGCGCGGCGTATACGCGGCGCTACGCGGCGTAAACGCGGCGCTATGTGCAAAAAACACACAAAAAACGCCTGGCGTTACTCTGTGTGAATACAGCCTTATACTGAAACATATCTAATAAAATTATATATCAGATTTGTATGGTATAGATAGTCTATATACTATAAAATATATGGGAAAACCTCTGTGTTGCTTGCCAGGAACCAAGTTACCCTCGCAATCTGCCATCAGACTAGAAGCAGCTGCTTATGGCAGTCTGTATTCTGCAATGAGATCTTTGTGGAACAGGCCCTTGGCTTACCTCATACAAGTGCTTTACACAAAGCTTGAGGTCTTTGTTCTGTACAGTTCTGTGTAGTTTAGTCACAAGTGACCCCTCTGACCCCCCCATAGATCAGTACCAAGTGTACCGTCACTTATGTATACATTGTATCTTAATGACAATCCTTCAGCAATATCGTATTACTGATTATTTACTATACAAACTTTCACATGTATCATAATAGGAAACTATACAGACACTGATTTCTGAAGGGGTTAATGTGAGCCAATACTTCCATCTCCCCCCACCTGTCCTGGCGGCCCATAGACTCTCGGCTCTGTAGGCTGCGATATTACTCGATTCTTCATATCACAACCACACCCCCAGGATATGAGCGGCAAATGGTTTCTGTTAAACAATTAACTATTTCTTTTGGCATGTGATTATTCCTTTTATATAAAGAGCCATACAGCAGAACGGGAAATAATATACAATATGTATAGTCATAAAAATTTAACCCCCGATTGACTGGATCTAGGAGTTACAAATACAAGAACAAGTGGGGATTCTTATAATGTATAGGAAAGGGTTACATGATAACATGACTTTAAGGACATTATTTTATGGCGAAAAAATAATTTCAGGCCTTTATCAAATTTGATGGGAGTGCAGGAAATGAAGTGAGGGGCTGGAAACTCTAATTAAATATATAGCTAATGAAGGGGGGCTCAAAGGTATAATTAGGTTCCCCGTCGCTGCCTGTTCAGGATCGGTGGTGCGCTCACCATTCATGTGGCGGGAAGTTCAGCCGCAACAAGTGATGTTTGTGTTACATTTGTAAATATCACTGAAG
This sequence comes from Leptodactylus fuscus, assembly GCF_031893055.1. Taxonomy (NCBI): domain Eukaryota; kingdom Metazoa; phylum Chordata; class Amphibia; order Anura; family Leptodactylidae; genus Leptodactylus; species Leptodactylus fuscus. The sequence goes on along the minus strand of NC_134270.1, from coordinate 125,237,791 downwards.
AGCAGAGAGTGTGTGTATGAGAAGGTTGGCACCAGCCCTGCCCTATAATCTGTATAAACGCCAAACTTGGCAAAGTGTTTTGTTTGCGCGAGGGGAAATCCCTTGCTCGCATATAAATAGGGTTTCTTTGCCAGCATAGATCCTCATCCTGTTTAGTCGGCACTATCATAAACGTCAGAGGGAGGCAGTGTTTGTGTGCGGCGAACACAGAGTGCGAGCTGTCACCGCCCACAGCGTCAAAATAAATCTTGCGTATGAGTCATACAGAATGAAAATGCTGCGTTATGCTCTGTTTATCAGCAATATGCCTAGTGTACAACACAGCGTGTATACATGGCGTCTCTGAATTTTAGTACTCTAGGCGTACACTGAGGAGAGGATGTCACATGATATAAGTTAGGGGTAAGTTCTAACTTACTGTACGGATTTGTACTATTATGTAATGAGGTAGAACTACAACACCCAGAATAGCCTTAAGTCATTCTGCCATCTACTGCTGATATCACTACTTATCACTTCTTAAAAAGAAGATTGGTCATTTGACTATAGGCCTAGTCATAATCCTAGTAGTCATTGTGACTATGATATGAACTTGAAGTGACATCACAGTGCATTCCGTTATGCATTCACGTCTACGGGGGCTTCAATGCATACTGTTCCGATGACATGGAGCAGGATAGATCCTGCCTTATAATCATATGGAATGGATTGGAAGTCCTCATAGACGTGAATGCATAACCGAATGCAGTGAGATGTCACTCTCAGCTGATCAGCTCTGTGCTTCATCACTCAGGCTTCAGCCGATGATGTTTGCGGCAGGGAAGTGCAATGAGCACGAGCCGCAGGCAGCATTACATACACACAAAGCTTTTTAAGATTTGTATATAATATATATCTATTGTCACTAAGGGGGCATTATGTGGGGGCCACTTGAGGGGTCATTAAATTATGGGGTGCCTACTTTGGAACCCTTAGAACAGAGGCCAGGATTAAAACTGCCCTCTTGGGTGGTAGGACAAGGAAGCCTGTCTGATATATATTCAATTCCTTCTCCAGCCTGTTCACTGAACTTTCTTTTGTTGAAGTAAAAACAAGAAAATTAAGATTAAAATCAAGAATCGATCATAACATTGAAAAGAATTAGATCTTATTTTTAGACCGAATCACCCCCCTGTAACTTTTAGATGAGGACCACATGGCAACTTTGCCCATGCAAATGTTGTGCTGCTATTGACATAGACTAGTAGCTGCAATGAAATACAGCAGGCCTGGATTTTTGGGTAACCTCTATCACTTGCATGGCTCACTGCAAATCATTCATGAATTGAGCAGTGTGACATTACTATCTAAATGTCTCGTGGCCAAAATGGCTATGTAGTCCTAACCTTATATTTACATATGCTCTTATTTCATTTTTGAAAAAAAATGTTTTAAAGGGGCGGTCTTAACATGATACCTATTCTCTACATTGATGCTGACCCTTTAACCAGACTTGAGTCTGGTTTCATAAACCTGTCCATTGCAGTGGATGTGTGATATTGCATAGCAGCCATTAAAGTCAAGTCCAAGTCCTAATTCTCATACTGTACACTGCTTTCTTTATCCTATAGAGAGTTCATCTGTGGTTAATCTGCAGTAATTCTGCTTCTAACGCACAGAAATATCAGGTTGTATACCACAATGTCACAACTCACTTAGGCGTTTATCACAGTCTTATCTCACTGCTACACATTTGCCTGCTTTGGATAAGGGGACTTATTTAATAGTGATAAGTAGGAGACAAACAAGCCTTGTCATGTGTCGTTTTTTTGTTGGGCTTTTTGCTTTTGTGGTTTTGTTCCGTTCTTCAGAGAGTGAGCGGTAAATTTCTTCATCTCCTGAATAAGTTTGACTGTAGTTTTTGACTTTGTATATGGGGTTCGCATCACTTTGAAATCCCTGTATATAATCTATATACGGGCTATTTCACACAGTTTTCTGAAGGCGGATTTTGAGGCGGAATTGACTTCAATGGGAGAGGCTTTTTTTTTTCTGCTACTAGGAAAAAAGAAGCGCGATGACCCATCTTGCCACGGATTCCGCGGCTGAATCGGCCACAGCATCCGCGGCTCGAGACACGCTCCTGTTTAGGCCCATTCACTCGTGCCGAAGCAGGAACGGTATGCCGCGACAGAATGCCGATGCTGCATCAGTATCCCGTTGCGACTAGCCACGCAGAATGTTCACAAGGCAGAAAAGGTTTCCGTGACCTTTTACTCCATGTGAGCATACCCTAACAGTATTAGATTCAGTCATTCAAATCTGCATCAGGGTATCCATTCACCTGGCCCTTCCCATTTTATGATGGGCAACAATGAATTTTGACGGATCCCATTGGCTGCAATGAGGTCTGTTGTTTGGGGGGTTTTTTTGTGTTTTTTTTTTTTTTACAGACATTGCCAGACGAAAAAAAGTTATGCATGCAGATGTGAATTCACTATTAAGAAGAACATGCTACAGACCGTCAATGATTGAGGGAAATGTCCTGTTTACTTTTAGCATTCATTCCTAGGTCTAGTGTTTCTTTAAGCTGGACCTAACTGATCGCTGAGCCAACTTCAATCTACACATGTGTTGGCTTTATTAGGGTGTGTTCGTACGGCAGAAAATGAAGAGGAATTTCGGGTAGACATCTGCCTGAAAATCCTCTTCGTTTCCGTGGCTGCCCCTCTGATGATTGAGATGAATGAGCCTAATCAGCCGGTTTTCTTGCGCCACAGACTGCAGCTCAATCAGCTGCAAAATATGGGACTGGGACACTTATTTTTAAAAGGTCCTGCTTGGATCTCTGCTTCCATTGTTTTCAATGAAAAGCAGAATCTGCCACTTACTGGGGGTGGAAACCACCTTAAAATCAGCATCAGATTCCACCGTGTGTACATCTAAGACAACTATAAGATCAGCAGAAGCATTAGGAAAGAGAAACCTAAGTTGACCATACATGATTCTGATTCTCCTACTGGGAGATGTCAAGGGGGGCATTTTAGTTGTCACCAATTTCTACCACACTTGTGAATCATAAGTTTCCCTAGTGGTGAGTACACCTTTCCTATCCTGCCTACTCTAGCTAGTCAAGGTAAAGGCAGTAGGTCACGTAATACAGTATGATTACTGCCTGATGAAAAATTACAATACACCTACTCATTCCAGTAATAAAACTATAAAAATGTAGACTTCAAAATACATCACAACAAGATAAAGATCAGTCCTTGTGTTTAAATATAAGGATTAAACACAATGTAGTGATAGTGCAGGAAGGAGGTAGATAGAGCACTTCATATAGATAGGATCCCGCGTGATCTGACTATACATGGCTATACCTTATCAATAAATAAACATACGCAAATTGTACCAGGCAGTGCGGGGTAATAATCATATCGTGATCATGGAGGAAGTGAAACTCGTGTGTGCTCATAGTTGCCTTTCTATAGGATAAGGCAAGTACAGTATGTATACAAGTTATTATACATATTTTTAATAATGTTTGTATAAGCCATTGGGAGCCAGTTAGTCAACTAATATTTGTGGGATTACGGAAATTATTCTTTTTTTATCCTTTTTGTTCCTGGATACAGAACCCCTCTTGTTCATAAGAATAGTTCTCAGTTGCAATACCAAACACAGCCTAAGGACAAGTGTGGCACTGTCCAGGGGAAAAGTATCAAGCCCTCTATACTAATAACAGACAGCCATGTTTTAACCGTTTGTGTTACTTTTTTGTCGGTATGTCTAGTGTACAGCACATGGCGTCTCTGACCTTTTGTCCTTTTAGTAAATTCTTATTGACTATTTGTTATGATATATGGATAACATAGTGGGGGGTCCCCACCCAAATCCAGAGTGGGGAGCTGCTCACAGAGTGACCCAGCATGACCATGTGTAACAGGTAAACAAGCAGCATGCAGTACGATATGTTTATCTCAGCTGATCACTGGAGGTTTCTAAAAACTGGACCTGCAGTGATCAGCTGATCATTGAGCTGGGTTCAAAAAGAAAAGGGGTTGTCCTCGAGAGACATTTCCTTTAAGGAGGTCCAATGTACTCATTGACATCAGTGAACCCATTTGCTGCTGCTGAAATATTCCTAGAACTCTTCTTCAGAGATTGTGGCTCTCATAACACTTAGTTCCAAAATTATCTGAGCAATTCCAAAGGGGATTCCTGGAGCTACTTTAAATAGGACAAATGAGATGGAGGGTCCTTGGGAAAGAGCAAACTTAGTTCATTGGTATTCCAGCAATAAGGCAAGAATCGGCCATATATGTAAAGATACAGAGCATTTCCATTTATCATTAAACCCAAGTCATAAAGCTAGGCTCAGACCTCCTTGGTGCTGGTCCCAGATTTGCAGCTCTCGCGGCTCTTTCATTTATTGTGTGGGTAGGATTTCCTCAAATGAAGTTCTGTTCTTTATTCTTCCTTATAGGAAGCACGAAGACGCAGCTTTCTTCTCATTTATTTCCTCAGGTCACGTAACTTTCAGGATGATTAATTACATTACACAAGACACACTCTTGTCCTGTCCAGTACAGGAAATCCATACAGAAAGATGCACTTGTCATACTCCAGTATTATCAGCTGACAACACAGAATGTCTTCAAGGGGAGGGGGGAGAAACAGCATGTCTACAGGACTTAAGGAGCTTTGCATTAGCCCTCAGAAAGTCTCCACTTTCAATTCCACTGTGACGTCATGTCCTATGTTAGCTTGTTTACATTTTTTTTCTTCACATTCTTCTTTATAGATCCACCTGGGCTTTGGGACAAAGCGCTAACAATCTAGCAACAGTTTTTGGAGTCAAGGGAGAGTTAAGGTAACTGTTTGCCCTTTGAGGTCAGTCAGGAGGCGGATGTTTATCCACAGGCTCCCTGTCCCGTGACTGCCTCTCCTCTCTCATGCTTGTCCCCTCCCTGTCACCAGGGGGATATTTCAGGTGTCGGGATGCAGGCCTTGGCCCGGAGCCATGAACTGGGAAGACCTCAGGACTTGGCAATTTGCCCAGGCCCCTGTCTGGTACAGCATGTACTTTACCAGTGGGGGGGGGGGGGGGACCTGAAGAGAGGGAGAGGCGGACTAAAGGGGGAATTTTTCAGATATTCATCTTTACTGAGGTGTCCACTGTAAACATAACCCCCGCAGTGCAGGCATAATTGCTACATTTTCCTTTATACAGTACAGTAATGTATACCATTGCCTAGGCTTCAGTAGGGGACAACTATGCATAGAACATGCTCCGCTAGTAAAAGGTTTACACATGTCAATGAAATCCGCAACATATTACAGTAACCAGTCTTGAAACAATTAAAGAGGACTAAGCACCTAGATACAGCCATTTAGAAGAGTGAAGCAGTTTACTTCAAGGGGTTGTCCAGCTTTAGCAACTAAGTATTGTTTATATAATGAAAAGTTATACAATTTTTCAATATTCTTTCCATACCAATTCCTCACAGTTTTCTAGATCTCTGCTTTCTGTCATTCATTGTTTACTTCCAGTGGATGAAAATCAGACCATGGTCATGTGATATACGGCCTATGGTTATGTGGTATATGGTCCATGGTCATGTGATATACGGTCTGTGGTCATGTGGTATATGGTCCATGGTCATGTGATGGATACACAAGTGCACAGCTCGTTACAAGACAGAGCTTTGATTGCTGTGGGTATAACGAGCTGTGCACCTGTGTGTCCAACACGTGACCATGGACCGTATATCACATGACGTTGGACCATATGTCACATGACCATGGACTGTACATCAAATGACCATGGACTGATTTTTATCCATTGGAAGTAAGCAATGAATAACAGCAAGGAGAGATCTAGAAAACCAGGAGAAATTGATACAGAAAGTTATTTTGGAAAATTAAGTAATGTTTCATTATGCAAATAATAACATTTACCGTATTTGCTAAAACTGGACAACCCCTTTAAGATTGCATTCATGGATAGTTGATATTTTTGCAGATGTGAGACTGAAGATATCATCATATCAGAAGACAATACAACAATTTCTATAAAGTAGGGCAGAACAGAATGATAACTAACTTTACCCACCCCGCCAGCTGAGTTGTGACTGAGATCATGCTCCATCCTCCCCAAGGTGACACAATTCAGGAATGTTATGAAATGTTTGGTAATGTTCCCTTCTTCTGAGGTCACCCAAGACAGAACAAGCCGAATATTTGATCTCCCACTATCAAATAATGTTTCCAGACATCATATGTTTCTTTGTTACCAGGTTTTAGTAGAGGGCAATCTGTAAGTCTGCAAATATATATTTTTCCTTGTTTCTGGGAAAGCTGGGTGAAGTCTAGTATAACCACAGTCTTCCACAGTCCTGAATAAGTTTTGCAATGTTATATGTACACTTCTTGTTTTGATGTGTGACTAGGCAGATTACTTCCATATAATACCACCTACAGTACCTGTACGGTGACACATGGGCTGCACTGACTTGTCCTTGCTTCCACTTAGTGACACATTAGTTAACATTCATAAAACCTGTCCCGAATGACACAGACTAAATACCTTGTGATCCCACCAGCTTTATCTTTATGGGAACAATAAAAGAGTTTGTCTTACCCTGTGCAACCTTTGATATATAATGTGTGAACGTGCTAACATATATACTGTTTATCCTCACACAAAACAAGGCAATTCCAATAGGGGCCACTCCCTGCCATATAGCATAAGAGACACAGTTAGTTCCGCATAACTGCAAGCCTCTGTGCCCTGCCTGCACCTATTTGTCTATGTACAGCTCTATTCACCTCCCTTCAGACTAATCTGTACACGAATAGAGGCCATAAATACATACATATGCAGCTTGATGTTTACAGGAGCAACGGCCTCGGTACAACACCTGTGTGGGGGTGTTCACCTGAAAATCTACAGCCATTTACAATGGACAAGGTCACGGAAAAGTTCATATAATAGTACTACAGAGTACAAAGTAATGTGCATTTTATTATGTGGCAATGCAGGTCACCTAACTAAGTAACATGAATACCATATAATACTCGTCTAGTACATTAGTATGCACAGAAGAAACAAAGAGCTCACGCTTCACAACATACATATGCATAAAATGTTCATTAAGTTTTCTAATGCCTATCTCTCTGAGGCTCCCCGAGGCATCTATCTTCTCATATAGATACATAGCACATCTTTCTTCTTCCACATTTTCCCCCTTGTATTGAATGTTTTTCATCCTAAAGCTACATTTTGCGCAGTCTTCTCATGCTTCTTAGGCAAGACTACCATGAGCTTGGGTAACATAGTTATGAGGTTTATGACCATTCGTATGTATGTGATGTATGTGATGAAATGGTAGTCACCCAGATTGGAAGCAAATTGGTCACTAGGGAATCCCAACCTATGTACCTGTATATGTACCATACAGGTAGCAATAAGGGGGAGCTGAAGAATAGGAATCTGAAAAGGTATGCTACAAATTCACATTGCTGTATATGCAGAGGAAGTGAGCTTGAGGACAAGACACCACAAAAGTACAAGATGTCTCACAAGCTTTTTTCAAGGGGTTGCTATATGTCACAAGAAGGGTTTCTAGAATGGCCATCTCTGTTTCAGATACAATCCTTCCTGGTTATGACATTATCTATCTATCTATCTATCTATCTATCTATCTATCTATCTATCTATGTATCATTTATCTATCTGTCTATCTCTCTACTTATCTCATAGCCCTCTCTAATAGCTTCTGCAGACATACCGCACATGAGCTGCTGTGTCACTGCTGTCTGGAGTCCCCCTTCCTATGTTGCTATGGTTTGGTTGCTGTGGGCAGCCCATGTGGACCAGCGTCTCACTGAGGCACCATAACACAGAGCAGTGAGATCTCTGAGAATTGAGAGGTTTGTGACGATGCGGTGACCTGTCTTTGGCTTATGCCCCAGTCACACCTTCTCTGGCACAGTCTTCTACACGTGGTATTCATAAGAGGTGCTAAGGATTTCTGTAGCAGCGGGAGAGGAGAACATACAGAATTGTCCATAGCTGCATTGCTCCTTTCTAATCAGTCTCACCTTTGCTCGGTCCTGGTGGTACACCATACCTTTATGTGCAGACTTGTCTTTATCTTCTGGCCTTATCGCTGATTTCCTGTATGTCAAGTCTCTTTACCTCTCCTGATCCCTTACTTATCTTTTGTCCTTTTCTATACCACCTACTTATGCTACACATTTCTCCTTTGTACTCTACTTCTTTTATGGACTAATATACCTCCTTTGCAGCCTTTTTTTGTGATTCTGTTCTGCAAACCCTTCTGTTTTTATTTTAGCCGAAGAAGAAGAAGCCGAGCTGCTTGCTATGTTGTCGGCCTTTTCTCCCTTCTTCTCATCTGTGCAAGTTTATCTCTGGTTTGATTTTCCTTGCATCTGGTGGGAATCAAAGTTGTTTATGGCAAACTGGCATGGATCCTCCGCAATCAGTACCCTATGTCGGCTTCCAAAAATAACATTCCTGCCTTTGAAAACGCCGCAAAGCAGAACCAAACAGACCAGGGCTGATTAACCACTACATTACCCCAAGGAGACGTGTAGAAAGGGGGTCACATAATACATAGAAGTCATCCTTGCAGCATGAAGAAAGTAATGAAGTACACAGTAAGCTCTGCACAATCATGTAAAGATATACAACATAAGATATTAAATCTAGTATAAAAGAGTAACTCACCAGGATAAATCCAGGACATTACGATGAAGTTGGTACAGTATTATGTGTCCACCAGCAGTTTTTTAGTCTTGCTGGGGGGGTACATCACATACTTCACATACTAGATTAGTCACCAATTTCCTTCTACACCCCTTGCCCAGCTGTGGGCATGTCAGACCTGTACAGTACAGGCAATTTCTATTTAAGGCTAAGGCCCCACATAGCGAAACATGCAAAAAAAATGCTTAGTTTTTCATTGTGTTTTCACAAAGTTTGCCCTTAATATACCTCTATGAAAAACCCCAGCATTTCCACAGGTACAATTGACATGCTACGGTTTTCGAAAACACAAGCCAGAATCCCATTCACTTTGCAGGTACAGTAAAATGCAGTGTTTATTTGCCGTGGGGTTTCCACCGCAGCAAAAGCTTTGCATTTTTGCAACATGGGGCTTCAACCTTCTAGTTTTGCCATTGAGAGACTGATCAGGTATCTTGACATGTCTGTTTTAGTTAATACGTTCCAAATAGTTAATTCGTTCCATATAAGTTAACAGTTCTGGAGTATATTTTCAGAGCTCTCTGCATAGTTTTGTCCCTCTGTTATTCTTCCTGGATATGTATGAATGACTTAACAACTGGTTCTTATCATTTACTTTGTCAATAAGGTGTGTCCTTAAGCAATCTTGACTTTATGCTGACAGGAACGCATGCTATTGACCCAAAAAGTGCAACTCCTGATTAATTTATCCATTTATTTCCAGGAGGAATAATAGAACAGCAGAGCTGATCATTTTTAAGCAGACAGGATACATAAGCCTAAATGAGCACTATTAAATGGTCTCCATAACACAAGCACATAATGCCAATCAGCTGCTTCTAAAGCCATCAATATACTGTTGCTAATTGAAAGAATTATGGATTTGTGGGATAGGGATTTTATGAGGCTATCCCCCCTTCTCCAATCTGCTATCTCACTCAGTATACTTTGCTGAATTAATCTTGGAATCCTAGGACCAAAACAGACTGCACCTTCTTGAAGGGGCCCATTACAACTCACGATAGAAATCTAAGGAGAGGAGGGGTGGGTGAGACATAGGCATAGAGATTGCTAATAGTAAGTTTTGTATTTCACCTCTTGCTTTCTCCATGCGCCATCTCTAGGACAACAGAGAATTAGAGATGGTGTATGCAGTGGGAAGAGTGTTAAAACATGCAGAATACAGGTGTAGTGGTCATAAATTGTCTTATTTCTAATGTACCAACAGCAGCTTATCCTGAAAGGCTATCCAAAAGTTTAGATGGAAGTTACGTGGAAGTCTCATTGCAGATGATACAGATATGTTTTTCATCCTACTCTTGAATGCCAAAAACAAGACAAGTATCTAAACTGTGTTGTGCTTCAGCCATGTTTCCATTGACCCTGCCAATGAAATCATATCTCACATCCACTGCTCGTGTCTCTAAATGGGAAAGTTTTGCATGTAATATGTTTGACCTTGTAGGATAACAGGAGTATAGCTTGAGTTCTGCACCCCTTTGTACTTCGGGATATACATTACTGGAATAAAATTCAGCACATCTCTGTCTGGAGAACACAGATGAATACAATACATTTTATACTGTGGCGGCCTTCTCCTCCAAATGACAATTGACGCAGTTGCATTCTATTTAAAAAGTAATATAGTCCATCAAAGTGGTGATACACGGGCTGAATAGATGTATAGAAACTTTCTTCCTCCCCCTCTCCATTGAGAAGTGCAGACAGTGGAAGGAATCCATAGAACATGTAACCTGTTACTCCCACTGCATTATGACACAGACAGAAGGAATGTATGGAGTATATTATCTGCCCCCCTTCACTAATACATACTAATACACATGTAAGAGGAGCATAGAGAACCTGCAGTGCTTTCTGCCATGGTGGAGGAATTGTCTAATTGGGATTGTCCCATGGATGTTCTTTGGTTTTCCATAACTTAGCTATTGGAACCATTTTTGAAGTTCATGACACTTTTCCCTTGAATATATTCATTACATGCATCTTCTGCAGAGTACTATAATGTTTACTTGGATAGTAGGGATGCTTTACGGTGAATTTTAATAGTCAGGATTTCAGATGCAGTTTGGAAGCCAAACCTTTCTGTTTCCAATCCACTTTTGATTTAGTTTTCAAGAACAGCATCTGAAAACCCGAACCTATAATCACACCCTTTGGGGGGGGGGGGGGGGGTGACACCCTGGTGGAAATTTAGCAATCCCTCTATGCTAGTTTCAGGTATAGAGGAAAGATAATGGGGCACACATTTGGCAGAAGACCTTTTCTGCGCCTCACTCACCACATTGCGCAAATGAGGGCGGCAAGCCAAAGGCAACCCAATGTATTTATTATTACTCATGCCATATTATGACTGGCATAGATCTCTATTCTGGTTCTGGAGCCTCTTCATAAATGACTTTTTCTCTGCGCCAGTTGGGGTCTTTATTAAGACTGGTGTGCAATACACCAGTGTTAATAAATATGTCCCACTGTGCACTGAATGCAGTTATAATGGCATTCAATTCAGAAACCACAGGTGCTTTCCCTTATGTTGCCAGGTTATTTCTCATTATTGACTGTGGAGTTTTGCTGCTAACATGGCCAGTAATGAGTAATAGCCTGAAATTAATCTGTTTCCCTTATACTTATAAATAACCGCCCTTGAGGCTCCAGGACTGAGTACAGCTATTAAAGGGGCTCTATCTCTAGAAATTTGGCCATTTGAGATATTCATATGCCTGAATAGCCTTTAAAAAGGCTACTCAGGTGCTGCTAATCGTTTTTTCAAAGACCAACCCCCCCACCCCCGTTTTTATTACATACTGGTAAAACCGATATGTAAATGAGCTTGTCTGTGCACCCTGGGCGTTCCTCCAAGCCTCCATGCACCCCCTGCGTCATACCTCAAACCGCCCCCTCTTCTGCTTGAGCTCCGAAAATTCCTCCTCCTCTCTCCCTGTAACCGCCTCCAGCATCTCTCATATCGCTACTGCACATGCCCAAGTGCAATTTCCTTGTGGACAGTGGAAGAAAGCGATGAACAGAGGACCAGGCTTGATAAAATTCAATATGCCCTATCCCTCCTTCTTCATTTGTCAGGGGAGAGTCGGGAGGTCTCTATACACATAAGATAGATGGCCCATCCCAATAAAATTGTCAGGGGTTGTCCAGGATTAGTAAGAAAGAGCTGCTTTCTTCCAGAAACAGCGCCACTCCTGTCCACTGGTTGTGTGTGATATTGCAGCTCAGCTTCATCCACTTCCGTGGAGCTGAGTTGCAATATCAGGTGCAACCTGTGGATACATGTGGTGCTGTTTCTAGCCTTATAAACAAGATAATTTCCATTCCACAGTTGTCACCATGATTCTCCTGGAGACAATTTTAAATGGCTTAACAGTGGACAATTACATAGGACCCCACAGTAACTTAAAGGGATTGTCAAGTTCGCTTATATTGATGACCTATCCTCAGGGGGTGTCATATCTACGCTGATATATCCGTCAATAAAAATACTCCTTGACCCCTTTACTTCCCTAGACCACCAATTAAATCCCTTCACAACTGCATATACTCAGAAATATACAGTTAACCTTTTCACTACTGTGAACCTCCAAGGATTTTGAAAAGAATAGGGCCCTTACTATGCATGTAGCTGATGGTTCCATTTTCTGTAAAGCTGTCCATAAACCTCCCCCTTAACATGTCTGTTTTTTGTACAAAAAGAGGTGCAATATGTAGGGATCATACATTTACGCTGATGCTATTGGGGTCTTTCACGCTCACAGATATTAGTTTTGGGGTATCTAAGGTTAGGTTACCTCAGGTTTTGTGACTTCTTTCTTTGTAGTCATAATGGCTAATGACTAATAAATAATGGCATCGGACACCTGCTCTCCCATCCACGTTGATGTATGAGGCTCAGCTTGTACAGGTCAGATATAGACAGCGACACAGTGACACACTCTAGTAATCCAGTGCATTTAAGTTCAAGGCGGTGAGTGTTTTCTATTGTGGGTGTGTTAGGTGGTGTCCTGTTTGGTAAGGGTTTTAATACTCGGATATTAATAATGTGCAGGATTATAGGACTCTGTCTCTATTTCTGAATTTGTGGGTACAATTCACATGTCGAGATTAGTGAGGTATTTATGACAGTCTCTTGTGTTTTATTCATGCTCTCTCTCTATCCATACAGGTGGCCGGATGGGAAGCGTAAAAGAAAGAATAGCCAATGTATGGGAAAAAGCGGTATGTCAGGTAAGAAGCCCATTGAGAGGAGATTCTGTTTCTGGGACATAAAAACTCTATCACTCCTCCAATTGTGTCATATAATCCTTCCTTTATCTCCTGTCAACCTATCTGTATCACAGTACTCCCCCAGTAGCTTCCCCCCCACTTTGCAGCCCTCCATTTTATTTGCTTATTTTTAAAGGGATTCCCCAGGAGAACATAAATAGATCTCAATTATCAGAGCATAAGACATGCTGTGATGTCTGAGACAGCGTAGGCCTGAGGTGCCTCTCTCAGGGGCCGCCTGTCTATGGTGTACCTCTCATTCTCAGACTAGAAACATATCCATATCGTCCTCTATTGGTCCTTGGTTGAGACTACAGCAGTGGTCATGGATCTTAGAGCATGACTTGTGCACTAGTATTCATTCTTTTACACTTTTCCTGGAGAATAGACCTTCAGCACTCTTCACTATGTACTGTGCTGGGAATGTGGCTGGCTGCAGCATTGCTATGGCTATTGAGAGTATTACATCTTCCTCTTTCCTTGCAATATATTGGAAGGTATGCTTACTATTTTATCAGTCTTTCCAGTAACTGCTGCTCCCACCTAAATTCTTCTGTCATAGTAACCAGCAGTCCATGAAATATAAATCACATTTCTGCAAGTCTGTGCCAATAGAAAAAAGTCTAGTGATCAATACAAGTCTGTCATTTCCATGACATAACTAAAATGGGCAGGACAATGGAGTCTGAGTTTTTACTCAATCTCTCTTTCACTCTCTCTCTCTCTCTCTCTCTCTCTCTCTCATGCCTGATGTTTTATTTCTACATGGACAATGCACTAGAAAATCTTAGTGAAAAGAGATCCTGTCAGTACCATATGAATATACACTCACCAGCTATAACATAGCGAAGGCAACCTTATAGAAGCTGAATGACTATGCAGTATTTTGTTAAGATTGTGATACAAATGACTTAGTAGCATTACCTGTTCCTATGCATACTTACCATAGAGATGAGTCAATTCAGATTGGCCCCATATACATGCCACAGAAACATATTAGTTTAGTGACCAGTTAATTCCCCATACTACCATTATCTTGTGGGCAAACAGAACTGTGCCTTCTTATTTTGGGATGAAGGGGTTTCAATAACCACCACTAGAATAGGGCGCTATATTGATCTTCGGTATGGGGGTTACACAACTGTGTATAGCTTAAAGAGGACCTTTCATATCCTCTAACATGTGCCATTTCACATATCACTGCAAAGCTGACAGTGACCTGAATTCAGCACACTTTCAGTTTTGCAGGTATGTGCCCTGGTACAAGAGTTAGTTTCAGTACCAATATCACTGCACTGTCAGAAGATCCGACCTCACAGCTCAGCATCATCGCTGGGTGGTGAGGAAGGCTCCCCACCCCCACCCCGTTCACAGTATAAGTCTATTGAAGGGTACCAGTAAGGGGCCATTCCTCATTGCCCAGCGATGACCCTGAACTATGAGGCTGGCCCCTCTGACAGAGTAGGGTTATTGGTACTGAAACTGATATCTTTCACACCAAGGCACATACCTGCAACACTGACGTCAGCATACTGTCAGCTTTGCAGCAGTGTGTAGCATGGCACATTAGAGGACATGAAAGATCCTCTTTAAGAATTGCAATGACAACTAACCCATTAGCCGACATATCGATGATGATGATGATGATGATGATGAAGAAGAATCTGCAATATTTTGACTCCTAAAAAGCACAACAGCAAAGTATTCCTTGAAAGTGTTATATTAAGTGACACATTGTCTGTAGTGCTGCGTTTTCCTAAATCTCCTCAGAAAAAGTCTATGATACGTGGTTTCTTCTTTCTTGCTAAACATGATGTATCTCACAACACTAATGTCAAGCTTGCCCTCCCACGTTTTTAGCCCCTCCATATCAGAAGCCGCTGGTTCACCCCACACACAGGCCCCCTCTCACCCCGCTGCCATCTCTGCACTGTCCAGACAGGATCTCAGGGTTATAAAACATAATTACTTCCGAAATGGCAAGAGAGAGATATTCAGAAGGGAGAGACACTCTATAATTGCTTACAACACAATGAACAGGCCCTCTTGTGTTCCTGTGTCTCCATGTGTTGGTCTGCCTTTATTGGCCTGGCTGTGTGTGTGTTCTCCATAGCTGTGTGTGTCTTGCCTGTTGCACTTGCCTTGTCTGTATAAGATCCTTTGTGATTTTTTTTTTTTTTTTTTTGCTTGTCTTTGCTTTTTAACACTCAGCTTGTTTCTCTTACTGACCTGTTACTCTGGCACTCTGTGTCAGGAGTCTGTCCATACCCCCACTGCTTGTATCCATGTTTTTGACTTGAATAAGACTGTCCCCCTCCTTTCACCCGGTGACACAGGTGACAGCTCGGTATCTCTGCTCTCTGCAGGGTATATCCCTAGCTACTTGGACAAAGATGAGCCTTGCGTGGTGTGCAGTGATAAGGCCACAGGTTACCACTACCGGTGTATCACCTGTGAGGGCTGCAAGGTGAGTAGACTGCAATCTCTTGTGTCTGACATCTTGATATATTAGTATCTGCCCAGGTTTAGAATACAAGGACAGTTTCCACCGATAGCCTTGCCAAAGTGATGAAATAGGTCATTAAAATGATTTTGTTGACAACACAGAAAACTAATGATATGGCCAAAACATGTTTGGTTTTTACCTTTAAAACTTTTTGTTCTTTTCACATGGCATGTAGAGAAATTTTTCTTCTTATAAAAATGCCCTTTTAGACTTACCTGCCCATTACATATACTTCTGACATTATCATGTGGCTAGCTTTTTACCTGCGATTTTCCTTCTGCTCCAAAGCACAGTAATAGAGACAATCTTAATCCTGTAATGTTAATATGTCTGCCTTTTGCAGTTGGCACATAGAAATAGGCAGGAAACACCAACAGGAAATGACTACAGTGCATTACAAATGGGTTAAAAACAACCCGAACTATATAAATAGTCATGAGGAGGCAAGTGACAAGGACTGTAGACTTTGGATAGATAGATAGATAGATAGATAGATAGATAGATAGATAGATAGATAGATAGATAGATAGGAGATAGATAGATAGATAGGAGATAGATAGATATAGATACATATAGTAGATATGAGAAGGATATGATAGACATATCTATAGATAGATATGACATATAGCGTTATGAGATAGATAGATAGATAGATAGATAGATAGATAGATAGATAGATAGATGCATAGATAGATAGAACAGATAAATAGGATCGGTAGGACAGATAAATAGGATAGATGGATGAGATAGATAGATAGATAGATAGATAGATAGATAGATAGATAGATAGATAGATAGATAGATATTGCAAGGGAGTTTGTCAGAGGCTCTTAATAGTCTCCCCCTTTATAGTCCATTCCCCAATCCAGTGCACTCTATATACAATGTGTGCACTGATCATTGCTGTATATCTTTTTTATGTGCTTTAGCTATTTATCTAGAAGACAAAAAAACAATATTGTTGCATAACCTATACATTACCTCATTTGAGTTGAGAGCCAAATGTAAAAGTTGAACAATATTACCTATGGTTGAAAAATCCCTATCTTACATAATCCTGCAGGGCTTCTTCCGCCGGACCATCCAGAAGAATCTGCACCCCTCGTATTCTTGCAAGTACGATGGCTGCTGTATCATCGACAAGATCACCCGGAATCAGTGCCAGCTCTGTCGCTTTAAGAAATGTATTGCTGTGGGCATGGCAATGGACCGTAAGTATGATGACCATGATATAAGTGGTGGTTAGGAAAGGATTATAGGTGATTGTTTATACACTAGTTGTTTTTCATTACATTAACTATATGACTGTTAACTAGAACTAAATGCTTTAGATCACAGGGATATGTCTTTATATAACAAAGTTGAAATTTTATACTAATGGAAATTATTTGATTTTCTTCTGCTGTTTATTCCTCATTCACCTCCCTCCTTCTCCACAGTTGTCCTGGATGATTCCAAGCGGGTAGCCAAGCGGAAGCTGATTGAAGAAAATCGGGAACGGCGTCGGAAGGAGGAGATGATCAAGACTCTGCAGCAGCGGCCTGAGCCAAGCAATGAAGAATGGGAGCTGATTCGTATCGTGACAGAAGCTCACCGAAGTACTAATGCACAGGGCAGCCATTGGAAGCAGCGTAGGAAGTTCTTGGTGAGGCATCATAAAAAAATAATGAATTTAGAATAAAAAAGATCAGTACATGTTACATGTTTACTGTACTCTTAGCTGTCACCTCTGTAGCCAGGATCAGGACCAGTAATATCATGTCACTAGGATATGTCTTCATTATATAATCGGTGGTGGTGTAACCACCCGGACCCCCCAATCCTAAGAATGAAAATGTTGCAGAAGCCATTTTCCCAGTTGTTCCCTGCACAATAGTGCTCCCATCACCCACTTTGCAAAGAACTACAGCACAGCCCTATTCAGTTATATGGCGCTGGTTGCTGTTCCCTACAGAGCCAAGTGGCTAGGATCACCCATGTGCAAAAAAAAACATAAGGTAGCCATACAAATTCAATAGCTGTCAGTTGAACGCCTGTTTTTCTGACAGTATCCTTAGTTGGACTGTATGTACATGGGTTCTGAATGGGGAGAGTAGTATAAGCCACTGCCTGACATACCTGGCAACAGCTTATTTCCCTGAAGAACAAAGTATCTTTTTAGCTATGACATAAGATGAAAGACAATAGCTGAACACTTACTACACATTATTGGTCAACTGGACCCCGAAAATCTGTGTACTTAGCCATCATCAGTCTAATATATATGGCCACCCTTAGAGGTGGAAGCAGAATTATCAATTTTTCTTTTCTTTCACTTATGCAAATAGGCTCGCATACATAATTTACTCTAAAATATCTTTAGGTTGAGGCTGAGGTTATTGCGAAATGCAGATTTTTTTGTTGCAGATTTTTTGTGGTTTTTTGAGCCAAAGCTAAGAATGGCTACAAAAGAAATGGGAGATGTATAGAAAGTACTTATATTTCTCCCTCATGCTCTATACACTCTTGGCTATGGCTCAAAAAAAACACAACAAAATTTACAACAATAAGGGCACAGAGTTTTGTGGCGCTGATTTTGTCACAATAACTCGAGTAAGGGTGCATTCACAAGGAGTAACACGACTCTGATTCTGGCACAATTTCCTCATGTAAAAATCATCGCTGAAAAAAAGACTCCCATTGACTTCAATGGGTTCAATTTTACGCGCATAAAATGGAACCTATTGAAGTCAATGGGAGTCTTTTTTCCAGCACTGATTCTTTACTCGAGTTATTGTGGCAAAATCAGCGCCACAAAACTCTGTATGAATGCACCCTAAAAGCTGCCATTCTACAACGTGTGTCCTCAACCTGACTCTAGGTTCACACCTGCGTTTGGGTTCCCATTCTTTGGATCTGCTCAGTGACCTGAAAAATGGAAACCCAATCCACTTAAAAAGCAACAGAACCAGTTGCATTTTATAAATGTAGACTAAATATGCAGCCACATGAATAGCTACCCTGACATTATACCATATGTATATGAAATACATTAGTGTGAAAGTGTTGATATACTGTATATCTCTGTACCTATATAGAAGAGATGTGTAAATGTACAGATTACAGGTGTTGGATGGATTCAGAGAGTGTAGATATTTGATACAGAACATAAAATTTGTACTCATGTGCCATTTAAAGCCATGTGCTTTTCTTTATCCCTGTACTTCCATTGCCCAGTTTAGAGAAAGCATATAGGGTGCGTATTATAATGAGGTACAGGGAAACACAGATTTTGATATGTATACAGGGCAGGATGCAGCCGGGAATCTCTTGATTTCCTTAAGCAAACATCCTGTGCAGATGGAGAGGCTGTGACCTCTCAGAGAGAGCAAACGGCATCTGTTAAACCCCTCTATGCTTTCACCCATTGGCAAAGCAGCACTGCTGGAAAGTGTGCAAGTGAACAGCAAGGATGCACAGGTTATCCTAGCACTGGTGCTGTAGATTTAGGGTATCCTGAGAGTTGTAGTTCTTATATATGTGTAAACAGAAATGCAAAAGTCCATTTCTCTTTTTGCATGACTGTGTGTCTAGGGACTATATTTTCACTCAGTTTCTGGATTTGGAGTGGAAAGGGAATTAATATGATGACTGATCTTCAGGTCTGTACACTGTGTAGTGGCTTTGCCATGCTATTGCAGCTCAGCTTCTAGTACCGTGTGGCCCTGCCTTATTCCAAGTCAACCACTTACGGTGTTTGGTTCTGGTTCTATATACTATATATTTCTGATGCTAAGGCTGCTGAGAACAACTGATCGGTGGGGGTATTGGGTGTATGAACACCACTGACATGATACCTATGATCTAACCTATAGGTCCTCATATCAAAACCTCTTAAAAGCACAGAAAACTCCTCCTGTTGAGGTCTTCCAGAAAGTTTTTGATTGTGTCTGTTGGAATTTGTGCCCATTCAGCCAAAAGAGCATATGTGAGGTCAAACTATGATGCTGTTTGAGAATGTTTGATTCTCGCTCGGTATTCCAATTCATCCCAAAGATCTTGGTTGGGGTTGAGGTGAAGGATCTATGCAGACCACTCAAGATTTTTCACACCAAACTTATGAATTTGTGTCTTCATTGAGTTTGCTTTGTGCCCACGACACAGTCATGCTAAAATTGGAAAAGTATGTTGTAGTATTAATTATTCAGTGGAAATAAGGAGTCAAACTCTAAATACTGCTACATACCATAGTTGGCACTGTATATTTCAATAAGCAATGTCCTCCTAGCCAACCAGAAGTTTTGTCTATAGGAATGACAGTTAGTTAAGAATGATTTATCACTCCAATGAATACATTTCCATTTTCCCAGTGATGGTGCTTTGTAAACTTCTGGCATTGTGCATGGTGTTTCTAGGCTTATATGCAGCTGTTTGACCACAGAAACTCATTTTATAAAGCTCCTGATCACCGTTCTAGACATGGTTTGGATCCCTCTAGAAAAGCATAGAAGATTTTTATGTGCCATACACTACAGCACTTGGTGGGTTAATTTAGGGCTTCTCAAACCTTTTTGACTCACCAGCAAGGAAATACTATCACAGAGTGACAAACAAATGCCACTGTACGGGACATATAATACCATCACAGTAGCAACCAAATACCACATTACAGCACACACAATTACTCATAGTTACACCAGCATTCAAGATAAAATACCTCCATAGCAGCATACAGCAGAATAACATCACATTGCAGCACAAAATGCTTCTCCGAACATGCCAAACACACCAGTGTAGCAGAATATCTCATCGTAGCAGTGCCAAACACATAATGCCTAACGCCAAACACCACGATACATCATCGCTGGTAGCAGCACGGCCCTCAACCTTTCTCTCTCCTCGTGTCAGGTACAGTCTTCCTTATCCATCTCTAGCCCATTAGCAGCAGCGTTCTCCCCAAATATAACCTTCCAAACATGCAGCAAATTATTCTCCAATTCTTACAGAGGTAAGAGCTCAGTTTCCCACCTCCATTACCAGTCTATGACGCCTCTGCTTTGAGGTTAGAGCATGCAGTCTGCAGACTCGGAGTCTAGAATGGAGTGGTTTAAATTATGATTTGGATCCAGTAGGTGGTGCTTCCCCGGCACCCTACATGTTAGCTGTGCATCCTGGCGGCCTCGATCTGCCATCCTGTCACAGCTAACACACCCGGAGCCTCATTTTTGGATGTTGCATTATTAAAATGGAGGCTAACTATGCTTCTCCTATGTGCAACCCTAAGCTGCTTGGTTTGATTTGGATACAACAGGTGGTGCCTCATAATAACAGTCAGAGGAGGCAGCACCAACTACTGGATCTGTGGCATACCAGGCACCTGACTTTACCCTTTCCATTCTAGCATCTACCCTGCAGACTCCAGCAGAACTGTTCCCAGGAAAAAGAACCTGAGGAGTATTGGGGTTGACATCACAGGTCCTTCAGCTTTACTAGCTGCTAAGACTGCACTGATAATGCAAAGACTGGTATTATAAATGTACTTTCTGCTTTAGAGCCCCTGCTTTGTTCTGAAGCTGGCACTGGCAGGGACCTGAGCTTCACAAGCCAGTGGGCTGTCACAGTCACTGTTTGAGAAGCACTGGTCTAACTCAGTAAGGATGCATGGTTTACCACTTTGTGGTCAAGCTCTTTCTATGTGTAACTGCTTCCAATAATAACACAGTTGACTAGAACAGATGTAGTAGATCAGAAATTTCACACCCTAATATGTGCAATGCCATACCTGCCAACTCTGAAAGGACTGAAAGAGGAACAAAATGTGTGGTGCACATAGCGTGCCACAGATAACGTTTATTCAGTAAACCCCATCTTTAGCCCTACTCACTTGCACTTTGGTTAGCCCATTCCCATCCATGTCCCTTTGTACCACCACACAGTATAACGCCAGTATACTGGTCCTGACATAGTATAATGTCCCCTTAAAATCCTTATGGTATAATGCCACCCTCATTGTGCCCCCTACAGTTTATAATGTTCCCCTGAGTATGTCCCCACCTTATAGTGTTTCACTGAATATGCCCGCACCTTAGGCTGGTCTTACACGACCGTAGTTTAAGACCACAAATGGTCCACAATTTGCAGACACATTATATTCAATGCGGCCTCTTACACCACCGGATATTTTATCCGTGGTGTGCCGGGCAACAACCGAGGTCCGCACTTTATAGAACATGGCCGTGAATTGCGGCACTGCACGGACTCGCCCATAGAACTCTATGGGCGAGTGCGGCAGTTTACGGGCATCTGCAGAGTCTATGTTGATAATCAGTAACTTGTAGACCGTAAAAGCATTACAGTCATGTAAGACCAGCCTTATAGTGTTCTCCTGAATATGTAGTATAATGTTCCCCTGCTGGTGCCCCCACAGTGTACATTGTTCCCCTCCTGGTACCCTCACAATATAATGCATAAAAAAAAAAAAATACTCACCTTGCCCTGTTCCCCAGCAGTCTCCCTCTGACTGCTTCAGGCGCTATGTAAGTGATGTCACTACATCATGCCTATTGTTCCAAAGACACCCAAACCAAGAGGCAAGGGCTGACTGGTGAAGCAGGGAGTGTACGGTATTCTATTCAGCTGTGTGCTCTAGATGCAGATGAGTTGAAGTTTGAACATACTGTCTGGGACAGCACCCATGTTCGAGGACGTTTGGGAGACTTGGTAAAGCAATGACATGCCGGTACACCCACATGACTGCTGCTTGCAGTCACTAACTCCAGCAGTGATGCTTGTGACTATGACACAAGGCCTGTGCTTGGCTGCAGCAGCCACATGGTTGTACAGCACATCGTCACTATAGTAAAGTAAACAAGGACCCGACAACAGAAGCTGCAGTACTTTTATAGTGTAAAATTAAAGGGGGTATCGATGACCTATTCAATATCTCTGTAGTAGCCAGACCAGGTTACGGCAGATCAGCTTCCATTCACTTGAATGGCAGCTAACCAGGAGTGACTTGGTTTGGCTACTACACAGACAACAGAGCTGCCTCCCCAACCTCTGTGTATCAGCTGCTGAGAACAGCTGATCAGGGGTGGTGCCGGGTGTCAGACCTCTATTGATCTGATCCTTAGGATTGGTCAAGTATTTTTAGTCTGGAAACCCCTTTTAAAATCTTTTTATCACACTTCCTGCTCTAAGGGTCATTTCAATTCCAGAAAACCGCTTTAATTTTTTTGCATGATGTTTTAGCATTCTTCAGTGTTCGGTGTATGCAGTCAACCTCTCATATGCTTGATCTGTATCTGTAATACTGCACGAAGGAATATATTATTTTTTTGTATATTTCTTTTATTGGCTGTAGTGAAAATGATCTACTAAAGCGTAGATATCCAATTGTTATATACCAAGCAGTTCTTTGTATATCTGTACCAGAATTCAGGGCATCACAAAAGCATTTGTCAGAATTTTGTGATTTAGACTGTGGCCTCATATCATTGAAATTTAGCTTTCCATATATTTCCCATTCCTTTTGTAGCCATTCTTGGCTTTGGTTAAAGAAAACCCAGCAAACCTGTAACAAACAAAATCTGCGTTTCTGCAACGTGGAGCCTCAGCCTTAAAGGAGATCTGATAGATAGAAATGACAGGAAGTCATTCTTTACCTCATACCTCACCCCACTACCCGCACTGTTCAGTAGATACTTGCAAACTTTGCTGAACCCCTGTAGTATGCTGTTTTGTTTTTTTCTTAGCCTGGTAGCCCAAGTCGGAGATTGCATTTGTCTGTCACTTTACTCAAAGAAAAGCTTTGGGTGGAGATTTCCTTAGTTTTGTGCACGTATAGACTAGTAGATCACCGCAGATTCCTCAGGATCAGTGGTGGATATTGGCAGATCCCCATTGTCAGTATACCACGGTACTGTTGCATGCACAATACATTTGTCATGCAGTAACAGCACTCACATAAAGGTAAGTGTGCCTGTAAAACATAGCAATATATATACAAGGTGCTGCTCTGTGACTGTGATCCATAAGACTACAACAACCATGCACATCTACCAATGTGCTTGTAATCTGAAGAGATTTGTTGCTTTTGAGTTTCTTTGATATTTAGTAAAATTTGACTGTGCAACTTTTTGGCAAGACCTCTGTCACCCACTGCGTGCTATCATTCACCTTGCCTTTCAACTGTTCACAAACTTTCCCCGCCACATGTGTATAGAGCAGTTCATGCTCGATTCTCCCCGCAGCAGTGTTAGGTTTCTGCCAGCAACGCCTCCCTTTACTTAGATGATGCAGTGCATTTTCCTATATCTCACCATATGGCTGTGCTGTAGAACGTTCTAGAAATTCACCTAAGTATGTGCTGTGCACTCTTATTGCTGGGCCGCTGTACAGGCCTATGGTACAGTTCTCTTTTGGTACACTATAGACTTTTGGGTGGATAAAGTTATGCACTGACATCTTCCATTCATGTGACATTGCATATTATTGAATGATATTTGTGCTGTGCACAGCTGTTGACCCTATAACTTGGAACTTGCTTCTTGATGCCAGACGGCATTGATTTGATCATGGATTCCTGCACATTTAAGATCAGTATACTTCTTGCAGGCCTCTGCATGACGCACACATGTATATTTTGTCCGAGAAGGATAGAAGCAGCTGGGAGCTGCAGCTCCTTCACTCCCTCCCTTCCTCCCATGCTGTCTCCCCACTCCCTCCTCTCTGTGTCACGTGCATGGTACACGCTCTCCTTCCCTTTACTGTTGTCCTGCCTTGAGGAAGAGCTCCCTCTGCTGGATAAATGCCAGGCAAGCAAATAATCTGTGGTTGCTTAATTTGTTATATAAAATATTGACATACGGAGTATAAAATATTTTGCTTTATTGTTTCATTTTTTATTTTGCTTGCCATGTGTTTTATTACATATACATTTATGGCATCTTTGTCTTTCTCTTCTTCTCCCCTATGACATTAAAGCCTGAAGACATAGGGCAGTCTCCTATGGCATCAATGCCAGATGGTGATAAAGTTGATCTGGAAGCTTTCAGTGAGTTCACTAAAATAATCACCCCGGCAATTACTCGAGTGGTGGACTTTGCCAAGAAACTGCCTATGTTCTCTGAGGTGAGTGGTGCAAAAAAGAAATGTAAAGCTGACCATAAGGGCCAAAAGTGGGCCGTTCCGTGTGGTGGGTCATGTCACAGTTGTACTCGGAGTTGTAGTTTCTTAACTAGAAAACCACAACTTGACGAACAGGCTACGTTTATTGTAAACCATGCATGAGGATAAATGTAAGTGTTAACTGTATACAGTCTAAGTTACGGGTTTTGACCTGTTCCACTATTTGCAGCTACCTTGTGAAGACCAGATCATCCTGTTGAAAGGATGCTGTATGGAGATCATGTCTCTCCGGGCTGCCGTGCGTTATGATCCAGACAGCGAGACCTTAACACTGAGTGGTGAGATGGCAGTAAAGAGAGAACAGCTAAAGAATGGAGGACTAGGGGTGGTCTCTGATGCCATATTTGACTTGGGACGTTCTTTGTCTGCATTCAATCTGGATGACACGGAAGTGGCTCTGCTGCAAGCTGTCTTGCTTATGTCTTCAGGTGATTACAATTTTCTTTACTCAATATAATTGGAGGGTGTTTTAGAAAGTAGTTGCTTTCTTCAAGAAACAGCACTACACTTGGCCATGGGTTGTTTCTGGTATTGGTGCTCAGCTGTTTGAAATGAAGAGGGCAAAGCTATAATACTACAAACAGCCTGTGGGCAGATGTGGCACTGTTTTTGGACAGAAGCAGCCATATTTATCTAATCATGAAGATCCACCAATGGGTTTAGGGTTTAGATTTTATTGCTGTGATTTTCCCAAAACAGCAGTAAAATAAATGCAGCTGTTTTATGACGTGCACCGTGCTGCACAGAGGTAGAGAGTATGGTGGGTGATGTTGACATCCATATTATAAAGTGTATTATTCTCACTTGTAATGTAAAGCTGTTATAATCTTACACAAGTATCAAAATATGGCTTCTAAGTTTTCTCTCCTTTCCTAGACCGAACAGGTCTGATCTGCACAGACAAGATAGAGAAATGTCAGGAGACGTACCTCCTCGCCTTCGAACACTACATCAATCACCGCAAACACAACATTCCCCACTTCTGGCCTAAGCTCCTGATGAAAGTGACTGACTTGCGCATGATCGGAGCTTGCCATGCCAGTCGCTTCCTACATATGAAAGTTGAGTGTCCCACGGAGCTCTTCCCACCGCTCTTTCTTGAGGTGTTTGAGGACCAGGAAGTCTGAGGGGCAGTGGAGCGGGGTAGAGAGGAAAGGGAATCGCTTGGCTCTATTCCAACCTGCCATCTCTGTAAGGCTGTCATGTCCTAAGAAGGATAGAGATGAGTGGCTCGTAAAGCTCTTCTCCTAATGAAAATTGCCATTGAAATCCGGCACTAACCAGGAATGGATGCTCCCAGGTTGACATCATTCTGCAGCAGATCTTCAGTCACCATACTGGCATACGTAAAGGAACAAAGATTTAAGGCTTTTCTCCTTTCTACCATTCAACAAACTTAAGATGCAAGCAGTCACCTTTTTCCGAGATGCTTCTGAAAACATTTTGGTACACTAAGACCTGAGAATACATCATCATTGTTAACATCATCATCAAGGTTCACCCTGTGAATGTTACTTGGGTGACATAAATCTGGATATGGGAAGGGTAAAAAGTTATGAGCAAGGCTAAAATGTACTATTGCCCCCCATATAAAATGTTCATGGTGTTTATGTGTGTATATATTATATATATATATTCTATATTACAAACAAAACATATATATATATATAATATGTATGACTGAGAAGACAAAGGCTTCAGCATAGGTAGTGCTTAGCCGTATTATACTGAGACATTTGCAGACTCAGGATCACCAGATGGCTATAAAGTCAGCTCCTTCCTTGGCCAGAGCTGCCTTGTACACATTGTGCGTGTCCACCTACGAAGAAGAAGGGTTTCCCTTCGCCTCCCTGTAACATGCAAATTGTCCACCGGGCCCATTTCTGTGAGCCGAGGATTTGTTACAGAACAGAGCACTTACACACTGATTCTTAGGTGTGGAACATCTAAAATATCTGATTATGCTGTATATCTATGTATCTATATATATTTATATAGCCATATGTAATCTGAAAAGCCATGTGTCAATCTCAGTGTAGGAAGGGGTTATATAGACCAGCGTGTAGCCCTGCAGTGGTCAATATATTAAAAGGGAAGCTGGTCACAAAATGAAGTGCATGTCTATATGAGATATGAATTCATCATAGTCCAGAGTAGCAGGCAGTACAGTCAGCAAAACCTTGGTCACGTAAGCGACAGAAGTATACATATGTGATTATTTTGTGTAAAAAGTAGGTAGCATATTTGCAAATCGGTACTTTATATACATATGTAGATATATTGCCAAATCAGATATAAATATATATATCTTCCCCAGCCTCTGAATTCACCTATTCACAGTGCATTAGGTTGAATGTCAGGCCTTCCTCATGACTGAGGAAACTAGGGGATTGTAGTGATTTCTACATTCACACACAGAATTCCCTCAAAGGCACCCTCGGTTTATAAAATCACCCCACACGTGCCCGATTGGGTTAGCAAATTGCACCAAAGTCTCCCCTTTTTCTCCCCACTGTCCCCATAACACTGCCATGCGGAAAACCAGGAACCCACTGCAGCTATACAAACCAAAAATCTCTCTGAGAAGCACTTTTAAATGCTATTATTGCAGATATTAACCCTTCTTTGCTGCTCTTGCACCCTAGAATGATGGATTTTCTAGTGATCTGATCCTACATGGCTTTATGAAGTTCAAGGCCTTAGTGTATAGCCAGCAATGTCTATTTACGGACCCTTTTTTGAGGGTTGCTTTGCCAATATTTCTAAAAGATGGGGATATCCAGTTTTCTCTGTAGACTTTAACTATGCCCAGTCCCTATCTTCTTGCACTTTGCAGAAAGCACTTCTTACCAATGATGGTTTCCAGTTTATGTTTGAATGTTTTAGTTTCCTTATAAGCTCAATGAAATGAAGCACTTATTTTAATTTTTTGATGTTTTTTAAACCCATATGTATTTGAGACTTGATTCTATTCATTTTGGGACACCTTTTTAAGAGAGCATGACGTTCTCATATTAGCACTTAAAACATTTTTTAAAAAAAAAAAAAAAAAAAAAAAAAACAATATAAGATATCCTGCCTAAAAAGGCTAGATAACACCTACTAAGGCAAAACAAATATAACAAAAACCTCTCCTCCTTTAGTAAGGCAAAATGAATTCCTTACCTGTGTAGCTAAGTCAGTCCTTTTGTGGATTTAGGCAGTCTTCATGGGACTCGAACCCTTGAGTATATTGAGTCCTTTGACACAAAGTTCCCATACACTAGTTTTTCTAGTTGTCGTGGCTATATATTAATACTCCGCGCAGAATGATTCCATCAATTTGGCAGCAGAAGAGAAAAACTAGTACAAATGTTGGGCATCCTAAAGGCGTCATTCAGATTTCACTTTTTTTTATTTGAAAGACAACTTCTTACATTGAATATGTAAGCCCAGATTTACTTTTTTACAGAACGTGGCCCAAAATGCTTGGTGCACGGTGGCACATGTCTGTGCCACTCGCCAATTTCTTACAGACGGTAGTAAAGATCAGGAATCTAGGCGAGCCAGCAGGGATAACCGGTCTGTCATATTTACTGTAACTCATGCCAAAACCACTGGTGTGAGTTATACCAGAAACCTACACCAGTTCCTGTTTACTTCAGGCACACCTACATGCACAAGATTTATTAATAGGCCGGTACCAATGCTAATAAATTCCCCCCCTTAGTGTCCAGTTTGCAGGTAGCAGGTCACAGAGCAGGCGGAGCTGACCAGATAAATATAGATGGGTTGGGGAAAAAAATCTGTAGAATTTCTGTTCACTCTGGGCTTATGAGGCTATTGGGCAGAGTGACTGACAGTCTTGGCGTACAGAGTGCACTGTTCTCCTAATTACTTCCTGGAGAATAGATTTGCATATTTTTTACCCAGTCTTGGCTGTGTGAATGCACATGCAGAGATCCATGTCTATCACCGAAGCCATACGTTTAGGTTTTGCATGGATTTAGATGTTAGAACCGCTCAGCTCCTCCTGCTCTTTAACATACTACACCCAGACACCATGTTCAATATAGCTGGTTCCCTTTAACTATAGAGGCTAGAAAGGTTACGTGTGTATTCACACATTGCGGAATGGACACACAAGTGATTTAGAGGCTTCTACATTTAGTTTCTTTAAACTGTAGCATATCCGATCCTTGGTATTGGCTTCCAAAGGGAAAATACATAAATGAAAAAATGGTTTTTTTTTTGAAACTTCCACTGAATACTAAATTCCTAACATAAATCATGTCTAGAATCCCATATGTTTTGCCTTAGAAGGTGTGGACTTAAAGTAACCTTGATATGATACAATGGCAAAATAAGTAGATTTTGGCCATTAAAATGAAGCACTTATTTTCCCCTTCCCAACTTTGACCCTTACATAATTTTACTTCTTTTTTATAATTTAGTGTTTTGGGGTTCAACATTTTCCGCAGGCAGTTTTTCCCTTTCACTCCTAAAAGCCGAATTACTGAAGCACTTAATTGATAATGCATATGCATGTTTAGATACTTTTCTTTGATCAATTCTCAATATTCATACATTTACTTTTGGATTTGTAATATTTGGAAGCGAGGTTGGTTCTGCAAAGGGAATTCTGTGCCATAAAGCTGGGGAGAACAATGTTGCATTTGATTCTATGCTGTCACAGGGATGACAACTAAGCACTAATCTGGTCACAATGGGCGGGGAGGTGGGGAATAATTGATAATGGTAACTAGTGCTTAGTTAACATCTTCTGTTGAATTACGGGGAATAGGTCTTCAAGTCATTCCACTACCAGAGAGAATCATGAGCATTGATTTGTGGAACAAGGATAAATCTGTTACTTTTACTATAAAGCTCGATCATTAGTCAGCTAAGCTATGGGGAAGTCAATTATATGGTGCAGATTTTTCTTATAGGGGATGGGGGGGTTGATCAAAGATATTGCATAACTAGTAATGGCTATGACTGGGGTTGTATTTTATAAGCTTTGTATTTGAAAAGCTGCTTTCTTCTCTCTGGTTCTGGGTGGTGCTAAGTTTCCTCGCTCGCAACATGAAAAAAAAAAACGCTCTGCGTCTGTCTTACCTCAGCTGTTGAGTGGATGAAGAGAGTTGTTTTTTGTTTCCTTGGTTTTTTTTAAATAGTGTTTTTCTTGGTTCTGGGCCGGGTTGACGGTCAGCCTTTTGCACTGCCGACTGCCAATGTGGCCCTGAGCACAGAGCTATCTCTCTTAGCTTAACGTCTGCGGACTGGCGTTAAAAAGAAATATGGTCCGGTCCACTCAGTGGACAATAAAAATTCCAGGCCTTCAAGGCCTGGCTAAATTTACCCAGAATCCCTGTTCACTTCTACCCCCTTTCTGTCTGTCTCTTTGTCTTTGCAAACCTGTGTGCTTAGCACACTCTAAATAAGAAAACGAAATCTGTATATATTTGTATATATGTGCTTCTGTGTATACACCTATAAGGTGTCTACACATGTATGTTTATCTCCCTCAACCCCCTTCAATCTTGTTATTTTAATTCAATTTAACATCCCTTTACTGCCCACTTTACCAATCGAGTGGGCTCTTTTCCTCGGTAATGTGGCTTGAGGGGAGGTCAAACGGAGGATAGTTCAACCTTTGGCCCGGTTGAAGCTCATTTTTGCATCAGGTAGCAATACGAACTGTTTCAGTGGTCATGAATCTTATATATCTGCATAGGAGATGTACAAGAGCATATCTTCACAGAAGGATTTGGAGATGACCTGGATAATTCACATGACAGGGACACTGCACGACTCCTTTTTTCACCCATTTGCTGCCAGATGGCTCTATAAATATGGCTGATGAGGGAATTACAGGTGAAGAGCTATTTTTTCTGGAAAGTTTTTGACCAGTAGGGCTTCTTGATGCTTATTCCATGAAATGAAACATAAAATTTACACACCCACCAGCTTATCATTGGGACAAATCCTTACTGTTTTTATAGGGTGTCCATCCAACTAGATAGCTTGGACTGATACAGATGGGGTTTTTTTTCCTGGGGAGGTGGCAGTGCCCAAAACTAACCGCCCATACCTACTTCCTGTCTTGTCCTGATCACTGGTCATACTGGAACAGAGCTCCACATGGGTGACATGTTCCTTCCCAGACCATAGCATCTCAAGAGCTGAAGTTAAGCCTGCTTCCTCTCTTTTAGCCCCATATGTACTCTGAAGATTGTATGCCGTCAACCTTCAAGACTGAAACAAGAAAATGGTCCTGTCCTTATGCCAACTTCTCAACACTACATGTAATTGTCTCTGGGATATTTCTTTTTTCCGTTCATTCAGTATCTTAAGCAGAGGAATACCTTTTAACTGACAGTAATAGAGGCGGAGTGATTGACCCGCCAAGAAGGGAGAAGTGAGTAGAAAAGCCAAACTCGCTCTCACCTCGCACATATACACTTTACTCACTCGACCGAGATTAAACCAGGAAGATGTTTGTTGTTGTTTTCTTTTTTTTCTTCATACACTCATACCTCAACCACCGCAACCCTTCTCTGTCTCTCCTGCCGACCTCACTCTCCTGACTCGGTGAGAAATATGGACTTGGAACTGTAAATGAATTCTCATTTCTCACCAGCTGGAAAACTAAAAGGATCTCCACGGACAAGACTTGTGCTTCAGAGTGGACAGACGGGAGAGTCACTGAACTTTAGAAAAAAAAATAAAAATACAAAAAAATTAAATTTGGGGACAACCAAATGCCCCTTTATATTTCTGTCTACAGCATTAAGATAAACCCACTGACTGTCTCAGCCACAGACGATCATACAGACCTCAACAGTGTGCCTCCTCCAGCCCTATGTGACTCAGAAACAAAAGCAAGGATTTAACACAACCTATGTTTCACCGTTTTTAGAAAACCCTTTATTGTAATTTGATTCTATTTTTCTTCCAGATTTTTTTTTTCTATTTTTTTTTTAACCCCAAATGTGTGCGGGAGGGTTACACAAGGGGTTAAACAGATGTTAGCCATAATTTACAAGACGTCAAATTTTACAAAAGAGTGGAAGATTTTTTTTTTTTGGTTATTTTGTTTTTTTTAAATTCATTTTAATATTTTTGTGTTTCATAGGACAGGGGTGGGGGGTTCATAGTATATGAGGCACCCCTTTACCACCACCTTGTCATAGTCTTAGTATTTGTAACATATAATGGTGGGTACCATGTGGAGGGGGTGTTCTGACTTTCTTTAACCTCTTTGCTTTCAGGAGACTTCTGGCAGTTTAGTGGTTAAACTTTCCTCCCTCTCAGACCCCTTTTTCCTGCTGGAGATTATACGACATATAAAACAAAAACTGCATGGTATTACTTTGGCTGGTAATGTAGAGGTGGGTCAGTGCCCATCTCCTAGAGTGCTTTATACATTCTGGATCTTTGGCCTGAAGATATGATGGTTTATTCAAGATATATATTGAAATATAGCTATATATAGATATTTTTTTTTTCTCCTTGTTTAGTAATTTTTATTTTTAAATGTTAGATTAACTCCTTCACTGCTGGGAAATTCTACCAAGGCACTGAAGGAGTTAACGGACACTGCACACGCTCTTTCTCTTTCTTTGGGTCAGAATACGCTCATCTGTCTCCAACGCTCCCAGGTCCTAAATGTTTCAAGATGCTGGGCCTTTATCATTATGCAATATACGACTGCGCTCATGTGCTGAAACATATACGAGTTGCAAAGCAAAGACCTCCCATCCCCGTTGCTGTTCAAACTATAGAATTGAAGGGTCATGTGACTCTGTATGACGTGTGAAAAACCCAAAACGGACGGTCTTTGCTTGAACTCCCCTGCCTGATTTTGTGCACAAATTGTTACTCTCACCAGTGAAAAGCAATTGCTTTAGTCGTACATATATCACTATACAGATGCACATTCTGGCCGTAGGGTCATTGCGTTGCTATATTATGCCCTTTTTCTATCATTTTCTTTCTCATTTGGAATGTAGAAAAAGTAACCCTTTTCAAGGTTCTCAAGAAGAAAAAAAAAAGAGTTCTATCTGCAGCCATGAAAGGGTTAAGGCGCAGAGGCGAAAAAGAAAGAAAGCTGCGTCAGCAATCACAGGGTTAAAACTTTTAAGCTCAATCTCAACATTTTTTTTTTGTCTCGTATGTTATTTCTTGTGGGAGGATCTGTATATTTAAGTATATATGAAACACAAAAGACACACAAAAACATGAAAAAAAAAAAGAAAAAAAAAAAAAAAAAAGCTTTTTTACGGGTTTTCAAGCAGGTCTATTCATCCCTTCAAGTTAACCCATTTATTGCTGCGCTAAGCCACAAACGGCGGTACAGATAGTTCGGATATTATGTGTAGTAAGACTTTACCTTGGAGCTATGTTCAGTGTCTATTCAGCACATCCCATTTAGTGTTACTCCCTGTTGCTGGTATGTTCATAGACACATATTATTATTATCAAGGGCCTGAAATCCATAGTTTACCAGCCTGACAGCCCTAATCACAGGTGACAGCCTGAATGTTATACACAACTACCCCCATTCACCCTCACTCAGGTTAGAGACAGTTCAGCATTAGGAATGGCTTGTCGCCATGCAAATACAATATTCATAGTCCAGGGCCTAACATCAGAAAGTTGTTGCACCAGCAATATTTTTAGGATTTCCTCACATAAGCATCGGATTTGCTGCTGGCTTTTAAAATACATATATGCTTCTATATGGCTTCAAGGTTATGCCCAACAATATGCCTAGAAGATGATGTCTTGCTTTATATCATATACACTATATATTATCTCTTCTAGTACAAATATACACCTCTTTTGGCAGAGGTACAACCTATTGAGCCTTATTCACCTATGCTAATGTGACGAGATCATAGAAAGGAGCATTGAAGGGCAAGTAATGAAATGATGATTAGTGGGCCTTAGATGAGGTTCTTAAAGGAGAACTCCCCATGTATTTAAAATGTCCTCCAAAATTAAAAGTATAACATTTTAATACCTTAGCCAAGTTAATAGTGGTTGAAATTTAAGGCAAATTGTAAAACATTAAGCCTTAAAAAGAACCTTTTACCACCTGTACCAACTCAAGCTATTTTCATCATTTAGTACAGTGGCTCTTAACCAGGGTTCGATCGAACCCTAGGCCATATGCACGGTTCATTTTGGGTACCAGTAAAAAAAAACGTATACCTATGTCTTCAATTTGGAAAAAAATCATATTTGATTTATCACTAAAGAAGGGTTCGGTGAATGTGCATATGAAACTGGTGGGTTCGGTATCTCAAACAAGGTTAAGAACCACTGATTTAGTTGCTGCTGCTCCACTGATCTCAGCACAGTTGGATTTTTAGCCCGATCGTTCCTGAGCAATCAGTGCAGTTAGTTTTGATAGATTCACTAAACGCTTCAATGTCACGTGTATTCTGTCAAGAAGGAGCAGGTAAGGGGGTGTGATTCTGAGCTTTGTCATTGTTGGTCTCTGATTGGAGCTCTGAGTCACGCCACCTTGCCTGGCACTGCCCTCCTGACAGTACAGAGCCTAAATGGCATATCAGGCAACAAAATTATCTGCACTCATTGTTCAGGATTGGTGGGGGCTACAGAAAAAAAAAATAATTGCACCAGAATCAGTGAAGGGTAGCTATTAAAAGATGAAATGAGTGAGCTGATGAAGATGAGAAAGGTCCTCTTTAAAGAAGTTGTCCCACCAATAAATGTAATAGTCTTTGTACATCTGCAAATATCAAAGTATATAGCCATATGCACGTCCACCTACTGAGCTCAGTGATGGGAGACACCAGAGGCCAGGTCTCTGCATAGAGATCCTCTGACACTCTGTTATCCCTATGCTTAGACAGTGAGTAGAATTTGCTATGGGATCCATGCCCAGAGATCTTTCTTACAGTAACACTACTAATAACTTGGCTCTAGAATAAGATATAAAAGAAATATCACAGTTTTAAAACAGATTAAAGGGGCTTTTTGTATACAGCAGACTTCTCCTTTAAGTTTATTTATACTACAAATTTATGCTACAGATGGCAATTACGTACCTTGACCAGTAGTTACCACTATCCCTCTATGTGCTGGACACTGTTACATCTGTTACAATCCACCTGAAAATACTGTGTCACTGCTCCAACCCACTTTTCTTACCCAACATCTGAAGGGGTTTACCAGGCAGGGCTCAGTGCAACAGCTATGCAAGTGTTGTTCACCTACAATGGGTTAAAAAAGGCCTTAATGTCTACATTCCTCTCATACAGTGACCTGTCCATGAGGAAAAGCACTTGGGTAGGAAGAATGCTGCACTTTTTAGTTATTGGTACATAGATGATGCACGCGTCACAAATTTAAAGGCACACTACACATACAATATAAGTCACCTCTCAACTGTACTGGTAAAGTTGCCCAAAGATCAGCTGGACCTCTCACTCAGTTGGCTGGTGTGCCACTTTATACATTGTAGTAGGTAGTCATTCGAACAACCATACCATCATGAATCATGTTCTTATGCCCCTTGCCAGTTATAAACACCTTAAAGGGGTTGTGCTGGGTAAATAACAACATGGCTACTTTCTTCCAGCAACAATGCCACCCATAACAATGGCTGGTGTCTGGTATTTCAGTTCAACTCTATTAGAAGTGAATGGGGCTGAGCCACAATATCCGACACGACCCACAGACAGGTGTGGCGCTGTTTCTAGGAGAAAGCAGCCATGTTTTTTATTAGAATA
The DNA here is from genome assembly GCF_031893055.1 of Leptodactylus fuscus. Lineage (NCBI taxonomy): Eukaryota > Metazoa > Chordata > Amphibia > Anura > Leptodactylidae > Leptodactylus > Leptodactylus fuscus. Next base: position 125,202,327 of record NC_134270.1, on the reverse strand, counting down.
GAACAACCTCTTTTATATAGGCCTGCATGCTATTGTTTTCCTTCATCAGCCATTCTCACTTGAAATCCCTCATTCTGACAAATTCTGTCTGCATCATTTCCATACGACCTAATGAATGTTATTTGCAATTCCTTCTTTTTATGGCAGTCTAGATAATGTATATTTTAGAGTAGTTTACTAAATACATATATAGAAATATTAATGGTTTTTTGAGGTCCAGTAATGAATTTCAAGCAAGAGGCCTTCATTCTTCTGACGATTGGGCCTGCTCAACCAAGAATGACAAGTGCATTAACTCCTTAGTGAACAGACTTTAATGAGTTAATGCAATTACTAATGGATTTGTCTTGTAGGGTCAATGGCACCTTGAGGTCTGTCTACAGGAACATGATCCATAGATTTACTGTCATCTGTTGGTATACCTTCTTTTTCCTATAGATGAGGATGATGACAGATAAGATGGCCGCCCTGTAAGGCTAGTCTATCAGGTTGGTAATATTAAAGATATGCACTTGCACAGTGTTCCTATGCCACATCTACAGAACAGTAGGAAGAAAGACGTAGAGTTTTGGGTTTTCGGTGTGGTTGTGGTTTTTGCAGGTGAAACATGTAAAGATAATGTGTTTCACCTGCAAAACTACAAAAACTGCGAAAACTGCACTATATGCATACACGCGTATAAAGGTTGTCTATCAGTAAGTTGGACAATACATGTAGCAGCACCTCCTAGTGGCCACATCAGGAAATGCTATTCAATTTGTCCACCGTTCCATTGTAACAAGCCAATGACATGGCAAAAATTGCATTACCCATAACTATTGATATTTCCCTGAGCACAGGTCACAAGTTGTCCTTTTTTAACCCACTGTGGTGTTAACCGTGTCACACCTTTCACACACCAGCATCTACCTACACCTCAGATCCTAGAGAGTTTATGCAGAACGCATTAGTGGTGTTTCTATTCTTGCAGTTGTGCTTATTATGCATGCACCATGTACTGGTTGGTCTGCAGGTTTATTCGTAGTCACCTGTGACGCCTCAGTGCCACTTTCATCTCTATGCCGTTAAACACCCCCCGGCACTCGGGGATGCTTTAGTCAAGTTTTGTTGGGGTTGTGAGTGTTCATAATGCCTTTTATTCCATCGATGAAGTGGGTGCTGTTAAGTCTCGTTCTACATGCAGGGGGTGAAGTTTACTCACACTTGGGGTTCTTCTCCATCAAACTTTCTGAATAAGCAAGCTACACATTTACTTTCCCTCCACCTACCTCTCCACATTTCAGTCTGCTTATAATATTCCACAAATAATATAGGGAAATTTGTCATTTTGCAGGTATATGTCCCCTTTAGGGGTGGCAAGGTGTAATCCTATAGGTCCTATATTAGGATTCCCGGTGGTCTCATGTTAGCTTCTTGCTTTGTTTTTCCACTTCTTAGATGTTTTTCCCTGTCCGCAAATATTCTCTAAGCTCACAGCCCTTAACAAAAGGGATTCTTGTGTTGTGTTAGCACTGTTTAGGTGATAGACCCCTGCCGTCCCCATCCCCACACCATATCTTAGAGCCCCTCTTTTTATTCCATGTGTTCTCCTCAAAGAAACTTCTGCTTGTTCAGGAAGTGTGATTTCAGGAAAGTAAAGACCAAATTAACTAAACAACACTTTACTTAGATTTTATAGGTCAGTAGAAGTTTAATGTAGGGAAATCTTTATAAAATCAAAAAGTATTGAATGGTTGGCAACTGGCCATGCAGGTGCTAAGGGGTTAATACCGATCCCCTTTTATGCGGCACTTTTTACTTCTCCAAAATAGCAGGTTGATGCCCCAACCACTGACATGCACAACCCATCTATATTGCCTTATCTGTCCTTAGCCCCATCCTGACTTGACCCCTTCTTCTCCCTAGACTCAGGCACGGTTTGCTTACACTAAAGAACTTTATATTAGAATTGATATATGTACTAGGACTGATCAGGCCTGATGCCCCCATCTCCTACAGCCCGGAGGCTTCACATGCCATATGCTCAGCCTGTGCCATATGTATAGTATAAGGGGATTACTGGACTGCAGATTATCAGGTCAGACTCATACAGCGCTGAGCTCCTATCAAGTATAGGGTGACCTTCTGACTGTAGGATAGCAGCGCAGGCTTAGATAGAGTTACTGATGTTGTAAAGTGGCCTGTAGATAACTTTCTTAACTCTCTTTTCACTAAGGCCCCTATAGAGAAGTAAATATATATAGGGTAAGGCAATACTGGGTTTATACCTAAAGTAGTAGCTGATAATGACACGTCAGGATTGACTGACGTCGTTGTCCTTGGCATTTCTCTTTAGTTTAATACTCCTAGGGCCCCCAAGTTTTGTATTTTTAATAGCACCATATAATATAGTAGGACAGCACTGCCTTATAAAAATGTAAGGATGGATATATACTTTCTAAACTTGATATTCCATATACGTATTCCATATGCTGGGTGTGCCAGCATCAGCTCTCTCCGGGTGCTGCTTATTGGATCCATTTTGGGGAGGTTTTCTACAGATTGTTGAATTTACGGTCTCATAGACGTGCCATTACTTCATCTGATAACCACTTGTTGGAGCAATAATTGGTGACTGGTTCCAACTTCAGGAAATATTTGTATATATCAACATAGTCCGAGAGCCTCATGTATCCAAAGTGTCAAGTGGCTATGATTAAGAATTTCCCATTTAGGTCAAATATTACTAGAGTCTTCTTTTTCCTCCCAGAAGCAGTGCTACTTTTATCTATGGGCTGTGTCTCCTATTATAGCCTTGCCTTATGCACTTGATGGGGATGAGCTGCAATACCAGACACAACCTGTGGGCAGCAGTGGCACCATCTATAGGAAAAGAAAATCACCTTGGAGAGAGACTGAAGCATGATGGCACGCTCTACAATGCTAGATATGCAGTTTATATGAAGTTTAGAGCTGGTATATTCTCCTCTTATTGACTTTGCCTTTCTGATTTTTATTTTTTTGTTTTGGTTTTTGTTTTGGTATTTTTTTTTTTGTTATTTTCATTGGGAAAATGTGTAAACTCAAGGCATTGTTTACCCCAAATGGGAGATATTTTTCCCTCTTCATGCCATTAGGGGGGACTTTGGCCCCTTCTACAATCTTATCTATGCTTTGATGTTATAAAAAGGGGTTAACTGTCGTCTAGTAATGTCTGTGTCTATGTATCTTTTCAGGGACTCCCCCCAAACCCTTTTCTTCCCTGTTTTCTCTCCGTTCCCCCCTCCCCCATCCTACAAAGAAATAATGCCTGTCTATTTTTTTACTGTAATCTTTATATGCAGAGAGCCTATAAATGCTGTATTAAAAAATGAAAAAAAAAATGAAAATGCCATGCTAACATTTAGGATTTTTTAATGTCTTCTTTCTCCCTTTCCTTCTCTATAGTGTTATGCTCCTGAAATTTCTTGAAATGAACTGCTCTAAGATTGGGGGGGGAGTCAGCCTGGACCTAAGAGTAACAGAGTATGTTAACACTTTAGTGACCACACCACTGCTGTGCTCATCTGTCTGGTGGTGGAATGGTTTAATGGGGGGAGTGTAAGCTCAGGGTTTTTGGTATGTGGTAACATTTTCTGTGCGGACAAGGCTGGTTGCCCCCTGTCTCTTGACTTTTTTGTTTTTATAAGCTTTGTTCCTTCAGTAAAATAGGCTAAGTTATTAATATTAAACATCATATACACACACAACTTACCTCAGATCAATGGCAGAAGGGTGCTGAGAATAAAGGTGGGGGGATGAGTAATTTACCCACCCACCTTCACACCCTTTCAGCCAATTACCCTCCGAAATCTCCCCCTCCCTTAAACCATGTTGTACCCTGTTTTCTAGGTATTCCTCCCAACATGCTTTTTTGTTTATTTTTTTTTTATGGTCCCGTTTTTCGAGGCCCGAATGTCCTTTCCACCAATAAATTGTAAGCTTTGTAATTACGTGTTGCAATGCATTCTGGGTCATGTCTTTCTTTTGCTTTGAGGTATGGTTGGGAGTATTTGGGCATGAATCTTTTGTGAATGCTGAAGAGTGATGGATATGGTGTGTATGACATAGTGATAGAACATCATCTAACAGAAAATTTAGCCCTGTTGCCAAACGCAACCAGTCAGATCTCAACTTTCATTTAAAAGGGTATTCCAGATACAATTTACCCCCTTTCTACAGGATAACTTGCTGATCAGTGGAGGTCCAGCTGCACAGCCCTTACCCCCCACACTCATCATAAGAATGGGGGTCCTGTTCCCCATCTGAATATTATAGTGGGTTGACCATGCACACTGCCACTTTATTCATTCTGTATGGGACTGCCGGAGATTGATGAGTGCTGTACTTAGCGTTCTGTAGCAGTTACATAGAAGTGAATGGAGCACCTCTGCATGAACAACCAGCTTTTCCATTCATGTTACAAGGGCCCCTGTTCTTGTGACTAATGGGGTTCCAGTGGTCAGACCCAATTGATCAGCAAGCTATCTCCTATAGGGATTGGAGATCTGTAATATTTCTTTAACCACTTCCAGACCACTCATAGAATATATACATGTGGATGGTCCACTCCTAATAAAGCATGTATATATACATCCTTCTGGGGTTAAGCAATGGCACAAGTGGGTGAGTCAACTGTTGCTACAGACGGACTTACTATAGCCTCCTCAATGAGCACTGTGTGCACATCTATGGGAGCCTCCATAATATGGTTTCATTTCCATCCAAATGACCACCAAAAACCAGGAAGTGTATACCGTATTTTTCGGACTATAAGACGCACTTTTTTTCCCCCAAATTTCGGAGGAAAATGAGGGTGCGTCTTATAGTCCGAATGTGGGGAGCGGATTTACAGCATGGCCGCGCTACTGCCACCACTGGTTTTCTGCAGCAGCAGGAGCGTGACAATCTGCAGGCCCCGGCAGCTAAGACACTCCCCGGCATCTGCCGGTCTATTACACCAAATGCCGGGGACTGTGTTAGCTGCCGGGGCCTGCAGACTGCCACGCTCCTGCCGCTGCAGAAAACCAGCGGTGGCAGTAGCGCGGCCATGCTGTAAATCCGCTCCTCCTCCGCAGGTCCCGGCAGTCAGTTAGCCCCGGGGCCGGTCCCCACCGGCCCCATACCTTTAGTGATGCAGGCCGGCTCCTGCACGGCGAGGCCGCAGGAGCCGACCTGTACCGATGACAGCCGGGAGCCTAATGAAGGCTCCCAGGCCTGTCATAGATATATATTACTATCGCGGCTGGTCTATGACACTCCGCGATAGTAATGTATAGAATCTCCCATAGACGGCAATACACTTGTATTGCCGTCTATGGGACTTGCAATCAAATGATTGCAGGTTCAAGCCCCCTAGGTGGGGGATAATAAAATAGTAAAAAAAAACAAAAAAAAAAACACTTAAAAAAAAAATATAATAAAAAATAAAATAAATAAAAGTTCACCTTCTTTCCCTAGAATACATATAAAAGTATAACATTACTGTGAAACATATACATTAGGAATCCCTGTGTCTGAAAATGCCTGGTCTACTAATATTTTTATGTACAGTGAACGTCAAAATCAAAAGTGCTAAACCGCCAGGTTTTTCTCTCTGTTTTGCCTCTGAATTAAATAAAAGGTGATCTAAGCAATAAACATTTCCCAAAATGGTATATCTAAAAAGTACAGCTGGCCCCACAAAAAAAACGCCCTATACATCCCCGTACAGCTGCAGGGTCACCTGTCAATGTGGCCTTGCAGCTGTTCCAAAACTACAACTCCCATATATTAAATATTTTACCATTTTTTGCCTGAAAATTTTTTTCCCCTATTTTTCTCCTCTAAAACCTGGGTGCGTCTTATAGTCCGAAAAATACGGTAAGCTCTGATAAGCTCTGCAGTATAGCTTAGGAGGCTGCATTCCTCCTGTAATTAGGGCTAATGTATAAGGAAAAAAAAAAAACCACACAGTATTTTTCGGACTATAAGACACAGTTTTTTTCCCCAAAAAAATTAGGGAGGAAAATGGGGATTGCCTCATATAGTTCGAATGCATTGCCCCACTCCTGCCACCGCCAGTTTCCTGCAGCGGTGCTTCCTGCAGCGGCAGTAGTGGGGCGATGCTGCAGGCCCAGGGTGCGAGGAGAGGGTATCCTGGCGCATGAACCCATCCGCTATTACATGCTATTATGGCAGGTGCCAGGTCTGTAAAGATAATGACGGCCACTCTGCTGCAGAGTAGTTGCCATAGCCACTGGATCTCTGCTGTAATGTACAGTGGAGAGCCTGGAGATAATGCCCGCGACCAGAGACGACTCTGATCGCAGCCACTACTACCTGTAAGCCCGCCCCCCCCAGGATGCCCCAGGGCCGGTGGGTACCTTGTTCGTTGCAGGCCAGCTGCTGCACTGTGACAGTCAGAAGCTTAATGAAGACTCCCAGGCCTGTCATAGGGGTATTAATATTCTGGCTGGTCTATGAACAGCCTGAATAGTAATGTACAGAATATTCCTTAGACTGCAATATAGTTGATTGCAATCAAATCAAATGATTGCAGGTTCAAGCCCCCTAGTGGGGCTAATAAAATAGTAAAAAAGTTCTAGATCACCCACTTTCCCTAGAATACATATAAAAGTAGAAAATTACTGTGAAATACATACACATTAGGTATCCCTGTGTCCGAAAATGCTCAGTCTACAAGCTTCTAAAATAATTTACTTATACGGTGAACGTCATAGCAGGAAAAAGAATCAAAAGTGGCGAACTGCTGGTTTTTTTCACTATTCCATCTCTGAATTGAATAAAACGTGATCAAAGTAATAGACATTCCCCAAAACGGTATAACTAAAGAGTACACTTGGCACGCCAAAAAAAGATGCCCTATGCATCCCTGTACAGCTGCAGGGACACCTGTCAATATGACCTTGTAGCCATTGCAAAAATTCACCTCCAATATATTAAATATTTTACCACATCTTTTGCTTCAAATTTTTTTTTTTACATATTTTCCTTCTCTAAAACCTATGTTCGTCTTATGGTCCGGTGCAATTTATAGTCCGAAAAATACAATAATATTAAAAAAATCTATTAAGAACTTATAGAGGGGTACAATTTGTAAGATAAAAAGACAAAAAATCAAGTGAAAGAAATACGCTGCTACCATCCCCTTGTCACAAGTTCTAGCCCTGCCCCTGGTGACACAGCAATACTTGTAACAGAGAAGGAAAACTATTGAATCTTTTTAGTAGCAGTTTGTGAAGGATTCTTTGCCTTTTCTCAGATATTAAAATAAAGAAAACCATGCAAAAATAAAAACAACATAAAAATAGTTTTATTTATCACGGGAGAAAAAGAGGCAAAAATTTATCAAATAATCCAAAGGGAAAAAAAATGTTATAGCTCTCAAAACTGCACGAAAAGAAAACAATATGTCTGATCCTGAATTGGTTAAGAGTTACAGATTCTTGAAAATGTGTTTGTTTGATCTGGAGGATTATGAGAATATGCATTAAACAGAATCTACTACTGTCAAGTAAGTAAGTTTTCTTAGTACCTCACTCTTAATTTTCCAACAAAACCAGGTAATAGTTACTATTTTTGTTTTAAAGGGTTTGTACCAAGTATTGATTGTATCCAGAGGCATAACGATTGAGGTCGCAGGGAGTGCGACTGCGAACGGGCCTGGCAAGGTACAGGGCCCGTGGTCAGATGGAGATGGCCAGCGCCCCGTACAACTATGACAGCGGTTGGGGAAAGTCTGGTTCCCCGACTGCTATGCATACTAGCCCAGGCGAGGAGACTTAAAATAATAAATTGTTATACTCACCTCTTCTGGGCTCAGCGTCCTGGGATGGGGCGCGGCCCGGATGGAAGTTTGCACCCGGGCCCAGAAGACACTTGTTATACCACTGAGTGTATCCGCTATTGATAGAACAAGAGAAAACTTCATGATCATTGGGGTCCGACTTCTTCCTTTTCCTAACACTTGGGTATCTCTGGATCTCCCAAAGATAATGGAGTGACAGTGCATATGCTTGGCCTGTTGCTCCATAAGATAGATATTATACGAGAGGTATTGTACAGTATTTTGTGCGCAACTTTCTGGTGAAACCCTATCGTAGCCATTTGTTATAGGACACCAGAACAACCTCTGTCTGCAAGTCCTGGGAGAATATGTAATATAGTCCCAGCCATTACCACACTATGGAAAGTGAATTGAACCTCCCTCAGAGAATAAATGTGTCTTCTAACTACAAATAGACCTAGAGACGGGTGAGAATCAGATGTTGGGGGGGGGGGGGGGTTTCATTAAAATGTTTATTAAATTTTTACAAGGGATATAAAACAGTACAAATCAAAACTGTAAAACTAAAGGATTCCAGAGGGGAAGGGGGGGGGGGGGATCAGCCGGACAGAGGGAGGATGGGAGGAGGCCGGTCCCCACCTTCCCCAGAGCCAAAGAGGCAACTAAGGAGAAGTAGGACAGACCATGGGGGTACAGCAGAAGCAAATGAACCATGGGGTCCAGTCAGAGGTAGATTGGGAGAACAAGTTGTAGGTACCAGGACTATTAGGACGGAGGGTGGGGAGAAACCAGATTGAAAATCAGTAGAGTAGTAAAAGGTATCCCATAGTAGCCACGTCTGTTGTTCCCCAGGAAAACTGCATAGGGGATGGCTTTCCAGCGGTCAGTTTTAAAACCCATTCCTTTGAATGGGTTTTTGAAGCAAACCGCTGGTGTCCATATGCAGCCTCTCAACGGGGAAACTGTTTTTTTTTGCATGGACACAAAGTCGGACATGCAGGACTTTTTGTCATCCCCTATACAGTTTTCCTGGGAAATAGGACAGAGACCCGGCAGGTGGACACGGGCGCAAGTGTGAACACCCCCTTAGTTTTGCATGCTGCCTATGTGGAGCAACTTGGTGGGGATTAGGATCTCCACAGCTGAGGGATAACAAATACAAGTTGCAACAATCATAAACCCAAGCAACCTGTGTTTTCTAAACTTCTTGGGGAAGGTAGGAGGAGGGGTACTGGGTCATCGTCTACAGCGATACCTGTAACAGTTCTAATAATTTGTCGGACATCTGACCAGAAGGAATCAGATTTTTACATTGATAAGGAGGAAGAATTGTACAGAGCACAAATCTCCCAACTTCTTATTACACACTTAAATACAAATGTCAGAATAGCGTATAAACATAGCACCAGAATCAAGCCCATTATATAAATAGCAAAACCAAGCCTATTATATAAATACAATAGCAGAACCAAGCTCATTATATAAATACAAATAGCAGAACCAAGCTCATTATATAAATACAATACCAGAACCAAGCTCGTTATATAAATACGATACCAGAACCAAGCTCATTATAAAAATACAATAGCAGAACCAAGCTCATTATATAAATACAATACCAGAACCAAGCTCGTTATATAAATACGATACCAGAACCAAGCTCATTATATAAATACAATAGCAGAACCAAGCCCATTATATAAATACAATACCAGAACCAAGCCCATTATATAAATACAATACCAGAACCAAGCTCATTATATAAATACGATACCAGAACCAAGCTCATTATATAAATACAATAGCAGAACCAAGCTCATTATATAAATACAATAGCAGAACCAAGCTCATTATATAAATACAATACCAGAACCAAGCTCGTTATATAAATACGATACCAGAACCAAGCTCATTATATAAATACAATAGCAGAACCAAGCTCATTATATAAATACAATACCAGAATCAAGCTCATTATATAAATACAATACCAGAACCAAGCTCATTATATAAATACAATAGCAGAACCAAGCTCATTATATAAATACAATAGCAGAACCAAGCCCATTATATAAATACAATACCAGAACCAAGCTCATTATATAAATACAATAGCAGAACCAAGCTCATTATATAAATACAATAGCAGAACCAAGCTCATTATATAAATACAATAGCAGAACCAAGCTCATTATATAAATACAATAACAGAACCAAGCCCATTATATAAATACAATACCAGAACCAAGCTCATTATATAAATACAATACCAGAACCAAGCCCATTATATAAATACGATACCAGAACCAAGCTCATTATATAAATACAATAGCAGAACCAAGCTCATTATATAAATACAATACCAGAACCAAGCTCATTATATAAATACAATACCAGAACCAAGCCCATTATATAAATACAGTACAATAGCAGAACCAAGCCCATTATATAAATACAATACCAGAACCAAGCTCATTATATAAATACAATAACAGAACCAAGCTCATTATATAAATACAATAGCAGAACCAAGCTCATTATATAAATACAATACCAGAACCAAGCCCATTATATAAATACAATACCAGAACCAAGCTCATTATATAAATACAATAGCAGAACCAAGCTCATTATATAAATACAATAGCAGAACCAAGCTCATTATATAACTACAGTACAATACCAGAACCAAGCCCATTATATAAATACAATACCAGAACCAAGCCCATTATATAAATACAATACCAGAACCAAGCTCATTATATAAATACAATAGCAGAACCAAGCTCATTATATAACTACAGTACAATACCAGAACCAAGCCCATTATATAAATACAATACCAGAACCAAGCCCATTATATAAATACAATACCAGAACCAAGCCCATTATATAAATACAATAACAGAACCAAGCCCATTATATACATACAATACCAGAACCAAGCTCATTATATAAATACAATAGCAGAACCAAGCTCATTATATAAATACAGTACAATACCAGAATCAAGCTCATTATATAAATACAATACCAGAACCAAGCCCATTATATAAATACAATAACAGAACCAAGCTCATTATATAAATACAATACCAGAACCAAGCTCATTATATAAATACAATAGCAGAACCAAGCTCATTATATAAATACAATAGCAGAACCAAGCTCATTATATAAATACAATACCAGAACCAAGCCCATTATATAAATACAGTACAATAGCAGAACCAAGCCCATTATATAAATTCAATACCAGAACCAAGCTCATTATATAAATACAATAGCAGAACCAAGCTCATTATATAAATACAATACCAGAACCAAGCCCATTATATAAATACAGTACAATAGCAGAACCAAGCCCATTATATAAATACAATACCAGAACCAAGCTCATTATATAAATACAATAACAGAACCAAGCTCATTATATAAATACAATAGCAGAACCAAGCTCATTATATAAATACAATACCAGAACCAAGCCCATTATATAAATACAATACCAGAACCAAGCTCATTATATAAATACAATAGCAGAACCAAGCTCATTATATAAATACAATAGCAGAACCAAGCTCATTATATAACTACAGTACAATACCAGAACCAAGCCCATTATATAAATACAATACCAGAACCAAGCCCATTATATAAATACAATACCAGAACCAAGCCCATTATATAAATACAATACCAGAACCAAGCCCATTATATAAATACAATAACAGAACCAAGCCCATTATATACATACAATAGCAGAACCAAGCTCATTATATAAATACAATAACAGAACCAAGCCCATTATATAAATACAATACCAGAACCAAGCCCATTATATAAATACAATACCAGAACCAAGCCCATTATATAAATACAATAACAGAACCAAGCCCATTATATACATACAATAGCAGAACCAAGCTCATTATATAAATACAATAACAGAACCAAGCCCATTATATAAATACAATACCAGAACAAAGCTCATTATATAAATACAATACCAGAACCAAGCCCATTATATAAATACAGTACAATACCAGAACCAAGCTCATTATATAAATACAATACCAGAACCAAGCCCATTATATAAATACAATACCAGAACCAAGCCCATTATATAAATACAGTAAAATACCAGAACCAAGCTCATTATATAAATACAATACCAGAACCAAACTCGTTATATAAATACAATACTAGAACCAAGCTCATTATATAAATACAATACCAGAACCAAGCTCATTATATAAATACAATACCAGAACCAAGCTCATTATATAAATACAATACCAGAACCAAGCTCATTATATAAATACAATAGCAGAACCAAGCTCATTATATAAATACAATACCAGAACCAAGCCCATTATATAAATACAATACCAGAACCAAGCCCATTATATAAATACAATACCAGAACCAAGCTCATTATATAAATACAATACCAGAATCAAGCTCATTATATAAATACAGTTCAATATCGCAACCAAACCCATTATATTAATACAATAATACAACCAAGCTTGTTATATACATACAGCATCAGAACGAAGCGCATTATATAAATGCAATATTAGAACCAAGCTCGCTACATACATAATAACAGACTCCGAAGCTTGTTATATACTGAGCTTGGTTCTTGTAATGAAATTATATAATATATATATATATATATATATATATATATATACTACTATAACCCGCAACTTCGTCGGCGGCCCCCTGATGCCTGCGCAAACCACCTGCAGCGTGGGCCGTGGGCCCCAACGCCCCTCTACTTGTGGCCAGAGCGGGCCTGCCCCCAGTATCTTCCCCCCCATCTCTGCCCCCAGTATGTTGTCCCCCCCTATCTCTGCCCCAGTATCTTCTCCCCCCATCTCTGCCCCCAGCTTCATGTCCCCCCATCTCTGCCCCCAGTTTCTTCCCCCATCTCTGCCCCCAGCTTCATGTCCCCCATCTCTGCCCCCAGATTCATGTCCCCCCATCTCTTCCCCCAGATTCATGTCCCCCCCATCTCTGCCCCCAGTATCTTGTCCACCCCATCTCTGCCCCAGTATCTTGTCCCCATCTTTGCCCCCAGTATGTTGTCCCCCCTATCTCTGCACCCAGTATCTTCCCCCCATCTCTGCCCCCAGCTTCATGTCCCCCATCTCTGCCCCCAGATTCATGTCCCCCCATCTCTTCCCCCAGATTCATGCCCCCCATCTCTTCCCCCAGTATCTTGCCCCCCCATCTCTGCCCCCAGTATCTTGTCCCCCCCATCTCTGCCCCCAGTATCTTGTCCCCCCATCTCTGCCCCCAGTATCTTGTCCCCCATCTCTGCTCCCAGTTTCTTCACCCCCATCTCTGCCCCCAGCTTCATGTCCCCCCTTCTCTGCCCCCAGTTCACTTCATGTGCCCCCAGTGTCTTGCCCCCCCATCTCTGCCCCCCAGTCTCATGTTCCCCCATCCCTGCCCCCACCCCCTACATCGTCCCCCGTATAGTAGCTCTCACTTTTGTCTCTCTCCTCTTCTCCTGTGACTGCTGGCTGCCTGCACACACTTCTCGTGCTGCTCCCTGTGGCGTTTATGTAGTAGAGCAGGCCCGGCGTCATAGCAACCTGACGCCGGACCTTGCTGTGCTTCATACAGGACACAGACAGCAGCAGGGGGATCTGAAGCTGGGGACCTGGGGACATCGACCTGGGGATACACCCCCCCGGAACACCCCCCCTCCCCCGGAACACCCTTCCCCCCGCTGCACTCACCTGTATGTGTAGTGTGGGGTGCAGCAGCCTCCTCCGCAATGTGTGTAGGCAGCGTGGTATAGCTGCGGCTCCGGGACTATGTGGGCGGCCGCCATCTTCCTCACTGTGTCCCTGGTGAATCGGCCTGCCCACATTGAGCCCCCAACCTATGGTGCCGCAGCCCTGGCTCTATAGCCCGCCGACAGCCAGCCATGCACCAATAGGAGGAGCGTGGACAGAGCAGCGCTGGCAGAATGCCAGCTTCTACAGCCGAGCCCGGAGGGGTGTATGGAGGTGAGTGACCCACATTTAAAGTAGCCTATTGCACTTTCGTGGGAAATATGTAGGTGTGCGTGAAATTTCCCCAAAATCCATTCAGCCGTTTGGCTGTGATTGAGGAACAAACATCTCTCTCTCTCTCTCTCTCTCTCTCTCTCTCTCTCTATATATATATATATATCTATATATATATATATATATATATATATATATATATATATACTAGCTGGTACCCGCGACTTCGTCTGCGGTGATTGTAGAAGTGGGTATATACAGGCGTGGGTAAGGTTTTCATAGTGTGTATAAGGTATGGGATATGAAATGTAACTTTGTATCTTGTTTTTGTTGTAATTCAGACAATACATGAGACTTTTGTGTTGAAGTTAATTTGTATTTGAGCTGCTATACGGTGTTGTGAGAAACTTTACATAGTGACTTTGGGACAGAAGTATTTGAAGGTATCCCTTTCCCGCCGGTGGCATTTTTTGATTTTCGTTTTTGACTCCCCTCCTTCTAAACCCCATAACTTTTTTATTTCTCCACTCCCAGAGCCATATGAGGTCTTAATTTTTCCTGGGACAAATTTTTCTTCATGATGCCACCATTATTTATTCTATATAATGTACTGGGAAGCAGGGAAAAAATTCAGAATGGGGTGGATTTGAAGAAAAAATGCATTTCTGCGACTTTCTTACGGGCTTTGGTTTTACGGCATTCACTGTACAACCAAAATGACATGTCCCCTGTATTCTGTGTTTCGTTACGATTCCGGGGATACCAAATTTATATGGTTTTATTTACATTTTGACCCCTTAAAAAAAATCCAAAACTGTTGAAAAAAAATTATTTTTTGAAAAGTCGCCATATTCCGACACCCGTAACTTTTTTATACATGCGTGTACGGGGATGTATAGGGCGTCTTTTTTTCCGGGACCGGGTGTACTTTGTACTTCTACCATTTTCGGGAAATGTTATTGCTTTGATCACTTTTTATTCAAATTTTTATCAGAATCAAAACAGTGAAAAAATGGCGGTTTGGCACTTTTGACCATTTTTCCCGCTACGGCATTTACCGAACAGGAAAAATATTTGTATAGCTTTGTAGAGCGGGCGATTTCGGACGCGGGGATACCTAACATGTATGTGTTTCACAGTTTTTAACTACTTTTATATGTGTTCTAGGGAAAGGGGGGTGATTTGAATTTTTAATCCTTTTTATTTATTTATTTTTTATATTTTTTTTACTTTTTTTAAACTTTTTTTTTTTTGCATTTACTAGACCGCCTAGGGGTATTGACATGGGTGGGCGGTGTCGCGGATTGTCAGAGCGGTGGGGGTCGGCAAACATGGCTGCTCCGGAGCGTTATAGAGCACCTCCTGGAGTATCGTTAAGGTGAGGGGAAAAGTGGTAAAGTATATGTATATGTGATTGTGTGGGGTTAGGGGCGAGGCTGTAGAGGGCAATATGAATTTTGTGGCTTGCTATGGTCCAAAGTGTGTGAGATTGCAGAGATGGTGGTGTGAGTTTGGGTTTTGTGGGGGTCCTGGCACAAAGGTATGTGCGCTATTGTGACGAAAAGTAGCCTATTGCGCAATCGGGTGTATTAACTATGTTTGTGGAAAATTTCAGCCAAATCGGTCAAGCGGTTTTTCCGTGATTGAGGAACAAACATCCGAACATCCAAAACTCACAAACCCACAAACTTTCACATTTATAATATTAATAGGATATATATACATATATATATATTGAGCCTGGTTTTACACACACAGCAGGGCCGCACCTTTAATGAGACGACGTGAGGGGGCAATTTAACCCTTTCATTGCCAATGGTCTCTGGAAATTTTGCACCTCCGGTAGCCAGATCAATTTTCACAGTTTTGAGATGGATCCAGACGTGTTTCAACAGATCGTCCAAAAATGGGTTCTCCCGGAGGTCGATCTCAACGCCAAGGTGGAAAAGTTCTGCTCACTGCACCAGGACAATCCCTTGGCACTGGATGCCCTGTCCATCCCATGGAGATTCAGGCTAATATACATATCCCTCCAGTTCCATCATACATAGGGTATTGATGAAGATAAGACAGGACCAGGTCTCGGGTATTGCGATATCCCATTCTAGCCAAAGAGGACTTGGTTTGCCCAGCTCATAAGGATGAGTCAAGGCATATATTGGAGGCTTCCCCCCTCCCAGAACCTGGTAACCCAAGGAGAGCTGAGCTGCCAGGATCTGAGGAGATTCAACCTGACATCCTAGAGGTTGACCAGTACCTATTGAAGAATAGAGGACTGTCAAGAGCCGTCCTGAAGACTCTTGCTTGTTCCAGTGCGGAATCTACCAATAAGAATTACCGCAGAATCGGTAACATCTTCAATTCTTGGTGTCGGGAACATGATGTGGACTCCTCCAATCCCCCAAGAGTGGCGATCCTGGATTTTCTTCAGGATGGGTTCGACAAAGTGCTTTCTGCTTCCACCCACAAGGTGCATGTAGCGGCTTTGTCCACGTATCTGGGGAGGTGTCTGTCTCAAGAACCTTTAGTGAGCACCTTTATGAAAGGGGTAACTAGGTTGAGACCAGCAGTTGCTGTTCCTGTCCACCAGTGGTACCTCAGTATGTTCCTAACGGCACTCTGTAACTCACCGTTTGAGCCTCTGGAGGAAACCGAATTAAAATTCCTCACCTATAAAACAGCATTCCTTCTGGCAATCACATCTGCCAAGAGGATAGGGGAATTACAGGCACTCTCCTCTGAAGATCCATATCATGTTCTTCGAGGATAGAGTTCCGCTCTGGTTCCTACCAGGATTCCGGCCTCACTATCCATGGGCCAGCTAATTTCATTGCCTGTGTTTTATCCCTCTCCTTCCTCTCCGGAGGAACTCAGGTTGAACACGTTGAACCTGGTTAGATGTCTAAAAATTTATCGAAGATGTACAGGTAGATTTAGAAGATCGAAGAATCTTCTCAGCAATTTTACTGCTCAACACAATGGCCTTAAAGCCTCAAGTCCTTCCATATCCCGGTGGGTAACGGAAACCATCAAAATTGCCTTCTCAATGCAGGGCCTACTTACTCCTGCTTTCCTTACAGCACACTCTACAAGATTGGTCTCTACTTCCTGGGCGGAGAAGAAGGCTTTGCGCTGGACCAGATGTGTGCCACAGCCTCCTGGTCATCGGAGTCTACTTTCATCAAGCACTACAGAGTGTGCACTCGTGCCACAGAAGCCACTGCTTTTGGGCGAACTGGGTTAGTCTCAGCGGATTGAGAGTCCCTCCCTAGGGGGATTGCTGCTATCTCCCCATATTGTGCCGCTAGTGAGTCGACAGGGAATGAATGATTATGTTGATAATCTGTTTTCCCTTAGTCCCAACAGCAGCACAAGGCTGCCCTCCCTATATTATTGTTAAAATATGATGTTTTGTTATTACTTTTGTATTTACACGTGAGGGGGAGGTCCCTGTACCCTCTTATAGGGTTGTAGCCATGAATATGCTAATTTTGGCTGATTAAAAATTCTGCCTGTCCTACCAGCACACAGGGGCAGAAATACTTAGTATTGTGCTGCTGTTGGGACTAAGGGAAAACACATTATCTACATAATCATTCATTAGTTGCTAAAAGTGGAAACCAAACAATAAATTATATGCACCAAACCTCCTAAAAACAAGAGTTCAACATGTGCAGAGTTCATTCATTCATATCACTAAGGGCTAAACCTGTCTGCACGTGTTTTCAGAAAATCACCAGAACTGGAAGGAACAAAAATCTGCTTTGGAAGCTGGAAATGTTAAGAGTATCATCCTGTAAAATGAAGGGATTACACACCATGAAAAGCAAGTGAATCCCTAAACCTTATATATTTTTTGAAAGTAGACAACCTGAAGATTACATATGTCTCAATGGGTCATCAATAACCACATCCACCTTCATGCAACTTTGTAACAAACAAAAATAATTTTTTGAAAAAAAAAAAAAAAAAACACACTAAAAAACATATTTGCACTTAAAACTTATATTCAATCTCACATTCATATCTCTCTATATTATAAAAATGAATTCCTGTCTGTCTGTCTGTCCGTCTGTCTGTCTGTTCTCTAATGTGAACCAAACGACTAACGACAAATTTGGTACAGAGATACTTCAGATATCCGGGAAGGTTTAAGATGAGACTCCAACTCGCTCGGACGTACCGTTGCTGAGATACAGCATTCCAAACACAGTGCCCCCCCCTTAGCCAATACAAACCTGCAAGACTTTCACTCATATTCCAACTGCAATTCACACGGTCACTCCACATGCATAATACAACACTGATATCCAAACTGAGATACACGCATCAGAGGATTAGATACACAGATCAGCACATAGTATCACACGCCAGAGGATTAGATACACGGGTCTGCACACAGTCCCACACACCAGAGGATTAAATACGCACTTCTGCACACAGTTCCACACACTGAAGGATTTGATACGTGCATCTGCACACGGTTCCACATGCCGAAGGATTAGATACAGGCGTCTACACACAGTTCCACACTCCAGAGGATTAGATACACGCATCTGCACACATTTGTACACGCCATAGGATTAGATACACGCGTCTGGACAGAGTACCACATGCCGTAGGATTAGATACACGCGTCTACACACAGTTCCACACTCCAGAGGATTAGATACGCGCGTCTGCACACAGTTGTACACGCCATAGGATTAGATACACGTGTCTGCACACAGTACCACATGCAGTAGGATTAGATACGCGCGTCTACACATAGTTCCACATGCCGAAGGATTAGATACACAATACCACACAGGGGAGGATTAGATACGTGTGTGTGCACACAGTATCACACTTTGGAGGATTAGATACATGCCTCTGCACACAGTACCACAAGCCAGAGAATTAGATACGCGTCTCTGCACACGGTACCACACGGGGAGGATTAGATACGCGCGTCTACACACAGTACCACATGCCGTAGGATTAGATACGCGCATCTGCACACAGTACCACATGCCGGGGGATTGGATACGCACATCTACACACAGTTCCACACGCCGTAGGCTTAAATACACGCGTCTAAACACAGTTCCACACTCCAGAGGATTAGATACGCGCGTCTGCACACAGTTGTACACGCCATAGGATTAGATACACGTGTCTGCACACAGTACCACATGCCGTAGGATTAGATACGCGCGTCTGCACACAGTTCCACATGCCGGGGGATTGGATACGCGCGTCTACATACAGTTCCACACGCCGTAGGATTAGATACGCGCCTCTTCACACAATACCACACAGGGGAGGATTAGATACACGTGTCTTCACACAGTTGTACACGCCATAGGATTAGATACACGCGTCTGCACACAGTTCCACATGCCGTAGGATTAGATACGTGCGTCTACACACAGTACCACATGCCGTAGGATTAGATATGCGTGTCTGCACACAGTACCACATGCTGTAGGATTAGATACGCGTGTCTACACACAGTTCCACACTCCAGAGGATTAGATATGCACGTCTGCAAACATTTGTACACGCCATAGGATTAGATACACACGTCTGCACAGAGTACCACATGCCGTAGGATTAGATACACGCGTCTACACACAGTTCCACACGCCATAGGATTAGATACACACGTCTGCACACAGTACCACATGTAGTAGGATTAGATACGTGCGTCTACACATAGTTCCACACGCCGAAAGATTAGATACGTGCCTCTTCACACAATACCACACAGGGGAGGATTAGATACGTGTGTGTGCACACAGCATCACACTTTGGAGGATTAGATACATGCCTCTGCACACAGTACCACAAGCCAGAGAATTTGATACACGTCTCAGCACACAGTATCACACGGGGGAGGATTAGATACGCGCGTCTGCACACAGTACCACACGGGGGAGGATTAGATATGCGCGTCTACACACAGTACCACATGCCGTAGGATTAGATACGCGCGTCTGCACACAGTACCACATGCCGGGGGATTGGATACGCGCATCTACACACAGTTCCACACGCCGTAGGATTAGATACGCGCCTCTTCACACAATACCACACAGGGGAGAATTAGATACACATGTTTTCACACAGTTGTACACGCCATAGGATTAGATACACGCGTCTGCACACAGTACCACATGCCGTAGGATTAGATATGCGCGTCTATACACAGTACCACATGTCGTAGGATTAGATACGCGTGTCTGCACATAGTACCCCATGCCGTAGGATTAGATATGTGCGTCTACACACAGTTCCACACGCCGTAGGATTAGATACGCGCCACTTCACACTTGTTATGGGGCCACTACACAAACATAAAATGTAATATACCCGTGCGAAGCCGGGTCCTCTCTCTAGTACAAAATATATTTAAAATAATAGCTTAAGATGTAGAGAATGTGTATATATACTATATGTACCTCAAAAAACAACTACAACAAGAGCTCGGACTCCCAAAAACACTAATATAGAAGACAAGCAGGATTTTGCCATTATTCACTAATATGTTAAAAAGCTATACTGCACCTAGCAAACTGTGACACCAAAATCTAACCTTTTTGAGATTGCACAGAATACTGTATATAAAAACACAACTTAATATTTCATATACACAATCACCTACATGCAACTTTGCAGCAGAGATTACGAGCAAAAATTGCACAAAAATTCAAATTTGTTACTAAAGTGCCGGCTCAAGCAATCCCTTTCTGTAAATAAAATGTACTTTCCAAAAAACTGCAATATGTGAGGAGTTCATACATACCACACATGTATATATTTACAGGTGCGGGTGTTAAAGAAACGCCAAAATCGCAGAAATGCGCCAACTAATTTTGTGCATGCAAATTAAATAGGACTTTATATAAAAATATTATTTTCTATCCTCCTATAAAAAGTTTAGCAATTTATATGTTCATCTGTAGTGATAATCGCTATTGCTATTATTTTAGCGTGTAACGCACATCGCTAGAGACTACTTTTTTACTGTAGAAAACTCAGGTATGGACAGGACAGGGATTGAGTGAAATGTAAAATTTATTCATGACTTTGTGTATATGTTGTGTGTTTGGTGCGACTTTTTTTGGCGCTGCGACCTGGACAATGGTAAATGTCTGAGTGACAGTGCCAAAAAACTTCCTGGTTATGTTCAGAGGGAATTACATAAGAATACCCCTCTAGTAAGGCTCAGGGGTGAATTACATGATCCCTCTATGTGACAATCAAAGTGCAAAAGTATAGTATGCTCTCTGATTGATAGGGGAGGGGGGTAACAGGGACAGAAATTCCTGCTACCCCCTCCTGGGGTCACATACAGGTTAGGCACAGAGATGACAATGCTTCCTCACCTCTGTGCAGCCTGCAGGGCTCCTCATCCCTTCCCCCTTCTACTACAGTTCACAAGATGGTTCCCAAGACAGGAGGGGGGCACTTTAGAGTCCTGTATCTCAGGAATGGATGGGCCTATCATAATGATTTAAGAATCTCATCTTTAAAAAGATGCCAAGATCTTAATAAATAGCACTTACAGTTATGGAGGAAATTGCTGTTAAAACGCTGAATTGATCTTTAATGGGATCTCAATACCCCCCTTGTGTTAACATTGCCCCTAAGAGCCCTTATATAAATATCCCCCCCCCCCCTCTTTGTATTAATAATGCCCCTAATAGCCTTTAAATAAATATCCCCCTTGTATAAATAATGTCACTAATAGCTCTTATATAAATACCCCCCTTGTATTAATAATGCCCCTAATAGCCCTTATATAAATATCATATATCATTAATACAAGGGGGGCTATTCATATAAGGGCTATTATGGGCATTAATATAAGGGAGATTTATATAAGGGCTATTAGGGGAATTATTAATACAAGGGGGAGTTCTATAAGTGCTATTAGGGGCATTATTAATACAAGGGGGGATTTATATATGGGCTATTAGAGGCATTATTAATACAAGGGGGGTATTTATATAAGAGCTATTAGGGGCATCATTAATACAAGGGGGGATATATATAAGGGCTATTAGAGGCATTATTAATACAAGGGGGTATGTATATAAGGACTACTAGGGGCATTATTAATACAAGGGGGTATTATTAATAAGGGGCACTATTTAAGGGGCTTTGTGTATATGGACAATATAGGTCAGGTGCCTGGAGAAGTGAGGAGTCAAAGATGTCTGTGTTGCAAACTTTACAGAGACAGATCACAGCTGGATGAAATGGTTAAGGCGGTCCAAAAAGACTGGAGACTGGAAATGTGAGCGATTAGTCAGAGGTATTCAGTCTAGCAGGGAAAGGGGGCGTCTTTCTGTTATCTGCCTCAGGTAGCAGATAGGCTAAGTTCATCACTGATATACAATATATGTCTCTTCATTATATAAATAAAAATGAGTTTCTGTCTGTTTATCTATCTGTCTGTTCTCTATGCACAACCAAACGACTGAACCGATCTTCACCAAATTTGGCACACAGATACCGAGATGGTTTTAGACCGGGCCTCAACCCTCTCAGATGTACCATTCCTGAGATACAGTATTCTCAAAACAATGACCTACATTAGCCAATACAAACCTACGAGTCTTTCACTCATATTCCAGCTGCCATACACATGGTCACTCCACATGCACACAGCATTATTCGAGGTGTATTCAACACTGATATCCAAACTGAGAATCACGCATAAGAGGATTACATACACAGCTCAGCACATAGTATCAGACATCAGATGATTAGATACACAGGTCAGCACACAGTATCACTTCAGAGGATTAGATACACAGCTCAGCACACAGTATCACACATCCAGGGCTGCACCTCTAATGAGGCGAGGTAAGGCAGCACTTTTGGAGGGGGCGGCAGCCATAGGACTTTTTTTTTTTTTTTTCCCTAAACTAGTCCAGGACAGGGCTACTCTGAAAACAAACCAAGCAGCCCTATCCTGGGCTGGTTTGGACATCTACGTCTGAGCGCAGGTGGCGAATCGAGGCACAGATGTCTTTTGCCAGGTGAAGAGGAGGCGGCACAGGAGCAGCAGCGGCAGGGGATCGCAAAGGTAGGTAAGTAAGAATCTTTTTTTTTTTTTTTTTTTTTTTTTTTTTTTTAATAGGCCTCTATCTGCTGGAGTATCCCCAGGAGGTAGCGGCCTATTTACCTACTTCCCCGGGCCTGCTCATGGCCGCGATCCCCAACTACTGCTATTATTATTTTATTCAGGTGTCTTTTCAGAGCCCCAGGAGAGGTGAGGGAACATAATAACCACTGTTACCTCGTCTCGATCCAGTGTTAATCCTAGCAGGTTTCGGGCCTGTATGGTAATGTCCCAGACCACATGACGTCTGGGACATTACCATACAGGCCTGAAGTCTGCTAGGAGTAACCTCGGATCACGGAGAGGTAAGTAACAGTGTCTATTATTTTTCTTCACCTCCCCTGGGGCTCTGATTATTATACTCAGGGGTATGAAAAGACCTCCAAATAAAATAATAGTTTAGGGGTGGGCCACTATATGGCATAATAGAGTTGAGTGGGCAACTGTGGGGCATAATAGAGGTCACAGGTTCTACTGTGGCCCCTGAAACCTCTATTATGCCCCACATCAGTCCCCTGCAACTTCTATTATGTCCCACAGTCTATTGTGCCATTGTGAGGAGTCAAAGATTTCGGTGTTGCAAATTTTACAGAGTCAAGTCACAGCTGGAAGAAGTGGTCATGGTGGTCCAAAGGGAAGAACCTGGAAATAGGGAAAGACATCTCCTGTAAGTAACAGAATGTTACTGCACTGTATTCACTTTAATGTTACTGCTAGCATTCCCCCCCCCCCACACACACACACACACTGCCTGATGTGGATGATCAAAAGACAAACCATACTTCCCCCCTGGGTCTTGAGTCTGGGGGTATGGGGGCGTCTTTTGATACTCCGCCTCAGGCAGCAGAGAGGCTAGGTTCACCATTGCACACATCAAATGATTAGATACACACCTCAGCACACATTATCGCACATCAGAAGATTAGATACACAGCTCAGCACACACTATCACACATCAGGGAATTAAATACACAGCACAGGTGGTGTTTTGTCCCTCTTCAGTTTTGTGTCTTGTTGGTCCTGCCCTTGGGGCCGTGTTGCGCCTGTGGTAGAGCCTTCTGTGTTGTTTGGTGTTGTATGCTCATGGTGCATGTTTGTCTTTTTTGGCCCACTTTGGGCGATGTGTGGTTGTTCCTGTGCTATTAGACCTGCCCATGGTTGGTCCTCATATTGCATTATTGCTATACCTTGTGGTTTTGTCTGTTTGTTCATTTTATTTTGTTGCAAAATTTTCAATAAAATACAGTTTACACATAAATACACAGCACAAACTATCACAAATAGGAGGATTAGATACACAGCTCAGCACACAGTATTAAGGCCCCTTCACACGGAGTTTACGCTTGGTGTATTCTGTCTACGCTTGGTGTATTCTGTCCATTTTACACGTGTAAAATGTAGGTAGCCATTGAATTCAATGGCTTGTTCGTATAACGCGCATCTTTTTGCACGAGGATTAGATACACAGGTCAGCACATATAGAGTATTAGATACACACCTCAGCACACAGTATCTCAAATCAGAGGATTAGATACACAGCTTAGCACACACTATCACATGTCAGACAATTAGATACACAGCTCAGCACACACTATCACACATCAGATAATCAGATACATAGGTCAGCACATATAGAGTATTAGATACACAGGTCAGCACACAGTATTTCAAATCAGAGGATTAGATACGCATCTCAGCACACACTATCACATGTCAGACGATTAGATACACACATCAGTGCACACTATCATACACCAGGGGATTAGATACACAGCGCAGCACAAACTATCACACATAGGAGGATTAGATACACAGCTCAGCACACAGTATCACACATCAGAGGATCAGATACACAGCTCAGCACACAGTATCACATGTCAGATGATTAGATACACAGCTCAGCATAAACTATCACACATCAGGGCATTAGATACACAGCTCAAAACACACCATCACAAATCAGAGTTTTACTCCAGGTTTCCAGAACAACCCAGCAACTTTTCTTCACTGCTGTAGGTCAGCTTTAAGGGGCAGGGCGCTGTTGATGACACTGTTACACAAGGTCACCTACACACAGCTTTACTCCGGGTATCCACAACAACCTATAGCAGGTTTTTCACTGATATCCAAACTGATACACATGCTCACATGACGCTTATGGACGCACACACAGATGACATACAAAATACACCAATGCAAAACTGGCCAATTTGTATGGGGACGATACATAAACAAAAAATTAAATATACCCGTGCGAAGCCAGGTCCTCCTGCTAGTTGTATATATACAGTCCTATGAAAAAGTTTGGGCACCCCTATTAATCTTAATCATTTTTAGTTCTAAATATTTTGGTATTTGCAACAGCCATTTCAGTTTGATATATCTAATAACTGATGGACACAGTAATATTTCAGGATTGAAATGAGGTTTATTGTACTAACAGAAAATGTGCAATATGCATTAAACCAAAATTTGACCGGTGCAAAAGTATGGGCACCTCAACAGAAAAGTGACATTAATATTTAGTAGATCCTCCTTTTGCAAAGATAACAGCCTCTAGTCGCTTCCTGTAGCTTTTAATCAGTTCCTGGATCCTGGATAAAGGTATTTTGGACAAACAATTCAAGTTCAGTTAAGTTAGATGGTCGCCGAGCATGGACAGCCCGCTTCAAATCATCCCACAGATGTTCAATGATATTCAGGTCTGGGGACTGGGATGGCCATTCCAGAACATTGTAATTGTTCCTCTGCATGAATGCCTGAGGATTTGGAGCGGTGTTTTGGATCATTGTCTTGCTGAAATATCCATCCCCGGCGTAACTTCAACTTCGTCACTGATTCTTGAACATTATTCTCAAGAATCTGCTGATACTGAGTGGAATCCATGCGACTCTCAACTTTAACAAGATTCCCGATGCCGGCATTGGCCACACAGCCCCAAAGCATGATGGAACCTCCACCAAATTTTACAGTGGGTAGCATGTGTTTTTCTTGGAATGCTGTTTCTTTTTGGACGCCATGCATAACGCCTTTTTTTATAACCAAACAACTCAATTTTTGTTTCCAAAATGAAGCTGCCTTGTCCAAATGTGCTTTTTCATACCTCAGGCAACTCTATTTGTGGCGTACGTGCAGAAACGGCTTCTTTCTCATCACTCTCCCATACAGCTTCTATTTGTGCAAAGTGCGCTGTATAGTTGACCGATGCACAGTGACACCATCTGCAGCAAGATGATGCTGCAGCTCTTTGGAGGTGGTCTGTGGATTGTCCTTGACTGTTCTCACCATTCTTCTTCTCTGCCTTTCTGATATTTTTCTTGGCCTGCCACTTCTGGGCTTAACAAGAACTGTCCCTGTGGTCTTCCATTTCCTTACTATGTTCCTCACAGTGGAAACTGACAGGTTAAATCTCTGAGACAACGTTTTGTATCCTTCCCCTGAACAACTATGTTGAACAATCTTTGTTTTCAGATCATTTGAGAGCGGGCTGTCCATGTTCGGCGACCATCAAACTTAACTGAACTTGAATTGTTTTGTAGAAAGAAATGGTCCAAAATACCTTCATCCAGGAACTGATTAAAAGCTACAGGAAGCGACTAGAGGCTGTTATCTTTGCAAAAGGAGGATGTACTAAATATTAATGTCACTTTTCTGTTGAGGTGCCCATATTTTTGCACCGGTCAAATTTTGGTTTAATGCATATTGCGCATTTTCTGTTAGTACAATAAACCTCATTTCAATCCTGAAATATTACTGTGTCCATCAGTTATTAGATATATCAAACTGAAATGGCTGTTGCAAACACCAAAATATTTAGAACTAAAAATGATTAAGATTAATAGGGGTGCCCAAACTTTTTCATAGGACTGTATATATATATATATATATATATATATATATATATATATATATATATGAGTTTCTGTTTATCTGTCTGTCTGTTCTTTACACCCGACCATACGACTGGACCGATCTTCACCAAATTTGGCATATAGATATACCAGGTGTCCGGGAACGTTTTAGGTCTGGACTCAACTCCCTTGGATGTACTGTTCCTGAGATACAGTGTTCCCAAACCAATGACCTGCATTAGCATAGCTCCCAACTGTCCCGCATGTAGCAGGAAAGTCCTGCTTTTATACTCCTGTCCTGTAGTCCTGCACAGCTCCCTGCATATCCCACTATGTCCCTTTAGTGTTTTACTTAACAAACTTTCCTTCGATCACCCCCCGCTCTTATAACAGCGATAAAAGTGGTGGGTGATCGGGGGAAAGCTTGTGGTATTGTATTCTAAAAAACCTGGGGATATGAAACTGGGGGCAGATGGAGGGGGGAAATAAAAGGCAGATGAAGGGGGATATGAAACTGGAGGAGAAATGGTGGGAAATGAAACTGGGGGAAGATGAAATGGGACACAGCTACCATTAATTTATTGACCGCTTCCAACTACCCCCACTGTTAATGTCCAGCTGCTCCAGTTTCATGTCCCCTCTATTTTCCCCCAGTTTAAACTGGGGCACCAGGAGATTGACTTAATACTGTGGGGCAGTTGGAAGGGAACATTATAATGTGGGGACATATAATGTATGGGTGACTGTAAGAGGATAATACTGTGTGGGGGCACATGAAAAATGAATGAGAATGGGCAGAGTCAACATTAAAATAGGCGGAGCTAAATTTGCTGAACCGCACATTTTGTCCCTCTTTCTATTCTTCAAAAGTTGGGAGGTATGCTTTAGCAATACAAACCTGCAAGTCTTTCACTCATATTCCAACTGCCATATATATGGTCACTCCATATGCACACAGCATTACTCCAGGTTTCCATAACTGATATCCAAACTGAGAAACATGCATCAGAAGATTAGGTACACAGCTCAGCACACACCAACACACATCAGATGATTAGATACAAAGCTCAGCACACAGTATCACACATCAGAGGATTGGATACACAGCTCAGCATACACCATCACACATCAGAGGATTATATACACAGCTCAGAACACACTATCACACATCAAAGGATTAGATACACAGCTCAGCATACACCATCACACATCAGAAGATTAGATACATAGCTCAGCACACACTATCACACATCAGAAGATTAGATACAAAGCTCAGCACACAGTATCACACATCAGAGGATTGGATACACAGCTCAGCATACACCATCACACATCAGAGGATTATATACACAGCTCAGCACACACTATCACACATCAGAGGATTAGATACACAGCTCAGCATACACCATCACACATCAGGGGATTAGATACATAGCTCAGCACACAGTATCACACATCAGAGGATTAGATACACAACTCAGAAAACAGTATCAGACATCAGAGGATTAGATACACATCTCAGCACACAGTATCACACATCAGATGATTAGATACACAGCTCAGCACACACTATCACACATAGAGGATTAGATACACAGCTCAGTTTACACTATCACACATCAGGGGATTAGATACACAGATCAGCACAAACTATCACAGATCATAGGATTAGATACACAGCTCAGCACACAGTATTGCACATAAGAAGATTAGATACACAGGTCAGCACACATCAGAGGATTAGATTTTAAGGTGAACACAGTATCACACATCATAGGATTAGATACACAGCTCAGCACACACTATCACACATCAGAGAATTAGATACATAGCTCAGTACACAGTATTGCACATCAGAGGATTAGATACACAAGTCAGCACACAGTATCACACAACAGATGATTAGATACACAGCACAGAACACAGACTAATCTCTTCTCATTAAAGTCTTCTTTACTTGTGATAGATGATGGTTATGCATAGAGATGAGCGAGTAGTATTCGATCGAATATTACGGTATTCGAAATACTCGTACTCGATCGAGTACCACTCGCTATTTGAATGGAAAAGTTCGATGCAGAACCAGCATTGATTGGCCGAATGCTATTCAGTCAGCCAATCAACGCTGGTTCTTCTCCGACCTTTAGAAGTCTTCTCCGTGCAGCTTCCCCGCGGTGTCTTCTGGCTCTGAATTCACTCTGCCAGGCATTTTCTAGTGCGGGCATGCGCAGTCGGCTCTGCCCAGGCCCGATGCCTGGCAGAGTGAATTCAGAGCCGAAAGATGCCGCGGGGACGCTGCACGGAGAAGACTTCTCGGAGGATCCAGCCCGACCCTCACTCGTGGACTTGGTAAGTGTAATTTGATCGAATGTTGCCTACCCCTGAAACGAGCATTTTCCCCCATAGACTATAATAGGATTCGATATTCGATTCAAGTAGTCGAATATTGAGCGGCTACTCGAAACGAATATCAAATATCGAACATTTTACTGTTCGCTCATCTCTAGTTATGCATAGAATGAAAACTTTCAGTGGCAATTTGACAACAGTTGACAGATGATGAGGTAAAAGTAACAGTCAGGCAAACAGTATGCTTACCCTGTCATGGGCGATGTACTAACAGAGAACCTGTACCCTTAACCAAAAGTGTCCTAGATTGTCCAGCTCATGGAGCCAGATGACGTTGCTGCCAGGAGTGAAGTGCATGGTGGCAGGTAGGCATCATCAGGTCTGATAAGGTGTCTGGTGGCAGAGAGGCATTATCATGGGCTAGTGAGGTGGCAGAGAGGCATCATCATGGCTAGTGAGGTGTCTGGTGGCAGGGAGGCATTATCAGGGCTGGTGAGGTGTCTGGTGGCAGAGAGGAATCATTATGATTAGAGAGGTGCCTTGGGGCAGGTATGTATCATCATGGCTAGAGAGGAGCCTGGTGGCAGGTAGGGAATCATCAGGATAGCTGAGGTGTCTGGTGGCAGGGACACATCATCATGGTTAGTGAGAATTCTGGTGGCATGGAGCAATCATTATGACTAGAAAGGTGCCTGGTGGCAGGTAGGGAATCATCAGGACTGGTGAAGTGTCTGGTGGCAGGGAGGAATCATCATGGCTAGAGAGTAGTCTGATGGCAGGGAGGCATCATCATGGCTAGTGAGGTGTCTGATGGCATGGAGGTATCGTCGGGGCTAGCGAGGTGTCTGGTGGCACTGTGGCAAGGAGACATTATCAGGCCTGGTGGGGTATCTGGAGGCGGGGGGGGGGGGGGGGGACATAGTTAAGAGGGAGGAACATCACAGAAGAGTTGTAATAAAAGTATGGCTGCAGCACTGTTTTCTCTCAGAATGTGGTTGTGTACAACAAGGAGCAGTCTTTGCCTTCTTCTATCCATTACCAATAATGTTCTGCCATTTTGCCAGGAATAACTGTACAATAGCATATAGCAGAGAAAAGCCAAAGTGACTATAATATAGGAGATTCAGGAACACTGAACTGCAAACATAGAGCATGTCACGTCACAGGTATGACACAGGAAAAACACAATCTATAAGCTGAGAAAGAAAAATATAATCGCTATAGTCTTTACTAATAATCTTTATCAGAGCAAAGGTAGGAAGGCTGCATGCTGTCTGTGATCCAGAAGCAGATACGAGGACATAGAAGACTTTTCATACATTTTAAGATCTGACACTTGCAGACTCCTCAGTCTTTTGCACAGAGCAACATTTTGCAGATCTGTGTGTGCAGGCTCTGAGGAAAATCAACTGCTAATTAGCTTGAAGAGAGACACCTAGTGGCAGGAAAGTTAGAGAGGTTTTTCAGGCAGAAAGTAACTGCATTTTTAATTAAAGTGCATTACATTTTGGTCCAGAATCACATGTTCTATGAAATGAGACTAAGTTGTCTGAAAAGTTATTGACCATTTACGCAATTGATTCATTGACTACTGCAAAACACCATCAACTAACATCAGTAAGTAATCCATTTTTACTTTCTTGGGGTCCTGTATTTTGGAAAGTGACAAGTACTACTAATATGAATTTTCCAATGTTAGGGTGCATTCACACTGAGTAAACGCTAGCTTATTCTGAACGTAAAACACGTTCAGAATAAGCGGCGTCTAAAGCAGCTCCATTCATTTCTATGGGAGCGGGGATACGAGCGCTCCCCATAGAAATGAATGGGCTGCTTCTTTCACTCCGTGCAGTCCCATTGAAGTGAATGGGGAGTGCCGGCGTGTACGCTCCGGCATGAGCAGAGCTTGCCGTATACGCCGGCACTCCCCATTCACTTCAATGGGACTGCTCACAGTGAAAGAAGCAGCCCATTCATTTCTATGGGGAGCGCTCGTATCCCCGCTCCCATAGAAATGAATGGAGCTGCTTTAGACGCCGCTTATTCTGAACGTGTTTTACGTTCAGAATAAGCTAGCGTTTACTCAGTGTGAATTCACCCTTAGGATAACAGATGCAGTTCTGAGCCAAAGTGATAATCAGTACTACAGTGAGTACGGAAAGTATTCAGACCCCTTTACATTTTTTTCATTACAGCCATATGCTAAAAGCAAAAAAGTGAATTCTATTTTTCATTAATGTACACTCAGCACCCCATCTTGGCAGAACCCCCCCCCCCAGAAATGTAGATATTTTTGCTATTTTATTAAAAAAGGAAAAACTGAAATATGACATGGTCATAAGTATAGATGAGCGAGTACTGTTCGGATCAGCCTATATAAGACCTCACAGCTCACAGTGCATGTCAGAGCAAATGAGAATCATGAGGTCAAAGGAACTGCACAAGGAGCTCAGAGACAGAATTGTGCAAGGCACAGATCTGTCCAAGGTTACAAAAGAATTTCTGCAGCACCCAAGGTTCCTAAGAGCACAGTGGTCTCCATAATACTTAAATGGAAGAAGTTAGGGTCAACCAGAACTCTTCCTAGACCTGGCCGTCTAACCAAACTGAGCAATCGTGGGGGAAGAGCCTTGGTGAGAGAGGTAAAGAAGAACCCAAACATCACTGTGGCTGAGCTCCAGAGATGTAGTAGGGAGGTGGGAGAAAGTTCCACAAAGTCAACTATCACTGCAGCCCTCCACCATTCCGGGCTTTATGGCAGAGTGGCCTGAAGGAAGACAATCCTCAGTGCAAGATATATGGAAGCCCGCATAGAGTTTGCCATAAAACACATGCAGGACCCCCAGAGTGTGAGAAATAAGATTCTCTGGTCTGATGAGACAAAGATTGAACTTTTTGGTGTTAATTCTAAGCGGTATGTGTGGAGAAAACCAGGCACTGCTCATCACCAATACAATCCCAACAGTGAAACATAGTGGTGGCAGCATCATGCTATGGGGGTGTTTTTCAGCTGCAGGGACAGCACGACTGGTTGTAATTGATGAATGCAGCCAAGTACAGAGATATCCCGGAAGAAAACCTCTTCCGGAGTGCTCTGGAAGGTTCACCTTCCAACAAGACAATGACCCTAAACCAGGGGTGAACCTGCCCCTGTCGCCGCCCGAAGCGAACGAGAGAAATCCGCCCCCCCGCCGGGGAGGGGCGGGGCTTAGCGGAGGGGCGGGGCTTAGCGCCGTTCACAGGCATGAGAGCAGGCCTGCTCTCTGCCTGAGTGTGAGGGGAGGCTGCCAGAGCAGCGCTGCTTCAGCGGCCTCCCCAGTCCACCGCTCAGTACTAAGCCAGTCCAGGACAGCTTGTCCTGGACTGGCTTAGGTAAGAAAAAATGCCGCCCTCCCTGAGGCCCTGCCATAGCGCCGCCTGAAGCGCTCGCTTCAGGTTGCCTCATGGGAGGTGCGGCACTGCCCTAAACACACAGCTAAAATAACAAAGGAGTGGCTTCAGAACAACTCTGTGACCATTCTTGGCTGGCCCAGCCAGAGCCCTGATCTCAACCCAATTGAGCGTCTCTGGAGAGACCTGAAAATGTCTGTCCACCAACGTTCATCACCCAACCTGACAGAACTGGAGAGGATCTACAAGGAAGAAAGGCAGAGTATCCCCAAATCCAGATGTGAAAAGCTTGTTGCATCATTCCCAAGAAGACTCATGGCTGTACTAGCTCAAAAGGGTGCAAATACTAAATACACAGCAGAGGGTCTGAATACTTATGATCTGTGATATTTCAGTTTTTCTTTTTTAATAAATTTGAAAAAATATCTACATTTCTGTTTATTTCTGTCAAGATGGTGCTGAGTGTACATTAATGAGAAACAAAATGAACTTTTTTGCTTTTAGCCAATGGCTGCAATGAAACAAAGAGTGAAAAATTTAAAGGGGTCTGAATAATTTCCGTACCCACTGTAGATACACTGATCAGAGTGGTAAACACGGCGCTGTGTGTACAACACCCCTGAGCCCCAACAACTCCAACCCTACAATGGTGTTCACCAGAACTCCAGATGGTGGGGATGTACTTGACTGCACTGCTGGGCAGAGCAGTACGGGTCAGGAAATGCCAAACACAAAGTGCACCACAAATCCCAGTAAACCAGACTCTGAGATCTCCTACCAGCAGGTGTTTTGGGTAGCGGTGCAGGTCCAAGGATCCAGAAGGCTGAGGCAGGTGGTCAGAAGGTGGTGGCAGAGAGTAAAGGGTAGTCATACGGTCCGGGTCGTCAACAAAAGGGTAACACAGTACAGTGGGTAATCCAAAGGAAATGTCAGGCAGGCCAAGTCGGTAACAGGAGCGGTAGAGCAGTACAAAACGGTGATCAGGAAGCAGAGGTCTAGAGGCAAGCCGGGGTCATAAACAGGAGCAGGCACAGTATACAAATCAGAAATGCAAAGGCAGGGTCAGAAGTCAAGGCAAGGGGTCAGAAACACAGGCAAGCAGATAACATGAGAAACACTTACTATCAGGAAATGGGGTACAACTCTATACCCAGCGGTGGTCCGGAGCCAGAGCCCTCTTTAAATAGGCTCCAGCCCACCGCCATGCCGCCACCGGAAGTCCCCTGTCCAGCTCAGCAGGAGACCCGTGCACAATGCTGCGGAAGTTCTGGCCTGTCTCCCGAGACCCGGAAGCAGGGAACTTAGGAACGCAGACATCCTGACATCCAGACTTGGGGTTTGTTCATGCAACAGGATCTTATACTCATTGATCTTATATTCATCCGTGAAACAGTATAAGTTTAATCCGCGAAAACAAATTGAGAAACAATATGTTCTATTATTTAACGGATCCATCACGTAGACCTTTAAAAAAATGGCCATGAGAATAGGTTCAGTATTACAGAGACACGTGCCGTTTGTTAAAAATAAAAAAAAAGCAAACAGCTGGCACGTGGCCGTGAAAGCCTGTCATGTGAATAAGCACTTACAATGTTTTCTCTGTTCAGTACTCCACTGCTCTGCCCACATAAGAGCACTGATACTTTTGCTTGCAATTTTGGAAAGCTGATGCTCATGATGATGTGCTATAGATCCCCTTGTAATTGCTGCAGTATATGGATTTATGGGAGGGATAGATACAAAGATAAATGTATCTCAGTGGCAGTCTATACAGTTTCTGTGGAGCCCATGAAAAGAGTCTACATAGTCTACTTTGTCAGTTTTTCTAATGGCAATTTGCATATACTACAGAAGGTTATAAAGAGTGATCAGCTTAACAGCAATTACTTGAGAAGTCAATATTTGCCTAGATAATGAACTTTATCCCCCAAAACACATTTCAACATCATTGCAGCCCTGCCTTAAAAGGACCAGCTAACATCGTTTCAGTGATTGCTCCATTAACACAGGTGTGGGTGTTGATGAGGACAGGGCTGGAGATCAATCTGCCATGATTAAGTAAGAATGACACCACTGGACACTTTTAAAGAGGCTGGTGCTTGGCATCATTGTTTCTCTTCTGTTAACCATGGTTAACTCTAAAGAAACACGTGCAGTCATCATTGCACTGCACAAAAATGGCCTAACAGGGAAGAGTATCGCAGCTAGAAAGATTGCACCTCAGTCAACAATCTATCACATCATCAAGAAGAGAAGTTCCATTGTTGGCAAAAAGGCTCCAGGGCGCCCAAGAAAGACCAGCAAACGCCAGGACCGTCTCTTAAAAGTGTTTCAGCTGCGGAGTCGGGCTACCAGCAGTGCAGAGCTTGCTCAGGAGTGGCAGCAGGCAGGTGTGAGTGCATCTGCACGCACTGTGAGACGGAGACTCTTGGAGTAAGGCCTGGTCTCAAGGAGGGCAGCAAAGAAGCCACTTCTCTCTAGAAAAAACATCAAGGACAGACTGATATTCTGCAAAAGGTACAGGGTGTGGACTGCTGAGGACTGGGGTAAAGTCATTTTCTCTGATGAATCCCCTTTTCGATTGTTTGGGACATCTGGAAAACAGCTTATTCGGAGAAGACGAGGTGAGCGCTACCACCAGTCTTGTGTCATGCCAACTGTAAAGCATCCTGAAACCATTCATGTGTGGGGTTGCTTCTCAGCCAAGGGAATCGGCTCTCTCACAGTCTTGCCTAAAAACACAGCCATGAATAAAGAATGGTAACAGAATGTCCTCCAAGATCAACTTCTCCCAACCGTCCAAGAGCAGTTTGGCGATCAACAATGCCTTTTCCAGCATGATGGAGCACCTTGCCATAAAGCAAAGGTGATAACTAAATGGCTCAGGGAACAAAACATAGAGATTTTGGGTCCATGGCCTGGAAACTCCCCAGATCTGAATCCCATTGAGAACTTGTGGTCAATCATCAAGAGATGGGTGGACAAACAAAAACCTACAAATTCTGACAAAAAGCAAGCATTGATTGTGCAAGAATGGACTGCTATCAGTCAGGATTTGATCCAGAAGTTGATTGAGAGCATGCCAGGGAGAATTGCAGAGGTCCTGAAGAAGAAGGGTCAACACTGCAAATATTGACTTGCTGCATTAGCTCATTCTAACTGTCAATATAAGCTTTTGTTACTCATAATATGATTGCAGTTATATTTCTGTATGTGATAAAAACATCTGACAAACACACATAAAAACCAGAGGGCAGCAGATCATGTGAGAATATAAGATTTGTGGCATTCTCAAAACTTTTGGCCATGATTGTATGCAGGAATTTCTCTGGGGAGTAGGGGGGCTACAATGTTAATAGCCTAAGGATTATAGAATGGAGATAGGAGGCAAACAAGCACCTCTTATCTTATTATTATTTTTAGGATGTGGTAGTGTTGACCTTCACCAGTAGGTCACCTCCTTTTCCTTATGGACACCCCAGGACAGATATAACATGTAAATAGTAAGCTGATAAATACAATGATATGACTGAGTAATGCTACATTGGTGGATGAGCCCTGTACAGCCTCATGGCATCCGCTCTCCTGAATGAAGATGATATTGTATGCACTGAAGCCTGATGCTGGTGCTCCAGGAACCTGCAATGCAGTCATTCAGCCAGTACGATATGTCATATGGATGCAGCTTTACATGCCAGCATTAGGTGGCTGCTTCTAGGGAATACATTCTCATCCAGTTTTATTATCTTTTGTTAATATGGATGTTATGCCTCGGTACCGATATGATACGTATGAAGTATAAAGATTTAATGGAACATGCCCAGATGAGATAAGGTATGTTGGCAGAATATTTCATTAATATCATTCCCGTATTTTATAACTACACAAGTCTTCTTTCTGACTTCTGAGGTTTCTGTAACAGTGAAAGCCTAACCATCATCTACATTTATTTGGTGATGGGAGATCCAGGAAGACAGTGGTCTTATGAACATGTCCTCTATAGTATGCGGCTCGTCTGGTATGCAGTATAATACTTTATCACTAGGTGGCACTATAATAGCGTGCAGTGTACATGCCACTACTGCACTGCCCCATGATCAGCTGTCATACCCGTCTTATTGTTTTGGCCTTTTTAATCTCTAGGTTCAATGCAACAAAATGGTTTTCTAGCAATATAATTTTTTAATTTGCCGCCCCGATCTCTGCTAGTATTTTAACTGTGTTAGAAAGGATCAGTAGACCTGGCTTTAGTTACTTTTTTTTTCCCTCTTATCAGTATATCTTTGGAGGATGGGAGTACCCATAGGAAACCCACACAAACATGGGGAGAACATACAAGCTCCTTGCAGGTGTTGTTCTTGATTGGATTCAAACCCAGGACTCCAGCACTGTAAGGCTGCAATGCTAACAACTGAGCCAACATGCTGCCTTGGGCTTTAGATACTTTCATCAAACTTTGGATATATTAGGCAGTGACAAGGACAGTGACAAGGTCTTGGTTCCCATTGAAGCCACATGAAAGAAGTTTTATTGTATCTCTCTATATTATAAAAATGAATTCCTGTCCAAAGAACTGGACTGATCTTCACCAAATTTGGCACACAGATACTTCAAGTGTCCGGGAAGGTTTAAGATGAGAACCCAATTCACTCGGACATACCGTTCTGGAGATACAGCTTTCTCAAAACCCTGACCCCCCCCCCATTAGCCATAACAAACCTGCAAGTCTTTCACTCATATTCCAACTGCAATACACACGATCACTCCACATGCACAATACAACACTGATATCCAAACTGAGATACACGCATCAAAGGATTAGATACACAGGTCAGCACACAGTATCACATGTCAGAGGATTAGATCGCACGTCTGCACACAGTACCACAAACCGAAAGATTATATATGCGCGTCTGCATACAGTTCCACTAGCCAAGGGATTAGATGCGCGCATCTGCACACAGTTCCACATGCCAGAGGATTAGATACATGCGTCTACACAAAGTACCACACGATGGAGGATTGGATACACAGGTCAGCACACAGTATCACATGGCAGAGGATTAGATACACATGTATGCACACAGTTCTACACACCAGAGGATTAGATACGCCCATCTGCACAAATTACCACACGCCGAAAGATTACATATGTGCATCTGCACACAGTTCCACATGTCAGAGGATTAGATACATGCGTCTGCACAAAGTACCACACGCTGGAGGATTAGATACACAGGTCAGCATACCGTATCACACGCCAGAGGATTAGATGCGCGCGTCTGCACAAAGTACCACATGGCTAAAGATTAGATATGCGTGTCTGCAGAAAGTACTACACACTGGAGGATTAGATACACAGGTCAGCACACAGTATCACACGGCATAGGATTAGATATACGCATCTGCACACAGTTCAACACACCAGAGGATTAGATGCGTGCTTCTGCACAAAGTACCACACACAGAAAGATTAGATACACGTGTCTCCACAGAGTTCCACATGCCAGAGGATTAGATACGCGCATCTGCACAAAGTACCACATGCTGGAGGATTAGATACCCAGGTCAGCACACATTATCACACGCCAGAGTGTTAGATACGCACGTCTGCACAAAGTACCACTGTGTGTGGAGCGGTCCTGCTGGCGGTCTGTGCATCCTACCGTCAGTTCATTGGTATCATAGCAGTTTTTACTGCTGATAATGTAATGTGCATAACCTGAATACCCCTGATGATTCTCAATCCGAGATGAAACGCGTAGGGTTAAGTTTGCAGAAGTTAGATGTATGTCTGGAGATTATGGTCTGAAGCTTTGAGATCTTTTGGTGGTACTGTCATCTTACTTACTTCCCTGTTGGTGTGGCGTTAGGCCAGTAGCCTCAGGGGGGAGGGGAAGGCACCCACTTGTTCTTACTATACATACATCTCTGAGTCAATATCATATTTCAGCACCAATAACATCCTGGCATACTATCCACTATTTCTTATGGAGTGAGGGTATTAGTACAAAGGGACTGTAATCAGTATCATCTGTCCCTGATTCTGCCCCACTTCTTTAAGTCTTATTGAGTGTTGCATGAAACATTGTTGCACACTTGTTTATGTCTGGCGATTTCATTGCCTGGGTGACCGGATTAATATTTGTTTTTACTTTTTTTTTCTATTTTTTATCAATAGATCAATAAAGGTGAAGCTTTAACTATTTATTTTTTGTACTCATCCAGGATCAGTTTCCCCTCAGTGATTTGTCTGCACAAAGTACCACACTACGGAGGATTAGATATGCAAGTCTGAACAAAGTACCACATGCCGAAAGATTAGATACTGGCGTCTGCACAAAGTACCACACGCCGAAAGATTAGATACTGGGGTCTGCACACAGTTACAGATCCCAGAGGATTAGATACGCGCGTCTACACAAAGTACCACATGCTGGAGGATTAGATACACAGGTCAGAACACAGTGTCACACACCAGAGGATTAGATACGTGCGTCTGCACACAGTTCCACTTGCCAAAAGATTAGATATGCGTGTCTGCACATAGTTCCATATGCCAGAGGATTAGATACATGTGTCCGCACAAAGTACCAGACGCCAGAGGATTAGATACACAAGTCAGCACATAGTATCACATGCCAGAGGATTAGATACATGCGTCTTCACACAGTACCACATGCCAGCCGGAGGATTAGATACGCGCATCTGCACACAGTACCACAAGCCAGAGGATTAGATACGCATGTCTTAACACACCATACGCCAGAGGATTAGATACGCGCCACGGCACACAATACCACAGGCCAGAGGATTGGATACGTGCCATTGCACACAATACCACATGCTGGAGGATTAGATACGCACGTCTGCATACAGTTCCACACGCCGCAGGATTAGATACATTCCACTGCACACAATACCACATGCCGGAGGATTGGATACGCGCCAATGCACACAGTTACACACACCGTGGGATTAGATACGCGCATCTACACATGATTCCACATCCTCGAGAATTAGATACGCACTTCAACACATAGTATCACACGCCAGAGGATTAGATACGCGCATCTTCACACAGTTCCACGTGACGGAGGATTAGAAACGTCCATCTATACACAGTTACACACGCCGCAGGATTAGTTACGCACGTCTTTACACAATATCACATGCTGAAGGATTAGATATGCACATCTGCACACAGTTCCACATACCTGCAAGATTGGATACGCACGTCTGCGCACAGTTCAACACTCCGGAGGATTAGATATGCGCGTCTGCACACAATACCACACAATGTAGGATTAGATACGCACCACTGCACACAATACCACACGCCGGAGGTTTGGAGATAGGCCAATGCACACAGTTACACACGCCACAGGATTAGATACACGCATCTACACACAATTCCACATGCCGGAGGATTAGATACGCGAGTCTGCACACAGTTCTACACGCCGCGAGATTAGATACGTGCATCTAAACACAATTCCACATGCCAGAGGATTAGATACGCACCTCAACACATAGTACCACATGCCAAAGAATTAGATACGCGCGTCTTCACACAATTCCACACGCAGGAGGATTAGATACGTGCATCTATACACAATTACACATGCCGCAGGATTAGATATGCACATCTTTACACAATACCACATGCTGGAGGATTAGATATGCACGTCTGCACACAGTTCCACATGCCGCAAGATTAGATATGCGCGTCTGTGCACAGTTCCACACGCCAGAGGATTAGATACACACGTCTGCACACAATACCACACAATGGAGGATTAGATACGCACCACTACACACAATACCACACTCCAGAGGATTGAATATGCGCCAATGCACACAGTTACACATGCTGCAGGATTAGATACGTGCATCTACACACAATTCCACATGCCGGAGGATTAGATACATGAGTCTGCACACAGTTGCACATGCCAGAGGATTAGATACGCACCTCAACACATAGTACCCCATGCCAGAGGATTAGATACGCGCATCTTCACACAGTTTCACACACTGGAGGATTAGATACCTGCATCTATACACAGTTACACAGCCGCAGGATTAGATACGCATCTTTACACAATACCACACAATGGAGGATTAGATACGCGCCACTGCAAACAATACCACACGGTGGAGATTAGATACACATTACTGCACACAATACCACACTGCAAAGGATTAGATACCACACACTGGAGGATTAAATACACACGTCTGCACACAGTACCACAAGCCGGAGGATTAGATATGCGCATATGCACAAAGTACCAAGCGCCAGTGGATTATATACATGCTTCTTCACACAATTCCACACGCCAAAGGATTAGATACGCACCACTGCACACAATACCACACTCCAGATTAGATACATGGCTCTGCACAGAGTACCACATATTAGAGTTTTGCTCCAGGTTTCCATAGCAACCCAGCCATTTTTCTTCACTGCTTTATGTCAGCTTTAAAGGGACAGGGCGCTGTGGATGACACTGTTACACAGGGTCACATACACACAGCTTTACTCCAGGTCTCCCTAACAACCAATCGCAGGTTT
This sequence comes from Leptodactylus fuscus, assembly GCF_031893055.1. Lineage (NCBI taxonomy): Eukaryota > Metazoa > Chordata > Amphibia > Anura > Leptodactylidae > Leptodactylus > Leptodactylus fuscus. Next base: position 125,161,208 of record NC_134270.1, on the reverse strand, counting down.
TTGACTGATATCCAAAATGAGATACACATGATCATATGATGCTTATGGACACACACAAACGATATACAAAATACACCAGTGCAAAACTGGACAATTCTTATGGGGCCACTACACAAACTCTGCTAGTACTGTATAAAAGTGGTCTTATAGAGAGGTGGCCTTCTCAAAGAGTATGGCTAATATCAAAAACTGAAAATCCATCAAGGAAAACAGTCTGTTGTAGGGAGGTGGTCTTCTCAAAGTGGTGGCCTCTTGAAGAGGTTTCACTGTCACTGTCATAGCAATTTCTGCCATCAAAACAAATTTTCCTTTGCAATGTAGCTATCCTCATGTCCAGGCGTCCACCCCTCTCTTCCCAAATGACCATTCTACCATCATGTCTGCTTACATTGCAACCTGCACCTGTACCCTCTTCCTAAATTTCTTAAACCCCTATAACAGTTTTCCCTGTCTCCTGCTCAGGCTTTGAACCAACTAGCTAAGGCTGCGTTCACACAGAGTTTTTTGGTCAGGAATACGGTCAGGAAACTGACTCAAATTCCTCCTTCTAAAAACGCCTCACCGTAGGACCCCAGTAGATCCCATATTATCACCGGTTCAAGTGATAATGCATATGCTCGCAGCTCTCATTTCATTCAGTGTGCAGGGAGAGGAGAACAATTTCTTATTCTCCTGTCACTTTCACTTGGAATGACCCAAGGGGATGGACTTTACTCATGAAATAACCCCTGCATAAGATCGACTCTGCTACCAAACCAGTTTGCTCATCTCTACTTAGGAGCTAGAGGACTGCTCTCTCCTCCTTTATGCTGGTGGTCTGCAACATTGCAATAGTGGACAATGGAACCTTGGTTGGTGAAAACACAATAAACAGTTATATTTCCCTTCTTTCATCTCTCTTCAGCATCCTCACAGTGTCCGTCGCTCTCTCTGGGTCTTCTTCCAGCCTCCTGGTTGATGTCGTGCTGCGGGAGACCACTAAGGCTCAATCACACGGGGAGCAACCAGGATATGACAGCTTAACCCACATGACTACTGAGGCCCAATCATAGGCCTCCGTGGTCCCATAGGGTGTGTGACATCACCCAGGAGGCCAGAAGACGACCTCAAGGGTGCCCAGGAGAAGTGATAAAAGGTGAATATAACTGATACATTTCTGTACCTCCCTGAGCCTCTGCTTATTAGAGTTTGGGGTCTGAAGAGACCCTACAGCAGTGATGGTGAACCTATGGCACGCGTGCTAGAGAGGGCACACAGAGCCCCCTCTGCCGGCACACGTGCAGTCACCTGGATTGCTCATTATGGGGAATCCAGTATAGGAGGGGCCCTTCAGATAAAGTATATTTGTGTGTACTGTCTGGGGAGGGGGCTACTGTGGGCCATTTCATGCTGTGTGTGTGGGGGGGGGGCTACTGTGGGCCATTTCATGCTGTGTGGGGAGGGGGCTACTGTGGACCATTTCATGTTGTGTGGGGAGGAGGCTACTGTGGAACATTTCATGCTGTGTGTGTGGGGGGGGGCTACTGTGGACCATTTCATGCTGTGTGGGGAGAAGGACTACTGTGGAGTATACAGGTATAATCCTTTGTGAGGGCCACTGCGGGCACATGTACTGTATGAGGGGGCCACTGGGGGACAGACTGTACTGTGTGTGGGGGCCACTGCGTGGCAGATTGTACTGTGTGTGGGGGCACTCTGTCTCAAAAAGTTTCGCCATCACTGCCCTAGAGTATAATAAGGGTTTGAAGATGATAAATCCCCACAGTCTCTGGTTCATGTCAAGGCCAAAACTTTGGAAATATTTAAAGGGGTTGTCGCACGTCGCATACTCACCCATCTTCGTTCCTCTAAAATCTTCTGTCTTCCGGCTTTGTCTCGTCATTGGTGGGCGGGGTCACATATGCAAAGCCAAGCGGCGAGATGCCGCCGGCCCTGCGTGCACGCTCATACACCAGTCTACCCTTCACAATGCGAATACAGACCCGACACCCTGCCGGGGAGTTAGATGCCGGCACAGGTGAAGCCAGCAACATCGCTGTGCTTCTGCCCTGCATGAAGACAGCAGGGGCAGAAGCGATGCTGTTATTCCGCTCCTCCGCCCCCCGCCCCAGAATAGCAGCATCGCTTCTGCCGCTGCTTGCTTCATGCAGGGCAGAAGCATAGCGATGTTGCTGGCTTCACCTGTCCCCCAAAGGGTAAACTACCCCTCCTCCAGGCTCGCTCCCGTGTACTTAGCCCCTCCTCCCTCCCCCCTGAGAGCAGGCAGACACATCACTTGACTCAGGAGCAGCTAGGTCAGGGCTGTGGCCACAGAAAAAATGAATAAAGTGAGATAGTGGCCAAACAAAGCAGTTTTGCTGAAGCATTGTATTTAGGAAAAGTCTTACATTCACATTTACAAGCATTATAGATAGGATCCTTTATGACGGGACAACCCCTTTAAGTTGAATCCTGTTTGCTCATCTCTAATTATCTATTATATTACTGTGTATTATCCTGTACCTGTATTACTATGCTGCTGTAACATGCTGAAATTTCCCCAATGTGGAACTATTAAAGGATTATCTTATCTTATCTTGTCTTAATTGACAGTAGCATTTATTTTTTATTTTTTTCTCTTCAGATGTGTGGTCTGCAGCATTCCTATGAGGGACAATTGAACTTACTTTAGAAGTAAATAGAATTGGTAGTAAGACAAGGGAGCGCTCACCAATTGTGCTAAAACAATTCCAGCTTTATTTCTGTTCCAGTAAAACAAATACAGATGTAGAGAGGTTCCAGCAGCTTTTAAAGCGACAGCCGTTTCACGCAATAAAGCGATTCGCCTGGCCCTTTCTTTGGAAGTCACTCTTGCAGCTCATTGGCATCACATATGGTCCCTACAATTACGGATTGTTGTTATGCTGATTTTTATAATCTGTGAAGTCTAGAGCATTTGCCTTTGGAGTGTTTCTTTTTACATTTGACATCTTATATGGTTCTAATACACTACACATGTAGAGTACCTGTTTCTGGATTCCTTATCCAATGTTTTCAATTTGGATCAATGAATATTTATGATTGAGATGTTCATGACAGATATGGAATACAAACTGGGTTGGCTGTACTGGTAATACCCATAGCCTTTAAAGAGGACTCTCCTGGCATATCTACTTGTGTCCCCCATTATTTATAAATTCTGGAACACCTTTATTCAGAACTGTGGGCTGAGCCTTTCTCTGTTATTCCTTATAGAAACATACAAATAAATTGACAATTGGGTGTTACCAATTTGGGCAGTCTGACACTCTGCGATCAATATTGTCAGTGTAAGGGCTCGTTCACATCTGCGCCCGGTCTCCGTTCTGCAGGTTTCCGTTTCCTGCACAAAACTGAGCAGGAGACGGAAAACTGCAGGACTCTTTCATACCCATTCATGTCCGGCCGTGAGTGTCGGTGAGCGTTTTATGCTCTCCGCCGCGAAACCGATTTTATAAAATCGGACACAGAGTCGGACATGCAGTACTCTGTGTCCGGTTTAAAAAAAAACGGTTTTGCGGCGGAGAGCATAAAACGCTCACGGCCGGACCCGCTCTGACAGCTTTTCGTCTTCTGCATGCAGAAGACGGAAAGCTCAGAACGGAGTCCGAGCGCTAGTGTGAACCTAGCGTCAGACTGTATAGGGACACAAATGGGGAACTTTTTCACGAGGAATAACAAAGGTATGCAGAAATGTTACTTCTTGAAGATTATTTATTAAAACAGGCATGTGGTGACAGGTCTACCTTAATGTGATTCTTGTTTCTGTTCAGCGGAGTCCATTTTCTGACTGGCGTCAGCAGGGACCTGCAATTTGTTTACTGAGGTCCCCACTGAGGCCTGTGTTTGAAGCAGTGGCCTGCCCTTGAAAGGACCTTTCACTACCTAGTCCAAATCTTTGCACCATTTGGCGTTACTCCATTGATTCCAATGCAGTTGGATTTCTTTTTCTCTAGCCCCCATTGTTGCTGAATAGAGAGGAGCGAACACTGTTCGGATCAGCCGATCTGAACAGCACGCTCCCATAGAAATGAATGAAAGCACCTGGCACGCAGACATTGCCCGCAGCCGGCTGCTTAACCCCCGCGTGCCGGCCGCTTCCATTAATTTCTATGGGAGCGTGCTGTTCGGAACGGCTGTTCCGAACAGTGTTCGCTCATCTCTATTCCTGAACAATCAATGCTGTTAGTTTTGGTGCCTGATATGCTATTTAGGCTCTGTACTGTCAGGAGGGCAGTTTAAGGCGGGAGCAGACAAGGGATGGGATTCTGAGCTCTGACACCGGCTGCCTCTGATTGTTGCTCTAAATCACAACCCCTTCCTGACACCACCCTTATAATTGTACAGAGCATATCGGGCACCAAAATTAACAGCACTGAATTATTAACAGAGCTGGCAGAGGTGGCGAAAGATCCTCTTTAAATGGTGCTCAACAGGGCAACAGTTGTGCTACCCAATTCAATGACACAGACTAGGATTGCCTTAGAGACCTGGGAGCTTTTTAGGTTGTCTCATTATCATTCTCTAAAAGCCAAAACTTTTTTTAATTTGTCACTGAGGTAGAAAACTCTGCTAAATTTGATTAACTCTTTTTGAGGTAGAATTTAAAGGGATTCTACCATTAAAAAACTTTTTTTTCTAGGTAACACGTCGGAATAGCCTTTAGAAAGGCTATTTGTCTCCTACCTTTGGAAGTGATCTCCGCCGCGCCGTTCGTTCGAAATACCGGTTTGTACCGGTATGCTAATTAGTTCTCTCGCAGCGATGGGGGCGGGCCCCAGTGCAGGAAATGCGATGGGGGCGTCCCCATTGCTGCTCGAAAACAGACTCCAGCGCCGCCTCTGTCTTCTTCTGCATCCTCCCCTTCCTTCTTCGACTTGACATCGGACACCTGCGCAGTACGCTCTGTTCGGCGAACTTGCGGTGTTGGCACTATGGCCGCGGGCATATGCAGTACGTTCGGCGAAGTTCGCCGAACAGAGCGTACTGCGCAGGCATCCGACGTCAAGCCAAAGAAGGAAGGGGTGGATGCAGAAGAAGACAGAGGCGGCGCTGGAGTCGGTTTTCGAGCAGCAATGGGGACGCCCCATCGCTGCGAGAGAACTAATTAGCATACTGGTACAAACCGGTATTTCGAACGAACGGCACGGCGGAGAGCACTTCCAAAGGTAGGAGACGAATAGCCTTTCTAAAGGCTATTCCGACGTGTTACCTAGAAAAAAAAAAGTTTTTTAATGGTAGAATCCCTTTAAAATAAAATCACCTGCTCTGGCAGGTTTTGTTTAACCTTGAATTTTCTGTCAGTCACCATGCAGTAAGGAGTTTTTTGATCAATTCAATAATGGTGATAACCTAATTTATATACCTTAGAATTTATATTTCTACTTGACGGCTTGTTTTTTTTTTGCAAGACAATGAAGCATACCCGCCCACTTTCACAAGAAGCGGCAAGTGAGACTCAGATTGAGGTATGTGATAAAAAAGGTGTGCCACACTAACACTCATCTGTGCCATTAAACAGGCATAGGTGGGTTGATTGTGCCAACATTTTTGTCAAAAACTAAGCTAAGTAATAGGTGGTATAAAGAGGGGCCAGATTTTCAGAAAAGCTGCATTTTTGTTGCAAATTTCCCTATGCTTTTTTGCACCTAAGGCATGAATAAATGTAGGAGATGTAGAAGCGTTTCCTTTATATTCCCAATTCCTCTTGAAGTCACTCTTGGCTTTGGCTCAATACATTGCAGTATTAATAAATCTAAGAGTGTTTTAGGGAATGTCTAAAACAGATATTAAATGTGTTGTAAAGCAAGTAAGTCAGTTTTTGCCCCACTGATATACAATGAACCCCCAAATTTTATAGCAACCAAAACATTACTGATATCCTCGTTGCTCCTCTCTTTGTCCTCCACTGCCTCTGGTCTTGGGAAGTTCCATATAATACCACAGCTTTGTGCTAATATGTATATACATTAACAATGGTGTGAAACAATTTATCCTTGTTGGTATGAAGGGGAAAAGTGATCGACTGTTTAGACTCATTTTATTTACAGATCAACCTTGTACTTCAGATATAAATAGTTACAAAATATAAATACAACGTATACTGTATGTACACAGATAATTTGCATATATGTGTCGTATACCTACACAGAGCACTGATCCAGAAGGGTCACTGCAGAACAGGTGGCTAAGTGCATGGTATCACCAGGCTGTAAAGTGCAGAGCGTTCCTATACATCTGGACCTTACAGTCACATCCATATATTCTGAGTGGATATGATCGACCCCTTATCCGACAGGTACATTTAATAACGTGTCCTGAACCCTTGAAGCACCGTTGTTTAGTATAACGGTTTACACCACAGAGCTGTATACTGCAGGTTCCTGTAACACACCTGGTATGAAGGATAGAGGGTGCAACAACACACAGGTGAAGGGTGTCATAAAATATTTATATTTTTCACAACTTCTGATATACACACCAATATTTACACAATGGTTGACACTGTATGACAGTAAGATATTTACACATGTATATATGTATAAATATACACATAGCACTGCAGGTCCTGCATTTCATAAGTGCCTCATACCCCATTCTAGGCATGCCAGTGGTTATTTTTGTGACTGTCCAATGACAACATTAGTCACAAGGGAAGTTAACATCATAGTCCGTGAGTGTTTGCCAACACCCGATTCGCCCTCAGTACTATGGCTGTCACCGGATCCTCCTTAGGAAGTGACGCAGTTTAGGATGCAACCAGGAGAAGGCTTTTATTTTGGCGCCCATGCAGATGCCATTAACTTCAGTGTGTGTCGACACGGAATGACAGCAGTTTCTCTGAGTGCATGCTGTTAAGGGTCCGCAAGTCTGGCAGCCGCAGCAGTAGTTTTGTGAAACGGGAAATGTCGTTTGGACTGTTTTTAAGGATAAGGGAGCGAAGAGCGCGTATCAGAGTCTCCTGCAGCTGCTCAACCAATGAAGCGTTCTCCATCCCAGATCGATCTGTGGCAATATAAAGAACAACATATTAGTGGTTCAGAAAGATAGAGAAATGAACAATAAGTAAGCTACTCTAGTGTGCTTGTCTAGAGGTGGTGTCCTACTAGCTGGACAGACTTCTCCATACCACTGCTCCAAGCGGAAAAATACTGGCACCTCTGAATGCTCTTTACTGTCTATATTACCCAGAGTATTAACTTGGCATTCACATGAGCTGCTGTTTTATTTGTGATTGAACTTTTGTTTTATCTATTTGATCCATTTATAACTTCCGATCCAGCTTAGAGGAAGTACTAACCTGCAGAAACAATGACAAGTGCAGTGAAGATCCCCAGTTCCTCCTGGCTCAGGTTAAGAGAAGCCAACTTTTCACTGAAGTCAAACATTGAACTAAGAAGTTCACCCATCCCCATGGCTTGAAGCTCTGGCAAAGAATATGTAGCTCCACTGAGAAACCGCAAAGAGCGTTCCCGCACATCAAACAAGGAGGCAAATCGTACCATGAGAACCTGTAAGAGGAACAGAGGAGGCTTTAATAAGACACCGGGGAAGCAAGTGGACTGATCTGCAAGACAGTAGTTCTGGGAATAATGAAGACAGCCTCTCATCACAACTCACCTCAAATGTACCTGCCTTTAGCAGGGTGACTTGATCTTGCTGAGTTAAGTCCTGAAAGCCAGGAATATGGCGTGCAAATTCCACCACCTCCCGCACAGCTGGGGTAAAACTAAGAGAGAAATCCTCCCAAACCTCCTGCACAGAGCGAGGTGGACCTCCACGGGGTAGGGCACTCATAGGACACGCCTGGAGAGAGAAAGAGACAATTAAATGCCTATAGTAGATTAATGCCAATACATTTTGAAGTAACAATACCAATAATGTGGGCGATTTATGGTGCTTTCAAAGTTCAAAGCCAGTCTTCATATATCATAGGCGCCTATGCCCTACTCTCAGCACAGCCCCTTGCCACCATTTGCAACAAAGCTTGAGGTCTTGAACTTTTTTTAAACACCAGAAAACTGGTGCAGAATAATATTTAATGTGCCCTAGTGCATCTAAAATAATCCATCTTGGAAAATTCAACAATGTGTAAGAAACAGTGATATCTTACCAGGTGAACACTGCGGTTTCCTCTGGGTTCTCCACTATCCTGCGACCAGCAAGAAGACAGTTGGTTCTCGTGAGGGTTCTCCCAGGATGTCGCCTTTCCACTCATTTTTTCATTAGCATAGACAAATATCTGTCGATGAGCCTGGGTCACCTGACCAATAACATCATCGACACGGTCGGGGCTGGGAGAGCGTGGAGGAGTCAGCTGTTGTGGATACTGAGGATAGGCTTCTGAGATAGAAGGAGGTGAAGGACAGGAAGTTGGGCCCATGTGGGGTGGAGAAGCTGCACGCAGTTGTTGTGGCTGAAGTGGAACAGGACTCCTTCTCCCAAAGTGGCCCCCAGCAATGTGACTCATTGCACTGTGCATCTCTGCCAACATCCGCTGCTTCTCTCTTTTGGGGATACGACCAAACCTTACAGCTGTAGAGCAAGGAAACTGAGTGTTATTATTTAACTGGCCAAAACTAAGTCAATATGATGGACAATCTGACTACTGAATGGCTTGAAGGAACTCACCATCTCTAGACATGCCCACTGCGAGACACTTCCGGAAGCGGCACTGCTGGCATCGATTTCTGTTGATTCGCACAATGGAGCAGGTCTCATTCTTTAAACATTTCTTGTACTGAATATTCTGCTGGATGCTGCGCCGGAAAAAACCCTTAAAAAGGACACAAACAGTTATTTAAAGGATTCCTCGTGTGTCCAGGACATAAAAAAATACAGATCCTTAACAATCAAAACATCCATACATAACTCCACCATGGGTGGCGAGGATCATACAACTGGGATTTATCTAGAAACAATCCACTATGATATAAGATGGAGTTCACCTATAACATGGGCCTATCCAGCAACCACTTACTGGCTACTATATAAACACAGAGCTATACATAGCATATAGTAGGGGATATACTAAGGGGGATATACTAACTACTATTGTTATCATATAGTAGGGGATATACTAACGACTAGAGATGAGTGAGTAGTATTTGATCGAATACCGAATAATATTATAGTCTATGGGAAAAAACAGGAATGTTGTTCCGGTTTCCATGGAAACCAAAGTTCGACACATTGGATCCTCCAAGTTCCGGAAGTAGCAGGACGAGGAGCGCGAGGAGGTTTTTGCATTGAATTCAATGGAATTTTCCCGTGAGGTATTCGACCGATATGAGTATTCGATCAAATAGTCGTATTCGATAGAATACTACTTGCTCATCTCTAGTAACCATAATACTAAATCTGCCCCCGAGAATCCAAAATGTGACTAGAAGCTATTAATCCTTTACAATTTAGGAATACATCTTTCAGTAACTGAAGAATTTCCTATACACGGACATACATACTACATTTTATATAATGCCGCCCCATCTAGTTACTATTATGGCTACTTTATACATCTTGTACTCACCTTGCAACCCTCACAGGCGTGTACTCCATAATGGAATCCAGAGGCGACATCCCCACACACTTTACATAGTAAGACCATTCCATTTAGCTCTGTAACAGGAAGAAAGCATGTATATCAGAAAAACTATAAATATAGTGCATACTGCAACCACTTCACTCATGCACAATGCCACCAGGTATTGAATGTTTCGCTCACTTGTTATATTGCTGGAAGTTTTACTTGGCGATACCCTGCTGCCATCGTCAAGCGCCACATGGAGTCCTCCAGGAGATGAAGCAAGGCCATATGATGAGCGAGGAGAGGTCTCCCCACCTGAGCCAGAAGAGCTGGCACTGTAAGAGTGGGAGGGTGATGGTGGCAGGTAGGATGGATAGTGAGGGGCTCCATTCAGTGGACTTCCAGTTGAGCATTCGCTATATAGAGATACCGGACTGGTCCGACTTGGGGAGGAGCCGCTGGAGCCTACATAACTTATAACTCCACCTGGATAGAAGAAAAAATAGAGGGACTAAGTAACAAATTTACAAAGCAGAGACGCTCTAGACTGTATACTGCAGATATACTAACACATGTCCCCCCCCCCAACGGAAACTTCCGATGTGACCAAGTCTCCCTATAGCAGTTCTAGTAAACTAAATCTAGAAAACCTCTTATTGCAGGAGCCAAATCTCCTAGGGCTCTCAAAACCGAGCCTTCCATGTTTATAGATGCTTTGTTGCAATCTATGACGTGTCTCATTACAGTGTCTCTCCCTGGCCTCTTGTGACTGGCACCTAAAAATAAAGCTATCGTAGATTGTCCATCGCTGTGTTATGGACAATATCAGAAGCACACACATTTTCTACAAGATTACTACCACCATGGCTAACAAAGAGTTAAAGTCTGGCACAAGGTGGAGCGTCTGAGACTCTGCACTGCAGGCACCGCTTAGCATTTTGGGTAATGCATGCAGAGAAGAAAACATATCGGAGGAACTCCCTTCTACACCCACTCTCCAAAGAACTCGGGTGACAGCTGGCATTTATATTCAGAATCATGGGCGGACAATGTAGTTCTCAGCAGTCACCACTTTCTACACTGACATTGTCATTTTTCTGTGTCCATCAGCTCTGGTGATACGTAAAATTCCTCCGCAGCCCGCCACTGAGGGACAATGCAGGTGTCAGGCAATAAACTGGTGGAAGATACTAAATTATCTATCTATCTATCTATCTATCTATCTATCTATCTATCTATCTAATATATTCATCTGATATCTATATTCAAGAGAATATTCATTTTGCACCTCAAGTATAGTAACTGTGGTCTCTGATAAAATGCTATAACACCCTGCAGCTCAGGGCATTCTGAGAGTTGTAGTGTCACAATAGATAGAAAGCTACAGGTTGTGGTCCCCTGGTCTAAAACTTAGAAGGAAACTCAGCAAAGGCTGAAATGAGAGACTCCCTATTGAATATGTTCATGAACAGGCACCTGAGGGTGTGGGTGACACAGCTGGAGCTGCACAGCAGGTGAACACCCAGTCGTGTCACGTGCATTACTATAAAGAGCTGATGGCACCTACTGATCACATCGAGGGAGTTTCCACTGCCTGAAACATACATGTCTAGCACCCTAAAAGCCATCATCTATTTCATCTAATAGGCATCTTAAGGCCAAGGACTCACTGGTTACCCCTGCCAATGACACTAAAGAACTCCTTTTAATAGCTTCCTTCAGAGATCAACCCTCCAGCTGTTGTGCTATTGATCAAGTTACTGACTTGTACATAAAGTCACTATCAGGTCGCCTCTGACGTCTTATTCCCTGCTACTACCGTATCATCCTCAACATGTGCCCAGGAAGTTTCTTTGATCTCATGAAATCTCCAGGTATCAGATGAGGATTAGGGGAACAGTAAAGGGATCCTGTACGGACTGTGTCCATGTGTGATGTTTACGGATGTATGGGATGAAGGCCATAATAACAAGAGTCTATTCTATCAACTTGCCTCCTGCTCAGGTTTCCCCTATATATATATAGCATGTGTCGCTGACATAACATCCATCTGACCTCCGCTGAGACAAAGATTGTTTTCCCCTTGACTCCCAACTTGGCCGGATAGCTCCAAAAACTTATATAAAGGTGCCCTCATTTCTTCTCGCAGTTGATTCTTGATTTTTGTCCTTTGATCTGTCACCTGTCCCATCCTGACTCTGCCCTCCCTAATCCTTCACCTCCCCTCTCTCAGCTCCTCTTTCTGCACTTTATATAAAGAGCGTCCAGTCATATGTAATGAACACTCAGTCGCTGACCTTAGGTTACTCATCCGCTCCAACCTCACGCACACGCTCCACGTGTTCCCAGTGCACATGGACCTCGCGGTCACGCCCACAAACGTGCCAGAAGCCAATCGAGTCTGCTAAAGTCATCACTTCCCTCCTCCTACACATGCCACCCCACCACAATTTAACCTTTTCACTGCCTGGGCTCATTCCACTGGTGAATTGTCATAAATAGTGCATTAATCAGTAACCCTACACATGCCAGTGTGAGTAATTTGTCTGTGCGACAAATTGCTTGGTAAACTGCTCTGGTTGACTAGTAAAGGAAGATACAGTCAACTATATAAATACAGTGTGGACAAATAGGAGTGTAAAGTCTCACATCTGGTACTAAGACTCTAAAACTTCTCGCCAACACTTGTCATGCCACACATGCCGGGAACCATAGTCAAAAATTCACAACAAACTAGATCTTTAGGCACTCTGTGTGTGATATATATATATATATATATATATATATATATATATATATACAGAAGTAGCAGAGTTAACCTGAACTTTTGCAGCATGAACACTGAACACAGAACAGCAAAAAAACAAAAAAAACAATGGAAAGTCATTTAAAAATGTTTTTCCTATGACTTGTCATTGCTTTTTGTTGTCTTCTGTAATACGATATTATGTTGCAACAGTTTAACCAATTGCAGAAGTTCGGGTTAGCTATGCTACATTTGTGTATGTATTATAAATGTATGGATTAATGAATCACACACTCACTCAAAGTTGTCAACTTTTACAACTTTCAACAAGGCAGGGGGTTAAATGGACTAAAGGGAGTCCAGGATCCAGTCCCAGTAGAGGGAGTGCCATGGGAACCAGTTACCTCATCTAAAGGGTGAAAAGGCGTGCCCATAGCCGTCCAATTACAGGGCAGACTGGGGAAGCAGGAATGAAAACACTGTGCACATGGCTAGGGCGGGAGAACACGTGAAGCCACTGGGAGGCTCTGGCTCACACACAGCACGGGTGACCTACTTTACCCATTCCATGTGACTGCTAGCTCTGCAGGCCAGGATCCCCTCCCATTCATGCTTTCCCACAGATAGAGTACATATACACAACAGGACAATAGCCGACTTTTCAAGATTATTGCTTACATTTGTAATTCTACAGATCCGACACATATGGCACCCCAGACCCAATTCAAACTTGTTAAGATATATAGTAACATAGATACACAATGTAATTCACAATTATATATACATATTTATTTTTAATATTGCATATATATATATATATATATATATATATATATATATATATATATTATTTAGATAATCAGAAAAATATAATAAACACAGAACTCATTGGCATCTCATAACAATATAACAAAGGCCATAAAGCTCATAAACTTTTGCTATCTCTCCACCACCACCATATATATTAATTAGAATTAAAATGGTGGATTCCATATTAATATTTCATAAAAACAGTAAAATGTCAGGGCCCCCTGGGCAGAGCAGGTAGGGACATACCTGTATTGTTGCTGCATTCCAGAGTGGTCATGGTTGAGGTTCCCAGCTGCTCTCCTATTACACTGCGGTCCTGTGCCCTTTATATACCCCCTGGCTGTAAAGATCCACTGTAGTAATTCCTTTTACATGGAGAGGTTGTAGCCAATGTTGCCAGCAGCTGCTGCATTGGTGATAGGAGGCAGCCTCGACCCCACTGGATGTGTACTATGTGCAGATGATGGATGTCAGCTCCTGGGCTGGACTGACGATGCCCTCTGCAAATTCCTCTATACTGGTAGTGAGGGCACCCTGCAGTGCTGCAAACCTGCAATACTACTATCTGCAAGTGCCAATGTCAGGGAGCCTGAGAGCTGCCACTGCCCCTTAAAAATGTCCAGTGCTGTGCAAAAAAACGAGCTCCAGATGCTCCTGCACCTTAGCGTATAAGTCTCCTTATAGAGCCGCAGCTGTCAAGACTGTGTCCGTAGAAGCGCCAGAGAGCTGCTCAGCACACGTCCTATCTGTCCGCCCCGCTGCTCTGCACTGCTCTACCTCACAGCTCCCGCTCTGCTTTACCATAGCCCGGCTTTCCTTCACCGCAGTACTGCGCCTGCGCACTAGCGCCTGTCCTCCCCGGGCCCGGCACGTTGCACTGAAGCAAGGACCACGTGACCCCTGGGAGAGCCTCGTGCCCCAGTGACACACTTTCTTCAGCAGGCTCGCAGTGCGCAGACGCGGCCGCTCTGCGGTCAGGGGAGGAGGAGGCGGAGGGGGGTTGTTATTTTGGGCTATGTTTTTTTTCAAACACGAAAACTTTCTTGATTTATAGGGAAGGGAACCGATGTGTGCGGTACCGCAGTATATAGCGCATAGTCAGGCTGGACCCTGTAGTGCTGGCACAGTTTATAGACACACCTTTGCAGAATTCTGTAAACGCATGAGCTAATGCTGGGTAATGGGGACCTAATGGGGGTCTGGGGGATGCCTGTAAAGCCCTGACGTTATCATTAGTTACTATTGAGTGCATTTGAAGAGGGGCTACATAGTAAACCATACAAAACTAAGTACCACAGACTAACATGTCCCTGATATAGTGGGAGACAGGGCCCTGCCTGCAAGGACATACAATATGGCAGACAGTAGGTGAGGGTGGAATCTGGGGTGGGTGACCCAGGGACCTCTATATGTACTACATGTCAGCATCCTAGCAGGATGCACTAAACATGCATGAACGAGTGTGAACTGCGTCTTTTCCCCAGCACAATGGAGCAGGTTTGCCTTATATGCCAAGTTTATGGTGCAAAATGCATAAAAAGTTGAAAATTTTTGCACAAATCGTAGTTTAGTGCAAAAATTCTTTTCACTGTTTTAAGTCTGAAAAGGGGACAGGAATATTGTCCCCACAAAATGTATCATTGTATATGGCAGAAATCCAGCGATATTGCCCCCCAGCTCCTGCTACATGACCAATATAGTCAAGATAAATAAATGAATATGGAGTTGGCTGAAAGTTTTCACTCTTCTGAGAAGACTTTCTAGAACATTGTGGAACATGTATGGGGCGAACTTTTGCCCAATCATTTAGAAGAGCATTTCTGAGGTCAGATACTGATGATGGATCTGGAGAGGACCTTGGCTCACAATCTCAATTCTAGTTCATCAGCCTGAATCGCAAATCAGACAGGTATCATTTTGCCCTAGGATCATGGCCTCATACATGGGCATGTGTATGAGGCTATAGAAACTAATGGATCTGTGTGCTATCCATAAAATAATCCAGTTCCACAGTGGAAAACAGAGCTAGCATACTGAGTCGTGTGTATGAAGCTTTACACATATACACACCACTCCATCTGATGCTTGGCTTTGTGATGATGTAAGGCTCAGCCATGGAAACCTACAGTATACCATGAAGTTTGCAATCTACTATGGGACCGATGAACAGGAGGTCACACGGTCTGTGAGATGGAGGGGAGTACTGCTGCAAACAGCTGATCCAGAAGCATTGAGGTGTTGGACCCCCCCAGATCTTCAGTTGATGACCTAACCTGAGGAAAGGTACTATGATCAAAATGAGACTAAATAGCAGCAATATGTAAGTGGTTACAATTAACAGACATATTCAATAGGATTAACACCAGCATTACCTGACAGTGAATGTCTACATTTTATTATCATGTCATATTTAGGGTTTCTTTTAATATATCTATACTGTGGTCAGAGCGTCAGTATTCTGCCAAGGAGCTTCCTTTCTCTTGCATAGTCATAGAGATAAAGGGGATTTCTGAGAGTTAAATATGGACAACCTATCCTAAGATAGGTTATCAATATCTTATAGTGGGGGTCTTATACCCTGGACACCCATAGATCTGCTTCTTGAAGTGGCAGTGGTACTCCAAGAAATGTCGCTTCCACTTCACAGCCCAGTAAGGTCATGTACAATTATCACGTGACCTGTTTGCAACTCAGCCCCATTCAATTGTGGACTACCAAGCACAGCCCCTATGCAATGCACAACACTGTGCTTGATGTTCAGTGAAGAGACCTCTGCTCTGGTCTTTTCAAACAGCTGATCGGTGGTGATTCCAGGTGTTGGACCCCCAGCAGTGTGATATTGATGACCTAATCATCAGTATTGCAATCCTGGAATACCCTATTAAATAATAATACATGGGTGGGCACCACTAGGGACAGCCTCAAGCAGGCAAGCACCCTTCCCCCCCACTCTAATGGTGGCTGCAGGCAGTCTGAGTTTTGTCATTTAACTCTATGTTTATGTAGAGGATATGGAGCATTGACTCATTCATATTTAGGTATCAAGATTACTACACAACTAATATTTTTTCACCCAAAGGAAGTTAATTCTATTAGCCAGAAATGTATCAGACATGTTAAAGGCGTTTTCCCATAATCTACATTTATCATCTAACAGGATAGGGATGGGCTGTTTTTATGTAACCATTGTCATTACAGTAATGGACACAGAAACCAGAGAAGAAAAGGAGCCCTGCCAGACCCGATAACAGCAGGGGGAACGTGGCGACACTGAGATGGGGAAAGAGGCTGCCACTATTATTGGACATTTGCTACATTGACATTTGCCCTGGTAGTCCTTTTCTAACAGATTCATGAGAACAGAAATATGGATCCTACCACAAACAGATGGGCAGATGGATACAAGCAGATTACCGTCCATTCATTGACTTCAATGTACTAAAAATGGATCTGGTGCTTTCCAGTCCTACATGCATAGCTTTTTTCTCTGTCTAAATAATGGATCCAAAATGGAAGGGATGCAAATGGTACCTAAGAAATTTAAACACCTATTGAATCATGGATCCATTGAAGGCCTCATGCACACGACCTTGTGTATTGTCAGTGTGCTAGATGTGTTTTTCATGCCTAGTATTAATTTCCATGGCCCTATACTCACAACCATGTGTTATCACAGTCATGTGTATGGGGCGGTAAGCAAAACTCAGGACAGGTCCTATTACTGTCCATTTTTCAGCCTGTCAATGAGGCAGCCAGTCAGTGAGGCACAGGTGACACATGGATGTCATCTATGGGCTGTCGCCGCCGTTTAGTCACAGCTCAAGGACACGCACACAATTGTGTGCATGTCGCCTTAGGTTGAAGACGTAAGATGTGGAAAAGCTGTGTTTTTTGTTACAGATTTTGCTACAGTTTTATGTGCCAACTTTATAAGCTAAGAGTGACTTCAAAAGCGATGAAAAATATGGCTTTGGCTCAAAAAACAAACAACAAAACTCAGTTTTTCCGCTTGTGACCTAAACTGTTATTAAAGTAATATTACTGGTACTGTAATGGGCCAATCTTATTACTGAATCTGACACTAATTTTGAGGCATATGCCGCCCAAAAATCAATGGCAGATTCCACCCTGATTCTGCCTCCCATTGTATTCAAAGGAAAACTAATACTGCTCGATCTTGCCATTCTGCAGTGGATTGAGTGTTTAGGCATTTGGCTATCCGTGGCTGGGTTGTGATTTGAGAGTTGTGGATGGTGGAGAATGAAAAAGAATCAGTGGCAGATGTGCGCCTGAAATTCTTCTTCGTTTATCACTGTATGAACATACTGTAATGGGGACTTTGTTATGGAAACATGGTTTGTGTGAGTGTGGATAATCCACCACAATGACTTATACAAAATATAACCTATATCCTGGATTCTATATGTATTTCTCCTATACCCTGGATTCTATATGTATTTCTCCTATACCCTGGCTTCTATATCTCCTAGGTTAGAATCTAGATGTAGTTCTCAAGCGGGGATGCTCCAGATGTATAGAAACATACACTCCAGTGACCAGCTCTCTGGTCCAGATTTATTTCATAGTCCCAGGGACAGATGTTATCTAGGCTTTGTACTGCATAGCCAGCAGTGAGCACCAGAACATTTGACAATGTGTATCAGAAGAGCGGGTAACATGCCAGCTTGGTAATGCGGCACCTGAGATGATTGGAGTAAGATAGTGAACTATACTCAGAGGCTTCTTGTGAGGAAGAAAGCCACCACACATTTCTTGCTCTCAATATTACACACTGACATAGTGTTCCCAAAGGGGCTGTGTGCAGCTGTCCTAATTTGTATGTGAGGCAGACAGCCCGTGTCTGAGAACATCCTCTGCACGCTTGTGTCTGCGCCAGCCCTCACCGCAGCTATACCCATGGTGTGTGTCCTCCCGTTCCAATTACATCATTTTCTGCTTCTCAGCATTAGATTTTCTTCTATATATGAATATCATATCTGTCTCATCAATATTTATCTCATATCTGTCTTATATCTCAGGAGAAGGCTCCACAGAACAGTTTGTAGGCAGCTGAGACGTGGCATTCTGTTCAGCGTGGTCTTCAAATTGTTTGTAATGGCTGAACAGTTTTGCAGGTAAAACCACTGTCTCCCTGCCAAAGTAGGTAACTTGGAAAACATGCACAATTGCAAATCAGGCCGCGTCTTGGTTTATCGGAAGCTCTATCTATCTATCTATCTATCTATCTATCTATCTATCTATCTATCTATCTATCTCCTATCTATCTATCTATCTATCTATCTATCTATCTATCTATCTATATCATCTATCTATCTATTTATCTATCTATCCATCTATCTCATAGCTATCTTTAATCTGTAAACAGTGTTACAGTCATACACGTGCATGGCACACGGCAGAACACAGGTCATTAATCTGTCGCAGTGTGTTACTGATACAGGATGGGTTAAGCCCTCCATATAAGAGAGCTTTGCTCTGTGTTCTGCTATTTGACTGCAGCAGAGCTCAGCCTGGATTAGCGTAGACAGTCACGCGTGTATTTTGACTGGCAGGCGGCGGGTGTCCTCGGCCATGTAACTGATTCACTGACAGTTCAGCACGTGTTCCCTGCAGTGTTAACGCTTTAGGCACAGCCCTCACATGTACAAATACACGGCTTCATGTGCGCAGAGAACCTGAAGGGCAGATGAAGACATGTCTGTAGGCAGGCACACAGGGCAGCACTGTCTTCTGGGGCAGGAATGCCACCACAGCATGTAGATGACACACATAAAATGGGTGTTATGCACAGACTGCAGTCATAAAAAAGAAAGCCTCAAGCTGAATATACACACTCTTGTCACGCATTAGCCCTTCCTCTCCCATGTGCGAGCTGGCACATAATCTGTGCCACAGAATCAGACCAAGGCTCTATAACTAATCTCTGGGTAACCAGAGCAGGCAGGATGCCAGTATATGCGGTAGCTTTCCTAGCAGTAACTGCCAGCACCACTGCACCCAGCCATGTGACATAAGGCAGTATTATTCTAAGGTTCACAAATCTGCTGGGACTGAATGAGAATGAGGAATGTTCTACCTTTCATTTATAACACTTTATGGGTAAAAATAGATATTCAGTGACTGAAAGCAAACAAGAAATGACTGTACAGTCTGCTAGATCAATGTTTTTCAATACTTTGGTGTTTTGGTCAGTGACTTGCATCAGTAATTGTTATCCAAAACCAGAATCAGAGACTATAGAGAATAAGACCCCATGCACACAACCGATGTGCATCTCAGTTAGGGCCGAGTCTATGCACTTTCATCCATGGAGGCTTCTGATCTGTTCTGTCTTTCATCGGAATGGAATGGACCATCAGATGGCTCACTCAGACGTGTGCATGGAGCCTAACGGAAAGATTTATACCTGTGTTTTCAACGCACCCCTGGATTGGCTTATAAACATTGAAGGAAAGTACCCCCACTTAAATTATTACAATGTATCCCAAAAGCTATGATCGCATGTTTAGCAGCACATTAGGAGTTCAGCAAGAGGACAGTATCATGGCGTGTACCTGTTTTGGTTTAATAAATGAAAAAATAAACAAGAAAAAAGAGTTTGATACTCAGCCCAACGGATAGTTGAATCTCAGTTGAATTCCTTCCCACCAGAGTGTATTCAATGTGGCTATGCCCGGAAGAAAAACTCCCTCGACTTGGAGCAACGTATGCCAATGTTAACGATAAAAATGATCCAGCAAAAGCCGTGGTGGTTAGTTGAATATGGAGAAAATTCCTTCTTTATTGATTCACATCCTCATAATAAAAACCGCAATTGGTACAAACATTGCAAGCAGATAGCGTCAGACTGACGCGTTTCGGATTTTCCGTCCTTTCTCAAAGTCTGAACTACCAACATTGAGATTACCACGCCTTTTAAACCACTATCAATGGGAAACCACCTGTAGTTGATATAATCAGGTGTTGAAAATCCCACATCCATTGCAAAAAAACGTGATGATCACAATCTGCACTGTGTGCACTGAACAAAACACATAAACATTTAAACATACCATAACCCCACAACACCCAACAATAAAATATTAAAAACAACAAGAAATCATACAGAAAACATAGGTTTCATATTAATAAAATTTGTTAACAAAACAAAACCAAAAAATGTACAAACAAAATCAAAAAAGTTTTTTATGCAGAGAGTCATCAAACATTAATTCATTAAAACTGATGTCCGCCAATATATATCATATATTTCCTTTCCAATAAACCTGCACTGAGAACAGATAGTTGTAATATATAGCATCCATATGAATATCAGATAGTCCACAGTTAATCCTACTAACTGCGCATGCGTTTACTACGGACTACTGATCACTCTGTAGTCCGTATATTCATCGGGCCAGAATCCTTCGGATGGAAAGAAAGGAACAACATGAAAGTTCTGTAGTATGTTCCTGATGTAATCTATTTAAATCCATCTTGCCCATACTTGAAGCTGAAATAGTAACGCACTGTGCCCATACTAAAGATGGAGAATTCGTGTTCACCGAGGTTACTGCGCATGCTCTTGTTAGGATGCTGTGATCTCTGTATGTAAGTATCATCGGCTAGACAAATAACAAGCCGAACACTGCAAGTAGAAAGAAAAAAAAAAAAAAGGAGGAAAAACAAGAATTTCATTAAGGAACAGGTAAGTAAAAAAGAGATTTTTTCTTTGTGTGTATATCTATTGACAGATATTAACTTCTATCAAAGAATAAATATTTACTTTTTTTACACAAAACTTAAACTTAATCCTAAACAGGAATATCAGCAACGATGGTACTTGCATATCTTTTCCAACTGCATAGATGTCCAATAAAAATTAAATATTGTAAATGTATGACACATCGTTCCTGTTATTCATGCCTTTGGGAAAGCGAGTATTAAGCTTCCATATCCAATATACTTCCCGTATACGTAATATATGTTCCCAATTGCCCCCTCTTAACGGTCTGTTAACTCTTTCTATACCCATAAATTTAAAATTGCTAATATCTCCAGCGTGAAAATCTTTAAAATGTTTTGACACACCTGTATTTTTGGAACAATGAGTGTTCATGATACTATATAGATGCTCAGATATACGCATCTTCAGGCTTCTGATAGTACTGCCTACATAATGAACATTGCATTGTTTACAGGTAATTAAATAAATTATATGAATGGTTGAACAGTTAATATAATTTTTTATCTCATATTGTTGATTGACATCATTGTTACCAAATTTGTTGCCTGTTTCTACAAATTTACATACTCCACATCGTTGTTGCCCACAACGATAGAAACCAAAAGTTTTAAGCCATGTACCCCTATAACTGTCTTCATCTCTCAGAAGACTAGGAGATATGCGGTTACCTAGAGTTCTACCTCTTCTCGGGATAAAATCACATCCTTCCTGCATGATTTCCCTAAGTATCGTATCCTGATTAAGAATGGGAAGGTTATCTCTGAGGATTCTGGTGATTTTTTCATACTCCAAGCTATACTGAGTTGTAAAATGTATTCTTGATCGTACACTATCCTTATTTCTCATGTTATATAGAAGATCCTTTCTGCTTCTGTTGGCGGCTATTCTATACGCTCTATCTATAGCCCATTTGGGATAATTTCTCTGTATTAATCTTTCCCTAATCACAGAGGCTTCTCTCAAAAGAGTCTTGCGAAGAACAATTTCTTTTTATCCTGAGAAATTCTCCCACAGGTAGTGATTTTTTAACATGGCTGGGGTGCATGCTACTAGCATGTAACAATGTATTTCCCGCTGAGGGTTTCCTATAATTTTCAATCTGAATCTTACCCTTATCTTCATCCCCTGTAAGTAATATGTCAAGAAAACTGATAGACTGTCCTCCTACCACATAAGTGAACCTGAGATTATACATGTTGTCATTAATATATTCCATAAATTTCACAATATTTTCTGCATTACCCATCCAGATTAACAAACAATCATCGATATATCTACCGTACCATATTATATGGTCTCTGAATGGGTTAATATTGCTATAGAGGTGCTTCTCCTCCCACCACGCCATAACCAAATTGGCTAGGGAGGGAGAGAAGCATGCGCCCATTGGAGCACCTCTAGTTTGTAAATAAAATTTCTTCTGGAACATAAACTGTTTTGGTTTGACAAGTTAAAATACTAGGTCCTAGATAAACACAGCATGAAGCTCCTGCTCTAAGGTGCAACATTTTGTTGCAGTCCCCTTCCTCCCTGCTATGTATAGCACTGCTGTATTGTTCTGTGACCATAACCTCTATGTCTCTGTTAGGTGCTAGATAATGTCTGCTATATGTAGGTCCAATATGATAATCTGACCATGTATGTGTAAAGCGTTCCTCACACTTCCCTGCCATAAATCTTGTTTTTCATCTGTACTGTTATGGCAGTATGAGGATTCACATATTCTCATTGGTGCTCAGTTTTTTTTCAGACTTGATATACTATATGAATGAGTTGACCTTAAAGACATATTCTACTCACAACAAAGCCGGCCTTAAACATATAAAGATATTTGATGGTGTATCCTATCACTTTTGATTAGCTCAGCCAACATTGGTACATGTATAGGGGAAGTCTGGCTGTATTCTATCACCTGCAGTTGGATTTTATCATGACTGATCCATCATCATGCTGCGGTAAGTGGTGCTGTCTAGTGGCCACATATCCCCTCTACCAGTACAGTCATATGATGACATAAGATGATACTTCTGATTTCAAGACAACTGCTGTCCCAGTGTTACAGTAAAGGAGCCCTTGGTGCAATGTCCCCAACTGTATACTTACCATATGTTTTATTATGAGAATATGAAGAAATAAGGATAATTATACTGTCTCTAGCAGGCAGAGATGCTACTGTCTCTAGCTGCTTATATAATGCCGTGCTGGAACATATTAGGATAGATAGCAGTGAAATATAAAACTTAAAAAGGTGTTTGATCTAAACAGAGAGGATCCTGAGCTGTATGGACATAAGTGCAATATACTATAGACTATCGTGAGGGGTGCAGGGAGGAAAAAAGTAATGTTGCTGTAGTGTTTTTTAACCGCCTGCATTGCCTGATTTGCTTACTGTAGCTCATTTCTTATGCTTACAATGCAATCATTACACCATTGCTAGAAGTACAGTTGGCTCTGCCATAGGAAGTGTATGAATATCCCATAAATTATCCTTTGTATTCCCTCTTAATCAGCACTATACACCCAGCTTTCCTAGATTACATAGCAAGCCCTTATAATTTTACAGTCACACATATTCCATTGTATAAATAGAATTATTTACCTTGAAGGACCCTAAGTAACAAGCTGGGAAACAAGCCCACTGGGTGATCTTATGGAGAGTACAGTATATTGATTTTTACCCAGCTTTATCTGGAGCTAACCTTGTAAAGATAGTTTTGGTGACAGCGGTCATTATAATGTCAGTCTACTTCTACTGAACACTGCGAGGCGATGGTCTGAAGTTGCTTTCAGGTACTAATAGTACAGGGTGGGCCATAAGTATGGATACACAGAGAGAGAGTAACACATCATCACGTAACAATTGCAGATACCCAGTTGAATTTAAGTTTCCATTGATGATGTTGAATCCAAAATGGTGACTTTGCAGATGGCCGCCATGGGAGTCACCCAGCCTCAAATGTTTCCCCCCTCCCATGTAATAATATGCCACAAACGGTAAGGTTATATCAGCAACCACTTCCATTTTATCTGGGTGTATCCAAACTTATGGCCCACCCTGGGAGTATATATACTTATGGCCCACCCTGGGGGTATATATACTTATGGCTCACCCTGGGAATAACCATACTTAGGGTCCACCCTGGGAGTATATATACTTATAGCTCACCCTAGGAATATCCATACTTATGGCCCACCCTGGGAGTATATATACTTATGGCCCACTCTGGGAGTATATATACTTATGGCCCACCCTGGGAGTATATATACTTATAGCTCACCCTGGGAATATCCATACTTATGGCCCACCCTGGCAGTATCCATACTTATGGCCCACCCTGGGAGTATATATACTTATGGCCCACCCTGGGAATAACCATACTTATGGCCCACCCTGTAGATGTCAGCACAGATTCTCATATGAAGTAGGTGGGAAGAGGCTGGAGATGTAATCGGTAACCAGTGTCTGCTCACTCACCCCACACAATATACAAAATCAGTGTAAGGGTCCATTCACATGGAGTAATGTGCCGCGTGATGTGGCACGTATACGGCGTATGAGACTTTGCGCGCCGTAAAAGCTCCCATTGAAATCAATAGGAGCTTTTACGGCGCGCAAAGTCTCACACGCCGTATACATGCCACATCATGCGGCACGTTACATCGTATGAAATTACCCTAAAATAGAAGTATCTGAAGGTCTTCTCTTAAGGCATGTTCACACCATATATTTTCTGCTGCTCCATGTTTGGTACTGATCCGCTTAGATAAGGATGAGCCATATTGCATCATTAAGAACAATAACAATTCCATGAGTCGGCAGAAAATGTTTGGACCAACTTTGGCTGACAGTGATTCATCCATGATCACAGGATACATGTGCAGCAGTAAACAACATATTTGAAAGAGTGAGGATGCCTGGGCACATGGAAACATCCTGCTTATGAGTATATACTTGTACATGTGTATCTAGTGAAAGATATTTAGCTGCTGGCTTACATCACCATTTATATTGTGCTTGTGTTGTGTTTGTATTGCTTCCTATGTAGTGCATGGCTCCTTATGTAAACAGACAATGGGGTTTCAGTTCTGTTCTTTATTCCAATGGAGACAGCAGTATTTTCTCCCAGATTGTGCAGGACATTACATTTTGCAATGATTAGTACAGAACTGCCTGGGATGGATCATATCAATCACACCCCGCCTAACAATGTAGGTCAGCAGACTGCAGGTCTGCACATTCAGCTGGCACATCACTACTTTCTTTATACTCGCTGCAGTGGAAATCACAGGAATTGTGGTCTTCAGATCTGCTGCTTTCTCCAAATGCTACAACATTCATAGGCAGTAAGAGGATGATGATAAAAAAAAACTTCAGTATATACATTTGGATTATCCTCTTATTTATAAAGGGAGATACTGGATTCATGATAACATGAATATTTGACCCATGTATGGAGTTACATACGTTGCCCAGCTTTTGGTAGACACTAAAGCACGGCACTAGAGATGAGCGAACAGTGTTCTATCGAACTCATGTTCGATCGGATATTAGGCTGTTCGGCATGTTCGAATCGAATTGAACACCACGTGGTAAAGTGTGCCATTACTCGATTCCCCTCCCACCTTCCCTGGCGCCTTTTTTGCTCCAATAACAGCGCAGGGTAGGTGGGACAGGAACTACGACACCGGTGACGTTGAGAAAAGTAGGCAAAACCCATTGGCTGCCGAAAACATGTGACCTCTAATTTAAAAGAACAGCGCCGCCCAGGTTCGCGTCATTCTGAGCTTGCAATTCACCGAGGACGGAGGTTTCCGTCCAGCTAGCTAGGGCTTAGATTCTGGGTAGGCAGGGACAGGCTAGGATAGGAAGGAGAAGACAACCACAACAGCTCTTGTAAGAGCTAAATTCCAGGGAGAAGCTTGTCAGTGTAACGTGGCACTGACGGGCTCAATCGCCGCAACCCAGCTTTCCCAGGATCCTGAATGGAATACACTGTCAGTGTATTCCCGTATACCCGATATATACCCCGATACCCGTTCCAACGGTGTGCCCCCCCACCTTCACCCCAGAAATACCCTGCAAGTCCCCTAGCAATAGAATTGGGGCTATATACACCCACAATTTTTACTACTGGTATACAGTGCCATTGTCTGACTGGGAATTCAAAGAATATATTGGGGTTATAAATACCCTCATTTCTTGCTACTGCCATATAGTGCCAGTTTCTGACTGGTAATTCAAAGAATATATTGGGGTTACGTGCACCCACAATTTTTACTACTGGTATACAGTGCCATTGTCTGACTGGGAAATCAAAGAATATATTGGGAATACAAATACCCTCATTTCTTGCTACTGCCATATAGTGCCAGTTTCTGACTGGTAATTCAAAGAATATATTGGGGTTACGTGCACCCACAATTTTTACTACTGGTATACAGTGCCATTGTCTGACTGGGAATTCAAAGAATATATTGGGAATACAAATACCCTCATTTCTTGCTACTGCCATATAGTGCCAGTGTCTGACTGGGAATTCAAAGAATATATTGGGGTTACGTGCACCCACAATTTTTACTACTGGTATACAGTGCCATTGTCTGACTGGGAATTCAAAGAATATATTGGGAATACAAATACCCTCATTTCTTGCTACTGCCATATAGTGCCAGTGTCTGACTGGGAATTCAAAGAATATATTGGGAATACAAATACCCTCATTTCTTGCTACTGCCATATAGTGCCAGTTTCTGACTGGTAATTCAAAGAATATATTGGGGTTACGTGCACCCACAATTTTTACTACTGGTATACAGTGCCAATTTCTAACTAGGAATTCAAAATGCGCAAGGCTCCCGGAAAGGGACGTGGACGAGGCCGTGGGCGAGGTCGGGGGAATGGTTCTGGGGAGCAAGGTAGCAGTGAAGCCACAGGGCGTCCCGTGCCTACTCCTGTGGGGCAGCAAGCATTGCGCCACTCCACAGTGCCAGGGTTGCTTGCCACATTAACTAAACTGCAGGGTACAAACCTTAGTAGGCCCGAGAACCAGGAACAGGTCTTGCAATGGCTGTCAGAGAACGCTTACAGCACATTGTCCAGCAGCCAGTCAGACTCTGCCTCCTCTCCTCCTATTACCCAACAGTCTTGTCTTCCTTCCTCCCAAAATTCCGAAGCTTTACAGAACAATAACCCAAACTGTCCCTGCTCCCCAGAGCTGTTCTCCGCTCCTTTCATTGTCCCTCAACCTGCCTCTCCACGTCACGATTCCACGAACCTAACAGAGGAGCATCTGTGTCCAGATGCTCAAACACTAGAGTCTCCTCCATCTCCGTTCGATTTGGTGGTGGATGACCAGCAACCCACCCTCATCGACGATGATGTGACGCAGTTGCCGTCAGGGCATCCAGTTGACCGGCGCATTGTGCGGGAGGAGGAGATGAGACAGGAGTTGGAAGAGGAAGTGGTGGATGATGAGGACACTGACCCGACCTGGACAGGGGGGATGTCAAGCGGGGAAAGTAGTGTGGATGTTGAGGCAGGTGCAGCACCAAAAAGGGTAGCTAGAGGCAGAGGCAGAGGTCAGCAGCTTAGGCGAAGCCAGGCCACACCCGGAATCTCCCAAGATGTTCCAGTTCGTACCCAGCCCCGAAAAACTCCCACCTCGAGGGCACGTTTCTCGAAGGTGTGGAGTTTTTTCAAGGAATGCGCCGAGGACAGATATAGTGTTGTCTGCACAATTTGCCTCTCGAAATTGATTAGGGGCTCTGAGAAGAGCAACCTGTCCACCACTTCAATGCGCCGTCATTTGGAATCCAAGCACTGGAATCAGTGGCAGGCAGCAACGGCAGGACAAAGGCCGCCTGCCGTTCACGCCACTGCCACTGCCTCTGCCACTGCCTCTGCCTCTGCCACTGCCACTGCTGACTGTGCTGGCGATGCACTCCAGAGGACGAGCCAGGACACCACTTCATCTGCCTCCGCCACTTTGTTGACTTCTACCTCATCCTCCCCTGGTCCTGTCTTATCTCCTTCTCCTGCACCATCAAAGGCACCATCAGGCGTTTCTTTACAACAACCCACCATCTCTCAGACATTGGAGCGGCGGCAGAAATACACTGCTAACCACCCACACGCGCAAGCCTTGAACGCCAACATCGCTAAACTGCTGGCCCAGGAGATGTTGGCGTTCCGGCTTGTTGAAACTCCCGCCTTCCTGGACCTGATGGCAACTGCGGCACCTCGCTATGCCGTCCCTAGCCGTCACTACTTCTCCCGGTGTGCCGTCCCCGCCTTGCACCAGCACGTGTCACTCAACATCAGGCGGGCCCTTAGTTCCGCGCTTTGCACAAAGGTCCACTTGACCACCGACGCGTGGACAAGTGCATGCGGACAGGGACGCTACATTTCACTGACGGCACACTGGGTGAATGTAGTTGAGGCTGGGACTGCTTCCCAAACTGGCCCGGTGTACCTCGTCTCCCCGCCTAACATTCCTGGCAGGGACACGAGAAGAACACCCCCCTCCTCCTCCTCCTCTACCGCCTCCTCCTCCGCCACCGCCTCCTCCTCCGCCACCGCCTCCTCCTCCGCTGTTAGATTGACCCCAGCTACGAGTTGGAAACGTTGCAGCACTGGCGTTGGTAGACGTCAGCAGGCTGTGCTGAAGCTGATCAGCTTGGGGGACAGACAGCACACTGCCTCCGAGGTGAGGGATGCCCTCCTCGATGAGACGGCAATATGGTTTGAGCCGCTGCACCTGGGCCCAGGCATGGTCGTTTGTGATAACGGCCGGAACCTGGTAGCAGCTCTGGAGCTTGCCGGACTCCAACATGTTCCATGCCTGGCCCACGTCTTCAACCTAGTGGTGCAACGTTTCCTAAAGAGCTACCCCAATGTTCCAGAGCTACTGGTGAAAGTGCGGCGCATGTGCGCCCACTTTCGCAAGTCGACAGTAGCCGCTGCTAGCTTAAAATCTCTCCAGCAACGCCTACATGTGCCACAACACCGGCTTTTGTGCGACGTCCCCACACGCTGGAACTCAACGTTTCAGATGTTGAATAGAGTGGTTGAGCAGCAGAGACCTTTGATGGAATACCAGCTACAAAACCCTAGGGTGCCACAAAGTCAGCTGCCTCAGTTTCACATCCATGAGTGGCCATGGATGAGAGACCTTTGTGACATCCTACGGGTCTTTGAGGAGTCCACAAGGAGGGTGAGCTCTGAGGATGCGATGGTGAGCCTTACAATCCCGCTCTTGTGTGTTCTGAGAGAATCCCTGATTGACATCAGGGATAACTCAGATCACACAGAGGAGTTAGGGATAGCATCCGATCCGTCACAGCTGGAGAGTAGGTCCACACATCTGTCCGCTTCACTGCGTTTAATGGAGGAGGAGGAGGAGGAGGAAGAAGAGTTGTCCGATGATGTGATGGTGATACAGGAGGCTTCCGGGCAACTTCGAATCGTCCCATTGTTGCAGCGCGGATGGGTAGACATGGAGGATGAGGAGGAAATGGAGATTGAACTTTCCGGTGGGGCCAGAGGAGTCATGCCAACTAACACTGTGGCAGACATGGCTGAGTTCATGTTGGGGTGCTTTACAACCGACAAGTGTATTGTCAAAATCATGGAGGACAACCAGTACTGGATCTTTGCTATCCTTGACCCCCGGTATAAAAACAACATCTCGTCTTTTATTCCGGTAGAGGGGAGGGCCAATCGCATCAATGCTTGCCACAGGCAATTGGTGCAGAATATGATGGAGATGTTTCCAGCATGTGACGTTGGCGGCAGGGAGGGCAGTTCCTCCAGTAGGCGACCAAGTTCTCACCGGTCCACACAAACGAGGGGCACACTGTCTAAGGTCTGGGACACCTTGATGGCACCCCCTCGCCAAAGTGCCGCCACGGAGGGTCCTAGTGTCACCAGGCGTGAGAAGTATAGGCGCATGTTGCGGGAATACCTTTCCGACCACAGCCCTGTCCTCTCCGACCCCTCTGCGCCCTACACGTATTGGGTGTCGAAGTTGGACCTGTGGCTTGAACTTGCCCTATATGCCTTGGAGGTGCTGTCCTGTCCTGCCGCCAGCGTCCTATCTGAGAGGGTGTTCAGTGCAGCCGGTGGCATCATCACTGACAAGCGCACCCGTCTGTCAGCTGAGAGTGCCGACCGGCTCACTTTGATAAAAATTAACCACCACTGGATAGAGCCTTCATTTTTGTGCCCACCTGTGTAAAGCACCCCAACATGAAACTCCATGTCTGTACTCAACCTCTCCAATTCCTCCGCATCCTCATACTCATCCACCATAAGCGTTGCACAATTCTGCTAATACTAGGCTCCCTCCAACATGATTTCCCCCAACTCTGCTGGTTAGAGGCTCCCTCCACCCTGATTTCCACCAACTCTGCTGGTTAGAGGCTCCCTCCACCCTGCTTTCCCACAACTCTGCTGGTTAGAGGCTCCCTCCACCATGAATTTGCCCAAACTGGGCTGGTTAGAGGCTCCCTCCACCATGAATTGGTCCAAACTGGGGTTTTTAGAGGCTCCCTCCACCATGAATTTGCCAAAACTGGGCTGTTTAGAGGCTCCCTCCACCATGAATTGGTCCAAATTGGGGTTTTTAGAGGCTCCCTCCACCATGAATTTGCCCAAACTGGGCTGGTTAGAGGCTCCCTCCACCATGAATTGGTCCAAACTGGGCTGGTTAGAGGCTCCCTCCACCATGAATTTGCCCAAACTGGGCTGTTTAGAGGCTCCCTCCACCATGAATTTGCCCAAACTGGGCTGTTTAGAGGCTCCCTCCACCATGAATTGGTCCAAACTGGGTTTTTTAGAGGCTCCCTCCACCATGAATTTGCCCAAACTGGGCTGGTTAGAGGCTCCCTCCACCATGAATTGGTCCAAACTGGGTTTTTTAGAGGCTCCCTCCACCATGAATTTGCCCAAACTGGGCTGGTTAGAGGCTCCCTCCACCATGAATTGGTCCAAACTGGGTTTTTTAGAGGCTCCCTCCACCATGAATTTGCCCAAACTGGGCTGGTTAGAGGCTCCCTCCACCATGAATTGGTCCAAACTGGGTTTTTTAGAGGCTCCCTCCACCATGAATTTGCCCACACTGGGCTGGTTAGAGGCTCCCTCCACCATGAATTGGTCCAAACTGGGGTTTTTAGAGGCTCCCTCCACCATGAATTTGCCCAAACTGGGGTGTTTAGAGGCTCCCTCCACCATGAATTTGCCCAAACTCTGCTGGTTAGAGGCTCAATCCACCCTGATTTTCAAAACAAATGTTGGTGCCAACCTCAACTTACTACAAGGGCCAAATTCACTGCTGGTGACAAGCTCTCCTCACTGCAAGTGCCAAATACACATGTTTCAAGGTGTTTTCCTACTGTCAGAGATGTGGTATTGAGTGTGTAAAGTGTGTAGTTGTTAGGCTGTGATGTTGGGGTAATAGAGGGTCTTTGGTGTGTTAGATGCCCCCAGACATGCTTCCCCTGCTGTCCCAGTGTCATTCCAGAGGTGTTGGCATCATTTCCTGGGGTGTCATAGTGGACTTGGTGACCCTCCAGACACGGATTTGGGTTTCCCCCTTAACGAGTATCTGTTCCCCATAGACTATAATGGGGTTCGAAACCCATTCGAACACACGAACATTGAGCGGCTGTTCGAATCGAATTTCGAACCTCAAACATTTTAGTGTTCGCTCATCTCTACACGGCACCCTTCTAAGATCCACAGATGTCTAGAATATAGTATATAACACACAATTATTAGTTCTAACCCATTGGTACTTAGGTAATATTGGGCACATTTTGGAGATAAGACTAACTCTTCCCAAAACATTAGGGTCTTGCTTCAGCATATATATGCATGAACATTTTATATATATATATATATATATATATATATATATATATATATATATATATATATATAGTTTATGACGAAACACTGCTTTGGCTTGGAATTATCACTTTCAATCCCCTCTTGAAAATACATTGGCTCAAATTTGCTAATGCTGGCCATTAGATAGTTGTTGTAAACTTGAAGAGACCAGCTCTTTGCATAACGTAATAGATACTGCTCCACTAATTCTGGCACGGTTGGTATTTTCTCTCAAGCCCACACAATCTCGATCAGTGAATGCTGTTAGTTTTGGTGCCTGATATCCTATTCAGACACTGTACTGCCAGGAGGGCGGTGTCAGACAGGAGCAGACAAAGGGTGTGACTCTGAGCTCTGACATTGGCTGCCTCTGATTGGAGGCCTGAATCACACCCCCTGCCTGACACTGCCCTTCTGACATTACAGAGCTTAAATAACACATCAGGCACCAAAACTACCTGTGCTTTTTGCTTAGGAATAATGAGGTTAGAGAAAAAACTCCAACTATGCCAAAATCAGTGAAGCGATGACTGTTAACAGATAATAAGAACTTGAATTGGTGGAGGTGGTAAAAGGACCTCTGTAACCTCTGTAGTCACATGAGGCAACAAACTGTGGGGAAATTATCAACACATCTACAACAGGTTTTTGTCATACATGTGATATAATGTGACAAAAGGCCCTTTATAGCACCAAAGATGCACCACATCTCTCAATCTGCACCTTACAGCTTTACATGAACATGGCAGAAAGCATGGTGGGCACTAGAGATGAGCGAGTACTGTTCGGATCAGCCGATCTGAACAGCACACTCGCATAGAAATGAATGGACGTAGCCGGAACGCGGGGGGTTAAGCGGCTGGCCGCCGTCAAAGCAGAAGTACCAGGTGCATCCATTCATTTCTATGGAGCGTGCTGTTCGGATCGGCTGATCCCAACAGTACTCGCTCATCTCTATTTAATATTTTTCACACCAGTATTCTGGCCTGAGTGATACAGGAATTCTACCAAAAATCCTGACTGTGGCAGACTTCCATTCAGGCGCTGAGGTGAGTGCGCCAGTCAGGGCCTCAATTGGCAGTCTTACTAAAGACCATGACTGGATGATACATTGGCCACATCTTGCATGACATTACATACTGTACATCACAAATTTGGCAGGAGTCTGTGTGGTGCCACAAGGTGGGGGCATTACACTGTGTGGGGACAATAAGAGGAGCATTATACTGTGCGTAAGCCAATGAGAGGGCTTTATACTCCAAGTATATCTGAGTGTTACACAAAGGCGGACACTGTTACTGTATGGGAAGGCAAAAGGACTGGGTGGGTTTGGACTGGGGGGGCGAGGGGGTATGGGTAGAACTCAACAAGATCAGAGACATGACTTATCAAGCTTAAATTTGCTGTGGTACCTACAGATTTTCTTCCCCTTTGCATCATGTAAGGAGGGAGCAGTGGCGTAATTAAAGTCTTGTGGGCCCCAGTGCAATCTTTTGTCCAGTGACCCCTACCTCAATTCTTGATAGTGACCGTTACGTGTGCTAAGGAGTTTAATCAACCTTAGTGTGGTTCGGGTAATCTGTGGGTCTCCTTGGTTTATGGGTCAGATGGAAGCTGCAATCTCAATACTGATGCCAGTGCTTATGGGCCCCTAAAGGCTTCCGGGCCCTGATGCGACTGCACCCTCTGCACCCCCTCAAATTACGCCCCTGGGGGAGAGGTATGCATGCAATGGATCGGGATCTAACACTACAAATATATCCATTAACTTGACAGAAAAAAACATATATTTTTGCATCTGTCATACAATCTTTCCGATCTGCCTACCATCTACTCCCTGTACCGTATTTACAGTGTGACTATAGCATAATCTGAGCCATGTAGAATGTAATGTACTAATTGAAGTGACTTGTTCTAGAACTGTTGATTTGTCAGATGTGTGTATCATGAGGCAGCAACCATGAAGGCGCGGGTCATGAATGGTTAAATTCCAGCCTCAAGAGAAATCCTGTCTATTATTTAACAGCAGTGTTTTGATTCACAGACACATGTGAGTCAAAGGGAGCGAAAAAAAAACATTCCCAGGGCAGCAGAGAAGGGAGAGTGACTAGGAGGAGTCACATGGCGGCTGCATGTGACACGCTGAGACACTACCCCGTCACACAGCACAGCCTGCTGCAAAGACATGTGCAAGGGGAGGCGTCACGAGGAGGGGACGGTGACTGCTCAAAGTCACTTTGCAGGAAGCAGATCGTGGTCATGTTGGGAGGCGCATAAACTCAATGTGAGCATTTACAGACTTGTTCACAAGGGGTGGGATATAAAAAGAACAGGGGGGAGCCTTGTAGACTATGTGGAATTTAAAGTAGCTAAATCATAATACGAAAAAAAAAAAACAGAGACACGAGAGCGTCACATAAGAGTTAATACGAATTAGCAGCACGGCTTGTCTGAGGCTGAATGTACATGTTGTTTTTTTACTGAACAATTGCATGCAGTTTTTAATTGCAGCACATATTACTATGCCAGTAAGGTTTCTTTGACATGAATATGTTGTGAGGGCTATAAAAACACAGACGTTGGACACCCTAGGGTATTACCGTTTTTGATCTTTTGATCCACATGTCATCTGTTTGTTTTTTTACGCCACTTTTTTTTTTCTCGGTGTCTCTTGGCCCATGAAAAAAACAGACACATGAATGGTTCCATCCACTATAATACGTCCATGTGCTGTATGTTTTTTTCATGCACAGCATTTGGACAGAAAAATCGGTCGTGTGGCAGGTTTTTCATTTAATAGCTGTTGGTATACCGGTGAAATGTAGAGTATCATACTAGGCATTACTGTATTTAAAACTGCATGCATTTTTTCTGTAAAATCACACCATGTAAACTGAGTCTAAAAAAGCCCTGTGTACCCACCCTGACAATGAGCACTGTGATAGAAAAGCATTAACGCACTGCAGCTTCTGGAATATCACAAGATATAGGCTCCATTCATGTATACACAGGAGTCAATGTCAGACTCAGAAAAAGAAAGGCACAAGGGATAGCTGTCAGCTGAATAGTCATCAGTCGACAGTACTGTAGTAAGGTATTATTCAGACATCAGTGATTTGTGTCAGTGTTCACATGCCGAAACCGAGAGTGGGCTTAAAACACAAAACAGAGACAATTTTTTTCATTGTACCTTTGTCTGTGTAGTAGTGACATAGCTGCTGCCATAGCAACTGTAGTAGCTGCTAAAGGGCCCACGACATTAGGGGGCCCAGCACTTTACAAATTTGTATTTTTTGAATACCTCACTCATACACATGGCTTCCTTCGCTACAGCCTCCAGGGGGCACCACATATTACATCCTGATGCTGTACAAAGTCTGAAAGTTACATCTTAATATTGTACAACAGTGGGACGTAATATGCAGCAACAGGCTGGTGCTGAAGCAGAGGCGGTCGTGAGCAGAGTGGGTAAGTTCATATCAAATCCAGTAGGTAATGGCCTAATGTCAATTACTGTGTGGAGGCTAATAAAGTGGGAAGTACATTGCATGAGGGACAGTAAAAGGGGCAGTTACTGTGCAGGGGGCAGTAAAATGGGTATTTACTATGCAGGCCAGTAAAGTGGGCAGTATACTGTGTAGGAGCCAGTAAAGATGGCATTGTACCGGCTGGGAGTCAGAAAAGTGGACATTATGGTGGGAGAGCGTCAGAATAGTAAACTGCATACAGTTTGGGAACCAGTAAAGTGGACAGATTCCTGTGTGGGGGCCATTAAAGGCGGCATTATATTGTGTGGGGGAAATTAGGAAGTTGTTATACAGTGTGGGTATTATACTGAGTGGGAGCCAATATAAGTGGCAAGTGGTCATTGTAATGTATGGGGGCCAGTAAAGGGAGTGAGGGAGCATTATACTGTGTGTGTGGGTGCCTCAAAGTTTGCTTTTCCACAGTATTTCCTAGTTATGCCTTTCCTGTGTAGTCCCCGCTCCAAGACTTAGTTTACAATCCCTGATGCAAAACACTATTGTGTGAATAAAGCCTAAATCCCATAAACTGCAGATACCATCTCAACAAAGCAGTGGGAGATAAGTGAATGCCAGTCACCCTGCTGCCCCCTATCTGCAGGGTAGGAAGCAGGCAGGAAGAAGTCCACTGTATAAGAATTGAATCCATGCTTTCCCCTGTATCAGCCTAGCAACCCCGACAGATGTCAACAAGAGGACAGATCTTGATGTGTATAGCCAATTCATTTATTTACTTGCTTACTTATAAAGCTCCATCATATTCCACAGCACTTCAGACTCTGATCACACTTTTGCATTATAAAAATGCATTTACAAAAAGTGGGAATAGACGCCAGAGAAAGAAGAAAGATTTCCATTATCCTGAACAATCAATAACCTCTATGCAGAGCTACAGTCTGCAAAATTGTTGTAGAAATGAATCCCTAGAGAATACTGCACTATGTGAACTCCACACAGTAGAAATCTTGTTATGTTGTGGCATTTGTCAGGGTCTGGGGTTGCTAGGTGGGGTGGCATAGACACAAAAGTCCAGTTTCTTTAGTACAAAACAAAGGTAGAGTTTATTTTCACTCAAAAAAGGCAGTGCAGCAACAAAAGGAAACAATACAAAAATAAATACCTGCCCGGCTAGGCTCTAACTAAACATAGAATAGGTTACATCACCTAGGATAACAGAAATCCAAAGCCAGATGAATCACTCAGGACACAGCTCCAAAAATATGACCTCTCTGTTTGCTCTCTAGCCAAGCTCTGCCCCCAGTCTTCTGCTGGAGCTGACTTCTTAAGCCTCCTTGACGAGGAGACTCTCAACAGCTGAGTCGCTGTCGGAACATCCCAAAGTGTGGACCGGAGGGGGGTGGAATGACAGGTCCCACTACCAACCTACCTGTCATTCCTAAAAATCCAGCCCAGTAACTGACACTTTGAAATAACACTCAGTAGACAAAATTATCTGCTGAGAAACATTCTTTCTGGAGTTTTCTCATCTCACCCACCTTAGTAGTCTGGGTGAGATGTACACCCCCTCCATTACCTGACCAGCCATCGGCTTACACATTATAGAGGGATAATACAGGCAGGAGTGTACCTACCGGAGTAGCAGCGGTAGCGGCTGCCACAGGACCCGGGACATTAGGGGGGCAGGCCCCTGATGTTTTTATTGTTGCTGTTTTTTTAATAGGCCATTACCTGCTGGAGTAGCTCCAGCAGGTAACAGGCCCTATTTACTTACTGATCCTTGCTCTTGCTCACGGCCGTCGGCACTTACAATTCTGCAGAGGCGGCTGTGATCAGGAGAGGGGATCGGAAAGTAAATAGGGCCCCTTACCTGCTGGAGTTACTCCAGTAGGTAATGGCCTATTAAACAGTAACAAAAAAAAAAACATCAAGGGCCTGCCGTGTCTCCTTATGTCCTGGGTCCTGTGGCAGCCACTATCGGTAAGTTTTCAGACCCATGAGTATAATGATTGGAGGGCTAGGAGTGGTGAGGGAACATAAAAAACACTGTTACTTACCTCTCCAGCGCTCCATAAGGCTTCTGGCCTATTTGGTGATGTCCCGTCACGGGTCCCAGACATCATGCAGGCTGTGTCAGCGCCATTATGCGTCGTGACGCATGGCCGGCACAGGTGACGTCTGGTCCATCACTGAGGATGTCCGACATTAGTGAAGAGTGCACCGGAGCCCAGGAGATGTATGTAACAGTGTTTTTTATGTTTGTATCCTCTCCTGGGTCTCCGATTATTATACTCTGGGATCTGAAAAGACCACATGGGTGGTCCACAATTGTTCATGGGTGGTCCAAAATGGGGCATAATACTGTGTGCAGGGGCCACTATGAGGCATAATACTGTTTGAAGGGTCCACAATGGGGCATAATACTGTGTGCAGGGGCCACTATGAGGCATAATACTGTTTGAAGGGTCCACAATGGGGCATAATACTGTGTGCAGGGGCCACTATGAGGCATAATACTGTTCGAAGGGGCCACTATGGGGCATAATACTGTGTGCAGGGGCCACTATGAGGCATAATACTGTTTGAAGGGTCCACAATGGGGCATAATACTATTTGCAGGGGCCACTATGGGGCATAATACGCCACTGAATACAGGTATATTGGAAAAAAGCAACTATTTTCCAGGGGATAGGCTGTTAGAAGGCAGGTACTCCTCTGCTACTTTTCACGATGCCTGTTTGTAAGCACATTATGACAGCCCTTCACTTCTCCCACTGCCAGAGATAACCACCCTGAAAGTCCCATAGCAATGAATAGAGCAGTGACTGCACATACACACAACCACTCCATTCACATAAGCAATTGTGAACCCCAATTATTCTGATCAGTGTGGGTCAGTGTTAGCCATACATATAAACTGACAGATACCTGGCCCAACACCCCTGGCTGATAAGTCCATCTCACAACAACCTTACCAAAGGAAAGGGCTGTCAGATCCCTGTTCTCTGTGTTTAGTGGTTCATCCGAGAAATATTACACATACACGTTTGGTTATCACCCTTAATTTTAATGAAATAGCAGTTGTTCTGCACAAACGTTGCTAATGGCAACTGCTCAGTCTCAACAGAAGTACATAACAGCAGTGCAAACATGGCCGTAGTTGCTTAGAACACAACATAGAGATGTGCTGGACAAGTCAGCCTTTTTTTATGTTGCATAAGGTGCAATCAGATGTGGCAGCCAGAACTACAGAGTGATGTGATTTTCATTGCAGTTTCTTAAATGTACAAAAGAAAGTTATTATTGGTAATATTCCGTATTCTTGGATAAAACTGAAGTTGCCATAAATTATATTCAGTTCTAGAGTACTCAAAAATGTATTCCCACGTTATGGTGGCAATTAAACTGGCCGGGTTTAGCATTGCTTACCTACAACACATTGGGCGGTGTAAATAAACATTGAAAGTGCAAAGGGCAGTACTGCAAACACGTGCAAGACTATGTTATTGGTAAGCTCAGGAAAATAACACAGTGAACAACAACGAAGTAAAGCGTCGTCTTGTTGTATGCATTGCCAGAATAAAACTAGTGGAGGCCCCAAAGCATAGGAACTCCTATGCTCTGAGATCAAGATGCAACCTCTATAGTTGACTCCTATCACAGTCAACTAATAGCAAAAGGTAGTCCTGCATGTATTTCTCCCCACTGAAGTCTATGGGAGATTTTGAGAAAACCAAACCAATACTCCCTTAGGCTAAGGCCCTATGGGACGATTCGCAGCGCTTCAGCACTTTAGGGAAAAACCGTGGTAGGAACGAATCGCGGTTCTTCCCACAGCACTTTGAACAGAAAGTTCACAGAGGTTTCCTCCGCGAACTTTCTGTAACCATTATATCTACGGGAATTCCACCGGCATTTCTGTAGATATCATTGACATGCTGCGATTTCCAAAACCGCGCCGGTTTTGGAAATCGCTGCATGTCCACACTGCTGTTTGAAACGCAAAGTGGGCATGGGATTCACATGAATTCTGTTCACTTTGCAGATACTGTAAAACGCAGCGATTTTTCCTGTGGCGTTTCTGCCACGGTCAAATCACAGTGTTTCCGCCACGTGGGGCCCCCGCCTTAGGCTACCCATGAACATAAAAATAGACAGTGATGAGGCTGATGGTTCGATAGTGCGAGCCTTTGTATGAGTGATCCCACCATGCCAATAGGAGCAGTTAAAAAGTGGCAAATGATTGGAACAAAAAACGGCCAAAAATTTCCAACACACTGGATTTTTATTTTGGCAAGAAAAAGACTGCTATTATCATCTATCTTTGCGGTATTTTTTAACTAATACTTGTTTAATCTAAAGTCTAATATGTGGCCACATATGACCCTAAGGGTCCATTCACGGTGCGGCGCAATTTATATAAAAAACTGTATCTAAAAATGCACGTGTGTGTTTGATGGGTTTTATTTCATGCAGTTGCATTGTCTTAGAGATGAAACACGTGCAATGAAAATATTTCACTTGGAAAATGAAAGCATGACAAAACCACATGCA
The DNA here is from genome assembly GCF_031893055.1 of Leptodactylus fuscus. Classification (NCBI taxonomy): domain Eukaryota; kingdom Metazoa; phylum Chordata; class Amphibia; order Anura; family Leptodactylidae; genus Leptodactylus; species Leptodactylus fuscus. The sequence goes on along the minus strand of NC_134270.1, from coordinate 125,121,437 downwards.
TTTTTTTTCCCAAAAAACGAAGAAAAATGTAGAAAATCCAGCACTCTAAGATCCTTCATGGTTATGAATAAAACTTGACCTTTATTGCATGGGAGATATACCCCAAATAAAAATAAGTAATAAGTCTTAGTGCAGGGGTAGGTGACAAAAGCAGCCTATGCAATAAAGGTAGTTTTATTCAGGACCGTGAAGGATCTTAGCGTGCTGGATTTTCTACATTTTTCTTTGTTCATCTGTTGTCTCAGCCAGTGGAGATCGTCCGGGCACCATTCTAATAAGATCCTACCTCTGCACCAAGGCCAAGGAATATGTATTGTGAGTGACCTCTTTTTTTCATAAATTTTGGCTTGTTTATTACTTAGGACTTACATATCAGACTGTTTGCTATTCCTTGCATTTTTCCAGTGTGGTTTCAACTGCATCATCTGAATGGACCTTTCACAAGGGATGACATTAGGTGGAACATTTGGCAAGCTAGCATGAGGCCACAATAAAGGTAAAGGTGGCCAGCCATTGAATGACAATAAAACACTTGTTTATCATTCATTGCATCTTTTTATGTGGCCGTTAAATGTATTTGTTTATCGACAGCACATCCCCTTGTATAAACTGTACCTTGTGTAACCTTGTGTAACTATATAAGAGGAGGGGAACACAAACATGGAAGACCATTTGTTGAAACCTCACTGAATAACTGTAAAAGCAAAATAAATCACCTTGCTATATTCTCAATCGGTGGAGGGTGGGTGGTGAAGGCCATCTTGGCCACCAATCATACATGGAGGAGGCTGTGAAGATTACTGTATAATATATTTCATCAGATTAGACCCAATTTAATTGGAAGGACTCATATATATCCTTTCTGACAATGGGAATAAAAACCGGGAAAGTGGGGAAATACTGAACATACCTGTAGACAATGGAGCAAATTTCAGCCTTCAGAAATGGCTTCTGCCTCACTGCAGGTACTGGTGAAAATAGATTTTGCTGCACACACTGTTTTGTGATCAAAGGAATATAGGCATGCCTTGACACTTATACTGATCCTGCTACCACACTAGATCGCGTCTGATGAAGGTCTAAGGACCGAAACGTCATATCCAATTGATCTAGCCTGTCTTTCTATGCCAATATTTTGCATTGTGTCAAAAGGCGTTAACTATATTGTAAAATAAATCTCTATATTCCTTTGATCACAAAACAGTGTGTGCAGCAAAATCTATTTTCACTAGTATATTTGGGTCGAAGGACCTTTTTTCGCTAGCACCACATATAATTTTAGAGTGTGCGGTACCATTGACTTTTTTGTCACTGCAGGTACTGGGCAAAGGGAACGCGGGCTCTGCAACAACACCTGCCCCTCTCCCGCTCCCCCAACATGCCTCTGCCAACTCAGGCTCCTGCCTGTTCCCCTGAGGGCGCCTATCACCTCCATGCCCTCCACCATCCCACCTTAGGGATCTGCACTGCCTCCCACAGCCATAGGGGCTTCCTCCTCCCAGCTGTTCCCTGCTGCTGAACTTTCCCAAGTCTCATCCACATGCTACCTGGACAGGAATGCTGATATTAGGGCGACCCCATCTCTATCTCATTGCTGTTGTCTCGCAGCCCGCTCCTCCTCCACTGTCTCAGCCTCCTGATATATCCTCTGCACCGCCACCGTGGATGGAATATCTTGCTCAGTTGCCTTCTAAAGAGGACTTTGCTTCTCTGGTTGCTAATGTTACAGCGGCTTGCCGCATGGAAATACGTACGGAGAGTGCTGCTCTTAGACAAGACTTTCAACACATTGCACACCGGGACGAAACTCTGGAGGATGACCATGACCAGACCCGCACCTATGTCTCCCAGCTTCAGGACACTGTTCTTTCCCACTCCTAGGCCTTTAGTGATATGCAGCGCCATCTAAAGGATCTGGACAACTGGGGTATGTAGAACAATATTAGAGTCAAGGGGCTGCTGGAAGCTACTCAGGCGGAGGATCTGCATGTTACTCTGGAGGCGATTTTCAACTCCGTTCTGCAGGAACCTCCGTCTCACAAGAATAAATTGGACAGGGCCCACAGAGCTCTCCACCTGAAAGAAACTGGCCCTACCCCGCATGATGTGGTTTGTTGCATCCATGACTTTGCTTTAAAGGAAGCTATATTATCTAAAGCTCGGGGACTTAAGCACAATGACTTTGATGGGGCTAAAATCCAGTTCTATCAGGACCTCTTGCTGATAACACTGCAAAAAAATAAGGTATCTTTCCCCCTACTCCAGCTTTTTTGTGATCGCCAGATTACATATTACTGGGGCTTCCCCTTTCCCTTGACCGCTAGGCTTGAGGGCCGTTCCGCTACTCTTCGAGTCTACTCGGACCTGGAGCCTGTCTGTGCCTTCTGGACTTCCCTAATTGGAAACTACTGGCTCCGCCTCCACCCCTTCCCCAGGTCTGGACTGCCCAGAATTCCAAGAGGCGCCAGTTGCCTTCTCCTAATGCTCCTCCCAGGAGACCAAGAATGGACCCCTCTTATTCCTAACTGCTATGACTTTCCTGTTTTTTCAGAGAGTCGATGCGATTGTTTTTTCTCTTTTCCCATTTTAGGAGTCCTTCTCTTCTTTCTTTCTCTGGTTCTGTACATCTATTTCTGATTGCTGTTTTCTATATTGCTAGTGGGGTGGGCTCATACCTCCCCTCATGTGATTTACTTAGGTCCACCGTCTGGTGGCTCCTTCCTGTTCTAGTTCGCTTCCTCATTCATGGGGGCTGAATCCAGCTGTGGGCCCATGACGTGGTCCCGCATAGTGTTTTTGGTAATGTTTACTTGGACGTTTGTTTTTTGCCCCCAGTCAGGAGACTTAGTCCTGACCGATTACTCAGGTTTCTCTGTGTATTTTGTTTATTTGTTAACTTTTGATCTTTGTGCTTGGTTTCTTGTGTTTTTCCCCTTCCCTCCTTTTCTCCCTTCTTTTTTATTTTTTTCTCTAGGTTTCGAGACGGTCTCATGTTGCCTGGGATGTCCCTTTGGAGGTCTTGTCCTGACCCTGCGCGCCTGTTGGTGTTCGGTGGCGCTCTTTCCTCTGGGACTTCATGATGTCTTCTGGTTCAGTGGGTGAGCGTACTTTCAATCTGCTACTGTCCCTTACCCTTGGGCCCCAATGGTTAGATGTGTGACAATGTTAAGGGCTTGGGTTCTGATGCTATGAGGCGTCTTGTTCTCAGAGAGCTTTGCTCTCTGGGTGCCAATGTGGCGTTTCTGCACAAAACCCACTTTGATCATACGGGAACGTTCAGTTTTGCCAAACATTACTTCCCTACTGCCTTCTCTGCTTTCCATGAAAAAAATTCCATACATTCATGTATAGCGGATGATATGTAGAGTTCTGTCTTCAATCAATTGTTTGGATAGTATATAAGACTCTAAAACCAAGTCTTCTAAAGCATGGTATTATACAGTGAAATATGGCAATAATATCCAATGGTAACCTCAGCTATCCTTTGCAAAAGTCAATGGTGCCACTATGAATGCATTGAAACCTTTAACAACATTTATTTCTGGCAGTGCTTGTTGTGGGACTATACTTGAACATACACCGCACCCGCCGTCACACTTGCACTAGTCAGTGTAAACAGAAACACTGTCATTGTAAACTCTTGGCAGGTATAGTACAGTTGGACCGATTACTGTATGTTACCATTTACCTAGTTCCCTTCCCTCCCCTGTTACTTCATTTGTCAGGATATTTCCACACCTTCTAGCACATACAGCACATACTCACGTGTCCACACACAATGGAAATGTGAGGTCACGGTCAAGGTGCAGCAACTGATAGTACATTCCAAAATGGTCTGATCTGTAACACAAACCACCTGCAGGCTGTATCTAAGTTCACAGATAGTAAACAATTATATCTGATGCCACTGAGCAATACATTTTCTCTTATTTCCTATTCTAGTGTCTGCTACAATTCAGCCCTCCATCTCAAGCACCACTGCTGCATTAGGTGATGTTAAGGAACAGATCGTCTTGTCTAATCTGATTACAGTTTTAACACAATGGGGCAAATTTATTCCGTATGGTATTCCATATGCCAATTTTAATAAATCGCCTGACTACTGCCGGAAAAAGGATTTATGAAGAGATTGCAGATCGGGGCTTGTGGTGTCCATTTGGCACAAGAAAGGGCCTTGTGCCAAATGTTTGCCTCAATATCATTCCGCTACACCAGAAAACTGGCATAGAGAGAATGATGGATTTCTCCCATTGTTCCTTTTGTTGTACTTTCATGATGAGGCAGTAATGTAGCGAGTAAGCAGGTGGGACCCACTTCACCATGACCATCTTAAGCAGTTCAGAACATGAAAATTGTACTGTTATTTTGGTCATCTTTACACACAGGGATAACACACACATAGTGGTTTTACAATACAGAGCACACAGTGATGTCACAGTACCTGGATAATGTGCACAGTGATGTCACAGTACGAGGATAATAAATATAGTGATGTCACAGTACAGGGATAATACACAGTGATATCACAATACAAACATAATAAATACATATGTCATAGTACAAAGATAATACACACAGTGATGTCACAGTACAAGGATAATAAACACAGTGAGGTCACAGCAGTGGTGAACCTAGCCTCTCTGCTGCCTGAGGCAGACAATCGAAAGCCCCCCTCCCCGGATTGAGTCAGGGAGAGGGGGGGGGGGGCTGGAGGTTAACATTACAATAAATACAATGCAGTAATACTCACAGGAGACGTCTTCCCACATTTCCAGTCTCTTCCCTTTGGACCGCCATGACCACTTCTTTCAGCTGTGACTTGACTCTGTAAAGTTTGAAACACAGACATCTTTGACTCCTCACTTCTCCACGCACCCAACCGATATATATATATATATATATATATATATATATATAGTTATATAGAGGTTGCAGGGGCCGCTGTGGGATATATATATATATATATATATATATATATATATATATATATATATATATATATATATCCCACAGCGGCCCCTGCAACCTATATTATGCCCCACAGTGGCACAATAGACTGTGGGGCATAATAGAAGTTGCAGGGGGGGCTGCTATGGAGCATAATAGAGGTTACAGGGGCCACAGTGGACCCTTCAAGCTCTATTATTATACTGAGGGGTCTTTTCAGACCCCCAAGCATAATAATCAGAGCCCCAGAGGAGATGAGAGAACATAATAAACATTGTTACTCAGCTCTCCGGGATCCAATGTTAAAGAGGACCTTTCATGGGTTTGGGCAAAGGCAGTTCTATATACTGCTGGAAAGCCGACAGTGTGCTGAATTCAGCGCACTGTCGGCTTTCCTGATCTGTGCCCCGTGTGAAGAGCTATCGGTGCCGGTACTGTAGCTGTTCACAGTCAGAAGGGCGTTCCTGACAGTCTGTCAGGAACGTCCTTCTCCACAGCAGCGCCTATCTCGCTGTACAGTGTGACCGGGAAGGAACGCCCCCTCCCTCTACTCACAGTACTCGTCCATAGACGAGTATTATCAGGGGCGGACGGGGGCGTTTCTCCCCGCTCACACAGTACAGCGCTATAGGCGCTGCTGGGAAGAAGGACGTTCCTGACAGACTGTCAGGAACGCCCTTCTGACTGTGAAGAGCTACAGTACCGGCACCGATAGCTCTTCACCCGGGGCACAGATCATGAAAGCCGGCTTTCCAGCGGCATATAACACTGCCTTTGCCCAAACCCATGAAAGGTCCTCTTTAATCCTAGCAGGCTTCGGGCCTATATGGTACTGCTAGCACAGGCTTTGGGCCTATATGGTAATATACCACGTGGCATCTGGGCATTACCATATAGACCCGAAGCCAGCTAGGATTAATGTCGGATCCCAGAGAGGTAAGTAACATTGTTTATTATGTTCACTCACCTCCCCTGGGGCTCCGATTATTATACTCGGGATTCTGAAAAAAAACCTGTGTATAATAATAGCGGCAGTGGGATCGTGGCCTGGCCCGGGCCTATTCACTGCCGGCCTCGGCGGCCTATAGTACAAGGGAAAGCGGGGGCAGCAGTGATCAGGTCCGGGGAGATTGGTAAATGGACCGCTACCTGCTGGAGATACTCGTGCAGGTAGCGGCCTATTATAAAACAAAAAAAATGTTATTACACTTACCGATCGCGCTGCTGCTGCTCCCGCTGCCTCCACGATCCTCTCCTCTTGGTAGACGTCTACGTATCAGTGTAGGCAGCGTGATGATGCCGCCTACGCTGATACGTAGACGTCTGAACTAGCGCAAGGAGAGCGGCAGCTCTCCTTGCGCTGGTTCTAAGAAAAAAAAGTTAAAGGGGCTCTATCACTAGGAAAAGTCATTTTTAACTAATCACATCCTTGCATAGGCTTTAGAAAGGCTATTTCACACCTACCTTTAGTATGTAGATTGCCTCAGTGGTTTCTGAATAAGTCCGTTTTTATTCATATGCTAATTAGACTGGTGCACGATACATTGTGCACGCCTCTCCTGTTGTTTCCTATGGGAGACTGCTGCTGCTGATGACTCAGCTTCCTGTTTGCCTCACACACATAGAAGATAATAGGAGAGAGGAGGCTGCTGGGAACTTCCTGAGCTGCCTGGAGGCTCATTAGCATATGAATAAAAACGGACTTATTCAGAAACCACTGAGACAATCTACATACTAAAGGTAGGTGTGGAATAGACTTTCTAAAGGCTATGCAAGAATGTGATTAGTTAAAAATGACTTTTCCCAGTGATAGAGCCCCTTAAAAAAAAAAAAAAAAAAAAAAAATCGCCCAGGCTGCCACCCGCCTCCCGTGCGCTGCCTCAGGCGGGCGCCTCACCTCGCCTAATTAGAGGTGCGGCACTGGCTCACAGTACTGGGATAATCACTGTACAAGGATAATAAAGTGATGTCACAGTACAGGGAGAATGTACAGAGTGATGTTACATTAAAAGGGATACTGCTTACTATGACATCACAGTACAAGGAAAACACACAAACATATAGATCATTGTGTACAGTGTCACGTCACAGCATATAAAGAACAAAATGATGATGCAGTAATTTTGATGTCCCAGTAAAGAAATAGAGGTACATTCAGTTTTACACATCCCCTACCAATCATCCTCCATAGTTGCTATGTCTGCTGCCCTGGTAGTTACAGGTATGTCCACAAATAACATTTAGATATAGGCAACACAGTAGCTCAGTGGTTAGCACTGCAGCCATGTAGCACTTAAGTACTGGGTTTGAACCCTGCCAAGGACAACATCTGCAAACAGTTTGTATGTTCTCCCCAGGTGCATAACTACCAGGGTAGCGGCTGGGACATTAGGGGGCCTGGTGGTAGCTGCTACTGCTGCAGGTTTTTTTTCTTTAATAGGCGGTTACTTGCTGGAGTAACTCCAGCAGGTAACGAGTCCTATTTACTGCAGCGCCGAATGTCGTGGGGTGCTGTCTGAAGATGGCTACCTCCTCCACAGTCCATCTTTTAACAGTAGTGAAGCCAGCAATTGCTGGCTTCACTACTCTACCCAGGCAGGAGCCGCCTGCTGTCCAGGCCCCTGCCTCCCAGCACTTGTATGATGACAGTGGGCAGGAGAAATTTCTATCTCCTGCCCGCTGTCCCCAAGCCCTGATGCCTTGTGCTGGCATCTATCCTAGTGGGCTACAGGACCTTTGATGAGTGTCATGATGTCATCAAAGGTCCTTTAGCCTACTAAAGAGTGTGGGCGGAGCTATTCCGGATTGTACAGGTCAGTGTACAATGGGGGGAATGGTTTACAGGCTTCCTGTGAGCAAGAGGGGGAATGGGGTTGCAGACTGTGAGCAATAGGGGTACATGGATGTGCAGGCTGTGTGTGAGAAAGAGGGGGGAATGGGGGTGCAGACTATGCGAACAAGAGGATGGAATGGGGGTGCAGATTGTGTGTGAGCAAGTGGGGTACATGGACGTGCAGGCTGTGTGTGAGCAAAGAGGGTGACCTGGGGGCGCAGGCTGTGTGTGAGAAAGAAGGGGGACTGGGTGGTGCAGGCTGTGGGTGAGCAAGAGTGTGGTGCAATGGGCGATTCCTCCCTCCACATCACCCTGTTGCTAATACACAGCCCCATTACCCCCCCACTCACACTCATTCTGCACCTCCATTCTTCCCCCTTGCTCGTACACAGCTTGCATCTCCACTCCCCCTCTTGCTTGCACCCCCATTTCCCCTCTTGCTCATACACACCCTGCACCCCACGGCACCCTTTTGTTCACATAGAGCCTGCATGCCTACGTACCCCTCTTGGAAGGGGGGGGGGGCATGTCAAAGGTTCACCACGGGGCCCCGCCTTTCCTAGTTACGCCACTGGTTCTCCCTGTGTTTGCGTGGGTTTCCTCCCATACTCCAAATACATACTGATAGGGACACAAAAAAAAAATCTTGCAAGCAGGATTAAAAAATGAATAAATAAATGAATAAATAAATAATTACATTTAGATAGCTGAATGGGGAAACATTTGTTCAGCTTTCTTGCCCAACATTTCTGGCTGAGCAGTGCATGTGGGCTGAATAGGGATAGAGGAGAAAGATGCTGCCACTGAAGTTCCTCTGGCAGTGATATCTCCCTGAGAACAAGTTTTAGGGAGCCTGCACACGGAGTTTACGCTTGCTCCTTCTGAATGTAAAACTCGTTCAGAGTGAGTGGCGTAAAAAACAGATCCCATTGACTTGAATGGGTGCCAACATACGCATGCTCCCCATTGAAATCAATGGGAGGCTTTTTTACCTATTGCTTTTAATGTGATATGCGCGTATACCGGCACCCATTCAAGTCAATGGGATCTGTTTTTTACGCCGTTCACTCTGAACGAGTTTTACGTTCAGAAGGAGTGAGTGTAAACTCTATGTGCAGGCTCCCTAAAGCAGATTTAATCCAAATGTCTGAACTTTATCTCCCCAACATTTGGCATCGGGGAGTGCCAGAAGGCCCCCTTACACATTAGATATCTGACCAAACCAATTAAAATTGGTAGGTTTGGCTAATACACATCTTTATAAGTGCAACACAAGTGCAACTATCCATAGGCTGACACTTCCCTTTCTACCATTACATATAGGATTACAGGTAACACCTATTTATAGATAACAGGACCTGCCATTAGCAGATGATGTCACAGTTCACTTCCTCTCTCCAACTAAACAATGACCTGTGTACAAGTTACTCAGCATTCCTAGAAAACACTCTCACAGAAGTCAATGAACTTCAGTGTACAGGATCCCATGGTTCATGTGACTGCTGTAAAACATACTATATATAAATACCTCTCAGATACAAAACGGACCCAACTGTGAATCAAAACTGGAAAAAACACCGGTCAGAAAAAGCACATATCACACAATGATATACTATAAAAATATACATTTATTAAATATCCAAAATAAACCAAAATGAATAATACAGCAGGGCTCGATGGATACTGCCAAAAAAAACATGACACCAAGGGTAAGACAGAATCTCACAGGCATGTATAAATTTCATATATCTCAGTAATCATCAGTAATAGCCTAACAGGCCAGGTAAACCCACTATAGAAAGTATACAAAATACCGGCTAAATATAACAATGCACAGTGAATCAGTGTTCTACACACAGGTAAGGATGTCCCTCATCCATGTGAGTCAACCTGAATCCTTCCTATCCTATCCTATCCTTCCTACTAATATTATACACGTTTGTGTGTTTGGATGTTTATTCCTCAATCACGCAAAAACGGCTGCACAGATTTGCATCACAATCAGCATACACATACATTGGAACCTGGAAGGAAACATAGGCTACTTATTATGCGACTAAATGCCCGTACCTCTCTACCGGAGTCACCGAATTCATGTTCGTGCTGGGATAAAGGACCCGAGATGACGTCATCTCAGGCCTTTCATCCATTCACCGATAGGATCGCGCAAGTGTGTGGGCGGCGCTATATAGCAGTGTGCAAGCTCAGGAAAATGGTGTTGCGACGCTCCAGCCTGCCGCCGCCATGCAGCCTTGGTGTGGGACCCCACGGCATGTATCGGCTGTGCAGGGTGAGTGCGCACGGCATGGCTAATTACTGTTCAGCCTTTGCCGGCGGGGGTGTCACTTGCGTAAATGTCGGGGGCACGTATCTGCTCAACGTACTGAGTGAGTACGGCGGGGGTATCGGGTCTGCAACCTTTCGCACCGGAGTGAGGGAGGAGGGGGATGCTGTGAGCCCGCTGGAGGGGGGGGAGGGGCGCCGGAGGCAGTTGGCGGGGGGCTGGGGGCGCACGCTGGGGGGGGGGGACGCAGAAGGGAGGTTGTGGGGGGCCCTCAAAGGGTCGGGGGCCGCCTAGAACGCGGGAAAGGTGGGTGCCGCGCGGGTGGGGGACATGGAGGTGGGGTGGAATTGGGGAGGGACATGGAGGTGGGGGAGAATTGGGGGGCCGACACCGGAGGCAGCTGGGGGGGCCGGGTGGTGCGCTGGAGGGGGGGGAAAGCAGCATGGGGGCCCTCCTAGGATGCGCGGGAGGTGGGTGCCACGTGGGGGTCGGGGGGGGGGGAGAATTGGGGGAGCTGGGCCGCACCTGAGGATACTGCGCATATACATAGATGTTGCATTGCAAAGACGCCAGCCCAGGCGGATTATTGCCAGCACCCATTGCATACATATACGCAGGTCGGCGCCAACAAACAAGCCGTGGACGAAGTTGCGGGCAGATGCTAGTAGCATAAGCTTCGCTGACATTGAGTAAAAGATCATAAAGCTGTGATTATAGGCAAATAAACAAGTGTTACCTGAAGCCATGATTGGAAGTTAACAAGTCTGGAGTAGCAAACAGGACATATAGTAAGACGCCTCCTACGCGTTTCGCCACTCAGGTAACCCTTGTTTATTCCCAACGTCTGGGCCTATCCTTCATTGGGTGGGACACAGTCAGCCCCTGTACCGACCAGCTATACGGAGCCTCTTCCTTCACTTGTCTTATACACAATACAGGACCGGGCGCTATCACTGCAGCTCAGCTCACATTGAAGTCCATGGGAGGTGCTAAGTTTATGAGAAGGCACCTGAAGGGAAGTAATCCTGAGAGTACCAGATTATCAGAATTTTCTTCTCACTTTTGATATTTTCAGATAACTATATACTACCAGAATGTGAATTCATACCTTGTTTTTTTAAAAGATATTTTTAAATTAATAAACAAAATACAACAATAGTACAAACTAGAGCATTTATACCTTCTATTCCTTTAGCAGTTGACAGGGACTGACTCTTGAAAAGGAAGGAAGCAGAACCCAGCACATCAACCCAGCCCCACAGATATATATTCAGGGACACCTGAAATGCTATTTTTGATTGCTGAGATATCACCTTTTTTTGTCAATATGCAAACTAGCTCATCTGCATAATTACTGGTGTTAAAATGGTGATATTTTGGCAATAGATGCACTGATTTACAAGGGGAAAACACCATTTAATTCAGGTGACCCTAATCCTCTCTGTCGGGCTGGGTTAATTTGTTGGGACACATGTCTGTATGAATGGTCAGTGTGCTATCCAGCTTTTTCCCATTTAGCACACTGACCCATTCACTTCTATGGGCCCGTACACAGGACCGTGAATTACAAGGTCATGTGTGCGGGCTGACAGTCCGGGCTACAAAATATCGAACAGGTCCTATTGCTATCCGATTTTGCGGCCCTGTTTCTGCGGCTCCTATTCATTGAATGAAAGGGGCCATGGAAGCATGGCTGGTGCAGGGGTGGCACACGGATGACATCAATGTGTCCTCCGTGCGCTTCCCTTGCCATTCATTCATGGCAGCCGGTTAGCACAAGGTCGTGTTCAGCCGGCTTAAGCCTGTATTTTTACCTTTAAAGACCATTGTAAGAATAATGTAATAAGTTAAGATCTTGTGAATAATTTTAGGGATTTCTGTTTCTTGATAACACAGCTTGACTCATCCGTCGTGACTTCTTATCACCAATGAGTTCAGGTGGGAAAAATACAAGTGAAAAAAACCTTGCTATCCCACAGTATCTCAGTACACTCTTGTACATCAGCAGTCCTAGATGCCGTTGTGCTGTCTGGTTGTGCTATAGCTTTATTCAGCACCATAAGTTGGCCTATCCCTTTAAGAAGAAGGTGGAATGTGTTATCTTTGCTAATAATTGTCATGCTGATTAGAGTTGTTGCTATAGCAATGAGATTGCAAATCACAACGGCATCACCTGGATCGTTTCTGCTGTGAAACTTTCTTCAGGAAAGAGTCTGCGCTCAATTGGTTAGGGAATGCGCTCACATAGTAGTCCGCTGAGTGCCAGACACACACCACCACTACCTACATGTGGCCACATGTGGCTGCTGCATCGCCACTGCTTTGGGTGTGGTCGTTTTCCAACAAGACGACTGGACATATGATAAATGTAGTAAATGAAATAAGCTTGGTCCTTATGCTATGCACATTACAGCAGAGAACCTGTTCCATACTTTACGGCATTGGCTTTCGGCCCGCACACATGATTGTGTAATTCACAGTCATGTGTACGGCCCATAGGCTGAGCTTTCATGCTTTCAAACTGAAGAGCAAAACACCCCTGTTTCCATAGTCAGTGGGGCTGCCTGTGGTCAGACTCCCCCGATCAGCATGTTAAAGAGGACAATTCATTTCCTCTAAAATAGGGTGATGACGTTGAGCTGTAAGGCTGGCCCCTCTGACAGTGCAGTGATATCAGTAGCAAAAACTAACAGCACTGATATCTCTGGAACTGGAACACATATCTGGAGAACTAATAGTACACACTGTCAGCTTTGCAGCAGTATTAGGGACATAACTACTAATATGAGGCCTGTGAACTTAGTGGGTCCCCCCATGGCTCTTACCAGCTAGTGTTGTCTATAGTTGGGTGCTATATGGTCTGGGGTTCTGAAAACTTGGGCCCTTGCAGTGAAGACCCATGTTTCAGGCCACATGAGCAAGAGCGGCCTCCCAAAAATGGCCACCAGCTGGCATGGGCAGTCGGCTCTACTAGTGTCTCACTGGCAGAGCCAACTGTGCAGGCGTCGGAGGTGGCGCAGGAGTAAGACGGGGAGGATCCAGCCAAAGATAGAGGCGTTGCAGGATCGTGTTCTTGAGCAGCAGTGGGGACGCCCCCATCGCATTTTCAGCGCTGGGGCCCGCCCCCATCGCTGCCAGAGAACTAATTTACATACCGGTAAAAACCGGTATTTCTAAGGAACGGCGCAGCGGAGATCACATCTAAAGGTAAGAGACGAATAGTCTTTCTAAAGGCTATTCCGATGTCTTATCCACAAAAAAAGAGGTTTTAATGGTAGAATCCCTTTAACAAAGACAAGGGGCTGCAGGCTTTGTGTAGTTTCATATAAATGCTCTGCTTCCTCCCTCCTCTTCAATTTTCACAAGTAGTTACCTGTGCTATAGAGGTTGACCTTACTATAGTCTGCCCCATAGAACAGGTAACTGGTTCAGGGAACCTAATTGGAACCCTCAGGCCCAACATGACAAAAAACCCAGATGAAGTAAGTAAAATAAAACTCTGTGGACAACCTATTTAAGTATGTCAGCTTTGGTTGTCACCATGTACAGAAAAGTAGAGATAAGAGCTTCTGTGATGGACTTCTAACTAAATGGAACTGAGTGCCTTGCAATATATGAGAATACATGCAGGTTGTAGAAAAAAGACCATTTAAATATGTAATTAAAACCTAATTACAACAGTGAAATCTAAACATTTAAAAAGTGAAAAAAAAATATACAACTATATGAGCAGTGTAATGACCAAGTTTAAAGTTGGCCACAATGTGCAAAAAACTAGAAAATTACCTTAAAAAAATCCTGTACACATGATTATGTAGCAGTTATGTAGCAGGTAGCCGCACAACTAATGGGATGTTAAATATACGTGGGCAAAATTGTTGGTCCCCTCGTTTAATGAAAGAAAAACCCAGAATGGTCACAGAAATAACTTGAATCTGACAAAAGTAATAATAACCAAACTACATGTTGACAAGCCACAAAGCTTCTGGGAGATTGTCCTATGGACAGAAGAGACAAGAATCAAATTTTTTGGCAAGGCACATCAGCTCTATGTTCACAGATGGAAAAACGAAGCATATCTTGAAAAGAACACTATCCCTACTGTGAAACATGGAGGAGGCTCTGTTATGTTCTGGGGCTGCTTTGCTGCATCTGGCACAGGGTGTCTTGAATCTGTGCAGGGTACAATGAAATCTCAAGACTATCAAGAGATTCTAGAGAGAAATATGCTGCCCAGTGTCAGAAAGCTTGGTCTCAGTCGCAGGTCATGAGTCTTGCAACAAGACAATGATCCAAAACACACAGCTAAAAACACCCAAGAATGGCTAAGAGGAAAACATTGCACTATTCTGAAGTGGCCTTCTATGAGCCCTGACCTAACTCCTATTGGAAGGAGCTGAAACCTGCAGTCTGGAAAATGCACCCTTCATACCAGAGACAACTGAAGCAGTTTGCCCATGAGGAGGGGGCGAAAATACCTGCTGAGAGGGGCAGCAGTCTCATTAACAGTTACAGGAATCGTTTGATTGCAGCGATTGCCTCAAAAAGGTTGTGCAACCAAATATTAAGTTACGGGAACCATCATTTCTGTCCAGGCCTGTTACATGAGTTTTATTTTATTTATTTTTTTAAATCCTGTTGAAGCGAAAAACAATGTCTGACTTTCATTTGTTCATTTTCATAGAATTTCTATATATTATTACTTTTGTCAGATTCCTGTTATTTCTGTGACCATGTGTCTACACATTACAATGCTGCTTCACAACATTTTTTGAACATTATATAGCAAATATTCCAAATAACAGAACAAATTTCTCTCTACATCTACTGGGAATTGACCTTCTTGGTAACATAATGCAAAAAATATGCTGGGAGAGTTGACAGACAGGACATATTTAAATACGTTCTGTCTGTTACGGTTGACTCTCCTAGCATATTTTTTGCACTTTGAAATTATTTATAGGCATGTAGTACTTTCTATTATATTTATATTTTTGATCTCTTGGTAACAGACTTACTAATTATCGCTCAGAAAGCTCACATCTATCTGTAGCTGTAAATAAGGGAAAAAACAAATGTATTTCATTATAGATGTGACCAGGCCTGACCGGATTTGAGTCATCAGGCTCTGAATCCCAGAGGGAGTCTTTGGGGACAAGGGGCCCTGGGCATTTGCCCAGTCTGCCCCCACTAATGCTGGCCCTGTTTAGGAGATTATAGAGAGAAAGATAATTGCACTGCTCCACAGCAACTACATATAGTATAGTCCTTGTCTGTGCATGTGATGCTGTACTGATTGTTAATAGAGATGAGCGAACAGTAAAATATTCGATATTCGTTTCAAATAGCCGCTCAATATTCAACTATTCGAATGAATATCGAACCCCATTATAGTCTATGGGGAAAAATGCTTTGTTTCAGGGGATCCCACCATTCCAATCAGGAGAGTCACCAAGTCCACTATGACACCCCAGGAAATGATGCCAACTGGGACAGCAAGGGAAGCATGTCTGGGGGCATCTAACATGCCCAAGTCACACTATTATGTCGGGATCCCTGTCAGCCTGCGATATGCGCGAGCTGACTTTTTCCCATAGGAATGCATTGACCAGCGTTGATTGGCCGAATGCCATACAGAGTACAGAATTCGGCCAATCAACGCTGGTTCTGCCAGAGGCTCGTCTGTGAGGAGGCGGATTCTAAGATCGGACCAGAATGGAGACTGCTATGGACCGCTCTTAGACTCCGCCTCCACTGGCAGAACCAGCGTTGATTGGCCGAATGCTATAGCATTTGGCCAATCAATGCTGGTCAATGCATTCCTATGCCGAGATGTAGCAGTGTTGGCACTGCTACACTGGAGATTTAGCAGAGCTGAGTGTGCGCTGAACCCTACTGCACACTCAGCTCTGCTGCATTGGACTGCTACATCGGACACTGCTACATCGGCCAGCACTGCTACATCGGGCCGTGCGCTCAGCTCGGCTACTCCAGAGATGCAGTCAAGCAGAGCGCACGCCCATCACTGCTACATCGGAGATGAAGCAGAGCTGGCCGTTGGCTGAGCTCAGCTACTCCGGAGTAGCCAAGCTGAGCGCACGGCCCGATGTAGCAGTGCTGGCCGATGTATCAGTGCTCGCCGATGCAGCAGGGCTGAGTGTGCAGCAGGTTCAGGTAAATTACGGACGTCTTTTCCTATAGAACTCTATGTAAACGTTTTATGACGGCCGTAAAAGACACACAAATTACACACAAATGACGCCTGGCGTTACTCTGTGTGAATAGAGCCTTAGGCTGAAGCCCTACATTATGGAATTGCAGCTTTTTTATTGCAGATTTGGCTGCATTTTTTGAGCCAAAACCAAGAGTGGAATGAGCAGAAGGTAGAAGTATAAGAACTTCCTAGATATTTTCCATTCCTTTTGTATCCATTCTTGGCTTTAGCTATAAAAAAACGCAGCAAAATCTACAACAAAAAGCTGCGTTTTCACAATGTGGGGTCTTAGCCTAAAGTAGATTTTTTTTCCTGCCTGACAAAATACTCTTTGTGAACATACCTTTATGGAGGAAAAAAGATATAGATAACACTGGACAACAAATTTTTACAAAAGTTTTTCTTCCTTAATTATGATATACCCATTCAAGCTAAGCAGAAATATAATTTCGGATAGTCTGAATCATGTAGAAATTTTGTGAAGCATGAGAATAAATCCAAATGAGAACGCAGAAAATGAATTTTCAATGACGTCGCACTTGTAAGCATCAAAATGGTTGTCAACCAATTCGATGTAGTTTGGTGCTCGAAAAGGACCAAGGAAATTCTCTGAAACATCCTTGAAAGATTTCCAAGCAATTTTCCCAGGCCCCACCAGCAGCTCTTCAAAGTGCTTGTCATTTATGATGTGTCAAAATCATGGACCAACAAAAATACCTTCCTCAATCTTGGCATTGGTTTTCCTGGGAATATTTGTCTCAAATAGCGAAAACCTCCTGTTTCCTTGTTCATTGCTTTCAGAAAAATTTTCATAAGCATGAGTTTTATGTGAAGTGTAGGCAGAAATAACATTGCTTGGTCCACATGTGCCCGGGAGTCAGCTGGTTACAGATTGGCCGCTTGCAATCCAAGCAGCAGGGCCACTACTTTTAAATCTCCACAGATGTTCCAGTTGTAGTTGCTGTACTTGATGTGTTTCAACAACAGTTCCATGTTCTCGTATGTTTCTTTCATGTGTGCAGCATAGCAAACAGGTATTGAAGGATGAGTATTACCATTGTGTATCAAGACAGCCTTGAGACTGTCTCTTAAGTCAATAACAAGATGCCAGTGATTGGGCTCATGCACACAACTCAAACAACCCATCAATGTTTGTGCAGAAACAAAATTTGTCAACCTGTTCAAAAAACTGTGTTAAGTCAACTTGGTGGCTTCGAAAGACCAAAGCTTTTGTACAAGGTGACAGCAAATGCTATCCTTTAAGTCTTAAAGCCAGTAACACTACATTTGCTTTTGACAAATGTAAGTCATTGTAAGTCCTGGACCAAGTCATTCAGTTGTGGCTGTGTTATAAGATGAGGCTCACCAGACATACACTCACCGGCCACTTTATTAGGTACACCTGTCCAACTGCTCGTTAACACTTAATTTCTAATCAGCCAATCACATGGCGGCAACTCAGTGCATTTAGGCATGTAGACATGGTCAATACAATCTCCTGCAGTTCAAACCGAGCATCAGTATGGGGAAGAAAGGTGATTTGAGTGCCTTTGAACGTGGCATGGTTGTTGGTGCCAGAAGGGCTGGTCTGAGTATTTCAGAAACTGCTGATCTACTGGGATTTTCACGCACAACCATCTCTAGGGTTTACAGAGAATGGTCCGAAAAAGAAAAAACATCCAGTGAGTGGCAGTTCTGTGGGCGGAAATGCGTTGTTGATGCCAGAGGTCAGAGGAGAATGGCCAGACTGGTTCGAGTTGATAGAAAGGCAACAGTGACTCAAATAGCCACCTGTTACAACCAAGGTAGCCAGAAGAGCATCTCTGAACGCACAGTACGTCGAACTTTGAGGCAGATGGGCTACAGCAGCAGAAGACCACACCGGGTGCCACTCCTTTCAGCTAAGAACAGGAAACTGAGGCTACAATTTGCACAAGCTCATCGAAATTGGACAATTGAAGATTGGAAAAACGTTGCCTGGTCTGATGAGTCTCGATTTCTGCTGCGACATTCGGATGGTAGGGTCAGAATTTGGCGTCAACAACATGAAAGCATGGATCCATCCTGCCTTGTATCAACGGTTCAGGCTGGTGGTGGTGGTGTCATGGTGTGGGGAATATTTTCTTGGCACTCTTTGGGCCCCTTGGTACCAATTGAGCATCGTTGCAACGCCAAAGCCTACCTGAGTATTGTTGCTGACCATGTCCATCCCTTTATGACCACAATGTACCCAACATCTGATGGCTACTTTCAGCAGGATAATGCGCCATGTCATAAAGCTGGAATCATCTCAGACTGGTTTCTTGAACATGACAATGAGTTCACTGTACTCCAATGGCCTCCACAGTCACCAGATCTCAATCCAATAGAGCATCTTTGGGATGTGGTGGAACGGGAGATTCGCATCATGGATGTGCAGCCGACAAATCTGCGGCAACTGTGTGATGCCATCATGTCAATATGGACCAAAATCTCTGAGGAATGCTTCCAGCACCTTGTTGAATCTATGCCACGAAGAATTGAGGCAGTTCTGAAGGCAAAAGGGGGTCCAACCCGTTACTAGCATGGTGTACCTAATAAAGTGGCCGGTGAGTGTATATGGTTCAAAGTCTAAATCGGCGTCATTCCTCATCTCTCTGGACTGCAACTTCTTCATCGGCTGCCTCCTCTAGGCTCCGTGTCTCTGGTACTGGAAGAGTCATCATGTGGCACTGGTCTCATAACGGAAGGCAGATTGGGATAGTCAATGCTTTTTTTTATTCTTAGGGAGCGTTCACATTACCGTCGGTGTCCGACATGTAGTGTCCGCTCAAAATCTGTCACGGACACTAGGAGCGGACACTAGCTGTGTCTGTGACACCTGTCATTCATCTCAATGGGCATTGGGTGCGTTCTTTTGCACTCCGTGCCCGTCCTTCCCTGTCCGCAAGTGAAGATGTCCGACTTCTCAAGTGGACAGAGGAACCCTGCATGCAGGACTTGGTTAGACAGAAGCAACAGTCGGTCACATGATCCTTCGGTTCTCGCCATATCAATGGGACAGCAAACGGCATTGACTTGCAAGAACCTCTCAGCCAACCTCAAAGATCAACAGCACATCTTGCACAACAGATGTGAGGTTTGTTTTGATCACCAATTTTGCATCCAAGGTACAGCTCATAGTCTTTCATGATAAGAGCTGTCATTGTGCATCTTTGAGCATGTACTGACCGCAAATGTAACAAAAGGTATTGAGACTGTTCCGACACTTACAAGACATTTTAGCTATATCAGATTATACTGAAGTAGTTTATAGCTGCTTAGATTTGAAATAACTTGCAGAATCTTTGCCAGCAGATGTTACAGCCTCTGCAGGCAGTGACCAGACATGTCTAGACATAGGTAGGTGTGTCTAGTCTGTAACAATTCCACTGAAGTTTTTCAGCTTCAATGAAATGTAAGGAATTTGTTCCTTTGCTTGCCTATAAATTACATAACATCACCGCACATACATTGTAAATAATTATTTGAACAGCCTGAAAATATGAAAAAAATTTGCTAAAACAGAAGCTTTCAGAAAAAGGTACATGACAGGAAAATTTCAAGGTGATTTTCATGATCAGCAGCTGAAATTACATAACAAACACTCAAAAGTGTTCAAGAAGCAAAATCTTCATTGTCCAATGTTATCAGCAGTACATTGCCCTGTGTATTTGGAGGAAGTGGTGACAATAATTCATCTTAATGGGGGTGGAATAATAGCAGTCGTGATTGTTAGACCCCATGCACGCAGTGAAATCTGGACCAGACTGTACATCCATCAAAACTCAGTCTGGAATCCCAGGCTCCCTGCATCTTAGTGGTTTATGATGCTAGGAGTCCCTGCCTCGCTACTGCTCTAGTTTTGTGTACTGTATATAGTATAGGACAGTAAAGTTGTTGGGAAGCAGAGACTCTAAATCACTATGATACAGGGAGTCCAGGTTTATGAACTGAGTTGAAGCTGAAAAATCTGGCAGATATATAGACCAGATTTTTATGATCCACATTCCTCCATTTGTCCCATTCACTTTGTACTGGCCTGCTGAATATGCTGATGCATATAAATAACGATCAATGTGTTTGTCATTAGAGTTGGCCCTAATAGTATTTGAAACATAATTTTGAATTCCTTGCTCCCATAGGAATGAATGGAAGCGGCCGAACAGCAAGGGGTTAAGCGTCGGCCGCTTCCATTCACTCTTATGGAGCGAGGTATTCTAAACTATAGTTTCGAATACTATTTGCTCATCTCTATTTATCATCAATCGGTGGCAGATTTGGGCTGTCTCTACATTTTCCCATTTTTTCTGCTTTTAACCCCTTCCCGACATGCGCCGTAATAGTACGGCGCATGTCGGGTCTGTAACTATGGCGACCGCCCGGGAGCCGAGCAGTCGCCACAGCCGCCGGGTGTCTACTGCTTTAAGCAGTAGACAACCGGCTCTAATGCCTCCGATCGGTCCCCGGACCGATCGGAGGCATTAACCCCTCCGGCGCCACGGTCAAAAGGCACCATTTTCCCAGCGGCGCATGGGTGCCGCCATTTTGCCGGTGGTAGCTGGCTCCTGGAGCATGCTCCAGGGCCGACATCACGTTGCCATGACAGCCGGGAGCCTTTACAAGGCTCCCAGGCTTGTCTGCAAATTCTCTCTTTTGCAGGCTGGTCTATGCAGCCTGCAAAAGAAAGGATGATTTTTTGCAATGCATTAGCATTGTAATGCATTGCATTAGTGATCAGACCCCCTGGGGTTCAACACCCCTAGGGGGTCTAATAAATGCAAAAAAAAAGGAAAAAAAATATATAAAAAAATATAAAAAGTATTAAAAGTTCAAATCACCCCCCTTTCCCTAGAACACATATAAAAGTAGTTAAAAACTGTGAAACATATATATGTTAGGTATCCCCGCACACGCTCTACAAATCTATAAAAATATTTTTCCTGTTCGGCAAACGCCGTAGCGGGAAAAACAGTCAAAAGTGGCAAACCGCCATTTTTTCACTGTTTTGATTCTGATAAAAATTTGAATAAAAAGTGATCAAAGCAATAACATTTCCCGAAAATGGTAGAACTAAAAAGTACACCCGGCCCCGCAAAAAAAAGACGCCCTATGCATCCCCGTACACTTACGTATAAAAAAGTTACGGCCGTCGGAATATGGCGACTTTTAGAAAAAATTTTTTAACACAGTTTTGGATTTTTTTTAAGGGGTCAAAATGTAAATAAAACCATATAAATTTGGTATCCCTGGAACCGTACCGAAACACAGAATACAGGGGACATGTCATTTTGGCTGCACAGTGAACGCCGTAAAACCAAAGCCCGTAAGAAATTCGCAGAAATGCATTTTTTCATCAAATCCACCCCATTCTGAATTTTTTTCCAGCTTCCCAGTACATTATATAGAATAATTAATGGTGGCATCATGAAGAAAAAAATTATCCTGCAAAAATTAAGACCTCATATGGCTCTGGGAGCGGAGAAATAAAAAAAGTTATTGGGTTTAGAAGGAGGGGAGTCAAAAACGAAAAACGAAAATCAGAAAATGCCATCGGCGGGAAGGGGTTAACACAATGAAGGAAATTTACCAAGACTGCCATTTTCTATGCCAGTTTTCATGCACTCCCCGGCTGGCATGTGATAGGCCAGAATTAATAAGAAGCTCCAACCTCTTAATCATTCTGGTGCACCAAAGGAAATCCTTGAAAAGTGCCATTCTCATGCAATAATCAGTGTTATTCACTACAACAGTCATTTAGGCTGTAATTACATTTTTTTTTTTCCAAGGCTATGTTTACATACAGCTTTCAACTAAGGTTATGAGCAGCACATATCTACTATGCTAGGAAGGCCAAGGCTACATTGTGACTTTGACTGAGACTCCTTTCACATGGCTTTGGACTCCTGCACACAATCGTACTTTCAATCCGCAATTGCAGATCAAAGTATGTACACATACATTTCTATGGTCCCAGATACACATAGCTTTTGCAGCTTTGTGCCTGGGCCATAGTGAAGAGCCACAAAATAGGAAGCGAATCCTATAACTGTCTGCATAGACCTAGCTCGGTCCACTCATCTCAATGTATGGGTCAGTAAAAACCAAGGATACCAAGCTGTATCATTCTAGCCATTTTTACTGACCCACAGACTGTACATGTGCAGGAGGCCTAACAATCACCATTTTGCCCTGTGGCTCCTTCATTAATTGATGTCAATAGAATTGCATTGCGACCGATTGTGGTACAACTGCGACTTCTAGTCAAAAAAAAAATAAAAAATCTAGAAGTGCTGGATTTTTTGTAACTAAAAGTTACAGAATGCAACTCCAATCACTTACACTAGTGAAGGAGGTACAGGGTTATACATTGACGTTTGGTCATACACCAGGAGTCGTAGCCAAAGCACTAGTCCTGGCATGTAACCCTAGCCTTAGGCTGGTTTCACAATAACCGAGTCTTGGATGTGAGATTTGGTCTGTGTGTGAGCCACATTTACCAGCTTGGCACTGTGCCAGAAGAGGAACTCCTAATACTTGTGTGAAGGTGAAAGGCAAAGTGTTGGAATCCCGCTATATCAGCCCCAGATTCCTGACTTATGTGTGGACCAGTGCGGGTCTGGAGTAAGTCTCAGCCTCAGGTGTGGGTCCTAAGGCTTGTTACTGACCCATAAAAGGCTGCAGAGCCTGCACTTCAGGGCAGATCATGAGAGGGAGAGCAAGTGGCTTGGGCTGTCCTGGCACACTGAGAGCCTTGTGATACGGTACAGTGGTTTGTTTTTGGATTTTTTTTTTGTTGTTGATTTGTGTGGCTGGTAGTAAGCCATGTGTACAGTTAGTATTTTCTTTTTAGTTAGTGCTCAGATGAGCAGGGTTTTGTTTGTTATTTTGCCTGAAGTTAAAGGGATCCTATTATTAAAACCTAATTTTTTGTGACTAACACGCAGTAATAGCCTTAAGTAAATACAATACTGTAGGTGACCATTTTCTTATGGCCGGCGGGCATGCGCAGTCAGCTTTGCCCTAGGCCTAGAAGTTTGAAGCCTGCACCGGAAGAAGATGCATGAAGAAGATGGAGGCGGCGCTGGAGAGTTCTCTCACAATATTGGGGATGCCCCCAGTGCTGTGAGAGAACTCATTTGCATACCAACGAAAAATGGGATTTATACCAAACGGCAGCGCAGAGAAGACATCTAAGGGTAGGAGAATAGCCTTTCTTAAGGCTATTCCTACGTGTTAGTCACAAACAACTGACTTTTAATGATAGGATTCCTTTAAGGCTGATTTTTTTTATTTTGCGAATTTTTGTGCCTGATGCTGTTTTTCTTAAATAAACCACTTTGCTGCAAAATTTGTGTCCCTGTCTGACTGGTTGGGTCCGCACCACTGAACTACTTTGCCACGCACTACCCTGCGTTTCATTTATGAAGTATTTGCCCCTTTTTCCAGATGTTATGAGGCTCAAGGACTCCTGCCATTATAACACTAGGAGTACGTCTCCTGGCCGGTAAATCCTGCACGGACTGTGCCTCACCTCTGAGACCTGGTTAGTGTGAAGAGACTAGACCAGAGGTTTTCAGTTGAATGACTGCTGGTATACAGGATAAATGCATAGTAACACGTATAACCCATAGTAACTACTTATTACTGCAAGAAAAACTGCATGCAGCTCTGCAATAAGGTTACAGTCACATGTTGCTTTTTTTTTTTTTTTTTGGGCTAATAGACTCCTTGGGCTTTTCTAGCAGTAATATGTAACTACACAAGCCACCTGTATGCTTGAGACCAGGTGACATACATAGTAACAATATTAACACCCACATGCAGATATATATTTCTACACCTTAGACCTAGTGTATGTGTCCAGCAGCCAGCCATTCTCTATCTCACTGTCTCTATAGCCGTGTGTTACATGACAGACTCTCGTCCTCGCTGTGTGCTACACCCAGTGTTCTTATTATAGATGGCGGTAGTGTGTAGTAGCCGTGCCCCTGGGGTATACTATAGTGTAAGTGCAGAGTAGCCGGCTCTCCCTCCTCTCCTCAGTACAGACACCACACTTCCAGGCTTCCCTCCCCCCGCTGTCGCCGCCATCTTATTGTGCATCCTCCTCCTCGGTTCTGTGTTCAGTGCGCCCCGGGGGCCTCGGCCTCCTCCCCTCACTCGAGGCTGCAGGAGGATGCCGGGCCCGAGGAGGAGTCATGAGTATGAAAGCCAGTGCGTGCCGCCCCAGGCACGACGACCCCTTGTCGGGGGAAGAGCCTCAGGAAAGCTCGGGGCTTGCGGGCCGGAGTAGGCCGCAGCCTGGAGAGCGGGGGCTGAAGAAGTCTCAGGCCGGCCTCAGTGATCCGTGCGGCAAGCTCGCCTGCGAAGCGGGGGCCCTGGCTGATAAGGGGGCTGGGGGAGCTGCCGGGGCGGCGGTGACCGGGGCCGGGGCAGCTACTACGGCGGCCACCGGGCAAGGCCAGGCCCCGGCCTCGAGCTCAACTTCCCCGGGTCCTCGCTGGAGACCGCCGTTAAGAGGGGGCGCCGGAGCCGGGGCCTGCCTCAAGCAGATCGTGCTCCTGCAACTGGACCTGATAGAGCAGCAGCAGCACCGGATACAGGAGCGGGAGCGGCAGATCGGGGAGCTCCGGGCCGAGAAGGACACGGTAAGAACGCAGGGCACCTACTACTAGCGGGGCAGAAGACGAAACTGAGCCCGGGGACGAGGCCTATGTACATGAGGGCGGCTGACTGGGGTGTATATAGTATATCCACTGTACGGTGGTACTCCTGCAGCCACTGACACTATATCCATGTATGTGATAGATACATTAGTCCATGGCTATACATCACCGAGCAGTGGACATATATGTACTCTGTGTGCTCATACTAGTATAGCCCAAAGAGAGACCTTATATACTCTATATATAGGGAGATGCATATGTAGCAGGTGTGTGTGTATATATAACTTTTATATAGATGCACACTGACTGCTGCAGGCAACAAGAGCCTGGGGCATTAATACACACACTTCCTTTCTATACTTTTATTTGTACTTGGTATAGAGAGCGACATATTACCGGTATATATAGATGGAGGTGTGTGTTTTTTTTGTTGGTTTTTTTTTTTGTTTTTTTATATATAAATATTTTGTTTATCTATCTACCAGCATAGAGATGCAGGCACACAATAAATATATATCTACACACACCAGGAGCATATATCATTAGATACTTTAATGACTACTACTATTAGTACCATCTAGTATAGATGAGTCACATAGGTAGTATATACTATATGTTTGTGTATGTATAGTTATACAATTATTTTCCATTTACACACACACTGTCATACCATCATTGTGTCACTGACTGCCATAGGAGCCCACAGAGTCTGCATATGTGATAATAGTATCTATATGATGTTATAATAAGGTATAAGACATACCTCATTATACACACTTCTTAGATATGACTACCTGGCTGTACACTTGTTTAACCCTTGAACTTACTGATGTGCAGCAGGACAGGCCAGTGTCACATCTCTCTCTAATACACCATATTCACAATACTATAAGTACAGTGACCTCATATGTGTGTTTATAATAAACTGTCCACCATTGAATGCATAGAATAGAATCCACCATTGGTATACAGGATGGTCACTGACACTACCTATATTCTTTCCATATAAAGTATAGAATAAGCTATGCACTTTATTTTGCACTTATTGGTCCATAATCTAAATATAGGTGATCTATAATCTGGATACTCTATAGTGTTCAGGTTTAGACACTGAATATTTTGCAGAATAACACATTTGGCCTCTTGGACAGACTTATCTCATGTATATATATAATTCCCCCCCCCACTGCAAGACAGCTCTGCTATACCGTGTGCGTCTTGCGGCTAGACTTGGGGGGGGAGGGAGAGAGGGTTTTTTTTTTTTTTTTGGAAGAGAGAGGGAACTTGTTGTGGAGAGAGGGACGCTTGTGAGGGGGGAGATGTCTATGTAGTGTAGCTGTATGAGCTGGTGCTTCCATGCTGTAATGTTGGAGAATCTGCCTCGCCAGCCCTCCATAGGAAGGACCCATGCAGGCTGAGGTAATGCCACCTCCCTCACCATCTCTTTCCAGCCCCCCCTTTCTCTTTGCCCTCCCCTTTCTCTTACAACCCCCCCCCCCCTATACACATTCATGAGAATCACACAAGACCATCATGGCGTTAGAGGAGGGGGGGTGGCGGTTTAAATGGGCTGCCATGGCAACGGAAAGGAGGATGGGATACCATGGATTTAAGGTTTGCTGGAAACACAGTCTCCAGATTTATTTATTCTATTAAATCCCCCACCCCCCAATTTAACCCGCTAAACACTGAGGATGTACTAGGTTGTTGGCACAGTGATGGTTAATTAAGTCCTCTTGCATATACAAGCTGCTGCAGACTTGCGGAAGGTCTGCCCCCTTAACATCTGCCTTGCCATAGGAGCTTACAAATTTGTCTGCTGTAGGCCCCAATGACTGTGGATTCTCACCTCATCATTAACCCTTTAAAGGCTAGATATCTGCAGGGACCAGGAATGGGTTAAGCTGCTGCAGTGAGGGTTTTTTTTTTTTTTTTTTTTTTTTGGGGGGGGGGGGTGTCTTCTCCACCCTCCTTGTATGTTTGGAATAGAAAAGGAACCATTTTTGCAATTAATTTTCTCCCCGTTTCCTATCGTACACCCCCTTCCCCTTACGTCCTAGTGCTCCCCCAGGCATGGTGACCTGTCTGTTCCTGGTTTGTTCTTGTGCTAGGTGTCTGGATTAGCAAACAGTGCTCACATACACAGTGATTTGGTGCAATGCAGACTGTATGTGGCTGCTGCTCTGTGTATGTCTGTCTCTCTTCTCCCTCCCTCTCACTCCTTTGCTTTCTCCACCCCCATACAGACTTACCCCCCACCTTTCCTCTTTTTTTAAAAAACTGGTTGTATCTGCTCAACTTTAATGTGATTCATAACTCACTTAACCCTTTGCAGCTTCAAAGTAGTTTCCTCCATACTTGGAGTCCTCTATATAGCCATGAGGCTATTGGAAATTGTATGTTCTCTTCCTGCTTCCATTTCCTTTCCATTACAGTGTTTGTACCATTAAAGATATTTTATATATATATTTTTTTCTTTCTTAGCTCCTGGCCCGCATTGAGCGGATGGAAAGACGTATGCAGTTGGTCAGAAAGGACAGCGAGAAGGATAAACAACGCACGTCTCAAAGCCGTGAGTCGGCAGCCGACATGCCAGAGGGTCCCCTTCCAGAGAGCGCAGGGGGTGGGGAGTTTCCCCCAGAGGCCTCCCCTCAGTTGCCGGGCCTTACCCCCAAGCCCTTCTCCTATGGCAGGAACGCAAAAGGACATAAAAGGTTGGTGGCAGCAGTGCTGCTCAGTTACATTTTAACTAGAAAACTATACAATAACAGGTCTCTGATTTTAAAGGGAATCTCCAGTCCGTCTCCTTAACAAACATTTATAGTTTTCCTGGCTGTAACCAGTTGTGTTGTCAACGTTTTAGCATCCACTATATGAATAAATTGCACTTGAACAGCATTGACCTCACTGGCGTTCTTATGCAGATTAGTAACCAAGTGAAGGCATTGGCATCGCTGATGGTTGCCAAGGAGCAGCTATGAAAAGTGTGAGAGGAAATCTCTTGGGTTATATTCACACTGTCCGATTTGTTGTAGAACTGACTGCAGTTGTCCCATTCCACTGAATGGGCGCCTTGCAGGAATTTATGCGCAGAAGCAACCTCATTCAGTTATAAGGAAGACCTTTTTGGTTTCAGAAATTTTGGCAACAATCCAGCTGAGTTTGAATATACTTTTAAGGAATAAAGTGTCTTTGAATGGACAACGTCTCAGTGCCTTGTTATAAGAAGTAACTACTCTTCCTTCAGATCAAAGGGGGGGAGGGGTTTGTGGAAATCTTTTGTTTTGGATTTGATGTCATGAGTTATGGAATGCTATCTGCAATCCTGTAAGTCACAGCACGTCTGTCCTGATATTGTAGTTTCTAGGCTGTGTAGCGTGGAAGAAGAAGAATTGATAGTCCTTAAAAGACGGAGTGCTCTATCTTTACCCTTGACATTTTCTAATGTCCCTGCCTCACACTACATAGACTGGAGGAGAAGCTTGGACTTTCAGGAAACGTCTCTTAAGTTACACAATGGATGATGTAATTGGTCAGTGGATTGTAGAGCAGCACCTAATAATAACTGTCGGCTTCACTCTTAAAGGGTGTGTCCTACTCTAGACACAGACAGGGGAAAAATATCTCAATGCTGTGTGTATATTATTATATACATAATGTTCTTACATCCTAGGCTAAAGCAAACCTGTAATATTGAAATTCCACCACATTTGCAGTCAGCATTTTAGAGATGCAGAGAAGTTGATTAAATTAATATATAGTTTTGTATAAAATAATTCAGGGTAACTTGCTTATTCTGGAATGGAGAGTCCAATTGGTGGTCCTGATAAGTGATTGACTGCTGTAAGTGCACACTTGTTGGCTGAATAAAGACCAACCAGTGGACCCTACGGGTATGTTCACATGGTGGAATCTTCCTCAAAATCAACTCCAAATTCTGCATGATGTTTGTCTTTCGTTAATTTGCAATAGGAGGCAAAAGCTTCTATTTGTTCTTCAGGGAGATTCTGCCTGAAGTCTCATTTAAAATGAATGGGAGGCAGATTTTGAAGTGTTTCTTTGACGTAGATTTTGGAGTCCAAAATCAATTTCAAATTCCTGAAACAAACTTTTTTTTTTTTTTCCCTACCGGATCAAATTCCTCTTTGTGAACATACCCTTAAGCCTTTGATTTGAATCAATGACCTTACAATGAATTTTGTCCTATATATCAATCAACATCGATATATCAATAAATGCATAGCTCCATTTCCTCCATGATGTTAACCTGTAGATTGGACTGCATTCTCAGTGTGACCGGTTCAGTCTTGCCCTAAACTGGGCCTTTTCCAGGATTTTAATATTTATCTGATGTTAGGTGTAGCAATGGTTCACTACAGAATGCAGGATTTTCAGCTCTTAACTGATTTTTCTACCTTCTAGGAAATCTGCCTTTGGCAGTGCAGAGCACAGAACTCCTGTTAAGAGACTAACTTCTGACCTTGCAAAGATGAAGGGCAAGATGTCAAGGTTGCCGACAGAGGCAGAAGATGCAGAGCCTGGGGGTTCGGTGTCTGAGACAGGTTGTCGGAGAGAGCTGCGCAGCAAAGAGACTCCAGAAAAATCTCAGTCTCCAGCAGATACTCCCATAAGGTCTGCATGGAGCAGCTCTGCAACATCATCATTAAAAGACAGTGAACCAAACTCTGGCGAGGTAGATTCTCTACCCTACCTTGCCACCACGGACATGTATCTATGTCGGTGGCATCAGCCGCCTCCTTCCCCGCTGAGAGAGCCCTCTCCCAAGAAAGAGGAGTGTGTGGCAAGTAAGAGGCTATTCTCTCTGTTTAATGTTCCTTCCAGTTTCCCACATTTCCCAGAGATGGAGATGTGACTACTTTCCTATTCTCCTACGCTATTGCTACTGGATTCAGCAGATTTTATAATCCACTACGTTCTTCACTGTGGCTAAGAGATGAGGATCCCGAACAACCCAGAATTAATGGGGTATATGAAAATGAGCTTTGCAAACTGGACAACCCCTTTAAGATGTTTTAAGGATAACTCTGCCTTTTCTGGAGTGTTCCTTATTGGGGTATCGATGGGCAGTTTTGTGATGAAATTTCCATAGATTCCACCTGTGTACACTCAACACAAACATACATTTGTTGATTTAAATAGCTGACCCCTGTTATCATTACCTCCCCATTTACATGTATGGCTTCCCTGTTGAACGGTTAGCAAACTACATGCCGTTTTCAATGCCGTGTAGAGACTGAAGGCTTTCACATTCGGTCTCTTGTTTAATGAAACATTCACAGGACCACTGCACAAAATTTACCGTTCCCTTTGCTTCAATGCACCACTTATAACCTTTAGTAAAATAGGCTTTAAAAGTTTTTCCTGTCATGACTCAAAATACATATCCTTACCTAAGCAGTCATAATAAAGTGCTATTAAAAAATTGTGCCAGGGCACATGTAAACTGTGTAGGTGATATGTCTGCCTTGTGTCATCAGTGCCTGATGGCTCTGGGGCTGTATTGGGCTTTTGCCAGTAGGAGCCTGGGATAGAAACATTAATAGTGACTATGCTGGTAAGTGACTAGTTGGGTGAAACACTACACATATAATCGGTTTCCTTTTGAGAACTTTTTAAGAGTGCAGTGCTACGCACATCTGAAATCTTGTCCGCCCTTGGTGTTCAAGTGTTACACTCAAAATCACCCACCAGTGGGGTGCAGGGCTTTTCTTACCCCCTCTCACCTTTATATCTCAGGGTCACATGGGCAAATGCTGATGAATTGCCATGTTTTATTTTGGTAGTGCACCTTCGAAGCAACTGGTAAAATGTGCAGCAATGATTGACTTGATGCAGGTTGGAAACATGTGGATAAGAACTGGACAAACATTATCCATTATACAGCTACTGTATATTGTTGTGGGCCTATAATGGCTAACCTGCTCTTTGTAAGCACTGTGTTACCACAACCTTAGTATTCATGCTTGACTGCAGTTATCTACCCCATGAATAACATGCTATAGACCAGGGGTCCTCAAACTGCGGCCCGAGGGCCACATGCGGTCCGCCAAGCACTTCTGTCTGGCCCCGCCGACAACGCCGGCAGGCATGCATTTATAATGAAGCTCCTGGGGAGCTCGGGCCAGGTCATGGAGCGCACGTCACTTTACCTATTGGAGGGCACCACTCCTGATGTCTGTGCGACCTGCTCTGCCTCCGGCCCACTGTTTGAAAAGTTTGAGGACCCCTGCTATAGACAGAACTTGCCATTTATTCATTAACATCTTTGCTCATTCTGAGCTTAGTTGTCAAGTGTGTAGTCCTATTAGTGACTGATGGCCATTTCTGTAGGCATCACCAAGAAGGACTGTCCATTTGATAACCAAACTCAAAATGAGTAGTGAAAAGTTATACTGAAAAACTGATAGCCTATTCTTCAGATTTACCAATAATTTTAGATTGGTGGAGCTCTGATTGTGTAGACTTTTGCAGATCAGTTGGTTTCCCAGGCGCGTAGCTCCCAATTGTGTACATGCTGTGCAATCACTCTATGGATGGCAGCCATGGGTACTGCAGCAGTGACTCACTCAAACCTATGGGCCACCTCTGCAGTACCCGCAGCCGCGCCATCCGTAATAAGGGGTAACCGTTAACCTGTGAGGATCCCGACAGTCTGACCTTAAGGGTTTTAATGATAGTCTATCGATTTTGAAAAGGTGGGTGTAACCTCTCATTAGCAGCCATTATAAATAGGGACATCATTTACTATATATAATTATGTGAACGCTCAGCTTAAGAATAAATTTAGGGAATTGCCTATGTAACAATTCACTTATAACGTCATGTTATTGCCCTTAGTGCAGAATGCAAGCTAAACAGTCCCCTAAATGTGTTTGGGAATTCTGAATGTATATTATAAATGCCCACATACACATCCCTCACCCCTTTAATGCAGGGGTCAACAACTTTTGACAGCTCGGCTGCTGTGAATATCCAACTTCTAGTATGTTCCATTGACTTCTGAGGGGGTTCTAAAAACGGCAGAGCATGCTGGGAGTTGTAGTTTCACAACAGCTGGGATGCAGAAGGTTGCTGACCCCAGGTGTAATGTCAGTGCATAGGGAAGTGCAGTGCAGAAACTGGTTGCTAAACTGTTGCTGGCATGGTTACTGCTGCTCTTGCACTAAGCTTATTGATTCAGTACTCACTTTAGTAATTATTGGGAATGACATGCCGTCAGTATGAATTAGATTAGAACTTGAGTCCAGAAGGTGATTACTATAACTTTATAAAAGCAACACACAACTGGTTTGGATTCTTGTATCTGTATATATGCCGTTCTGTTATGAGGAGACAGTGCCTCTAGTGGCCAAAGTAGACAAATGCCACCAGTTTGATGAGGTTTTAACAAATGCCATTATCTTATTCAACAAATAACCTTCTCATTGTAGGAAAGGAATGTAATAAAGTGAGTGTCGTAACCTCACCCACTGGACATGTGTATGTATATGATCTGTAGTGGACCGTTGTCTCAAATGTGGTCTTTGCATTTTTTTTTTTTCCCAGTACCTTCTTGGAGAGAACATCCGATAGAACCTCTTCAGGACTTAAGTACATCAGATGTACCAGAGGTAAGATCTAAAATGTGCATGTAAGCCACCAGTAGGTAGTGGATCTCTGGATTCTGCATGTATGTTGCAGACGTGACCTAGTGGACATCTATGAAACTCTTGCCTATAGCAACTGATCACTGCTCAGCTTTTAGTTGTCTTGAAAAATGAAAGATGTGATTGGTTGCGATTACTTTCTAAGTGATCCTGTTATTTAGTAAAAGGTAACCTCATATGGGCACAGACCCCTTTAAGGGCCCTTTTACATGGGGGACATGTAAAAGGCCGTGTAAAAAGTCGACTGGGTCTCATTTAAAGGTGCTTGTGTAAACTGTGTGGGGGACAAATGACTATTACTATGATCGCTCTTCCTTATACTGTTCACATTTTGTTGGCCGCGCATTACATAAGCTGATATGCTGACAACAAACAATGGTTTTTACAACTATATAGAAAATATGCGTTCAACCCATGTTAAATATATATGTTGAATGCATATGAAAACAAATCAGTAGTGACCATTAACTCCCATTCAGGATGCTACATCTGAACTGTGCTATATGGAAATGGCATGTTTCCCTTAACTGATTGCCCGAGTGAACAACATGGCTAAATTCATGGCCGTTAATAATTTCCTTTGCATAAGCAAATAGGTGATGGGGCCATAGCATTGTCATACACAGCATACTCCATTGCAGCCACTTGAATGGGAATTTGCCACGGTGTCAGATTCTTAGCTGCATGTCCTAGTGATTTTGTCGTGTGTAGTCGTCCCCCCCCCCCCCCCCCCCCCCTAATAACAGTAAAAATGTTTACCTTGGAAGGAATTGGGATTGCTGTGATTAAGATGACATTTGGGAAACCTCCTCCACATCCTGTGCTCTCTTTCTAGAATCTGGACGATGCTGTGTTTGCGAAGAGACATGCCAAGTTAGAACTAGATGAAAAGAGGAGAAAAAGGTGAGGATGAAAAACGTTGTTAACTAACTGTATAATGCTAGAGGCTTCTTGATGGCCTTCCATTAACTCTGATATACACTTCTGTTAGGTGGGACATTCAGAGAATTCGTGAGCAGCGAATTTTGCAGCGACTGCAACTGAGGATGTACAAGAAAAAGGGGAATCAAGAGAGTGAGCCCGAGGTCACCTCCTTCTTTCCGGAACCTGATGATGGTAGGTCTGACTTGGCATGTGGTTTTATTGCCCTGAGTAGGTAGAGTGTTGTGGGGTACTGAAGTAGGGTACTACATATGTGGTTTTGCTGTACAGTGTTTTGTTTTGTTTTTTTAATGTGTTCTACACTTTACAAATACTGATTTAGGAAACAGAACCCTGTGTGCTAGGCAAAAACAAAAAGCTTCCAAAAACTGCTTCAGAAACCTCATCAAATACCTAAAGAAGACTTTTTTTTTTTTTTTTCTTTTTTCTTTTTCCTGGGTGAACATACCCTTAGTTTGCATTTGCTGGGTCAGTCAATAGCACTGACCACAAATGGATGATATCCGTTTGCCTCTGTGGACCTGTTAATTTATTTCATTGAACGTTAGTCGCAAAACGGTCCGGAATGGGATCTGTCTTCAGTTTTCCCCATACGTGGACCCATGAAAATACAAGGGTGTGTGTATGAGCCATAGTAATATAACAGGTCAGTGTAGTATCCGTGAAAAGCAAGTATTAGGGAACTCTATCAGCAGCCATATTCTGTGGTTTAAAGAGTATCTGTCACCAAGTACAACCTATACTTGGTGACAGTCCTCTTTAAACCACAGAATACCAATACATGCTGTACATCATTTGATTTTCGCCTTTTTTCATTCTTAAAATCCTTCCACCCATACATGATACGACCCCTGGAAGTTAATGTGTTAATTAGCTCTTATGCTCCCCCGAATGGGTGGAAATCTTTTGTTTTTCTCATACATATAATCTTCCAGGGGTCATATCTTTTGACCAGTTGGATGCATTTTAAAAGTTTAAAACCAAAAAAAAAAATAAAAAGCCCGAGGTAGAATTAAATGATGTATGACGTAGTATTTTGTGCTTGGTGACCGTTCCAGGCTAGATCTTTAAAGATGACCTATCATTTATTTATTTTTTTGCCTTGACAGTGGAGTCTGTGATGATTACCCCCTACCTCCCTGTTGTGGCATTTGGACGGTCTTTGCCGAAGATTACCCCACAGTAAGTGTACAGTACATTTGTCTTGGGGTTTGTATACATGCAGCTGCAGTTAGATTACTGCTTGGAGCTAAAGTCTTCCAGATATTAGTTAAAGCGATCTCTGCTGAATTGAAAAAAAAATGCTTCATAAAAACGGAGCTGCTTCTTGAAGCAGTGTGAACCCACACAATGCATCCAATGAAGATTAATTCACACGCAGCAGATTTGTTAGCAACTGCAAATCTGTTCCATTAATCTGCATTGGATTATTTTAGTGGCAAGCACATGGGGTTTTGGAATCCCTGTTAGATGAATGGGACAGTTGCTGAAATATCTGCAACAGATCTCCCATATGTGAATTCACCCTGAGATGGCCTAAGGGTGGGTAAGCCACAAACCGCGTCGAGATATCAGCACCACTGATGTTTTATCTTCAAGGTACCTTATACACGGTTTATTTTACAGACGTTGTCCAGACATTTTTTTTTTTTTTTTTTTAAATAAAATAAAATCATACTCTCCTGTCCTTGGTGCTCCACTGTCCTCTCAGCAAGGTCTGGGACTTCTGCTCTGGCATCATCTTTTGGGTCTCTTCCTGAATCCCGCTGATTGGCCTCTGTGGCCACATGTGGCTGGGACTTCTGCCACATGTTATCCCTGGACCGAGAAGACCCGACCGTGCTGGGAGGCACCTGAGCACTGTGGAAAGGAGTATGAATTTATTTTTTATTTTCACTGCCCCCAGCTGATTTAAACATTAAATAGGTTCCAAGGAATTGCCCTATGTTTGTATTGTAAGGTTTATCTTTAAGGGGGCCTGTCAGATGTCACACCATTTTGGTTCTAGTAAATACTTGTATTCCCTATAACAAATCTGCGACCTCTTTTCTCATGAATAAATTAAGATGCTTCTTCTTATATTAGATGTGAATTCTGTCTTACTTTGACCTTCTTTCTCCCTACAGGAGTTTTGAGCTCCCCTGGCTGGATGAGCGGAGTCGATGTCGTATTGAAATGCAGAAAAAGCAGACTCCACATAGGACACCTCGTAAATAGGCTGGGAACCTTTGTCTTGTGACAACCTATATATATTGAATAAAATGCACTGCAAGTTGATGTATACAAAATCCAAGGGGTTTATGCTGCCTTTCTCCTTAACCTCAAGTGTGGCCTCCAATGTGTATCAGACCCCACTGGCTCTGAAGTTGTTCACTCTCTAAGGATCGGATCGCCCATTTTCTTTTTCTCTCCAGTGGTGTCTTTGACCAAGTTTCAAGCTGAATATTTTGGAGCAGACGTGCTGTCAATGTTTTGTTTGAACTCATGGACTTCATGGCTTATTTGTATTGTTTGTACTGCATGGTCTGTGCAGAGCATCATATTTCTCTCCCCCCCCAACCCAACCCACCATTTCAATGTCAAGCTTAAACAACCTTGCATTTCCATGCGTGTTTATGTGCTTTATTTTTCAACTGGCAATAGGAATTCCATGGACAGAAAAGGGACTCCACATGCTGATCTAGTCAGTCCTATAAAACGTCCGATTGCCTTTAATGTAATGCCAATTTTAGTAGTAGATGGATATTCCCCGCAACTTAGCTGAAGCAACAGCTAGAGGTTTTCCAGGACTTTAATATTAATGATCTATCCTTAGGATGAAACTGCTGGTGGTACAATGCTGGGCACCCCCATTGATCAGTGTTTTGTAGAGGCAGATACACTTCATGCATTGTGTAGTTACTGCAGGTCAGTCCCAGGCACAGCCACTACACAATGCTTTTGACGCTTGGCAGCCTCTTAAAACAGTTGAATGTTGGGGTGCTTGGATTTTGACTCCACTAATCTGATACTGGATATCCGTATTAAAGTCCTAGAAAATCCCTTTAATATCTAGAACATTGTGTCCTCAACCATTTTTATTTCACCTTTCTACTGCTATTGCTCCCACTTTATCCATTTCCCCATCCCATAATAAATAGCTACAGTATTAGCAGAAAGGCTTCTGCTATTATGGACCTCCTATATAGTCCGTGTATGTTATAACTTTTACTACTATACATGCCCTCTATGTCTAATGAAAAGCAGCCAAAATGAGATTGGTATTCCTATTACTACTTGTTGTATTCATTTGTCTGTTTCTGCTGCTTGAAGTACTGTTTCTACAGGCTTATTGTTCCCTTATAGAATAGCTCCCCCTATATCTGTGATCCCTTTCATATGTTCTGATAGCTTGTCTCCTATGCTTTCTAGGTATAGAATAATATGAAATGTCTCCCATCTCTCCCTCTCTGACACAGTCAGTACATTTCCACCTTTGGTTCCCTGCGATTTCAAGTCAATTGAGCTAGTTGATCTTTAGCAGTCAGAAGTGCTTTGCATGTTGCGTGCATGTATGCAGTGGAGGCAGCCATTTTGTACCTAAAAGGGGTTCTAGGTTCACAGTGCTTAGGATGGACCATCAAGATCAGACTGGTGGGGTCAACTATTGAAACTTTCCTCAAGCAGCTGTTTTAAGGGCCTCCAGCCTCTTCATTATATACCTTTGTGTACCTGCACACTGTCTACTTCGTAGTAGCTTTGTCTCAATCAGTTAGATGGGGACAAAGCTTCAGTGTCCTACACAGCTGCCAATTGTGGAGATATACAGCACAGTTTATCTCTAGAATGTCACCACCTCTTCATACAGCACCTCTGCCAATCTGATATTGATGGGCTCTCCTAAGGAAAAGCCATGATTAGCTAAGGCCACATAAGGGGAAAATGCAGAATGCCCCTGCAACACCAGCTGCGACTGACCTACAGATGTCTCTACAGTCCACCTGCGCTAGAATTGATATTCTCTGACATCTGCGCTGCATGTAGATGGGATCTGTGTAACTCCCATCCATTATGCTGAAAATGTAAATCTACATGGGTTTGCAATAACTAACTCATGGGGATCACTCTGCATATCCAGTTTTAAGTCTGGATTCACATGTTCTTTTTGAAATACATTTTTTAAAAAAGTGTGTATTTGTTTTCTTGGGTCATGTTTGCCTTTTTAATCAGTTACTGTTGTTACAAAGGCAAAACACATTCCCCTTTAAAAAAAAATGCATGTATTTTTACACAATTTTGCATTTTTATTGTTTCAAAAGGCGACATGTGAACTTAGCGTAAGGATTTATTTTTCCTGTTCCGTTCTTTAATAAGCCACATCATGGAGAGCCTTTCAGTCCCACCAGACTGAAGATTATAAGATCCTTCTTTTTCCTTGAAAGCAGCCAATAGAGGTTTCAATTGGTTTCATGCTATAACATTGGGATGCTACTTCAGAGTTCAAAATGGTTGCTTCCATGTTTGAATGTTCTACAAAATGGCTACCAGTAGATGTCAGTGTCTCGGCCTACAAGCAAAGAAGGTACAATCTTCTATCCCTGCTTTTGTCTTCAATCTGTAGTAGTCAAATTATATGAAACGGTCTTTACCTCAAACAAAGCTAAAAACTGTCCGTTCAAGAAAGCGACGGCCTGGACTGTCTTCTATCTGCAAGATAAGAGGGGGAGAGATTTTTAGCACTGTGAAAGAAAACGTCACTTCGCATTCTTTGCCAGCGGGGCCTGCATTGCATTGATCACAAGATATCGGGGTGTTGCCTGAACTCTGTCCTCACAGTGCAAAAACAGTTTACATTTTCACAAACTCTTCACCTTTCTCATAGTTCAATATATTTTTTTTTTTCTAATGTGTAAAATATTTTGTTTCAGTGTAAATATTTTAAAATGAGTAATGTCTTGGGAGAATTTTTTTTTTTTTTTTTTGTCTTTGTAAATAAAGCTTGGGGAGATGAAATTTGAGTATTTTCCAGGTTAGATCACAGCAGTGTTTATGGGAGGGGGCGGTGGGACATGTTATGGCTTGTTGTTTTGAGTATTGAGAACCTTTATTTCCGTCAAGATTTTTTTTCCATTTTTTTTTTTTTTAAACAATAAAACTGGAAAACTTGTTTTGGGGAATATTTCCCTTGTAACAGTTTTGTCTTGTATTAGTCACGGTCAATTTTTTTTCTTTTATTTGTTTCTTTTCAGTTCCTGAAGATGTGTTCAGGGGTTAAAGAAAATATCTATTAGGACCAACCATATAAGAGTTATTGGGGAAAGTTACCTGCTCAAGACCACCCGAAAAAAAAAAGGAAAATTGGCCCCTCTTGTGCAGATCTGTATATTTAATGGCAAAATGTATATTTTAAAATATACATCCATCTTTCTCTGGTGATGCCGTCACACTGAACTAGAGATATATGTGTAGTGATGGTTTTCTCAATTTAGTTGTACAATTACATTGCATCCTAGTGTGAGATAGAATAGAATTGTATGCCAATTACATGACATTTGCGATATGAACTTTGCCCTAACCATTGGGGGAATGCACAAACAATAACTTTAGAGGAATATGATGTAGCTAGGTAAGAATTGGAATAGGGTATGTATTATGGCAGGCTGAATAATCCCTTCTAAAATCTGTATGATCAGTGCTGGCATAAATTTCCCATGTATCAAAACAATGTTGCAACCTGCCAGAATCTATTAATGATTGTAATTAGAGATGAACAAGTAGTGAAATATTCAATATTCGTTTCGAGTAGCCCCTCAATATTCGACCAAATATCGAATCCCATTATAGTCTATGGGGAAAAATTGCTCGTTTCAGGGGAAACCACAATCCGTCTCAGGAGGGTCACCAAGTCCACTATCACACTACAGGAAATGATGACAACACCTATGGAATGCAACTGGGACAGCAGGGGAAGCATGTCTGGGGGCATCTAACACGCCCACGTCCCAGGATTACCCCACTATCACAGCCTATCAAATAGACACTTTCCAAACTCAATAGAACCTCTATGGAAAGTGGAAAAATACTCGGAAACCTTGTTTCCTCCACAATAGTATGGACAGAAACACAAATTTAAAGCTAAAGAAACATTAGCATGCACCCCTTTAAATCACTTTGCCCATGACAACCACAGATGACATAGGTAATGGGAAAGCCAAAAGCCCCCACCCTTAACTGTCATTGTTTACGTGTGTGTGATGTGAGACCTCCAAAAATTACTTTTCTGGCCCTTCATGTGAGCACTTCCAAATTAAGTTAGAGGCCCTTAAGCTGTGTTTTTGGCCCTTGGGGTGAGTTGAGCCTTTAAATAGCAGTGTTTTTGGCCCTTGGAGTGAACTGAGCCTTTAAACAGCAGTGTTTTTGGCCCTTGGAGTGAACTGAGCCTTTAAACAGCAGTGTTTTTGGCCCTTGGGGTGAACTGAGCCTTTAACCAGCAGTGTTTTTGGCCCTTGGAGTGAACTGAGCCTTTAAACAGCAGTGTTTTTGGCCCTTGGGGTGAGTTGAGCCTTTAACCAGCAGTGTTTTTGGCCCTTGGGGTGAGTTGAGCCTTTAAACAGCAGAGATTTAGTTTTTGGCCCTTGGGGTGAACTGAGCCTTTAAACAGCAGTGTTTTTGGCCCTTGGGATAAACTGAGCCTTTAACCAGCAGTGTTTTTGGCCCTTGGAGTGAACTGAGCCTTTAACCAGCAGTGTTTTTGGCCCTTGGAGTGAACTGAGCCTTTAAACAGCAGTGTTTTTGGCCCTTGGAGTGAACTGAGCCTTTAACCAGCAGTGTTTTTTGGCCCTTGGGGTGAGTTGAGCCTTTAACCAGCAGAGTTTTAGTTTTTGGCCCTTGGGGGTGACCCCTAAAAATTAGATTTCAGGCCCTTGGGGATGAGCCCTAAAACATTAATTTTCAGGTCTTTGGGGGGAGCCCTAAAACATTAATTTTCAGGCCCTTGGGGGGAGCCCTAAAAATTTATTTTTAAAGCCCTTGGGAGGAGCCCTAAAACATTAATGGATTTTATTAACTATTTATTTACGGTGAAGGTGGTGGTGTTGGAGGAGGACAAGGAACTTGTGTGCTGACACAGACACATGGAACTGTGTCTCGTCAGTACTGTGGACGGGACATGCTGGTTGCGGGTCGACAATATCTGCTATTCACCCTGGTATAGGTTCCTGGTGCTCGAGCCTCGTCAGCACTACACCCTGCACCCCGCTTGATGTTGTAGCACTGCTGGCTGCCCCTCTCCAGTATATAATTGGAGTCAAGCTACTGCGGCCTGGATCCTCAGCTGGATTTCCTCGTCCTCGCCCCCTTGTGCTACTGACGAGGCGCACTTCTGACAGCCCCTCTCCAGTAGCTGGACTGTGGACTGGATCCCCAGCTGGATTTCCTCGTCCACGTCCTCGCCCCCTTGTGCTACTGACGAGGGGTACTGCTGGCAGTCCCTCTCCAGTAGCTGGACTGTGGACTGGATCTCCAGCTGGATTTCCAGATCCACGTCCTCGCCCCCTTGTGCTACTCACGAGGGGCACTGCTGGCAGTCCCTCTCCAGTACCTGGACTGTGGACTGGATCTCTAGCTGGATTTCCACGTCCACGTGCCCGCCCCCATCAACTGATGCTATTCTGAGGCATCATTGACAGGTTCAGTGTATGTTGTCAGGGTCTGGGGTTGCTAGGTGGGGTGGCATAGACACAAAAGTCCAGTTTCTTTAGTCCAAAACAAAGGTAGAGTTTATTTCCACTCAAAAAGGTAGTGCAAAAACAAAAGGAAACAATACAAAAATAAATACCTGCCCGGATAGGCTCTAACTAAACATAGAATAGGTTACCTCACCTAGAATAATAGAAATCAAAAGCCAGTAGAATCATTCAGGACACAAAAATATGGCCTCTCTGTTGGCACTCCAGCCAAGCTCTGCCCACAGTCTGCTGCTGGAGCTGACTTCTTAAGCCTCCCTTGATGAGCAGACTCTCTGCAGCTGAGTCGCTGCCGGAACATCCCCAAAGTGTGGACTGGATGGGGGTGGAATGACAGGTCCCACTACCAACCTACCTGCCATTCCTAAAAATCCAGCCCAGTAACCGGAACTCTGAAATAACCCTCAGCAGACAATAGTTATCTGCTGAAAAACGATCTTTCTGGAGTTTTCTCATCTCACTCACCTTAGTAGTCTGGGTGAGATGTACACCCCCTCCATTACCTGACCAGCCATTGGCTTACAATGTGTACACTGTTCCTGCAGTGTAACTCTGGAAAGAGTTGTTGATTGTAATGG
Source organism: Leptodactylus fuscus (assembly GCF_031893055.1). Lineage (NCBI taxonomy): Eukaryota > Metazoa > Chordata > Amphibia > Anura > Leptodactylidae > Leptodactylus > Leptodactylus fuscus. The sequence goes on along the minus strand of NC_134270.1, from coordinate 125,079,561 downwards.
TTTCCTGCCTAGCAGTGTCTAAACTTTATCTCACCCTCAATACAAAGTCTTTCCCTATCTCTCCAAACCGCAACTTAGACGAATATGGCTGACACTATTCTTATGAATCTGAGGTCACCTGATTTCCCAGGCAATGACTTTTTCCTTTTGATGCCTACATTTTCCTGCTTCCTGTGCCACCTTCTCTGCACAGTTATTGGTGCAAAAAAAGCGCCAGGGAAGGTGGGAGGGCATATGAATTTTTACTGCGTTTACCGCGTGGTATTTGATTAGAATCAAATCTGTCGAATACCTTAAAATTTGATGGTATTCGCTCATCTCTAATTGTAATGTTTTACCTATGACTATCACTGCAGTCATTGCCAATCTCTGCTCAAGCACATCGATAACATTCTAGTTAGAGTTACAAGAGTTGTGCTAACAAAGACACTTCTCTTCTATCCATAGGTTAGGCAATAAGTGTCCGGTTACTGATAGTCCAACTGCTGGGACCCCCAAGAATTAGGAACCAAAAATAACATAGACTTTAGAGGGGCTTTTAGAATTCTGATCTCTGACATCCCCAGTGCTCACACCAGTGCTCCATTTACATGAAACTTAGAGGGTAATTTTCTGTCCTTAGTTTATCCTGCTAGCTGTCAAAAGATCCGAGCGATCTGACACTTATCACTTGTCCTGTGGCACAGCCTCTTTAAGATGATTCTAACTATCCAACATAATATCTTTGATGGTGATAATAGCTTATTAGGGGGGTTATGAATGCACTATAGCAATAAGGGCCTGTTGTGGTGTTAGGGTATATTCACATAAGTGTGTTTTTGGAGTCTCTTAAAGGCTAGTTCACATAGGGCAAGAGGGGATGGATTTTGAGGTGGAATCCGCCTCAAAATCCGCCCCCTCACAATAGAGGTCTATGTAGACCGCTAGCATTCTTTTTTCTGCTAGCGGTTTGTTCCCACTAGTGGAAAAAAGAAGCGAGCTGCCCTTTCTTTGGCCTCACGACAGCACCCTCCGGACTAAGCCCATTCATTTGGGCCTAATCCAGAGCGGAAAGCCTTGACGGAATGTTCACGCAGAACCCCATGTGAACTAGCCCTTGCATCTGTGTATTTGCCATAAATGGCTGCAAATCCTATTGGAAAAAGTAAAATAACCTATGATGGGATACTTTCCTGGACTTGAGGAAGGTTTACATTGGTGTATTTTGAGTGGATTCTTATACATGTTTTCTTATGTAGATGAAATACAAGAGTACTTCAATTTGTTGCTTTTAGGACCCTGTTAAGCCATATTTACATGCCTTTACTATTCGTCTAAAAAGAAGACATAACCTATTTTCCATTTGGAAAGCACAATTCACATAAATTGAATTTAATACAGCCATGTGATGACCCTTAACAAAAATACGGCTGGCACACAACTGATTTTCACTGTTTTGTGAATATAGCTTTAGACTGGCTTCACATGGGAATATTCAGTCTGCAAAATTTGGCCCGGATGTCGTCCATAATTTCCCAGACCAAACACTAAGGCCCTACGCAAACAACTGAGTGTGCCATCTAAGGGGGCATCTGATGCTCCATTCCATTGTTTATATAGTTGGTCCTATCCTGCTCCCTGACTTTGGAATGGGAACCCCCTTCCCCCCACATTGAAATCAATGGGAGATGGAAGACACTCCAAGTGCATGCTTCTATAAAATAACGGAGTGGTATTGCAACCTAGTAGATGGTTAGTTGCAAACAGAACTTCAGGTCACATAAAAATCAAACACCGCTTGATCTTTTTTTGAACAGATGTAGCAGAACCCTTAGGGCCCGTGCACACGGAGTAAACGCGCGCTCATTTTTGCATAATACACGTGTAAAAATCAGACTCCCATTGACTTCAATAACATTTACATTTTACATGTGTAAAAAATGTCATTGAAGTCAATGGCAATCTGATCTTTACACATGTATTCTTTACACGTGTATTATGCAAAAATGAGCGCGCGCTTACTCCGTGTGCACGGGCCCTTATGGTCACAGTATGACTCCATTCACATATATGTGAAGCTGCCGTGGATGACATGGTGATCTTTGGTTGTTCACAAGAGTGATGGCCAAAGTCAATAGGTAGCCTAAACCTAATGATACAGTTTTTAGCAAGAAGAAAATGATAACTCTCAGCAGACCATGAGGATCTGGAACTACTGGAGACAAATATGTGTTGTGTATGCTTCTTACTGTCAATTTATTTATTTTGCTTACTTATATAGTGCCATCATATTCTGCAGTGCGTAAAAGATATCGTTAACACTGTCCCATATAGGGCTGACAATGTAAATTCCCAATCAGTATGTCTTTGGAGAGTGGAAGGAAACCAAAGTACCCAGAAGAAACCAATGCAAACATGGGGAGGACATACAAACTTTTTGCAGATATTTCCTTGGCCGTATTTCTTTGAAGACCCTGCCAGTGCTAGCTGTGTGGTTGTGGTAGTAGTCCTCTTTCCAACTTCTCACTGCTGAGAACATCTAAATATTCTGATTGTTTATGTCCTTCAAGGTCTGATATACTTTTCCCACCATATAAAGGGCAACATGCTGCCAATGTTTAACCACTGAATGTAATAAACTCATCGAGCATCAGAATCTGCACCAAAATACTCTGTGTGAGTGACTCCTAATATAGCTTTCTATGCAATGCAATAGAAGTGGCAATGCCCCCCTTTATATACATGGGCTGAGTTATAATGTCTAATATATATGTTCAGGTCAAAATGGTGTTTATTTCCCTTATGGTTTGCAGAAAAGCTGACAGCAAAATTTTCTAGACTATTAAGTATTTTATCTCTCAGCTTCTTCAGTACAGTGCAGTTGTATATTGGCCAGAAGCCAAACTTTACTGCGGATTAGTATTGATCGGTAACAATATCAGCTTTTATGTAGTGTCTGTAATGAACGTGTGTATTTATATACATATTTTCTCTATATAAGGAATATATGTGTATACATAGAAGACCTTCACCTTCATCTCCTCTTATGAAGCCATAAGGATGTGTTGGCTTTAGAAATGCATCTTATAAAGGAAATGCTGCAGGTTTCTCTCTTATCCTGCAGGTTTCTCTCTTATCCTGCATGCTCTGAGATGCCTGAACCTTCACAGTACATGATCTATCATATGAAATGACTTGCACTGCTAATATAACACAATGTCTGGGTGTGTGCGACTCCTGTGGGAGAAGCTCAATTACCATATTAGTCTGTGAACTGCACTTTAAGGACACGGTTAAATAAAGCATGCTGGTAGATGAAGTCTAATTTCTCAGCTTCCGTGTACTATAATACAATAAGTCTAGAGAGCTGCAATAGGGTTCCCACTGGAAGAGGTCGTTCACACTAGATTAACTAACAGATCCATCATAAATTTGTTGACTTCAGTGGTATTTGATCTGTTGTCCGTTAGTGTCTGTTTTCACCAAATCTGTCACATGTCCATTATTGTAGCGGACATAATAGCGTGTGGTGCAGGACTTTTATTTCTGTTCAAAATAACGGACTTATGGCGGACGGTTTCGCCGCGGAGACCAGAAGACACTCACGGGCAGATACTGAATGCTGGGTTTCCGTCTCCTGACGGCAGAAGACGGAAACCCACAAAGCGGAGATCGGGCGCAGGTGTGAACTCGCCCTCAGTGTCCATTATTATAGGTGTCTGTTTTTTATTTTTTTTAATGAACCCTATCAGAACCAACATCCAATGGAAGTGTGAATGTCCCCTAAATGCTCAAACTGACTGCACACAAAAGGCAAGCATACGCACCGGTGTAGAGTACTCTCGGTGATAACCTTCACGAGCTGCACATTGTGATTCTACCGTGTTTCTCCGAAAATAAGAAAGGGTCTTAAGTTATTTTTTTGCTCTGAAAGATGGGTTAGGGCTTATTTTCTTGGGATGGCTTTTTTTCCCCCATGAACAACAATCCACTTACCAGACCCTCTTACACCCAAAATAATAAGAGTCTGGAAGTGCCAATGACAGATGGACTCGTGTCACTCCTGTCAATGACATGTTACTGGTAATGCCTCTTGCCATTACAAGTGTTTCACTGCAGCCAAGTGTAGAAGTTGGCTCCCCCTGGTGGCTGGAAGCAGTCACAACAGAGTGATGCCAGTAGGACTACCCAATCTGTGTGTGAGAGCCGGGCACTACTGCTAGTCAACCCTTATTGATGTGGAGAACTATCTCACTAGTGCCATCTTGTTCAGTTAGCTCCTTTAAAAGTCAATGTCCAATCTTTTGGAGGGTTCAATTTTTTTGGTATCGGTTCTGCTTTATTTACTTTGTTACATGTATAGCTGCCTGGGGTTTATTTTCGGGCCAGGGTATTTTTGCCTAAAAATAAAATCTCAATTTTTATTTCAAAGCTTAACAGGAGCTGCGTTCCTCATCCTACCACCCATCTACTGACTACCGTAAATAAAATGTTTAACTTTTTCACAATATTCCAATTTATCATCAATATTCAAAGAAATAAATGCTTTGTGTTTAATGAATCTATAAAAAATGAGCAGTTTCACTTTTTGAATCGAATTACTGAATTAAGTTAAGGCCTCATTCACATCTACGTTGGTATTCTTTCAGGGGAGTCCACATGGGGACCCCCCCCGGAATGGACTACCGAACCCATTTACAAGCGGTGTGCAGTAAAAGCACATGGATCCCCATAGACTATAATGGGGTCCGTGTGCTTGCCGCGAGATCTCCGTAGGGAACATGCGGAGAAGAAAGTACTTCACAATCTACTTTCCTGTCTGAATGATTCATTATAGTCTATGGGGTCCGTGTGCTTATATTGCATACCGGACTTCCCGAATGGATTACCAAACACAGATGTGAACGAGGGGTAACTTTTCAAAGATGTTCTAACATATTGCGATGCGTCAGTACATTAGGCTAGATGTGGTAGGTCCACTGGATGAATAAATGTAGCATTTACATTAACTCTCCACAATGTGTAACTTGTGCCGAACTACAGTTCAGCCATTTGCACATGGCCTTCCATATCTACAGGAATGGAAAGCTGAATATATTGCTAGAATTCATATAGGTAACGGTAATAAAGGGGTTTTCCAGGACCTTATAGATAGGTAATCAGTATTTGATTGATGGAGGTTCAACACCTGGACCCCCAGTGATCAACTAATCTGGTGGCCTCCGGAAGCTATAGAGCCCATCCCCGGTATAGTAGTGGTGCCAAATTACTGCAGCTCATATTACTTAAAGAAATCCTTTCGCGTCCTCTGGCACCTGCAGTATTATATACCACTAGAAAGCTGACAGTGTGCTGAATTTAGCTTTCCTGATGTGCGCCCAAGTGGAGGAGATATCAGTGCAGTTAGTTTCTACACCAATACCTCTGTCAGAAGAGCAGGCCCCCCCCCCCAATAGTACTCTACCATAGCATTGTACTGTCAGAGGGGGAGTTCCTTACCACCCAGTGATGACACTAAGCCTTAAGGCCTGCACTTCTGACGGTGCAGGGATATCAGTGCCTAAACTAACGTCACCGATATCTCCGACACCCAGGCATGTACCACCACAGCTGACAGTGCACTGAATTCGGTGCACTGTCAGCTTGCCAGCAGTATATAAAGCTGCCAGTGCCAGAGGATATGAAATTTCCACTTTAAATAGGAGCTGCTTTCATCTCCATACATTGCTATAGCTTCTGGTGTCTAGAGGGATCTGGATCGGCTGGTTAATACTGGTTGGGTGTTGGACCCCAATCGATTATGAAAAACACCTAGCTATTAGAACATATGAACCTCATATATTAGGGCATACATAACTACTGTTTATTAGTAGTTATCTACTAATTATTTACATTTCACCCCCAGAACTGCCCCAACCTACCAGAAATGCCCACTTTCAGATCTGGGCCTCTGTCTTTTTAAGCTAGGAAAATACAAATTTACAGGCATTGTTACTGAAAACCAGTGGCGTAACTAACGCTATAGCAGCAGAGGCAGCTGCCACAGGGCCCGGGACATTCAGGGCCCGGTGACAGCCGCTACCGCTGCTATCATTATACCCAGGGGTATTTTCGGACCCCCGAGTATAATGATTGGCAGACCAGGAGAGGTAAGAAACATAAAAAACACTGTAAGGGTGCATGCACACTACGTAACGCCGGGCGTGTATGAGAGCCGTACACGCCGGCATTACGGCAGACTGCCGAACACTTCCCATTCACTTCAATGGGAGCGCTCGTAAACGCCGCTGTTACGAGCGCTCCCATTGAAGTGAATGGGAAGTGTTCGGCAGTCTGCCGTAATGCCGGCGTGTACGGCTCTCATACACGCCCGGCGTTACGTAGTGTGCATGCACCCTTACTTACCTTACCTTACTTCCACAATCCGTGCAGACTTTGGCCTAGTCGTCCGACGTCACATGAGCCGGGCCTGCGTCCCGGGTCATGTGACGTCTGACGTAATTGAAGATCAACTACTTCGGAGGCCAACAGCGTAGGAGGCGGGCGGTAGGTGAGTAACAGAGGTTTTTTTTATGTTTTTCTCCCCCTGGGTCTCCGATTATTATACTCTGGGGTCTGAAAAGACCCCAGAGTATAATAATTGTTTATGGGTGTTCATTATGGGGCATAATACTGTGTGTAGGGGCCACTATGGGGGATAATACTGTGTGCTGGGGCCACTATGGGGGATAATACTGTGTGCAGGGGCCACTATGGGGTATAATACTGTGTGCAGGGGACACTATGGGGGATAATACTGTGTGCTGGGGCCACTATGGGGGATAATACTGTATGTAGGGATCACTATGGGGGATAATTCTGTGTGTAGGGGCCACTACGGGGGATAATACTGTGTGTGCAGGGGCCACTATGGGGTACAATACTGTGTGCAGGGGCCACTAAGGGACATAATACTATGTGCAGGGGCCACTATGGGGGATAATACTGTGTGCAGGGGCCTCTATGGGGGATAATACTGTGCGGAGGGGCCACTGAGGGACATAATAGTGTTTTCAGGGGCCACAATACTGTGTGCAGGGGCCACTATGGGGCATAATAGAGTGCACAGGAATGTGTAGGAGGGGGTCGGTCGAGGTCGTCAGTCGAGGTCGGGGGGGGGCGCCATGTCAAAAGTTCGCCACGGGGCCCCACCATTCCTAGTTACGCCACTGCTGAAAACCTTATTAGCCACTATGGAATAGCATACTATACAGTTGACTATTCCTGCTGCTGACATTTGTTGCACAGAACTGTAAGGGTGTATTCACGTGGAACATTTTTCTGTTGTGAATCTGCCACTAAATCCTTTGTGTTCAGAGTAAAAACTGAAGTTTTATAACACTTTGTGGTATGGTTTATTCAAGCATATGGACTTCATAGAGGTGGACCCTTGCCAGGAACCCTATCTATAAGCCAAAGCAGAAAGATGCTAACAAGCGTCTCTTGCACTGGCAGCCCCTGTCTGTTAATACTTTACATGCACAGCTATTATTTTGCATGGTTGATGTATATTTTTACTGTTTGCAGTTGTATATGCCACTCATTACTGATATTAACAAAAGCATGCTGTTATTATAATTAACCCCTTGGGGACACAGCTCAAACGTACCTTAAGGAGCAGGCCTCATTTTTCAAAACTTTATATGGCAATAACTTTGAGGCGCTTTAACTGACACAAGTAATTTTGATATTGCTTTTTTGTGACACATTGTACTTCATGTGGTAAATAGAGATGAGCGAACACTATTCGAAACAGCCGTTTCGAATAGCACGCTCCCATAGAAATGAATGGACGTAGCCAGCACGCGGTGGTTAAGAGGACCACTTGAGTTCAGAAGGGGACAATAAAGGCCTATATATTACAAATGCCCAATAAATTACCCCATTTTTAAAACTGCACCCCTTAAATAATTCAAAACGAGCATTAGTATCCCAGACGTGAATGTACAGCAGATGGTGAAAAGTGAATATGTAAGCTGTGTAGAATACATTGGTTACACCAAATACCCTACTATTTCCCCAGGGGCTCCGATGATTGGGGAGGTCACTCTGGGGGTCACTTCTGGTGTATATTCCCTTGTAAGCTGTAAATCTGGGCTGTATCCTGATATACGCTTGCACAGCTTATACATTCCCTTCCTGATACACCTAGTTGTGTTGTAATGATTTGGCAATTTTTATTTATTTTTAATTTTTTTTTTTTTTTTTGGGGGGGGGTTGCCTTCACATTGTAAAAGCTGTATTTTTTTATTTTTCTGGTGATATGGCCATATGAGGGCTTGTTTTTTGCAATATGAGATGCATTTTGTAATGACACCATTTTGGGGTGCCTAAACCTTATTGACTAAATTTTATTAACTCTTTATTGGTGAACTAGAAAAAAAAAAAAACAGCAATTCTGGCATAGCTTTTTACCATTTAATGTTTTCACCATGAAACCTACAGCATAACTAAAATGTTAACTCTATTCTGTGGGTCGGTACGATTATGGCGATACTTAATTTTTATTATTTTTTAATGCGTAACATTTTTATTTTTTGGTTGAAAGAGTTGGTTGAGGGCTTATTTTTTTTATGGTACAATCTGTGGTTTCTATTGGTACTGTTATGACTTTTTGTTCACATTTTATAGCAATTTTTTTAAGGCAAGATGTTAAAAAATTATTATTTCTGGCGTTTTTTTTCCCCCCGACCATGCAGCTTAAATAACATTTCAGCTTTAAAACAAAATAAGGGGACACAAAGGTAAGAGGGTTTGCTTGGTACAATGGTCCAGCCAACTTTTAATAAATAAGGTCTAATAATTGTAGGGGTGTGAGCCAGTTACCAGCTGGAATTTGTGAATATATGGAGTGCACAGTAATCTGAAGATGGAGGAGTCAGGTTCTGAAGAATAAAGTAGAAAGGATAGGTTAGTATAAGAAACGTTAACAATGTGACCAGTATGGCTATATTTATTAAAAAATGGCTCAACCATTGTACCTAACAAACCCTCTTACCTCTTGTGTTACCCTATTTCCTCATATATTATAAACGCTCGCAAACTGGACTCTCACTCCTTTCGTTTGATACGTTAATTTCTTTGTCCTATTGTAATGTCAAATACTGTCTGCTCATGTACCCCTTGACTTGTAAAGTGCAAAAGAATGTTGGTGTTATATAAAGTTACTATTATTAACAATGTGATCAACCTGCCTAATAAGTGTGATTTTAGAGCATGCTTGAAGCTGCTTTAGGGTGCATTCACACTAAGTATACGCTGAGCTGATTCTGAACGTTAAAACACGTTCAGAATCAGTGCGTACAAAGCAGATCCCATTCATTTCAATGGGAGCCGGCATATATGCACTCCCCATTGAAATGAATGGGCTGCTTTTTTCCCTATTGGTTTCAATGTGGTATGCGTGTATCACATTGAAACCAATAGGGTAAAAGGCAGCCCATTCATTTCTATGGGGAGAGCACGTATGCCGGCTCCCATAGAAATGAATGGCATCTGCTTTGTACGCGCTCATTCTGAACGTGTTTTACGTTCAGAATCAGCTCAGCGTATACTTAGTGTGAATGCACCCTTAGTTGGGTATTAATCTGATTGTCCGGGGTAAAGCATTCCAAAGCATTAGTGCAGCCTGAGAAAAGTCTTGGAGTGGGATGATCAGATAACAGAGGTCAAGTCTGATATCTTTGGCAGAATGTAGAGATCATTTAGGGCAGTAGACAGTGCCGAGGAATGAGATGTAGGGGGGTGCAGCACTATGGATGGGTTTGTGGGTGTGTGATAATTTTATATTGTATTCTGTGATGGATAGACAACTAATACATCGACTGACACAAAGTAGATGCGTCTGTGTACCGATTTGACAGAAAGATGAGTCTGGCGGCTGCATTCAGGACAGATTGTAGTGGGGAGAGATTAGTAAGGGGGCGTTCACACTACCGTCTGTGTCCGACAGGTAGTGTCCGCTCAAAATGTGGCACGGACATTAGGAGCGGACACTAGCTGTGTCCGTGACACCTGTCATTTATTTAAATGAGCATCGGGTGCGTTCTTTTGCACTCCGTGCCCTTCCTTCCCTGTCCGCATGGAAAGATGTCCGTCTTTTCAAGCGGACAGAAAAACCCTAAATGAAAGGTGTCACGGACACAGCTAGTGACCGCTCCTAATGTCCGTGCCAGATTTGGAGCGGACACTACCTGTCGGACACAGACGGTAGTGTGAACGCTCCCTAAGAGGAGAGAATTGCAACAACTAAGACGAGAGAGAATCAGCGACAATGGGGGGTCTCCACAATGAGAAAAGGGCGAATTCTAGAGATGTCTTTGAGAAGCAGGAGGCAAGAGAGTGCAAGTGTCTGACTATGTGGGGTACATGTGCGAGCCGGGTCATATACACCCCCAGGACAGCGGCCATGTAGATTTTTTTTCTTATTCTTAATAATAATTAAAACGACACAGTGAACCCAGTCTAATGATGTGTAGCATGAAGCCCTGCGACAAATATTCCTAGACTGCAGTCTTTAGTACAGCCTACAAAATGGCGTCCTTCACGTGTTCGAACCCTCCAACCTTAAACATTACTATAGCAACCCAAACTATAACTCAAAATAAGATGGAAGCCCGCTCCACCCGTACCTCACTTAACCCCCAACTGGGTTACGTCAACCCTACCAACACATAGCTACAATGTCGTAATGCATTACGGGAAGCGCCGCTCAGATATCGCGTTGCTTAGCGAGATTTCCTGTCATCACCTCGCGCATGGGATGCCGGGAACTGTAGTATTCTACGCTCTGTGTCTATGGAGCGGTCCGTAGAGCGCGGTGCACACCGGGAAATGTAGTTCTGCTTCTGCAACCCCGCGGATTCTCTTCTTACCGACATGGCGGACAGGAGGCGGCGAAGGAGACGTGCGTCCCAGGATAGCGAAGAGGAGGAAGAAGAGGAGTCCGGAAGCGACAGTACTGGCTCTGCGGAGCGGGCAGGACAGCCCAGCAGAACCGAAGGCCGGGAACTAGGCACCAGGAGAGTGGAGGCGGCCAGAGATGGGAAGGAGTCTGAGTGTGTGAGTCTAGCAGGCCGGCTGAGCATGGAGGGGCCAGGAGGTGGTCCAGGGGGAGGATGGGGGCACACTGGCGGTGTCATGGTGGAGCATTCCATGTACTGTATGTGCCTGGTATGGTGCATGCAGGGCTCCCTTACTACAAGTACAATACTCCCCCTCCACGACACACATACATACATACACACACACACTTTTGGGTAGTTGTACGTGTATATAATGCAACAATTGTAAGGCTGCCCAGTGCAAATGTCTCTATAGTAACTCAATAGCCTCCTTGGTAAAAGGTTGCCACTGTGCCGTCTGTGGCTCTGTAACCTGTGTCGGGCGTGCCAGGTGAGAGTTATATAGACTAATTGGGTGCCCTGCCAACCACTGCAGGCTACAAACTGTGCGCCCTAGGAGATGTTGCTGACTGAACCAACTCTGTGCCCAACACAATAATCTGTATGGAAATCCTGCACGGGGTGCGCAGGGATCCCACACACTTCAATAGTAAGGATTTCTGTCTAGTACTGGCCGTCTGGGCTTCCAGTTTAGAAATTAGTTGCAACTGTTGTGATTGGAAAGTGTCTTCTTCCCCAAAGAAATAGCTTGATGAGAATCTGGTATCACAGATCTTGTCTTTGTCAACCAGTTATATCTCCAGAAATAATATAAATAGAACTGCAGTACTGGTTGCAGATGAAAGTTGAGAATCTACTTTTTCATATGAATCATCGGTCTAAGTTTTATAATTCCTAAAATGCATCTGCTTGAAGTGACATCACCAACCACCCATACAGAAGGGCGCCTACCTATACTCTACTGACATGCAATGTCCATATTTCTGCTGGCAGTACAGAAACAAGGGAAAGGACAAACAAGGGACACAAAGTAGATTTCAGCGCAGGATTTCACAGAAAGGACCCAAAGTCTAATAATAAAGTATATTAAAAATGTATTAAGAACACACACACTGCCATAAATTAATTTTATTTTTTTTTTGCAAAATTGTCTATGGAATACACTTGTGTTGTCACCTAGCCCTTAAGATATGCCTGGTGCCATATATTGATACTTAGCCACAGTGGGTATCAAAACATTGCAGTCTGTAGACGAGTATTCACATTTGTTGCCTGTATTAACCTTCCCATTTTATAATCGCTTTCCACGGATGAACAATACGATTATGAATGGAGCCTAAAATCGGGTTCAGGTCTAAAGTGGTTTTGTTTATTTAATGAATAAATAAAAATTAAAGCACAAAAATATAAGTGGTGGTTGTAATATTCTGTTATTGCCCATTGCTCAGTGGCTGGGGCTGTAGTTATTCCGTTTTGCATGTCTTCACATACATTCTGCTGGCTGTGATTGGTGGAGGCGGCTTCTGTTATCTGACATGTGATAGAACCGCATAGTTCTAAATGTATAACTGTCATCTGGAGCTCACACAGTGCACCGCTCTCTGGGACCTGCTGGAGGATTCTGAATTTCCCTTTCTGTTGCAACAACCAATAAAACATACCTAATATACACAGTTTTTTTTTACAATGTTACAAAACTTTGTGTAGACTGAAACGGATTGTCTGAGGGGCTGTCTTAAAGGGCCATCTAGCAAATTGAAAAAAAAATCTGAAGTGCTACAAATTATGTTAACTCTGCTCTGTAATGTCAATTTCACCATTTTAGCCTCTTTAGTCGCACGTCTACAGCTCTGGTCCTTTAACTTGCAAGAAGCTGCAGTCTGGCTCTTGCTATCTCTGCCCCACTAGTTGTGGGAGTTCTGTGCACTGCTCTAGTACATGCGTAGTGGCGAGAAGAGCTGAGAAATGTTGAAGTGAAAAGGGGTAGCACATTGCAGGGACCTACAGGAGCAGAGGGGTGGACAAGTGTTCACCATCTTGCAGCTGCTGATGGTCATTACTAAGCCATTCAGATGGAGGAAGTACGTCACATCATGGGGAACTAGGTGCAAAATGTTTCTTTAATTTAAATATGGCTTTGTTTATGGGGAGATCCCTTGGGGAGGAGGCCGTGTCTGTCTTGAAAACATCTACTGACAGGTCACATTGTGCCATTGTCAGAAGTTTGGGAGCTTGGACTACTTCTGGTTTTGTTATTTAAAGGATTGTGATGCTTTGTTACCTTGACTTGTTGTTTTGTTTTTTGTTTTGCTTTAGTTGCTTCGCTATTAACCATTTTTTTCTTTGGCTCTACAGGAGAGTGAGGACGGTATAGAAGGAGATGGTGAGTGTCCCTGCCACTTGTTTACAGTTCATCCTGTCTCTAGTAAGGGTGTATTGTGCCAATAAGTATGGGCTATCCTGGACAGCAATCCAACCATATAGAAAGCCCCCTGAGCATGCAGTATATACATTCACTTGGGTCTACTTTGCTGCATCATTACTAACACTAGATTATGGTACAAGAAACAAAATAACCATATACAACTTTATATTGTGCCACAACAGATTTATTTACAGCAGGTAAAGGCAGAAACAAGACAGGTCATAAAATTGTTAGGTATCGTGTACCTTTTTGTAATGACGTTTCTCCTATGAATGAAGTTCCCAAATCTAAGTCAGAACAGAACAAGCATGTAGGTTTCCTCTCCATAGAGGTGATACAAGTCCAATATCACCTTCCACAAAAAAATAAATCACTTTTAGCCAATATGTAAATCGATAGTTTGGAGTGAGCAAACAATAGTAGGGCTCTTTACGTCTATGCCTGATTCTTCAGTGCTGATTGATGTTGTCTGGTACAGATTTCCATTTCGGGGAGGGGGGGGGGGGGTGAAATGTTGCTATTAAAGCTTGCTCTGCACTCTGGCACAGATTGAGAATTTTGGGCCCCCAGAGGGATTCAAAGGTAGGACCCCGAACCCAAGTGTTATGACTAGTCTCATGGAGTGTATCAAGGGGGTGATAGCATGTTTGCTTCAGTGATAACTTTCTCTTTTTTTTCCTGCTCCACTTTTCTCTTTGGCTCACCAAGGGGCTCATGGTAGAATCAGGCCGTGATTGCATGACTGAACAAGACTTCATTTATCTTATGTGATTGCCCCTTTGTGTAGTAGAGCTTGGCATTTCTGCCAGCAAGTCCTGCAGCTGCATTTCTATTGAGATTCAGCCCAGCATGAGTACTAATGATTTGGACTCGCAAAACCCTGTAGTGCTTTTAAATGTTCTCTGGCTTTCATATCTGCATTACTTATATGTATATTTTTATATCCCTGACTTACAGCTGTGCTGACAGACTATGAGAGTGCTGAGGAATCAGAAGTAAGTATCATAGATGTATTGTTTGTGAAATGAAGTGATGAACAGGTATACAGTCTACATCCCATGGGAGGGGTTGCAAACGGTGTAAAAATTCACATGTAACGGAAATGTCTACTTTTAGAACACCATATTGCCATATCTTTTATAGGTATATGATCCACATAGTTACATTTTGCAGTTCTTCTAGTTGGTAATCTTGTCATTACCCATCATTAACACTTTATGTGAACATTTGTCATGATAACAATTAGATTTTAGACATGCCATAACTGCTTGGCAGATGCTGGTCCTACTAAGATCCTCTGGGTTAAGAGGGGTCTTGTGACCATTGTCTCTATTTATTCCATAACGAGTAATTGCAGTGAGTTGTTTTATCTATCTATGGATCAGAAAAATCAGACCGAATTTTTCAGCAGTTTTTGTGCTCAAAAAGCCCCCCTCGGCTTATACGCTTTTTTTGGGGTGGGGGTCTATGACCAGCCGCAATATCAATGTATAGAATCTCCCATAAAATAGAAGGAAAAAAAAAAAAGCTTTAAAAAAAATTTAAAGTTGTAAATCCCTCCTTTCCCTAGAATACATATAAAAGTAGAAAATTACTGTGAAACACATTAGTTATCCCTGTGTCTGAAAGTTCCCGGTCTACTGAATATAGGGTATCTGCAGTGCTCCTGTCCCGTCGGGAAGGGGTTAATAGGAGCACTGCAGATACCCTATATACAGCCAGGCTGAATTCCAAGTGGGGGAAAAAAACCCAGTCCTCAAGCTCAGGGAAGGAGCAGACAGATAACCAAAACACCCCCTTCCCAGCACCCAGCAACTACTGCACCCAAAAACTCTGACCATTTCCATTTTTGAAATTTTCCACTAGTTGCTGCATTTCCCCCCTCGGCTTATACTCGAGTCAATAAGTTTTTCCAGTTTTTTTGTGGTAAAATTAGGGGCCTCGGCTTATATTCGGGTCGGCTTATACTCGAGTATATACGGTATCAGCTTTGAGCATTGTGCATGAGATATTTTGCATAGTCATCAGCTGCTTAGGCACTAATATATTTCTACCCTCCATCACCAGTTTTAGCTTATCTCCTTTTGTATGTTTACTTGAAAAATATTACATAGTACATAGGCTTCATGGGGATGTGGTTTTAAAGCTATAATAGAATTTTTATTCCAGCTCCACTAGTTTTTGTTAAGGAGCTGGAAAAAACATGTTTAATTCAACATCATAGTGATTTATTTTTTTTCCTAGCATTTTTCTTTTACTGTCAAGCATAAAAAATGGTTTCTTTCCACTCAGGAGGAAGAAGCTCATTACAGTGAGGATGAAGCCCTTAAGACTACCTTAAAGTCAGAAAGCAATGCAACTGAGACGCCTGCCCCAAAAGAGGAAAAGCCCAAATCAAAGGGAGCAGTGACAGGAGAGCGGCAAAGTGGCGATGGGCAGGTGAATAACATGTTTTATATGTAAAATGTCTTCATTGTCCCTTTCACTGTGTTTGATATCTTTATGACATTTGTTCATAGGAGAGCACCGAGCCAGATGAGAACAAGACCACCAAGAAGTCTCAGAAACAGCTGGATGACGATGAAGACAGGAAAAATCCAGCCTATATTCCACGCAAGGGACTGTTTTTTGAGCATGACCTGCGTGGGCATACAAATGATGAGGAAGTCAGGTGAGATTAGATATTGTATTCAGTGGCCATGTTTTTTGTATTGAATATACATTTTCTCAACAAGTCCAGTTAACATAAAAAATAAAAATAAAAAAGTGTTAAAAAAAAAAAAAAAAAAAATCATTCTTATTTTAGGCCAAAGGGACGTCACCCTCGCAAATTGTGGAAGGATGAGGGAAGGTGGGAACATGATCGGTTTCGGGAAGATGAGCAAGCTCCGAAGTCAAGGGATGAATTAATAGCAATGTACGGTTATGACATTCGGTCATGTAAAAATCCGGAGGAGATTCGTCCACGTCGACCTAGAAAGCCAAGGTTATTTCTTATTTTTTTTCCCTCCTCCAACTAAAGTGTTTTACATTAAAGAACTACAGAATAAGTGTGTGCTCAATCGTCTTTGCAGGTATGGCAGTCCCCAGAGAGAAGACCAAGATGAAAAGCCTAATAGACCTTCAAACCGTTACCAAGAGTCTAATTCTGCTCCTCCTCCACGAACCTACAACAATCGCAGTGCTCCTAATAACAGCAGGGGACCCCCTATTAGGACCTATCAACGGCCAGGTTATAAGGAGAATCGGCCTGCCAGCTACCCTCCAGAAGATGGTGCTGCCCTACATTCTTCTTCAGAGAGAAGGCAAGAGTATGGTGGTTACAGAGGTAGAAGCACAGAGCAGGTTACTTCACAACCCAGCGAGAGCTCCACCGAAGCCCAGAACAAAGCTGAACCAGCAACTGAGAAGCAAGTAGAAGATCCATCACCTCCACCTCCAGATCGACCTGTGGAGAAAAAGTCCTATTCCAGAGCTAGGAGGAGTCGTATTAAAGGGGGAGAAGCAGGAAAGAGCATAGATGACACTACATTCCCTGACTTACCTCCTCCCCCTCTTCCCCAAATACCTGCTGAAGTGCTTCCAGAGCCCTCCACGCCTATACCTGTAGTGAAACCTAGTGGCTGGGAGCCTCCTGTAGATGGTGGTGTGACAGGACTGGAACAGGACATGTCACAAGTCAACATTTCAGATCAAAACTGGAGTCCTGGTCAGTCAACCTACATTTCTGCACGTGGTAAGGGAAATGTATTTATTGCATTGTATTGTATGATATGTTAAAACTGCTGACTTGGACGACTCCATCTTTTCTGTGTGCACTAGTTTGCATGTGTGACAATTACTCTACATTCATAACTGCACTGTCTTATCCATTCTTCTGGTCAATTGCAGGAACAGCATAGCTGAAAAATTAGCTGCAATGCATCAGGGAAATGACTGACCCAAACTGATCCTTAGGGACCCCATTGGCTACCATTGGGTGTCTGTTTTTTTTCTATTGAAATCACCAGCCGAAAAAAGTCAGGCTTGCAGGACGTTTCTGCCTGGCGATTTCTGCACAGGCTGACGCCTGTGTCTTTATTTGGTTTCCTATAATGATATTTAAAAGACATCATTAGAAACTGTTTTAATTTCCTTGTAATAGGTTAGGCAAGCTGCCCATAGCATCGAACTTGGGTAAATAAGCATAGAGTTACTACCGAATGCTCTCATGTACCCTTGGTAAACTGATTTTTATTCTACATGTTGTGTTAAAGTTTCATGACATACTCCAGTAGAGCAAAGCACCCAAGAGGAATCGATCTCTGCATGGTGCTTTGTAAGAGGTTTCTGTGCTGTCTTGTGCATAGTACATTGTGTTTTGGAGGGGGGGGGGGTGTCAGTGATTGGTACATATTATCATGAATTTCCTGCAGATAGTTGCCTGAATTATTACTCTAATAAACTGACTGAGCATTGATCATTTATCTCTTTGCCAGGTATTCCAAATCATATTCACATGGCAGGTGGCCCTCCCCAGTACAACCGCATGGAAGGAGTGGTAAGATAGACTTGGATCTCTTCAAGGTCTGCTTTATTTTGGGGACAGGCAAGCGCTCCACTCATGAATACAGTTGGACCAAGAACTTAGACGGGGGTGGGGGGGGGGGTGGTGGTGAGACAGTTTTCACACTTTGTCCTTTTCCACTGCACTTGCCACTTCTGTAAAAAGTGGACAGAGCAGGATGACTATGTCAGACCTGACAGAGTTACTATAAGTTATGTTAGAGAACAGACATGGGTGACATCTATTATTTATGCCTGTGTCAGTATGGAACTATAGCTATAATAATTCAAATCTGTTCTCAGATTTAAGGTGTATTGAACCTACCTAATATTACTTGTAGTAACTACAACAACTAGCTGGAGTTTCCTATTCTATGACATAGCTTACTGAAGGATTTGGGCTATATTAAAAAGGTTGTCCAGAGTAAGAAAAACATGGTTGCAGTGCTGCACCTGTCTACAGGTTGTGTGTGGTATTACAGCTAATTTTATTAATGTTGCTGGGCTGCATTACAAGACACCACTTATGGACAGGTGTGACACTCTGTACAACCCCCTTAATGATATGAATGGTATAGACCCCTGATAGTTGTATTGCAGTTCTCAGGAAAAGGTAACTTACATATCCTGGGTTTCATCTTAAGCCTTATATTTCTTTCTTGGCTCTCTAGTATTGTTGCAAGGTCTCACCTGCACTGGTGTTCTAGGGAAAATGGTGGCAGGAACCAAGTCAAAG
Source organism: Leptodactylus fuscus (assembly GCF_031893055.1). Lineage (NCBI taxonomy): Eukaryota > Metazoa > Chordata > Amphibia > Anura > Leptodactylidae > Leptodactylus > Leptodactylus fuscus. Next base: position 125,060,933 of record NC_134270.1, on the reverse strand, counting down.
AAACATGGGTGTATACCTCCCAAAAAATTTTTGATAGTGTTTTCATTGAATTAGTGACTGATAAACTTTGCGCCTAAACGCTATAATATTACTACAGTGCAGTGATTGATAGCCAACATTTATTTTCACTGCTTATATACTACTGAGCATCTGCTGTAATGTTTGCTTTGTCTTCAAGGGTGTTCAAAGTGGACGTGTAAAGAGATATTCCTCTCAGCGTCAGAGACCAGTGCCAGACCCTGCTCCCATGCACATCAGCCTTATGGAAGGACATTACTATGATCCACGTGAGTGTTCTCGTAATATATCATTTCTCATCAGATTTATTTTGTACAACTCTTGATATTTTTTTTTTATTTGTTTGCAGTCCAGTTCCAGGGACCAATATACACTCATGGAGAAAGTCCTTCTTCTATTCCCCCTCAGGGGATGATTGTACAGCAAGAAATGCACCTTCCTCACCCGGGTACCTCCCATCTCTTAACATTTGGGCAGCTTTTCCTTAGCTGCAGTTTTATTCATTCTGCTAATTCCGTTGAGTGTGTGACTATAATCGCATTAACTGGCATGAAGCAAAAAATCTTCATCATCTGAAAGTCACATTTTTGTTTTCTTTGGCTTCAGATTATGTTGAACCATAGGGTGGCAGCAAAAAGCTGAGTCTTCTGTTGATGCCTGAAAAATGGGGAAGCATAGCAGTTGTTGGGTCTTGTCTCTGTATACAGCTATGCTTGGTGTTTCAACGCTGGCATATTCATCTCAGCTTCCTACACCACTAGAAATAACATGTCTAGTCAGGCTGAATGTGGAATGTGTAAACCAGGTCTTCAGAATACCCTCTTCCCTTACTAAGGCTCATGTGGATTTGGGGATGTGCAGCAGTAATCTTTTTACTTACTAGTAGTTTAGTCTGTAGTTTTTGTATTTTATAATGATTCTCTCTTTGTAGTTAGAGAATACACATCCGCATTCTACAGGCTATATGTTCAGACTACTTGAGGGCATTCCTCTGTTTTGCGCAGTCTTATGAATTAACAAAGTGTATTTAATCTTTTTCAGGTTTGCACCCACACCAGCCTGCTGCTCCAATGTCTACCCCAAGCCTTTACCCTGGCCCAGTCTCTATCCCCCCAGGACAACCCCCTCCTCAACAGTTATTGCCTCCTCCCTACTTCACCGCTCCCCCTAGTGTCATTAATTTTGGAAATCCAACATACCCTTATCCCCCTGGAGCCCTTCCTCCACCACCTGCTCATTTATACCCTAATGCCCAGGTAAGTGTTTTGTGTAAACTGTTAGAAGAATAACATCTTATTCAGGGTGGGTTCACACCTGCCCCCGGTCTCCGCTTTAGGCAATCCTGTGGGTTTCCATCTTCTGCCGGAGAAACTGGACAGGGGACGGAAACCCAGCAGTCAGTTTTCAAACTCATTCACTTGAATGGGCTTGCAAAGTGACCGCCCATTAGGACTAAATAATAGTATTTTTTTTTTCTCTGTATACTTATGTTTGTGTTTATATGTGTGAAGTATATATCATTTTATTTTATTATGCTCTAGGCTCAGTCACAGGTGTATGGAGGGGTGACGTATTATAACCCTGTACAGCAACAAGTTCAGCCGAAGCCTTCACCACCACGCCGCACGTCACAACCAGTCACTATTAAGCCACCACCACCAGAGGTAAAATGTAAGCAAGGACGACAAATCTGCTAACCCTATCCCTTAGGATGTGATTGATACCATACCAAACACACACTTGATTGGTTTGGGAGGAGGGGTTTTGGCGCTCTGCTTAAAAATACTCCGGCTATGAGACTAGTGTATTCTTTGAGCACTGCTAATATCCAAATTGAGCCTTCACCCTTTCTTTTTGGCTAGCATTACGGACCTGTAGATATAATATGATACTCTTACCTAAGAAGGAATGTTATACTGACATAGACATGTCTGCTTTAAGGCTCTCTTTCACTACTGTGAGAAAATAAATGTTTCTTCAAATATTTTCTTCCAGGAGAACAGACACTTGAAGGCGAAAGAGAAGAGCAGCTCCTGAGTTCATTTTGTAAAAGCCTCCTTTCCCAAGAAGTGTTCTTGGTTATAGAACAGTATTTTTATTGTATTTTCTTTTTCTTGTCCTGAAGGAATCTCTCTGAGATTTTATTAGAAATTGAAGCTGTTCTACAGAATCTTGCACCATTCACCAATATAAATATGTAATTTTTGGTATGTTGATAGACCATTTAATGTATATTGTTACATGTTTGGATGTATGTAAGGAAACTTTTTGTTCTTTTTGCTGCGTGCCTAAGTTCTCTCTGTCTTTGTACAGCTTTTTTATTTGGAAAAAGCGCAAGTGAAACTGCTGCTAAAAAGAAAGTATTGAATTCAATGGCTATATTAAAAAGATCTTCTTTAAAGTGTTTCCAATATATTTTCCTGAATAGAACAAGTCATAAAACACGAAAATAAGTTCTTTTCAGCCAACATCCAAACCCTCGCCTATGGTATTACTTATATGTTGTGGTTTTGATCATCTTCATGTTTAAAGAGTACCCCAGCCTTATTTTTGTCTATAGTGCATGGTCTCCGAGGGAGGATCTTGACATAGGGGATCTCTTTGGTGCCCTTTTAAATTATTCTCTTAGGCCCCCCACCCCTAAGGTTCTGCTTTACGCAATACAGTTTGTTTGGACTGAATTGTAAGCCCTAGTAACTTTATTTCAAGCAAGCGGATTAGTGGTAGGTAACAGGTTATAGGTCACTGCCCGCAGGCTCTACACTCTGCAGATGTCTAGCTGCATGCAAGTTGGAGCAGCTACTTGCATAACACTACTTGACCAATTACAGTTACTAATTATGATACATAACCACAGTTTTGTTTTTTTTTATTATTGAAATATGTCATGATTGTGAATCAACTTATTGGGGGTAAAGGTGCCAAGTACCCTGTTTACATCTCTGGCTAGATTAGTCTCTCAATAACTAGATCCACCTGACAATACTGACACACTTTTGAATGATTTTAAGTAACTGCAAGATGTACCTTGAATTTTTTATGTTTTTTAATATGTTCAAAAATTTCATCTAGTCGGCTTTAAGGTTTTTTTTCTTTTTATAAGGTGCGTAAAAAGCATAGCTCATAGCAACTAGGCATATTGCTTCTTTCCTTTGCGAACATGTTCTAGGAAACTAAATCTGAATACAGTTTCTAAGGGCAATTTTAACATCACCCCACAGCTGTATGCTGAATAAATGTTATATCTTGTTACGTGTTTGGTTTGAGCATAATAAGACACTGTTATCCCAGCACATCCACAGGTCTTAGAACTGGACTGGAAGCATTATAAGAATCTAGGATGCAATGTGTCCAGCCCATTAGACTCCTAGTTGGTCTGAGGCCTGTATCTGTAATTCAGATGCAGAAATTTTCCTATATTACACTGTTCTAACACTCCAGGAGAGTGCTGCTTATAATATTCATCCAAAAAAGGGATCCTAGTTAGGGGCAAAAATAATTGGGCTGTAGTGTATAATTATGTTCTGGTATATTGGCATCTGCTGACCATCCGGCCTCTCTGGACGTTGATGTGGGTAGAGCAGGAGGTAGTTGTCATCTGGCTGACAGTCTCCTGAGTGTTGACCAGCTTTAGAATACATGTCCTCTTAAGTTCTGGTCGTGACATACCATTGTTGTTCTTGGTGACTCCATCTGAGAAATATAAGAACTTTATAGCTGAGGCCACACAATGCGGAAAAGCTGCATTTTTGAGTTAAAGCCAAGACATGAACAGTTGAAGTCCTTCCTTCTATATTTCCAGTTCCTTGTAAAGCCAAACTTGGTTTTGGCAAAAAGAGATGCAGCAAAAGGCAAAGCTTTTCTATAACGTGTTGTCTCATATATGAGGAATAATCTGGATAAAGCTAGTACATTGCACTATGCCTATGCAGGGTCTGTGGGGGTGTAGAACAACACAAATTCTTCTGTGTTATTTGAATCCCCATGCTGTGTGCTGCCCCCTGGCCTTCTGTTAGGCATAACACAATGTGTAAATGCTGCATGATGTTCAATTTAAACTACTTCATTTGTTAAATACAATTTTTTTTTATTTTGGTTCATTCACCACCACATCAAGTGTCACTATAATAATCCCATTTCTAGGGCTCATTACCACAGATGTATTTCAGGGCTATATCTTTTACCAAAATGAGACAGATCTTTGGAGTAGGAAAGATACTTCTGTTGGAATCTATCCTACATATGTAAATCTGTACTGTCCATAGTTGAATATAGCTCACATAGTTGGCTAGAGGTAACCTAGGCTAGTAGCTGCACATACTAAACCACCATGAGTAGCAGTGTTCCATCAATGGCGATACCCTGTACCTCTAGTTCTATATGCTGCTTCATTTCCACCAGTAATTTCTACATGGCGGTGTAGATCATAGGTGTTCATAGGCAGACAGGTGCTACTGTTGATAGGGAAACCATATAAAACCAGATTGCTCGTACAAGCATTGTTGGAATGGCCTCTTGCATTATGGATGCCTCAGTATAAGGACTATCAATGGGGGAAGGAGGGGGTTGTAGCTCCTTTTAAACTTGCATTTGTACACAAGCATTGGGGATGCATGTTGTCTGACTTCTCTCACAGAAGTTAAAGGGGTTGTCTGAGGAGTTAAAGGAAAAACTTACCTGATCTGACAGACTCAAGGTTCCAACCTCAAGAGTCTACTGGATTAGGTAAGTAAATCTAAACTCCCCAGGTAGCCTCTTTAAATGGATGGCTGGAAATTGTCTGAATATTAAAAAAAAAAAAAAAAAAAAAAAGTTTTGCGGAGTTAGTAATGTACCATTCATGTAGTGGTCACTGCTGAGACCGGTGACTGCCTGCAGTAGTGACCTGAACATAAATATCACTACTTCTGGTGCCGAAGGACCGAAAACTGTCAGCAATGAAACAGAATCTGTAAAAGGTGGGTTATCAGGTTGGGGCTTTTTTTTTTTGTTTTAAGTTTCATTTGAGCAATTTCCATCTATTTACGAAACTCTTGCACATATTTCCTCTATCCCATAAAAACCTTAGGGGGGTGCAAAAGTTCTAAGAAAATTTGTGTTGCCCATGTAAACCAATCTGATTTTTAATATTGAACATGTGTTCTCATGTATTAGTATGGCAACAGGTGCTATAATATTGCCTTCTCCATCCTGTTATAGTAATCTAAGTAATATTAGACACTGGGTATATATGCAATTCCCTTATATATATAAGTGCAGATTCATATACGGCTAACAAGGAGTGGAGCTATATCACTAGTTATTCCTCTGCAGTAATACATCCCTTGCTACTAGATTTTTGGTGTTGGCTCCCTAGGCTAAAGTGGCTTTGTACCCATGAGTGTTATCTGCTTCCTTGCCAGTCTTGCAGGCAAAGTGATCTTTTGTTTCAAAGTGTATGAGAAATCACTGGACGTGGACGGGTTGTCCTTTTGTATTTTTTCCTCTTTTGCGTAGTCATGTTTTTGAGATGTTCTTGACCTAAAACACACTGTGATGGCTTTAATTATATTTTATCATTTTGTTCTGTGCAGGTGTTTGTTTTCTTAAAAATAAATACTGTATTTTTTGTGAACTGAGAACAATTCTAAGTTAATAAAACTTTGTGGGGGTTATCTCCAAGTTTTATAAAAGACTGTTTGCCTCCTTTTTTGCACTGCTTACAAATCCACCTATGTAATGTTCTTAAACATAAGCGCTGATCTGTTTTAAGGTGTTGCCATACAATGTACTGGATGTGGCCATAGCCATTCTGCAGGCAGCCGATGTAAAATGATGATATAATAATTCTATAGCGCCAATATATTAACCAGCACCAAACAAATCGGCGGGTACATAAACAGACAATATTTGACATTACAATGTAGAAAAGAAGGCTGTTAATGTGGGGCTAGTAATGTTCAACCGAAATTAATCCATGCTTCACTGCAAAGTGAAGGTATCAGTGGCTCAGGAACTTGATGCGACTATAGCTGCTTCCAGTGCATTGAGTGGCACCACCCTTATATTTACTAGGTGTAGTAAACGCTTATTATGAGCAATGTTCCTGCTAGTCTTAGCTGTATTTCTAATTAGAGATGAGCGAGTAGTATATCGAATACCTCCCCTGCATACCGTGTTTCCCTGAAAGTAGGACGCCCCCGAAAGTAAGGCTTGCGGGGAGGGGAGGAGGGTTCAGTTGATTTGCCTAATATAAGGCACTGACACAGCAAAGCCGGCTGCTGTATGTATCTCTTCTGTATGGCGGCTGCTGCCTCTGCTGTTGTGTCCACTGTCCCTGCTGCTGTAGGATGAGCTCTCCCAGCTCATTCCAGAGGCAGCAGCTGCCATACAGAAGAAACAGCAGCCGGCTTTGCTGTGCACACGGAGCACAGCACGACTGCTGTATCAGTGAAGTGGGGATCGCTAAGCTCCGCCCACAAAAGCCCCGTTAAGCCCCACCCACCACTGCCGGGACGAACAGCAGCACCAGCGCTGCTAGGAAGTTGGGAAAGGTAAGTAGGATACCTCCCTCCCCTACACTACCTACAACCGGCAGTCATGCTGACGCTCCGCTAAGGAAGTGCCGGCATGACTGCCGGTTGTAATAAGATATCCCCCGGGGAAACACGGTAGTTATTGGTGTACTCGGTGAAATATGATGTAAATGCAGTAAAAATTCGATGCCCCTCTCACCTTCCCTGGCGCTTATTTTACACCAATAACTATGCAGAGGAGGTATTTGATTGAATACTACTTGCTCATCTATATTTCTATTCCAAGCACTGATCTCCCAACAAGACATCAATAGCCAGATTGAATGTGGATAATTTTTTTATTAGGTGTAGTGCATTCTAGAGAATAAGTGCAGCGCAAGAGACATCTTGGGAGTGGAAGGTATAGGTTATGGAAGAGATAAATTTTATCATCTTTAGATAATAAAGACCACATATTAGGGTGGCAAGAAGAACAGTTAGGAGATATGGTACATGTTGTAGCCTCTGGATTTTGTTTTGGGGTTTTTTTTGTAGATAAGCAAATATATTATTAGAGACAGCTAAGAACCAGTAGTGTTTCATTAGTAGATGAAATGGATGAGGTACAGTGTTAGCCAAAAGTATTGGCGCTCCTGCAATTCTGTCAGATAATACTCATTTTGTTCCAGAAAATGATTTCAAGCACAAATTCTTTGGTATTATCTGCATTTAATTTGTCTTCAATGGAAAACCACAAAAAGAATTGTCAAAAAGCCAAATTGGATATAATTCCACACCAAACATAAAAAAGGGGTGGACAAAAGTATTGGCACTGTTTGAAAAATCATGTGATGCTTCTCTAATTTGTGTAATTAACAGCACCTGTTACTTACCTGAGGCACCTAACAGGTGGTGGCAATAACTAAATCACACTTTCAGCCAGTTGAAATGGATTAAAGTTGACTCAACCTGTGTCCTTGTGTGTACCACATTGAGCATGGAGAAAAGAAAGAAGACCAAAGAACTGTCTGAGGACTTGAGAAGCAAAATTGTGAGGAAGCATGAGCAATCTCAAGGATACAAGTCCATCTCCAAAGACCAGAATGTTCCTGTGTCTACCGTGCGCAGTGTCATCAAGAAGTTTAAATCCCATGGCACTGTGGCTAACCTCCCTAGATGTGGAAGGAAAATAAAAATTAACGAGAGATTTCAACGCAAGATTGTGCGGATGGTGGATAAAGAACCTCAACTAACATCCAAACAAGTTCAAGCTGCCCTGCAGTCCAAGGGTACAACAGTGTCACCCTGTACTATCCGTCGGCACCTGAATGAAAAGGGACTGTATGGTAGGATACCCAGGAAGACCCCACTTCTTACCCAGAGACATAAAAAAGCCAGGCTGGAGTTTGCCAAAACTTACCTAAGAAAGCCAAAAATGTTTTGGAAGAATGTTCTCTGGTCAGATGAGACAAACGTAGAGCTTTTTGGGAAAAGGCATCAACATAGAGTTTACAGGGGAAAAAAGAGGCCTTCAAAGAAAAGAACACTGTCCCTACAGTCAAACATGGCGGAGGTTCCCTGATGTTTTGGGGTTGCTTTGCTGCCTCTGGCACTGGACTGCTTGACCGTCTGCATGGCATTATGAAATCTGAAGACTACCAACAAATTTTGCAGCATGATGTAGGGCCCAGTGTGAGGAAGCTGGGTCTCCCTCAGAGGTCATGGGTCTTCCAGCAGGACAATGACCCAAAACACACTTCAAAAAGCACTAGAAAATGGTTTGAGAGAAAGCACTGGAGATTTGTAAAGTGGCCAGCAATGAGTCCAGCCCTGAATCCCATAGAACACCTGTGGGGAGATCTCTTGATGGCAGTTTGGAGAAGGCCCCCTTCACATCTCAGGGACCTGGAGCAGTTTGCCAAAGAAGAATGGTCTAAAATTCCAGCAGAGCATTGTAAGAAACTCATTGATGGTTACCGGAAGTCGTTCTTCACAGTTATTTTGTCTAAAGGTTGTGCTACCAAGTATTAGGCTGAGGGGGCCAATACTTTTGTCCAGCCCATTTTTGGAGTTTTGTGTAAAATGATCAATGATTTGACTTTTTTTTTCATTCTCTTTTGTGTTTTTTCATTGCAAGCAAAATAAATGAAGATATTAAAGGGGTTGTTTGTATAATTGAAAGCTCTGTAAACCCCTATTCACACAATCATATTCTGTGGTCCGCAATTGTAGAGCTGCACAGTATTAAAGGGGTTGTCCCATCACAAGGATCCTATTAACTGCTTGTTAATGTGAATGTAAGACTTTTCCTAAATACACTGCTTCAGCAAAACTGCTTTGTTTGTCCACTATCTTACTTTATTCATTTTCTTTTTTTTTGACACATCCCTTGACTTATCTGGTCATAAGTCAAGTGATGTATCTGCTGCTCTCAGGGAGGAGGGGCTAAGTGCACGGGAGCGAGCCTGGAGGGGGGGGTAGTTTACCCTTTGGGGGGAAGGGGCCGCCAATACAGACTCGGCATCCACTGTAATAGAGAGGCGGATGCCGGGGACGGTTAGACACCAGCACAGATGCCTGCAACATCGCTATTTCCCCCACGTCCAAACCGCAGCACAACAGATGGGGTATTCCAGCCCCTGTGTGCGGTTTAGGACAGGTGGAATTTTAATTAGTCAAAATTAAATGCAGCCGTACCCCCTCTATAAGAGGGTAAGAGAACCTCCTCCCCTTGTGTTTTTTTCTGTCCTGTGCAGGACAGGTGGAAGGAGGTTCTGTTACCTCCTTACAGATTGATTTTTCCTTCCCCTGGCCTGGAGCTCCTGAGTCCGCCGGCCGGTCCACGCTTGCTGGCTCCCAGTGTGTTTCTGCACTTACGGGAGCTGGCTGTTGCTGTGCGGGCCGGCGCGCGTCTCTCCTGCGTCTTCTCCCGGCCGGAGTCGGATGCCGGCTCTCAGCAGGACGGGGGAGGAGAGACGGGTCATGCGTCTCTACTGTCCCTCCCCCTATCAACTTGTATTAGGGGCACTATAGCCCTCGTTTTTTGGAATCAGGGGAAGGGGGGGGTTCCTGGGTAGGTCCAGGCTCCCCCTAATGACGTTCAGTATATTTAAAAAAAAAAAAAAAAGAGAAAAAGTTTCTGTGTATGGGGCATGGGAGGAGCTAAGGTCTTCTCCCTCCCCTTGGAGTTCTTAAGCTCCCCTGAGCAGAGCCTCAGTGCTTTCTCTGTAGCTGGATCAAGCTCCACACATTGAGTGCATTGCTAAATCCTTGCTGCTTGACGTGTGATTGTGGTCATCCACGGTACTGGGTTTAACCTAGCTAGGCTATGGTTTCCATGTCTTTAAATACTGATTTGTTGTCTCTGTTTTCAACAGATGTCTTCCTCTCCTAAGGACGTTGAACCGCCGAGACGGAAAGGGATGGCCAAGCGTAGGCATCTCGCTTGCAAAGGATGCGATATTCCTCTTCCCGACGGCTATGAATTTAATAGGTGCCGTCAGTGCCGGGCTCCTCCCCCGGAAGAACCCGCTATGCGCGACATGATCGCCTGGGTCAAGGAACTTGTCTCGGATACCGTCCATGAGATGAATGAGTCTTTTTCACAGACCGCTAAAAGACCTCGTACACATTCGCGGCCTTCAGTATATCCCTCGGAAGAAGGATCTTATAATATGGATGTCTCCTCCTCTGATGAGGATCCGGAGTCTGCTGGGTCCGCATTTCCAGTTGAAAGAATGCAGAAATTGATTAAGTCCATCCGTCCAGGCGGGAGTGATGTTGACGAGGGGGAAGCCTCGGATTCCACCTATAGAAGGTCTAGGGCCTTCCAAGTGGATCCAGCCCTGGCCAAGGCTATGGAAGCGGAATGGAAACGCCCTGAGAAGGCTTTTTTCCAATCCAAAAAATTTAACTGATGTTCCCCTTGGAAGGGGGTAAACGAATTGGCTGGATGACTCCTCCAAAAGTGGATATTGCTGTGGCCAAACTTTCAAGGCGTATTGTCGTGCCATCAGAGGATGGTTCTAATTTATCTGACCCTATGGATAGGCGTACAGAGTGCGTCCTTAGATGTATTCATTCGGCTGCTGCATCTCAAGCCTCCATCGGAGTGGCCTCCTCCGAAGTCTCCAACAAGCTACAGTCAGACCTGGCGAGACTTCAGCATGACATAGATGATGGGGTTCCTCGTGATGACCTTCTGGCATCCTTCTCATCTCTCCTCTTGGCAACAGATTTCCTAACGGAAGCCTCTACATACCAAGTAAAAGCGGCCGCCAAGGGTATGGCCTTATCTGCTGCTGCCAGAAGACCCCTCTGGCTTAAGCCATGGAAGGCAGACAACGCCTCCAAATATAATATTTGTGCCCTGCCTTTTGAGCCTGACCGGTTGTTTGGCAAGCGTCTGGATGAGATTATGGAGGGACTTGGGGAAGGGGAAGGGGACTAAGGGGAAATCCCTTCCACAGCCATACAAGAATAGACCCGGGACTTCGTCTCGTGGTAGAGGGTCATACCGCCAGTCTTCATCTAGAGGGCAGTATTCCAGAAGATCTGAGGGTCAGGCCAGAGGATCTGGCCGTCGCTTTTCTAAAGAAGAGCCCAAAAAGTCTTTTTGACAACTACTGCAGCCCGTCGGTGGACAGCCCGCTACCTGTCGGAGGTCGCTTAACGAAATATCTTCCAGCTTGGCAACAAAACATCCAGGACCCCTGGGTCCTCCAACTAATTCAACACGGATACCGCATGGATTTCGTGTCTCCGCCTCGCGACAAATATATCGCAACCCGCTCTTTCAATCAAAAGCAGGTGTAGCTGGAAAGAATAATCCGAGAATATCTGGAAAAAGCGGCCTTAGAGCCTGTGCCACCGGCCGAAGAGGCCTTGGGCGTATACTCTCCAGTCTTCCTGGTGCCCAAAGTATCAGGAGGCTGGAGGATGATAATCGATCTCCGTTACTTAAACCAGTTCATCCGCAAACTACATTTCCGGATGGAAAACATCAAGTCGGTGGTCGCCTTCCTGCAACCTGGCGACGCTCTCGCACTCTGGACCTCAGAGATGCTTATCTTCACATCCCGATTTGTCCAGCTCACAGGAAATACCTGAGGATAGCCGTTCTTTTGGACGGCCGGTTACGCCATCTACAGTTTGCAGCTCTGCCTTTCGGCATCACCTCAGCACCTTACGTATTCACGAAGGTCATAGCTCCCATTGCTGCTTATCTCAGGTTACAAGGCATATTGTGGTGCCCTACCTAGACGACTGGCTGCTGAAAGCACGCTCAGAAGAGCTACTGGTAAGCCAGATGCGGTTGACCACTTCCTTCCTCCAGAAACTCGGATGGATCATCAACTGGGACAAGTCAGACATTGTACCCTCCACAAGGAAAACCTTTCTGGGTTGCATCCTGGATTCCATCCAAATGACGGTCTCTCTTCCTTCCCAGAGGAAGAAGAAAATCAGAGCAGCGGTCAACCAGCAACGCCAGAACAGCCGAGTGTCTGTCCGAACTGCCATGAAAGTCCTTGGTCTCATGTCAGCAGCTGCGGACGCAGTCCCTTGGGCCCTTTGGCACATGCGCCCGCTCCAGAGCGAGGTCCTTCAGAAGTGGAACCGCAGCCCTCTAAGTTTGGATGCACCAATCCGCCTGTCCCTCAATACCCGTCTGTCACTAAGGTGGTGGTCCCATCTAAAGGACGGGAAGTCCACGGTCCAGCCAGTCTGGACCCTGTTGACTACGGATGCATCTCTCACCGGTTGGGGAGCCCATCTAGAAGAGATGCACGCAATTGGGACATGGAGCTACTTGGAGAAAGCCAAGTCATCCAATTGGCGTGAGATCAGAGCCATCTACCTGGCGCTTCTATATTTTGCCCCCTTCCTTCAGAGGAAGGCAGTCAAGGTACGTTCGGACAACCTCACCGCAGTCCTCTACCTGAACAAACAGGGAGGCACCCGGTCACCTGCCCTCCTGAGGGAAACAAATCTAATTTTCTCCTGGGCAGAGAGGAACCTTACCCACATCATGGCAGTCCACATCATGGGGTCCCTGAATGTATTGGCAGATCGACTAAGCCGGGGTCTGACGGTGTCAGGCGAATGGTCACTGAACAAGCAAATCTTTGTCCAAATTTCCGAGATGTGGGGAGTTCCAGAGGTGGACCTGATGGCCACCAAATACAATGCCAAGGTGGAAAAATTCTGCTCTCTCTACCTGGAGGACGAGCCCTTGGCAGTAGACGCCCTGTCGATTCTATGGAGGTTCAGGCTGGCCTACATCTTCCCTCCACTTTCCATGATACCGAGGGTATTGATGAAAGTCAGACAGGAACAGGCGTCCGTGATAGCAATCATACCATTCTGGCCAAAGAGGGCTTGGTTTACCCAGCTCATTCAGATGAGTCGAGGGATGTTTTGGAGGCTCCCCCCCAGTGCACAACCTGGTCACTCAGGGTGCCAGAGTATGCCAAGATCTCAAGAGGTTCAACTTGACAGCCTGGAAGTTGACTGGTCCTTACCAGGACTAGAAGAATTGTCCTTAGCCGTCCGCAACACCATAGCCCATTCAAGGGCTCCAGCTACCAACCAGGCTTATCTCAGGGTCTACAACACCTTTAAAACCTGGTGTATGGATAAGCAGAGATCACATGTTGATCCATCCACGCAAAGCCTACTGGAATTCTTGCAGGACGGTCTGGACAAGGGCCTTACTCCTGCTACACTTAAAGTGCAGGTGTCCGCCTTGTCGGCTTGTTTAAACAAGCGCTTGTCACAGGACGTATTTATATCCAGGTTCCTTAAAGGTGCAACCAGGCTAAGGCCTGCTACAAGACCTCCGGTTCCGCAGTGGGACCTCTCAACGGTTTTGATAGGGCTGTGCAGCCCTCCATTTGAACCTATGCAGGAGGCAAGCCTTAAACTAATGTCAGTTAAACTGGCTTTTCTCTTGGCGATTACATCAGCCAAACGCGTGGGGGAACTGCAGGCTCTATCAGCACATGAGCCTTATACAACCTTCTTCCCTGATCGGGTGCAGTTAAGGTTTTTGCCAGGTTTTTTACCTAAGGTTCCCTCCTATAGTAACCTGAATCAGGTTATTTCATTACCTGTGTTTTTTCCCTCTCCCTCCTCTCCTGAGGAGGAAAGATGGCACTTGCTGGATTTGGTAAGGTGCTTACGCATCTATTTAGAATGCACCAGTGAGTTTAGAAAGGAGGAAAACTTATTTGTTTCCTTTTCTGGGCAGTCCAAGGGGTCTAAAATTTCAAAACCTACACTATCCAAATGGATTAAGGAGGCTATAAGATTGTCTTTTGTGTCTCAGGGGCTTACTCCCCCAGATTTTGTAAGGGCCCATTCCACTAGGGCAATGTCCACTTCCTGGGCAGAGAGGCACTCTGTCTCCTTAAGATAAGATAAGATAAGATAAGATAAGATAAGATATTCCTTTAATAGTCCCACAATGGGGAAATTTCAGTGATACAGTTTCATAGATGGTACAGTAGTATATAACAAGAGAGAAACACATAGAAGCTCATGGCAGATAGAGAAATCCTAGGAATCATAGCAACTAAAAAAGAAAGAAACACAGACATACTGCAGGATCATTTAGTTCTCTGTGCAGATTGATGTTAATAATAATAATTATAATAATAATAATACAGCCGACTTGGTTGTAGGACACGAGGAGGGGGGTCACAGCATGTGGATATAACAAGCAGAAATTTTTGCAGAGGTGGGGGACATAAGCAGCTATCATGATAACATGTGGCAGTTCCTTTGGTAGGTGGTGAGATCTCCTGCTCACAGCTGATAGTTCGGTATCTTGCATCAGCACTATTGTCCTTTTAACCACAAAAAATGCCCCAAATGTCCTTCATCACAAGCCCTCCTCCTCCTCCTTACCACAGTGTTCTACTGCCCCAAGGAAGTCAGAGACCATCCAGGTATACATGGTGCTGCTCTCTTGCCAAGCTTCCATAACTCCTGGGGTAGGTGGGTGATGGTAGGTTCCCAGGTTGTAACAGTGTCCCACGTGTCCACAGTAATAGAAAGAAATACCAGTCAGCTGTAGCATCTTCACACATCAGCAATTGACGCCAGAAATCATCTCCTTGAACGAAGAAGTCCGCATTTCCATGTAGGTTTCTCTTCCATGCCGCATGTTGAGCCATGCTGTCCTAGCTGGGGGGGATGGTAACAGGCACATGTGGAAACCAGCTGAACCAGGTCTTGAGTCCATGCTTAACAATGGAAACAAAAGGAACAAAAAACTCCACAGGGTCTTCCATTCGATTTATAGTTGCTAAATTCATAGTGCTAGATTGCTTGGTTACCGGATTCTTGAAGATATAGAGAAAAAGAGTGAAAAAGGAAAGAAAAAGTTTGCTCCCAGCTTGGAGCACTGCATCAAAGGCAGCCAGCCTCTCAGGGGGTGGCGCCAAAAAAAAAAAAAAAAAAAAAAAAAAAGCATATATGTATGGCTGCCACCTGGCAGTCTCCTTTAACCTTTGTTAAGCATTACCGTCTGGACCTGCAAAGGTCAGAGGCTACCACCTTTGGTCATAATGTGTTGTCATCTGTATGCCGAGGGGGCCCTCCCTAGGGGTAATCTCGCTACATCCCCATCTGTTGTGCTGCGGTTTGGACGTGGGGGAATCGAGGGTTATGAATGATAACCTGTTTCCCTTAGTCCAAACAGCAGCACAAGTTTTTTCCCTCCCTATATATTGCTGATATTTTTACTTTATAATTAACACAAGGGGAGGAGGTTCTCTTACCCTCTTATAGAGGGGGTACAGCTGCATTTAATTTTGACTAATTAAAATTCCACCTGTCCTAAACCGCACACAGGGGCAGGAATACCCCATCTGTTGTGCTGCTGTTTGGACTAAGGGAAACAGGTTATCATTCATAACCCTCGATTCTCCTGCCCTGCATGAAGCCAGCAGCGGCAGGAGTGATGCTGCTATTCCGGGGGGGAGGAGCGGAATAACAGCATCGCTTCTGCCGCTGCTGGCTTCATGCAGGGCAGGAGCATAGCGATGTTGCAGGTATCTGTGCCGGCGTCTAACCCTCCTCGGCATCCACCTCTCTATTACAGCGGATGCCAGGTCTGTATTCACATATGCAAAGCCAGCGGCGAGATGCCGCTGGCCCTGCGTGCTCGCTCATAGACCAGTCTACCCTTCACAATGCGAATACAGACCCGGAATCCGTTGTAATAGAGAGAGGCGGATGCCGAGTCTGTATTCGCATTGTGAAGGCTAGACTGATCTATGAGCGTGCACGCATATGTAACCCCGCCCATCAATGACGCAACAAAGCCGGAAGAAAGAAGAATTTACAGCAATGAAGACTGGTGAGTATGCGACGTGGGAATACCCCTTTAATACCAAAGAGTTTGTGCTTGCAATCATTTTCTGGAAGAACATGAGTATTATCTAACAGAATTCCAGGGGTGCCAATACTTTTGGTCAACACTTTATATAATTGGCTGTCATTAGAATGGAGGTTATGCTGAAAGTTACATCTGTTGATAGTTTCTCCAAAAGAGTCTTTATAAAGTGGAGAAGAAAAGGCCTAGGACTGAACCCTGGGTAGCCCAACGGTGAGGCTACATTCATTTAATGGATGTCACCCGGCAGCATTAATTTCACTGTCAGTGAATGGAAACTGTTATTTTGATGGTCCGTGGTGACAGACTGCCAATAGGTCAAGTCCTATTTTCTGCCGTTTTCACAGATCTCTCCATCCCTTCAATACATATACAAAAGAGTTCTTTGATGGACCAGCTGTGCGGCTGCACCTTCTTTTTATTGTGGTTGCCAACACAGCACCACCATCTAACATAAAGGTCTCAATATGTGGAGACCATAGGAGAAACCACCCCATGTGCCTATTCATTTGCCTATAGATTAAAAGCAAGTAAAGCCAACTGTTGGTAGTCTATAGAATCAATCCAGAATAGTGGCCATTAGGATGAATTCACATGCTCTTTGTATATGGTGTTAATTCTGCACTGCACATCTGCCACAAACTACAATTTAATAGCGCCATCTAAATGTAGCAGAAGTATCAACACAGAGTCTAGCATGAAGTTGAGGCCACATGTTTTACAGAAAAGCTGCATTTTATTTTTGTTGTAGATTTTGTTATAGTTTTTTGAGCCAAAAGCCAAGAATGGCTTCAAAAGTAATGTAAAACTCAAAGAAAGTGTGTATATGTCTCGCATCTGCTAAAGTCACTTTTACTTGGGTTAAAAAAAAATTATGCAATGTATGGTCTCAGCTTGAGATGGATTTTCAAATCTGCAGCATGTCAATTGTCAGAGATTTGGGTTGTAGATAACATCTCATGAAGGGTTAAGAAATTTTTATTTTTCTAAGATAATAGGTTGGGCAGAGGAGGGATAGAAACCTTAAAGTATTTTAGCCAGACAGCAAGGGGGAGAGACTTGATAAAATGTGTAGGAATCAGCTACCTAATTCAGGGTGTAGGGTAAGAAAAATAGAGGCTCCCGGATACTTCATCTTTAATTTGGCCAAATGATGAAAGTGACCAGGAGGGGTTTTATACTACTGATGACTGGGAGATCATTTCGATTACATCTGAAGCGGCCAGAACTTCAGCCTTGACATCTGATAGGAAATGAAATGACGCTTTAAAGATAAGAACCCACACTGTGGAAAAGCAGTATTTTCTGTTGCAGAGGTTGCAGCGGGTTTTTGATCCGTAGCTAAGAGTGGCTTCCAATGGAATCGGAAATATTGAGGATACACTTAGCATAACAAAAAAAGCTGTAAAATCTGCAACAGAAAAGAAGCTTTTCTACAACGTGGGTGGTCCCTAAAGAGGGTTCTTCATTTCCTCTAACACAAGACATGTTGTATAGTGACTCTGTGGGTAATGGCATTGTACACCTACAACACTAGGGAGAAGATGGCATCACATGGAGGGTGACCGTATTATTTACACGTGAGACATTAGAATGCACTATATATTTAAGGAGAACCTTGTTATATGGTACCTATCACGTAGATACACACAAGGGTTATGTGCTTAATGACGGCCCTGACAGGTGTATGGCAGGTACATCATGAATGGTTGGCCGCTGCTCCGATGTCCCAGTCTGTTTCATGTCACCCATCATCAGCGTCTGCTGGGCTAATAGGGAGACTGGCTTCCAGGAAGTCTGCCACCTACACACTCACCCACTCTCCCAAATGCTAGTTTTCTGAGTGCATTGCCATGGTAACTGGTTCTTCTGTGCCTGAACCTAGCAGAAGGGAAGCTTAGCTTAATAAGTACAATATGAGAGTGTACTATTCACAATATAAAATAATAATGAAAAGTTCTGCTAGTCCTGCAATTGTGGATTGACGCAAATTTAAGTTAATGTGCACGGACCGGGTTACATGTATCATCAATCACGTTTCATTAAGTTTTTTATTTTATATTTAGTTTCTTTAAAAGTATAAACAGGCTACGAGAGCCCATACATTTGGCTGACCTTGTTTTCTGCTAATTTGTCAGCTTTTCTGTATAGACTGGGATAGGATGAATAGTGTTGTTTCATTATTATCAGAGGTTAAGGCTGGGTTCACATCTGTACTAGAGTCTCTGTCACAGAGACTGCCAGAAATCAGCAGAGAAAAAAAAGTCCAGCATGGAGGCCATTTTTCTCTGCCACTTCTAGTTTCAAAACAGTAGAAACCCACTGGACTATATTATAGTCAATGGGGTCTGCCGGGCTCCGTATGTTTTAGCAGTCTGCCTCTTCATGGTTTGGGTCATCTCCATTTTACTCCTAGAGACCTAGATACGACATTATACTAATACTATATCAACAAATAACGTGATATATTATCATCTACCGTATTTTTCGGACTATAAGACGCACTTTTTTTCCCCAAAATTTTTGGGGAAAAGAAGGGTGCGTCTTATAGTCTGAAGGTGGCGCCTGGCATCCGCTGTAAGAGAGGCGGAAGCCGGTAAGTGATAGACGCCATTACAGGTGCCGGGGCCTGCGACATCGCTGCGCTCCTCTGCCCCGCATGAAGCCAGCAGCGGCAGGGGCTCCTCCGTCCCCCCGCCGCTGGCTTCATGCAGGGGAGAGGATCGTAGCGATGTCTCAGGCCCCGGCGTCTATCCCTCCCCGGCATCCGCCTCTCTAGTACAGCGGATGCCGGGTCAGTATCGGTGGCCCCTTCTCCCCCGGGGCCGGTCCCCACCGCCCCCGTACCTGTGAAGTTGCAGGCCGGCTCCTGCGCGGCGATATCGCAGGAGCCGACCTGTTCGGGTGACAGCCGGGAGCCTAATGAGGCTCCCGGGCCTGTCACTGCTGTATTAGTATTGCGGCTGGTCTCTATGACCAGCCGTAATACTAATACACAGAATGTCCCATAGACGGCAATACAGTTGTATTGCCGTCTATGGGACTTGCGATCAAGTGACCGCAGGTTCAAGCCCGGGGGGGGAATAAAATAGTAGGAAAAAAAAAAAAAAAAAAAAGCTTTAAAAATATGAAATAAATAAAAGTTCTAAATCACCTTCTCTTTTTTTTTCAATACAAGGTGATCTAAGCAATAGATATCCCCCAAAATGGTATAACTAAAAAGTACAGCTGGCCCCGCAAAAAAAACGCTCTATGCATCCCCGTACAGCTGCAGGGTCACCTGTCAATGTGGCCTTGCAGCTGTTGCAAAACTACAACTCCCATATATTAAATATTTTACCAGTTTTTGCTTCAAATTTTTTTTTCCCTACTTTCCTCCTCTAAAACCTAGGTGCATCTTATAGTCCGAAAAATACGGTACCTTATCTCTTCCTGGAGTTTCCAAGGCTGGGTTCACTGTTTTTTTCTTGTGCTTTGAAAACACGGTTTTTAATAAAGAGCTTATGTTTTGTATTATCCTTAATATTAATCCTTATTGCTTAAAAATGCAAAACAGGCAATACAAGAAAAAAATTTAATTTTTGCACAAAAACTTGTATTTTAAAAGTTATTGCTACATGAATTTTAAACGTAAACATGAACGCGGCTATAGCTACTGAAATTATATATAACATAATTATATGATAAACAAAAATTCACATTGAAGTCTAATATCTGTAAGATAAGTGCAAAAATTTGTTAAACATGTTCATGGTTTCAATTTCTTGTCTGGTTTCAATTTCTTTCTTCCGCTTATACTGATAGGTTGACAAATCACGCTGAAGCATCCAACAGTAGTCTGCCAACAATACAAGAAAGAAATGTTTATCTCCAATATGGCTCTCCCTATGGAAGTTTTTACTTCATAGCTACAAGATTTACGAACACACTGGGGAAGATTTATTCAGACTGGCCTTTCCTACACCAGTCTTAATAAAGGCCCGTACTGGCACAAGGCGCAGTTATATTATCAAGAGGTTCTAGCTGAGACATGCCCATGCATCATAACAGAAGTCTACGTTAGTCAGGAACTGGCATAGAGTCCTGTATAACTCATGAAATCAAACTGATCTAGCTAAAATTTGCTCACCGAAATTTGCATTTCCAGGAGTCCAGAGGTAGCACATCATTGGGATATTGTTCCTCTGAGGTACAATTAGAAGGGACAAGTTAACAAACAATAACACTAAACAACAAAAATAAACTTTCCGTGGATATCTTGGTATACAATAATCGATCTTAGTCAATTTGAGCATGCTGATTTCGAATATCCAAACTGTTTTTCTCTATCACCCACCATTTTTGAAATATCCATGTTCTTAATATTTCAATTAATTACTTCAAAACATAAGAAATGTGTGAGGAGTCTGTCTGCATTCCCGTTAGAATAGCTAGTACTTTTAAGTCACCGCAAATACTCCAGTTGTACTCGTGATAACGTATTTTTTTTCCAGAAGTAGCGACATGTTTTCATACGTCACTTTCATGTGGGCAGAATATTTCATGTGGGCGCAATTCATTACGCAACTGCCAACTAAACTTGCGTCATAAAATCTTACATCATCTCTTAATAAATAATTATAATGGAATATTTATATATATATATATATATATATATATATATATATATATATATATGAACACATATTGAGAATATATATGTATTATATAATTTTGTATACTTTCAGAAGCTTGTAGTCCTATTTAAAGAGGACCTTTCACCATTTTGCCCACAGGCAGTTCTATATACTGCCGGAAAGCTGACAGTGCGCTGAATTCAGCACACTGTCGGCTTTCCCGATCTGGGCCCGGTGTGAAGAGCTTACGGTCCGGTACCGTAGCTCTTCTATGGTCAGAAGGGCGTTTCTGACAGTTAGCCAGAGACGTCCTTCTTCACAGCACAGCCAATCGCGCTTTACTGTGAGAGCCGGGAGGAATGCCCCCCCCCTCCCTCCCTGATAATGCTCGTCTATGGATGAGTACTGCGAGCAGATGGAGGGGGCGTTCCTCCCGGCTCTCACAGCACAGCGCGATTGGCTGTGCTGTGAAGAAGGACGTCTCTGGCAAACAGTCAGAAACGCCCTTCTGACCATAGAAGAGCTACGGTACCGGACCGTAAGCTCTTCACACCGGGCACAGATCGGGAAAGCCGACAGTGCACTGAACTCAGCGCACTGTTAGCTTTCCGGCAGTATATAGAACTGCCTGTGGGCAAAATGGTGAAAGGTCCTCTTTAAGCAAAATAAAAACATTTATTCCACAATATCTTAACAATTTGACCTGATAGAGCAAAACGGTTTTCAGATTTGAAATCAGCATAAAAAAACTACTAAAGGGAGCCTTCACACTGAGTAATCGCACGTGTATTTTGGAAAACTACACATGTAAAAAACACGTGTAAAATGTCATTGAAGTTAATGGGAGTCTTATTTTTACACATATATTTTTTACATGTGTATTTTGCCAAAATGAGCGAGCGTTTACTCCGTGTGAAGGCTCCCAAAGAAACACTAAGGAAGCCTTCACACGAGTATACGCTCCGCTCATTCTGAATGTAAAAGTCGTTCAGAATGAGCGCATAAAAACCAGCTCCCGTTGACTTGAATGAGTCCCGGCATACGAGCGCTACCCATTGAAATCAATGGGAGGCTTTTTTCCCTATTGCTTTCAATATGATGCGTGCTGACAGCAGTGCTTTGCTTTAAAAACCCATTGAAATGAATGGGTTTTTAAAGTGCCCACCAGCAGGCCGCCACTAAGCAGTTTTTCCTGGGATTTAGGCGGAAACACGGCGGACAGGTCAAAGCGCAAGTGTGAATGCTACCTAAATAAGACAATATGGCTCTTCTTACATGTAATGTATGTATGACTTTTTGTTGTTTGTTTTCAGGATCAGGCCAGAACATGAGTAGAGTTATTTCTTGATTAATATTGGAAAAAAGTGGAGGAAACTTTTGGAACAAATTCAGGTACGTTCCCCATAGCCATGCAGTCCTCGTGGATTTGTAGATATGGATCTCTTTGCAAGATGGCTTGTACTGTAAGTCACTAAACCTCTGGGCTGACATAATTACAACTAGAAAGCAGGTTTTTATGGATATGTGTTTGAAGCTTGCTTGAAGAATGGGTTCACAGGGGGGACCCATGAAAACTTTCACAACCAATGGTAAATCCCATTTGGTTCTGGATAATGTACCACTGGATTCATATTAGTTATTGCCTTAAAGGATCTCCAAAGAAGAGAATGACTGGAAAAAAAATGACTGTAGTTGTGCGTTAATGGCTCTATTGGATCTTTAGTGTGTTCTATTTTAGACCTTTATTAAAGCCGTCATGAAGAAATTGGAGGATAAATTGATTGACGTTTTGGTCTTGAAGGAGCACTAGGACTTATAGATGTTAAGAATTCTTTAAGGCTTCCATAACAGTCTTTAGACTGCCAATAGTAAACTGGGATTGTGGAAGCATAGTCTTCCCCACCATGAGTCTGTAAGGGCTTAGCCACCATTTCAAATCTAGTTCGCATAGAGAAGACAGAGAGAAACTCTTATCCAGGTGAGCCAGATTCTTGTCCCAGATTGATAGGTTGTTTGCAAGCATCTTATATGGGATTTTGCCCAGAGACTGTTTCTAGTGATGTGTTCAATAGACCTAACACTCTCATGGCATTTTTGATAGAGATTTTGCGAGTATTTATAAAGTGTGACACTTCACTTATCTTTTGCTTTCTTTCTGGAGAGAGCCTCACCATTATGGAGTGTGATTTGGCCAGGGACCCCAAAAATTTGATTTCTGTACTGGACAGAGTTTGGATTTTCTTGTTCACAATAAATCCATGCTCCTCTAGAATGTTCGGAGTGATCTGAAGATGAGTAAGACACGATTCCTTTGAAGGAAATATAAAGTAGCCATGTGTCTAGGTATGGTCAGGCTGTGATTCTCTAAAGATATAGGGCTGCTGTTAGGACTATGACAACCTTTGTAAACACTTGAGGGGCTAACATCTGAACTGGTAATGCAGGATCCCTGTTCCCGTCTGGATGGCAATTCTCAGAAATCTGCGATAGATGGGAACATGCAGGTATGCATCTGAAAGGCCAATTGAGGCCAAAAAGCTTTCTTTTTGGATAACTGTTAGCACTGACTGTGGTTTTTATTCAGAATTTTTTCTTTAACAAGAACCAGTTGAGATATGTTAGATCTATGACTAGATGCCATTTATTGTCGGGTTTTGCTACCAGAAAAACCCTGGAATACACTTCTTTTCCTTGCTGACTGCATGTAACTGGTTCTAATGCTGCTTTTTCCATAAATCTATATACCAGTTGAAGGAGGACTGAATTTGCCTGACTGGTAAGAAGTCTGTATGCTGGAAAAGAATGGAACTCTAGTGAGTAGCCTCTTCTTAGGGTGCATTCACACGGAGGAAAATGGTGCTGAATTTGGTGTGGAATCTGCCTCAGATTCAGCGCTGAAAGTGGTGGAGAAATTAGTCTTAGATCAGCCCAGCTTTTATTTTGTACTCTCCTCCTGAGATTGCTGTACTGAGATTGGTTGCTATGACAGTTTCGCTTTTAGACCAGTTGTTCACACAGAATTTTTTGTAAGCTGATAAAAATCTGTTTCAGGACTCGTGCACACGGAGTTAACGCAAAGGTATTTTAGCATAATACACGTGTATAGAATACACGTGTAAAAATAACATTCCCGTTGACTTCAATGAAATCTTTTACACATGTAAAAAATGCGTTGTGTTGCGTTAACTCAGGCCCTCAGGCTGGGGCCCCACGGGACGGAAACACCGCACCTTGCCCATGGGAAAATTTGCGAAATTGTACAGAAATGACAAAGTGGATGGCATTCTAGCGAATCCCATGCCCACTCTGCAGTAAAAACCGCGGTGCGGACACCCCTTGATTTCCAAAACCATTGCGATTTTGGAAATCATAGCATGTCAATTATATCTATGGAAACACCGGTGGCTTCCGCGTAGCAATAATTGTAACAGAAAGTCCGCGGAGGAAACTCTGAAAACTTTCTGTCTAAAGTTTCTGCGAGAAGAACTGCGATGCGTTGCCGCCGTGGTTTTTCCTGCAGTTCTTTATTTCTGTGGGACGTCTTGTGGGCCCTTAGCCTCAGGAATTAGGAAACGTTTTTTTAAATGATGCATTTTTTTGTATGGACTTGGAAACTTCCCTTTGAAAACACTAGTGGTTTTTGCAAAAACCATGTCAATAACTGCGTCAAGAAACTCTAGCGGTTTTTCCGCCTCCCATTGATTTTGGAATCCACATGAAGATAGGTCATGTCGTTTCTTTTTCCTCCTAGCGAGAATATTTAGCTAGAGGACAAAAACTGCTACTGACTCCCATTGAACTGAATGGGAGGCGTTTTTTTTCAGGTGGTGGATTCTGCCTCAAAGTCCGCCTGCAAAAAATTCTGTGTGAGCAGTCCCTTAGTAAATCTGCCCCAGTAACTCCTCTCTAGCTCATGGGGGTTGTCCTGTGTTGTGGACCACTTTGCATGATATCCATATGTCCTCATAAGGACATTTAATGATTATAGTTTTGCAAACAAAGTATATTTAAATGTCTTCATTGCTGCAGGGAGCCACCATAGTCCTTATAGTTTAGTACCACAGATACCAGGCGCTCCAAGTGACACTATACAGTTCTATAGTGTATATATACTAATATATACTCTTTTACTACTTAATGGGGTAAAGAGGTCATGGTTTTTTCAGACAGTACACTCTATGGAAGACAGAATGTATCGCTTACAATAGAATAGAACATAATGTCACATTTGCCAATTAGGATACAAAATTGCTTTTTACTTTCAGGACTTGTCGTCATGTTCTCATTTGTACCTTTTCTGAAACACTAGAGGGCGGCAGATGTTAGGTGGTTCTTACTGAGCTACGTCTTACAACATATTGGAGCTGTCCTCATGGCTGCTACCAGTAGTAACATGATATAACAGCCGCTGATCAAAGAACAGACAGCAATACATAATTTCCCTTTGGGGCTGTTAACTTAATAATTAGGAAATTCCATCATGGAGTTTCTGTCACGTCTCCTGACATGTCTGTTTTAGTAAATACTTGTAATCCTCATGGGATAACAATTTCTTAGAGCGCTGAATTCCTCTGTTATTCCTCCTGGAAATACATTAGAGGAGGTTTTCCATTTCCTTGTTTCATCAACTTTGCCTGCAGTGTCTCTTCTTCTCACCTCCTGTATGTGTCACTTTTTGGAAAGCAGCCTTATTTTTGCTTTACTTCTCATTACCACCATTATGCTGCCCTTTCTAAGATAAGCTGACTTCAACATTATTTCTCTTCTGTCCGCCTGCTGTGCAGTTTTTTTTGGGGGGGTTTCTGTTTACATCTTATAAGTTGTATTGGCCCATCTCTGTCCTCTAGCTGATTGACAGCCTTCACCCTATTACTGTGCATAGGGAGGAAGATGTCAACCAATAGCTGGAGGGTGGGGTTAGCCTGCAGCTCATAAATATCAAGGACTCAGGAGTGCGTGCACATCATTGAGAAGATTGCTTGGGCTTTAATGTGATTCAAGTGCTGCACCTAATAAAGTAAATACAAAGCAGGCAGCAATAAGAGACACCATGCTGCTCATTTCAGTATAAAGGTGGTGATGGATTCCCTTTGTGAACATGGTGCATCACATAAATGCCTATTTAAAAAAAAAAAAAAAAAACTAACAAAAAACCCCCAACAACATAAAAAAAAAAGTTATAGATGTTCCAAAAATGAATTAAGAAAATAACAGGAAATCATTAAACATTGTATTTTAAATATGTTACTTTTACCCCAGGATGTGAACTGTGACATACACATAACCCTGATCACTTTATCACTATCATGTGCTCTGTAATATGGTGGTGGAAGCTAAATATGCTTGGTAGAGCCCAAGGGTATGACAATACTTTGCTCCGATATTTATAGAGCAGGTCCTATAAAATATCAGTATGGAGCTGGCATCACATTTGGTCAACACAGAGCCATGATAAAATTGTCTACTTGAATCTCATATGGTTGGGATAAGTGGCTACCATACATTACATGAGACACTTATTTAGCAATGAATGGGTTAATATTCATTGTGTTCAATCTTTCTTTTCAGCTTTAGATATATGGAGGTCTTCCAGTGTCTTTGGGCGCATGCCAACATATAAAATTTGGATGCTGAATCTATAACATTATACTCTAAGGAACGTTCTAGAAGACAGTGGTCTTCCATGCTGTAGTGCAGCTGCCAGGAGGAGATAAGAGTTGCTTTACGCCAGTCTCCATCTTGAGGAGCACAAGGTGTGTTACACAGCTGGAGCAGGTTGAGGCCTGCATTTCCTGATGTGCTGTTACAACACAACATGTTTACCTGGAGTTTGAACCTCTCCTTGTGCGGGCGTTGGCCTATCTGTGAATAGTTATTATAGTGGCGGGAAAGGGAGGGAGTGGTAACATGGTTAGTATATGCAGAGGATCTGGGTGCGTAGGTGCAGGCAGGGTTAACCCAAAATGCACTGGTCCATTTTGTGCCACCAGTCTGTAAGGATACGAAGAGTACTGTGACACGCCTGGCTTATGAAGGGTTAACCATCTGTTTTTCCCTCCCAACTCAAGAACTAAGTGCTTGTTTCAGCTTGTAGGGTGTCTATACAAAATGAATACACAATATATAAGTACAGAATGCAAGCACCGCTCTCTACAGCACTGAACCTTCACTGACTATAGCAGACATCTGTGTGTACACAAAGAAACAACCCGGAAAGCAAGCGCTACGCTAAGATTTCCAGTGTTTCCTCATATCCTGTAAACAGACGCTTCAATTCCCTCTTATAGTCTTAATAAATTCTATTTGTCAGGTGCTTTTGTTTAGCTTTTTTTTTTTGTTTGTTGAAGAGCCGGATAATAGTTGCAAAAAAAGCCACATTTTACAGCACCAGCAATGAGATTTTATTAATATCATTCACACATTGTGGAAAAAAGAGCTGCAGAAACGTTGCAAAAATGCAGCATGTCAATTTTACTCTAGGTTCACATCTGTGTTTGGGTTCGCTTTCGGGGGTTCCGCTTGTGGACCCCCCGAACGGAAACCTAATCCGCTTAAAAAAGTGGATACCCTAGGAAACCTGCGAACCCCATAGACTATAATGAAGTCTGTTGGACTTATCTATTCACATTTTTAAAGCAGAATGGGGAACAGAATCCCCAGACGAAAACAGTCCACAGGTGTGAACCTAGCCTTAGCTGCGGAATCTCAAGCGGTTTCCCTATAAATTTAATAAAATATCATAAAAAAGAAAAAAATCTAAATAAAAAATGCTTGTTTTTGCTGCATTTTTTCTGCATTGGAGCATTTGGGACTCCGCCACAGAAATTGCTGAAAGGACTCCACAAGTTTCAGTATAAAAACAGTGGAAAACAGACAGACATTGTAGTCTATGAGGTCCGCAGGTAACCACTGTTTTAGCGGTTTGGTTCTCCGTCAACGGAACTCTCTGCTACCTGGTATCACCAGGTATCATCCCCCCCCTATCAAATAATGACCAGGACGGGCCTAAAAAAGCCTGGAAAATCCTTTGAATAAGTCTTCTTATTGCTCCATATATATCTCCGATTACTCCATATAACCTATATCTCCCCCTATTACTCCATATGCCGTTCCCCTATTTCTTCTTCTATTACTACATATACCATACCCCTAATATCTCCTCCTATTAGTCCATATACGGTTCCCCTATATCTCCCTTATTACTCCATATAACCTCTACCGATGTCTCCTCCTATTACTTCATATACCGTTCCCCTATATCTCCTCCTATTACTCCATATAATCTCTCCTGATATCTCCTCCTATTACTTCATATACCGTTTCCCTATATCTCCTCCTATTACTCCATACATCATCCCCTATATCTCCTCCTATTACTTCATACACCGTTCCCTTGTATCTCCTCCTATTACTTCATAACCATCCCCTATATCTCCTCCTATTACTTCATATACTGTTCCCCTGTATCTCCTCCTATTACTCCATAACCATCCTCTATATCTCCTCCTATTACTCCATATACCGTTCCCCTATAGCTCATCCTATTAATCCATATAGCCTCTCCCTATATCTCCTCCTATTACTCCATATACCGTTCCCCTAAATCTCCTCCTATTACTCCATAACCATCTCCCTATATCTCCTCCTATTCCCCTATACGTCCCCCAATATTTCTTCCTATTACTTCATATATCGTCCCCTATATCTCTCCCTATTACTCCATATACCGGTCCCCTATATCTCTTTCTATTACTCCATATACGGTTCCCCTATATCTCCTCCTATTACCATTATGAGGTGGCGGCTGGGCGTGCAGCACATAGGTGACTCACACCCAGTACCTGGACTTAGGATAGGGGGAGGGGAGGCAGTCATTTCAGAGAAGAAGGAAGCCCGGATCACAGCGATGTATGGAGGTGACCTGGGGGAACATTTTGACTAGACACACTGGGGTAGCTTACAGAACTGACAAATGGGAAGGGGACATCAAGTTTAGGGAAAAGCTACAGGCAGTAACATATCCGTCATCAATGGAATGACATAGAATAACATGAAATAAACTATAGTACCCAGGAGGTGATAGGTGTCACTGCGAGGGTGCACTATTTATGGGGGCCACTGGGGGACAGGTATAGACGTGAGGTCAGGGGGATACCTCAGTGGAGGAGTATATTTAGATAGGTTGAGGGTCTTATTTTTTTAGGGAGGGTGTACTGTAGGGTTAGTCCTTCTCTCTAGTAGTTCTGCTGCGGGAAGGGTGTGAAGTTGAGGGGCATCTGTCTCTATAGGGGAAGGCTTGTATTTAGGGGTTTCTGTGTTACTGTATAGGAGGCGGTGTCGGGCAGCAGATCCAGCTGCCTCTATAGAGGGAGGGAGCAATGTGTGAAGTACATGAGAAGAGCACGTTGAGGAAGCAGGGAGAGACAGGTAAATATTGAGGGAGGGGAGAGATGAGGGCAGCAGGGAGGGGAGGGACACACGCATGCACACAGTGACTGTCCCTGCCTCCCCCCACACATCCAGGGACCTCTCATCATTGTGGGACCCTCCTCCCCTATACAGGGAGACCCTCCTCATAAGCTAGGGTGCAGCACACGCCCCCCCCCACATTGCACACTGACTACACATAGATGTGGCAGTGACTCTTGCACATCACGCAGCACATGCCTCCTCACACACCAGGCTTCTCTGCTGTCAGGATCACAGCTTTTAATTAAGCATCCCCCCTAACACCCCTCCCTCTGCTTCTCTCCCCCTCCCTCCTCTGGGAAGCCAGGGAAGAAGCAAAGAAAAGCAGAGGGGGAACAAAGGAGGAGGGGGGCAAGAAAAGAGGGGAGACAGTCTGAGGAAGAGGAGAGGGGCACTGGGCACAAGGCTGCAGAAAAGCCGCCAGGTGAAAGACTGGCCATCCTCCTTGCTGAGACTACAGAGAACATTGTGCATGGACCCTGCAAGCTGAGACAGCTGGAGACCAGAGCAGAGACAGCAGCAGAGACAGGTGCTGTCTATCTTCCAGTGCGGAGAGCGTCTGGCACCTGCTGACTGCAGACATGGGCAGTGGGTGAGACAGAGAGGGCACCAATCTCCTGCCTTCAACCCTCCGGGGACTAACACTTGTACCGCATCACATCCCCATTTTATTTGTTATCCATCTCATTGCACTCACTTTATATTACTGGCCCTTGCATGCTTCGTACCATTACATATGGGGCCCATGCTTTCACCATTGCTGGGTCCTGACCTTGCTCTGTTTTTGGAGGGTATCTAAGTCTTGATTCTATATCCTCCCATCCACTTGAGATTTTTTGTGTATTTTTAACCATCTGATTATTTTTGGGTAATAGTCTTTTATTTTATCAGCTGGATATTCCATAAATGTGCTTTGAGTTAACCGAGTGGACATTTTCCCTACATGCGGGATCTTGTTTTTGAGCAGCTCATCTTATGCAGAAAAAAACCTCATTTTTGTTTGTAGTATTTTAGACACATTTGTGTTTTGTTTCGTTCTGCTCCATAAACCTTCTGCTCCATCTACTAGTGCCTTACATGTTTGGGGGGGCTCTGCCCCCTATCTTTCCACTTTCATCCATTTGCACCCTCAAACCATGAAGCCTTTGGAGAAATTCTTAAAGAAGCAGAGCTCCCATCTGTCAGGTCCCAGACATCTACACCGTAGGCAAAGCGTGTCCAAGATTTTGCCCTCATTTCTACGGGATACCCCAGGAGATTCCTCTAGTGGGGAAAAAGTTGAAGAGGACCCATCTGGAGCTCCACAACCTTCTCATGACTGCTTGGAGCTACCTGATGGACTACGCTCACCACTCTCCTTCTCGTCAGATGAACTGTCACCTTCAGAACCTCTGACACCACCACCAGGGTCTGTTGGATGGTCCCTTACCCCTCCTGGACCTCTCCTTGCCCCGGATACACCAGAGGCCCTCTTGGGCAGGGTTCTGGACCAGTTACTGACTGCACCTAGACTGAGTGATGCAGCTGGTAAGTAAAGGGTTGAGGCTGGGAATCCGTGTTTTATGTGTGTAGATAAATAAATGTATAAATGACGGTTCTTGTGGTATTGGTGATGCCAAGGAAACACGAGCTGGTATTACTCTGGGTAGTACAAATAATGCATCATATCTGGAACATGAATAATAGAGTTTATAGAACTATGGACCTAAACTTTATTGACACCTCGAAGATTAGTGTCTTGTTTTTATGAGGTCAGTGATTCATGTTTGTGACACAAACAGGTATGTGACGTGTTCCATAGAAAATAGCAACCTGTTTTGTAGCCTGTGTGTGTATGCCACATTACGCCATTTGCATAGGAAGCCAATTGTCCTATTAATATGATTTTGAAGGGTGGGAGGAAACAAAAGCTTCCCGTAAAAATACATGGACAACATGCAAAGTCCATGCACATGTTGCTGTGGTCATATCTATAGTAGCATAGGTGGTGGTAGTATTAGTCACTATGACCTAACCAGTACATCACTGCAGACTGTACCAACGTTTTACATATAGAGCTAAAGGTCCTAGGCTTTTCTTCTTTGCCACAGTAGTACTCAGACCAGTTGGACCTCTCCTGTCACTGCAATATAAGTGAAATTGCTCTCTCATAGGGTCTGCAATGTTACAGCCCAAAACATGTGTCACCCATCCACTGCCTCACAGACTTTCACTGGAGCAGGAGCAACGCACATGTTCAGACACCACTACTCATTGCTGTGGTCATGTGGATGGGGTGACAGGGTCCCCAATTCTAGTGATTGGTTGACGTCCCAGTGGTGACATATCTACTACATGTCCAATCTCCACTGTTTGGTTTGGTCATGTGAATCAGGGTGACAGTGGTGAGTGTATATGTAGTAGAGATGTCACCACTGGGACTACAACCAATCACTAGAATTGGGGACCCTGTCATCCAATCCATATGACCACTGCAAGTACTGGCGATTGAACATGTAGTTGTGATATGACTGCTAGGATGCCAATTGATCATTATAAGAGGGGATTCTGTCATGCCCCATCCACATGACAACAAGGAGTAGTGTTGATTGAACAAGTAGTGAAGATGTGATCACTGAGAGCCCAAATGATGCTTAGAACTGGGGATCCTTCCACCCCCATCCACATGACCAGAACAAGTAGTGGTGATTGAACATGTAGTGGGGATGTGACCACTGGGACTACTAATCAGTTGTGGTCCCAGTGGTCGTATCCCCACCAACTAACATTTCTTCCCTATCCTATGAATAGGTAATAAGTGGTTTCCTGTGGTCAGATAGAAGTGCACTGGGTCAGCTCAGGAAGCCATTAAACATTTAAAGGAGTATTCCAGCTGTAGGAAATAACAGCATACCAGTAAACTATGTTGTCATATGTTGATCCTGGGGATTCCTGGTGTTCTGTGCAGTGGCCAGCAAAAGAAATTTGCTGGACACACGCATTAGATAGTGGCAGACTGAACAAGTTAACACTCCTGAGCCATTTTTACAAGTGGACACTCTGCTCAGCTAAGTGTGCATGTGGAGAAAGCCACTGGCAGACACCTCTGGTGTCGGTTTATCTCTCCTAATAACATAAGGATCCTTATTTCCCTTGACATTTTCCAGACCTTCTAAACTCTGCCTAGATCAAACTAATAGAAGCCCCGGACATAATGCATTTATACAGCATCCCATACTCTCCTCCTTGCTGCTTTCCCATTTGGTTTTGGGATCTGCATATATGTAGTCATGTGACCTTAATCTGTTCAGGCCTTTCAATGGTGACATTACCTGCATATATATGGTCATGTGACCTTATGTATGCACGCTCTTCTGCAAGTCCTGCATAGGTTTGCACAGAGCAGGTTTGCTGCAATTCAAGGAAAAAACTGGCATAAACCCACATGTCTTTTTCAGCTGTATGACCAGAGTAATTCTTGGGTAAAACGATGATTATGCTTTTCATTTATCATGTAATTATTAGCCATTGTGAATGGTGTGAATGACATCATCCTGTTGTAGATATGACATCATTAATGAGACTTCCAGAAACCTTCCAGAAAGTAGAATAATAGAGTTTCAAAAATATTGAACCAATTATAGGGGATTTAGTCTCTGTTCACACTTGTGTTGTACATAGAACACTATTCTTGGTGTTCTTAATGGCAGAAGACAAACAGACGCCATTAGTGAGGTCCATCGATAACCCCTTGGCTTCACTAAATGATGAATATGTCCTACCGTACTATGATGACTACCATTATAAATGGAAGCCATGGCACTTCAACAAAGCTGTAGTGATAGTGGTCAGAGTATGGATTAACACAGATGCCAATGATTGCTCTTCCATTGGAGTCCATTTGCCTATTTGTATGTATTTTTCTGGAGAAAACTAGGAATTGTGTTCCCGGTGAGCTTGTGTTTATATGCAGCGGACAATCTGAACAGGCAGAGCTACGGATTATAGTATGATGGAAGGACAGCTTACTACTACTGTGAAGGCAACGATATACAGTAAGTGACTACCAGACACTTCTGGTGCGGCTTACTGAGACCTGTTAGGGTGTCTCAATAGAAATTACTTGTTGATGGATTATTAAGAAACTATGGCCAGCTTTATGGCTTCTTTCTAATTTTATCTGTTCTCAAATTTGTTGCAAAAACAGACTAGGATGAGAATGTCATGAGAATTCAGTGTGAACATAACCATGCTTACATTTGTACACAGATTTTCTCTAACCATCTTGGTGGTGACAGTTTTTTTCTTTCATCGGTTGCCAGTAGACATGACCATGAATGCAGGAACTTTCTATGGTCTGGTACTTGTTAGAAACCCAGCCATGATTTCCTTCTTGTGGCCGGGTTATCTTCTCATTCCTATACTGTCCCTGCCTGATAACCGGTCCACGATAAGGAAATCGTGGCTGGGTTTCTGACATGTTCCAGACTATAGAAAGTCCCTGCATTTGTGATCATATCCATTGACAACTGATCAAGGCAACAGATTGTCACCATTAAGATGGTCAGAGAAAATCTGTAAAAGTCTGCAAAGTTTGTAATGACTTATGTTTGCATAAATTTTAACTATTAATTTAATACAAACCTGAATATGGTTATGTTTATGGGAAAACCTATTTCATCCCTTAAAAGGATTGAGTCATCAAGACAACCCCTGCCCATGTAGGCATCATAAAAGGGTTTCCATTACATGAGACCAGTGTCCAGAACTCAGAGCTGCTCCACCATGTAATACAACTTGTCCACTGCATTGGCCATGTGTAACTGATCATGGCTTCCTCCTGGCAAAATTGGTTGTTAGCTATGGGTGCCAGTCCAGTAGTTTCTACCAAAATAGAATTTTTTATTACCTTCACCACTTCTTCTTACCCTAATTTATTAGGCTAGGGCCCCACGGGCCAGAAATGCCGCAGGAATAATCTTGGCATTATAGGGTAACAGCAAAGTGGATGGGATTCATGCAAATCCCATGCCCACTTTGCCTTAAAATCTGCAATGCGAATACGCTGGTGTGGCGCGGTTTTGGAAATCGCAGCATGTTAATTATATCTACGGAAATGCCAGCGGTTTTCCCATAAATATAATGGTAGCCGAAAGTCCGTGGAGGAAAACTCTATGAACTTTCTGTTCAAAGTGCTGTGGGAAGAACCTCCATGCGTTCCTGCCGCGGTTGTTCCCACAGCGCTTTAGCACGGCGTTTCCAGCCTGTGGGGCCTTACCATTCATAAGCACTCTGTGTGCTGTTGTATGGGCTGTCTCCATGAGGCACGAGTCATTACATCTCAGGTAAGTGTGTAATACTCTAGGCAGTAGAACAGCTAGCAAATTCTTAAAGTGGCTATTGACCTTATCCATGTGTTACTCTTGATGTTGTGGTGTATAAGTGATACCTTAACTGGACATGCAGTTCTAGATTATGGACGGCTAACAGTGATATTTTTAGGCCTGATTAAAAGAGAGATGCTAAGCCTGGTAACTAGACCTGGATAAGTAAGAAATGATAGGATTGATGTCGGCCTTAGAGAGCTGTGGGTTGCGTAACTCTGCTTTTACATTATTTCACCTGCTCTAGACGCTGGTCTGATGTGACCACTGCTCAGTCTCATTCTTGATTTGCTTGTAGGTACATGTGGATGTAGGATGAGGCATGGGAAGAGATTTCTGAGAATATAATATTTCTTGTTCTTCAAAGATATAGATGTTTAAAGGAACATTTCCAGTAAAGTTGAGATTGGCCTGGACTACTTTCTGCCTCTAAACTCCCACAGACGTACTTCCCCTGGTGTTATTGGAGGATTTAGGAAGGCTTTCCACTCCATGCTACCCGATCTGTCACCTCTTCCATGGTGCAGGCCTGAGGGGAATGTGTGATGATGAGCCAACAGTGAACCTACACTAACACATTTAGGAAATTGCATAACTAGGGATTCCCCCGTATAGTTTTATTTTTGTAGTGGTGAAATTTTTGTGCCTCATGAGCTTCATGATTCACTCTTCATATACAGTTTACAAATATATTAGATTAAGATGATCACAACTACGACACAACAGAGAACAGAAATCCAAACCTATGGGATTTCTGGAGCCTGCTGCGTTGTGTGAATGCTGTGTTGTTTGGCGTGGCTAAAGTTAGGCTGGGTTCAGACGGGGTTTTTTGATCTGGAATTTGACGCGGAGGCCGCCTCAGATTCTGGACCAAAAAACGGCTTTGGATAAGGCCCAAATGAATGGGCTTAGTCGGGAGGGAAATCTCGCGAAGTGGATGTCCGTGGCTAAATGAGCTGCGGAATCCGCCTGAAGAAAGAGCATGTCGCTTCTTTTTTAAGCAAGTAGGAACATACCGCTGCGGAAAAAGGAAATGACCGATTCCCAATGATTTCAATGGGAGGTGTTTTTTTGAGCGGGATTTTGACGTGAATTCCGTGTCAAAAACCTGACCAATAAACCCTGTCTGAACCTGCCTTTACTGTATAGTCCTGACCCAAGACTAGGTTTATACCACATCTATGCATTGCATTTGGATGGATTGTTGGAAACATTGGTTGACTGTCTTAGGTTACAGGTATAACTCAAACCAGTTTACTGGTGTAAGTTATAGTAAATCTGTCAGGTCGAAGCGATCCCTTCATGGCCTGCCTTGATCCCTGTCCTGCTTTGCCCACTTCTCTAAAGTGACGAGCAGGTCACAAGATGAACATAGAGGCATATTCTTGGCACATTTTTTGGTGCAAAGGGATGTGTACCAGAAATGCAAGGCTATGGAGTCCACAACTTGTCAGTATCAATCTTGGTTGGAATCAGAAAAAGTTACCGATTTCAGCTTCAAAATAAACTGATTATTTTTAGTTCTATTATACAATTATTACAGTTGTATAATAATTAGATGTATAGTTTGTTACATATTTACTTTCATAGGAATTCAATCACTTTTTAATGACATAAAGGAGCTTTACTGCTTCTGACTGACCATGGCTGACAGCCATTTATGAGGAAGCCAGAGTCATAGACAGGCTGTGTAGAGTCAGAGTTGGTGGTTTAGCCTGCTGACTACAGCCATGCAAAAATGTGCTATTTTTTAATAGAAAGCTGTCCTGTTGAGATTAGTAAGTACCCCCTGTGCTCAAACCCTTTAGGGTGCACTCACACGGACGAAAATGGCACTGAATTTGGTGTGGAATCTGCGTCAGATTCAGCACTGAAAAAAAGCCTCTCATTGACTTCAATGGGTTCCTTGCAGAAAAAGGAACCTATTGAAGTCAATGGGAGGCTTTTTTTTCTCCAGTGCTGAATCTGACGCGGATTCCACACCAAATTCAGCACCATTTTCTTCTGTGTGAATGCACCCTTACCTAGACACCTTTCAACATGTGAATCAAGGTGCAATAGCTCTTCTTGGAGCAAATCAACCATTCATTTGTCTAAACTGATCTGCGCCAAAAAGAAGATGAAGTTTATGCCAGAATTCTGGCGCAAAGGCCTTTTTGGACTATTTACCAGGCATATATTATTAATGTAAATCCCAAATATGGTTTCAATGTAGCCTGATACAGGTGAATGAGGCCACTAGGTCAAAGACAGCCGTGACGCTGAGTCTGCCGTGTGGCGGTGCATGCTACCAGTGTTTTTATTATGTAAAGCGAAACTTTCATTGATTTACGGCTTATGGCCTATTTGTTCTGCTTTTAATGGTTGCTTAATTTTGCACGTCTACAAACAAAACCGCTGTAAACAAATAAAAGGCCATAAGCAATAAATGTTTAACAATGTTAAATAGGAAAGCACGTACGACTGCGTCACACACCAAAATGTATCAGGGCTGATAATTGATATATTTGTGTCTATACGGGTTCTACTATACTATTCAATGATAGTTGGTGGGTTGCAGCCTGACTTGAGGTTCTCACCTGTGCTTGGGTTTCTGTTCTTCTGGTCTTCTTGGGGACCCGAAAAATGGAAACTCAATCCACTTACAAAATGGTTAACCATGGAATCCCACAAACCTCATAGACTATTATGGGGTCCACCAGATTTCCACCTGAAAAATTTTCTTTCCGCATTTTTCAAGCGGAGTGGGGAACGGAATCACCGCAGAGGTGAATCCAGCCTGGTTTGGACTTGTAACCTGGTCAATGACATGACTCGATGCTATCTAACAATTACAGACAAATCGCAAACATTAGTGGCAGCCAGTAATGCTTATGTAGTGGCATCCTAAGGTGTATAGAGGTACATTTGTCGTGCACCTATTACCAGGATGTACCTGTACCTGTACTCTCCCATTTGAAGCAATAGCAAGTAGCGCAGTGTAGTGTCACAATTATGTATAAGTGTATTTGGCCACTAGTTGCAGGGCTGCACCTGTATGACGTCTCTTAATGCATGACATATGCACCTTAGACACACCATCTAGGGTCACCCTAATAGGATTTGACCTACTTAAAATGAGTCATCATTGGTACCATTGTGTAATACCATAAGACGACTTATTTTCCATGAGAAATGCCAAATTGCTGTGACATGAACAATAATTCTGGTCACTGCCATATATCTGTGCAAGTCCCATATCTCCTTATGAGATGAACACTTAATATTGAAAAAAATAAATGGGAAATGTCTAAATGGGAATAATTTGTACAGACATCTTCACATATATACAGTGTTTCTCAGAACAGATTGCATAGCAGGTTGAAATAAGACTTGAAGTTCCCATGAACATCCCCTCCCCCCTCATTCCCACCCCCATCACTTCAATCAGCAAATCAACCGAACTGACTATTCCTATGAAAACTGAACCATGCTATACGGAGAAATGGCTGCATGTCAATACATGGCGCTGAAATACAGGGCTCCATAACAAGCGACCCCCTTCCCCCATTAATACCCGCATGAATAAGTTATAGAACTGACATATTTAGACTGGTCTGTTTACTAGAATAGAAGTGGCATTTATTCTACAGGTTAAATTATATGGTTTAATCCCATTTTCATGTTGCCACTTGTAATGTCGAGCTATTATTAAGGTCTTTAGTGGTGCAGAATGTGAGGCAGAGTACTGTGGGCCTGTCCTAGTCTTACTAAGGAGGTGCGTGGGCAGTAAGGACTGTCACTGTGTTTGCTCTCTCTGGAATAAATGGAGAAAGAGAGATTTAACCTTTTGCAGTCAATACATCTATATATCTGCAACGTTTTATTTTGTGCGGGTGGCAATGGATTTCTCTCTATGTAATAAAAATTGGTGGATTTCTAGGCTTTATATCTGTACACAGGATCACGGTGCTTGGTTTCTATATGATATATAGTGATCTACTGACAGTAGATTATCAAAACAGGATCACACCGTTTTGGGTTTCTATATAATATATGGTGATCTTCTGAGTGTAGATTATCAGGACAGGATCACACAGTGCTTGGTTTCTATATAATGTACACTGATCTTCTGAGTGTAGATTATCAGGACAGGATCACACAGTGCTTGGTTTCTATATAATGTACACTGATCTTCTGAGTGTAGATTATCAGGACAGGATCTCACAGTGCTGGGTATCTATATAATGTACAGGGATCTCCTGACTGTACATTATCAGGACAGGATCACACAGTGCTGGGTATCTATATAATGTACAGGGATCTCCTGACTGTACATTATCAGGACAGGATCTCACAGTGCTGGGTATCTATATAATGTACAGGGATCTCCTGACTGTACATTATCAGGACAGGATCACACAGTGCTGAGTATCTATATAATGTACAGTGATCTCCTTACTGTAGATTATCAGGACAGGATCACACAGTGCTGGGTATCTATATAATGTACAGGGATCTCCTGACTGTACATTATCAGGACAGGATCACACAGTGCTGGGTATCTATATAATGTACAGTGATATCCTGACTGTAGATTATCAGGACAGGATCACACAGTGTTGCGTATCTATATAATGTACAGTGATCTCCTGACTGTAGATTATCAGGACAGGATCACACAGTGCTTGGTTTCTATATAATGTACACTGATCTCCTGACTGTAGATTATCAGGACAGGATCACACAGTGCTGGGTATCTATATAATGTACAGTGATCTCCTGACTGTAGATTATCAGGACAGGATCACACAGTGTTGGGTATCTATATAATGTACACTGATCTCCTGACTGTAGATTATCAGGACAGGATCACACAGTGCTGAGTATCTATATAATGTACAGTGATCTCCTTACTGTAGATTATCAGGACAGGATCACACAGTGCTGGGTATCTATATAATGTACAGTGATCTCCTGACTGTAGATTATCAGGACAGGATCACACAGTGTTGGGTATCTATATACTGTACAGTGATCTCCTGACTGTATATTATCAGGACAGGATCACACAGTGCTGGGTATCTATATAATGTACAGTGATCTCCTGACTGTACATTATCAGGACAGGATCACACAGTGCTGGGGATCTATATAATGTACAGTGATCTCCTGACTGTACATTATCAGGACAGGATCACACAGTGCTGGGTATCTATATAATGTACAGTGATCTCCTGACTGCAGATTATCAGGACAGGATCACACAGTGCTGGGTATCTACATAATGTACAGTGATATCCTGACTGTAGATTATCAGGACAGGATCACACAGTGTTGCGTATCTATATAATGTACAGTGATCTCCTGACTGTAGATTATCAGGTCAGGATCACACAGTGCTGGGTTTCTATATAATGTACACTGATCTTCTGAGTGTAGATTATCAGGACAGGATCTCACAGTGCTGGGTATCTATATAATGTACAGTGATCTCCTGACTGTACATTATCAGGACAGGATCACACAGTGCTGGGTATCTATATAATGTACAGTGATCTCCTGACTGTGGATTATCAGGACAGGATCACACAGTGCTGGGTGTCTATATAATGTACAGTGATCCCCTGACTGTAGATTATCAGGACAGGATCACACAGTGCTGGGTATCTATATAATGTACAGTGATCTCCTGACTGTAGATTATCAGGACAGGATCACACAGTGCTGGATATCTATATAATGTACAGTGATCTCCTTACTGTACATTATCAGGACAGGATCACACAGTGCTGGGTATCTATATAATGTACAGTGATCTCCTGACTGTGGATTATCAGGACATGATCACACAGTGCTGGGTATCTATATAATGTACAGTGATCTCCTGACTGTAGATTATCAGGACAGGATCACACAGTGCTGGGTGTCTATATAATGTACAGTGATCCCCTGACTGTAGATTATCAGGACAGGATCACACAGTGCTGGGTATCTATATAATGTACAGTGATCTCCTGACTGTAGATTATCAGGACAGGATCACACAGTGCTGGGTATCTATATAATGTACAGTGATCTCCTGACTGTGGATTATCAAGACAGGATCACACAGTGCTGGGTATCTATATAATGTACAGTGATCTCCTGACTGTGGATTATCAGGCAGGATCACACAGTGCTGGGTATCTATATAATGTACAGTGATCTCCTGACTGTCTGTATTACGATAGGTTCACACCTGCATTCTGGTCTCCGTTCTGTGGTTTCCGTCTTCTGCACGCAAGAAGACGGAAACCACAGACCGGGTCCGGCCGTGAGCGGTGGTGAGCGTTTTATGCTCTCCGCCGCAAAACCGTTTTTTTTAAATCCGGACACAGAGTACTGCATGTGCGACTGTGTCCGGATTAAAAAACCCAGCTTTCTCACCCATTCAAATGAATGGGTGAGAGAGACTCTTGCAGGTTTCCGTATCCAGCTCTGTTTTATGCAGGAAACGGAAACCTGCAGAACGGAGACCGGGCGCAGATGTGAATGAGCCCTTACCAGGAAAGGATCACACACTGCTGGGTATCTATATATTTAATGTTCAGGGATCTCCTGACTGTGGATTATCAGCACAGGACCACACAGTGCTGGGTATCTATATATTTAATGTACAGTTATCTTCTGGTTGCTATATAATGTAGCAATATAATATCTGCTGTTTATGTGCATGGCTATAGTATTTATAATGATATATCAGGTAGTACATTTCTGTGCATGTTATCATTGGGTGTGCCGAATTGTACAGATTACGACATGCCAGGGCATACACTGCAGGTACATATTTGTGTTTCATAACTAGTGATCAGACATTGTGATAAATTAGGGTATTAGGACAATGTGTTGTGAGACTGCGTGGGGACTGTTCACTGATGCAAGTTCATATGTTCCTTCTTTTCCATTAGAATTAGCCCTGGATGATTTTATACTGACACACACCTTATTTATACCGACAGAAGAGCTCCTGGTCCAGTTACAACAGTAATATCCTTTCAGTGTTGTACTATTGTACTGTAATTCTAAGGGACTGTCTGTGTATATTATGTTCATGGGATCTAGGCAGATATCAGGACTGGGGGTTATTTCCCAGGACCCAAGTGGGTAAAGTACATGAAAATGTATGTACATTTTGATTGTTTCCTTCCTTGCACCTTGTCTTTGAGGCTGAAGCCATACGTTGCAAAAAAATCTGTTTTGTTGCAGATTTTCCTTAATATTTTTGAGTCAAAGTCATGAGTGACTTCAAAAGGACTGGGAAATATAAAGGAAAAACGTATATGTCTCCCTTCTGATAAATACACTACTGGTTTTGGCTCAAAGCAAAAACACTAACCAAAAACATCAGATTTTCTGCAACGTGTTTCTCTAGCCTAAAGGGGTTTTCAAAGATTGGACAAAATTGGCTCAAAGGCAAGCAATGGTATAGGATACAAAAAAATTGCCTATCTTAGCTATTGAATCCTGTGCTTCTCCAGCCCCAGTGCTCTGGTGTTTAATAGGCTGCAGTGGTGCTTTTATGTCAACAGCAGGTGATGATTTTGTCAGATTTTGGACAACTCCTATCAGATATAAGAAAAATCTCCTGTAATGCTTAGTTCACACTTGCGCCCGGTGTCCGGGTTTCCATCTTCAGCCCCAGCGAAACTGGACATAGGACGGAAACCCGGCAGTTAGCTTTAAAACCCATTCACCTAAGGGCTCGTTCACATCTGTGCCCAGGTGTCCGTTCTGCAGGTTTCCGTTTCCTGCAACAGAGCAGGATACGGAAACCTGCAGGACTCTTTCTCACCCATTCATTTGAATGGGTTTGAAAGCTGTCCGGCCGTGAGCGGTGGTGAGCGTTTTATGCTCTCCGCCGCGAAACCGTTTTTTTAATCCGGACACAGAGTCGGACATGCAGTACTCTGTGTCCGGTTTTAAAAAAAACAGTTTTGCGGTGGAGAGCATAAAACGCTCACCGCCGCTCACGGCCGGACCCAGTCTGTGGTTTCCGTCTTCTTGCATGCAAAAGACGGAAACCACAGAACAGAGACCTGAACGCAGGTGTGAACCTAGCGTCAATGGGTTTGTAAAGGTGACTGCCCATGTCCGCCTGTGACCTGTCCGAAGGGAAACCGTTTTTTTAGCCAAACACAAAGTCAGACATGCAGGAAATGGTTTTCCAGCAGACAGGCCATAGGCGGAAACAGGTGGTCACCTGTACAAACCTATTCAAATGCACACACCGGACACCGAGCGCAAGTGTGAATGAAGCATAAGACTAAGGCCCCACATTGAGGAAACTCAGTAGCCAAAGCCAAGAGTAGCTACAAAAGGAATGGGAAATATATAGGAAATACTTATACTACCTTTTTCTCAATTCACTCCTGGTTTTGGAACAAAACGCAACAAAATTTGCAATAAAAAAGCATCTTTTCTGCAACGTGGGGCCTCAGCCTAAATATGGATTATTATGTTGTGTTTTCTGGTAAAGACAATTAATACGGTCAGCGATATGTTATGTAACTTTCTTACATTGCAAAGCTATGGCAGCCTATAGACAGCCTTTAGGCTGCGGCCCCACGTTGCGGAAAAGCAGCTTCTTTTTTTTGCAGATTTTGTTGATATTTTTTTTTGAGCCAAAACCAGGAATGGATTGAGCAGAAGGTAGAAGTATAAGAGATTCTTTTATATTTTTCTTTCCTTTTGTAGACATTGTTGGCTTTAACTCAAAAAACCGCAACAAATTCTGCAACAAAAAAAGCTGTGTTTCCGCAATGTGGGGCCTTAGCCTTAGCGTGCATTCACACTAAGTATACGCTGAGCTGATTCTGAACGTAAAACACGTTCAGAATCAGCGCATACAAAGCAGATCCCATTCATTTCAATGGGAGCCGGCATACGCGCATATCACATTGAAACCAATAGGGAAAAAAGCAGCCCATTCATTTCAATGGGGAGCACTCGTATGCCGGCTCCCATTGAAATGAATGGGATCTGCTTTGTACGCGCTGATTCTGAACGTGTTTTACGTTCAGAATCAGCTCAGCGTATACTTAGTGTGAATGCACCCTTAGGAAGCTTTAATAGTCGCCATATTGGTTCTTATCTAGCTTTCACAGAATTTATGGACTTAGTCACAGGTAAATTTCTAATTGTGATGGTGGATGACATTATTGTCCAGATATGGAAAAAAGGGTC
This sequence comes from Leptodactylus fuscus, assembly GCF_031893055.1. Classification (NCBI taxonomy): domain Eukaryota; kingdom Metazoa; phylum Chordata; class Amphibia; order Anura; family Leptodactylidae; genus Leptodactylus; species Leptodactylus fuscus. The sequence continues at coordinate 125,017,369 of NC_134270.1, read as the reverse complement.
CTCTTTTTCTGTAGAAACGGCACCACCTTTGCTCATAGGTTATGTTTGGTACTGCAAGGCCCATGGACAACGGTGGTGCTGCTTATAGAATGAAAGGCAGACACTTGCGCCTACTGTCAGATAACCCTCTTTAACTTTGAAAGAACCATCTTCTCCCAAGGCTGAAGAAATAAAGTCATCTTTATCACATTTACTCTGCAGTACAAGCAAAGAAGGATAATTGTCTGTAGTTTAGAGAACAAAGATCCCCAGTATAAAATAACTAATATTAAAGGTATTTAAGGGGTATCAAAGCTATGCCGCCAAGTGTTTGACAATGGCGGAGCAGGCAGAAGACAAAATCTCCTGCCTGGACTGTGGATAGCTATCATATACTATACTGTCATTACAGGGCTACAGCAGACTTCATGCTGCAATATACAGTACAGACCACTGTAATTCGGCCTCAGTCATCCTACAGACCATGCAAGTATTCGTGACAATTTTATTTTAAACCTACATACAAGTGTTGCAGATACTAAGTCATATGTATGAAAGCATGAAAGTATCTCCTTTAGGTTTCCTCTTATATGTAGCATAGTTTTCCTTAATATGAACACTTTCTGCGGCTGTAGTCGACATACCTCTCCGACATGGGAAGGCAGTGATGCTGTACAAAAGAAGCAAGGCGTTCTCTGTGCTCTTCTTCATCTACTGGACACATACAAGGACTCTCTACAAGAGGAGGAGAAGACCTTTCAGCTTATCAAGGTTAGAGGGTTAAATGGTGGCACGCCATGATACTGCTATGGTCTGTAATGGGCAGAGTGAATGAGAGAAGTGGTGGCGGCTGCATACAGTCAGAATTTTATTATTAAATATTGTAAATAATGTATCTGAAATAATAAAGCATACATACAAGTCAAGCAACATACCACATGCATATGCACATAGTATGCAATTTTAATTGCTATAGCGCTTTTTTTCTCTATGGGTTTAGATGCATTCTGGAGTTTACTTTGGTGTTCTATGACTTCAATGTATGCCTCTAGACACAGGCTAAATCTGCAAAACATATACATAGTCTTTGCTACATTATGCTGGCAAAACTGTATATGAAGGCCTATGTCAGCTGCAGCCGCTACCTGAATGTCTGCCATTACTTTTTAGCTGATACAAGATGTGATCTCTGGGGCCCCACTGATATGGAGAATAAATCTGCACTGATCTCTTTTTATTCTCAGGATTGGTTGGGATCAGACTCCCACCAGTCGTAAAGTCTTACCACATTTTATGTTTACGAGATTTGACTACCCTTATAGGTCCTCATGCACACTCAATACACTCACAGTACTGAAGAGAAAATATTGGTGTGTGTGGGGGGGGGTCCCTTCAACCACTTGTATATGAGACATTGTAAAACATAGAAATGTGCTTCTGGTGCCGTTTGAGAGGAGAATAGCTGTATATGAATATTCTTATCCTGACCGTGTTTTCAACCAGTGACAGTGGCGTAACTAGGAATGGCGGGGTCTCGTGACGAACTTTTGACATGGCCCCCCCCCAACTAACACCAAACACTCCGACTAACTGACTGACAATCCCCCCCAGAACGATTATGCCCCATAGGTGCCCCTGCACACAGTATTATGCCCCATAATGGGCCCTGTACATACAGTAGGATGTTGGCCCCTGCACACACTATTATGTTCATTTGTGGACACCCATGAACAATTATTATGCTCTGGGGTCTTTTCAGACCCCAGAGTATAATAATCGGAGACCCAAGAGGTATACAAACATAGAAAACACTTACCTATCCTCGGCTCCGCTGCACTCCCTGCTGATGTCGGCCATCTTCAATGACATATGGGATGACACATGACTTGGACTTGGGCCTGCATCACGACACATATGGATGCAGGCCCCGGTCATGTGACGTCAGGAATGTCACACTAGTAGGCCCAAAGCCTGCCTGGAGAGGTCAGTAAATGAGGCCTGTTCAGCCGGTAACAGCCTATTAAAAAAAACAAAAAAAACGCACTGATAGCGGCTGTTGCTGCGCCCCTTAATGTCCCAGGCCTTGTGGCAGCCACTACTACTGCTACCCTGGTAATTACGCCACTGACTGGTGATATCTTGGAAATAATATGGATGAAACTACAAACTTAATCTCATATGAAAGTTGAGAATTTATTCTTTAATAAGACACAAGAAGCAAGTTTCTATGTTTTATAATGCCCGAGATATAATTGTGACCCTCCCCCATCCATTTTCTCTTCATTAAGGCTAATTTCCTGTGAATATTTAATCAGATACCGCAGGGATCTTTGTACATAATATTCATTACTGTATATATGATGTCTTGTGTGTCTGTGTAAAAATTCATTAAGATATACATTACTTTATGGGTATTTATGGAAACATTGAACTGATTTTGACAGTTTTCAACCCACGTTCTAAGCAAAACCTTCAGAAATGAAAATTAGGAGCCAGACTGTAAAATAATCCATGCATGTTGTAACGGGGCTACACACCCGTTCAGAACAATGGGGTCTGTATGGAGTTCAGAGTCATCCAAGTTGCAGGCGGGTGTATACAACTGACAAGACATCAGTTTGACAGAACTAGGCTAAAGGGTCAATCATTTGTGTAATTGAGGGCTTATGGTCAAACACACCTGATAAATACATATATACACATGGGACTGGAGGTCAGGAACTCACATGGAGAACTTCTTGCTCTAGAATGAATGAAGAATTAGAAATATGAGTAATATTTCTCCTGTTGTCCTCAATAAATCTTTGGTTCCCCTCAGGATTTCTATGTCCTGGTGATGCGGGATGCTCCAAACATTCCTCAGCTGGAGGGGAATGTCATCAGGCTGCATCGACTGGTGGAGACGGCAGAACTCAGGTAGAATAAATCACCTTATTCCTGTTTTACTGTATAATCGGTGATTACACTATGTAACACATTTTTATTTTTGTTTTGTCTTTGTTTCAGTAATGTTATTTTCTGATTATTTAGATCTCATTTCAGCTCATAAACTTTGCTTTTGGCACCAGGACATTGTATATTTTAATTAGCAAGCCTATTATATGTCTAGATGTTGGTGAAATATTCTAGACTGTTCTGAAAACTTCTAACGTCTACATCATTCTAGCCATAGAATATTCTAGAGGTCTTCCTGTTTACTATGTAAGCACGTCTGCTGGACAGTAATTCTTATTGTAATTGCAGTTATAGTGTGATAGTGGATAGCCATATAGTGTGACAGCAAGTGCAACAACTGAATAGGACTGAGAATATAGTGTGTAGTTAGATGCAGAGATGGCATCAAGAGGCTGTATGCATTCTGCTGATTCGTTTTGCTACATACATGGCGAATTCATCAAGACGCGAGCCAAGAAATATTCAATGAGAACATCGGTCAGGATGTATGAAGCCTATAAGGTATACTTCGGAGTACAGGTTGGGGACCAGGACAAACCCTGGGCACCTCACTACAGTAGTGAAAACTGCAAAAGAACGCTTGAGGGGAAAGAAGAGCCATGAAGTTTGCTATTCCAAGAATATGGCGAGAGCCTACGACCACTCAACCAACTGCTACGTTTGCATGGTCAATTGTTTCAAACGTCGAAGTGGCAAGAATGCTCCTCCAGTGGCATATCGCGATATCCCATCATCAATTGCTCCAGTACCACATTGCCCTGGAGCTTCCCATACCTGCACCTCCTGAAAGAAATCAGCCATCACCAGAAGAAAGGGGCACATCAGATTTTGAACAAGAAGATGTAACTGATCCAGTCTATAGTGTCAGTAGGGGAGAAACGGAGAGATACTACCCCAATCAAAAGGAGCTCAATGACTTGATACGAGATATGGGACTAACAAAGTCCAATGCTGAGCTACTGACATCTAGACTGAAGTATTGGAACCTTCTGGACGAAACTGGCACAGTTTTCTTGAAGTGGTGTGAGGTTTCCTTGGTAAGCACAAGGCAGGAAATTATGCAGCGCCGGTCCAAACTCTTGTGCACAAGTACCATGAAATGGGCTGCAGGATGTCTCCTAAAGTTCATATTCTTGATGCCCACCTTGACAAGTTTAAAGAGAAAATGGGGGCATTCTCTGAGGAGCCATGAGAACGCTTTCATCAAGATATACTGGATTTTGAACGTCGCTACCAAGGACAGTACAACGAAAACATGATGGGAGATTACATTTGGGGACTTGTTCGAGAAAGTGACTTACGGTATAACCGTAAATGTAGAAAGCAAACACACTTTTAAGTTTATCTCGACTCTTACAGTACTGTATAATGACATTATTTTTTTATGACATTTTGTTATTGTATATGAAGTGTGGGATAAATACTAATAAAAACTCTGTTACATAGTGTTATGGGCCCTTAGTGATAATATATGAAGTCATTCCCCGACTTCACACTTCTACTGCCTTCAACTTTAAGTCACAATAGCTCACTAAAGGTTGTCATTTGTACTGCCATAATATCGCATTGTAGGTCTTTAGTTACTATAGAGAAGTCATGTTTAGGCCCTGTTCACATGGACTGCTAGGCTCTGTGCACAAGAATTTGTGCTTTTTAGTGTTTTAGTCATGTTTTGCACAGCCAGCACACTGGTCCATGATATAGCAATAGCCCCATATACATAAGCATATTATCATGGTTCCGTTTATGGGTCCGTAAGCCTGAGCCAAAACTTAGGACAGATCTTATACGTGTCCATTTTGCAGCCTGGGCTCACTGAAGCAAATAATGGGTGGCACACATATATCATCCATGAGCCATCTGTGCCATTTTAGGCTAAGTTCTAAGTGGCAGGTTCTTCCTGTAGTACTTTGCACAGAAAGATCACAGAGGTTTCTTTTGCGGACTCTCTGCTATAGGGAATCCGCCATAGGTATATTGACATGCTATAATTTCCAATACTGTGACAGTTTTGGAAATCCAAGTGTGTCCGCTGCGTGTATTTTACTACAAAGTGAGGATGGGGATTGTTAGAATCCCATCAACTTTGCTGTCATTGTAAAACACTGTGTTTTATTCCTTGGCATTACCGTCACAGGCAAACTGCGACATTTATGCCATGTGGGGCCCCGGGCCTTACCTAGCTTGAGCTAGTGATGATAGTTCATGTGTTTTTACCACTTTATGTCTTGGAGGATGTACACATGTCATCCACTAGTGTTTAAAGAGGACCTTTCATCAGATTTGGGCACAGGCAGTTCTATATACTGCTGGAAAGCTGACAGTGTGCTGAATTCAGCGCACTGTTGGCTTTCCCGATCTGTGCCCCGGGTAAAGAGCTATCGGTCCCGGTACCGTAGCGCTTTACAGTCAGAAGGGCGTTTCTGACAGCCAGGGATGCCCTTCTGCCCAGCAGCGCCTATCGCGCTGTACTGTGTGAGCGAGGAGGAACACCCCCTCCCTCTGCTCACACAGCTCCTCCATAGACGAGTATTATCAGGAGAGGGAGGGGTGAGTTCCTCCCTGCTCCACAGTACAGCGCCATAGGCGCTGCTGAACAGAAGGGCGTCCCTGGATAACGCCCTTCTGACTATAAAGCACTACGTTACCGGGACCGATAGCGCTTTACCCGGGGCACAGATCGGGAAAGCCAACAGTGCGCTGAATTCCAGCAGTATATAGAACTGCTTGTGCCCAATCTGATGAAAGGTCCTCTTTAAGTATGATGTGGTACTACAATGTGCACAATTATTATTCTCTTATTTTTTTCATTTTTATTGTATTTTCATATGTTTTTATACAAATGCAACATGTTTATCTTTGCATAGAATATTAGTACCACCAAATTATATGAGATTGATATATAAATATGTATAAAGTTTTAGCAAAAATTTGTAAAGTGCTGTAAATCCCTAGTGCTGCTATTAAAGGGGTTCACCAGCATTCAGCAATGTGCAACTGGGTCCAAGTTTACGCTACCGTATTTTAGTCCATTGTTCTGATCCGCCATTGGACTTTCTCTCCGGTTGAAAAATAAAAAAACAAGATGGAAGAAAGCTTTGTCCTGTTTGTAACATTAGAGTGAAGGGTGACAGATGCAAATAGAGGGTGCTTCGGCTGGATATATCATTTGATTAGCTTTTGAGTCCATATTCTGATCCTATGACCAATCAGTAGAAAGGACTGAAATACGGTAGTGTGAATCTAGACTTTGCAAAATCTTATCCTTTTCTTGGAGGGGTCATTGATTCACTTACGTGTTGTCCTATACATCAGATACATGCATAGTAAGCAATATATATGTCCCTTGCAGAGAGTCGCCTTATGGATGTGACATAGTGAATGCTGCCATCCCTTCTGCAGTCACTTCTCTGAGATTAGTACCCTGCACCAAATATAGTAATATAGTGTTTTATTATTTTAGCCTTAGTTATACTGTGTATTCCCACATTACAGTAGTGATTGATATAGATCTATAGTTGTAAAATTAGGAGAGATTCATACTATTGTCTAACCATCTCTTCTGCATTCAGGCTCACAGATGGCAGTGCCGCTCCTTGCTCTAAACAAGTAAAGCCTCTTTTCAGGCATTTCCGCCGGATTGACTCCTGCTTGCAGCCTCGGGTGGCATTTAGGGGCTCGGATGAGAGTAAGTTTCTTATTTTCACACTCATAGAAAATTATAGCTAGAACCGTGCCTATAAAGCTGGCCATAGCTTTAATAGCTGCTGAGAACTCAGTCTCCTCCATTAGGAAGGATGTCTTGCTTGGGCGCACGCATATGTTATTTGAAAGGGCAGAGAATAAGCAGCTGGCAGACACCTCTGGGGAAGCATTGGGTCTAAGAGGTAAAATGCAACCTGTTGGATTCTTGTATTGTCTAGAGACCTCCATAGAATGTTAAACAGATCATTGATATCAGCGGGATCTGCCATGTGTAATTGAATGTCTGTATCTGTCTGTCTGCTATATTAGCCTATGCAGTATAGTTTTCCAGACTTCTTCCCATAAAACCGGGAGTTATGACCACTTAGTCTTTACGTCATTTCAGGAAAGGAAGAGCAGACTGGCTTTATAGTCCTATTAATTCTATGTTCCATACATTGGCTACAGTGCCACCCTATGGCAGATAGCCAGGCTCTACTGCAATGGTCATTTATGATCCACAGAAGACATTTTTATAGTACATTTGCATAATGTGTATAATATCCTGGGTTGAGAATAGACTTTGCAGGTCTGGATGGTGGTATATGTAAGTATTCAGGGTTTGGGTATGTTGAGGGTGACAAGTGCAGACTAGAAGAATCACATTTTCTCTTTGTACTTCAGAGTATAAAGGCATTTTTCAATTTGCAGGGTGGGATTGTATGAGATATAAAAGGATATTGAGGGCACATTTATAAGGGTGTGTCCTGCTTTATTGTAGCATTTTCCTCTATGTGAAAAGACTAGTCTTCATCTCCACTAAATGTTGGCTATTGTAGTGTCTTTACTACTTGGGGATGTAACTTTACAAGGTATCCACAAATTTGACATGGGTCACAAATTCAGGGAATAATGGATATGTTGACCATGTAACACTGGTCAGTCTGGAGAGATAAACTCCATTTTATTTTTTGTATAGGAGATGGGCACCCAAAGATAAAATAGAGAGGGTACTGGATCTGACGGCAGGGTGCTAACAAGCCACTCTACCTCGGCCATGCCGTTTAGACATTGGCCCCCTTACTATGGTATTACGATTTGTCTACCGCCCAAGAGATGGTCTGGAGATTGTCTTTTAGGACCTGGTCTGGTTCATAGTGATCTTATAACTAATCCCATGTTTTATTCCATGGTAGACTGGTAAATTAAAAATGTCCACACAACATGTAAAGAACCACCGTGGCTGCACAAATCAGAGGCAGACTATGAGTTAAGATGGTGGCAGGCTATTATTCTTGTGCTGACAAATAGGAATACCATAGTAGTTCCCTCTAACTGACATGAAATTGATTATATTCTAAGGAGATGACTACTTGTCTGATGCCACCTTAGTATGTATCTGTCATTTGTACCCAAATCTTTCCATGCTGTTCTGTAATAATCTATTTTTGTTCTTCTTCCAGTCTTCTGCAGGGTCTACATGCCTGACCATTCCTATGTTACCATTCGGAGTCGTCTTTCTGCTTCGGTTTCTGACATCCTCAGCTCTGTTTCAGAGAAACTGCAGTATTCAGAAGAACAAGGACAGAGAGAAGAGCCTCTTATCTTGGTTGCCGTCACCAGTGCTGGTGGTGAGTTGTACTGTACTGGCTTTGGGTTGAAAGGACTGCTGTCATCAGGGCTGGTGCTGAGTTGTGATGTCCTGACTTTGGGTTAGTAGGATTGCTGTCACCAGGTCTGGTGGTGAATTGTGTTGTGCTGACTTTGGTGCTGAGTTGTCGTGTTCTGGCTTTGGGTTGAAAGGACTGGTGTCACCAGTGCTGGTGGTGGTGAGTTGTGATGTTCTGACTTTGGATTGGCAGGATTGCTGTCACCAGGGCTGGTGGTGAGTTGTTGTGCAGTGCTGCCTTTGGGGTTGGTAGGATTGCTGTCACCAGTGGTGGTGGAATTAGAGATGAGCGAACACTGTTTGGATCAGCCGATCCGAACAGCACGCACCCATAGAAATGAATGGAAGCACCTGTGACGCTGACTTTGCCGGTGGCCGGCCGGCGTCACAGGTGCTTCCATTCATTTCTATGGGTGCGTGCTGTTTGGATCGGCTGATCCGAACAGTGTTTGCTCATCTCTAGGGTGGTGAGTCGTGATGTGCTGACTTTGGGTTGGAAGGATTGCTGTCACCAGGGCTGGTGGTGAGTTCTGCTGTGCTGCCTTTTCGGTTTGTAGGATTGTTGTCACCAGTGGTGGTGGTGAGTTGTGATGTTCTGGCTTTGGGTTGGCAGGATTGCTGTCACCAGGGCTGGTGGTGAGTTGTGCTGTGCTGGCTTTAGGGTTTGTAGGATTGTTGTCACCAGTGGTGGTGGTGGTGAGCTGTGATGTTCTGGCTTTGGGATTGGCAGGATTCCTGTATGTGAAAGGTAAACTTTCAATGTTCTTTAATTCTATCTTTTTAGCCACCAAGAGTGGCGTGTAGGTGGCACACATGATAATATGTATTGGCTCTTGGGATGCCAGGGTAGCATTTTGGGTAAATGTTGGAGACTTAAAGATTCTTTACAATAAACTGCATATACTATAGTCTCATCTTTTTAGATTTAAATGTATTTCTAATGGCAATTTTAATAAGTAAAATGTAGTATGAGTAAGTAAGCGGAGGGATAATAATGGGGGTTGGGATCATCTCTGGAGTAGGAGTCTGTCGCTTCTAGTGAGATCTTGTCACTATACATGCACGTGATTGAATGTGTGTGTGGAGTGATAGGAGGGAGGGGTTGTCACAGCGTGATCATGCATGTTTGGAGCTCGGCGCTGCCTGGGTATATGCGTGTGTGTGTGTGTGTGTGTGTGTGTGTGTGCGTGCTGTGGAGGCGGAGGGAGGGAGTGCTGCTAGAGCCTCAGTATCTAAGGGGAAACCTGTCAATGCTTGTGAACGTCAATGTGTCACAGAGAGTTGAAGGGGCTGCCAGAGTATGTCTTTGTGCTCTTCTTTTGTAGAATAAGGGGAGGGTAACTCTTTTTGTATATAAGGGAGAGGTAACTGCTATAACATTTATTAAATAACCTGTACTTAGCAGGTCACGTGTAATCCCAACACCTACATGCTAAAATTATGGTATGCTTAGCTGTTAACCATAGCCTATCTCCATCCTCCCTCTGTCAAAGTGACAAGCAGAGCAGTTAAATCTCTACCTGTAGACACTGCCCAAATTGTATCCTCAAACTGCAAGTCAACCCTAAGGGTGCATTCACACAGGACATTATTGCTATATTTTATTACAGCTGAACTACATGCATTGATAATTACAAGAATGCCATGTCGAGATATACCGTGCACTCTACAATTAAATATATGGCTATACCACCATGAAGTAAAACAGTATTAACAAGCTGCACTGCGGAGCTTCTTGGCGTTCTCCATTACCATGCTATTACGAATTATAGAGCGAATCCTCTGTCCAGTATTGTACCTTGATTGCCACATTGTTCCTCCTGTCAGATGTGATGGATGTGCTTTTGGAAGGTTTGAACAAGGAGTCCTTCGGTCTCCATAAGGGCTTGTACCTTTAGAGTCGTCACCTACTGCTACATGTTATAGTAAGGACCAACTATATTCTGGCTGCTGCCTAGGAAACAGCACGGCTATAAAATTATTCTCACGGGAGTCTGCAAGACTGAAAGACTCCCTGGTGAATAATTACAATGGGCAAAGCTGTTTTGCACTGGAGTTTCTCTATATTAAGCATAGATAAAATCAATGTGTATTGTGTATTGGTGGAGGGGAGTTAGAGTTTTCTGTAGATCTCTTTACAATTACCTGCTCCAATTGTGGTGTTTTATGATGTGTTTGCCCATTGGCTACACTAGGCAAATATGTCAAATCCAAATGTGGACTTTTTATATGTGGAAATGTAAGCATAGTTTCCAAGTAGGAACCTTTATATAAGTAAAATAAGATTTGTTCCCACAGTCAAAGCAAAAACCACATGAGCCTGTGCAAATTCACGCTGAATGGTGTACGCCATAGGTTGCTTCAGGTCATATTGTATGACTGCTATTTTTTTAACACTACCTCCCGAAACTGCATTGCTTATAACCTCCTTTCCCCTCCTTGTACAATGGAAGGAGCTCAGTTTGTTGCAAAACATCTTGGTTCCACATAAGCCACTACCTAAAAACGTAGAGATGTCCTGTCTCTTGCTGTAAGAAACTATTCATGGACCCCATAATGTACAGGTCTTCAACCTGTGATCCTTCAGTGGTGGAAAAACTACTATTCTCAACAGGGAGTTGGTGGGAGTTGTAGATTCACAACAGTAGGAGAGCCACAAGTTAGAGACGACTGCCATCATGGGTGCTCTACTTGATGTATGGATTCTCTCCTTGGTATATCTTCTTCAGAAATATTTCTGTAGATTTCCAATAGCTCAGAGAAACATGTCCCCAGAAAACAGATCATTTTAAGATAAGAAGTTTACACAACTTTCAGAATGAGAAGTAATCGAAATGTGTACAATTGGTAATGTGCGTATTGTGTCGTCCACCATTGAACTGAAGAACTGGTGTCTGTGGCTCACCCTCTGCTTAGTCCTTTACTCTCTCTTCTCAGACAAGGTTCTCCTGAAGCCGGATGATGGTTGCATCTTTACTACTCTGGGTATAAACAGCCACTTATTTGCCTGCAATCGAGAGGAGTTGCGATCTTTGGTAAGAACAATTTTCACTACTCCACACGTTGCGTTATTTGGCATTGGCCCAGTTACTGTAGATTTGTCACATAATAAAGATTGGGCGTATACTGACATAAGTTATGATAATTTGGCTTGGTAGCATGTCTTGGAACATGTTATGTAATATACTAATGTACTAAATGATTTCATCTTTATATTCTTTACAAGTGACAGAAAGGCAAAGATGACCTGAAAGATCCAAGACCTTAGAAATCTTTAAGTCTTTCAAATCTGCAAAAGTTTTTTGATTAAAAGAGGAAACCAAATCATATCAATATTTGGTGTGACCACTAGAGTTGAGCGAGTACTATTCAAAACGGCCGTTTCGAATAGCACGCACCCATAGGAATGAATGGAAGTGGCCGGCACGCAGACTTTGCCGGCGACTTAACCCTATGCGTGCCGGCTACGTCCATTCATTCCTATGGGCGCGTGCTATTCGAAACTGGAGTTTCGAATAGTACTCGCTCATCTCTAGTGACCACCCTTTGGCTTTAAAACATCAGTTTCTCTCGGTACACTTGCAGATAGTTTTTGAAGGAATTTGATCTGGAGGTTGTTCCAGACATCTTGGAGAACCAAGCACAGATCCTTCTGTCACTTCAAGTAACCCAAGACAGACTGGATGATGTTGAGCATAGGGCTCTGTGAGGGCCATATCATCACTTCTAGGACTCTTCGTACAAAGGACGCTCATACCAAATGCTGATTTGATTTAGATTTCTCTGTTGTTAATTCACTTCATTTTTTTTTAAAGCATTCTTAGTTTACAGCATTTTTTCCCACACCTGCTTAAAACTTGTGCACGGTATAGTATATACAATATAGGCTTGAACATAAATTGATGCTGCAAATCTTATACGGCATCTGAACAAGAATCGGTCAAGTGATTCTGTTGTTAAGACAAAACAAAGTAGGTATGGAAGAATCATCCAGCAACGAAACCAAGAAATGAAATCTATTCCTTCTTTATTTCATGTTCGCATTAAAATATAACAAAAATAAATAAAACACGCAGTCTACAAGGAAAAGAAAGCTTGCGTCAGACTGACGCGTTTCGGATATCTCTATCCTTTCTCAAAGTCAGACTTTGAGAAAGGATAGAGATATCCGAAACGCGTCAGTCTGACGCAAGCTTTCTTTTCCTTGTAGACTGCGTGTTTTATTTATTTTTGTTATATTTTAATGCGAACATGAAATAAAGAAGGAATAGATTTCATTTCTTGGTTTCGTTGCTGGATGATTCTTCCATACCTACTTTGTTATCCAACTCCGCACCGAGGGAGTTTTTCATCCGGGCAAGTTCGCAGATGTGTGGTGGACATTGGACTCAAAGGAATCACTGAAAGGCTACTGCAGGAGGGCTGAGTATAATTTTCCCATTTTTCCCTTTTTCCTATTTATGATATAGTTAAGACAAAACATGTTAAAATTCCTTCCTCCTTAAGGTTCCTTTACCAGAAGAGGTTCAGTTGCCACCCGAGGATTCTCATATTCATCGGATTGAGGCAGAAGATCTTGCCAATCACCTTAGTGCTTTTCACTGGGAGCTCTTTAGCTGTGTACATGAGGTGAGCCATTTTCCCTTATGTAATTCATGTAATTACGGGCCAACTCTGTGACCCAATGGGTGTTACAACATCTCCAAAAGAATGTGCAGAAGCAGCATTGTCACCCATGGGCTGTGTCTTTAGTCACTAACCCAAGCATACTCTGCTTACTGCTTAGCTAATTCCTAGGGCGGTATTCATTAAAGCTTCTGAAAGATGATGCCAAGTATATAGCCATTGTTTCTCCAGAATGTTATTTCAGTTATGGCTTCTGAAGTTTACGTTATTAGTGGTGAACGAGTAGCATTCGATTGAATACCTCGCCGGCATAGGTATGCGTGTAATCGGCTGAACACCAAGGGGTTAAACGCATTGAATATTCGAAGCGTTTAACCCCTTGGTGTTTGGCCAATTACATGCATACCTATGCCGGCAAGGTATTCGATCGAATACTACTCGCTCATCACTATACGTTATCTTTTTTCCTACCTACTTTGTGCCATTTAGAATAGTGGTATATTTTATGTGGCAGAGGGATTTTGGGGCCTTTTCAGATCCCCCTATAGATACGCCCATGGTTTTCGTGTCTTTCACTATTTCTCTTGTCTTTTCTTCTTACCCGAGTGATTTTGGTCTCTTTTCCAGACACAAGCAGTGTCAGTTTACAATGAAGTCTATGGAGAGGGAATGGGGAGGAGGGATAGAAGAGAGACAGGGATATGAGGCCACCTTCAGTATTAAATAAAGAGTCACTTCTGTAACGAGAAATAATTCCTGGTAACCCAGCTGTGTTGTCAAAGGAAACTGTCTCTCTGCTTTGAAGAGCTCTCCATTTCTTCCGCTCTTTCTCTAGACTTCTATTGTACAGATTTGATCAGTAGTGGGAGTGAAGAAACAGACACTTATATTTAATATATTACAAAGATTGCCATCTTCACCTGCTTTATGGCTTCATTGAAAAAAAAAAAGTTTGGCTATGCTTTAAGTTCCTTAATGGAGTGTCTTCAATTACTTTGCTACTGTTGCTGGTGGTCAAAGTATTTTTTAGTATCAAAATAGTACAGAGAGTTTAGAAGCTCTGAGACACCCTCATTGCACCTGAACCTCTTTTCTATTTTTATTAAAACAGCTTTTTCAAGAAAAAAGGTTTACCTGTAGGACTATGTAAAGCTCAGCATAATGTCCCCTGCAGTGCACTGTGGCCGGTTTGATATTGACTTTCCTGGTGACAGAATTCCTATAAGGATCAATATCAGATGGATCTGACTCAGCATCCCCGCTGATTAGCTATTTCAGGAGTTGCGCTGCTCAGCCCTGCACTGTAGCCTCCTCATTGCTTACCCTGGCCTGTCTACCTGCACAAAGTCAAAAAAGAAGCAGCGGTGCAACTTCATCCAATCCTCTGAACAGGACAAAGCTGCGATACCCTGCAATGCCAATACCATATAGATGGTGTGCAGGTAAATGGACCAGTGTGAACAATGAAGAGGCCATAGCATTTGGCAGAACACCACATTCAATAGAAGACACAGTCTAAGACCAGGATCATGCCATTTTTGGAAGAAGGCAGCCATGTTTTGGTGAAGTCATACAATCTCTTTAAAGAGCTACTGGACAAGATAATACATGTAGAGGAATACTGATATATGATATTTTCAATACTCTAAAAATCATTCCCATGGTTTCAGATATCTCAGGTCCTACAAAGGCAAGCATTCCAATATGGAAAGTAAACCAGGCTGAATTAGGGGACATGCTCCCATCTATGGCCAGCCGTTATACCAGAGAATATAGCGGTATCATTCATATATGGATTATATAAGCAGTTGAGGAGTACGTAGACCATTAGATCTTAATGTTATATTCACTTGATATACCCTAATTTCTCATAGACCCCACCTCTGGGACCTGCATCTTTCTACAGAATCTATCTCTTGGTGAAATGGCCAGAGATGGAACCCATTTCTATCATTTCTGGATTTAAGATCAGATTACCTCTTTAACGTAACAGCTAGCAAAAGTGCAGGTCACATGAAGGTAAGGCAGTGGGTTTCCTCCCAATGTGAATCTGTCTAAAAAAAAACAATGGATAAGTAAAAAAAATGGACACAACTGGTTACTAGAGATGAGCGAGTACTGTTCGGATCAGCCGATCCGAACAGCACGCTCCATAGAAATGAATGGATGCACCTGGTACTTCCGCTTTGACGGCGGCCGGCCGCTTAACCCCCCGCGTGCCGGCTATGTCCATTCATTTCTATGCGAGCGTGCTGTTCGGATCGGCTGATCCGAACAGTACTCGCTCATCTCTACTGGTTACCCAACGCATACCATAATCCATCATTTTTGACAAATCCGGCAACGGTTATCCATCAAATACATGTCCGTTTGTGTCCAATTTTGGTGGATCCGTTTTTTTTTTAACCCCTCGTCTTTGTTTTTCATTTTGACCGTGCGCAAAGAAGAATGAAGATGGAAAAACAAATTGAAAAATGGACATAGATTAGCAACAGCCTTCCATAGACTTCAGTGTTAAAAAAGACGGATTCATTGCTGTCCATCATGTATCCTTATTTTTTGGACAGAGCAAAAGTGCTGCAAGTCCGACTTTTTCTCTCTGTTCAAGAGCAGATACGTGGCAGAATTGGTATAAAGGGACCCTGCGGAACGTTCTAAAAAACCATTGAGATCGAACAACCCGTTCTAATCAGTTTTTATGTTCTTTTCAATGCATTACAGAAACTTATTAGGTGCGGAGACACCAACACAGATGTGAACCCAGTCTGAGTTTGACAATGAGGCAGGTGAACCTCAGACATGGGGAGTTATGTGCAAAACAGGCCCATGGGCAGGGGGGAATCCAGGGAACAACACACTTATGACATAGGGAGTGGCTGTGCTAATACGGTAATCTGGCTGCAAGTTGAAAAAGGAATGACTGGTTTGCGGTTGATATATTCTCGTGACAAGTCAAGTCTATTATTGCCTCAGGAACCATATCTTTACCTGTCAAATCCTGTGCAGAACTGAATACAGTGCCGGGTTATTTTAGGGTGAGCGTTTGTCTGACAAAACACACAGTACAATCTATAAATCTTTCACAACACAAACAAATTGCTACAGCGGCCTACAGTAGATATAAGGTATGTCTGACCTCACACACTATCTGTATACAGAGGTCAAAGAAGCACTTAATCATTTACAGGGGGTACCTTATTCCTCATTATACACACTTCAGTGGGGAGAGTCCACTCGCTCAGTGGATAGCATTAACCATTTCTTCCAAATGATGTTCTGCAGCAGCTGAAGAATGCATTACATGAAATAATGCACACCCTTAAAATAAATTATGAAGAGAATTAGAAGTCATCTCGGATTTCCCTGACCTGATTAAAATGTTTCTGCCTCATAGGTCAGAACTAGAGATGAGCAAGTAGTATTCGATTGAGTAGGTATTCGATAGAATATTATGGTATTCGAAATACTTGTACTTGTTCGAATACTACTGGCTAGTCACAGTAAAGATTCGATTCAGAACCAGGGTTGATTGGCCAAATCTCCACTGTGGTCCGATCTTAGACTCCGCCTCATCACAGACGAGCCTCCAACAGAACCAGCGTTGATTGGCCGAATGCTGTATACTGTATAGCATTTGGCCAATCAACACTGGTCAATGCATTCCTATGAGAAAAAGTCAACTCCCGCATAACCGCAAGCTGCCAGCTCTCCCGACTAGCAAGGACGAGCCTGCTGCAGAACCAGCGTTGATTTGCTGAATGCTATAGAGCAGGTTAGACCTGGTTCACATCTGCGTTCAGTATTCCATTCGGGGAGTACGCTTGGGGTTCCTACAAACAGAATACTGAACACATTGACAAGCGGTGAGCAATGAAAGCACATGGATCCCATAGACTATAATGGGGTCAATGTGTTTTCCGTGCGGTGTCCACTTGGAACATGTGGAGAGAAAAGTGTGGAGTTATTTCATGAACTACTTTCCTGTCTGCATGACTTGTGCAGACACCGCGTGGAAAACACATGGACCCCATTATAGTCTATTATAGGGTCCATGTGCTGTCATTGCTCACCACTTGTTAATGCGTTCGGTATTCCGTTTGCAGGGTCCCCAAGCGTACTCCGCGAATGGAATACCGAACGCAGATGTGAACCATGTCTTAGCCAGAGGTGCAACTTAAAGTTCCTGGCCCCAATACAAAATCTGTGAACATGCCCCTATCAACCTTGTGTTACTTAAAGCAAAGGAATATTTTATGTGGCAGAGAGACAAGTGCACTTCTATATAATGCAGATACAATGGGGAAAATTTATTAAGACTGTTTTTTCATACGTCATTCTTAATTTATTCCCTAACAGGCGCAAGACATGACAGAATCGCTAACAGGGTGCGCCTGAACTCAAATCTATGCCAGTCAGAGACTGGCATAGATTTGTCCTATAACGCAAGTCAGTTTTCTAATCAGTTCTAGTAAATTTTACAGACCAGAGTGTCCCAGCCCAACTCCATCTTCTAAAAAAAAGTGAGCAAGGAACAATTACTGAGAGATGACTATGCACCAAAAATGGGCCAAGTTGAAGCATTTTTGGCCACTTTCTAAGAGCAACAGAGCTAGTAAATCTGGGTGAATGTATCCCCCTATATCTATACCTGCATTCAACTTTGGTGGTCAAAAGCCATATTTATCTAAAGGGGAGAATTGGACCAGTCCGGATGAATCACTGCGCTCGATCACCATTAAAACTTTTCTTTTATTTCAGAATAGGTAAACACAACGCGTTTCGGGCTTGCGCCCTTTTTCAAGTGTATGTACTGGGGAGTTTTTGGCTGCGCGGTGTCTGGGGTGACCTCCTGGCGCTGCAGGGTTGTCCTGTCGTGGGTATTGGTGCACACCTTCTGACTTGCACATGCGCACCAATACCCACGACAGGACAACCCTGCAGCGCCAGGATGCCACCCCAGACACCGCGCAGCCAAAAACTCCCCAGTACATACACTTGAAAAAGGGCGCAAGCCCGAAACGCGTTGTGTTTACCTATTCTGAAATAAAAGAAAAGTTTTAATGGTGATCGAGCGCAGTGATTCATCCGGACTGGTCCAATTCTCCCATTTTTGCTGACACCTAGAGTGTACGTGAATCCTGCCGGCTCATCATCTGAGGCGAAACACCTCCCCTTACCGATGAGTGGTTCAAGAGCCTGCTAAACAGTTGTATATACAACCCCCCGAAGGTGAGAAGCTCTCTTACCAATCTAATCCACTTGTCCTACGGTACTTACCTATGCAGCTCGGTGCTGTTTTTCATTATTTTATCTGCATATTTATCTAAAGGGATTCCATCATTAGAATCCATTTTTCAGTTAATATCACGTTAGAATAGCTTTAAGAAAGGCTATTCGACCCCTACCTTTATATTTCTGCTCCGGTCCACCATTCTGTTGTTATACTGGTTTTTCCCAATATGCAAATGGTTCTCCAGGTAGTGTCCTCTGTGCTGCCTGAAGACTGTCCAGTGACGCCTCCGCCTTCTACAGCCTGGCCTCTCCGCCGCATCCTTCGTGTAGTCTTCCTCCAACGAGCCTGCGTTCGAAATCTAAATTACACACATACGCAGTCAACTCTGCCATCGGGCTTCAGGCAGAGCCGACTGCACAGGTCTATTCAGCCACTTTACTGTGGCTGCTTACCGAAACAGCACGCTCGTATAAGCAGTCACAGTAAAATGGCTGAACAGACACGCAATCCGCTCTGCTTGAAGCCCGATGGCAGGGCCAACTGCGCAAGTATGGAATTTAGATTCCGAATGCAGGCTTTCCGGAAGAAGATTTCACAAAGCACGCGGCGGAGAGGCACAGCTGTAGAAGATGGAGGTGTCGCTGGAGAGTCTTCAGGCAGCACAGATGACGCCCCCTGTGCTTTCTGGAGACTCATTTGCATACCGGGAGAAAACAGTATATCAACGGAACGGCGGTGCGGAGCAGAAATATATAGGTAGGGGACGAATAGCTTTTCTTAAGGCTATTCCAACGTGATATTACCTGAAAAAGGGATTCTAATGTACCGTAATCATCAAACCACAAACGTGCAGATATTTTCCTGTAGTTATACTAATGGTATTTTATTATACCATCTACATTGGCATTTGTCTGGATATAATATTACCAGTATTTATGGCCATAACTGACGGCTAAAATGACGAGCCACACAGGGTGATGAGCCAGATTTTGATCCCAAGCTACTGACTGGGGACCACAGACTTATAGTATAGTTCACAAGGCTTTCCCGTACAATACACCTGCCTTTCCAACCAGATGGCACCCAGTGTCAGCCATAACCCCCTAGTTGTAATTAATACCCACAACCCACAGGTTCCCTTGGTGCTCTATGGTTTCTGATGTCAAAACAAGGTGATTCTACATTATTTATAGGCACATTAGTGTGATATATATACATGCTGCTGGTATTCTTGGTGCAGGGCTATAGGACTTTGGAGAAGCTGGATGGCAACTATTGTAGGAGCTGCAAATTCATCCATGTTGGTTGTCGCCTATTTTCTCCAGAAAAAAATGACATAAATAACAGCAGGAAAACAGCCTGAGCTACTAATAAAAGCTTCTTGTGTCCCCAGGTCTCACTCACTGATAATATATTAGTATAAGGGGATTGTGGAGATGGAATGAAGAGAACAGGAGCAGACTTGTATGAAATATAATAAGCCTGCATGTAATGTGGCAAGGTGTCTCTTCTGTGTTGGTGCAGTGAGATGTGTATATGCCCTGATAATGTCACAAAAGGTTCACCCAGCGCTGTTATGGTGCCGTGGTCGCTGGCATTGTATTAAATGGAAGAGATCTTACAAACGCTGCGAAAGAGCAAAGATGGGACACGTTCACACACGGCATTTAGCTTTCCTTATTAAATAAGCCTGGTCGTGTGGTTATTGAGTCTTCATGGCCTCAAGGAGGATGGTTTATTGAAGTCATCTTGCACGCTGATCTATCTTCCCATGAAAACGCCAATACTCATGGACATTTGCTGCTGTAACCACACAAAGCTCTGATCACTGGTCCATTTTACTATCCCATTCTCTGTATACTGTATATTCCATATATACTGGGCACATGCAGATAATGGGGCTTGGTGACAGTTTTGCAGATTATAGAGCTTGTGTCTATGTAAAGCAGTAGCCCAACAAAGGGGCTATTAGAAATGAAAGAGATCGTTCAGTAAGTGGCTCCATTAAGACCTGATTTAGAAATTGCTATAAAATAGCAATTCTATTCAATATTTTCCAAGGTTCTGTTCACATTTACAGCAAGTTACAGCTATTGACTGATCCTTTTTATTTGGGGGGGGGCAACCAAGCAGCCTTTTTGTTTTTTGTAACATGCAGCACTTCCTTCCTACAAAAACGGCGAATGGTAATGCAGAGTTTCCAGGAGAAATGACAGAGGGATGATACAATGCAGTACCTGTACTTTGCTGACTGTTGTTAGGGTATGTTCACACTGAGTTTTTTGCAGACGGATTTTGACGCAGAATCCACCTCAAAATCCGCCTGCTAAAACGTCTCCCATTCATTTCAATGGGAGCCCCTCGCTTTTTTTTCCCGCAAGCGATTTTTTTTCAGCTAGAGGGACAAAAAAGTGGCACACCCTATCTTCCCACGGATTCTGTGGCTGAGTCAGCCACAGCGTCCGCAGCTCAGGACTCGTAGAGAACACTCTTATACCATATGTAAAGTCAAATGGTCTAATGGTATTTTATTGGGAATTGATATCTAGGTAACTCTTTAATAGAGATGAGCGAACAGTAAAATGTTCGAGGTTCGATATTCGTTTCATGTAGCCCTCAATATTCGACTACTCGAATCGAATATCGAACCCTATTATAGTCTATGGGGGGAAAATGCTCGTTTCAGGGGTAGGCAACATTCGATCAAATTACACTTACCAAGTCCACGAGTGAGGGTCGGGCTGGATCCTCCGAGAAGTCTTCTCCTTGCAGCGTCACCGCGGCATCTTCCGGCTCTGAATTCACTCTGCCAGGCATCGGGCCTGGGCAGAGTCGACTGCGCATGCCCGCACTACAAGCAGACATGCGCAGTCGGCTCTGCCTAGGCCCGATGCCTGGGAGAGTGAATTCAGAGCCGGAAGACGCCGCGGGGAAGCTGCACGGAGAAGACTTCTAAAGGTAGGAGAAGAACCAGCGTTGATTGGCCGACTGTATAGCATTCGGCCAATCAATGCTGGTTCTGCATCGAACTTTTCCATTTGAATAGCGAGTGGTACTCGATCGAGTACGAGTATTTCGAATACCGTAGTAGTCGATCGAATACCTACTCAATCGAGTACTACTCGCTCATCTCTACTCTTTAACATAATATGTAAAGTGGCTACAAAAGAAAAGTTCACTTTTATTGGAATCAAATAAAAAAAAAGTCTAGATTCTGATATTCCTATAAGACGCCTTCAATAGCTGATGAAAGTGTAGTGTTACAATGTGATAGAAAGTTGTGACTTTCACATTGCAGTGGTAAAATGTGTTATCGCAGCTAAACCCCATTTTCACACTGTCTGATAATATATTCACAATATATCACAGTTCTCCAAGACTTCAAAGATTTGTAGGGGAGGGCAATGCTTTTCAGGTGTGGGAACCTTATACTTACGCTGTGGTGGTTTTTCAGCTGTGTTAGACCTCGTAAACATGGGCATAACACAGCTTTGCAATGGGTTTGACAAAATTGTAATATAACACCCATAACAGTACAGTATATGGGGTCTTACAAATACCTCTGTATGGCTCCAGTTTCATACAGAGGTCCTCTTTATATCTCCATACAGCCTCTAACATGTGGTTCTGGATCCGATCAAATTTATTTTGGCTAAAACTAATGGTTCACCTTTTAGGTTCTGCTAACCTTTACTAAATATAGCTAAACTTTTGGGCACCTTTTGATTTTCTAGCAGTTTTTGTGTCATTAATATATATTGTCATATATTTTATTAATAAAATTTGTCTCCTTTCTGTGAAATCCTTTATTTTTTTTTTTAACTCTTTCCCTTGTTTCTCTATTGAGAGGTGTCACCTGCTTCTCACTGTGTACTGACTTGGTGTGAGATGTGATCTCTGGGAACCTAATGATATAGAGAATAAATCCACGCTGTTCTCTTTGTATTCTCGGGCTTGGTGGGGCTCTGACCCCTACCAGTACTAATGTCGTCCCACATTCCAGTGATATACCATCAGCGTACGAGATGTGACTACCCCTATAGATCCTTAAAGGGATTTTCCAGGAAAAAAAATGTAAAAAGGTCTGCTAGTGCTATCAATTCGATAATAAGTGCACCCAAATACCTTTAGCAGTGTTTTGAGGGATTTCTGGCTTTCTCTGGGAGCTCCTGGCATCTTCTGCATTTGTTTACATGGGTAGCTTCCTGCTGTCTTAGCCTACAACTACCATGATGCATTGCAGTTGACTCAGGTTCTCCCTCTCACTTCATCCCTCATAACCCCCCCCTCCCGTTTCCGTAGGTTACCTGCGGACTACTAGCTCTACCTACCTACCTAGCTTACTAACTCAGTCCCCCAACCCCCTCCCCACCCGATCATACTTACCTGTCTTCTCGTCCTGGAGATGACTTCGTTGGTGTCACTGTACCCTCTTCTGCCTGTGCCTGAGAGCTGGGGCTGCAGTCTGTGCAGAATTCTGCCAGAAGTGCAGAGAAGCAGTGGACCTCCCATGTAAGCGCAATAGAACGGCTCCATAGTGCATGCGTGGGAGGCTGCTGCTTCTCTTTGCTTTTGCCGGCTATTGCGCAGGTGCCAGCTTCAGTTCCCTTGTGAAGGAATTGACGCCCAGCAGAAGAAGAGGATGTGAACATTGGTGAGTATGATGCTGGGGGGGAGGAGTACTGGTGTCCTCCCATCTTGGGAAACAGCAAAATGGAACGCCACCAGGAAATCAGAAAATGTGCATGGGGAAGTCACATGATCGCCTCAGCCATATGGGTAAATATACATTTTTATTTTTAAAGGGAGTAAATTAAGTTAGGCAGGAGAAAGGGGTTTAGCTTAGTGTTAAAGTTTTAGTTGTATATGTGTATAGGCTTGTGTGTATATATAGGCTCTTGTATGTGATGAAGAGAAAATGGAGGTGGGGAATGTTGGTTCAAACAGTTATATCTCCGGTATTATAAAACATAGAAACTTGCTTTTGGTGCCATATGTCAGAGGAGATTCTCATTTTAGTAACCCTTATATGGGGCACACAGGGGTTAATGTGAGGGACATGATAGGGTTAATTGATAATAATGTGAGGCACATGGAGTTACTGAAACTAAATTAATCACCCCAAATGCCTGACATTAATAGGCATACAGTAGTAACCCCAGCATGTACCTGTCATTTTTTATTTTCACTTTGCTGACCTCTCCACTGCTCCTTCTGTTGTCTGCAGGCTGTAATGTCAGGATTTCGCAAGGTCCATCTTCTGTATAGGGATAAGCTCCGCCTCCTGGGCTCTCCTCACCCTCTCATTGGTGGGCAGCCAGAGAAGGGGGGGGGGGGTGTGAAGCCTCCTGAGAGCGCTGAGTGGAGCTTCCTGCTGTTAGCTGTTGCTGCAGCTACACACAGTGTCCTTCCATCATATACTTTACCTATATTAATAGGGAAAGTATTCCATCGCCAGGGGGCCCCTGCAATTGCCCAGTTTGCCCCCCTTCGATCACCGGCCCTGACTATATCCACCTTCCCTGAACACCTCTGTGATTTGTTCAGTTCCTGGACAACCCATTTAGTGATTGTTCAGCCATCACCCTACTTCTGTTTAATTTGTATGGTAACCTTTAGACGAGCTAGACCCTCTGGGATAAAATTAAGCTTTAAAGGGGCTCTATCAGCAAAATCATACTGATAGAGCCCCACATATGCGTGAATAGCCTTTAAAAAGGCTATTCAGGCACCGTAAATGTTATATTAAACTACCCCCAGTTTTAAAATAATAGCCTAAAAAAGAATGTGATCTACTTACGCATCGTGCACAATGGGTGGGCATTCAGGGTGCGCTGTCTTCTTCATCCACGCCTCCTCTTCCTCCGATGTCCTCAGGTCCCGTCCTCCTCCAGCGCTCGCGAACTGACATTGATAAAAAAAAATGGCCTTGGCGCATGTACAGTAGCCGTAGTAGAAGCCGCATGCTACTGCGCATGCGCCCAGGCCATTTTTTTAGCAAATGTCAGTTCGCGAGCGCCGGATGAGGTGGCACTTCTGCAGGCATACAAATTATGATATGGAAAGTCAGGAGTATATTCCATATACTTCACTGGTGGTGCTCACAGCAAGTAAAAAAGTCCATATACAGTCCAGAAAATAGAAAAAGCTGGGCACTCACCGTTGGAAGAGTATAAAAATATTCCAAACCTTTATTTCTAACATCCATGTAAATTACAATACGGGAGTAGGCACGCCTGGGGGAGGCGTGCTCTCCTACACCAGGTGTAGCTCCTCCCGTATTGTAT
Organism: Leptodactylus fuscus; assembly: GCF_031893055.1. Taxonomy (NCBI): domain Eukaryota; kingdom Metazoa; phylum Chordata; class Amphibia; order Anura; family Leptodactylidae; genus Leptodactylus; species Leptodactylus fuscus. The sequence goes on along the minus strand of NC_134270.1, from coordinate 124,992,936 downwards.
TTTACATGGATGTTTGAAATAAAGGTTTGAAATATTTTTATACTCTTCCAACGGTGAGTGCCCAGCTTTTTCTATTTTCTGGACTAAAATGAAGCTTTGTTGTAAAGGTGCCCGTAAATCCAGAGTAGCGATCGGTCACCAGCTTTTCCTCCTGACTCAGCAGACACAATCCATTCAGCTGATTGTTTGTGTTCTCAGTGGAGAATATCGTAACCTGCTGCTAGGCAAATGGAAGAAACGAATGACCTTTAGTACTTTTTATGACAATTGCTAATACATTTGGCGGTTTTATTAGCTATGAGGTTACTGTTGAAGACGCTGGCATGGGGCAGAAGTGTTACTGAGTTACTTTGGCTCTTCACCCAACATTTTCTTTCTTTCATTGCTTAAGAAGTTAAGAAAACAACAAACATTCTCGACAATTAACTGTGCCTTATAATTTGTGGTTTAGCAGTGCATATAATTCTGAATTCCTGGAAGATGCTGGGAGGGGGCAACGGCAACTCAGCAGGTCAGAAAATGATTTAGTCAGACACCATATTGTTTCACAGCAGGGAGCGCCACAGTTATTTCAGTTTGTTGGATCTATAAAATAAAAAAATTTCTTACAAGTCACTAGTATGACCTTAAAAGATCCCGCTGCTACTGAGGTTACCTATTGCTGCCAAGAAGTAAAAGCCGTGACATTACCATGCGCCCAACTACTACTATGCTGTGTCCCTACATGTTCCTACCTAGAAAACTCTACTTCTGAACATCTCACAATGTAAATCAAAATTAAGGAAATTATCTTGTACTGATATTAATGTAAATTTCCTTCTGTGTTCACAATGAAAGCGAATTCTGGTTTCCTGTTGACTTTTGTCTTTCTGTATTCGGTTTTATGAACTATATTGTTATATTATGTTTTATTCTTTATACACATCCAAAGTTAAAGTTATTCAACCTTCCATTTTTAACCATGTCTATTTGTAAATTATCTTCATTTTCGTTTAAAAGCTGCTTTGACGCTATAAAAACCATTGTACATACCATATATATATACTGAATACCATGTAAGAGGTAGACGATTTTATCATGGAATGATCTTTTGTCTCCATAGCTGGAGTTTGTGGACTACGTGTTCCATGTGGAGCGAGGACGCAGGGAGACAGCAAATCTGGAGCTACTCTTACAAAGATGTAGTGAGGTTCAGCACTGGGTCAGTACTCAGACTCTGCTCTGTGAGGCGCCTGCAAGACGCACTCAACTTCTCAAGAAGTTCATCAAAACTGCAGCCATGTGAGTGTTTTGCCCTTTATCTTTTTGACTGAATACCTATCCATATTTACTAGAGATGAGCGAGTACTGTTCGGATCAGCCGATCCAAACAGCACGCTCGCATAGAAATGAATGGACATAGCCGGCACGCGGGGGGTTAAGCGGCCGGCCGCCGTCAAAGCGGAAGTAGCAGGTGCATCCATTCATTTCTATGGAGCGTACTGTTCGGATCGGCTGATCCGAACAGTACTCGCTTATCTCTAATATTTACCCTAAAGGGGTAACTTTCCCTGTTCTTCCTAGACATTATATCTGACTATTATCGTTAGAATTGCTGTCTGTAAGAATACTTGCAATTGTTGCTGGAAGCTCTTAAACTCCAGTGTACCAGGACCCACCACCTTACTACTGTTTTACCATATATGATAGCAGTATGGAAGTCATGAAGTATTCATGCATATAACCCCATATAAATACATTTTGCTTCTTGCTGTGGCACTTTATTCCACCTAAGGCCATATGGTAAGGGGCCACTCTAGAGCAGGCTGTGCCCCCACTCAGCGCCGCACCTCCCATGAGGCGACCTGAAGTGAGCACTTCAGGCGGCGCTATGGCAGGGCCCCAGGGAGGGCTGCATTTTTTCTTACCTAAGCCAGTCCAGGACAAGCTGTCCTGGACTGGCTTAGCACGGAGCGGTGGATTGGGGAGGCCACTGGAGCAGCGCTGCTCCGGCAGCCTCCCCTCACGCTCAGGCAGAGAGCAGGTATTCTCCGTGCCTGCTCTCTGCCTGCGAACGGCGCTAAGCCCCGCCCCTTCGCTAAGCCCTGCCCCCTCCGCTCCGCCATGCCCCCTCCTTCCGGGGAAGTGTGGGGGGGTGGCTTTCTGTCGTTCGCTTCGGGCGGCGAGAGGGGCAGGTTCACCCCTGCCCCCACTATCACTGTTCTATTAAAAGCTCTGTATTTTCTCATTCTCTGTATTTTATGACCTTCCCTTTTCATTATCTTTTTTACCTGGACTTTCCACAGTTGTAAACAGAACCAGGACCTCCTATCCTTTTTTGCTATAGTGATGGGCTTGGACAATGGTGCTGTGAGCCGCTTACGTGTTTCCTGGGAGGTAAGATGAGTTCCTTCGTCATATGATAGATACAATGCAATAAAAAATACTCCAAAAATCATAGTACAGGTCCCAAAGGCCCACCAAAAGCAGTATACATGACCTATGAAAAACATAATAGTGTAAAATCCATGCAGACTGCACTTGTGCTTGGACATTATAGGATTTTAAGACAGCGCTTGTGTGAATGCATTAGACTTGTATATGTAGCATGATGTTCTTTACACAAAACAGAGTAATGCTGGCCTAAAGGAGCTATCTGTCCCAACTATATAGGACTCTCATGATCAATGAGACTCTTCCTCTGCAGAGATAAAGGACATGGTGATCTGGCACTCAGATATTGATCCAGGCAACTGCCTCTCTCTATATCGCTTCAACGAAAGGGTCTGCTTACATTGGACTCTTGTTGTTTAGAAAAACTTTTTTTTTTTTTAACCCAGGAAAACCCTTTTGTGCTTCAAAGAGGACCTTTTATAACCTCCAAAAAACCCACTAATTTACATCAATTGATAGACACTGCTGCACTGATTCTGGCACAGTTGGGATTTTTTCTCTAGCCTACACTGTTCCCAAGCAGTTAGTTTTGGTGCCTGATATGCTGTTTAGGCTCTGCACTGTCAGGAGGACGGTGTCAGGCAGGAGCAGACATGGGGTGTGATTCTGAACTCTGACACTCGCTGCCTTTGATTGAAGCTCTGAATCATGCCATCTGGCTTAACACTGCCCTTCTGATATTACAAGGTCGGAATAGCCCATCAGGCACCAAAACTAACTGCATTTGTTGGTTGGGAATGATGGGGGCTAGTGAGAAAATTGCAACTGTGCTGGAATCAGTGGAGCAGTTCCTATTCACAAATGCTAAGAACTAGAATTGGTGGAGGTGGTGAAAGGTCCTCTTTAAACAGAAGAGAATGGCACCCTGCTGCTACTCTTGCTACTGAAGTAGGGTCGCAAGCTAGATAGCAATGAAGAAAGCAACTCAACATTCCAGATTTTTCAGAGCTCAATAATTTATTTTTATTCTCAATAGACAATCCAGAAGTTGATGTTTCAGTCTTATGACTTTCATGAGACACAATCGCTACTTAGAGAACATTGGAATCCTCATCGCCCGCTGCCAGTATTTTATGTAGTTTTGCCGCTTTACAATGTAGCACAGAAAATTCCACTGTCGCGTTGTATCTGATGAAGGTCATAAAGACCAAAATGTCATTTTGTGAATATGAATTATGAATAAATGAATTATTGAGCATTGAAAAATCTGGAGTGCAGAGTTTGTTACTTCATTGTCTTTTGGCTGTTAGATATGCTACCGAGCATAGGTTTCCATGAATGCAAGGGAAGAAATTACCTGTCCAGAAGAGAACAACATGCTCAGGAAATTATATGTAAGGCTCCTTAATAACACAGTGTATGTGATAGCACTAGACCTGAGAATATGTCCATCGTGATGATATGAGGTTCAATAAACACCAAAGTATATGAGTCTGTATACACAACATTGTACACAGTTGAAAGATTTTGTATGATAAATATGGATTAATAAATGTTATTTTTCTTTCCTAGAAATTACCTGGAAAGTTTAAGAATCTCTTTAGAAAGTTTGAAAATTTAACAGTAAGTTACAGCAAAGCTAAATATTATAAATGTGAAAGTTTGGATGTTTGTGTGTTTGGATGTTTGTTAGTCAATCATGCAAAAACGGATGAACGGATTTGAATAAAATTTGGCACATAGATAGATAGATTGTAACCTCGATTAAAACATAGGCTACTTTTTCTCCCAGTAAATGAAATGGCTTCACGACTGTTATGAATTTATATTCACACTATATTACACTGCTCTTGCAGCAGCTTTATCTCAGGTCCCAGGTCTGTTATCTCTCCGTGTAAACACACGCTAACCCTCAGTAGTTTCTCCTACATGCATTTGCATATTATCTGATCTGCTCCAGGCAGTGCTCACACATTGGATGGGAAAACACCTTTAATTCAAATTGGCAGTTTGCTACTTTTAAACATGCCGGGAAAAATAAAATCTAATTTGTAGCAAAATTCTAAAACAACGAGAGCTATGAAGGAAGCCAGAAGTCACAGAGTTCTCCTCAAGTGGAGCTGACGGGGATCATCAGCGTCAACAACACGCTCATTATATGGCGTCTCAGTGAGCTGCTGAGATGCCGGAACAATCAAGGGCACAGCGGGAGGAATGAGTTCAGTGGCAGGCCAGCTTGACAGCTGTGGAAACGCCGGAGCAGGCGGATCATCAACACCAACAACACACTCATTATATGGAGTCCCAGCGAGCTGCTGAGATGCCGGAGCAATCACAGGCACGGTGTGAGGAACAAGTTCAGCAGAAGGACAGCTTAAGAGCTGCCGAAAAGCAGGAGCAAGCAAGCCAACGACGGCAGCAATTTGCTGAATATAGGCGGATCATCAATGCCAACAACATGCAGATGAAGTCGCGGGCAGAGACACACACAAACGAAATACAAAATACACGAGTGCAAAACTGGGCAATTCTTATAGGGTCACTACACAAATAAAAAATAAATATACCTGTGCAAAGCCAGGACTTCTTGCATATATATATATATATATATATATATATATATATATATATATATATATATATTTAGCAAAAATATATGTGCATATTAACAAAAACAGTGGCACAAATTGACAAGGGGAAAATACCATCTTAAGTAAAACCTCTGACATTCATTTAGAATTCCTTTCTATGTTTTTTGTATTTGTTATATGTGGGGCTCGATTAAGATAAGACAATGCATCCAGATCTGTCCAAACTCCTGTCACCTGTATATTAATGGAGATGAGGGTTGGCATCCTAAGGCTAAGTTGACACGGGGTATTTTGGTCAGGATTTTGAGGAGGAATCCACCTCAAAATCCTGACCAAAAAAGCGTCTCTCATTGAAATCAATGGGAGACGGTCAGTTCTTTTTTCCAGGAGCCTTTTGTTCCGGCTCCCGGAAAAAAGAAGCAACAAGCTCATTCTTCAGGCCGATTCGCCTCACGACATCCACCTGAAGACACTCTTTCCTCCTGACTAGGCTCATTCATTTGGGCCTAATCCGGAGCGGAGTGCCATGACAGGATGCTGATGCACTGCGCCAGTATCCAGTCGCAGCTGCCAGTTTTTTGGACCGGAATCTGAGGCGGCCTCCGCGTCAAATTCCAGTCCAAAATACCCCATGTGAACTCAGCCTGAGTCTCCATTCACACGGAGGAAAATGGTGAAGAATTTGGTGTGGAATGACCCTTATTATACTGGAATACAGAAAAATAGCTAAGCAGGTGGTTTGGGCTTGTTACCCATTAACTTTAATAAAAAGCACCCGGCATAATGGATCCGTTATTTCCCATAAATTGCGCTAAATTCCTGAGAGTAAATGGAACATTTCTAAACTAATATTAATTTACTTGAATAATGATCTGTATTCCAATAATAGTCTTATGGCTTCTCCACAGGACCCCTGCAGGAATCATAAGTCATATCGTGAGATGGTATCTCGTATGCGACCCCCAGTAATCCCTTTTATCCCACTTATCTTGAAAGGTAAGTAGATAGGATCCGGGGTCCGTGTGTTTTTACTGCACCAGCTCTTGCAGTTGCGTTTGGTATTCTGTTTGGGGGGTCCTCATGCGGACTTCGCCAAACGTAATCCAAACGCTGATGTGAACCAGGGGTCAGTGTTGTAGTGAAGCTGACATTGCAGTTATCTATGTGACAGTAACGGATGAACAGATACATGGCGTTCTACCGTATTGCTGCATACCATATTGCTGTCTTATATTTGGACAAACACGGTAGCTGTCACTTCTGTCGTTCACTTTCCCTTTTTTTTTTCTTTTTTTTTTTACAGACCTTACATTTTTACACGAGGGAAGCAAAACATTCCTCGATGGACTTGTAAATGTGGAGAAAATGGTGAGCCCTTGCAAAGTAACTCGCTTTTGTTTGCTTTGATGTTACTACAAGAAATTCAATTATAGCACATATGGTTGAGATCTCTTCTATACGATCAATACATTCTGCAGCAGAATAATATTTGCTATCTAAATATCAGGACCCTCTGTGAGTCTTACCCTAAAAATATCCTAATGAAACAAGGTTTTCACTTGGAAAAATATTCACTAGAAGAAGTAACAGAACGTTTGTTTTAATGATACGGGGAGTTCGGGTTGTCATGGTGACTGTTCTCTCTTCACTTCACAGCACGCTATAGCAGAGAAAGTGAGGACTGTGCGGAAATACCGGAGCAGCCAAATGAGTAAGTGCATGAAGGGGCCTTGTTTAAGGTGTGAAATCATTTTGCACCTAAGTGTCTATAAGCTGTGTACACACCTAGTCCCAGTTTGCTGAGTATAGCAATTGGAATTGCAATGACTTTAGGCAGCTCTCCAGTCTCTGCTAGTGGACATCAGCTTGGCTCTGTACTAGGGTGAGGCGACTTTGCTTGAAAATGAAATCTCAATTTACTTATTTTCGTGAAAATATAAAAGAAATCGACTTGCATGAGGAGAATGAATTGGATATACTTTTAGGATGTGCCATACATGCTATATTAATTTTAAAAAAATGGGGTTCAATAAAGTAATAAAGTATACACATTCTGGGGCAACCGGGCATGTGGCTGTCAATATTATGGGCACAACTTGGCCAGCAAAAACCATGCCCTTATACAGCTATGTACTGCAGCTACTAGCAGTACATTTTCTCCCTGTCATCGTGTTGGAGCAAATTTGTTTTGCTGACTTTCAGCTTCTTTTCACCTCAGGCTCCGCTCTATCCCGTCACTATGAGGAGCCTTCTGCTGCCCAGGTCGGGGGCTCTGTTGACCTCTAACACTCAGAATGTTTGCAATGCTGCCAGGGAACGGATTAGCATTATGAAGCTCCAGAGCCCCATTACAAAATCTGTATAGTGGCCCCTACCTACAGTATCTTCTGCCATTTAGAATAGTTATTTTTTATGTTGCTTGAGGAACCATTGGGACCCCCTCGGTGCCCAGGGTCTGATAGTGACCGCTGCTCCAGCACGCCCTATAGCCGCACTGACTGGCACAGGTTACTAGGTTGACTGCCCCTGAAGTGTGGGTAGAGGGCCAGATCAGCTATGATCACTCCTGCCCACAGATGACAACATGGGAAACTTCTTCGCATTCCAGAAAAAAAGACATGTCTGCATCCATTTGTGTACATTTCTGCAGCAGAGAGGCTAGAATAGCAGCAGAATTTTGTCCTCTGAAGGTCCAGCTTACTCTGCCATCATCATGTACAGGAGCCAGCTCTGGGGACGGGGTTTTGGCAGCAGCACTTCTCTCTTGTACAGACAGAATCATGAGGCGTCCCAATGGCACCCAGCATTATCTTCTACTTAAAAGGGGTTTTTAGGCTAAAAAGAATTGATGATTTTTCCTAAACTCTAGGTTATCAACATCAGATCAGTGGGGGTCTGAAACCTGCACCCCCATTTATTAGTAGACGTCTCTTGTCTCCTTGACGTGGTTGAACGGAGTCACTGTAACTTAGCTCCCATTCTGATCTCCCCGACTCGGTGTCCACTTTCACATTTTGTGAATTTTGGTGCAGGGCTTGATAACTTTCCTCCATTGAGTGTCCCATGTTGACCCATATCCATCACCAATTATAATCTATTGGAGATCCAGAAATAGTATAATGTCCACTGCACTGGCCCCATTATCTGTATAACATAGCAGAGTGCATGTATGCAGAATATGTGGCTATGCATCAGAGTTCACGCATGAAGCTATGTATTGTACATTACACATAAGGACGTAAAAGGAAACAAAGAGCCACAATATGAACACCCAAGGACCCCCACTTGCCACCAATGCTATGGCCACATGAAAAAGTTACAAGTCACTATGATGACAATGTTGTTAGTGCTCAATTTTATTAGGTTAATTGAGAATGTAATTATATTGGCAACTGCTACATGTAATTGGTCATGGTGATCAAATCCATCAGATCTGGCTTCGTGTTACTTCTAGCCCTAGGAGAAGTATAATAGAAGCATAACTGTACTTTTGGCACCACCCTGTGGTAGACCCTGGGATTACACTGATGTTCAGTTTTCTGCAGATATCACATTTGTCAGTACTCATCACTTTAAGCATAGACCTAATTTTTATTCTTGTTTTTTCTCTTACCTCTTATTTCACCCTAGGGCTGGACACAGATGTCTCCCCGACTCACTTACAGAATAAAGCTTACGTGCGCCAGTTCCAAGTCATCGACAATCAGAACTTGCTGTTTGAGCTGTCCTACAAACTGGAACCCAATGCACAGTGACCGGAGCACTGTATGCCAATAATAAAGTGTATGGCACAGGGTGCTGTATGCTGGGTACTTGGAAAAGGAATACAGATATAGCTATATGAAGATGCATTGTGGGAAATGCAATGCTAATGAAGAAGTTATATAGGCTGTGCTACATAAGTCTGGTCAGTAATGGACATAAGTGTCCTCCCGTGCTGTAATGCACTAATAAGGGAGACTTCTGACACCCTAACAACCTGCTAGAACTGCAGAAGGAAGAATGGGTGTTATACGATAGGTTATAGACCGGGAGATATTTTTGTAAGAAGATGACATGTACAATCCATTTTGTGCTATTTTCTTATTGGGGGGGAAATAGAAGGGTAATAATTATATATAAATGCATATATATATATATATATATTGGGTTGCAGTCCTGCATTTGAAGTTCCGCAGGCTAAAAGTTTATGTACATAAGTATTGATGGGAACATACAAATCTTGCTGTATATAGTATGTGTTGTATTCTGGGAGGTGGGTGTATAGTGGGTATATTTAAATCATAGGGTTTGCTGTCCTGTGCAGCTAAAACACACGAATGTGTATTATCTAAATATATATGTTACAGTATACAAGGACATGAAGCCTGGAGAAAGCCAGAATGTGGACATGAGGATAGTATAGTTAAAGTTAAAGGATAACTCTACTGAAACATGGAAAATTCAGGGAATTCTTCATAAACTCATAACCCATGATAAAAGCAGAGCTCCCCTAACCTATTCTCTCTGCAGTAACCATATTTGCAGCCAGAAGTGAGAAGAAAGTGGGGTTTCGTGGTTTAAAGGGAATCTGTCACACTATACATGCCGTCCTACCTGAGGGCAGCATGATATAGAACAAAGGATGCTTAGCTATAGTTTTCTGCTCTTTTTGTGTATAGGAGTCCAGTGGGCGGTACTTAGTGATTGACAACCTTTCCTGTGTGATTGCGCATAAAGATTGATGTATACTGAATTATTTCCCACAAAACTATACATCAATCTGCTCAGATCCTCCAGCTGTATAACATATCAGATACTATGTTCAACTACACAGGTTCCCTGTTACTAAGGCAGGCTGTACAGTAGTGACAGGGAGTAAGACGGAGGTGATGACCCTTTACTTCCAGTCATCTTGTATGGTCAACACAGGAAATTTCCCAAAAACAAACATCCCTATTGCTGGAAGTGTATGTGGAGGTAGGGTATCACTTAAAGTGTATACATTAAAGTGTATGGTCATGAATAGACCAGCTGAATCCATGGCATAGGTCTCTAAATCACACCCCTCATGTCCACTGCAGATGCCATAAAGTGGATATCACACTTATTTGACATTACCATACACCTAATACCTGCATGAAATGTAGGCAGCCATGTTTATACCTTACCACCAATTGTCATCGACCAGTGGTTAACCTGTGGCTCTACAGCTGTTGGGGGTTGTAGTCTCTCGGCAGCTGCAGAGACTCAGCTTGAAAACCTCGGCATATGGGCCCCATTCTCCACAATGTTGTTTAAGCCTCCACAATGGCTGCCTGCATTACAGGTGAGGTTCAGCTGAGAATTTTGCTTGGCTTTGAACATTATAATCTCTCTTCTTATATTTTGACGTGATCCATGTCACAGGTAATATACATAATACACATCAAACAAGGTTAATCAATAAAAAGGTGCAATTAGTTGCTATGGAAAATGACACTGTAGGCATAGCAACATTTCATCAGATAAGCCGTGATGTGTGCATGCATATACCCATTGTTATACATATAGGCCTATATATCTATATAGGTGTAACGTGTGCAAGTATTCATGTTCATAGAGGTCTATGTAGACACCTGTGCACTTATGTAGCCCAAAGGTACGTCTGTACCTTTCAAGCTGTATAGCGTGATCAGGTTAGAGCTCGTCTGGACGGGTTCATGTACGATGTTGGAGTTTGTGTAAAGGTTTTTTGTACTGAGAGGATCTGTATAAATGTTTTATATCTGTTTATTTTAAGGTTATTATGGCAAGCCGCAGAAATTTAGCACTTAAATGGGCAAAGAGACCCAGGTTAGAAACACTGGAAAGGCAATATAGAGAAAGCACTCAGCCATTAAACTGCGTTTACAACATGTATTGTTCTTCATGTGGTTTTTATTCTTGGATCTATGTATGAACTTAGTGCATGCATTTTAGACCATTTCATCCCTGTAAGGGCTGAGTTCATGCTTAGTTTTTTGGTCAGGATTTTGAGACTGAATTCACCTGAAGGATGAGAATGTCGCTTCTTTTTTTCCGAGAGCCGGAACAATTGGCTCCCGGAAAAAAAAACTGACCGGCTCCCATTGATTTCGCCTCGCAAATCCGCCTGAAGATGCTCCCTCCTCCTGACTAGGCCCATTCATTGGGCCTAATCCGGAGCGGAGTGCGCGACTGTATGCACTGCATCCAGTCGCAGCTACCCACCTCAGTTTCCAGACCAAAAAACCCCGTGTGAACCCAGCCTAGGTGACATGTGGTGGTCAATACCCCAGGGAGTAGGAGGCAATGCAACTACAATGTATGTTGGATACTATATCATGAGCACCATACAAGCCACTGGAAAACGAATGGTCCCACCTAATCATATAAGCATCACATACCGTATATACTCGAGTATAAGCCGAATTTTTCAGCCCAGTTTTTGTGCTGAAAAAGCCCCCCTCGGCTTATACTCGAGTCAGCAAAAAAAAAAAAAATTTTTTTTTTTTTTTTTTTTTTTTTTTTTAGGAGGGAGGGTCTATGATCAGCCACAATATTAATGTATAGAATCTCCCATAAAATAGTGCAAAAGAAAAAAAAAAAGATTTTAAAAACATAAAAGTTCTAAAACACTCCTTTTCCTAGAATACATACAAAAGTAGAAAATGACTGTGAAACACAAACACATTAGGTATCCCTGTGTCTGACCTGTCCGCTCTACTGAATATAGGGTCTCTGCAGTGCTCCTGTTCCGTCGGGAAGGGGTTAATAGGAGCACTGCAGATATCCTATATTCAGCCAGACTGAATTCCAAGTGGGGGGAAGAAAAAACCCCAGTCCTCAAGCTCGGGGAAGGGGCGGACAGACAACCAAAACACCCCCTCCCCTTTCCCAGCAACTACTGCACCCAAAAACTCCGGCCATTTTAATTTTTGAAATTTTCCAGTAGCTGCTGCATTTCCCCCCCTAGGCTTATACTCGAGTCAATAAGTTTTCCCAGTTTTTTGTGGTAAAATTAGGGGGGTCGGCTTATACTCGAGTATATACGGTAAGCCTGTAAGAACTGACCGTTCTTTGTCTGTCCCCTAACCCTATTGTGGAGTCCCATTCAGGTATGATGCAGGGAAGAGGCAAACATACAGGTTACACTAAATTTAACTACTTCAGCAGGGGGCACAATGCTTAAGATGGGGACATTTACACTACTGTTATGAATGTCCATTGCACTCGTTCTATGATGGATAAGAACAATGGACATTAACAACAGTAGAGTGATGGGTAGAGACTGAACCCCCTCCATCTGTGTCTGTTCCCACTGACTATAATGTAAAAAACATGATGGATACTTTCTAATGTCGTGTTTGCTTACTTTTGCAATAGGCAATATTCATGCTGAACTTTTTTGTCTGTCATTAAAAGAAAAAAAAATGGCACACAACACATATTTGGACATGTAAACGGGCCCCAAGAGCATGTGATTACCGTTACCAATCACTGGACTCATCAGTCACGTGTCCACCAAGACCACAGTCACATGATGAAAAACAGAACGCCATCTCTTCTGGTCTGATGGTGACAGGAAATGTTGTGGCATTGCTGGCATAGGGAATATCAATCAAATTTTTTTATCTCATACAAGCCCTTTAACTAACCTTGGGGGGCACATTGGGCGAGAGCTCCCACAATCTCTGGTCACAAACAGTATTTCCGTGGGCCTTCCTCTGTCCATAATATAATTTCCAGGGAGTGGTCTGTATCTACTTGCAATAATACAGGGAAGCTTTCAATGAAGAGACTTCCAGACAATGCAGTCCCGATCAAGGTTGCGGCCCCATTTACTAAATGTCCAGACAAAGAGATCGGTAGTTCATCACCCAACAGAATCTCAGGATCAACAGCACTAGAGTGCTTGCTGGTTGGAATGACCCATATACAGCCTGATGTTATCCTAAATGGGGTCTATGCAGCGCCCCACTCCGGTGTTTACACCCCTGACCAGAAACAGTGCCCATATGCAAAGGTACATGTATTACATGCCCAGCAATAAGCTGTTATGAATATAAAACTTGCAAAGGAAGACTGGTTATAACATACTATAAAGAAGAACCTCAAAAAATGTATGTTGCTAAAGCCACCCACAACAAATATACAACAAACACAAAAAAGGGGCCAAAGAGCAACAACCAGCACAAAATAACTATAATATTATAAATCAATTATTAATAAATAATTAAAATTTAGACAGCAGGACAGATGTCAGGAGCCAAAAAGACATCAGATAAGGTACACACAGACCGATATAATAACAGGATATCTATAACTACCTCCCAAATGACCCCTTTTGGAAGGACAGTCCCTGCTTTTGACCCAAGTAGGCAATCTTTTGACATGACCGACGGACACCGACGCCCTCGACGGACCCCCCCCCCCCCCCCGCATTCCTGCATGCTCTATTATGCCCCATAGTGGCCTCTGCACGCAGTATTGTGCCCCATAGTTGCCCCAGTACACAGTATTGTGCGCCACAGTGGCACCAGTACACAGTATTATGCCCCATAGTGGCCCCTGCACATACTATTATGCCCCATAGTGGCCCCTGCATACAATATTATGCCCCATAATGAACCCCCATGAACAATTATTATACTCTGGGGGGAGGGGGGGGCAAAGGAGAGTTAGTTTGGGAAGAATAAGTGCATAGGTGTTAGATTACAAAATGAGATAGGCCTGCCTAAAGAGATGTGTCTTTAGGATGTGTTGAAACTATGGAAGTTAGGTGTTAATGTGATTGTCCGGAGTAGCGCATTCCACAGTGGTGCCTTGAGAGAAATCTTGAAAACAGGAGTGGGAGGTTCTGATATTAGAAAATGTTAGTCTTTGGTCATTTGCAGTAATATAATGCTATTTTCTGATACCTTACATTGAGGGTGTGGAATAAAGTGGCCCCCAGCACTCTCCAGAGTGCCATGCTGCTTTGGGTTTAAGCTTGAAAATCTCAAAGCTATGCTGGCTTTGCACCTATAGGCTTAAAGGGCTTGTCTCAACATGAAAAACTGTATAATAAAACCGACCAGCTAATCATTGCAGGTCTGGTTCAGCTGAAATATAGCGTTACATGGCAGCCATTCAGATAAGGATCTGAATCCAGCCGATGGGCAGTCACTGTGTGCAGTAGATCTCTGCTCTGACTGATAGTAGGACATGTAGACAGGAGTGGTGCTCAGAAGACAAGCCCTTTCATTTGGATTTCAATGTGATGAATCCTAATAGTAAAGGTGTATTTTAAAAGAATGCTTGTTTCCTATTTGTTTGCACTTGTGACAAGTCAATAAGGCTCTGTTCAGACGGGGATTATGGGTATAGGCCAGATCCCATTAATTTAGGCTAAGTTCACACCAGCATACTTGGTATTTTGTTTTTCTTTTCCGTCATAGGAGTGTAGAATCGGAATTCAGGCTACCCATCACATGACTGATGCCAATGGACACCATTCACCTATAATGAGATTGGTCGGGTTCTGTCATGGTATCTGTCATTTTACCAGGAAATAAATACTGCTGCATGCTGCTCTGGTTCTCTAACAAATATGATGGGGGGTTAACACCAGACAAAATTTCACAGTATGCCACCCTATTCTGCCCCCTATACTACTGACACTGACTGCTGGATAACAATGGCTACTACATAGGCAACTTGATCTAGCAATGTCATATCTATGATAATCCCACAAACTGGGGCTTTTTATTTAAAACTATGTTTATGACACAGGAAGAGAAGAGAAGTATGTTATTTCCTGAACACACAGCCAAGTTGTTACAGTCAAAGCAAGTTAAGTAATTCTTTATTGAGTTAACCTCCTTTATATTTGTATAGCACAAATATAATACACTGCTGTACAAACAGAATGTATACACGCATATCTGCTCCTGCCCTCAGGTTGCCTTACTATCTCATGTCTCCATCTTGGGTACACACAATGTAAAGGATAACGAAAGATTGTGAATGACAATCTGTTTTTCCTTAGCCCAAACAGCAGCACAACTGGGGGTAATCCTGCCCCTATGAGCTGTTAGGACAGGTGGAATATTTAATTACCTAACAGCAATCAACCCCTATAAGAGGTCAGAGGACCAACTCCCCTTTGTGTTAGTAGCAAGTAAAAAGTTTTAGACATCTATTTAACAGGAGTAATATGACATAGTACAAACAAATAGTACAAATACAGCATAGGGAGGGAGCCTTGTGCTGCTGTTTGGGCTAAGGGAAAACAGATTGTCATTCACAATCTTTCGTTCCCCCTACGCCCAACAGCAGCACAACTGGGGATTTAGCAAGTATCGCTTTACCCTAGGGCGGGTGATCCTGGCAAGCTGATGCCAATACTGAATGTCCAAATGCTGTGGACTCCCTTGTTCGCCACTCAAGTCTATAATGTTTGGCGAAAGTTAGCTGAGAACTCCAAGAAGCCGCTGCACATATCTGTTCCAAGGAAAGAAAACGTCCCATGATGTCGCCACTGCTCGGGTGGCATGGGCACGGATAAGGTCTGGTACCGGGAGGTCCTGAGCACGTAGGGAGCAGATAATGGCTTCTCTAATCCATCTTGATAGAGTTGGTTTGGATGCTTTGGTCCCCTTGGTGTGGGATTGATCAGCAAATTCTCCGACTTCCGAAAGGACGCAGTCCGCTCAAGATAAATCTGCAACGCTCTCAGCAAGTCCAACTTGTGCATCCTTTCTTCCCACTCAGAGGTGGGAGAGGGGAAAAACGCTGGTAAGACGATTGCCTGGTTAATGTTCTGAGGTGTGGGTACCTTTGGCAAGAATCCTGGGACGAACCTTAGTTGCACTCTGTCTGGAAAGAAGGTTATAAATGGCTCAGAAGCCGCTAGGGCTTGTAGCTCACGGACCCTCTTGGCGGAGGTTATTGCCAACAGGAAAGTTATCTTGTATGCTAGGTACTTCAAATCCACTTCAGCTAGGGGCTCGAAGGGGGGCGCACAGAGCCCCTGCAGAACTGCGGCCAGGTCCCAGCTCGGGACCGGAGACTGCACCTGAGGACGAAGTCTACTAGCCCCTCTTAGAAATTGTTTAATCAGAGGATCTAGTGCTAGCCGGGTCTCCAGGAGAGCGGACAGAGCTGAGACTTGGACTTTCAAGGTAGCAGGTGCTAGCCCCTTCTCCAGGCCGTCTTGTAGGAACTCCAAGACTGCATTCCTATCAGGGTCGCGCTGGTTACTCGAACACCAGTTCTGAAAGATTCGGGCGACCCTCCGGTAGCTCTGGTTAGTTGACTCCGCTCTTGAGTGCGCCAAAGTTCTTAGCACTCCCTGGGATAATCCTCTTTTGCCAGCTAAAGGCTGGCTACCCTCCAGGCAGTGAGGTTGCATCTGTTCAGGCCTTGATAGGGCCGACTGTTCCGGATTACCAGAGTTTACACTGGTGGAAGCCTCCAGGTGTTCCTCCGTCTCATGAGAGTGAAGACGGTGAACCATGCCCTTTCTAACCAGAATGGCGAGCTCCTTGCCAAGCTCTGGTTCTGCCTGCGTTTTGTCAATACCTTCCGAATCCTCAGTTGATGAGGGTAGACGCACTTCCGTCTGAACCTCCCCGGTATTGACAGGGCATACAGCGCCGGAGGATTGTCTTCCCGAACTGGGGAGCAACGTTCCTCTATTGCGGCGCTGTTTGAGGTGGCCATCAGATCCACCTCGGGGAGACCTCATCCTTTGATAGGAAAGTGGAGAGCACCCTGGTCGGGGGATGACCTGGCTAAGGTCATCCACATTCTGGTGAGTCAGTCCCGCAGACTGTAACCTGGAATCTGAACCGCTGGCCGCTGGGAGATTCATAGATCCGAATAGATGAGGATCCTGGCGTCTGGTAATGTGGAGAGGGCTCTCATCTTCCGTCTGGAATGACCGTAATTGGCTATGATCAGGCTGTCCGTCCTGGTCCTTTACGCCCGAAACTGTACAGTCCACATCAGAAGCTTCACTTGAGCTCTAGTAATCTCTCGCCAGCTGGGTAAGCGCGTTCTCTTCAGGTAACGCCAGGTGCTCTGTACCAGGGTCTCCCCCAGATGAGCTCCCCTGGACAGGGAGGCATCTGTGGTCAACAGGGTCTAGGTAAACCTGACCGAGGACCTGCCATCGCGAAGATGGGTCTGCCAGGCCAATCATGGCTGGGCACTGATGGTTCACTGGATAGGCTTTTTTAGTCCCTAGGGACAGCGATTCCGGACTCGCAGCTTCTTGACATAGAGAAGGTGCCTCCAGGTAGGAGAGTCCCTGGTGAATCCCCGGAACTGGATTAGATTTGATGGAATCGTAAAAAATCCTAGATCTTCCTTGATCCTGGCTTAGAGAAGCCCTCTGTCCCATTAAAGGGCTCCCCAGCCTTACTAGGGGGCTGGGGGAAGACCCGTGGATACTACTCCCCTGGAAATAGGGGGGCTGAAGTTCTGCCGTCTGGGAGGGTGGAAATTTGAGGACAAGGTTTTCCATCTGGGTGTTCGTCCCTTTGATCTAAGGTCCTGGGCCGAGCTATGAGAGAACCTGCGAGTATACCTGGCCTGAAGGTCCCTTAAGGAAACCGCATCCCGTGGCGGGAGCGGTCTAGGTCGAAGATGAACCTGAGTCCTTCGCCCAGGATTCTGGAAACCAAGAAGTCTAGAGAGAGATCCTTCTGGATGGGTATTCAAAGATGAAGTTGTTTGGGGCCCTAAAAAGGGCAAGATGTTCTCTCGGCCGGTGGAGCCTTGATGTAGCAAATGACCCTGGGACCTTTGCGTCGGGGCCCTAGATGGACGGGCCCGATTTCTCCCAGGATGGCAGACCACTGATGGGTCAGGGATCCTTCTTACGATCGCGGAAAGTGCCACGTCCTCTACCTCTGCCCTGGGGAGTGGAGCGTCCACGCCCCCTGAAGCCTCTGGTGGAGGATCCTCGGCCCCGAAAGGCAGTTCTTCTCCTTTCAGGCGGCTGCGGCAGATTTTTGGTTTTAGTGTCCGCCAGATCCTCCATGATTTTGTCCAGGGCTATACCAAAAAGCCTACCTGGCTCAAAGGGCAGGGTACAAAGCCCTAGTCTGGAGGCGTTGTCCACCCTCCATGGTTTAACCCACAACGGTCGCCTGGCCACAGTGGTGAGGGCCATAGATTTGGAGGCGAGTTTTAGTTGCGACCTGGAGGATTCAGCCAAGTGGTCCACCAGTAAATTAATATCGGTCATAGCCGATAGGAGGTCGTCCCGGTGGACCCCCGTGTCTATGTCCCTAGCAAGGGAAGATAGTTCGGCCTGTAGGGCAGAGACCACCTCATTAGCCGATATGGCCACGGAGGCCTGTGACGAGGCGACAGAGTATGCCCGCCTCAGGGACCCCTCTACACGGCGGTCCAACGGGTCCTGCAGGCTTGAGCCGTCCTCGGCTGGCAGGACTGTCTGGCGGGATAGTTTGGCCACTGCCACGTCAACTTTAGGCGGTGGTCCCCAGACACCTTGCTGGGACTCTGACATAGGGAAGAGTGCCCTGAATCTAGCGGAAGGTGTAAATGCTTTCTCGGGTCGCTTCCACTCTCACTTCCCCTGCCTCCCGATCACATGATCTGAGGACTCTGAAAAGTCTGCCCATCTTGTCGAGGGGAAACACCTCCTTCTCCACCTCCACAGGGTCCTCCTCAGAGGACTCAACCTCCCCGATGTGAAGCCTCTCAAGAGGCGGGAGGGAGGACTCCGAAGCCTCCAGCCGGGGCCTCTTGGCGAGGTGGGAAATGGTCTCGTCCACCTTTCTCATGGACTTGGAAACGAAGTCCTTAACCCAGGAGACCATCTCTCTGATCGGGGTAGCCTCAGAGGGAGGCGCTCTGCATCCCTGGCAGTACCTGTACCTGCTTTGAATCCTGAGGCAGCAATGCTTCAGAAGTACCTGTAACCGGAGCGACAGGTACCATCTTGTGGTGGAGGGGGGTTTAAATAGGCCGGCTGGGGGAGGGACAGTGGGCGGAGCCACGCCCCTGCCACCTGGGTCCGAGCTACTTTCTCCTATTAGCCTTAAAGTTATTCACCCCCCCTCCCTGAGCACTAGGGGGGGGGGGCTACCTCACCAGCAGTGGCTTACCTGCTGATCTTCACTGTCATCCGACAGCCCCGGCATGTAACTCTGGCCGCACGGTCTGCGCATGCGTGGTTTCCCCGGAAACGGTCCCTGGCTCGGGCGGAACCCGGGAACCAAAAAACTAGTTCCCAGGCCCTGCCGGCCGACGAAAGTTCCTACCTGCCGGCACCTGCAGTATCCGACGTCCGCGATGCCGCTGCACACGCTCCAGCGGGGACCCGGACCGGAGCAGGGGGAGAGACTCATCCGGACCACACAGCAAGGTAAAAAACTTAGGGGGGGGGAGAGGGGACCCCTGTAAGAGGCCAGAGCACCTCTCCCCCATCCACCTGTCCTGTCCCACAGGACAGAAAAAAACACAAAGGGGAGTTGGTCCTCTGACCTCTTATAGGGGTTGATTGCTGTTAGGTAATTAAATATTCCACCTGTCCTAACAGCTCATAGGGGCAGGATTACCCCCAGTTGTGCTGCTGTTGGGCGTAGGGGGAAGGATTATTATACAGGATGCTGTTATGATATATGGTCTTGTATGAAGAAATCAGAATCTCAAAGGTAGACCCACAAACACACATGTGCATGGAAGTCATAAAAGTACAAACTTCATGCAGATTCTGACTTGATTTTAGGGTCAAACTAGCCTTTCAGTAGATCAGATGATGGAAAGTTCCTTAAGGCTAAGGCCTCACGTTGCGGGAAACACCGCTTTTTTGGTGCAGATTTTGTTGCAGTTTTTTTTAGCCAAATTCAGGAGTGGATTGAGCAGCAGGCAGAAGTATAAGAACATCCTATATATTTCCCATTCCTTTTGTAGCCATTCTTGGCTTTGGCTCAAAAAACCTCAGCAAAATCTGCAACCATTTCTTTGTCCATATTTTTGGACTGTCACAAAAATGTAGAATAACATTTTTTTAACATTTTTTTTTTTTAATCACAGACTTTCTAAGGAGCTGTTGGTGGTTTTGCACCCCAAATCTAGGTGACAGGTTCCCTTCAAGTTGCCATTCTGATCTGCTCCACTGTTGGCTATGGATGAAGTGCTATGATATATGGACAGAATAATGCCCATAGCTACATTCTCTCTGCCCTTTTCTTTTCCCCACATAGTAGGTTCTGACTTTTCCAGGTGTGCACACAATCCCTGAAGTGAAGGATCAGATTTATGGTACAATGTTGATGCTGCAATGTCAAACACGGTGTGGTTAGGCTAACTGGCAGCAGATTATCTCCTTCAAGAACAAACTTATTGGATACCCCCAAGCATAATCAGTTGATCTCAACAAGCTCATCAGATTCAGACAATATCATCTAACATGTTAGGCCAGTCATACTATATATATATATATATATATATATATATATATATATATATATATATATATTTATATGTATAGTATATATACTCGGGTGTCTTTTCGGACCCCCGAGTATAATGATTGGCGGAACGGGAGAGGTGAGAAACATAAAAAACATGTTACTTACCTCTCCACGATCCTGCTAGGCCTCCTATATATAAGTACAGACCAAAAGTTTGGACACACTTTCTCATTCAAAGAGTTTTCTGTATTTTCATGGCTATGAAAATTGTAGATTCACACTGAAGGCATCACAGTTATTAATTAACACATGTTGAATTATAGACGTAACAAAAAAAGTGTGAAACAACTGAAAATCTGTCTTATATTCTAGATTCTTCAAAGTAGCCACCTTTTGCTTTGATTCCTGCTTTGCACACTCTTGGCATTCTCTTGATGAGCTTCAAGAGGTAATCACCTGAAATAGTCTTCCAAGAGTCTTGACGGAGTTCCCAGAGATGCTTAGTAGAGATGAGCGAACAGTGTTCTATCGAACTCATGTTCGATCGGATATTAGGCTGTTCGGCATGTTCGAATCGAATCGAACACCGCGTGGTAAAGTGCGCCATTACTCGATTCCCCTCCCACCTTCCCTGGCGCCTTTTTTGCTCCAATAACAGCGCAGGGTAGGTGGGACAGGAACTATGACACCGGTGACGTTGAAAAAAGTAGGCAAAACCCATTGGCTGCCGAAAACATGTGACCTCTAATTTAAAAGAACAGCGACGCCCAGCTTTGCGTCATTCTGAGCTTGCAATTCACCGGGGACGGAGGTTTCCGTCCAGTTAGCTAGGGCTTAGATTCTGGGTAGGCAGGGACAGGCTAGGATAGGAAGGAGAAGACAACCAACAGCTCTTATACAGTCCTATGAAAAAGTTTGGGCACCCCTATTAATCTTAATCATTTTTAGTTCTAAATATTTTGGTGTTTGCAACAGCCATTTCAGTTTGATATATCTAATAACTGATGGACACAGTAATATTTCAGGATTGAAATGAGGTTTATTGTACTAACAGAAAATGCGCAATATGCATTAAACCAAAATTTGACCGGTGCAAAAATATGGGCACCTCAACAGAAAAGTGACATTAATATTTAGTACATCCTCCTTTTGCAAAGATAACAGCCTCTAGTCGCTTCCTGTAGCTTTTAATCAGTTCCTGGATCCTGGATAAAGGTATTTTGGACCATTTCTTTCTACAAAACAATTCAAGTTCAGTTAAGTTTGATGGTCGCCGAACATGGACAGCCCGCTCTCAAATGATCTGAAAACAAAGATTGTTCAACATAGTTGTTCAGGGGAAGGATACAAAACGTTGTCTCAGAGATTTAACCTGTCAGTTTCCACTGTGAGGAACATAGTAAGGAAATGGAAGACCACAGGGACAGTTCTTGTTAAGCCCAGAAGTGGCAGGCCAAGAAAAATATCAGAAAGGCAGAGAAGAAGAATGGTGAGAACAGTCAAGGACAATCCACAGACCACCTCCAAAGAGCTGCAGCATCATCTTGCTGCAGATGGTGTCACTGTGCATCGGTCAACTATACAGCGCACTTTGCACAAATAGAAGCTGTATGGGAGAGTGATGAGAAAGAAGCCGTTTCTGCACGTACGCCACAAATAGAGTTGCCTGAGGTATGAAAAAGCACATTTGGACAAGGCAGCTTCATTTTGGAAACAAAAATTGAGTTGTTTGGTTATAAAAAAAAGGCGTTATGCATGGCGTCCAAAAAGAAACAGCATTCCAAGAAAAACACATGCTACCCACTGTAAAATTTGGTGGAGGTTCCATCATGCTTTGGGGCTGTGTGGCCAATGCCGGCACCGGGAATCTTGTTAAAGTTGAGGGTCGCATGGATTCCACTCAGTATCAGCAGATTCTTGAGAATAATGTTCAAGAATCAGTGACGAAGTTGAAGTTACGCCGGGGATGGATATTTCAGCAAGACAATGATCCAAAACACCGCTCCAAATCCTCAGGCATTCATGCAGAGGAACAATTACAATGTTCTGGAATGGCCATCCCAGTCCCCAGACCTGAATATCATTGAACATCTGTGGGATGATTTGAAGCGGGCTGTCCATGCTCGGCGACCATCTAACTTAACTGAACTTGAATTGTTTGTCCAAAATACCTTTATCCAGGATCCAGGAACTGATTAAAAGCTACAGGAAGCGACTAGAGGCTGTTATCTTTGCAAAAGGAGGATCTACTAAATATTAATGTCACTTTTCTGTTGAGGTGCCCATACTTTTGCACCGGTCAAATTTTGGTTTAATGCATATTGCGCATTTTCTGTTAGTACAATAAACCTCATTTCAATCCTGAAATATTACTGTGTCCATCAGTTATTAGATATATCAAACTGAAATGGCTGTTGCAAATACCAAAATATTTAGAACTAAAAATGATTAAGATTAATAGGGGTGCCCAAACTTTTTCATAGGACTGTAAGAGCTAAATTCCAGGGAGAAGCTTGTCAGTGTAACGTGGCACTGACGGGCTCAATCGCCGCAACCCAGCTTTCCCAGGATCCTGAATGGAATACACTGACAGTGTATTCCCGTATACCCGATATATACCCCCGATACCCGTTCCAACGGTGTGCCCCCCCACCTTCACCCCAGAAATACACTGCAAGTCCCCTAGCAATAGAATTGGGGCTATATACACCCACTATTTTTGCTACAGCCATATAGTGCCATTGTCTCACTGGGAATTCAAAGAATATATTGGGGTTACAAATACCCTCATTTCTTGCTACTGGTATATAGTGCCAGTTTCTGACTGTTAATTCAAAGAATATATTGGGGTTATAAATACCCTCATTTCTTGCTACTGCCATATAGTGCCAGTTTCTGACTGGTAATTCAAAGAATATATTGGGGTTACGTGCACCCACAATTTTTGCTACTGGTATATAGTGCCATTGTCTGACTGGGAATTCAAAGAATATATTGGGGTTACAAATACCCTCATTTCTTGCTACTGCCATATAGTGCCAGTTTCTGACTGGTAATTCAAAGAATATATTGGGGTTACGTGCACCCACAATTTTTGCTACTGGTATATAGTGCCATTGTCTGACTGGGAATTCAAAGAATATATTGGGGTTACAAATACCCTCATTTCTTGCTACTGGTATATAGTGCCAGTTTCTGACTGGTAATTCAAAGAATATATTGGGGTTATAAATACCCTCATTTCTTGCTACTGCCATATAGTGCCAGTTTCTGACTGGTAATTCAAAGAATATATTGTGGTTACGTGCACCCACAATTTTTGCTACTGGTATATAGTGCCATTGTCTGACTGGGAATTCAAAGAATATATTGGGGTTACAAATACCCTCATTTTTTGCTACTGGTATATAGTGCCATTGTCTGACTGGGAATTCAAAGAATATATTGGGGTTACAAATACCCTCATTTCTTGCTACTGCCATATAGTGCCAGTTTCTGACTGGTAATTCAAAGAATATATTGGGGTTACAAATACCCTCATTTCTTGCTACTGCCATATAGTGCCAGTTTCTGACTGGTAATTCAAAGAATATATTGGGGTTACGTGCACCCACAATTTTTGCTACTGGTATATAGTGCCAGTTTCTAACTGGGAATTCAAAATGCGCAAGGCTCCCGGAAAGGGACGTGGACGAGGCCGTGGGCGAGGTCGGGGGAATGGTTCTGGGGAGCAAGGTAGCAGTGAAGCCACAGGGCATCCCGTGCCTACTCCTGTGGGGCAGCAAGCATTGCGCCACTCCACAGTGCCAGGGTTGCTTGCCACATTAACTAAACTGCAGGGTACAAACCTTAGTAGGCTCGAGAACCAGGAACAGGTCTTGCAATGGCTGTCAGAGAACGCTTACAGCACATTGTCCAGCAGCCAGTCAGACTCTGCCTCCTCTCCTCCTATTACCCAACAGTCTTGTCCTCCTTCCTCCCAAAATTCCCAAGCTTCACAGAACAATAACCCCAACTGTCCCTGCTCCCCAGAGCTGTTCTCCGCTCCTTTCATTGTCCCTCAACCTGCCCCTCCACGTCACGATTCCACGAACCTAACAGAGGAGCATCTGTGTCCAGATGCTCAAACACTAGAGTCTCCTCCATCTCCGTTCGATTTGGTGGTGGATGACCAGCAACCCACCCTCATCGACGATGATGTGACGCAGTTGCCGTCAGGGCATCCAGTTGACCGGCGCATTGTGCGGGAGGAGGAGATGAGACAGGAGTTGGAAGAGGAAGTGGTGGATGATGAGGACACTGACCCGACCTGGACAGGGGGGATGTCAAGCGGGGAAAGTAGTGTGGATGTTGAGGCAGGTGCATCACCAAAAAGGGTAGCTAGAGGCAGAGGTCAGCAGCTTAGGCGAAGCCAGGCCACACCCGGAATCTCCCAAGATGTTCCAGTTCGTACCCAGCCCCGAAAAACTCCCACCTCGAGGGCACGTTTCTCGAAGGTGTGGAGTTTTTTCAAGGAATGCGCCGAGGACAGATATAGTGTTGTCTGCACAATTTGCCTCTCGAAATTGATTAGAGGCTCTGAGAAGAGCAACCTGTCCACCACTTCAATGCGCCGTCATTTGGAATCCAAGCACTGGAATCAGTGGCAGGCAGCAACGGCAGGACAAAGGCCGCCTGCCGTTCACGCCACTGCCACTGCCTCTGCCACTGCCACTGCTGACTGTGCTGGCGATGCACTCCAGAGGACGAGCCAGGACACCACTTCATCTGCCTCCGCCACTTTGTTGACTTCTTCCTCATCCTCCCCTGTTCCTGTCTTATCTCCTTCTCCTGCACCATCAAAGGCACCATCAGGCGCTTCTTTACAACAACCCACCATCTCTCAGACATTGGAGCGGCGGCAGAAATACACTGCTAACCACCCACACGCGCAAGCCTTGAACGCCAACATCGCTAAACTGCTGGCCCAGGAGATGTTGGCGTTCCGGCTTGTTGAAACTCCCGCCTTCCTGGACCTGATGGCAACTGCGGCACCTCGCTATGCCGTCCCTAGCCGTCACTACTTCTCCCGGTGTGCCGTTCCCGCCTTGCACCAGCACGTGTCACTCAACATCAGGCGGGCCCTTAGTTCCGCGCTTTGCACAAAGGTCCACTTGACCACCGACGCGTGGACAAGTGCATGCGGACAGGGACGCTACATTTCACTGACGGCACACTGGGTGAATGTAGTTGAGGCTGGGACTGCTTCCCAAACTGGCCCGGTGTACCTCGTCTCCCCGCCTAACATTCCTGGCAGGGACACGAGAAGAACACCCCCCTCCTCCTCCACCGCCTCCTCCTCCGCCACCTCCTCCGCCACCGCCTCCTCCTTCGCTGTTAGATTGACCCCAGCTACGAGTTGGAAACGTTGCAGCACTGGCGTTGGTAGACGTCAGCAGGCTGTGCTGAAGCTGATCAGCTTGGGGGACAGACAGCACACTGCCTCCGAGGTGAGGGATGCCCTCCTCGATGAGACGGCAATATGGTTTGAGCCGCTGCACCTGGGCCCAGGCATGGTCGTTTGTGATAACAGCCGGAACCTGGTAGCAGCTCTGGAGCTTGCCGGACTCCAACATGTTCCATGCCTGGCCCACGTCTTCAACCTAGTGGTGCAACGTTTCCTAAAGAGCTACCCCAATGTTCCAGAGCTACTGGTGAAAGTGCGGCGCATGTGCGCCCACTTTCGCAAGTCGACAGTAGCCGCTGCTAGCTTAAAATCTCTCCAGCAACGCCTGCATGTGCCACAACACCGGCTTTTGTGCGACGTCCCCACACGCTGGAACTCAACGTTTCAGATGTTGAATAGAGTGGTTGAGCAGCAGAGACCTTTGATGGAATACCAGCTACAAAACCCTAGGGTGCCACAAAGTCAGCTGCCTCAGTTTCACATCCATGAGTGGCCATGGATGAGAGACCTTTGTGACATCCTACGGGTCTTTGAGGAGTCCACAAGGAGGGTGAGCTCTGAGGATGCGATGGTGAGCCTTACAATCCCGCTCTTGTGTGTTCTGAGAGAATCCCTGATTGACATCAGGGATAACTCAGATCACACAGAGGAGTCAGGGATAGCATCCGATCCGTCACAGCTGGAGAGTAGGTCCACACATCTGTCCGCTTCATCGCGTTTAATGGAGGAGGAGGAGGAGAAGGAGGAGGGGAGGAGGAAGAAGAGTTGTCCGATGATGTGATGGTGATACAGGAGGCTTCCGGGCAACTTCGAATCGTCCCATTGTTGCAGCGCGGATGGGTAGACATGGAGGATGAGGAGGAAATGGAGATTGAACTTTCCGGTGGGGCCAGAGGAGTCATGCCAACTAACACTGTGGCAGACATGGCTGAGTTCATGTTGGGGTGCTTTACAACCGACAAGCGTATTGTCAAAATCATGGAGGACAACCAGTACTGGATCTTTGCTATCCTTGACCCCCGGTATAAAAACAACATCTTGTCTTTTATTCCGGTAGAGGGGAGGGCCAATCGCATCAATGCTTGCCACAGGCAATTGGTGCAGAATATGATGGAGATGTTTCCAGCATGTGACGTTGGCGGCAGGGAGGGCAGTTCCTCCAGTAGGCGACCAAGTTCTCACCGGTCCACACAAACGAGGGGCACACTGTCTAAGGTCTGGGACACCTTGATGGCACCCCCTCGCCAAAGTGCCGCCACGGAGGGTCCTAGTGTCACCAGGCGTGAGAAGTATAGGCGCATGTTGCGGGAATACCTTTCCGACCACAGCCCTGTCCTCTCCGACCCCTCTGCGCCCTACACGTATTGGGTGTCGAAGTTGGACCTGTGGCTTGAACTTGCCCTATATGCCTTGGAGGTGCTGTCCTGTCCTGCCGCCAGCGTCCTATCTGAGAGGGTGTTCAGTGCAGCCGATGGCATCATCACTGACAAGCGCACCCGTCTGTCAGCTGAGAGTGCCGACCGGCTCACTTTGATAAAAATGAACCACCACTGGATAGAGCCTTCATTTTTGTGCCCACCTGTGTAAAGCACCCCAACATGAAACTGCATGTCTGTACTCAACCTCTCCAATTCCTCCGCATCCTCATATTCATCCACCATAAGCGTTGCACAATTCTGCTAATACTAGGCTCCCTCCACCCTGCTTTCCCACAACTCTGCTGGTTAGAGGCTCCCTCCACCCTGCTTTCCCACAACTATGCTGGTTAGAGGCTCCCTCCACCCTGATTTCCCACAACTCTGCTGGTTAGAGGCTCCCTCCACCCTGATTTCCACCAACTCTGCTGGTTAGAGGCTCCCTCCACCCTGATTTCCCCCAACTCTGCTGGTTAGAGGCTCCCTCCACCCTGCTTTCCCACAACTCTGCTGGTTAGAGGCTCCCTCCACCCTGATTTCCACCAACTCTGCTGGTTAGAGGCTCCCTCCACCCTGATTTCCCCCAACTCTGCTGGTTAGAGGCTCCCTCCACCATGAATTTGCCCAAACTGGGTTTTTTAGAGGCTCCCTCCACCATTAATTGGTCCAAACTGGGCTGGTTAGAGGCTCCCTCCACCATGAATTTGCCCAAACTGGGCTGTTTAGAGGCTCCCTCCATCATGAATTGGTCCAAACTGGGGTTTTAGAGGCTCCCTCCACCATGAATTGGTCCAAACTGAGGTTTTTAGAGGCTCCCTCCACCATGAATTTGCCCAAACTGGGCTGTTTAGAGGCTCCCTCCACCATGAATTGGTCCAAACTGGGTTTTTTAGAGGCTCCCTCCACCATGAATTTCCCAAAACTTGGCTGTTTAGAGGCTCCCTCCACCATGAATTTGCCCAAACTGGGTTGTTTAGAGGCTCCCTCCACCATGAATTGGTCCAAACTGGGTTTTTTAGAGGCTCCCTCCACCATGAATTTCCCAAAACTTGGCTGTTTAGAGGCTCCCTCCACCATTAATTGGTCCAAACTGGGGTTTTTAGAGGCTCCCTCCACCATGAATTTGCCCAAACTGGGCTGTTTAGAGGCTCCCTCCACCATGAATTGGTCCAAACTGGGTTTTTAGAGGCTCCCTCCACCATGAATTTGCCCAAACTGGGCTGTTTAGAGGCTCCCTCCACCATTAATTGGTCCAAACTGGGCTGGTTAGAGGCTCCCTCCACCATGAATTTGCCCAAACTGGGCTGTTTAGAAACTCCCTCCATCATGAATTGGTCCAAACTGGGGTTTTAGAGGCTTCCTCCACCATGAATTGGTCCAAACTGGGGTTTTTAGAGGCTCCCTCCACCATGAATTTGCCCAAACTGGGCTGTTTAGAGGCTCCCTCCACCATGAATTGGTCCAAACTGGGGTTTTTAGAGGCTCCCTCCACCATGAATTGGTCCAAACTGGGGTTTTTAGAGGCTCCCTCCACCATGAATTTGCCCAAACTGGGCTGTTTAGAGGCTCTCTCCACCATGAATTGGTCCAAACTGGGTTTTTTAGAGGCTCCCTCCACCATGAATTTCCCAAAACTTGGCTGTTTAGAGGCTCCCTCCACCATTAATTGGTCCAAACTGGGCTGGTTAGAGGCTCCCTCCACCATGAATTGGTCCAAACTGGGGTTTTTAGAGGCTCCCTCCACCATGAATTTGCCCAAACTGGGCTGTTTAGAGGCTCCCTCCACCATGAATTGGTCCAAACTGGGTTTTTTAGAGGCTCCCTCCACCATGAATTTGCCCAAACTGGGCTGTTTAGAGGCTCCCTCCACCATGAATTGGTCCAAACTGGGTTTTTTAGAGGCTCCCTCCACCATGAATTTCCCAAAACTTGGCTGTTTAGAGGCTCCCTCCACCTTGAATTTGCCCAAACTGGGCTGTTTAGAGGCTCCCTCCACCATGAATTGGTCCAAACTGGGTTTTTTAGAGGCTCCCTCCACCATGAATTTCCCAAAACTTGGCTGTTTAGAGGCTCCCTCCACCATTAATTGGTCCAAACTGGTTTTTTTTAGAGGCTCCCTCCACCATGAATTTGCCCAAACTGGGCTGTTTAGAGGCTCCCTCCACCATGAATTTGCCCAAACTCTGCTGGTTAGAGGCTCAATCCACCCTGATTTTGAAAACAAATGTTGGTGCCAACCTCAACTTACTACAAGGGCCAAATTCACTGCTGGTGACAAGCTCTCCTCACTGCAAGTGCCAAATACACATGTTTCAAGGTGTTTTCCTACTGTCAGAGAGGTGGTATTGAGTGTGTAAAGTGTGTAGTTGTTAGGCTGTGATGTTGGGGTAATAGAGGGTCTTTGGTGTGTTAGATGCCCCCAGACATGCTTCCCCTGCTGTCCCAGTGTCATTCCAGAGGTGTTGGCATCATTTCCTGGGGTGTCATAGTGGACTTCGTGACCCTCCAGACACGGATTTGGGTTTCCTCCTTAACGAGTATATGTTCCCCATAGACTATAATGGGGTTCGAAACCCGTTCGAACACACGAACATTGAGCGGCTGTTCGAATCGAATTTCGAACCTCGAACATTTTAGTGTTCGCTCATCTCTAATGCTTAGCACTTGTTGGCCCTTTTGCCTTCACTCTGCGGTCTAGCTCACCAAAAACCATCTCGATTGGGTTCAGGTCTGGTGACTGTGGAAGCCAATTCATCTGGCGTAGCACCCCATCACTCTCCTTCTTGGTCAAATAGCACTTACACAGCCTGGAGGTGTTTGGGGTCATTGTCCTGTTGAAAAATAAATGATGGTCCAACTAAACACAAACCGGATGGAATAGCATGCCGCTGCAAGATCCTGTGGTAACATGTTGGTTCAGTATGCCTTCAATGTTGAATAAATCCCCAAAAGTTTCACCAGCTAAGCACCCCCACACCATCACACCTCCTCCTCCATGCTTCACAGTGGGAACCAGGCATTTAGAGTCCATCCGTTCACCTTTTCTGTGTCACACAAAGACACGGTGGTTGGGACCAAAGATCTTAAATTTGGACTCATCAGACCAAAGCACAGATTCCTCTGGTCTAATGTCCATTCCTTGTGTTCTTTAGCCCAAACAAGTCTCTTCTGCTTGTTGCCTGTCCTTAGCAGTGGTTTTCCAGCAGCTATTTTACCATGAAGGCCTGCTGCATAAAGTCACCTCGTCACCTCTTAACCAGGGGCGTAACTACCGTGTAGCAGCTGCCACAGGGCCCAGGACATTAGGGGCCCGGCGACAGCCGCTACCACTGCGTTTTTTTTTTTTTTATAGGCTGTTTCCAGCTGGAGTTACTCCAGCCGGTAATGAGCCCTATATACTTACCGATCCTAGCAGGGGCCGGGATCGGTAGGTTACGGCTCGGGCCCCACAAGCACTATTATACTTGGAGGTCTTTTCGGACCCTCGAGTATAACGCTCGGAGGCCCGGGAGAGGTAAAATAACATAAAAAAACTGTGTTACTTACCTCTCCAGGCTCCGGCCTACTTGTGTGATGTCATATGACCTGCGACGCAGGGCCCGGTCACATGACATCCTGGAAGATGGCCGACAGCGACAGAGAATGCTCAGGAGTCAGGAGATAGGTAAGTAACAGTAGTTTAAAGGGGTATTCCCACCTCACATACTCAGCAGTCTTCACTCTTGTAAAATCTTCTTTCTTCCTGGTTTCTTGCATCATTTGGTGGGCGGGGTTTCACGGGCAACCTGCCGTTTAGCTCCGCCCTCAAATTTGTGTGTAGCTCCGCCCACCCACATTGGACTATGAAGTACAGGCAGCAGCAACTCCATTCTGTGTTACATACAGAGACTGCGTGTCTCTGCCATAATGAACACAATTGAATTAGCCTGATAACTGGGAGAACAGAAGAAATGAAAGCAGCTACTCTCCCCTATCTGAGTGCAGGACCTAGGTCACATGGTGTAGACACAGGAATAGCTAGATACACAGGCTCACTCCCTGCACTTAGCCCCTCCTCCCTCCCCCCTGAGAGCAGCAGATACATCATTTGACTCAGGAGCAGCTAGGTCAGGGCTGTGGCCACAAAAAATTGAATAAAGTAAGATAGTGGACAAACAAAGCAGTTTTGCTGAAGCATTGTATTTAGGAAAAGTCTTACATCCACATTAACAAGCAGTATAGATAGGATCCTTGTGATGGGACAACCCCTTTAAGTTTGTATCCCTCTGGGTCTACGATTATTATACTCTGGGGTCTGAAAAGACCCCAGAGGATAATAATTGTTCATGTGTGTCCGCAATGGGACATAATACTGTGTACTGGGGCCAGTATGGGGACATAATACTGTGTACTGGGGCCAGTATGGGGACATAATACTGTGTGAAGGGGCAACAATGGGACATAATACTGTGTACTGGGGCCAGTATGGGGACATAATACTGTGTGAAGGGGCAACAATGGGACATAATACTGTGTACTGGGGCCAGTATGGGGACACAATACTGAGTACTGGGGCCAGTATGGGGACATCATACTGTTTACTGGGGCCACTAAGGGACAGAATACTGCGTGCAGGGGCCAATATGGGGTATTATAGTGTGCGCAGAAATGCGCGCGCGGGGTTCGGTTAGGGGTCAGTTGGTCAAGGTCTTCAGCATCGGTCAGGGGGGGCCCATGTCAAAAGTTCGCCACAGGGCCCTGCCATTGCTAGTTACGCCACTGCTCTTAAAAGTTGTTGTAGAGTTGTGTCTGCTGCTAGAACTCTGTGTGGCATTGACCTGGTCTCTAATCTGAGCTGCTGTTAACCTGCGATTTCTGAGGCTGGTGACTCAGATGAACTTATCCTCCGCAGCAGATGTGACTCTTGGTCTTCCTTTCCTGGGGAGGTCCTCATGTGAGCCAGTTTCTTTGTAGCGCTTGATGGTTTTTGCAACTGCACTTGGGGACACTTTCAAAGTTTTCCCAAATTTTCGGACTGACTGGCCTTCATTTCTTAAAGTAATGATGGCCACTTGTTTTTCTTTACTTAGCTGTTTTTTTTCTTGCCATAATACAAATTCTAACAGTCTATTCAGTAGGACTATCAGCTGTGTATCCACCTGACTTCTGCACAACACAACTGATGGTCCCAACCCCATTTATAAGGCAAGACATCCCACTTATTAAACCTTACAGGGCACACCTGTGAAGTGAAAACCATTTCCGGTGACTACCTCTTGAAGCTCGTGAAGAGAATGCCAAGAGTGTGCAAAGCAGTAATCAAAGCAAAAGGTGGCTACTTTGAAGAACCTAGAATATAAGACATATTTTCAGTTGTTTCACACTTTTTTGTTAACTATATAATTCCACATGTGTTAATTCATAGTTTTGATGCCTTTAGCGTGAATCTACAATTTTCATAGTCATGAAAATACAGAAAACTCTTTGAATATGAAGGTGTGTCCAAACTTTTGGTCTGTACTGTATATATATATATATATATATATATATATATATATATACACACACACACACAGTACAGTATATTCAGTCTATTTGGATCAAGTACAAAACAAGAAGAGTATGTTGCCCCCTCAACAACCATCCCTTGTAATCATGAAGCCAGCCTTGTAGGTTTGTAATTGAACAGAGGATTAGACTGGTCCACCAGTGGGCTCCACTTCATTTGGGGGCCTGACTGTCCACTGCTGCTTATTTAACAGACTGTTACCAGCAAACCTTTTTTGCGAACGAGTGCCCAAACTGCAACCCAAGACACAATAAATTATCACGGAGTGCCAACAAGGCAATTTAACCTTAAAACTCTGTGGATCCACAATTGCGGACCCACAAATTACAGTCGTGTAAATGGGGCTTTACAGAGCTTGTACTAAATGGTAAAGGCCTCTGCATTTGGTACTTTTGAACAATTAAATATAAAATATAAATATAAAACCACATGCACGAGGACAGGAAAGGTCCTCTTTAAATACTAAAAAAAAGGTTATCAAACACCCCTTTAATATTCTTGACACTGAGACAAGGATTTTCACTTAGGCAAAACTTTCAACTTTCCTGTAAAAGCCTGCATTTCAGTGCCACATGCTCTGGGGACCTGTTAGCCAAAAAAAATCTGCATGGTGAGAAAGAAAGAAATCAGATTATACAGCTAATTGCCATAAAACTGCAGGGGAGGCCATCTTAAATATGGATGAACAGCAGGAAGAAGAGAACTTTACACATAAAGCTACAGCTACCGTGCAGATAACACTGCAGATATTCTGCTGATCAGCAACATCACTCCAGGTGCTATCAGCAACGCTGCATGTATTAGATTTAAGGGAGGAAAAACCATATCACAATATGTGAAGAGGACTTGTAAAAAATGAGCTTGTACAGATGTTGGTTCTAACAATCTACCTCTAAAACCAGTTCACTGCATAGTCTTCACTGGTATATGTGCAGATTTTTTTTTTATTTGCACCCCCAGTGATTTGCAGAGGACACAGAATACACAGTGTGGAGGTGTGCAAGATAGCAGTGGATCATCAGTGGTACCATGTTTTGCCTAGAAGGATGTAATCTTGTATACAATGACATACATACCTCCCAGTTTTCTGGTATAATTAATTTTAACTTTAACAAGGCCAATGGCCCTTTCCCAGAATGCCCTTGCTACAGATATTTCTCATTTGCATAGTGGGCTGGGTAGAGACATCCACAACCCTGCTGATATTGCTAAGTCGTTTAGGGCCTACTACCAGGATATATGTAATATATAGGGTCAGTATGCAGGCCTAAACCCAAGATCTCTGCAGTCTAAGATTGGGGCCTACATTTCTGAAACCACCCTCCTGAATATTTTGGACTCCGATAAGGCTTCCCTCGACAAGCCCATCACAAAGGAGGAGTTTTCCATGGTCATTCAATCGTCCCCATCAGGCAAATCCCCCCGCTATGATGGGTTTCCTCTTTTCTTTTGTAAACACTTCCAAGACCTCCCTGTACCTTCTATCAAGCAAGTTTTCAATAGCGATGGTGACACTCGTTTTGGACACCAGTCCCTCTCTGCCCTAGTTACTGTTCTCCTGAAGCCTGGTAAAGATCCAACCTGTTTCTCAGCTATAGGCCTTTCTCTCTCACCAATATTGCCGTTAAAGGGCCTCTATCAGCAAAATTATGCTAATAGAGCCCCACATATACGTGAATAGCCTTTAAAAAGGCTATTCAGGCACCGTAAATGTTATATTAAATCCCGGTCCCGTTTTTAAATAAAAGCATTAAAACATATATGCTAATCTTACCCAACGTGCACCATGGGCGGGGATG
Organism: Leptodactylus fuscus; assembly: GCF_031893055.1. Lineage (NCBI taxonomy): Eukaryota > Metazoa > Chordata > Amphibia > Anura > Leptodactylidae > Leptodactylus > Leptodactylus fuscus. Next base: position 124,958,351 of record NC_134270.1, on the reverse strand, counting down.
CACGATGTGACATCAGCTTCAGGAATGCCTGCCTCTTCTGTCTTCTTGTAGTAACGCCCTCTGGTTCCGTGTCTTCTTCCGGCTTCTTCTCTTCAAATCCCGCACCTGCATAGTAGCGCTTCCCTCCGGGGCGCTACTGCGCAGGCTCACTCGCCATTTTACTTAATGGCAGTTCGCGAGTGAGCCTGCACAGTAGCGCTCCAGAGGAAGCGCTACTACGCAGGTGCGGGATTTGAAGAGAAGAAGCCGGAAGAAGACACGGAACCAGAGGGCGTTACTACAAGAAGACAGAAGAGGCAGGCGTGCCCGAAGCTGATGTCACATTGTGCATCCCCGACCATGGTGCACGTTCGGTAAGATTAGCATATATGTTTTAATGCTTTTATTTAAAAACGGGGCCGGGGTTTAATATAACATTTACGGTGCCTGAATAGCCTTTTTAAAGGCTATTCACGCATATGTGGGGCTCTATTAGCATAATTTTGCTCATAGAGTCCCTTTAAAGTATTTTCCAAGATGCTGGCCAATTGGCTATCTCCTTTTATGCCAGGCCTAGTCCACACGCCCAGGTTGGTTTCTTTCAATGTTGCGAGGCACGGGATAACGTATTGTAGATTCTCCTGGTGATCTCAGCAGTGCATGAGGGTGGTTGCTCCTATGCCTATTCTCCACTCACAGCGAGAAGGCCTTTGAACGTGTGCATTGGGGCTTCCTTGGAAGAGTACTGTCTCTGTATGGGGACGGCTCTGCCAGTGTTCAAGCCAACGGTATCCTCTCTATGCCTTTTTTGGTTCGGACAGGGTACTAGAGAGGGGTGTCCTCTATCCCCCTTTTTATATGCTCTGGTAATGGAACACCTGACGATAGCCCTATAGTGTACACATCCTCCAAGCAAGGTTAAGGTAGTGGTATATGCCGACATCCTGTTCCTCTACGCAGTGGTTTAACTAGGAATGGTGGGGCCCCGTGGCAAACTTTTGACATGGGTGATCTAGAGGGGGGAACCTCCCATTCCACCACACTCTTGCTCACCCACAGCCTGCACCCCCATTCCCCCTTCTTTCTCACACACAACCTGCGCCCCCAGGTCACCCTCTTTGCTCACACACAGCCTACACCACCCATTCCCTCCTCTTGCTCACATAGTGCAGAATGGGGGGTGCAGAATGTGAGTATGAGGGGTACATAGGTGTGCAGGCTGTGTATGAGTAAGGGGGGAATGGGGGTGCAGACTTTCTCACACACAGACTGCACACCCATGTACCCCTCTTCCTCACAGCCTATAACCCATTCCCCCATTGTACACTGACCTGTTCAATCCGGGTAGCTCCGCCCACAAAAGACACTGAGTCTATGCTAATAGATCACGTCATGTCTCAGGTCCTTCAATCTACTAGTATAGATGCCATCACAGGGCCTAGGAACAGCAGGCAGGAGATAGAAGTTTCTCCTGCCCACTGTCACTATGCAAGTGCTGGGAGGCAGGGGTCTGGACAGCAGGCGGCCCCTGCTTGGGTACAGTAGTAAAGGCAGCAATTGCTGACTTTACTACTGTTAAAAGATGGACTGTGGAGGAGGAAGCTCCTCTCCATCTTCGGGCAGCCCCCAGCGCTACAGTAAATAGGGCCCGTTACGTGTTGGAGATACTCCAGCAGGTAACGGTCTATTTAAAAAAACAACAAAACAAAACGCAGTGGTAGCAGCTGTCACTGGGCCCCCTAGTGTCCCGGTCGCTGTGGCAGCTGCCTCCGCTGCTACCACGGTAGTTGCGCCCCTGCCTCTACGTTACTCAGCAATGCATCATGTTCCCAGCAATTCTGAACGAGTTCCAATGAGTAATTGAGTAATTTTAAAATTAACCTGTCCATGCGTGAGGTTCTAAACATCAGTTTGCCCCCATCTGAGGCTGCTCATTTAGCAGCTCAATTCCCCTTCAAGTGCCAACCTACCTCGATAAAATATCTGGGGATTCAAATTCCTCCAGCCCTAGCTCATCTTTTCTTTCTGAACTACCTTCCCCTGCTTTAGCGAACTATTGAGATCTATGTTGTAGTGAGGATGCAGGTCTTCTGGAATAAGTCCACTATGAGATGGTGACTTTTATAGATCAGAGCACTTTATTCCATGCTCCATCATGGCTCCCTGTCTAATAACTCCTCCCCCTAAGCTCAGCTCCTCCTCCATTACTACCTCACTGTTGCTAGGTAGACAAAGCAGAATAAGTAAGCAGAACAGAACATACAGAACATACTTATAACAACATCACAGCATGTTGTCACATTGTAAATGTGATCGTCCCAACTGTACTACAAATCTGCAGTCCTATTACTCTTGTTTGACTGGTCCTACAGCAGAAGTGGCAAATAGTGGGTGACTATTTACTTACTTGCCACCCATCTCCCATCCCTGCGCTGGATTCCAGTTTGCTTTCGCTCCAAACACATCCACCACACATGTCTATCTACTCATTTACTTTCTACTTGTATGTATGTTGTTTTTATCTTATATATTACAATAAAATTTTCATTCTTTGTTTCTTTTTGTGCGTGTCTATGGTTTAATGCTTACTTGTATACTGCCATCATATTCCGCAGAGCTTTACAGATTAAAAACATTCTCAATAAACATTAATTAAACATAAATCGGCCAGGCACAGTGTAAAAAATAAAATAAAACCTTCATACTCACCTTTCCACGGTGCTAAGTGCCTCCCTGCACAGTCCAGTCTTCTCGGTGCTGTGCTGACATGTAGTGGAAGTCCCAGACACACCTGTGACATCACAGGTCTCTTCCTAAGGACTAGTTCACACGTGGGCAAAGGGGAGGTTTTTGACAGCGGAATTCGCTTCAAAAACCTCTCCTTTAACATGGTGGTCTATGTAGACCACTAGCTTTTTTTTTCCTCCTAGCGTTTTCCGCCTGAAGAAGCAACATGACCTTTCTTCAGGCGGAAAACGCCTGAAGAATTGCATAGAAGTGAATGGGAGGCGAAAACCGCGCGGTAAAAAACCGCGCGGTTTTTTACACACAAAACCGCGTGGTTTTTTGCAAAAAAACACGCGGTTTTCGCCTGCAGTTTCTATAGCACATATAGGAAAAAAAAACCCTAGCGAAAACCGCTAGCGAAAACCGCGTCAAAAACCTCGTCAAAAACCGCATGGAATGCAAAAAACAGCGTCAAAAAAACTCCTCGAGGTTTTTTACCTCGCACAAATAAGCTAGGCGGTTTTCACGTGTGAACTGACCCTAAGGCCTGCTAAGGCAAATATTGGACCCAGTAATCACGTGAACACTGAGGCCAATCAGTGGCTACAGCGTAATTCAGGAAGAGATCTGAGAGAAGCTGCCAAAGCATAAGGACCAGAACACGCTGAGAGAACACCAGGGCATCGGGGACAGGTGAGTATTTTTTTTTTCACCTCCCCCAGTTATCCAGGCATTAAAAAAATGCCTGGACAACCTCTTTAAGCCATTATATGGCTCTGTAAATGGAAAAATAAAGGTTTGGAAGGCATTTAGTCAAAAACAAAAATTGAAAAATGTCATCAGCGGGAAGGGGTTAATAGGGCTAGACTAATTATCAAAACCTGTAAAACAAATTATCATAGGTGTTTGGGGTTGATTTCAGTGATTCAAAGAACTCTTAGGCACAAGACCATGAGTTAAATAGAAAAACAAAAAAATGAAATCTTTATGACACTTAAATCTGATTTGGATAATATTTTGGGAAAATGGTGTAGTGCCAGGCCACTTTGCAGGATGCCATGAGCCTTCACATGACCCTTGAGACCAATGAATGTTATCAGAGATTTCTGGAGAGGAATCGGTGAGGTATGTGAGTGATGTCACCAATCCCACTCCAGCGACTTAAGAGGCTCCTGATCAGAGATGTAACTAAAAGTCTTGTGGACACCGATGCAATCTTTTGGCCCAGTACCTCATCCCTACAGTGAATTCTTGATAGTGATGGTTACGGGTGCTAAGGAGTTTAATCAACCTTAGGGTCCATTCACACACAGTTTTTTGGCGAGGATCTTGGCGCTGAAAATCCACGTGGAAAAAAAAGCCTCCCATTGACTTCAATGAGTTCCTTTTTCCACTAGTGACAATAGAGAAATATGTCAGTTACACGGTGGCCCACATTCATCTATACTGTCTAAGGATTAATGCATACGTTACATATTTTCTATACAGATTTTCACTATCAAGAATTCACTGTAGGGATTTCTCTATTGTCACTTATGTTGTATCTTCACCAAGGCAGCAAAGTTGACCTTCCCAATATGGCCGCCGTCAGGTAACATAACGCTGACCTTCCCAACATGGCCTCTCTCATTTCCCGCAAGCGTGCGACGTGATGGCGTCACTCAGTGGTGCGCCACGCCCCTTGCGGTGACTCCATTTTGTGCTAGTGGAGGGAGCTGTTGGTTGTATTTCCGGGTTGTCGGAGACCGGGGAGACCGGAAACCGGAGGGAGCAGCGGAGAGAGGGTAAGGGGGCAGAGAGGTGGTGTACGGAGAGCCGCAGGCCTGTTGTCAGGCGGCCAGCGGGAGGGAAGCGCTGTTTAAGGCAGCAGTGCAGTGAATTGCAGTGTGGGACGTGTCTAGGCTGTGGGCATACACATTGTGGATGACAAGCAGCGCTGCCCTGGAAATCACGGCACCTGGATGGCACAGGTGACTAGAACTGCAGTCACTGGCAGCCGTGTGCTGAGGAACTACAAGTCCCAGCGTGCTCTGTCAGGAGGGGTGTGCTGGCACTTGTGCTTCCACTTCAAACCCTTCCTTTCGCTTCTTGTTTCTAATAAATATATGGAGGTCCCACTTACATGTGATTGGCTGCTGAGACCTGTGGTGGTGCACTGCATTATATTACAATACTACTTAGTGTATTTTCTATGTACTCTAATCCGATTTATTGCTCGCTGTTATCAGCCATTTCTGGAGACAAGTTACTATTTTTTTTTCATAGATGTTTTTTGAATTAGGAAACCCCTTGCTCCTCTGTATGATCTCTATTGTATGTGACATCTGTGCTGGCCTCATGACACGTCTGTATACAGGTGTGACAGCCAGCAGTCTAGCCTGACTACACTATAGATTTACTTGTCCTATACATCTGTCTATGGATATGGAGAGTTCCCTTGATCAGATGGATGTTCAGAGATCAATACCCTGAAATATTGGCTAAATCCCTTGTCAGATATTACTAACATGGGGGGCGCGTAATCCTCGCTCAGTAAGTGGACATCTGGGTGTGACCAGCCGAGAGTATGTTATTAACACCCTGACTATGTCCAGTCGGTGCTGACAGTATCAGATTTGTCAGGACACACCCCTTTGGCAAGAGAACGGTAACACCTGGTAAACTTACTCCTAGGTTTCTAAGAGGAATAACTGAGGAACAGCACAATAGTAATAGAAAGACTCAAATATCTTGGGGGGGTATTCATTGGATAAGGCCCCAAGTTGCAGAAAAACTTTTTTATTTTTATTTTTTACTTTGAAAGGAATAGGATATATAAAAGAAGCTCTTACATATTATATCTTCGTGCTCTTATTCGCGCTCAATACACTCTTGGTTTTGGCGAAAAAAAACAAATACACAATTCTGAAACAACAAAAAAAGCAGCTTTTCCACTAATGTGGAGCCTTAACCTTTTATAGAAGTAACACTTGATCACTATGTAATTTCTGCAACTTTTTAATACTTTTATTTATTTATTTTGCATTATTTTTGCTTGCTGTGATTGAATGGAAATCTTCTTTTTTACATCTAGAGCAGGTTTTGGAAACCTGTGACAGTCCAGCTGTGGTCAACTACAACTCCCAGCATTCTGTAGGTTGCCGATACCTGAGCTAAAGGCTAAAAAAACTAGGTTGTTGGAGTGGGTAAAAAAAACAAACCAAAAAGCTAAATTAAAATGATTTTAATGATATGGTAGATTAATGTTGTATAATTGGATGTATAGTTTATTGCATATTTTCTTTTATAGGAATTAGAGGATCTTTACTGCATCTAACCATGGCAGGCAGCCATTTATGAAGTAGTTGGTCAGGCTGTGGACAAGTAGTTTTGGCCCTGCTGCATTGTGGCCTTGTCCTGCTTATAGCTGAGTGTTTGCTACAATTGCACATGATGTAGACAATCCCCTGGAAGCGAAGTACGTCATCAGCATAAATTGTCAGTTTTTGACACTTGACAACAAGGTATTAGCATAGGTAAAATGTATTGGTCAGGAGCTGTTTAGTTCACAGAGGGTTGTTGAGAATAGATAAGTGTAGTATATAATTAGCTCTAGGGAGTTTATGGTTGTGTTCACACTTCTGCCAGAAGAACACTTAGCAGATTTGACAGAAAACGAATTAGAAGTGCAGAATCTAGAAACGGCACCCCCTCCCCAATCCACAGAAGGGATAAAAGCCCTTCCACTGAACACATGGTCATTCCAAAGCAGGACAGGGTAGGGTGCTTTACTAAATCCCACCACCCGCCCTGCTTGGTTTCTTTTTGTGGGTAAAGGTGCATATACCAGCGGATGATACAGAGGTATGTCAGAAGATGACTAAAGATGGAATTGCCCTTCGTGGGTAGAGAAATCCAGGAAGATGATTCTCTGAGTTGTCAGCAGTAGTCAGTGTGCCGACGATTGTGACCAAGTAACATCATTCCTATTGCTTTATAGATATGTACATGCAGATGTATTCTGCTCTGGCTTAGTCACACGTGTGACATCTGACATTAGGTGACTGTCCCAGACACAGCATTGCATGGGGCCAGCTCATGCCGCAATGGCTATGAAAATGTGCGCTTGGTAGCAACTTCTACCCTATATGATTCTCAAATTCCATAGGGGATAAGCCGTTGGCAAGCAATTTTCCATTTACTTCTGTGGTGAATGAAAAACTTGCATTAAGACATTCTAGGAGTTATTGTTCGGCTGTGTTTAATGAGGAGAGTAGTGTTTTTGCATTGCTACCTCACCCAGCCTTCTAGTAAGGTATGATAGGGGAGCAGAGCCTCCGGGTGTGACTGCATAGCTCTGCTACATAACTTACTGGAAGGAAAGTACAAAACCTTTAAAAATGTGGATTGTCCAGAAAAAATCTGAGCTGCTGCATCTTTGGATCCACCGCTGACTGCTGCCCCAGGGACATTCTAATGGCTTCTGTATTTAAAGGAACCTGTCTAAAATAGACATTGGTAAATATAAAGACAGCCATCCAGGATAGATATATGGTCGACTGATGGCTGTTCTTCAAAACCCCTTCCATAGACCTGAAATGGGGGCAGGAAATAGGATAACTTTATGCCCAATGAGAACAAAGACTTAGGTACAATCCTTTTCCCCTGGTGTCTACATTTGGACAGAGTTGGGATGCTGCTGTAGACATTATATGGTAGGCCGTTCCACTGAAGTGAGTGGTTTCGGCTGATGTTCACCCATTCTATATGGTCGACTTTAGTCCTCAAATTCTCCTTTTTTGGCAGTTTGTTAAAGGAGTTTAGAAAAACATGGCTACTTTCTTTCAAAAACTGCAGCACTAAGGTGTATGTTCATGTGGCGGAAAATGAAGAGAAATTCCACTGCGGTCTAGCTACGACAAAACACCAGTGCAGGGCATCGGCCTTCCATTGTGGCACTGCTGGCATCAAACTCAGATGAATGGGCTCAATTGGCAGAGGGTCTTGAGCCGTGGAATCTGCGACTGAATCATCCGCAGCAAGATCCAGCAGGACGGTTCTTGTGCTCCATCGGCGTCCACCGGGTCTACTCTGGGGTTCCGCTGAAGCCGATGATTGGCCTCAGGAAGAGGACCCATGATGTCACAGGTAGTGATATTGAAGGCCCTTCACTGATTGGCCTCAGCGGTCATGTGACCAGAAGACGCTGCTTGAGCAGCATGGAGTGGACACTGGACCAGCAAGGGCAGAGTGTATGCTTTTTTTTTTTTTTTTTTTTTTTTCTTGTAAAGCGTTGTCCATTTTTGCTTGAACAACCTCTTTAAGGTAAGGGCAAAGATAAAATGAAAGGGAATTTCCCATCTACACACTTGTGGTTTCTTATAATGGATATCCGGCTTGGTTGGGAAGGTGTGATACACTTTTGTGGAATTTCTTTTCCTGAACGGGGAGGTCACAATACAGGAAATAGTGAAGAGATGGAGGCGATAGTTATGTAGTAATGTACACAGCCTGGTATCTGTAATATGACAGCAATGACTGGCATGACTGTTCTATCTGTATACGGGTCGAGTGTTTGATGTGCAGGAAGTGAATCCCTAGGATGGTATGTGCAATGACCAAAGTAAAAGTGTCCTGGCACAATCCTGGGTTACTTATTGTATTACAATGTTGTCAGTACTATAGTATTATATGGATGGTTGGAGAGCCTCCTAGGAATCGCTGAGTACAGTAGTAACCTTGGATCAGTCAGGCTTGCATTCATTACTGTTTAAGATGTCACATTTTCCTTGTACTTCCAGTATCTCCCTCTTTGCTGTTCTAGATACTGTCTGCATTTCATGGGTTTGTTATCTTTGGGTACCTCTAAATTCCCAGTTTTTGTTGAATTGTATGTCTTTAGAGGGGTCATCTGGGAAATAAGTTTACTAGTGCATTCCCCGAGGTGGATATACTTTATGTATAAGCAGGTCCTCTGCAAAACACAGCAGGGTGCTAGAAGTCTTCAAAGATCAACTAGTCTTTTGACCAACTTAAAGAGGATGTTTCATGACCTCATGCACATGAGGTTTTATATACCGCTAGAAAGATGACAGTGCGCTGAATTAAGTGCGATGTTGGCATTCCCGTTTTGTTCCTACAGGCTTAATTTCAGCCCCGATCACTGCCAGGAGGGTGTTCCTGACAGTCTAGCATTATCGCTGGGCTTTGAGGAACCCTGTACCCCCCCTTGTGCTGGGGAGAGGTGTCGTTCCTCATAGCTCAGCGACAACGTAAGAAATGCACTATATTGAATATACAGGGCTATGGATGAGTACAGTGAGGGAAGGCGTTCCTCACAACGATGACGCTAGACTTACAGTAATACCTTCTGACTGTGGGCAGAGATCGGTTCTGAAACTAACAGCATCGATATCTCTTTCCCCAGGGCAAATAACGGGAGAGCCGACTGTGTACTGAATTCAACACACTGTTAGCCTTCTAGCAGTATATAAAACCGCATGTGCCCCGAGGACATGAAAGGTCCTCTTTAACTGTCAGTACTGTGTCACTAATACATTTCGTAATATACTTTTATTAATTAATTTTGGATCATTTCTGTAAAATCTTTCTATTATGCTTTCCCATGTATTGAGCTGAATCTGTTCACTGCTTTCACTAGGTGTACAGAGGGGCTGAGGTTCTCATGTGACCCCAAAACTGCAGTTCTATTCAGAAAATTTTCAGAGGAACCATAAGGTGAGCAAACAGATGGGACTGGCAACTTTATATCCAGCGGCTTCCAATCCCAACTGTGTTTTCAATTGATCTCAATGGAAATAGGTTGTATAATATCCATAGGATTCCCTGCCTTGTGCAAGAGTCAGACCATACGTACACATAGTAAAAGCAGTATACAGAGAAAGAATAAGCACAGGATTTCACAAAAAGGAGCCCAAATTTAATAAAATATATTCCAAAAAGCATTGATGGCACAAATATTGCCAGAAAATCAAACGACTTTAAGCTTTGAGGTTTATCCCTAACCATGGGCAACAGCTGCCAATATGGCGAAGGGAATTTTCTTCTTGTGGTCTGAATACCACTGTCCATCTATGATAACTACAGCACATCTCATGTAATGTATCTTTTTCATTGTTCATGCCACAGCTACTATATGCTGGTAGTATCCTCCAATGTACAGCTCTGATATGGCTTAGTTCACACACAATTCCGCGTGTGCACACTCCGTCTCGGCTGCTGCGACGGGATGCTGGAGCACTGCACGGCATCTTGTCGCGGCTTTCCGCTCAGGATTAGGCCCAAATGAATGGGCCCAGTCCAGAGCGTGCTGCACGAGACGGACACCGTGGCTGATTCACTCCAAAAACACATTGGTATATGCAGCACAGAAGAAAGCATAAAATAAACCCCAGACTTCTTATTCCCCACTAATAAGGACAATCCCAGACAGCTGCGTTTCTTCAGGAGTGTCCACAAGGTGAGGACTGGAGGGACTGGAATGGCAAGTCCCACTACCAGCCTACCTGCCTTTCCCTAAAAATCCAGCCCAGTGCACAGCACTTAAAGGGATTCTATCATTAAAATTACATACAAACTCTCTGGATTTCCATCATCACACCCATCTGAGCAACCTGGGTGAGATATACATTCCTTCCAGTGTTACACCAGCCATCGGCTTATAACAGTTAGATGGCCAAAAAGGCAACTATTTGAGGACTTTGATACTCCCTGGCTTTAGCTGAAAAAGGTTCTCAAAATCTCTAACAAAAAAATCAGCTTTTCCACAATGTGGGTCCTTATTATACCTATACAGAGCACACCAGTGTTCCAGTAGTTATATTTGACACGCTACAACTTACAATCATTCACACGTTTTCGTATTCACACCATTTCTGCTATGGATTTTTTTTTTTTCTGCAAAATCTGGATAGGATTGGCCAAAATCCCATCCACTTTGTAGGTAATGTAAAACACTGTGTTTTCATAAGAAATTGGACATGTATGTAAATTCATTAATTCTCCCTGTAAACCATTAAATATGTCACTTGAAACTATTATCTTAGTAGATGTTGCTTGCCCTTTTAGCTGTTCACTTGGTTCTTCCATTTATTGTCTGCTTTCAGGCCATGTTCCAGATCTGTGTATTTAAGGTGAGGCCCTTAATCCATCCCCTTTTATAGTCAACTTCTTTGCACGTTCTCTTCTCATTCCTGGTTTTTACTGTTTACTAAACATATATAGAAGACACTTTACCAGTACAAGGTGACAAAACTGTCATGTTTGGTACTTCATATACTCATTCTGGGGGGAAAGCGGGAAAATGCCACATTAACCTAGCAATAACGTGATCACCAGAGCCACCGCCACCTTAGCGTGGCCAAAAGGCGCTCATACGACTTCAGTAGCCATTGCCGATGCTCGTGTGCAGACAGTTTATTCTTTCAGACTTCCTCATACATGCTTGGTGTGCGAATTAGGACAACCTGAGTGTGTATGGGGGAGCCTGTAAGTATAACTGTTAGCCAAAAAAGCACTGCTGATGGTGTTTGGACATCTTAAATGGGTTTTCTGAACTAAAAATATTGATGACCTATTCTAACCATAGGTCCCTAATATCCAATTTGTCTGATCGAAAGACCCAGCGCCCCCACAATTGGCTGTTTTCAGCAGCTGAAACATTAAGAATAGCACTGTCTCTAGCTTAGGTCCTATTCAAAGAAATGCAAGTTGATCTGCCCCGTCTGACCACTACACAGAACAGAGCTGTCTGCTGCCTTCTCCGTTCTGTGTATCCACTGCTGAGAACAGCAGATCTATGACTATGTCGGGTGTCAGACCCCCACTAATCTGATATTCATCACCTATTCTTAGGATACGTCATCAATATTTTTAGCCCCAAAAACCCTTTTAAACTGCTGCAAGACCCTATAGATTTTTATAGTAATATCTATTGAGATTCTTCTGAGGTTTCTGTTGTTCTTATAGGAGTGATGATGCTCATTACTGAAGTACATGTGTGAACAGAACATAAGTGGGTAGCTATTAATAACCGTTTCATTTTTTTCCTGCCACCCTACACTGCTTTCTTTTACCTTTGATACTTGTGTTATTTTGGAGGCGAGTGCACGCTATGCCCTTTACAATAGCAGACATTGGTACGGAATTAATAATTATATGCACTAAAGATAATCGGATCTACATAATCCACGTGTACAAAATATGGGTGGCAAAAAAGAAAAACATAAATTAGTCATTGCCACATCATCATAGTAATGGCCACCAGCTCAGATTGTACTCGCACCTTCTTATAGATGTCTTATCTCGACTTCTGAAATGTCAATTTCAGCACTTTGTTGTATTCTCCGTTAAATAATTCTAGATCATCTGTGCCATTCCTCAGTTATCCCTGCTGGAAATGTTAGAATTAAATGACAACTGAGCGGTATTGTCCCTCTTACTGTTCCTCTTGTCAGTCTGTACTGATTGGGCAGTTTCATGCTCACTGAAACCGGAAATGGTAACACCCAGTTGTCAAATACTTTTCATATCCAGGAGGCATAATGGAGGAAGTACAAAGGACACGTTCCAAGGAAGGGGGGCACTAGTGTTTACTGAAACAAATATTTCTGTTAAACTAGTCATCCGTTTACTAGTCAGAAGATGCCTAGTGCGCTGGGAGTTACCGGGAGTGAAGCTTTGGCTAAAAGGACAGTGTTTGCAATGGGAGCTATAAGAGGAATAGGAGATAAAACAGCGTTGTAATATGCTTGTGTACATCGCGGTTTCATTGATGCCTTTCAGGCACTTCCTCCAAGCAGTAATAGAGATACTTGTCATTACATGTGCTAAAGTTCACATCTTATTGGGAAAGAATTCTCCTTTCTAATTTTTTTCCCACCATTTCCTGTTTACTGTTAGAACAGACACTCCAGATTTTTTTTTTAATGATCTGCGTATGCCCTTACATAGAGGAATTTTTCTCTATGGTAATCTGATTTTTCAGTTTCTAAAAAAAAACCCCCCCCCCAAAACAGCCACAAATATTAATAGAAAAAATACAATTCATCTCCTCCATTGCAGCTCTTGTGGTGTCTGACATGTGACCTCTGCCGCCAATCAGCAGCCTTGGCTGTCCAATGTTGTATCATTGGCATCATGGTTTTCGTGGTTGATCTGCAGTGGTCCTGTCTACCACATAAGTCAGGCGGAGCTTCTGCGCTGGATTGGTAAAAGGTAGAAGAAATGGGTATTTTTTGTTCATTTTCTTTTTAATTTTACAATTTTTTTTTTTCTTTTTTTCCCCCAGAAACTGGCTAACCCCTTTTGAATCTTAATACTTCCTTGCTTCAGGTCACCATGGTTTTCTATCACTTTGTGTAAAATCTGGCATCAGATTCTCAATGGCAAGTGATTGGGGACCATGGAAAACTACAGAGGAGCTTGAAAGGTTAAGTTATAGTGCACTGCAAAATTGCATTTTTGTATATACAGGACATGTATTCTTACATCTTTGCATAGCTGCTGTGTCTACTCCATTCACAGAATATAGACTGTTATATCCTTGTATATCCTGCCTTTCTTCTCTCTACAGTAGTATGATCTCAATTTTCATGTGACTATACTTCTTCTTCAATTCAGGATTCGTGTGGTTCCCACCCCATGTAGGGGCTGGTTGCAGAAGTCAGCAAAGATCCGTTATTTTCCGGAAAGATGCCTATCCCTCCCCCTCCACCACCCCCACCAGGACCTCCTCCCCCTCCGACCTTCTCCCAGGTAGGTGCATATAACAAAGCTGCCATGACCTCAGTATCTAGGACTGCTTACTGGTAGTGCTAACCTCTGTGCTACTCCAATCATAAAACCCGTGTGTCTACAAATATGGCCGTTATTGGAACTCTTAGTAAATGGGATAAAGATCAAGAGACTGACATATTCTTTCTAAAGGCCTTGTTCTGGCACTAATCCAGACTTGCTTTAATGAAGGTAAACCTGCTCTGGCTTAAAGGAGATAGTCCCTTCTTTTTTTTTTTTTTTTTTTAATGCAGATTGTGAGCCCCACATAGAGCTCACAATGTACATTTTTCCCTATCAGTATGTCTTTGGAATATGGGATGGAAATCCATGCAAACACGGGGAGAACATACAAACTCCTTGCAGATGGTTTTATGCCCTTGGCAGGATTTGAACATCAGGACTCCAGCGCTGCAAGGCTGCAGTGCTAACCACTGAGCCACCTTGTGGCCCCGGAGATATTCCCTTCTCAGACCCCCACCAATTAGGAGAATGGGGGTATTTTGTCCCCCGTTGTGGATAGAGTGGTGGTTAGGCTGGTCTGCACAACACTCCTTTAATTTTAATGGGAGTTCTGGGGGTAGCTGTGTCCGCGCTAACTGAAAAGAATATAGCTGTGTGTGCTGCCGGACCTCTGCTCTATTCAGAAATAGGAACAGAATTCCCCCGTTCTCCTGATTGATGCAGGTCTGACTCTCTTATTGATGTCAATTTGCAAATTAGACCAATACTGTAAAGTGGATTTTTTTTTTACACTTATTGTACCACCCCCTACAAAATAAATAAATGAAGGTGGAAAAGAAGATGTATGCAGGGTATTTACTGAAGGTTTTGTATTAGAAGCTTGCCTCGCCTCATTTCTTGATGTCCGTTGCATCTTATGTCCTTTCCACTAATGGAAACTTACAATTTGGTTATCTTAGGATTGATTATATCACATTGGACATTCTCCATGCCTTGGCAGGTATTTTACCAGTATTCAGGAACTCCTGATTTATCTGGCAAGCTGCATGTCATCACTTTGATAGAATATGAGGATAAAGTGTGTTACTATTGACACTGTACAATTCTGTCCTTGGTCTTTGCCCATAGGCTAACACAGAGCCCCCAAAGCTTTCCCGTGATGAGCAGAGAGGCCGTGGAGCTCTTCTCAATGATATCTGTAAAGGAGCCAAACTAAAGAAGACCACTGCAGTGAATGACCGGAGTGCCCCAGTTTTGGAAAGTACGTATTGTGTGACCAGTATGTAAGAATTGTGAGGAGCAGGAAATGTTCATGTAATCTCTATCCACTCCCTTTCTGTATAAATATTGACTGATAGAAAATGTGTGTGTAGTACATTTTACTGAACTCTGTACTTTCCTCATGTAACTTATAGTACAGAATTATTGAGGAAAAAAACATTAAAAGGGATGGTTTAACCCTTTCCTGAATTTGGACATATTTGTATGTTCATTTAAGTACTGTCTTAGTATAGATAGGTGTGTAGTTACTTCCATGAGACAATCCACTGCAGGTGCTTCTGGGAATATTTGCTGGGACCAAAGATAATGACAGAGGCACTACCACCGCACTTGGCACATCCGCATCGCAGTTGTAGGGTGCTGGTGGGGTATCATGGCAGCAGAAGAGCCTAATGAACCCCCCCATCAGTGCTTCTGCCATGTGTGAATAGCTATTATATTCTGATGGAGGCAGCATCTAATAGGATGCCTGTTACAGTTAGGCCGGGTTCACACGGGGTATTTTGGATCGGAATGTGACCTGGAGGCCGCCTCAGATTCTGGTCCAATATACGGGTAGCTGTGACTGGATGCCGGTACAGTGCATCTGCATCCAGTCGCGTAACTCCGCTCCAGATTAGGCCCAAATGAATGGGCCTAGTCGGAAGGGAGTGTCTTCAGGCGGTCGTCTGCGGCTGAACCATTTTTGGGCTGACAGGCAAAATAAACTGTTCACTGAAGTGGTGTAGTAGTAGATAAATAGTATCTAATATTTATCATGTTTAGAATCTTAAACTGATTATGACCATGTGCCATACATTTGTCGTTAACAGCCACTACAATAGCATTTAAGTTATTTAAAAGTGAATTTGGTGATGGAAGACTTTTTAAAGAGGACCTTTCATGCTCCGGGGCACAGGCAGTTCTATTTACTGCTGGAAAGCCGACAGTGAGCTGAATTCAGCACACTGTCGGCTTTCCTGATCTTTGCCCCGGGTAAAGAGCTATCGGTACCATAGCTCTTTACAGTCAGAAGGGCGTTCCTGACAGTCAGTCAGGTACGTCCTTCTTCAAAGCAACGCCTATCACACTGTACTGTGAGAGCGGGGAGGAAAGCCCCCTCCTTCTGCTCACAGTGCTCGTTCATAGACAAGTATTATCAGGAGGGGAGGGGGCGTTCCTCCCCGCTCATACTATACAGCGCTATTGGTGCTGCTTGTACAAAAGGATGTATCTGACTGTCAGGAACGCCCTTCTGACTGTAAAGCACTACGGTACCAGGACCGGGCTCTTTACTCGGGGCACAGATCGGGAAAGCCGACAGTGCGCTGAATTCAGCGCACTGTTGGCTTTCCAGCAGTATATAGAACTGCCTGTGCCCCGGACCTTGAAAGGTCCACTTTAAAGCAGTTGTTTCACTATAGACACTTATTCTTTATTCACAGGCTATTGAATAAGTGTCCAAATCGGGGGCATCTGACTGCTAGGACCCCACTGCAAGCCAGGGTATTGCTCCTCTCTGCATTCTGCAGTATGGAATTGCTGGAGATAATGGAGCACTGTTTGTCAGCTATCTCTGGCCATCCTATATAGTTGAATGGAGTGCATCATACATGCATGACTATCATTACTTTCATTCAGAGAGGAGCTGGACTAAGATGAGACATTTTACCTTTTATCCTGTGGCATAATGGTCAGGCATATTGGCCTTACTTGGTGAACTCAATTGAACAAACCTGTCAATGCAGGGCAAACTCTAATGAATATGGCGGCACTCCCAACTCTCCACTGATGGCTGGTGTGGGGAGAGATGACGAATGAGCAATTGGATTTCAAAATGCACAATCATTTTATGCCTCAAAGAATATTTATCCCCTCTCCACAGGATAAAGGATAAATATCTGAATGGTGCATGTCTGACTAATGTGAATTTTTTAGAGATCTGTGTTTGTTCTTAAAATATGGCAGTACAATGGCCACAATAAATGGCCTTTACACCAAGCTGTAATATGACTTCATGGGTTCTAATACTATTGGATAGACGCAATTCAAATGACTGTTAGTTTTTTAGTGTTATGTACTGTAGATATTTTTCATGTTGAAAACGGAGCACATGCCAAAGCTACATCCACATGAGACACATATGACTTAAAGGGGTTATGCCTTAAAAAGTGTTTATCAGTTATCCATAGAATACTTGACCAGTGGGTTCTCAGAATTGGTGGAGTCTTAGCTGTCAGACCCCTATTGATCATAAAGCATAATTATTCTCTATGGTGTAACTGCTTTAACCCCTTCCGACATGCGCCGTAATAGTACGGTGCATGTCGGGTCTGTAACTATGGCGACCGCCATAGCCGCCAGGTGTCTACTGCTTTAAGCAGTAGACAACCGTCTTTAATGCCTCGGTCCCGGACCGATCGGAGGCATTAACCCCTCTGGCGCTGCGATCAAAGGCGCCTCCGGCGCCATTTTGGCCAGGATCGCCGGCTCCTGGAGCATGCTCCAGGGCTGACGTCCCGTTGCCATGACAGCCGGGAGCCTTGTACAGGCTCCCAGGCTTGTCTGCAAATCCTCTCTTTTGCAGGCTGGTCTATGCAGCCTGCAAAAGAAAGGATGCTTTTTTGCAATGCATTAGCATTGTAATGCATTGCATTAGTGATCAGACCCCCTGGGGTTCAACACCCCTAGGGGGTCTAATAAATGCAAAAAAAAAAATAAAAAAAAAAGTAAAAAAAAAAAATATAAAAAAATATAAAAAGAATTAAAAGTTCAAATCACCCCCCTTTCCGTAGAACACATATAAAAGTAGTTAAAAACTGTGAAACATATACATGTTAGGTATCCCCGCGTCCGAAATCGCCCGCTCTACAAATCTATAAAAATATTTTTCCTGTTCGGTAAACGCCGTAGCGGGGAAAAATAGTCGAAAGTGCCAAACCGCTGTTTTTTCACTCTTTTGATTCTGATAAACACCTGATTGTGTGGGGTTAGGGGCTAGGCTCCAGAGGGCAATATGAATTTTGTGGCTTGCTATGGTCCAAAGTGTGTGAGATTGCAGAGATGGTGGTGTGAGTTTGGATTTTGTGGGGGTCCTGGCACAAACATATGTGCGCTGTTGTGACGAAAAGTAGCCTATTGCGCAATCGAGTGTATTAACTATGTTTGTGGAAACTTTCAGCCAAATCGGTCGAGCGGGTTTTGCGTGATTGAGGAACAAACATCCAAACATCCAAACACACAAACCCACAAACATCCAAACTCACAAACTTTCACATTTATAATATTAATAGGATTCTAGGGACAGGAGGTGATTCAGAACTTTTATTTATTTCATATTTTTATTTCATATTTTTATTATATATTTTTAAAGCTTTAGCAATACTAATATACAGCAGTGACAGGCCTGGGAGCCTCATTAGGCTCCCGGCTGTCACCCGAACAGGTCGGCTCCTGCGATATCGCCGCGCAGGAGCTGGCCTGCAACTTTACAGGTACGGGGCCGGTGGGGACCGGCCCCGGGGGAGAAGAGGCCGCTGATACAGACTGCAGACCCGGCATCCGCTGTACTAGAGAGGCGGATGCCGGGGAGGGATAGACTCCATCACAGGTGCCGGGGCCTGAGACATCGCTGCCCTGCCCTGCATGAAGCCAGCGGCGGGGGGACGGAGGAGCGGAATAGCATCGCCCCTGCAGCTGCTGGCTTCATGCAGGGCAGAGAAGCGCCGCGATGTCTCAGGCCCCGGCGTCTATCACTTGCCGGCTTCCGCCTCTCTATTACAGCGGGTGCCAGGCGCCACATTCAGACTATAAGATGCACCCTTCTTTTCCCCCCAAATTTTGGGGAAAAAAAGTGCGTCTTCTAGTCCGAAAAATACGGTAATACAGAAGTCATGTTGTTATGTTCTCATATTGCATTGCTCAGTATATGTTGATGCAGTCACTGATGTAAGGAATGACTGAGGACTTGATGCTAATGTACAATTACTAGGTAGTATGGAAGGACACTTATTGTAGTGCACCTCAGATAACAAGAAGAAGGGAGGTCCTAATCTCCATGTTTGATGCATGTCCCTTATGATTACAGATGAACGTTAATACCCCCCAACCACACCAGTGTCAACTCATTAGGTGTGCAACATATAATTTACCAAATAATCCATTATTTTTAGATATCACTGTATTATTTTATTATGTTACAGCTTAGAAGCAGGAGAGGACAGAGGAGAAAGCTTTGTTAGTGCTCAACCTGAGAATGAACAGGGGTAGACAGTGAATGCAGAGCAGATGACAGGCCAGCAACTCTGTCAGTCATGTGAAGTATCTGTCCACCGCAGAGTCAGGAAGTCAGACAGAGCTTCAGAACTTTCATGTCCTAACAGGCCTGGCCATGTTCACTCTTGATCAAACAGTAGTCTCTACACAGGCATCAAGGGAGTCTGTGTACAATATTGGTGTGTGTGTTTAAAGGGGCTCTATCAGCAAAATTTTGCTGTATGAGCCCCACATATGCGTGAATAGCCTAAATATTGGTTCTTGTACTCTTGTTAACATATAATTAGGATGAGACTATTTAGAAAATCGCACTTGAGGATATGAGCAGCTTTTTTTCTTTTGGTTTGTTCAATGCATTCAGGTTGAAAATGCTGAACAAGTTGTGTTCTGATGATAAGATGTATTTGTTCTGGCACTTACAGTATTTGTTTTTTATGTTTTTTTATTGTTGCATATAAATATTGAATTCAGCAAGTTGTAATTTGAAAAGAAAAAAGGAAGAAGCTCACACAAACATAAAATCAGATGATTCAAGGCTTAAAAAAAATAAAAATAAAAAAAAAAATAATTGATCCCAATTTGGTCCCAAGTTGAAAACCTGTACAAATATAACCAAGAACACAAGTAACACAAATGCATTTTTTCACAATTTTAAAACATACGCTTTTTTCACAATTGCGCATCAAAATTTTGAATTTGATTTCTCCAAAACAAAATATAAAGAAATATCGTCTTGTGACATATCAAATGAAAGCCGGTACCGCTCTGAGAAAAATGATGCCTCTCCCACCTATTTATCTTAATTCTAGCCCAAGATATGTTAAAAAATGTAAAGCCATACCAGGCCAAAATTCACACTTTTTTAAAACTTTAGAAGTCTATAAAAAATTAACTGATGAAGAAAAAAATTCAAAACTTTTTATTTGTAATTAGCTTAAGTTGTACTTCATAAAAAATAAAAATAAAAAAAATCTAAAGACGTCAGGTAAAAAAAATATTCCTATTTGGATCACTTGATATGGAATGACCCTTACGTATAAAAAAGTTATGGCCGTCGGAATATGGCGACTTTTAGAAAAAAAATTAACAGTTTTGGAATTTTTTTTAGGGGTCAAAATGTAAATAAAACCATATAAATTTGGTATCCCTGGAACCGTACCGAAACACAGAATATAGGGGACATGTCATTTTGTACGCCGTAAAACCAAAGCCCGTAAGAAAGTCGCAGAAATGCATTTTTTCTTCAAATCCACCCCATTCTGAATTTTTTTCCTGCTTCCCAGTACATTATATAGAATAATTAATGGTAGCATCATGAAGAAAAATTTGTCCCGCAAAAATTAAGACCTCATATGGCTCTGGGAGCGGAGAAATAAAAAAGTTATGGGGTTTTGAAGGAGGGGAGTCAAAAACGAAAATCAAAAAATGCCATCGGCGGGAAGGGGTTAATATTGTAATTACTCTCAGATTTTGGCTTTCACTTTTCTGTGAAAGCCTGTGCTGAAATTCACTTCTGTTCCCTATATATTTTTTGCTTTGTTTCTCTGATTGGATTCTCCTTTTGTATAGAGAGTACGGCCTCTAATAAAGTAGGACAACAGAGTTACTTAGAACAGTGATTTTGGTGTCATATGAAAGACGAGACTGCATTTTATCTGTATGATGATCTGAGATACCATCAGAATCTGGCCAGGATCTGCCACTGATTTGGACAGATCTGTCGAAAATGTGTAAATACCCCCTAACTGTTTTATGAGCATGCGCCCTCTATTGGCTCAGATTTATTACTGTGGTTACATCTAGATACTGATGTAAACATGGCGCATCTTTGGTATAATGTGGCACGTATAGTTTAGGAAAAAACTCAACTTGTTATACACATGGGGCAGAGCTTTTTAGTACTGCACCCTACCATCAAGGGTGCAGGAAGTGCAGTTGTAACTGCAATCATCATAGGTTCTCTATTTATCATCCTCCTGAGGAGCTATGTATATCGTAGAGGAGTTGTTTTTCGTGCATGGGGATAGACTGATATAGCATCACATAGACCATTTGCTATTGCACCTTTTGTTCCTCTCCAACTTATCTATTAGAAGAATTCAGGGATAGTTTTAATGGGCAGATAAGCATGTAATGTCTGCGGGCATGCCAGATATCAAACACTAGGCTTTGCCATATACACAGTCATGCAAGTCCAGCGTGTTTAATAGACAGATAACACCGTCAGTATAGAGCATTGCTAGCTTGATTGGGGAACTATAGACAGTGTGTCCCTGTACAATTGGATATCATATGTGTGCTTTTGACTGCAGTGCTTTATACCATATATCCCAGAATTGACAATATTGGGGAGGACATCTTGGTGCTCTAGCCAAGCATATACTAGGTGTTTGCTAGTGGGTTACACCCACCTCCCCATGCACGATATATCATCCAATATTGGGTGATTTAAATTTTGACCATTGGTGACTGTGTGAGAGAAGTGCATCAGTACACCCGGATACCATCAGACTGGGTGCATATATATATATAGATACACACTTTGTCTCACATTTTTATTACACATTTGGGGTTTTTTCTTTTTGTTTTTTTATCTTAAATATCATTAAAAGTTATATTTTAGATTTACTCTTTCTGTGATACTTATAATACTGAGTAAATTACCCGTCAGTGAATTGTTATACACATGGATGTAGATTCTCTGAAAATGGTGGTGTAACCTTAATTTGTCATGATGCCCCAAAAATTGATGTAAAAATTCTGACTCAAAGTAAGCTAATTTAAAGGTGGTATAAACAAAGCTTAGAGAGTGTAAAGGATACATCCAGCATCGGCCACTGTGATAAATCTGGTGCAGTTTCAGATTACTTTTCTAAATTTACACTAATTAAATTTACTCCATTGCCTTGTGTTGCATCTTACAAAGTCATACAACTGCTGTAATGTTTTACAGAAGCTAAAAGTTCTGGTGGTGGTGGTCCTGGGTTTGGACCACCTGGTGGAGGAGCATTGCAACCGAAAGGAGGCCTCTTCCAAGGAGGTGTTCCCAAACTGAGGCCAGTGGGGGCCAAAGATAACTCAGGTACATGATGATTGATTTTTGTTACTGTTCGTTTCTATCAAAGCTCTTGTTGCTGGTCTAAATGTTTCTGGACTGATCTGGCAGACTTCAGAAGTGACTTGTCCTCGTATACTCAGAACTGTATGATTTTTGTATAGATGTTTCCGGAGTTTGTAATTATTATTTGTTTTAAATCCTCTTTTATTTATTTTATTTTTAATAATAGAAAGCCCATCTGGTCGGTCTCCTCTTCAGGGTTCCTCAACAAGGTCAGCTGCTCCCCGTCCCCCTGTTTCAGGAGGGGTACCCCAGGATGACTCTGACAGCAGTAACAACCGTTCTTCCCCTCCAGAAATTGGACGAGCTCACAGGCCATCCTTGCCAGATCTCACACGGCCCCCTAATACCACTAGTCCAGGAATGAAGCACAGTTCCTCTGCCCCTCCTCCTCCACCTCCTGGGCGACGACATGCTAGTTCAACACCTTCTCCTGCTCAGAACGCCAAACCCTACAGTAGGGATAAACCTTTACCACCAACCCCAGGTCATCGGGCCCCTGCTGCTCCTCCTGTAAAGCCTCCTCCCTCTCCTATTAACATGAGGACCCCTAATTCTCAGGGACAGCCTCCTCCACCACCACCTTACAGGCAACCTCCTCCTTCTGTTAATGGGCCACCAAGTCCTATAAATGAGCCGCCTCCAGATCTACCACAACGGCACAACTCTCTCCATCGTAAGCAACCTGCACCAGTGCGAGGATTGGCCCCTCCTCCACCACCTTCAGCAAATCTGTCTCCGGGTGGTAACAGACCACCACCCCCTGCAAGAGACCCCCCTTCTCGAGGAGCAGGTGAGGCAATGCCGGCGTTACTCAGCAAGTGTTTTGTTTTTTGTTTTGTTTTTGTACTGGAAAGTTTTTGTTCCTAAAACTTTTTGAGTAATGTTGCTGATTTGCATTGCTAACATGTATTCCTTTTTCAGCACCACCACCACCACCTCCAGTAGTACGCAATGGGGGTCGTGATGCTCCCCCTCCTCCCCCACCTTACCGAATGCATGGCACAAGTGATGCAACACAAAATCGGGCTAAGCCGCCCCCTCCTCCTTCTCGAACTCCTTCTGGACCACCTCCACCACCCCCACCTGTTAGAAATGGACATCGAGACTCTATCTCTGTTGGGAGATCATTTGCAGGTATGATCTGCTCTGTTTGCATTTTTACTTCCTACTTGCTCTGTAGGATAAAATGTTTAAGTGATCCTCCTGCTAGGATCTCACTTTTGGATTGGCGCTGGCTATACATTATTGTCAATCCTGTTTACAGTGATGATATAATATTTATATTCCCTTTTGGACTGGTCTACTCTCGTGCATTACCAGAAATGTTACTGGTGTCTTATAAATTGCTGACCTAGGTTTAGGAGTATAGACTGGCAGGGGTTCGACACCTGGTCCCTTGGCTGATAAGCTGCAGAGTTTGTGACTAGTTTGGACTATAAGACGCACTGGACTATAAGACGCACCTAGGTTTTAGAGGAGAAAAATAGGGGAAAAAAATTTTCAAGCAAAAAAAAAAAAAAGGTAAAATATTTAATATATGGGAGTTGTAGTTTTGCAAGGGCACATTGACAGGTGACCCTGCAGCTGTACGGGGACGCATAGAGCGGTTTTTTTTGTGGGGCCAGGTGTACTTTTTAGTTATACCATTTTGGGAAATGTCTATTGCTCAGATCACCTTTTATTTAAATCAGAAGCAAAACGGTGAGAAATCCCGGCGGTTTGGCACTATTGATTTTGACGTTCACTGTACAGGAAAAATATTAGTAGACCGGGCATTTTCGGACACAGGGATACCTAATGTATATATGTTTCACAGTAATGTTATACTTTTATATGTATTCTAGGGAAAGGAGGTGAACTTTTATTTATTTTATTTTTTATTATATTTTTTTAAAGGTTTTTTTTCTTTTTTTTTACTATTTTATGAGTGCCCCTTAGGAGGCTTGAACCTGCAATCATTTGATTGCAAGTCCCATAGACGGCAATACTAGTGTATTGCCGTCTATGGGAGATTCTATACATTACTATTGCGGAGGGTCATAGACCAGCCGCAATAGTAATATAGCGATGACAGGCCTGGGTCGGCTCCTGCAAGCTCGCCGCGCAGGAGCTGGCCTGCAACTTTAAAGGTATGGGGCCGTTGGGGACCAGCCCCAAGGCTAACTTTAAACTTTTTTTGGGGGGAGGGGAGCCTTCGCTCCGGACCCAGCATCCGCTATGATAGAACAGCGGATGCCGGGGAGTGTGTTAGCCACCGGCACAGGGCCTGCAGTATTGCCACACTCGTGCTGCTGCAGAAAACCAGCGGTGGCAGTAGCGCGCGGCCATGCTGCAATTCCGCTCCCCCCCCCTCCACATTCGGACTATAAGACGCACCCTCATTTTCCTCCGAAATTTGGGGGAAAAAAAGTGCGTCTAAGGGAGCCTTCACACGATGAAACGCTGCGCTCATTCTGATCGTAAAAACACGTTCAGAATGAGCGCGTAAAAAGCAGCACCCATTGACTTGAAGGGGAGCAGGCATACGTGCACTCCCAATTGAAATCAATGGGAGGCTCCCCCCCCCCCCCTCCCCCCATGCTTTCAATGTATTACGCGCATATCACGTTGAAACCAATAGGGAAAAAAGCAACCCATTCATTTCAATGCAGGGGTGAACCTTCCTTGTTCGCTGCCCGAGGCGGACGACAGAAAGCTGCCCCCCCCCCCCCCCTTCCCGGGAGGAGGGGTCGGAGCGGAGGGGGCGTGGCGGAGCAAAGGGGGCGGCGTTCGCAGGCAGGGAGAGGACCTGCTCTCTGCCTTAGCGTGAGGGGAGGCCGCTGGAGCAGCGCTGCTCCAGCAGCCTCCCCAATCCACCGCTCGGTGCTAAGCCAGTCCAGGACAGCTTGTCCTGGACTGGCTTAGGTATGCAAAAATGCCGCCCTCCCTGGGGCCCTGGCATAGCGCCGCCTGGAGCGGTCGCTTCAGGTTGCCTCATGGTAGGTGCGGCGCTGTTTCAATGGGGAGCGCACGTATGCCGGCTCCCATTGAAATGAATGGGAACTGCTTTGTACGCACTGATTCTGAACGTGTTTTACGTTCAGAATCAGCTCAGCGTATACTTAGTGTAAATGCACTCTTATAGTCCAAAAATACGGTACCAAGCACAGATTTCAGATCTTTGCCTATGCCTTGATCTTGTGTCTTATTTCAACCCTATTTTGTGTGAACTTGCTGTGGTCTCCCATAAGCACCCACATGACTTCTAATCGTTGTTGAAATGTACAACAAAGTGGCAGGTGCACACTGGTGAAATCCCTCTCACGCTTTCTAAACACATGGGAGCATGATTTTGCACGTGCATCTCCAGTATTACCTACAAAATTGTGTGACCATTGCGTTTGGGCAGGGGCTCTGACCTGTGCAGCTGCTTTGTTTGTACTTTCACTTTGCCTTTGCAATATCAGGTTTCCCTATGCATTGGAAAAGTTTTGGTGTATGCTAGGAACACATTAACCAGCAGGGGGAGCTGTACTACATAGCTCATAGCTGTACTACTGGTAGTGATGGTAATGAAGTAAATGTGACTCATGACTGGTTCATGCTGTGAGCTTGTTTCTTAGGATGTATTGGCAAAACTGGAGCAGTGAATATTTCAGAATGAATAAGTGTACGTGCGTTGTTTAGCACTAACTCGCTTGTAGTTCTATGAGGAATCATCATTACTATATATACAAGTTTCTAAGTGTGGAAAATTTGGAAGCCATTAAACAGCTTCTCTTTGCAACACACGTGTACTATTGCTCTGTAGTTTTGATCTATGTAGTGTCTAATGTCCAGTTTAGGGCTCTTGTACACGCAGAGCTGTGTGTGTGTGAAGCCTGTAGGGAGCAGTATTGAAGTAGCGTATACTTCCTGCAGAGCCACACTACCTGTATACATGGCAATAACTGCTCATTCAGACTCATAGATATTCTTGTGGGTGAGAATACCTCTATGCATGCCACAGAAAAACCTTTTACACTCTTAAGAAATCAGGGGCATACGAAGGTAGAGTAGAGGCATTAGATGTCTCTGTGCCAGCCCTATTACTGCTCTGTTGTAATAGAGTTGTATGCTTGAGACGTTAAGTGGAGATGACTGGGAGAACCTATAGAAATAGGAAATCTGACCACGTTTAGTTGAAACTAAGTACTTTACTTGAATGCTCCTGGTGGAACCCTTCTTTTATATTATATACAGTGTGCATTGTATCATATGTAATTTATGTACAAGTCATTGGGAAATTGTTTTACAGATGAATTTGAATCAAAATATTCCTTCCATTCGGTGGATGAGTTTCCTGCTCCAGAAGACTACAGGCCCTTTCAGAAAATCTACCCCAGTAAAACAATCAGAGGTAAGGCCTGGTCAGCTTTAGGCATTAAGGTTACTTGACAAAGTGTGCACATAGCCTTGCTCACAGACAGTCCATTGATTTCTATAAGAACAACTACAGTGTGCGCACACACTGAGTTTTGTGTTTTTGGTTATTTTTGGTATTTGATGTTTCAAGACTTTGCTTGAAAGAAAATCTGCCAAGGTTTCCCATTGAATGTAATGGGAGGCAGATTTCCGTTTTATTGTGAGGCAGAAAACATCACATAATCTGCTTCAAAAAATATCGTAAGAACTGCTTTTAAACAATATATGGTATCCCTCTGAGTGAGGGACTTCCCTCTATCAACATATGGGAGCTGGAAGTTGTAAATTTCCTTTGACAAGTATAACTTTTTGTCTTTTCAGCAACCCGTGGAGCTCCTCCATTGCCACCCATTCCGAGGTGAGATGATATTGGTATCTGCTGCCAGGACTTTTCACCCCAGCTCTCCTTCTCTCCACCCACCTGTAACAAGAGTGGGGTCGCTCCCGCATGACAACATTTGTGAACAAAAAGGAGTTGGGTGCCCCCCTGCTGCCTGTCTATGCATTCCATATCCTTGCCACTGACACCGCCCTCTCCACACCTTGCACGGGAGTGGGCATTGTGTGGTTCGAACTCCTGGGTCTATTCAGAAAACTTGTGATCCTGCCCCTTCCATTCTATATTGGTCAGACTTGTCAGATGATTAATTTTGCTAATGCCATGAGAAACTGAATAGTTTATTATGTTTGTAGGAGAGGTTTTTTTTTGGGGGTAAGTAAAACTCCACAATGTAGACACTATAAGGGAGAACAGTTGTTATATACTATAGGATTACTTAACCTATTGAATAAAAATTCCCTGGACGTTGCCCAGGACTCCCAGGCCTCGTACTCCACAGAATGCACTTTGTAACTGTTACCCAAAGAGACCTGGCACAACCGTTTCCAGGCTGCTGCAGGGTCAGGACACTGGAGTTTCGGACTCGGGATGTTGACCTCAAGTGGTTGAAACTGGGAGCATGTTTAATGCAAATTGCAATCTTCAGCAACGCTAATTGTACAACATGGCTGGAGAAGACACATGCGTGGTGACCGAGGAACGCATTGGAATTACCGGATTACAAAGAGTCTAAGAAGTGTGGCTTGTTTTAGTGGAGGTTGTTTGTGCTTAATACGGTGATGGGAACAATTTTTTTTATTTTTTATTTTATGGTGGTTATGCACTTCACTGTCTATGCAGATGTTGAAAAGAGGGTTGTTCATAAGTGGTTTTTCATTTTTAGGTCACTGGAATCCCCTTTCCCTCACCTTTTCTTTTTGATCTTACCCTATGTTTTATACCTGTATCCTAAATGCCCCATGTCTTTTTCTCCTATGCTTTCAATTACTGAAATAACCGTGACTGTACTATTAATCCCTTGCCAGCCGTATGTATCAGGAACGCGCTCTTGTTACCGGTTTCCTTCCTGGTTATGCGTAGATGAACTCTGACAACACTAAGGTTTATAATTGACCACACTCTGGATATTGGACGTTTTTAGCGTGTAGTTAGAAAAGCACATATAGCACCGGTGCAGAGGACCTCTGCATTGTTATACAGTGCACCGTGTAGAGACATTCACTGTCATTTTCTGTTGCAGCATGTTTATCATCTGTGTATGGAGATATTGGCGACAC
The DNA here is from genome assembly GCF_031893055.1 of Leptodactylus fuscus. Classification (NCBI taxonomy): domain Eukaryota; kingdom Metazoa; phylum Chordata; class Amphibia; order Anura; family Leptodactylidae; genus Leptodactylus; species Leptodactylus fuscus. The sequence continues at coordinate 124,930,192 of NC_134270.1, read as the reverse complement.
TACGCTGCAGCATGTTTATGACTGCCAACACCCCCAGTGCTGCTTGGGTTTGTGGGGATTCATTTGCCTTATATCGGGGGTTTACATTTTGTGCCAGTGATTTGCTGCACAGGGGCTTGACTCTTGGAATATTTTCAGCAGTGGTTTACAGCTACAGATTCCAGTATTAGCATAGGAGTCTCCATTCTTTTTACCTACCCCTTAAATTGAATGGATTTCTCTGTAGAGCAGGGGTAGGGAACGTACGGCTCTCCAGCTGTTGCAAAACTACAACTCCCAGCATGCATACTGGCTCTGCTGTTCTGGGAACTCCCATGGAAGTGAATGGAGCATGCTGGGAGTTGTAGTTTCACAGCAGCTGGAGAGCCAAAGGTTCCCTACCCCTGATCTAGAGGAAAGGGAATTACTCTTTAGTGAAATCTGGTTGCTGATGCAGAAGTAAAGCAATATCAAGAACTTGGATAGATAATGTACTGTACATTTGTGGTCACATAAATTTCTAACCATTTAGGAGCATTGGTCGTTGCCTGGTCAATAATGGCAGGTCTTCCCTTGGTCATTTCCTGTATTGATCCATACGATCACAGGGAATATAACACAACTGTGCTCCTTATGAAGTATGAACAAAAAGGGTCAGTGGTCACAGAGATTAACCTCTGAAGCAATTGTTAACATTCACAATCTAGTCTTAGGCTAGGCCATCAAATTATGATTGTGAGGGTTTGTACCTACGTTAACCCCCCCTCACTAATCTGCAAAGTAAAGGTGCATTTGCTGTCATTGCACTGAATAGTGAATGTCTTGAAGGTTGTACTTGCATCAGTTAAACCTTGTCAGTCTAAGGGACCATGCACACGATCAAGTGTGCATTGAGTTGTGGTCTGAATTTATAATAAAATGCAGTCAGATCACTCTCTGAGTGATATCCTAGTGCATTCAGTGAAACCTGCACATATATGGTGCATCCAGATCCGTTCCGATAATATTGAGTAGAATAGGACCTACTCTATAATCATCCATGCCATTGGAACAGGATGGATCAGGAAGCCCCATAGACTGGAATGTACTCTATCATCCGACTGCATTCCGTGATAAAATTGGCTCTTGACTCGCATGCACACTCTGTTTTGTGCATGGGCCATAAGTGTAAGTTCTCTCAACTGAATTTTCGGCTGATTTCGAGACATTCTGGCCAGAATCTGCTTCCTGATCTCCTCAATGGGAGGCAGTAACAGATGATGCTTTTTCAGGAAGCTGCAAAAAAATCAAACAAACCCAAAAGTGTCCTTCTTGATCTTGCTGCAGGTTCCACAATTGATACAACTGTAGAACCTGCTGCGCGAGACTGAGGCTGATTTAGCCCCGTTGCATCTGGAACACCAAAGCTCTGCTTCAGCTTTCTTCCAAGGGATGCTTAGGGCGGGAACTTGGAGTAGAATCTGAAGTGGGTGACTCTTCACTTTCCGTGGTGTGAACCTGGTGTAAGGCTGGCCATACACTTGACGACTATTGACTGAACGCTTGTCCTCCGCAATGCCCCAATACACATGCATGTTGGGCATGACCAAGTGTGCATGTGTTTTCAATAGAGGCTGCTGTCAGAGTACTCTGAGAGCAACTTATATCCATGAGAACAAAAGGATTGGGCAGTCGAAATCCAACTGCCCAAACCTCATTCCCCCTAATATCTGTCATTGTCGAAGAGTCAGGAGATCCCCCAAAACATTTGAAGGGCAACCAAAGTCAACAGATTTTGGACCACTGTGCACTTCCAGATTAAGAACAGGTCTTTAGTGTAAAAACCTGGGAAAACTCTTTTATATACCTGTTTCCACCTGCAGCCTAAAGATAAAATATTCCAAAGAGCCAAGCCTGTGAGCTGCAGTCTGGGGTATGAGCGGAGACCCCTTGCTTATACACTACTCCACCTTTATAGGCTGCTAATAGGACACAAAGCGGTGGTCTGTAGAGCATTAACAGTATGCACACTCCACTACTGTGAAGCCTAGAGTGGTGTGCATACATTACCCAGGATGCACTGCTCTGGCCCACAATGCCTTGCTTCCTTATTGGCAAGAAAGGGGTAAACATTGAGCAAATTTGGTACTTATTCTTTTCTAATGTATATTTTACTCTGAAATAATCTGAACTTATAGATACTGAAGTCTATTTTGTATGTTGTAAAATAGGACTATGAGAAAATGGTTGAATAATACTAAAATATAAATATATCTATATAAAATAATGTATTATCTCTTATTGGAATGTTTCACCTTTACTTGTCTGTGTAACTGAGATGTGAATATAAATGATGATCAATACTGGCTAATGTCATACAGCTAATATGCAACAGTCTCTAAAACAGGGAAGATGTTGAATACCACCCCACATTACATTACTGTGATCAGATGTTTATAAGGGTAATGGGCGGCTTCAACAGTTGAATTTTAACATGGCTTTGCTTTCTTCGGGTGCATTCACACTTCGGATATGCTGACTGATTCTGAACGTTAAAACACGTTCAGAATCAGCGCGCATAAAGCAGATCCCATTCATTTCAATGGGAGCCGGCATACGAGCACTCCCCATTGAAATGAATGGGGTGCTTTTTTCTCTATGGGCCCCGTCACACGGCATAAGCGCTCGGCTCATTCCGAGCCGCACATGCGAGCGCTTCCCATTCACTTCAATGGGAGCGCTCGTAGAGAAAAAAGGAAATCTGAAGGTGGAAAAACAGTTTGTAGTGGACTGATTCACAAAAAAATATTATAGTAACCATTCATAGTGAACATATTTTATATGGTTTGCTTAAATCACAGATCTGTGACATTGTTGCTTCATTTTTCTGTGTGGCCAAATTAATGAGACATCAAAAAGTACATGTAATTTATTGCCCTTACAAGACTTGGAAGCCAGTTTTTCATTGCATGCGTTTTGCCCACGTTAATGACATTGTATGGTATCTAGGTGGGGCATACAGCTAGGAATTCGGGCCACAGATGTCCCAAGTCAGCATTTACCTAGCCCATTCACTAAGGCCTTATCCTCACTGGTACTGAAGAAAGGGTTAAATGTGGATGTGTACTAATATTTACCTTGGTGTTATCTGATTTCTTTTTTCCAACACCTAAATTCATTGACATCTGCATATATAAGAAGCTGTATATTTATAGACATTTATGTGCTGTACATGAACAACCTCCACAGATCAGGCTGTGTATATGAAACTATAGATGTAAAAGGAAGACATTTTGAGTAGCTATAGCTACATATGCCTTTTACAGTAGATAAATATACGTCCATGATCTCATTTTGTGAAGGCCTCGATATATAGAGCCAAGGTTGGGATTCTGTGTAATGTTCCTGATCATGCATGACATGAATCTTTCTTGTCCTTGCCTCTAAATACCTGACTGATGCACACAGCTGTATTACGGCCATGGACGTGTACAGTATTAGATTTACGTCTATATATATCAGCCGTCTCTGTGGGCAGAGGTCAAGGACAACAAGGATTGGGCATATGACGTTTAACTCCTTTTTTATTTTATATATTTTTTATTTTTTTGCTATTGTGTAGGAAGAGGGGTGCATTTGGTGAACATTTGTTTATGTACTTAGCCAAACTTTTTCTTAATAGAAAACATACTGTAAAATTCTCTGTAGCAGTCCTCTAACTGAGCGGTTAGCAGGAATGTCCATACATGTTTGTAGTGCAAGTATATACAGTTGTAGGGGTTACTTTAAAGGGGTTGTCCCATAACAAGGATCCTATCTATACTGCTAGTTTATGTGGATTTAAGACTTTTCTTAAATTCATTGCTTTATCAAAACTGCTTTGTTTGGCCACTATCTTAATTTATTCACTTCATTGTTTACACTCTGTTTCTATGGCGCTTGGGATTATCTGCTCATTTGTCAAGTGACAAGGGGGAGAGGGAGGGTCTGGGAGCAGTTCTGAGCTGTTTGTGTCTAAGTAGTGGGTTTAATTGAATTTGGCTGATAAGGGCTGTATGTAATGCAAACGGACTCAAATCCAGCTCTGCTACATCAGCTTCACACTGTGGTAATTCATTTTCAACCAATCCCGTGCAAGTGAAACCCCGCCCACCTATGTGCCGAGAAAAGCAGGAAGTGAAGAGAGCACAACAGCCTGCAGGTTAGTGAACAAGCGTCATGGGAATACCCCTTTAAGGAGTTGTATCTCTGGTGTTATACTGCCAATAAAAATAGCTTTTGTATGACACCAAAACCAAGATTCTCAGAAATCCTAGCTTGCAGTATTAGCTATGAAATACCCTGAGATGTGACTAGTTATAAAAAACAGATGGGAATTTGAGCTTTATGTTCCGCATATAAAGGAAAATGCTACACCTCTACATACTGGTTCACTGAGTAGAAATGATTATTAGGGTCCGTTCACACTTTATGCGCTTAGTCCCTTCTAGCTTGACCAAATTTTTTTTTTTTAACACACTAAAAAGGTGGAGGAGTAACACAATGACTTTATATATGATTTATTTTAGCTAGATTTTGACTAATAATTTAGTGTATTTCAGTGAAGTTTACATACTGTGTTAAAGGGGCTCTATCATTGGGAAGTCATCTTTAGGTAAGCACATCCTTGCATAGCCTTTAGAAAGGCTATTCCACACCTACCTTTTGTATGCTAATCGCCTCAGTAGACTTGGAATAAGTCCATTTTTATTAATATGTTAATGAACTTTCTAAAGGCTATGCAAGGATGTGCTTATCTAAAAATGACTTTTTTCCCAATGATAGAGCCCCTTTAAGTACCGGTGTATGGAACAAACCCTCAGTGGCAATGATTAGAACATTGCTAGTGGGAACTTTACGGCCTGTTTTCTATTAAAAGAAAGCTAGATAGGTTAACAAAGTATATGTTCACTAAATACACACACACACACACACACACACACACACACACCCCTACCTTAATCAATAGCCAAAAAGCACATAAAAGTTACACGGTAAGGGTGCATGCACACGATGTAACGCAGTACTGATTCTTGCACGATAACTCGTGTAAGGATCAGCACTGCAAAACAGAATCCCACTGACTTCAATGGGTTCTGTTTAGTGCGAGTATCACATTGAAATCAATGGGGGGCTTTTTAACCCATTGATTTCAAAGTGTTATGCGTGCTAAACGGAACCCATTGAAGTAAATGGGATTCTGTTTTGCAGCGCTGATCCTTATGACTTATCGTGCAAGAATCAGTGCCGTGTTAGAATTGTTTTTTTTTTTAATCTAGTTTAACCTTCCGTTAACCGTATAGTGTATATTTTTCTTCTTCCAACCTATGTAACTGTATCTGGTTCTGGTGCTCCTGGATATGTCACTACCAAAAGTGTCTGACTAGCTTTTCTCAGTCAAGTGACCTTTACATCCTATCGGACCTGTATCTGGATTTTAGGTACCATGCCAGCGAGAAAGATTTATGTTCCGGCTTCAGGATGGTTTGGGTACAGTGATGGATCATGGAGGAGGAGTTTTTCTGCTCATGACAGTTTGGAATCAGGCAGGGGCAATTTAGTGATGTCATTATATTTTGCCTACTGATGACTTAGGTGCTGACAAAAGTGGTCTAAGGGCTAGTTCACACGTGGGCAAAGGGGTTTTTTGATAGCGGATTTCGCTTCAAAATCAGCCCCTTTACAATGGAGCCCTATGTGAACAGCTAGCTTTTTTTTTCCGCTAGCTTTTTTTTCCACTAGCTTTTTTTTTCTGCTAGTTATTTTTCAGCTAGCAGAAAAAAGAAGCGACATGACCTTTCTTCAGGCGTTTTCCGCCTGAAGAAAGCAATAGAAGTGAATGGGAGGCAAAAACAGCGCAGGTTTTTTTCAGCGCGGTTTTTTGCAAAAAACCGCTAGCTGTTTTTTGCAAAAAACCACGCGGAAAAAACCGCTAGCGTTTTTTTTTTAGCCCATTCACTTCTATGGGAGGGGAAAACAGCCTGGCTTTTTTTGGAAGCAGTTTTTACAAAAAAAAAGCTCCAAAAAAAGCCTGGCAATGTAAAAAAAAAGCTTCCTAATTAGGAAGCGGTTTTTTTCAGGACCAAAATAAGCCAGGAGGTTTTTACGTGTGAACTAGCCCTTAGGGGTAATGAGGTGAGTATTATTTAATAAGTATATATAATTGTATTCTTTTATACACTTTTCAGCATTGTAGTGTGGGGGCATTAGCAAGGGACTGCAAAGAGCATGTTAACGCTATGTTCACACTTGCGTTTGTGTTTCCGTTTCTCAAGTCCATTGGGGGAGCTGAAAAACGGATACTTTATCTGCTTAAAAAGCGGTTAGGTGCAGACCCCATAGACTATAATGGGTGCTGTCAGGTTTCTGCGCAGAAAATGCAGAGCGAAAAGTCCTGCTTGAGGAACTTTTCTCCTTGCATTTTTCAAGCTGAAGGGGGGGATGGAATCCCTGAACAGTCACTGAACACAGGTGTGACTGTAGCCTTACATGTCGGTTAGGGCAGGTTCACATCTGTGCCCGGTCTCCGGTTTAGACATTCCGCGCGGGTTTCTGTCTTCTGCCCTGCGAAACTGGACAGGAGACGGAAACCCAGTGGTCAGCTTTCAAACCCATTCACTTGAATGGGTTTGCAAAGGTGACGTCTGTGTGCGTCTTCTGCCTGTCCGTAGGGAAATTTTTTTTAGCCGGACACAAAGTTGGACTTGCAGAAGTTTGTGTCCAGTTAAAAACACATTGGTTATGTGAATCGAAAAGAGGATCAACCAATAAGCAGACACCTGTGGGAGGAACACAATGGGGACCTCAGGGCTCTGTCCTTTCAGGGAATAGAACTGGTAAAGCCCTCCATACGTGGGGGGGATTTTGATCGCAAACTTTTACAAACAAGAGGCAAAATGGACATACCGCCTACAATGTGTCAAGCCGGATGGCTTGAATGAGATCATTTCATACGCGTCCTTCATTTAATATGCTCCTGTCATTAAGTATTAGGGGTATTTTTTCATAATATAGTGCATGGTAGATATGGTTCTGCGATATCTGATCGTTTTACCGATATACCGCGGTGGTCTTCTATTATGCATGGCGGGTACCCCCTAATAATAACAAAAATGGACACTTATAACAAGCTAGCGTTCAGGGTTAATCTTAGATTTTTGGTCTGTATGTGCGGTAAGACCTTCGTGACCTGGGATATGTGTGTATTTTTCTAATATTACTTTATGTGAGGGTTATCTGAAGGATAGGGTGGGTCTGTAGTGATAAAATCGCACAAGTAGATGTGAGACGCTTTTTTAGAGTTTGACAGTTATTCAGGTTATGTAGGTCATGTTTAGAAACATCTGAAAGATGATTATTGGATAAGTTATATAATTTCGGATAATGTTGGGGACAATTATTTAAAGTCAATAAGCAAATTTGGGGTTAACTAAAAATTGTATGTAATAGCTAGGAAGTCCTGCACTTCTGACAAACTGCAGGGCAGATGTGGTATATTTTCCATTTGCGTCCAACATTGGGTCATCTATGAAAATGATAGGTACCAGCCTTCTTACCCTATAAGTAGGGTTTAAATGTAACATCTTCATGACCACGGTGTGTTACTGTCTATTCTAAAGCTGCTGAAGCGTCACCCAGAGCTGGATTGTACTAAGGGACACACAGGTTAAGATCTGGAGACGTGCGACTTGCTGCAGGCTGGCAATCATCTGGCCGGGTACGGAGATGAGCGTCTCCGTTACCATAGTTACCCGCTAACCAATCACTGACGGGGGGCGGAGTCTGACACACCCTCAGTCATGGGAGACGAGCGGGAAGGCGGGTAAGTACGCACCTCTTGTCCTGGGTATAAAGGGACTCGCTGCGGCGCTCTGCCTTCGGCTGGTAAAAATTATCCGTGCCTACCATCAAGGCACGGAGAATGGTGGTTATAACCGCCATTAATGAACATCTAGGCTGTGCTATTAGAGCAGGATTAGCAGGACTCAGTAAGCTGGGGGACGGTAGAATCTGCTGTAGGGAATGTTATTGCAGATAGTCCCAGTTGAATAGGAGTTCATTACCGACGCGGTATCGCATCAAAACCGTGGGGTGTATTTATACAAAAGGTCTCCTGAGGAACCCCGTAAACAGGGGGGGAAACGCGTAGAGACGCCTATTCATTAGACATTTGCTTATTATTTTAAATCCTAACCATGCCATCAGCTAACCTATCGTTCTGCTGGCATGCAATATAGAGGCATAGTAACTGGATATATATTTGCTATGAACAAACTCATGGCAATATTGATACAAAGTTACTTTATGCTTCTTTGAATTCTTAAGAGCTAGAAGCAGTCATATATATTACAACTCAGCAGTCAATTAGTCTGAGATTAATTGTATCTAACTAATCCTCAAAACAGATAGATTGGGGATTTGAACTAGCACCCACTCAATAGTCCTTGACTATAGCCATGCTATCTACAGGCAATGTCTTATAGTTGTTTTTTTTAAACACCCACTGAATAGAGGGGCTCTTAGACGCTTACTAGATACCCCTTGGTGTTTAGAAATAAATGGTGCATAAAATAGACTATCTTTATGAAAAAAAAATTTTTGTACCCAGGGAAATATTACCATTAAAAATATCAATAAAGATTAGTTTTTTAATGCCAATTTTTCTTTTGGATTTGCTAAAACAAAGATTCTAGTGGAAGTTCCAGTTAAAAAAAACAAACAAAAAAAACAGGCATGAGACGCACATGGGCGGTCACCATTGCAAACCCATTCAAGTGCATGGGTTTGAAAGCTGACCAACGGGTTTTCATCTCCTTTCCAGTTTCATGGGGAAGATGACGGAAACCGGCCAGATTGCTCGTTCATATCTGCGCCCGGGGTCTCCGCTTTGAGGTTTCCATTTCCTGCCCAAAACTGTGCAGGAGACGGAAACCTGCAGAATGAATGGGTTTGAAAAGTGTCCGGCTGTGACCGCCGGTGAGTGTTTTGTACTCTCTGCGGTAAAAATTTTGGTACTATTCCGTTATCGGGCCAGCAGCAGCGCATTTCAGCACCAGCTTTCGGGACAGCAGTTCAGTTCAGCAGCGGGAATTACAATGACATCCGAGGACTGCTGGCCCGATGCTTGTGCCCAGTAGCCAGTACATCAATGACCCCCCCTCCATCTCCTCCTCCTTCCAGTGCTGCCCCCCAGCTCTCCTTACATCTACCCCGTACCCTCTCCCCGCCACATGACTAAGCCGATGCTGGCCCGATGATAGAGGCCGTGCTTGTGTGTAGTAGGCAGTACATCGATCGATGCCCTCATCCTCCTCTTCCTTCCAGTGCTGCCCCCCAGCTCTTCTTACATCTGCCCCGTACCCTCTCCCTGTAATAGGCCTCACCGTAAATCTTGAGCAATGAATGCTACTAGATAGCCGCCGGACGCTGCAGAAAGTTTGTCCCTCCGGCTCGCTGTAGCTCACCGTTCCTATAGTCGGCGTGTTTCTTGTCAGGGCCTGGATTGAGCCCCGGTGTCTTTCCTTTCGGTCTCGGTACTAGCGCTGAGGTGAGGCCTAGTCGTGTGGCGGGGAGAGGGTACGGGGAAGATGTAAGGAGAGCTGGGGGGCAGCACTGGCAGGAGGAGAAGGATGGGGGAGGGGGGTCATCGATGTACTGGTTACTGGGCACAAGCATCGGGCCAGCAGTCCTCGGATGTCATTGTAATTCCCGCTGCTGAACTGCTGTCCCGAAAGCTGCTGCTGAACTGCGCTGCTGCTGGCCCGATAACGGAATAGTACCAAAATTTTTTTTTTTTTTTTTTAACTGGACACAAATTCGGACGTGCAGGACTTTGTGTCCGTTTAAAAAAAAAAATGTTGCCGCGAGAGCCCAAAACGCTCACTGGCACTCACGGTCGGACACCGTCTGTTGGGTTTCCATCTTCTGTCTGCAGAAGATGGAAACCCGACAGACAGAGACCAAACACTGGTGTGAACACAGTGTTAACGGGCGCAGATGTGAATCCTCCCTTATAGATGTTATAATAATAGGTGAAGCTACACTGGACATTTGCAGGACTACAGATCACATCTATGCTACAAGTGCAGACATATACGGAATCCAGCAGACACCGTTGACTATAATATGGTCTTTTGGTTTTGTCTGGAACCAGCAAAGAACTTGTGTATTTAGGACTTTTTCATTTGCTGTTTTCAGGTGAATATTATAACAGCGTCTCCCACAGAAACTGATGTAGATGTGAACTTTGCCTTATAATACAAAACAAAAAAAAAACTGCAGTGTGAACAGTCCTTTGAAAGTTGGGGAATCAAAAAAGGGGGAACATGGTTCTCCAATGTGTACTTGTCCTTTGTAAAGTAAGTAATGTGTGTGATGTTCATCTTAGCTCATAGCTCAGGTTGAGTTCAAAACTCATTTTCTCATGTGTGCCCATTGCCAGCCACGTCACCTAATACTAAACGTTTGTATGTAGACCATGGACATCTCCCCTCTATACAGCAGCATTTTTTCCTTTGCTAGTCACCAATTGTGTTTAATCACATTTCGTTTTAACATATCAGTTTCGCTGATCTGGTTTCTGCCCACCAAAGAAATGGCCGCCTTCTATTTCTGCGATATTTAAAAAAACGAATTCTAAGGGTAAAAGGGGCGTCATCATTTCCGCCCAATGACACCATCTCATTGGCTTACAGTAGGCGGTTTGGTGACGTCACTCGGCTCAGTCTCCGGGAAAATAACCAACTCTCGCCCTTGTCAAACAGCCAATCATAGCGCTACTGAGCTCGAACGGTATCCAATCGGAGAGCTTGGCGCCAGATTCTGAGCGCGAGTTACAACCAGGTGCAAGAGTTTGGCGCGCGAAGTTCAGTGTGCAGCTGGCGCTCTGTGAGGAAGCTTCGTCAGGTCTTACGTCTAGTAATTATTTTTCCCCCTCAAGTTCCAGTAAGTATATACAATATAATGCTTATGCTGTACTTAGGCTCCATGTTTGTTATAGCTCTAGGAGTAAATGTATTGTGGAAATTGTTAATGATGATAATCAACCAGGTGCAACCTAATGTGTGGTATAGCAAATATATACTATCTATACGCTGCATCAGCAGATTCATCTTATCTTGTGTGGGTTTGGGGTATCTGGATAATCCTTTACAATTCATCAAGTTTCCTTTGGAAGTCTTATATATGATATGTAGTTGCCTATTTACACAGGGTATGTGTGTGTATATATTTATATATACACATATATGTATACACACCTACCTGCATGCACCCTGTGTACAAAGCATTGTGCATGTAACATTATTTCTGTAGCTAGTGCTATATATACATACACATGCTGTAGTGACTCCATTTTATGTAGGGCCCCATATGTTTAGCAAGGCTTTGCTGGTGCCTTTTGCCCCTCCCCCTCGTCCTCATCAGCTGACCCTCACCAAACAGATCTTTCTCCCATATCCCTGGACACATGGGGATTGTGACTTTATGGCACTCTGATCACATTGACAAATACTTCTGCTCTTTAGGCCTTATGCACTTGGTTATTGTACAGCCTGCCGTGCCCCCATTATGTACTCTCATCTGACTCTTGTTTTCCATGGCGGCTTCCTTATCTCTTAGGTCCTGTTCATACAGATTCCAACATGGTTTCCTTTATTAGATATAATTATGCACCTCAATTCTGCATTCTGTTGTTTTCAATGTGAGTCTAAAGCAGGTGATTGGAAACTGGTGCTGAAAACATATGTCATGGCCTATCTTTCTGTAGCTCTAGCCCCAAAAACATGCTAAAGAAAATTTGTCATACTCGGCGTACTGTTCTGAGCCAGTCCAATATATATGGTTTGGTAGTTTACTTTCCAGTGTGTAGTAGATGGGTCACAGGAGCTTCAGGTTACTATATATTAAACTTCAATCCACCCCGACTACAAATACACAAGTCAGTGTTTTCTAACGTTTTTCGAGCATGCCCCCTTCCATCCTGTGTCTACATTGGAATGCACCCCAGTGGCGCCCACCCAGTCATACGACAGGAAGTTTAGCCATTTAAAATAAATAAAAAAGCTCTGCTGGTAATAGACTTTGTAATTTACTAATCAATGGAAAATTAATGTCATTTATCAAATTCCCCAATACATCTTTTTAAAAATTAAAATCTGAAAATCGTGGAGGGCCTTAATGGCTATCTATCTATCTTAGTTGTGAGCTGTGATGCACTAAGTTCCTGAATACAGCACTAAACTAACATAAAGCTGTGTGTTCAGTACAGAAGGGATTGGCCATTCAGGAACTCACTGCTAAATTTCAAATTGCGATCAAAATAGAGTGAGAAGAATAAAGATTTCCTATTTTGTCTGTCATCTTAATACCCAATGTGGCAGATTAACTAATACAGTTTAAGACTAAGGCCCCATGTGGTGCCCTGCAGCCAATAAGCGATGCAGGAAAAACGGAGACTGCAACGCTTCATGGTTCTTCCTGCAGCGCATTAGACAAAAGTTTGCTTAGGTTTTCTCTGCAGACTTTTTCATTTATATCTATGGGGAAGCCACCGGCATTTCCGTAGGTATAATTTACAAGCTGCGATGTACAAAATTGCGCCGTATTTTGATATCGTCGCGTGTCTGCAGCGCGGTTTTTATCTCGCAGTGGGACTTGCTAAAATCACATCCACTTTGCTCTGACTGTAATACGCCGCGTCTTATTCCGTGGCAGGCAAATCACAGCATTTACGCCACATGGGCCCTGGCCTAAAAGAGAGTTTTAAAATGTCTAATAAAACTGGCACTTTCTTAGACTGTCTATAGTCAGTTTGCACCTCTTAGTAGTTGGCTTAAAGGGGCTCTATCAGCAAAATCATGCTGATAGAGCGCCACATATGCGTGAATAGCCTTTAAAAAGGCTATTCAGGCACCGTAAATGTTATATTAAACTCCCCCCCCCCCCCCCCATTTTGAAATAAAACCTTAAAACAGAATGTGATAAACTTGCCCATCGTGCACAGTGGGTGGGCATTCAGGGTCTTCCGTCTTCTTCATCCACGCCTCCTCTTCCTGCAGTGTCCTCGGGTCCCGTCTTCCTATGGCGCTAGCGAACTGAGTAGCATGCTGCTTCTACTACGACTTCTGCACATGCGACTAGGCCATTTCTTTCTTTTTTTTTTTTTTTTTTTTTTTTTTTTTTTTAAGCATTATCAGCATGTTTTGCTTAAAATAAATCTCCCCCAATATTTATAGACTTGAGGGAACAGGATTGCTATACAGATTCCCCCCCCCCCACTTGTGTATATATATTTTTGTTAACCTCCTTTAAGAGGTTATAAAAGACTCATATGAGACACATTTAAGCTTTATTATGTATTCTGCAGTTCTCTAGTATAACTGGCGTCCATGGGAGCCCTGGTTACAGGGGAAGGATGACCCCAGCAGTGACAAGCCAATAACAGGTTTCTTCTGGGTCTGACAAGATACAGCAGCTCTGCAGTTAAGCAGTAATCTTGTGGTTACGGAGTTCAATAAAGGCAGTGGCTTGATTCTTATGAGGTTGAAGTGTTTTGAAATGAAATCTTGGAACTTAATTTCTATTTATTAAAAAGAAAAAAAAAGTGATTCCTTTTAGGATGTGTAAGGGTTAAGACTTGCCAGCTGTTTTCAGCTCCATACTGATTAAACTGGTTAACCTGCACGCTGCCCTCGCTGTCTCATTCATTAAGCTATAACTGCTCCCTGTTGATGACTTAATCGTGAGCTTCCCAGAAGCCTGCTAATGGGAAGACTGGGCTCATTACAGTAGTGAGGCCTCGACATTGTACTGTTAAATACAGCGCACCACTGACGCGGGATGTGTAGAAAACATGTGCTTTGCCAGCTGTTGAGTTTCAGTGACTTTCTGTGAAACCCCAATAATCATTGATTTGTGTAAAAGATGTTTGTTTTTTTTCCCCCCAGTAATGCCAAATACACGGTCCCAGTCTCAAAGCTCAATTCAGTTTCCTAAGACAAAGACTGCCAAGACTCAAGCCAAAGGAGGACTGCGTGTTCGGCCCAAATCAGAAATTACAGCTTCTGTGACACTGCCACCTGCTTCCAAGGAGTTGCCGCTTAGTCCTCGGAAGAGGCTTGGTATGAACCTTTCATTCTACTGGTAGGGGAGATCAGTGGTTTCCAGCTTGTGGCTTTTCAACTGTTGCAAAGCTATAGCTCGCAAAAGTGAGGAGTTTTAGGTTTGTACAGCTGAGAATCGACATATTTTGGACCACAGGTATAAAATATTGCTTTCTAGGTCAGCATCTTACAGTTCTTCTTTTATTCTATTAGGTGATGATAATCTTTGTAACATCCCACAGTCTCTTCAATGCTCCCCACCCAAACAAAGTCGGAATGCAAATGGTCCCCTGAGCCTAGCCAAGGGGAGGCGACTTATTTTTGATGAGAACCAACCTGCTGCAACTCCCTTATCTCCTGTCAAAAAGAGAGAAGACTCTGTGTTATCTCCTCAGAAAAGAGGTCAGGAAACCCCAAGCTCTTCCCATCGTGTGCCACATGAGAGAAAGAGTGTGGGTACCCGTCTGTTTAAGCAGGAAGGTGAGACCTATTTAATATTAAGCTTTTACCTTACACATTAGCTATTATTCAAATTGGTGGATTTGCCATTTCTCTTATCCCCAAATACACACAATTGGTTGAGCATGCGTGTGTTTTCAATTGGAAGAGGGACAGAAGCTATATTTCGTCTAGCTGCACACAGCAATTTTGGTCCAGAAAATCTACTCTGTGTATATGCCTTTATTCCCAGACTGCACTGTGTTCAGAGAACCAGATAGTTATCTGGGAGTCACTGCTTCACTGTGAAACTTAACTATAATGGTTTGAGTCCAGTTCCCTTTAAATATTTCAGTCATAAAATATGGCCGATTTACAAAACTTATTTTCCAGACCTTAAAAGCCCATGTACCATTAGCCCTAGCCATCCCTTGTGGCGACATCTTGGGTGGCTGCCCTTCACATGAGATGATTGTGAACTTCAGATGTTAACATTCTTGCTGTGTTCCTTTTCACAGCATCCTGCTATCAGCAAGCCAAAAGTGCCCTGAACACGGCTGTGCCTGAACGTCTTCTAGCACGTGAGAAGGAGACTTCAACAATACTCTCCTTCTTGAAGACCCATGTATCTTCTCAGAAGCCTGGCAGCCTCTACATATCTGGTGCTCCAGGAACAGGCAAAACTGCCTGCTTGAACAAGCTACTCCATGAGAACAAGGTTTGTACAACCATATTTTCGCTCTCCCTTTACGATTATTTTTTTTTTGTCAAGGATATATTATGTGGTTTTGTGTTGTAACTCATAAAATGGGTGAACAGCCTCGGGTTAGACCAGGGAAGTAACTTGTAGTGGGTGTGCTCTGAGTTTGCCCTACTTGCTTTCTTATTCTTAATGATTTGTGTTTCAGGAGATTTTGGAGGACTGCAAGGCTGTTTATATCAATTGCATGTCCATACGTAACTCGCAGGCTATCTTCCCTGCCATTGCAGAAGAAATCTCTGTCAATGGAAAGCCTTCCCTTTCTGGAAAAGATTTTGTCAGACAACTAGAGAAACTGGTCACATCCAAAGGACCTATGATGTATGTTTACTAGTTATATTTGACTCCTATTTATTCAGTCTCTTCTGCATTTTTTATATATAAATCCTTCTGATAAATGATATTTTTCATGTAAAATAGGATTCTGATCATTTTAATTTTCTCCCTTTTGCAGCCTTTTAGTGTTAGATGAGATGGATCAACTGGACACCAAAGGACATGATGTCTTATACACCATATTTGAGTGGCCATGGCTTACTAACTCCAGGGTTGTACTTATTGGTAAGTAGTGCTTTTAAAGGGGTTATCCAGAAATCATTGGAAGCATAGGGTGGCCCTTGTGAGTTTAAAAAAATTAAAAAAAATCCTATTTTTCTTTCCCCGGTGTTCCATTGTACATTGCACAGTTCCGCTTCCCTTTTCTTTGCCGTGTTAAGACTTGCTGGTCCACATGGTTTGCCTGGTTTTACACACAACCCAGGCAATCCTGAGCTTCCCAAGTTTCCTGTATAACCCTTTGTAGGGTTCCAAACCTCATTCCTCAAAATACTTGCATGCGATGTTCCCCTTTTAAACTCTGAAATTTGATCACTTGTATTTACTTCACAGGGATTGCAAACGCCTTGGACTTGACTGACCGCATTTTGCCTAGACTGCAAGCACGGCCCAATTGCAAGCCACAGTTACTGAATTTCCCTCCCTATTCAAAAGACCAGATAGCTACAATATTGCAAGACAGACTTGCACAGGTAAGAAACTTTAAAGGGTCATGTGTAATTTTGACTTTAATATGACTGAATACATTGTGCCAAACCTTGTCTGGTTTTCATTGCATATTGTTGGTACCTGTTTTATTTATTTTTGTTCACATATTTGCACGAGCCTTATAGAAATGTGAATGAATAATTCTTAGCTGTCACTTATTACCAAATATTCCCCTGTAATGGCAATATCTGTAAACTCGGCAACCTTCCTTTAGGATGTCTTCTCAGCAATGTAGCTCAGCCATGTACCTAGAAGTACAGGGGGGTTACTGTGACAGGAAACACTGCTAATCCTTCCACCCATTTCTTATATTCATATGGTGGGTGAGCCCTTTGCTTACTATTTACAGCCCATCTTTATTGAACATCTTTTTTTGCAGTTTGTAGTCAAATCTATTTCATGATGGAAAGCTGAGATGTATGTTTTCTGGATGCCATCAAGTAACATGTCACCCATAGGCCCCATGTTTTAAAAAACAAACTCTGTTCTGTGTTTGGGATTTCCATCCCTGAATCTGCTTAAAAACGGCAGAGAGAAAAGTCCTGCAAGCAGGAATTTTCTCTGTATTTTTCTGCGTTTTTCAGGCGACAACCCAGCAGACCCCATTATAGTCTATGGGGTCCGCAAGTAATCTTTTAAGCGGATTAGGTTTCCATTCTTTGGATCCTCAAGCGGACCCAAAGAGCGGAAACCCGAACCCACGTGTGAACCTAGTGTTAGCATGTATGTAATACTCCAGTCTACCACGCTATTCCTTGCAATACTAAAAACCTATAAACTCTGAAGTATATTCCCAGAATGCTCTTTTGGCCTCTGTTGGTATAAGGCGGCCTATCACTCCATTTATTGTCCTCATTGGGGACTTTTCCATTAAATGTCCACTGCAGATGTGCAGTAAAAACTTACTCTTTGTTTCACTCACTCCAGTCTATTCTGAAAAGGTGACTTATTGAATATTCTGCCTATTCTTCTGCAGGTCGCTGGTGACCCAGTTCTAGATAATGCTGCCATTCAGTTTTGTGCCAGAAAAGTCTCTGCAGTTTCTGGAGATGCTCGGAAAGCTTTGGACATCTGCAGGTAATTGCTTTTCTTGATTGGATGCACACGCTGGCTGTACTGAGGGAGTGGATACTGAAAGTGCAATGTCTTTGTGTGTTTAATAAAGTATTTTTAAATGTGTTCACATTTATTAAGTATGGCTTCTCACTTGCAGGCGTGCTGTAGAAATAGTAGAATCAGATGTAAGGAGTCAGACTGTCCTGAAGCCACAAACTGAATGTAAGTAGATGGTTATCTTCATTTGATTTCTTTATGGATTTTGCAGCTGCTTAAATCTTTCCCAGTTCCTCCTCTTGTTTTTTAGTGACATGCTTGTCATCTGCATGGGTGTAGTTGTAAAACTGCAGTCTGGGATAAATGGTGCTCCATAGATTTGTGATTGAAACTTCCACTTTTGAAACATTGGCTTCTTATTTTGTTTTATAGGTGCTTCACCAGTTAAAGAAGCAGTGTCTGCACCTGTGCCCAAGAAGGTTAGCTTGCCACACATCTCCAGAGTTATCTCTGATGTGTATGGAGATAAAATGTCAGGAAATAATGGAGGGGATGAGACCTTTCCTCTGCAGCAAAAACTTGTAGTGTGCTCCCTCTTATTACTTACACAGCAGAGCAAAATCAAGGAGGTGACAATGGGAAAGGTGAGTAAAATGTACAATATCTTACATTACACAGAGAAATGGGTGTATTTTTTTTTTTTTTTTTTTATCTTCTCCAGTTTGTACTTATCCAGACTGTATTTTTGTCTTGCAGCTTTATGACACTTACAGCAAGGTGTGCCGGAAACAGCAGATGGCTGTGGTTGGGCAGTCAGAATGCCTGTCCCTCTGCCAGCTTTTAGAGACTAGAGGAATAATGGGTCTCAAGAAAGCGAAAGAAGCCCGCCTCACAAAGGTATTTCAGATGGCAATAAATCCATAGAAAGTTTGTTGTTTTTTTCACATAAGATCACTTCATAACTGTATCTGTATATTTCTTAAAGGGAGTCTCTTATCAGGGTGATGCAAACCTGTAACACACCTTATCTGAATGTGGCAATTCCTTTGCCATAAAAATTTGTCTCCATTGCCAAGATATTAATCTATTTCTCGATACGGAAATGAACATTCTGGAGCACATATTATGGCTTCTTTGCTCCAAACTACCACACCCCAGGCTGCCCAGGAATGCTGTAATTTCTCTCTTCCCTCCTTTGAGTGACCCTGCGTACACATCTGCGTTTGGTAATCCGTTTGGGGAGTCCGCATGGGGAACCCCCTCCCGAACGGAATACCAAGCGCAATTGCTGTGCAGTAAAAGCACACGGACCCCATAGACTATAACGATGCCCGCGCGAATCATGCGGACAGGAAAGTTGTGAACTACTTTCCTGTCTGCATGTTCTGTGCCAAGATCTGGCAACAAGCACATGGACCCCATTATAGTCTTTTGGGATCCGTGTGCTTTTACTGCACAGCGCTTGCAATTGCGTTTGGTATTCCGTTTGGGGGGGTTCCCATGCGGACTTCCCTGAACGGATTACCAATTAAGATGTGAACCAACCCTGACAGGATCAGGGAGCAATTCTGAAATCTCACAAGGCCATGTGTTCACATTTGCATCAGCGTATTGGAGCAGTGCGGTGCAGGGTATAGCAGTTTGGATCAGTGGAGCTGCCCTTTATGCATCAGATTGCTCATTTGCAGATTGTAATATAAATGAATATCTCTGCAATGGAGGAGTGAATTTTCATAGGTGAGATGGTATTATGTTCAGATGAGCTTGACATTATCTAACTGTGGTACTAGTTTAATATGCTTCACCCTGATGAAACATCCTTTAAATCTAAACTTAAAATCTGTTTTGTATCTTTTTCCCCCTGACCACATTGGTTAACTCTTGTATCTTTGCTTCTCTAGGTGTCTTTAAAGATAGAGGAGCACGACATAGAGCATGCCTTCAAAGACAAGGTGTTAATTGGAAGTGTCTTACATGCTGGGATTTAATTTTTTTTTTTTTTTTAATGTATTTTTCGAGTTTTCTTAAGATATTTTAAGGAGATATTTATTTTTTCAAAACAATGACAAATGATGTGAACAATGAAGAGTTAATTATTTGTTTTTATGGGATAGGACAATGGGAACAACTGTATAAGTTGCTAAGAGCATACTGAGGTATTGATCTTTTATAAGTGTGCACATATGCTAAGTGTTACGCTGTGTTCACATGTCTGCTTTTATTTTTGGAGAAACTGACAACTGACCCAAAAAAGTGGACAAAAGCAGAGCCTGAAAGACCTACCTGACTATGATGGGGTTCTTTGGGTGTCCTTTTCTTTTTAACTGAAGTCCTCATCTGCAAAGTTGGGCTTGCAAGCACTCTTTGGTGATTCCTGATGGATCTGAGCCAGACTGACACCCAGTGCAGATGTGAGAGTAGCCATAGCCTGTTTTTGATGCTTTGTCACAATGACACTCATGGGGTTATGAGACTATCAAAGAGATCTTCCTGCAGACACGGCACATCTCTTGCCCATGGGCTTAACTAGGCACTGCTGCTCAGACCTATTCAAGTAAACATGACTGAGTTGGATGTGGCCCATGGCAAATTCTACTACTTTTTTTTTTTTTTTTTTAAACACTTTTATTAAACTGTATGAAATTGTATCTGGACCTGTACATATTTTAATTGTTGCCTTTAATCCTGTTATGTTAAAATGGTTTGCTGCATCATGTAGCAGATGTTCAATGGTTTAAGTATCTGTGAGGTACGTCCTGGTTTTACAGTTGCAGCGTCTGCATTTATATTAGTCGACTTATTAAATAAACTTTTAAAATGAAAATCTGTAACTTTTTTTTTTTATAAATCTGTTGTCCTAGAAGTCATATGCTTTATCCGTGATAGTGCAATATATTGCAGCTACACTATTTTACTCCAGTTTGTGTTAAAACTCTGTTCAAGTGTCACAATTACTACTAGTGTTACAAAGACCTCATTGAACAAGTCTCCACTTGCTGCCAGGTATTGCTCTGTAGTGCATTATTTTGGGCCGGTATTATTTCTACTAGGGGAGAAATGTGTTCGAATTTGAGTGGTATGGCACTGCTGGAGGAGAGCACGATTTGTGCCATTCTGAGCCTATTCCTGCAGCAAATGCACAATGTGTGAATACTTTTACAATCTATGGATGGATAGATCTATGTATACAAAGGTGTCTTAATACATCTCTGTAGAGTCTGTGCTTTAAATGCCATATTATAAGGTATTTTACCCTGGCAGTATTGATTCTAGGGAAGAATAATGGTTCCATAAGTGCCACAAGGTTGGCACAGATATTTTAGTGCACGAGGTCCATGTAGTCTTAAGGATTAGATCAAATGGCATAATGCTTCTACATTTTAGTGTCCATTTTATGGCTGCAATTTCTGTTCTACCTGTAGGTTTGGATACCCAAACTCGCTGTATCCCAGGGATGCATGGTGCTATATTATATTTGCGCATTATGCAATATGTATGAGGCCTCGTTCACTTCTTCCTTGATATTCTGTTCGGGGGAGTCCGCATGGGGACCTCCCGAACAGTATACTGAGCGCATTTGCAAGCAGTGTGCAGTGAAAGCACACGGATCCCCATAGACTGTAATGGGGTCTGTGTGCTTGCCGCCAGATCTCCACAGGGAACATGCGGACAGGAAAATAGTTATCAAATCTACTTTACAGTTCACATGATTCGTGCAGGCAGCACATGGACCCCATTATAGTCTATGGGGATCTGTGTACTTTCACTGCACACCCCTTGCAAATGCGTTCAGGGGGTCCCCATGCGGACTGCCGGAACGGATTACCAAACGCAGATGTGAGCCAAGCATGAGACCTGCCTTGAGTTATTCCCATGGTACTTTTGCTAGTATCTATACTAATTAAATCTACTTATTGTTGTGGTAATCAATTTTCCTCAAATCTCCATATCATTAGCCATGTTCAGTGTCTAATATAGAACTTGAGTTCTGTATGTACATTAAGAGTTATGCAGCTTTTTTAAAACACAAATGTGCTATCAATGGGCAGGGCTGGCGTAAGGGAGGGCAAACTAGGTAAATGCCCAGGGCCCCCAGGATCCACAGCAACAGACTATTGGTCTGATCCGCATCAGGGGAGTCATAGTTACAAGTGTATTCGCGTGCTATGGCCATCTTTGATAGACTAGGGAGCTGTAGTCTCTGCGCTAACATAGATCGCTACATTGAAGCCACCGAAGCAGGTCCTGTGCTCAGGGCGCAATCTAGGGATGTCATCGCGCCCCGTGCACAGGATCTGCTGCAGAGGTCACATACAGGGAGATTGTTCAGCATCAGGGCTCAGTGGGGGAGCGTGGTGAGGTAAGTAAAAGGTTTATTGTTTTCTGACAAGTTAAAAGGCTTTATTACTGATGAGGGTGGCAAATATTTATTAACGGGGATTAGTATTAGTAAGTCCCCAGGGTATTTTATATGGGGAGGGGGGCTATTTATAAGGCGGACTTATTGTTAAAAACTCTAGGGGAGCTATTATATAGGGATGGGAGGGGAATCGTTCCCCTACCTTTTAGTAGCAATAGTTTATATGAATAGTTCCTTTTTATACATACCACCCTTATGATAGTTCCTACAGCCTTATTATTAATAGTTATTGTAAATAACATGCTATTTATTTATAACTATTAGTAGTAATAAGGCTGTAGGAACTATTCATATCAACTATTGTCAATAAAGATAGGGAAAATATTACCCCCCACCCCCCCATCCCCAAATAATAGTTCCCTCAGTCTTGAGGTACTCCCTATAAATTAGCTTCTGTCTGGTTTTCATATATTGTGTGTGTGTGTGTGTGTGTGTGTATATATATATATATATATATATATATATATATATCCTACTAATATTATAAGTGTGAAGGTTTGTGTGTTTGGATGTTTGTGAGTTTGGATGTTTGTTCCTCAATCACGCTAAAACGCCTGGACGGATTTGCGTGCAATTTTCTACAAACATAGTTTTCCCTTAGGATTGAGTCACAGGCTACTTTTGGTGCCACTAAACAACATGGCTTCCTAGCAGGAGACTCACAAAAGCAGGACTCCTAGCCCCAGCTATAGACTCACACACACTGCCTGGCATTTCCTGCCTCAACCTGCCTGCACACTCCTTACTGTCACCTCAGGAGTAGCCCTCACTCTACTCACTCACATTTACATATAGCTTTCCACTATATAACACATCACATTGTATCACGACATACACAATACAACACATCACATTGTCTGACACAATACAACACATCACATTGTCTGTATCACGACATACACAATACAACACATCCCATTGTCTGTATCACGACATACACAATACAACACATCACATTGTCTGTATCACGACATACACCATACAACACATCACATTGTATCACTAGATACACAATATAACACATCACATCACATTTGCTATCCCACCAAACTTTTTAAAGCACTTTTACAGTTTCACACGTCTGTGTCCGCCCAATTCTCAAATCACCGCAGACGAAGTCGCGGGTAAAAGCTGGTATAAATATAAAATTAGATTTGCAAAGAAGAAAATGCGGTTTGTGCTCCGGAGTCCTCCAGTATGTTTAAAACATAACTTTTATTCCGCCAGTTTGTTTGAAATAACACATACAAACAAATATAAAGTGTAGAAAAAGTTAGAAAAACAGCACAACGTGGTTAAAAAAAAGTCGCTCATGGCTAATGAAGTGATGTTTATTAGGTTTGAAGTCGGTGTAGTGGGCAACTATTGTCTTTGATTCACTATGCCTGCGTTTCCCAAACTTTTTGAGTCGAGGAGCACTATTCAGGACAGAAATTCTGTAGGGAGCACTTAACATATTTTACCAACCGACATAGGTGCCAAAGAACGCACAATATTAACGATGGGGGGGGGGGGATTTCTAACAAATTGATATTAGATATTACATTTTCGTTCGTTGAATGCTTCTGGCACATTTGGCATCACTAAGGGCGGGTTCAGATCTACGCCCGTGCGCGTTTTGGCCAATCCAACAGGTTTCCATCTTCTGCTCCGAGAAACTGGACAGGGAACAGAAACCCAGCGAATGGGTTTGGAAAATGACCATTTGTGAGTGTTTTGTACCTGTCCGCGGCTAAACTTTTTTTTTTTTTCCCCTCTTTAACTGGACGCCAAGTCCTGCATGTCCGACTTTGTGTCCAGTTAAAAAAAAATGGTTTAGCCGCGGAGAGGTACAAAACACTCACGGGCAGTCACTTTTCAAACCCATTCACTTGAATGGGTCCTGTCCAGTTTCTCAGGGCAGAAGACTGAAACCCAGCAGGATTGACTAAAGCTGAGATCGGGTGCAGGTGTGAACCCGCCCTAACTCTTCTACAAACTCTTCAACCTGTTGAATTATTTCAGTAATCTCTTCAACACTGCAATTGAAAAGTCACATCGCCCAAATCTGTTTGTGGATAACCACAACATCCATATTTTAACTTTTTAGCATAATATTTGAACATACCTGTTGGATGTTGAAGCTGCTGCTCCTACTGGAGGTTCTGTGTCAGTGGTAACTGCTTTTCTGACGGTTCCAGTCTTCAACCAGCGATCCATTGCTGAACAACCAAATTAGGAATGTTTTTTGAATAACACATGGCGAATAGCTGCAAATACTGCGCGAACGAAACTGACACAGCAAGGATTGAGTTACCGCACAATACAAGCACAAAAGATGACTAAAGCACTTCCGTCCCTAGGTACAGTTTGTTCAGCGAATATATGAGACTGGCGTATAAAGCTGGAAAGCGCCGTCTGAAAAAAGTTTGGAAGTGCCGTCCGACCGTGAAGCGTTAATCTGCTGGCCTCATATATTCACCAAACAGACCATAGTGCTGCACTGGTAGAATATTAGGAGCGCATGTGATCCAGTATTTTAATTTTTGAAACCCTTCACATTTACTTTTTTTTTTTTTTTTTATAATAGTTAACCCTTTATTATTGACATATCGCGGAGTTTTCCCGGAGCACAGTTTGGGAAACTCTGCACTATGCAATGTAATGGAGGTAGTCACAGTGTGGAGCTCATGTACAATCTGCATCTTTTATATAGAGGTGGTGTTGGTCTATACATGATGTATTTTGTGTGGTAATTATATAGCGGTACACACATAGTAGTTTCACAACGCTATATATCTTAACAATTTTTTCTTTTGTGTTCCTGATCATTTAAGACTATATCAATGCCGCTGGAAATGTATCCGTGACTTCTGAAATAGCTGAATATGATGGCATTGGCATGTCAAGATGGGGGGGGGGGCGCGTATACGGGCGGGTTTTGACCATATTCTGATGCGGGAAGCCACGTCAGAATATGGCCAAAATCCGTCTGTTGTGACTTCCGACATTTGCGGCACTCTGGTCTGGCGTAGGCCCAAATGAATGGGGCTAGCTAGGAGCGTGCTGCCGTGAGGCGGACGCCGTGGCTGAATCAGCCGCAGATTCCGCCTGAAGAAAGGACAGCTCTCTTCTTTTTTCTGTGAGCAGCAACATGCCGCTAGTGGTCTCCATAGACCACCATTGTGAGGGGGCGGATTATGACCTAGATTCCGCGCCATAATCCTGCCCCTCTGTGCCCGTGTGAATGGGCCCTAACAGGGTTTTCACAGGTAATGTTTTGTTATGACCTGAAGTGATCACTTCCTGTACTTTTAATAGTGGCCATAGTGAGTACATAACTGTGTATGGGACAACCATTGTAGTCACCACAGGGTTTGGTGAGTGTGCAGTGCAGCTTATGCCAGGAGAGGGAAACAGTTGGTCTGTGGGTATCCTGGCAGTCAGACCTCCACCGATTTAAATTGGGTGTCCTCTCCATCTTTTGTGTTTATAAGCTGGATAACCCCTTTAGTCATGTATATTTCTGTTGTATCAGATGGCGAGTAGTGGGAATGTTTTGTTCAGGGCTTGTTTTACATGACTGAGGTCTGGTTTCACTAATTCCATCCATTCTTTAAAGCGAGTTTATCACCATCCCCCAAGCACATTCCTGTGTCACCACAACATTAAAACAATATACCTTTTGTCATGTACATCACTTTTGTAGATTTGGGGAAAATGAGGACTTTGAAGTATTGAGTGAAAGAGACAGTAGTGGGAGGGTCTTCAGCATCTTGGACCTCTGCTTTTGCTGCTCGGACCCCTACCATCTCCCTGCCCCACATGTGTAGTGAAAGTTGATCCTCCCATTACTATTATATTACCCATGTTACTTGAGCAGCAAGAGCAATGCTCTAGGGATCTGAAGTCCCGCCCCCAGTGCACCAACTGCCTAATTTGCATAAGGTTTCAAAGCGGTTTTTCCTCTAAATTTACATACACTGTAATGTTTCCTGAGACACAGAAATATGCTTGGAGTAGGTGATAGACTTCTTTTAACATTTCATTCATAACAGAAACGCCCTGTTTTCATGTTAAAATGGCCGTACACATCAGATTAACATCTGCCAACCTGCTGAATGTGGTAGGACTTGATGGAAGACGGATTTTAGCATGTCCAATACTTGTGCTTTTAGAGGGAGATAATCTGGTGGTAGAAGTATCGGTAGTTGCTTTATTCTCTCTCGCCATTTAGTTTGACTGAAAACTATCAGAAGCGGCCGGCCAGCTTTCTTCATCTATTTATTGATTTGGTGAACTATTATATAATAGAAGTCTATAGAAAATTGACAACACCCAAGTAATGTTGTGATTTCAGATATTAGATATTGTCCCTTACGGTTCCTTAAAAGTGATATTCTTTCTCTTGTGTGGATTATATTCTGTACCCATGACTGTCCTCATACTATATACCCACTATAGTGGCACATGCCAGCTGAATAATATTGTGTTTCTCAGAAGATAACAGAACAAATGATTATTGTAAACCATGTATAGATTTGAAGTACAAACAAGTAAATGTCTTGTTGAGGTTATTAGCTTACAAAGCTGTTGTAGTAATCATATGTGGTCAGATGGTGGCGATAAAGTCCTGCTTTTAAAATGTTTTGATTTTGTTCCCAGAGCAGCAACATGGGGATCTCTATTGCTAATCCATGTCCCGGGGTAAAGTCTTACTTTCCTGCTGCCTCTCATTGCCAGCCCTATGGGAATGAGCAATCCAGCTGTTGTAAGAGACAGCTCAGAATAGCAGAGTGTCAGACTGCTTGCTTAGCTGGCTCCTATCATGCCAGTGGGCGAGGGCACGATTTCAGAAGGATATAAAATGTTAAATGTGTGTACATGATTGGCTTCATTTGGACAACTTTGCCTGGTGTAACATTTTTCTTTTCTTTTCCCAGCTTCTTGGCAGCAGATGATGTGGAAGAAAATAAGGTAAAGGGCTGGAATGAGTTTTCATGGTTTGTTGAAACATGATTCCTCAGGATTTGAACAGTTTTTGTGATGATCTTCCATTGAATGCATTCTTTCTACAGGTTAAAAAAACTGATTTTATATTTTGAGGAACTACAAGGCCCAGCATTATCTTGATTTATGTTGTCTTGAAGCTGGGAGAGTATAGCTGGATGTGTAATTCAGCATAATCTCTACAATTACTGGTAACTGTCAGATCAAGAGTGGTTTGACCTGGAGTTACATGGAGCAATGGTCAAAATCCCGCAGTCGATACAGAATGAACCAAGCGTGCTGCCACCATTTCCTTAGCTCCTTTAAAGGGTTAACACAGTTTAGAAAACCCATTTTCATGTAACATGAGTGAATTGAAAGGGGTCTTCTGTTCAGGATCTTCATGCGTGTGGTTTTTTATTTTTTTTGCTCAGAATGGAGAGATTGCAAAAGCGTCTTCAAGGGGGGGAAAAAAAACCTAAAGTCTTTCTAGCGCCAATGTGAACTTATTTAGCAATTATTGCTCAGACTCATCAGATCTTGGTGAAATGCCTCCAACATTTACAATGAGATGAGACATGCCATTTTTCTTGGCTTTTGGGTTAGGAAAAGTCAGGCCCTTTCTAACCTGCAATGGCTGATAACAGGGAGCACTAGATTGTGTTCAGAGACTGAAGCTAAATGACTGTATTGTAAAAGAAATAACCATCTACTTTGAGTTTGGACCTGACCCAGTTTTACCCGCTTTTTCTGACCTATGTGGTTTATCTATAACCATTGTGGTCATCATCCAAATGTCATTGTAGCTGTTTTGATGCTTAAACCCCCCCCCCCCCCCCAAACCTGATGGATTAAACATACCTGCAGCTCCCCAACCCCCTTACAGGACCCCCTTTCTAGGCTGACTGCACTTGTTTCATAAGAGTCTGCATCTCCAACTGAAAATAGGTCACACACATAGAGAGAGACACAGATAAACTGATCCTCCTCCCAGGGGGTGATTTCGGGATAGAATTGCTGGTGCACTGATTGTGGGAACAAGTAGCTGCCATTAGGCTCTTAGTCAAATAGCAACATACGGTAAGATTCCTGTAATCTGGCACCTGATAATCATGATTTCTTGATAGCTTGGAGAACATAAATGTAATAGAACAAAACACTACTTGACCTCAAAAATTTTAAGGTCCAAAATACATAAAGTAATGGACAGGAGTCCTACATAAATGTTGAGAAATGTTGTATCAGCAGTAGTTGATAGAGTAAAACTTGAAATTGGCAAAAAATTGCTTGTCATGGTGGTAACCCGTATAATATTTGTGTGCTTCTTTTATTTCCTTTTGGTCAGAAGTGTATGCCTCTACTTGTACTGCAAGCCTGTTGTGTTTCCCCTTTAGCTGGTGGCCAGAAGGGCCTCTGTTTACCACTTGACAATTAATCGAAAAATAACCTAAACCAAACTTTAACCTGGATAACAAACGTGATTTTTGCACCTCGATTATTTGGGTTCGTTTATTGCAAGAATTGCAAGCTTCTATCTACAGTTTCATTCAGGCCGAACACATCCGAACTGGAACTGCTATTATACTCTAGGGTCTTGCCAAGAGCCCAGGGGAAGTAACACAGTTATTTTTATGTTTGCTCACCTCCCATGGGCCTCCGCTCATTATACACTGGGGCTCCGGGCTACATCTTATGTCACCCTTATTATAATCTGTAACTGGGAACGTGGCTTACATCCTTCATTAGTTGTAATTGAGGTAAAAAGCCTGATTGATCACAGTTAATTTTTTTTTTTTTAACATTAGAAATGTTTTATTAAGTTTTTCAAAGAAAAGGCAGTACATCAAAAACCAAAACTGTTACCGGTATATTGGTCTGAAAAAATAAAAGGTGGGGGGGGGGGGATAGATTTAGGAATGGCTGGGAACACAGCAGTAGGTGTGTCTAGGAAAAAAAACGGAAGGGGTGTGGAGGATCTCCTGATGCAGCAGGGGTGACATATACAACTAATCGCAATTGGTTAGTTACATCCTGCATTGTACTTAGTGTGCCTCCATTTGTAAACAACATTTTATAAATGAATAGCACAGGTGAAAATTAGAAACTGTGTAATGCATCTAATTAAAGAGATCTGTTTCCTTCACCAATTATCAAGCCGTTCTTCTGTTCCTTATCGTCAATCTGATTGTTTACATTATATATATCATATACTGTATATAGTCTCCATGTCCCGCACAGAGCTCTATAGAGAAGGGTGGGGAGGAGTAGGATTTACCTGTTGGCAGGTTAATTGTTTTATTACCTCATTCTGTGCACTAGTAACCTGTTATCTACAACCTAGCAAGGAATAGCTAATATGGAGAAAGTAACTGCCTGAAAAATAGAGAAGAAAACATATCTCTCTTTAATAGGATATCTACAAAGTTTTCTTATTAACCTCTGCTATTCATTTATGAAAAGTCGTTTATGACCGGAGGTATGCTTTAAGGGCTGTATTTGCAGTTTTTTTCCTGGCTGCTATTGGAAACAGGCTGGAAGCTTATCAGACAAATCCTTAAAATGATGTTCAAAGGTTAGCGACACCTTCCACTGAAATTTACTTCTGTCGTGGGAAATTCAGCGACAGTCAAGGGTTTCCAGTTGCTGAGAAAATCTTATAATGTCTAATGCCACTGCTTCAAAGCTCACCAGGACTGGCTCCAGATAATGTATCATTGCCTCAGCAACTGGGACACCTCCCTCTCCTGACACCTACAAAATCTAGAAAGAGGTGCACGAGATCCAGTTCTTGACCAAACCCATGCCAAATCCAAAGTCACTGCTGCAAATACGAAGGACTATATAGGTGGTGGAACTGCTATGAACCTATTGATGTATTTACATGCATTGGTAATATGGTGGGTTCTGGCCACTCATTTAAACAACATATTGCAGCTTTATTTCAATGTTTCTTTACCACGTGGCTTTTATGGGTCAAATGTTGTTCACCTATAAAAACCGCCATGTGTAGATATGCCCTAGAAAAACTGTCTATAAATTTTCTGCTTAGATGAATTACTTCACCCTAATTCATGACCTTTTTATCCTTAAAAATACCCTCTGGGCAGAAATGGCCTTTAAGTGAATTCTTCTGCATATTGGTATGTTAAAGAACAGTAATGTCTGTGCGAGGTGGGTGATGTGTGCATTAGCATAGTTATCCTAATTGACGGGGGTCATCTTGTGAAAAGTGAGTAAGAAGAAGAGCAAGTAGGTTGTGGGCATTTTGGGAAAGGTATCAGTGCCTCTTTAGTATGCTGTCGCAATTCTGACGAGTATTTCAGTGACCACCGCATGCTTATTTGTGGCATGTTATAAACATACACATATTTTCTCTGCGTGTGGCAAGTTATTCACACTCTCCCCAACACTTACAGTCTACATTTATACACATTCACAACCATTCCTACACCAGGCTGAAAATAATTCGGTTTGACAGCTGTGGAATTGCATGTGCTAAGGAGGAGGAGATATATTATATGTGTAGACAGGAAAGAAAGGCAAAGGAATTTTGTTGAAACGTAGAAAGAAATATGTGCGAGAGATGTGACAGCCGTGTCTTCGTCTCCTGAACAAGTGTGCCCTCTTGTGGTAGCAGTGAAAACCATTGGAGAAGATTTACTAATACTGAAAGATTTAGGCTAAGGCCCCACAGGACGACCTGCAGCTATAAAGCGCTGTGGGAAAAACCGCGGCGGCAACGCATCATGGTCCCACAGCGCTTTAAACAGAAAGTTTGCAGAGTTTTCCTCCGCGGACTTTCTGTTTTAATCATGTCTATGGGGTAACCGCCAGTATTTCTGTAGATATAATGGACATGCTGTGATTTCCAAAACCGCGCCGGTTTTGGAAATCGTGGCGCGTCCGCGCCGCAGTTTTTACCGCAAAAAGGGCATGGGATTTGTTTCTGTCACGGGCAAATCGCGGCGTTTCCAACCTGTGGAGCTCCCCCGGCCTTAGACTAGACAGATTTATTAGTTGGTGCATATGGTGTCATGGATTTGGGCACTGAAACGTTCTGATCAGGCCCTTCCTCCTTCACATTAAGCCGTGCCCCTTTTTTGTAAACATGTCTAAAACATTGAATGTTGAAGGCAGTTTCTTGGTGTAGTTTTATGATATCACAGGGAAACAAGACATTTATTGTGGGAAATTTACACCTGATAAGGATGATGGCAGCTATCCGCTCTTTATCTTCCCCCTCCTCACACACATTAGATGGTCAGGGGGGCTAGCATTATCCACGTGTTTGGAAATAATAGTGCACACTTAAAAGTAGAATTTAGTACAGGTACTGTAACGGGGCTGTAATGAGGCCTGAACACAGGTACTAATACTATACTGCTGTACCTAATACAACTCAGCCGAGCCCAGCATGTGTGATGTATTTTTAGGCCTGTCCTCTCCTCACATACTTGTAATTCTCTTAAAATAATATATATATATATATATATATATATATATATATATATATACTGTATTTTTTTTTTAAATGTCGTTATTACTCTTGAAAATGTGCAAATGCATTGATAACTTTGTGATACAATTCCTTTTGTCATAGGTGTGTGACTGTCCACAGTGCTGACTGACATGTGGAATGATAACACCCACTCAGCTCATTCATATATTCCCATGAGGTATAACAGAGAGGTGACTCCAGAAATAATTTATGGGTAACAAGTATTTACTATGGCCGATCTGTAATTGTATTGTAGTCTCCTGGGAACTAATGATGAAGTTATGACGAATACTGTTCTGTACTAAGGGACTGTTTCCCTTTAATACCACAGGTTCCCCACTTTCAGCTTCCGCTTTTTGTGGTTTGCATAAAACAGAAGGAACTACAAGCGTCACTGAAACATCCTTATTTACCAGTGATTGGTTATAATCACATGCAGCACCCATCGCCTGCAACCCACGGGTGCTAGGGAAATCCCCCCCCTCTATGTTGTGTAGTATCCCCACCCACTGAAGATATTGTGATTAAAAAGAGCATATGAGGACAGCACAGTTCAGAGGGGAAGGGGTTGTCCTAAAGTTTTCCTTTCATCTTTCGGTCCCCTGATACATCCTTCTCTCCTTAGCCTTACTGTATAGTTTTATTTTCCATTTATTAAATATTCTTATGAAGTCAGTATTAGTAACTTATCTTCCTTCATCACTGTGACTTTTGTAGTTTTTTGTAAGTCTTATTTTATCATCTAACGCCCCCTGATTTCTCTCTACCGTCTCTGGCCTGCCTACTCATTTCTTCCTCCTCAGAGTATGAATAGGATGGTGTCAAATGCCCTGTGTATTATCAGAGTAAGGTACAGGGCCATGTATCTCTTAACCGCAGCTTCAGGCTGCTGGCACAGGGGTGGGCTCTGAGATGTGCGTGGGTAGTGCAGGCGCCTGGCATTTTGTGACGTCCATTGGCATGTTAAAAATTGACCTTTTCTCTCAATTCATCTCAAATGGCAACGCGGTTCATACAGGAAAGAAAATATAGGGAAGTGACATTATCTAGTGAAAAACCCAAACTTATTACACTACTGATGTTTCCTGGGGAGTCTCGGAGACAGACTACAGTGGACAGTATGGTAAACTTAGCGCTGGGGATAGGAGGCGTCAACATTTTCTAACATTGGACTTAATGATCATCTTGAGAATGCTGGGATATGTAGTGTCACAATAGCCAGAGAACCACATTGCTTTACAAAGTGCACTTTTGGACTGCAATGGTTAAACATCCCACTTCTACACCTGATCACCTTTGCGCCCCCCCTATGTGTGCAGCAGACAGCCTCATGTTACACATTGCAGCAGGCAGCCCTGTTTGGGCGATGCAGGGAGGAGGTGGAAGGGTGTTCTACGTGAGTAGGATCCGCAGAATAAGCCAAAACAACTCCCAGAAATCAAAATAATAAAAAGGTCCCACTTTACTACAGCTGTAAAAACAGTGCTGTGCGTTAAACCCACCTCAGGGCCCACTGAGAAGGAAATGGTGAGCTGCCACATGGTCTGCTGGACTGAGAACTGTGTATATATATCTCATTCTGCAGCTACATGTCACGTCTAATGTATCTGTATATGTATAAGGATATATGCCATGCCTGCAAAATCCTAGAGACATAAAGAGTTATGTACATGTTGTCCTGGTGTGGCTTTGTTTTGGGGTCTGCAACAATTGAATTTAGTTGTATTTTGCTTAGGATTCTCTTCTTGAGCTTCTCTGAAATCATTGAGCTTTGTCTTTAGTGATCGCCCAGTTTACCACTTGAGATGATTGTACGTGTATTAATTGGGTTCTGTGTACACCCTTTTCTTTGTTGGCGAGTATCATAGCACTCTTGATGGCTAAAAAAGAATCCAGAAAACTTGCACATCCATTATAGGTCAGTGGTTCGGTATTATATGTCATGTCATAGTGTGAACAAAGCCTTACATTGCTGTAATATGGCTTACCAGCTGTTGTGCATACTGCAGCTTACTATGCACTTTTCTGAGCTCTCGTACAAGTAGAGCCACGCATGTGCAGACGCTTTTCTATTCAGTAGTTGGAGTTGGGGTGTGCAAAGTTGGCCTATAGATTTCCAGAGCCCTGGAAGTATGTTCGGGCCCCAGAAGTGGGACTTGCCTCAATAGGTCATATGTGGCATATCCTGTGGTTCTGCCATAATTGTTTTGATAGGAAACACCTATTGAAGGGTGTTCCTTCACTTCCTGCATATTCAACTGTTACCACTATATTACATAGCACATTACAGTGATAACATAACTCTGCTGTGTGTCACTTTTGCAAAAGACTTCAAACAACTTGAAGTCTTGTGCAGATAAGGTAGTTGGTGCACTGGGGGAGGACCATCAGCTCTGGGAACACTGATCTTTCTGATCAAGTTGGATGATTGATGTCCTAACAGGGGGAGGATCAACTATCGCTGTAAGAGGTGGCACAGGCAGAAGATGGTATTGATCTGAGTAGCAAAAGCTGTTACAGGGAGCTGAAGGTCCGCCCCCAGTGCACCAACTTATCATTTGCATAAAACTTCAAAGTTGTTTGAAGTCTTTTGCAGAAGTAACATACATAACACAGGTATGGTGCTTATCACTGTACTATGGAGTTGGAGTTTGTATGTTCTCCCTATGTTTGCGTGGATTTACTGTATAAGAATTTCCTATAGATTTCCCCTTTCTTTTGTAGGCATTCTTGGCTTTGGCTCAAAAAAATGCAACAAAATCTGTAACAAAAAAAGCTGCATTTCCGAAAAGTGGGGCCTTAGCCTTAAAGGGGTATTCCCACGTCGCATACTCACCAGTCTTCACTGCTGTAAAATCTTCTTCCTGGTTTCGTGCGTCATTTGGTGGGCAGGGTTTCATGCAACCTGCCGTTTAGCTCCACCCCCAAATTAGCGTGTAGCTCCACCCACCGCATAGCGTGATCCTATGGGGCGGCTGAAGGGCCTGTGATGTCATCAAAGGTCCTCAAACGTCCTCAAACAACACAATATGCACAATACTGCCTGTCTCTGCCATAATGAACACATTGAATTAGCTAGCCTGATAACTGGGAGAACAGAAGACGAGTTCAGAAATGAAAGCAGCTCCTCTCCCCTATCTGATAGCAGGAAGCTAGGTCACGTGGTGTAGACACAGGAATAGCTAGAAACACAGGCTCGCTCCTTCACTTAGCCCCTCCTCCCTCCCCCTGAGAGCAGCAGATACATCACTTGACTTTTGAGCAGATAAGTCAAGGGCTGTGTCAACAATGAATTGAATAAAGTAAGATAGTGGACAAACAAAGCAGTTTTGCTGAAGCAGTGTATTTAGGAAAAGTCTTAAATCCACATTAACAAACAGTATAGATAGGATCCTTGTGATGGGGCAACCCCTTTAAGTGGTTGACCGGCATAAACTAAAACTTTAACACTAAGCTAAGCACCCACCTAACTTCTAATTTACTACCAAGCACATATTCTGATTTCCTGATGATGTTCCATTTCACTGTTTCTGTAGGTCACCAGTACTCTTCTCGTCCTCCCCTTCCCCATCATACTCGTCAATGTTTACGTCCTCTTCTTCTGCTGGGTGTCACTTTGTTCACAAGGGAGCCTGCGCAATAGAGCGCCATAAGAAGAGAAGCAACATTCTATTGCGCATGCGTGGGAGGCCCACTGCTTCTTTTCGTTTCTGCCGGTGTTCTCTTATGCAGGCTCCAGCTTAGGCGCAGGTGCAGGTAGAAAAGGGTACAGCGGCACCGATGAAAGTCATCTGCAGGACGAGGTAAGTACAGTATAATGGGTTGGGGGACTGAGTTAGTTAGCTACCTAGCTAGGTACGGCTAGTAATCTGAAGGCCTAGCTAGGGAAACTGGTGGGTGTTAGAGAGGGGATCTGAGAGAACTGCAATGCATCATGGTAGTTTAAGGCTAAGACAGCAGGAAGCTACCCATGTAAACAAATGCATAGGATACCAGGAGCTCCCAGAGAAAGCCAGAAATGACTCAAAACACTGCTAAAGCTATTTGGGTGCACTTATTAAACCATTGATGACACTAATAGACCTTTTTTGCCCAGAAAATTCCTTAAGGGTCCATTCACATGGAGGGAAATGGTGAGGAATTTGGTGTGGGATTTCAGCGCTGAAAATAAAGCCTCCCATTGGCTTCATGGGTTCCTTTTTATAACAGAAAAAGGAACCCATTGAAGTCAATGTGAGGCTTTTTTTCAGCGCTGAAATTCTACACCAAATTCCTCACCCTAAGGCTAATGTATCACGTAGCATGCTGCAGTTTTTCCTGCGGCACTTTTCACAGGCTGGAAAATTTTACCTCTGAGGACTTTTTGCTTCAGTTATACCTAAAGAGAAACTTCCGACATTTCCATAGGTATAATTGAGATGCTGCAGTTTCCAGAACCACAACGGTTTTGTAAATCGCACCATTTACGTGCATGTTTTTCTGCAATGTGTGGGTGGGATTCGTTTTGCAGGGATTGTAAGATGCCGCAGCATTTATGCTACATGTGGCCCCGGCCAAAGGCTAATTTACTTGAGTGACTTGAGTCCCCTCAGACCATGGATACATCTGTACTATGGCCACGATATGGCCCTGAGATTTTACCGATATAAACTTACACTATCATCAACTACAGGTGTTATGTGGTCTTATCTAGGAGCATTTCTGTTTATTATGGGCTAGACATGACATGGACAAAGAAATATGACAATTCACAGACTTCTTTACAATCTACAGACTATGTGCGCAAAAAACCAATATTGTTACAGAAAAGGGAACATGAGAGGAGGCTGAATCACCTTTTTGGAAGAGAAGCATTTTGTGGGAAGAAAAAAAAGAAAGCTCTTCATCTGTGCTGGTGTTTGCACACAGGAAGCTAGCCCTTTAAAGGCACCGTCTAGTGCTGTTAGTATAGGGAGTGAGGAATGTGTGTCTGTGGCAGGGAATGGGGGGGGTCTCTCCCCATTAATCACCGCACAGAAGTGAGGGAGGGGGGAGCTGCTTATTGTCTGCTTTAAGTTAGTTTATAAAGATTTATGGGGCTTCAGCTTAGGCGGTTCTGACTGATATAAATTACTTCAGAGGTGGGAGGGGGATAAAAGACTCCCCTCTTTTCTCTTTGCCGTGAAGAGTCTTAGGCCATTGGTGTTTTTTTTTTTTTTTAATTAACCCAATGCTTGCTATGATGTTATTGCAGTATTGCTTATGTTATGAGGAGATAGTCTTGAGAGTGTGGTGGGGGAATAGAGAGCTGTCTGTCCTGATATCTGCTCTATAAGGGGCTTGGTGTGTTTGTGTTATGTCTGTCTGGAGGACTCTCTTGGTGTCTGTGTATTAAGAAAAGGGGAGGGGGGATGTAGCTTTATGTCTGTATTAGGACTATGTATGTATATTGGTGTCTGTGTATTGGGAAGGTATATATCTTAGTGTCTGGATGTAACTTTTTGCGTGAGTTAGGCATGTAGCATTGTTAGACTCATAAGAACTCTGTGTTCTACCCTATGGGACCTTTGTGATGTAATATATTCTCCCCTAGAAACAACACATTTAGGAGAACATGCCTCCATAACACAGCAGTAAGTACGTATATTGGCGACCTTTATACTTGGGTACTACATGGATGTTATGGTTCATGTGCTAGAACAGCATAAATCCCAAGAGCCTAGTAGCCAGTACTCCTACAAAGTCACTACTGCAGCCCACTCCTCCAGCAGCCCCTCTGTCCCTGGTGAGTAATGGATCAAACATGGTAATTCTCCCCTTCATCTGCTGCTCTGCCCTTAATACACATAAGATCTGTCTAATGTATATGGCAGGCTCGATGTCTGCCATGAAAGAATGTGCAAGCACATTGATATCTGTATTTTAGGAAGATATCAGGTCTCATTGACTGAATATAAGAACAGTATGCGTATGTTAGGAGGATTTTCATGTCTTGATGTCTATATTTTAGAAGGAGGTGGGGAATACTTGTCCTGGTTTCTGCACATTGAACAATACCAATTTTGTTGCCGTATGTTAGGAGGTAACAGAGATGGCTGTCAGTATTTTTGCATTCTCAGGACGTAGCGGATATGATTACATTTTGTGATTGTGATGGGGTTAATGTCTTGCAGTTCTGTGAGGTCCTCAGGGAGGGGGGGATAAATGGCTTTCCCAGACATATCCCCACATGTGCTCCTCCCAATAAGAAATCATCTTGTGAGCCCAGGACCCCCACCCCTCTTACTGGTCCTTTATCTGGTCAAGGTGAATGTTTGGAAGAGAAGATTTAGTGAGGCAAGGCCACAGGTCACACATGGGGACCCATTCATCAGGGGGCACAAAGAGGGGCTGCCCACCCCTTGCCCAAACAAATGCATAGTGTAGTGCCTGCATGTGTGTAAAGTAACACAAATATCTTCAGTTAAGAAAAATCACTGGCTTAAATGAAAGGGAAACCCCCCCCAGAAAACCCTATGAAACGTATTACACACTGCTGTCCTAGTAAATGCCTACTGCTTGAGCTGTGTGAGGATCTTTAGTGGTTTGGGCATGACTTAACTTGTGTCACATGCGACTTTGCCTACTAATAGTGAAAAAAAATGTGATTAGTATGAAATTTCTTTGTCTTTGCAAAATTTCATACAAATTTACAACATGTTGGTATTTTCGACAGATTTCGACAGATTTCGTAGTTGAAGTCACATGAAAAAAAGCTTTTCCCAGCAAATCCCATAAAGAGTCTGTCTATTCCCTGGGACAGTGGTCTTCTCCCCATAGGCAATCATTAGATGCAGTGTTGCAGTGCGGTGCTGCGATCATAATGTCATGCAACAAAAGTCGCCATGTAACCCTAGCCTATTAAAGGGGTTCAATCATTAAAATGCAATTTTTCCCCCCCTCACACGTAGGAATAGCCTTAAAGGCTATTCTTCTCCTACCTTTAGAAGTCTTCTCCGTGCCGCCGTTTGGATAAAATCCAGATTTTCTTCTGTATGCAAATGAGTTCCTTTGCAGCACTGGGGGCGGTTCCCAATGCTACAAGAGAAATCTCCAGCGCCGCCTCTGTCTTTGCCGGTAAGTGCCTCTCCCTGTGTCTTCTTCTGGCGCTGGCTTCAAACTTCTAGGCATGCGCAGTCAGCTGTGCTGTCGGGCCTCAGGTAGAGCCGACTGCGCATGCCCGTGGCAATTTTCCTGTGGCTGTTTACACAATAAACTGGGGTAAGCGGCCACAAGAAAATGGCCCCAGGCTTGTGCAGTCGGCTCTGCCTGAGGCCGATGGCAGAGCCGACTGCGCATGAGTAGAAGTTTGAAGCCGACGCAGGGAGAGGCCGTTCCAGGCGAAGATAGAGGTGGCGCTGGAGATTTCTCTCGTTGCATTGGGGACCGCCCCCAGTGCTGCGAGAGAGCTCATTTGCATTCCGAAGAAAACAGAGATTTCAACCGAATGGCGGTGGAGAGAAGACATCTAAAGGTAGTAGAAGAATAGCCTTTCTTAAGGTTATTCCTACGTATTAGGGAGAAAAAATTGCATTTTAATGATAGAATCCCTTTAACTGTAATTTTACTGTCCTTTGGACAATTTCTTTTGTAGCAGAATTTGGGGGTTTGAGCATGTTGTCGTAAAGTTGATCATGTCCTCACTTTTATTAGGTTGAATTCACTCAGCTACAATGCGTATGTATCATGGACTGTATTACAGCTGAAGATTACACCTGTACAGTGTGTTTAATACAGAAATATAATGTTCATGTGGTCTAAGGCAGGTATATTCCATATAGCTGATATGGTGGATCCTGTGACGTTGGAGTTCAGGCCCTTTGATTATTTTGTGGCTAATGTAGGCCTTCCTAGGGCCGAATGGTTCCACTACTCTCAAGTTGCACACTTCGTCCGATCTCTCCATGGCTCTTCCAAGGTATCCCTCCCTACAGCCTTCGAGAAGATCTGCCGTGCAGGTACCTCTACCAGGGGCTTTATTTCCTCCGTTTACCAGCTCTTCTCTTGCCAGGCGCTTGACTCCCCCATTTGGCATCGTTATATGTCTAAGTGGGAGGAAGCATTGGGTGTGCCCATTTCCTCGGGTCATTGATTTATGTCCCCAAATGGGTTTTTGTTCTGCAGAATTACTAACATATTAAAAAACAATATAAATAAGGTATCGTCATAAACGTACCGACCCGCAGAATAAAGGTAACATGTTACTTATTCTGTACGCTGCATAGTGAAAAATTTAATCCTGCAAGAAAGCGTTAATAAAATGTATTCAATAAGTTGTAGGCACCCAAAAATAGTGCTAGTGTTACATCTCATCCCGCAAACAACAAGCCCTCATATGGCTACATCACCAGAAAAATAAATAAAATTTAGCATCTAGCAATGAAATCATTACAATACCACTGACAATTGGCTGCGACAGGAAGAGAATGTATAAGCTGTGCGAGCATATATCGGTACACCCCAGATTTAAAGCTTACAAGGGAAAAAACCCAGAAGTGAACCCCTCCCACCCCCCACAACAATAGGAACTACTGGGGAAATAGGGAATTTGGTGGTAATGTACTGTGCACAGCTTGCATATTCATTCTTCGCCATCCACTCTGCAGTCACGTCTGGGTTACTAAGGCTCTCTACACCCCCTGATAAAGTCTTTGAGGGGTGCAGTTTTCAAAATGGGGTCACTCCTTTAGGCAATCCACTTTTCTGGTACTTTACCTTACATGACATGACATGACATGACATGCAGATACCAAACATCTAAATCTGCACTCCAAAAACCACATAGCGGTCCTTGCCTTGTGCGCCCTGTTGTGTGCCAAAACTGCTGGTTATGTCCACATTTATAACACTGGTGTACCCAGTATAACATACGTAATGTTACCGTATATACTCGAGTATAAGCCGAATTTTTCAGCCAAGTTTTTGTGCTGAAAAAGCCCCCCTCGGCTTATACTCGAGTCAGCAAAAATTTTTTTTTTTTTTTTTTAAGGAAGGGGGGGGGGTGTCTATGACCAGCCACAATATTAATGTATAGAATCTCCCATAAAATAGTGCAAAAGAAAAAAAAAAAGATTTTAAAAACATAAAAGTTCTAAAACATTCCTTTTCCTAGAATACATACAAAAGTATAAAATGACTGTGAAACACATACACATTAGGTATCCCTGTGTCTGAAAGTGCCCGGTCTACTGAATATAGGGGATCTGCAGTGCTCCTGTTCCGTCAGGAAGGGGTTAATAGAAGCACTGCAGATACCCCATAGTCAGCCAGACTGAATTCCAAATGGGGGGAAGAAAAAACCCAGTCCTCAAGCTCAGGGAAGGGGCAGACAGACAACCAAAACAGCCCCTCTCCTTCCCCATCACCCAGCATCTATTGCACCCAAAAACTCTGACCATTTTAAATTTTCCAGTAGCTGCTGCATTTCCCCCCTAGGCTTATACTCGAGTCAATAAGTTTTCCCAGTTTTTTGTGGTAAAATTAGGGGGGTCGGCTTATATTCGGGTCGGCTTATACTCGAGTATATACGGTATATGTGGATATAAACTGCTATTTGAGCAGGCCCAGAAGGGAAGGAGCGCTATTTGGTTTTGGCAGCACAGACTTGGATGGTTTGGTTTTTAAACGTCAAGACACTTTTTCAGAGCTGAAACGCCAGTAAAGTGGAATCTCCTGATATGTAATCCCGCTGCACCCCTGAAGGAATTTATGCAGGGGTACAGAGAGCATTTTTAACCTCCAAGTGTTGCTATAATTTATTATCCACTAGCTGTTACCCGCGACTTCGTCTGCGGTGATTGTAGAAGTGGGTATATACAGGCGCGGGTAAGGTTTTCGTAGTGTGTATAAGGTATGGGATATGAAATGTAAGTTTGTATCTTGTTTTTGCTGTAATTCAGAGAATATGTGAGACTTTTGTGTTGAAGTTAATTTGTATTTGAGCTGCTATACGGTGTTGTGAGAAACTGTACATAGTGACTTTGGGACAGAAGTATTTGAAGTTAACCCTTTCCTGCCGATGGCATTTTTTGATTTTAGTTTTTGACTCCCCTCCTTCTAAACCCCATAACTTTTTTATTTCTCTGCTCCCAGAGCCATATGACGTCTTAATTTTTCCTGGGACAAATTTTTATTCATGATGGCACCATTATTTATTCTATATAATGTACTGGGAAGCAGGGAAAATATTCAGAATGGGGTGGATTTGAAGAAAAAACGCATTTCTGCGACTTTCTTACGGGCTTTGGTTTTACGCCATTCACTGTGCAACCAAAATGACATGTCCCCTGTATTCTGTGTTTCGTTACGATTCCGGGGATACCAAATTTATATGGTTTTATTTACATTTTGACCCCTTAAAAAAAATCCAAAACTGTGTTAAAAAATTATTTTTTGAAAAGTCGCCATATTCCGACAGCCGTAACTTTTTTATACATGCGTGTACGGGGATGTATAGGGCGTCTTTTTTTGCGGGACCGGGTGTACTTTGTAGTTCTACCATTTTCGGGAAATGTTATTGCTTTGATCACTTTTTATTCAAATTTTTATCAGAATCAAAACAGTGAAAAAATGGCAGTTTGGAACTTTTGACCATTTTTCCCGCTACGGCGTTTACCGAACAGGAAAAATATTTGTATAGCTTTGTAGAGCGGGCGATTTCGGACGTGGGGATACCTAACATGTATGTGTTTCACAGTTTTTAACTACTTTTATATGTGTTCTAGGGAAAGGGGGGTGATTTGAATTTTTAATCCTTTTTTTTTTTTTTTTTTTACTTTTTTTAAACTTTTTTTTTTTGCATTTATTAGACCGCCTAGGGGTATTGACATGGGTGGGCGGTGTCGCGGATTGTCAGAGCGTTGGGGGTCGGCAAACATGGCTGCTCCGGAGCGTTAAAGAGAGCCTCCTGGAGTATCATTAAGGTGAGGGGAAAAGTGGTAAAGTATATGTATATGTGATTGTGTGGGGTTAGGGGCAAGGCTGTAGAGGGCAATATGAATTTTATGGCTTGCTATGGTCCAAAGTGTGTGAGATTGCAGAGATGGTGGTGTGAGTTTGGGTTTTGTGGGGGTCCTGGCACAAACGTATGTGCGCAATTGTGACGAAAAGTAGCCTATTGTTTAATCGGGTGTATTAACTATGTTTGTGGAAAATTTCAGCCAAATCG
Organism: Leptodactylus fuscus; assembly: GCF_031893055.1. NCBI lineage: Eukaryota > Metazoa > Chordata > Amphibia > Anura > Leptodactylidae > Leptodactylus > Leptodactylus fuscus. The sequence continues at coordinate 124,887,727 of NC_134270.1, read as the reverse complement.
GTGGAGCGGTTTTTCCGTGATTGAGGAACAAACATCCAAACACACAAACCCACAAACTTTCACATTTATAATATTAATAGGATAAATGAATACGCAGCTGATTGTGAAAGGAGAAAATGACAATTTTTCCAGGAATATGTCATTTCAGTGCGTAATATGTTGTGCCCGGCTTGTATCATAGATGAATGCTCCAAAAGCTGGTGTGCCTGAGATACCCGCTTAACTGTTTTTTTGGAATGTGTCTCTCTGCTGACATTTGCTGGGCACAACATATCGGGCACTGAAATGGTGAAATCTCTAGAAAAATTAAATTTTTAACTTTTCATTATCAGCTGCGCATTCATTTCTGGAAACTAAATAAATACAACACTCAAGGGTTAAAAATGCTCTCTACCCTACTTGATAAATCCCTTCAGTGGTGTAGTGTCCAAAATGGGGTGACGTCTGCAGATTTCACCTTATTAGCATTTTCAGGGCTTTACAGAAGTGGCATGACGTCCAAAAACCAAAATAGCCCTTTTCCTTTTTGTATCTGGCTGTGCCCAAACAGCCGTTTATACCCGCATATGGCATTAAGAACATTATCTGGGGTACACCAGTGTCATACATATGAGCACAAACTGCCATTTGGGCACGCAGCAGGGCGCAGATATGAAGGAGTGCTATGTGCTTTTTCAGCGCAGATTAACATTTGCAGAGATCCTAAAATTGCCCCTACAAAATGGGGTCACTTCTTGGGGAATTCTAGTTTACTGGCACTGCCAGCGCTCTGTAAAAGCAACATAGCACCCAGAAAGTCCCTCTAAATCTGTATCTAAAAAGTGCAGAACTCCTTCCTTTTTGAGCCCTGCTGTGTTCCCAAGCAGCAGTGTACACCTACAAATATAATCTTTTGCCCCTCAGGATAGCCCACTTAATAGGTTTAGGAGTGCAGGTCTCTCTTTTAGGAAAATGGTCACTAAAAAATTATTTTAGGGAATTTTCTTCTAAATCTGGAAAATCACTGTTACACTTGTAAGCATGCAAAATAAATTTAGACAATCAAAAGATGATGCCAATATAAAGCATATATAGAGATATAGTAGATAATATTTATTCATGTATTTGGGCGGTATGACTAGCTGTCTGAAAAGCAGAGAATTTCATATTTTGAAAATTGCAATATTTTTTTCTTTTCCAAATTTCCTATTTTTTTTTTATATAAATACAAAAATATTGATTAGTGTTTACCACTAACATGACGTATAATGTGTTACGAAAATACAATCTCAAAATCACTTAAGTGATGTCCGTTTTGAAAAATGAGGCCTGGTCCTTAACGAATTTTTGGGCTGTGTCCTTAAGGAGTTAACATTGCTCTCTATGTAAACAGATGACCATCCATTAAAGAGGACCTTTCATTGTTTGGGCATAGGCAGTTCTTTATACTGCTGGAAAGCCAACAGTGCGCTGAATTCAGCGCACTGTCGGCTTTCCCAATGTGTGGGAGGGGGCGTTCCTCCCCGCTCACACTGTACAGCGCGATAGGCGCTGCTGTGAAGAAGGACATATATGACAGACTGCAAGGAACGCCCTTCTGACTATAAAGCGCTACAGTACCGTCACCGCTAGCTCTTTACCCCGGGCACAGATCGGGAAAGCCAACAGTGCGCTGAATTCAGTGCACTGTCGGCTTTCCAGCACTATATAGAACTGCCTGTGCCCCAAACCATGAAAAGTCCTCTTTAAAAGGATCTGCTAAGCAATTTTTTTTTTTTAAAAAGTGTTATGAATAAAGCCTAACTCTTCTCCTCCTCTCTTTCCAGCGCAGGTTCGGTTTAGAGAACCTCAAAACATTCCCATTCATAGAACTTTATATGGGCTTTACTTTTGTAAGGTGAGTACTATAGAGCTCCTGAAATAAGCCAAAAATGGAGCCTCCCTGCAGTGTAACCAATGACCTGTCTTGTACTGTGTGTGTATATACATAGGCGGCTGTACTGAAGCAGACTGAAATCTTCTCTTATACGGTTAATTTTCGTGTCTTTCATGTTTTGCTAAACAAGCTTTATTAATCACCCAGGGCTGAAATCAGAGAGCTGTGTGCATTTACTGATAGAGACAAACATGTAGCAGTGCCACTTCATTCTGTAGAACTCACTGACCCTACTCACCCCTCCCGCCAACCACTCAACCTACCAATGCTTTTAACATTCCTCTGAGTGCACCTCAGCTGCTCTCTTCCTCTCTGAGCTGAATTTGTCTTCTCTCTTCTCATTTCTCCTTCACCCGTTGTTTGTTCCCAGTCTCCTCTATTACCCTGTTTCTCTTAACCCCCACCCACGCACCTATGTATTTCTTTGTCTACCCTGTATCCTTTTTTTCCTTCAGCTCACCATTCCCCCACCCCCACAGCACAGGATCAGAGAGACTTATTTTCTTCCTCTTTAATCGGTCGTATGAGGGCACTGCTCAGAGTTAGGGGGGAGTATGGGTAAGGACGTAGTGGTGGCGAGTGCTTTCTCTACAGTACAGTATGTTCTAGATGTTTGGGGGCTAATGTACACTGAGGGGGTCGGCAAGGTACAGGGCTCTATACACACACCTGCTCCCCTTCTATTCACTCTGCAAACATCTCCTGAAACTGAACAACACACCATTATTGTCTCTTCCACCTGACCTTTTAAATATGCACCTACCAGGAATGGAAGAGCAGCTGGAGATGTAACCCTTTTGGGTCAGTAAACTTTCCTCATGCCCCATAACTTTCTTTATTGTTCCAGTTTGCTACTCCATATGCCTGGTGACTCATTTTATAGGTGTAGTGTGAAGCTCCTGGGATCTGATACAAAATCCGTAGCACTTCTCCCCATTAACCATCACATGTCATTTTAGTATGGTCACCTGTGTGGTGTATGGACCATGGCCTAAGTGTGACAGTAAAGTTTGTAAACATTATAACACCAACACTGTCATTGTCTTTTCTTTTAGCTTCTATTGTCACATTCACTCAATCTGCACACTACTCCGCAAGTGCTTTTTCCCTTGTAAAACTGAACATAGACAGTGAAATGTCCCATTTTATGTCCCTCTCTACCATGCTGGTGGCTGCAATGTGATTACATCCCAAGTAGATTTTCCAACCTGTTTAGTATTATTGATCTCTAGAAGAACAGATGGCTAGACATTTTACATTTCTGTGTATGACCAGCTCTCCTAACATGTCTTGTTATAGCTTATTCACACATCCACATTTTGTGGCTTGTGTGATGTCCGTGATGATCACACACAGCACATGACCCTGTTTATTTTAGGGTCATGTGCTGCTATCAGGAAAAAATGATCGGGAATGAAGTTTGTGAGTCCTATATGGGACAGTAACAGTCAATGTCTGTAAAGCGTTGTGGGATATGATGGCGCTTTATGTGTAAGCATAATAAATAAAAACTGATCACCTTTTTTTTTTTTTTTTTTTTTTATAAATTTTTCTGTTTCTGGGGCTGTAAAACAACAAACCAACTGGCATCACACAAATGGCATGAACTGTCTGTAATTTTCACAAACCCTTTCAGTCCATGATTAAAGAGGATGTGTAAATAAGACTTTAGTAAATCTTTGTATTACCCATTAAATTCCAATGTTAAGAGTATATTTTCTTATACGCCAGTCTTCTGTTATTCCTCTTGTAGTTTTTCCCGCAGCGCTTTTCACAGAAAGTCTGTAGAGTTTTCCTATGTGGACTTTTTGCTTCCATTATACCTATATGGTAGCCGCCGGCTTTTACTTAGATATAATTGGTATGCTACGGTTTCCAAAACTGCAACGCTAGAATCCCATACACTTCTTTGTAGGGACTGTAAAACGGTGCAGTTTTTGCCACAGCGTTGATGTAGGTATAATTGACATGTTGTGATTTCCAAACCTGCAACACAAGACTTCCATACACCTTGCAGGGACTGTATAACACTGTCGTGTTTCTGACACTTTCAAACTGCAGTGTTTACGCCACGCAGGGCCTTGGCCTACTAAGGTATTTTTTATTGAACATAATGGGAGACTGGTTGCAGGTATATTTAACTGTATTTAGGTGTGTAAATCAATGATACAATGTCAGTTTATGCTGCATTTTTTTGTATTTTTGTGTGAACAGGGCTTTAGACTGACAGGGCGGTTTACCATTTTTAGTTGCAGTGATGAGTATTACGTTACTCTCCATTTCAGCTGATGTACTGCATAGTAACAGTGGGCTACTCAGCTGAAATACATAGTAATCTGCTACTCACTACTGCAATTGGACATCACATGTTGTTTTTAAGATGCTTTGATTGAAAACAGCAAAACAACTGCAACAAAAACACAACAGGACTGCCGAGTGTGAACCCCACCTCACCCTAAGTAAATGGGGGTGTCCTTACACAGCGTGACACCTGCTGCACTGAGCTGATGTCATAAGACTGTGTAGCAGAGACACATCCTTTTAATATGGTGAATGATAAAAGCCAGTTGTCAGTTTATTCATACATTTTTTGGAGGCCTAACAGAGGAACATCACGACATAGGTATACTATCAGTAGAGTCAACAGCCTCTTCTTAAAAAAAAAATAAAAATATAAAAATGCTGGTTGCCATGGGTTCAGTGTGTGTAAAACACAGATGAACCTGATCTGCCAGATCGGCCTCCTGTGTAGGAGACTACCTCATATATGTTTTGTTATTAGTGTATATGGACAGCCATTTCACTTTCTAATCTTTACTGAAAAACACACTGACAGCTATAGCTACGGACTGTTTCCAGCTTTGAGTTTACGTTACACGCCATTTACAGCAGCGAGCGTCCATCATTTCTTGTGTTTTATATTAAACTGGTTGTAAATTGACCTTGGTTTTCTCTCACAGGCTGTTCTGTTTACCTACAGCTACACAAACATATGAACATATACATCCTATGTCTCCTACAAGTATAGTGCCACTCTACAATTGTGTATGCGGTTTAATATATGACATGTTTTCTGTATACATGGCAGCTTATATATATATATAACCATTTTCTTACAATTGTGGGTTTATATAGCAATGTGAATCATGCATATCTCATGCTTTCAGACTTTGCACTGTTTACAGCAGTGTCCTGATATTCATCCTTGCCTTATATAAGCATCAGACTCTTTATCCAGACTCGGTATGACAGGTTCACCTTCCACATGGCTGGGCTGAGCGGGGGTGTGAGAGTTGCAGGGTGGGTGTGGGTTAGCAGAAAGAAGGGGGGTAGGGGCAGGTGACCACAGTCTGTCTAAATTCATCACATCTTGTGAAGTCAAAGTTTAAGAAACAGCTTTGTTGACATTCTCTAAATATAATGAAATGGAAAGTGGGCACCGGGGTGTACTGGCTCTGCTTTTATCTTAATAACAGGCCACCACATTGCTTTATATCATAGGCTGCAGCGGATAGAGCACTAACACAGATTTTTTTTTAGTATTGATTTTTACAAAGCCTATATACAAAATCGGCATACACTTGCAACTAACCTCATCCTGCATTTGTGGAATGAATGTATACTTATCCAGCTATGGTTTATTGTGTATGGGAGCCATATAGTTTTCATAAAGGTTTTTTTTTTTTTTTAAACTTAAAAAGGAATTTACAATTAACAACATTGTTAGCTGTGATTTACTGGATCCCCAGAAATGGTGTGAATGGGGTTCTGAGGCCCACTTGTGTACATCCATGGGACTAACAGATAGTACAGTCCCATAACATTGAATAGAACAGTGGTTGTGCATATGCCATACCACCCCACTCATGCATAAAACTCAATGAGCACTGTTTTCATGTCCACTGGGTATCCCAGGAGCTGGACCCCAGCGATCAAACACTATGCTATAGAAAGGGGTTAAGTGTTAGTGAAAATAAAATCGCCTTAGGCTAAGGCCCCAAGGGATGACCATGGCGGGATTGTATCGCGGTTCTTCCTGCAGCGCTTTGAACAGAAAGTTCACTGAGTTTTCCTCCGTGGACATTGTTACCATGATATCTACAGAAAAAGCAGATATAATGCGCTGTTTTTGGAAATCGCAGCGTGTCCGTGCTGTGGTTTTAAACATAAAGTGGGCATGGGATTTGCATGAATCCCATCCACTCTGCAAGTACTGTAAAGCGGTGCGATTTTTCCCTGCGGCGTTTCCAGCCCGTGGGGCCCCCCGCTTTAGGCTTAGGCTCCATGTTGCAAAAAAGCAGCTTATTTTGTTTAGGTTTTTTGAGCCAAAGTCAAGAATGGCTGCAAAAGGAATGGGAAATATATAGGAAGTTCTCATATTTCTACCTCCTGCTCTATCCACTCCTGACCTTGGCTCAAAAATCTGCAGCAAAATCTTCAACAAAAAAAGCTGCGTTTCCCCAATGTAAGGCCTTGGCCTTAAGGGGCTTTTCAAGGACTTTTATATTGATGACCTAACGTATAGACTCGAGTATAAGCCGAATTTTTCAGCACAGTTTTTGTGCTGAAAAAAGCCCCCCTCGGCTTATACTCGAGTCAAGCAAAAAAAAATAAAAATATATATATTTTTTTTTTTTTTGGGAGGGGGATCTATGACCAACCACAATAGTATTGTATAGAATTTCCCATAAAATAGTGGGGGGGAAAAAAAAGCTTTAAAAAAAAAAATATAAAAAAATAAAGTAAATAAATCCCTCCTTTCCCTAGAATACATAGAAAAGTAGAAAATGACTGTGAAACACATACAGATTAGGTATCCCTGTGTCTGACAGTGCCCGGTCTACTGAATGTAGGGTATCTGCGGTGCTCCTGTTCCGTCTGGAAGGGGTTAATAGGAGCACTGCAGATACCCTATATTCAGCCAGGCCGAATTCCAAGTGGGGAAAAAAAAACTCAGTCCTCAAGCTCAGGGAAGGGGCAGACAGACAACCAAAACACCCCCTCCCCTTTCCCAGCACCCAGCAACTACTGCACCCAAAAATTCCGACCATTTTTATTTTTGAAATTTTCCAGTAGTTGCTGCATTTCCCCCCTAGGCTTATACTCGAGTCAATAAGTTTTCCCAGTTTTTAGTGGTAAAATTAGGAGCCTCGGCTTATATTCGGGTCGGCTTATACTCGAGTATATACAGTATTTTAAGATAGGTCATCAATGTCCATTGGTGGGTTTCACTTGAATGGGACTGAGCTATTCAGAAGTTACATATGACATGAATGATGTGATCTATGTCACAAAGTAAAGGCTGTAGTGCTTATCTGAAGGCCGTGAGTCTTTCAACAGTTGATTGGTAAGGATATTATCCCATTGATATAAAAGTATTGCAATATCCTTTAAATAATCAATTATTTAGTTATTGTAAAAGAAAAAAAAGTAATAATTTGCAGTATCACTATAAGACATACTTTTTAGCTGAGAAAAACCTTTTTAAAAGGGAGTTTCCTCTTCTAGTTCCAAGTAAGGGAGGTCCAGCAGTGCCAGACCCACCTGACTGCTTTCTTTACTGATCTTGAGAAGCGCTGCACTGCTTTCTCACTTCACACTGATCTGTCAGCTCAGTGCACGGAAGGAGAAAAGAGACTGCCCTCTCCATAGTGCAGCTAGTGCACTGCCGTCTGGATGTGGACCGCAGCTGTTAGCTGTCTAGACCCCTGGGGAAGACATCCTTACCTCTGAGCCGTTGTCCTTTCAGCTGTGACGCAGTACAATAGTGGCAACAGTGGTTGGTAATCCCTGCTACCTGCACAGGAGTAACGTGGCTAAGCTCCTGTGTTGGCAATAGGGACGATTATTCATCCCTGTCACCGATATTGTAATACATTTACGTTTAAGTGTTTTTACTGACTGCTGTCAGTGTCTTTGTGACAACACTCAGGACCAGTATAGGGTGTGTGGGGACACTAAGGGCGGGTTCACACCTGCGCCCGGGCTCCTCTTTGCAGGTTTCCGTCTTCTGCCAGAGAAACTGGACAGGAGATGGAAACTGTCAGTCAGTTTTCAAACCCATTCACTTGAATGGGTTTGAAAAGTGTCTACCTGTGAGCGTCTTCTGCTCTCCGCGGTGAAACCGTTTTTTTTTTTTAACCGGATACAGAGTTGGATATGCAGGACGTTGTGTCCGGTTAAAAAAAAAACACACCAAAAAAACCAAAACTGTTTCGCCGCGGAGACCAGAAGACGCTGACGGGCGGACACTGCTGCATTTCCGTCTCATATCCAGTTTCTTGGGCAGAAGACGGAAACCCACAAAGCGGAAACAAAGCAGGTGTGAACCCGCCCTAAGCGTGAATTAATTTGTTCCATTAGTGCCTCCTGCAGAGTATAATGCATTTTAGTGCCTCCCCTCAAACAGTCTCTCCAATGCCACCTACATAGTATAATGCTCCTTAGTGCTCCCCACAATATTATACTCTTTGCTGCCCCATACAAAATATAATGTTCGTGTTTCCCACACTGTATAGCTCCTGGTTAGTGCCATCACACAGTATTCCTTAGTAGAGCCACACAGTTTAATAATTCTTAATTCCCCCAACATGGTATTATAACCATGTGGAGGCCACTAATGAGACTTAATTCATTTGCGACTTATCATTTAGGTAATAGTCCCATTTATCTTCCCTAGTATACCTGTTACTGTCACTGACTACTTTTGTCCACCAGGGAACATTTAAAGTAATATGAAATATTTTATCCTAATTTTTGTTGCCTAAACCTGGGATACATTTTATAGTCCGACACGTCTGGATTGGCCAAAATATACAGTAAGTATTTAGATGTTAATTCAAAATCTAGCAACAGGAGTCACTGTGTAGTTATGCTTTAGGGAGTTTCTCAGACTCCGTGAACATTTATTTGGCCCTGCTCATTGTTAAAATGCTATTTCTGAAGCTATCCTTTGCCCATAGGGCATTTTAAGGCCTATGGATGTCATTGAAGGAGTTCCTTGCATTCCTTTCTGTGAGCCAGAATGGAAAGCTACTCTGCAAGAGTATCTTGTTTTCTGGTGTTCCCAGCATGTTCTTACATTGCGTGGACAGCCATTCATTGAAATTACCATGTAATGCCACATTTCCACTGCAGAAACCAAATAACATTTCCCTTGGTTTGTAGTTGAAAACATGCAGTCTTAATAAAACAATGCCTTTAACAACGCCATTGCCATTGATGTACATCAGGGTGTCTGCATTTTGGCTGAAATATATGTATGCGTTTGTTTATTTACACCAAAAAAGTTTTGATTTATTGCAGTAATTGTGACACAAAGATATGTGGTAATTAATCCTTTATTAAAGTATTTTGGTTCCTTGCAGTAAGGACTCGTGCACACGGAGTTAACACCAGTGTATTTTAGCATAATACACGTGTATAGAATACATGTGTAAAAATAACACTCCTATTGACTTCAATGAAATCTTTTACATGTGTAAAAAAAGCGTTGATTTTTTTGGCACTTTTTTTTACACGTGTAAAAAATGTCATTGAAGTCAATGGGAGTGTTATTTATACACGTGTATTATGATAAAATGCACTCGCGTTAACTCTGTGTGCACGGGCCCTAAAAGTCTTCGTTCCTTCCTTCCTTCCTTTCCTCTCACTACTTTTCACTGGAGTATGGGGGTGTAGAGGATCTTGTTCAAAGGAACTTTGACATTCTATAACTTAGAAAAGTGATTTTGGTCTCATATGATATCATCTGTCATATAATACCAAGATCACTGTTCTATCTGTATTATTTCCAGAAATATCATAAGGTGAAATCACAGAATAAGATATTTATATGTAGCTGCAGAGGCTTCCAATCCTGACTGTGTTTTCAACTGATGATATCTCTGGAAGTAATACAGGTAGAATTGCAACCTTAGGCCCCGTTTTCACGAAGTAATGTGCCGCTCATGTAGACACGTATACATGTGTCAGAGCGAGGCGCTTCAAAACAGATCCCATTGACTTCAATGGGTGCCGGCTTATGCGTGCTACACATTGAAATAAATGGGAGGCTTTATAACCCATTGATTTCAATGTGTAGCAGGCATAAGACCGGCACCCTTTGAAGTCAATGGGATCTGTTTTGAAGCGCCTCACTCTGACACGTGTATACGTGTCTAAATGAGCGGCGCATTGCTCCGTGGGAACAGGTCTTAGTCACGTGAAAGATGAGTAAATAATTATCATGCACTGTTTTTTGGTAAATGTATTTCAAACTTTAGCCCAAGGATCCTAAACGTTGGGGCAGACGCATGCGGTAGGAAAGGGGCTTCTGTGGAGACGTGTGGTGCCTCTTTCCTATGGAGCTTAATCCGTTTAGGCCTAGAGTTCCATTATTACAACTCAAAAAGATATAACCTCCGGCATAAGTGGGTTAAAGGGAACCTGCCACATTTAAAAAGTGATCTAGTTGGTAGACAGCATGTTGTAGAGCCAGTATGGTTAACATATTTTTATTGCCATTATCAATCGCCACATCAGGATAAAATTATGAATTATAAAATATTATCCCATATGACTCGCATTAAAATGCTTTTCTATAGGGAATTACTGTTATCTCTTAAAGGGGCTCTATCATTGGGGATAGTCATTTTTAACTAAGCACATCCTTACATAGCCTTTAGAAAGGCTATTTCACACCTACCTTTTGTATGCTAATCCCCTCAGTAGTTTTTGAATGAGCTCGTTTTTATTCATATGCTAATTAGCCTCCAGTCAGCACAGGAAGTTCTCAGCAGCCTCCTCTCTGCTATTCTCTCCTATCTGTGTGTGCAAGCAGAAAGTCATCAGTAGCAGCCTGTGCTTTATACATACATAGGAGAGAATAGCAGAGAGTGCTCACAGACACCTCTGGGGTGCACGCTGGAGGCTAATTAGCATATGAATAAATACAGGCTCTTTCAAAAACTACTGAGGCGATTAGCATACAAAAGGTATGTTAGGAATAGCCTTTCTAAATGTTATGCAAGTATGTGCTTAGTTAAAAATGACTTCCCAATGATAGAGCCCCTTTAATACAATCTAGTAGGTTTATGTATGAATATGTAGCAAGAAACTGGGGGGGGGGGGTTGTTTTAATATTATTTACTGATATTTCATCTTCATTCTTGTTAGAGGTCTATCAGTTATTTTTAATGCAAAGTTTAGTGTCTAAATATAAACATAGTATACGTGGAGAGCGAGAAAAATGGGAGTCGTACAGTAAGAAAAGACATTGCTACAGACTGAAGTATATGTACAGTCAAACACGTATGCGCTTTCCACCGCATTCTCCCTCCCTCGCTCTCTGTCCCAGTTTAAAACACAGGAGACTGGGATAAACCATTAAGGAAATGGGTTAAACAGCCATTCCATGTGTGTGAATCCATTGCCAGGCGTGGGTGGGAAGTGTGAGGAGGGGGAGCCTAATAAGAACAAGACCAAGGGAGGAAGAGAGATGACTGTGGAAGGGATGGGGAGGGGGGGAACTAAAAAAGAGATCTGAGTCTTGTATGTCCAGTGCCAGATTCCCAGCTAGGAGGCAGGAAACACATACTCAGCTGCACTCTGCTGTCACTGCACTCACTCGTATCACTGCTTTGTGCTCCTCTCTGCATACATTGCAGTCACTAATCTGCTTCTGTAGTGAGGTCACCGCTGCACACTGACTATACTATTATTCTCAATGCACTGAAGATGCTCATACATTAGGCACTACATACAGCTCTTTCTGAATGACTTGCCATCTATGTTTGCTCTGTGAAGGTGCCAAAATTTAAAACAATTGAAAACAAATCCAACATTACAGATCAAATTTCTATCAGCTATTGGTCATTGGTTGACATCTGTCCTGCTCATTTGTGTCCTGAAAATGTCTCCTTAGTAGCAACCTTACAGGTTATTGCAACTTTTCCTGTTCGCTTTCAAACAGCTGATTAGTGGGGGATTGCTGAGACTTTCCCCCCACCAATCTGTTGTTGATGTAGTCCTTCAATACCGGAAGACCCCTTTTAAGTTCTCATTAGTATTAGCCTATTCAGTTGCAAGGAAAATGAGGAAAATACTGACTGTAATGCTTAACAATAATATGCTGAGAATTTCTCATTTAGGGCAATACAGATGTCAAACTAGGATGATCTTTGCAATGATTGGAATGATTTTCCCATGGGAAGAATTGTAGCAAAATATTCTTATAAATTGCCTTGTGGCAAAGTCTGTGCTTGCTTGCATGTACAGTAATGTCATCGTAGTAAGAGTTGGAGTATATGAATCTAAAGTTGTATAAATGAACACAAATTTCAGTGAATTTTACAATAAGAAATCAGGGAGTTGGGGGAAGCACATTCCTGGCTACCCTTTGACCATAGTAGTAAAAACGTCAAAGTCTTCTATGATTTCATGTTTAGACCCATGCTACAGTTAATATATAGAAATGTAAAAAAAAAAAAAAGTATTTGCTTTCTTACAAATGTCTTATATTTCTGTATGTTACATTGCACTGATTGGTCATTTTCTATATACAGTGATATGCAAAAGTTTTAGGCAGGTGTATGTGTGTGTTTGCATCAGTGCTCAATGTCTAATCCTCAATCTGCAGTCTAAAACAATTAAGTTTTCATTTTTTGGGTCCCCATGCGAACCTGAAAAGCAGAAATCCAAGTGCAAGTGAGAACCTAGCATCAGAAACCTCTCAAAAAAATGTTTGGCTCCGTTCCCACGGAGTAACGCGCCGCTCATTCTGAGACGTATACATGTGTCAGAGTGAGGCGCTTCAAAACAGATCCCATTAACTTCAATGGGTGTCAGCTTACGCACGCTACACATTGAAATCAATGGGAGGCTTTGTAACCCATTGATTTCAGTGTGTAGCGCGCGTAAGCCGACACCCATTAAAGTCAATGGGATCTGTTTTGAAGCGCCTCACTGACACGTGTTTACGTGTCAGCATGACCGGCGCGTTACTCCGTGGGAAAGGAGCCTTACAGAGGACCACTCGCCACTTCCATCAACGCCATCATTGCATCCTTCAGTAGGCACCTCTCCAATGATTCAGACGCTGTTGGAATTTCTTCTCCATTTCCAATGGTTCCAGAGTAATTGTTTCTGTTAATTTCAAGATCATTTTGCTGTGTATTGTCAGGTTGGCGCTTCTAGGCTGAAGAAGAAAAACAGAGACAACCCATATGACAGGAGTAAACATTGTTCTGATATATAATTAGCAGCACTGATTGCTTAGGGAACTATGGGGGCTACAGAAGTATCCAACAGTGCTGGAATCAGTGGAACAGCAGCTACTGAAGGATGCATCAAGTTGGTGGAGATGGTGAAAGATCCTCTTTAAGGGCCCATTCACATGGAGATTACGGGTACGCAATCTGGCACGTATACACGTGTCAGAGTTTGCGCGCTGAAATCAGATTCCATTCATTTTAATTTCGGGTTACGGGCGTATAACCCGACATTGAAATGAATGGAATCTGATTTCAGCGCACAAACTCTGACACGTGTATACGTGCCAGATTGCGGGCCCGTAATCTCGGTGTCAACGAGCTCTAATAGTTTATTTTTGTCATTTGAAGAAAAGCAAAGTGAGCAGAAGAGAAATTCCAAACTTCATTTGCTAATAAGCAGCCCCAAACTTGCGAGGCTTCTCCGCCAGACTTCATTGATACCTGCAGACCCTTATCGTATGGTTCTCCAGCCCATCAGCAAACAAACTGCCCTCTTATAGCCAAGTATTTCATATTTTGACTCCTCAATCCAGAGCACCTGCTGATATTTTTCTTCACCCCAAATTCTTGCATAGTCAAGTCTCTTGCCCTTGTTTCTATTTTGAGGCCTTAAGACGGTATGGGTGAAGGTATGGGTTTCTGACTGCAATTCTTCCATAAAGACGAATTCTGACTAGATTTCTCCGAACAATAGATGGGTGTACCTTGGTTCCCCTGTATTCTGCCAATTCTGAGCTAATGGTACTGCTGGACATATTCTGATTTTGAAGGCATGTTTTTCATCTGCTTGGCAAAGTTTTCTTGGCTAACTACTGCATCTATGGTTCTAAACATTATCTGTGTTTTGGTAATTCTTCAAAAGTGCTTGAACAACATCTTGAAACCCCAGACTGCTTTGAAATGTGTGCCTGGGAAAGACCTTGCTAATGCAGACAGTGATCTCAAAGATACAGCCAAATCACTAAGGCTTCATGCACACAGACACAGATTGCACATAAAACTACGGGCCCCTACATTTCAATGGTCCCATATACACACTCATAGTTTCTGTGGCTGTGCGTCAGAGCCACGTTTAAGAGCTGCAAATACTGGAGCCGGTCCTATATCTGTCACCATCATGTACATGAAGCCTAAGAATTAGCTCTACAGAGCACTGATGTCCACACCCTCCTTGCCGAGTTCCTTTGAAAACTGCCTGCCAGTGTACTTAGAAGAATTGATGCAGTTTTGAAGGGAGGACACACAAAATATTGATGTGATTTAGATTTCTTTTGTTCATTCACTTCATTTTATTTGACAAAAATAACACTTCTGTTTTTGAAAGCATTTTTACTTAGCAGCATTTTTTCCATGTCTACCAAAAACTTATGCACATTACTGTATCTAAGGTCATTATTACAAAGTGATCTTGATCCCCCTGCAGGAATCATAAGCAATCATTCAGTTTCCCTGCAGCACCACCATAGGTGGAATAAGGCATAGTTTCCATTGACATTTGGCTCTTCGTGTAATGCATATGGGTCCACCAAAAACAAACACACCAGATAACTAACTCATGAAGGTCCTTCAAATATCGCCATATACAACTTTATTCATAACTTGTGGTTGTACCATGATTGTTGCACTTCAAAATCTGTGATATGATCGCGTGTAAATAAACTATCCATGTGAACAAACCCTATCAATCTGTGATCACAGAGAAATTTGTCACAGATTTGGATTCCATGGGAGGCAGAGATTGCAGCAGGATGCGGAAAAAAAGAAGCGTTTTGCTGCAGACACTGTGGCTTATAAAGCTGCGGAGGCCGCAGCTCGAGACTCCCTGCAGGTTGGGCCCTTTCATTTGGGCCTAATCAGGAGTGGGATGCCACGACAGAATGCCAATGCACTTCATCAGCATCACATCACGGCTAGACCATGGCGAAAATGCCAGTGACAGGAAAATGAAGAGGAATTCCTCTTAATTTTCTGCTGTGTGAACATACTCTAACATGACAGTGGCACTTATCACAAAATATTTACATCTAGGGTATATTGACACCCAGTGGTAAGGGTGACAGCGCCAGCACAAAATCCACAACAAAAATGTAAAAACATGTTGGGGCATCACCAAGTGTGTAAAACACTAAAATAGACCGTTTTACACGTTCTATATCTGTGCCGTTATGTTGCGGTATTCTCCTGGGTGTGAATAAGCCCTAAAGAATAGTCCAATACAAATAAGAGAGTTGTTAAAATATTAGTCTAGACTGTTTAAAAGAAGTTAAAAAGCGACTTAGACAACCACACGACGCCAGCGGCCTCACCTGAGGCTTCCTGTATTATATGGCTGCTTAGGCAACCAGACTGTCCGTTTTTCTAAGATGATTTTACGGTTCTCTATTTCTATGGGTTTTAAAGTTTATGATCATGTGTCTTAGTCAAACCAACATGCTAGTGACAGTGTCCGCAACTTGACAACGGTGTTGATGGATCTTATAATCATAGAGTTACTGGGTCCGTGGCTTATTAAAACTTGGCTCTCCTTAAAGGGGTTTTCCAGGGAAATTTATATTTTTTTTTTTAAAGTTCTATTAGTGCTATTAATAGGTTAGTAAGTGCAACTAAATAACTGTAGCAGTGTTTTGAGTGATTTCTGGGTTTCTCTGTGAGCTCCTGGCGTCTTCTGCGTCTTCTGCTTTTTTTTTTTTTACATAGGCAACTTCCTGTTCTGTTTTCCTACAACTACCATGATGCCTTGCGCTTCACTCAGAGCTGACTCACTCCCCCTCCCTCTCTCTTTCTCACTCACACCCCCTCTCCCTAGATAGCCCACTGACTACTAGCCCTTCCTAACTAATTCAAACCCCCCACCCATCATACATACTTGTCTTCCTGTCCTGTTCTGGTCAGCTGGCTCCTCCTCCTCTTGACATCTGTTGGCTGCCTGTGCAATAAATCCAGAGTGCCGGTTTGCACAATAGACGTCATTTCTATAGCACAGGTGTGGGCGGCCAGCAGACGTCAAAAAGGGGAGGTGCAGGACACTTAGAACAAGTGACCCCCTGTGCCCAGAAGATCCAGACAGGTAAGTATGAAGGGGTGGGTTAGCATTGGTGACTTTCATTCATTAAGGTTTTATTCACCTGAATGTGAAAAAATTTGCCTTCATTATTTCCATAACTATGTTAGTCTATGGGGCTATTCACACGTTTTGTTTTTCTTTGACAGTCTGTTATAATGGATTTGTCCTATTTCTGGCCATTTTTCATGTGTCCTTTATAGACTCGAGTCCATGACGGATATTTGAAAACTGAGGTCCCATGAATGCAAAACGGCTGTGATGAAGAGAACCATTTGTCCGTTTTTCACAGCCATTTATTTCCATGATCATGTGGATGTAGTCTTCTAGGTGAATACATGTATAATGTGATTGTTCTCCAGCCACTATACACTACTGTAGGTATATTCATAGCACATAATTTGTTTCAGTACCAGTCCCATTATATGTTATCTTTACTTGGTTTGTGTTAAGTCCTAGTGACTCATGTTGTTAGTTCTCTCTTCTCTCGGTATGGTTGCTGTAGCAGTGCTAATTCACTCTGTATCCTTGACTCTGTTGATTTCACAAAGCAGCTGCCCCCAGCACACAGACAAGTTTCTTATGACGTGCATAGATAGCATGCTGATGTCGCTGGTGCACTGACTGACCCTCCAGCTGTGTGATGCGTGTTGCAAGGAGGGGACAGAGTCAGACATGGATACGGCTCATGGATTGGACAGCACAAACCACAATTGATGTAGCTGGCTATATACAAATGAATACAGATGACATAGCTTTCTCTATGATGTAGTTTTAATAGATTATACAATTTTGTAAATTTTGTCTTTTGCAACAAAAGTTTACTTTTCATCCCTAGCATAAAAACCTGCCATTGAGGATGTTTAGGTATCTTAGCAGATGGCGTCATTGTTTACTTGAACATCCACCTGCACATTTTCGACTTAGTAGTGGGTTAGGGTATTGTTGCATTGCCCTACTGAGTGGTATATATAAAAAAATTCTTACGAATGCTGGTTATCAGTAGTCTAACACTCCGCTCATTCTGACATGTAAACAGTGTGTCAGTGTGAGCAGAGTCAAACAGAATCCCATTGACTTCAATGGGTTCTGTCTTATGCGTGCTGCACATTGAAGTCAATGGGAGGGTTGGGTTTTTTTTTAACCTATTGCTTTCAATGTGATACGCGCGTATCACATTGAAAGCAATAGGTAAAAAAGCCTCCCATTGAGTTCAATGGGTAGTCGCGCATAAGACAGAACCCATTGAAGTCAATGGGATTCTGACTCCGCTCACTCTGACACACTGTTTACGTGTCAGAATGAGAGGATATTTAATACAATGTGGCTAATAACAGTAATAAACCCTGTTAATCATGGTTTTGCAACAATGTCTCCATATCCAGTAATATTTAAAGGGGTTGTCATGTTAGAAGGGTCCCAAAACAATAATCACACTAGTTTGTCTCTGCTTATGCCCTGTGTGCATGTATCTGTGCAACTATTGCTAACACTAAATCATTGATGGTTGCCTTGGCATCAATTGTGCATAAGGGCATCTTTTTCTGTCTTAAATTAATTTCTTCTATTTTATTGGTACAGTGTGCAGAAAGTTATATAGAGAAAACAATGAACTGTCTGTTGTAATACTAAAACACAGTAAGACCTCATCGCATCATACATATTTGAGATTTGTTGCGTATCTCCTCCCTGGCGAAGCCTTGGATTGGTAGGGGTTAACCCTCCTAGTGCAGTGCAGACACCAGGACACACTCTACTACATCTGGATAGGACGTGTCCTTAGCGTGTAAGGATGAGGAAGGGATTCCGCATGTGTGCCAGAAGTTGTACTACACATCCCAAAACACAGTTTGTGTGTCCCTACAGGAAGCATAGGCTAACTCCTGTTAATGACGCCGCCCTAATATGCACGCCCCACAAGGAGTATCCCGCTGCGCGTTGTAATGAGGGAGGAAGGCTTTGAAATCCCCCATTTAAAACATCTGATTCCCACATGAAGTGTTTATGTTGATATAAATATCAACAAGGCACATGCTGCTTGTGGTATCACAATGGGCTTTAACCAGTACAGGGCCTCCGTGTGTGGATACCCATCATGTCTATGGAGGAGATGTCTTTTTATAGGCCTTGTATGCAAGCTGAACAAGATGGTGTGGGACAGTTAAAAGTTGCAGACATGGTTAGGTCCACTGGGGTGGACTGATAGCTTGCACAATCTGTCTTTGAACTGCAAGGGTTAACCCGATGGCCAGGCAGGAAGAGTGGGAACACATCTGCAACCAGTTTGTACATTCCATGGAGGTTACAACATGGGGAATGCGGGAGGCATTTGTGAAGAGGAATCACTTCATCTGACAGACAGGGGAGGGAGAGGAGATAAAGGGGTAGAAGGGGGAGATCTAGCAATGCAGGGGAGGGAGGGCTGTGAGTGATTGGGGAAGGAGGTGGAGACATAGGGGTAGACAGAGGGCTTATCTGAAAAATGAATCAATCTGCAGCATTCCAGGGGAGAGCAGCTGGAAGGGAGGGGGGAAATGAATAGAGGAGGGGGGTTACTGAGACATGAATCAATCTGCAGCATAGGGGAAGGCTAGAGGAGAGTGTGAATGATGGGGAGAAGGAGGACATGTCTGGGGAAATGTGTGCAAATAAAAAGCAGCTGTACTGTAACTGTTGTAATACAAGTTATTGCAGCTTTGTTTCTAGGAACAAGAACATGTGACGCAACATATGAACCTAGGAAAAGCCGCCATAAGCAGTGGTTCCTGGTGCCCCTCATAAAAGGCCAGAAATGTGATGATTGAGCGTTTCACAGCTTCCTTACAAAAGGAGCCACACACAACAACAGCTGCACTTAGGAAAATATTGAGTCGCAGGTACAGGAAACTTTATTTATGATATAGTTGTGCAACAAATAATATGCAAGGTTTACGACAAAAGTCTGTGTAGCCCTTACCCTGAAATTCACAATTCACATTGATGAGAACCATTATGGTAAGTTACGCCATGGCAGAGCCCTCCAATTCTGTATCCCCTGCATAGCTACCCACAAGTACTGTTCAACTCACTAGGAAAGTAGGCAGGTACCTGTGGTATCTGCTGTAATGGCAGCCATATTTGTTTTTACCCAGCTCTCCCAGGTTCAGATATGACTAAGCAGTAACCAAATCAATTTTTAATTTGAGATGAAAATGCACAAAACCACGGAGCTTATTGCACTTCAAGCCTCACTGGTATCGCTGCTTTATGATGACACGAAGACTATGCTAAAGAAGTGTCAGATCATCATGCCTCTTGTTTTATTCCACTTTCCCTCTGCCTAGGTTTCTTCTGCTTTCACCATTCCCACATATACTATTCCCTAAAAACCAATCTGTCATTACAATGGCCTCCAGTTATATGTGCGGCTAGAAATGAATCACATTGCTGCCATCTTCATGGAGTGGGGCTCTTACTGAGATGAACCTCTGAAATTGTTATCCTTCCAACCATCCACAATGAATAGTTAGGAAAGCTCAGGATTTGTGACTGGTCCATTGATTAGTCAGTCTGAGCACGTGGGGGAAATATTCACTATGTAGATGGGTAGATAGACTCAGCCATGCATTTAGGGGACATATATCAGGTTCCCAGCTCTCTTGAAGAGACGGTAAGACCAAAGCTTTTATGCAAATAAAATATGTCCCTAGCAGCAGTAACATGTAGAGATGAATAACAGCCGCATCTTCTCTTATTGGCTTCTCCATATTGAATTCCTATATTTCACTTCATTTCTAGCTTTTCTTTTTTGTCTTTATACAATAATAATAAAAAAAATAACAATGAAGCTGGCCACAGTTGTTTGAAATTGCCGGAAATGGCAAATTTTTAAAGATCTAGCTAATGTATGTGAAGATGGTCTTTCACTATCGGTGGTGCATGTGTGGTGTCACAGTGGTTGTTACTTTGTGTGTGTTTTTTCTATTATGTATCAGTCAGTGATTTTTGTAACAAAAAAAAAAAAAATACATACATGAATTGTCAGCTAATGTTGTCGGGTATGAGATCGAATGTATGATCAAGCCAACACCTGACCGACTGACTGTGTGCCAGTTGTCTTTTATCTTATGTATATGGCTTGCTTTTCAGTATTGTTGTCAGATCTTGATGGGATCCTCTAAAAACTTAATGTCTACACTGACAGCTAGGGGGAAACATGCCTGATTTTTAGTGAATCTGTGGAATAGGCTACTCTTAGAGTCAGTCGCAGGAGTAAGAGCTGAAAGCTTCAAAAAAGGCTTGGGCACCTTCTTAAAGCAAAATAACACTGACGCTTATGCAACTACATAAACTTGTAGCTTTCCTTACCCATTCCCTTTAGCCAAGTCTATCCCTTGGTTGAACTTGATGCAAGTTAGGGGGCATTCACACTACCGTCTGTGTCCGACAGGTAGTGTCCGCTCCTAGTGTCCGTTCAAAATCTCGCACGGACATTAGGAGCGGACACTAGCTGTGTCCGTGACACTTGTCATTCACTTAAATGGCGATCGGGTGCGTTCTTTTACACTCCGTGCCCTTCCTTCACTGTCCGCATGTAAAGATGTCCGACTTTTCAAGCGGACAGAAAAACCCGACATTCAGCGCACTGTCGGCTTTCCAGCGGTATATAGAACTGCCTTTGCCCAAACCCATGAAAGGTCCTCTTTAATCCTAGCAGGCTTCGGGCCTATATGGTACTGCTAGCACAGGCTTTGGGCCTATATGGTAATATACCAGACCACGTGACGTCTGGGCATTACCATATAGGCCCGAAGTCAGCTAGGATTAACATCGGATCCTGGAGAGATAAGTAACATTGTTTATTATGTTCCCTCACCTCCCCTGGGGCAACGATTATTATACTCGGAGGTCCAGATGGAGAAATGGAATGGAAATGTGAACTATTAGACGTGATGTCGCTAAATGTTACTGCACTGTACTCACCTAAATCGTCTGCAGAGCCCTGTGTAGAGCTGATATATACCTCTATACGGTCTCCGTATAGTGATGATAATGGTATACCTAAGCTGAGGGCCCACTTGGACATGTTTGCCCCTCTCACCGTGCTTAACCCCTAGCTCCGCCCCTGCTAGAGCTTTATATGGTAACTTATAGGCCATCAAATCAGGCTGGTATACACTGGCATATGGTCTTTTCACATTGTGTTTACCTTGTAATTTTAACGTATGCGCCAGTAAAGCTCCTGGTATCCATCACCCCTAAGGGATCCATGTTAGAAAAAGTGCACCGTGCAATATGTGTGTGTGTGTGTGTATATATATATATATATATATATATATATATATATATATATATATATATATATATATATATATTGATGTCTTTGTACAGAGTAGATCATTGTGCTGTGCTATTCCATACAGTTAAGAAAAAAAGAGAAACCATAGAATAATGCGATATTTCAATGATTTAATGGCGAGTTATGCTGAATCTTTTCCCTTGAAATTATAGCAATCTGCTGAGCTCCTCTTGCCCTATAACATGCTGCTTGCGTGAACAGCATTTTCCATGTGAATTTCCTTATAGTAGCCAAAACAGTGTTCTCCTGGCATATATTTAAAATTAATAAAATATAGAGGTTTCCACATAAAACATATACAGTCTTTATAGTGAGAGTCAGTGTCGACGTATGCTTCTGTATAGGCAAGCTCGTACATTGCACAGTTTCTGCTCTAATCTGCTTGTATTACTCCAGATATTTGATTCTGCATACTGGGGTGAGGGCTTATCATTTGCCACCAGCCCCGTTTGTAACATAAGACTACCATCTTGATATAGACTAGGGAGGGGGGCGGTGGTGGTTGGATTATCAGATTTGTGTGTCAGCTGTCCTGCTACAGTACCAGTAATATCCCTCAGCTGCTCTAAGGGGATTTTCAGTCCTGAAATGTTTAGTTTTAGGGGCACAGTAACAATATTCTTCTGCATTCTTCAATGCCTGTACGTCTTCACTGTCTAGGAATTTGGGGACAAATACGAGTGAGAAAACAATTTATCTAACCCATTTTAACCTTTTTTACTCAAAGAGGAAGCATCTTTTATGCTCCCCAGTAATTGGAAATGTTAAATTAAACTACCCCCCGTTTTAAAATAATAACTTAAAAAAGAATGTTCTCTACTTACGGAACGTGCACCCTGGGCGGGCATTCAGGGTGCGCCGTCTTCTTCTTCCCCGCTTCTTCTTCCTCTGACGTCTTCGGGTCCCGTCCTCCTCCGGCGCTTGCTCGCGGACACTGATAAAAAAAAATAGCCCGGGCGCATGCGCAGTAGCACGCGGCTTCTACTATGGCTACTGCGCATGCGCCCGGGCTATTTTTTTTTTATCAGTGTCCGCGAGCAAGCGCCGGAGGAAGACGGGACCGGAGGACGTCAGATGAAGAAGAGGCGTGGATGAAGATGAAGACACACCCTGAATGCCCGCCCAGGGTGCACGTTCCGTAAGTAGAGAACATTCTTTTTTAAGTTATTATTTTAAAACGGGGGGGTAGTTTAATTTAACATTTACGGTGCCTGAATAGCCTTTTTAAAGGCTATGCACGCATATGTGGGGCTCTATCAGCATGATTTTGCTGATAGAGCCCCTTTAAGCCCAGTGAAAGTGTTGTGATGGGCACAAGGGCGGCAAAAGCTGCACCAATGTCTGTGACTTTCATAATACAATTTGCTCCAGAAACTGACTTAAATTGTATGATAAATTTGTCCCTCATTGGTTTTCCTTTTCTGTTAAGCTGTAATATATGCTATGTGATTTCTTTTTGCCATAGCTGATTCCAGGGGAAGGGGACCAGCTAATACCGCTATCACTACAGCTCACAAAGTAGCTACATAATTTTACTAAAGCCCTCATAGCAAATCTGCCTGGTCAAGTCACAAAACGAGAGCAAGGAATGTATCAATGCATATTAGATGTTCGAGCAAATATCATCCCTCTGTCATTCTTCCTGGAAATATAACTGACAGTTACTGTTCCCCTTGTCACCTTTTGTCCCTAGACGGTTTGACACTGTCGTTCTGATTAAATAGTGTTGGAACATGTTCCATTGACAAGGGGAATGGTAACGCCCAGATATCAATTACTTTATGCATTTTCAGCATGGACAATGGAGGGAAGACATAATCCAGTATAGGTATTTAATTAAAGATGCAAATATTTGCTGGAATAGTCAGGAGGGCTGAGAGGTCCTCCTCAAGAAGCAGGAGAATGGATCTGTGAAGGTCATGTATTTCAGTGTTATTTAGCTGTAAGTGTTCTTTTATATTCCCTCTATACTTTAAGTCTAGTCATTTATGTCAGTAAGTCAGGGTGACAGCCTCTTAGTGTTTGTAGCAAGGAAATTGGCTGGATCTGCTCCTCTAACTTTTATTTTGATTAATATTGCCATTCATATTGCCCTAGAAGTAATGATTTCCTTTCTTTCGTATTGCTTTCGCCATTGAAGGATCGGGAGACAACAGAGATCAAATATTACATTTTGGCCGCTTGCTGTGTTTTTTTAATTAGAAGCCAGACTTTAGCGCTGCTGTAGAATGAGGATGACAATCTGAACATAAGTACAATAAGTAAGAACAGAGGAGTTTGAGGCCGCCGCTCCCTAGTGCTTATGCTCTAAGGTAAGTGAGACATAAAACTTGAAAATATATTATATCATTTCTAATGGTTATTAAAGTTTGCTTCTAGCCAAAAAGTACATTGGACTGTTCTCCTAAATCCCATAGTGTAACAAATGTGTGCAGGCTGCTGCTTTTAGTTTTTGATGCAGAAAATAATAGTCTACTGGTGCACTACATTTTGGCTTTTATAGTGCAGTTTTTACCACCTGGTCACACAAAGGATACCCTCTCTTTTTTGCAGTCAGATTATACCCCTAACTCAGCGATCTCCTATTGGAGATCAGAGGACAAAATACTATACAGGACTTGATGGTAGGGGTGCAGCTATAGAAGGTGCAGTGGTACCAGTTACTAGGTCCTGGACCTTGAGGGGGCTCCAAAGGTACTTCTCAGGGCTCGTTCACATCTGCGCCCGGTATCCGTTCTGCAGGTTTCCGTTTCCTGCACAAAACAGAAGCAGGAGACGGAAACCTGTAGGACTCTTTCTCACCCATTCATTTGAATGGGTGAGAAAGCTGAGCGGCGGTGAGCGTTTTATGCTCTCCGCCGCGAAATCGTTTTTTTTTAATCCGGACACAGAGTCGGACATGCAATACTCTGTGTCCGGATTTAAAAAAACGGTTTCTCGGCGGAGAGCATAAAACACGGCCGGACCCAGTCTGTGCTTTCCGTCTTCTTGCATGCAGAAGATGGAAACCACAGAACGGAGACCCGAATGCAGGTGTGAACCTAGCGTCACTCACAAAATATACCACTATTTTAAAGGGCATGCCTCTGCTTGGTGGTCTATAATAGCTCTACCAAATTAGACCACAAATGTATATATATGGTATAGTGTATTGGTTGCCTGTTATATGTGTATTCTACAATAAATTGTATATTTATAGGGCTTTTTAATTATAGGAGGTTGGATCATGTTTCTCCCTGGAGACCCAGTCATCTTGGCACTGACTAGACTGGAGTGTGTAGTGTAAAGAATATCCCTGTCCGAGTCATATTCCCAGATGTAGTACCCAGTATAGTGACCAATAGGTGGCAGAAACACCAAAGCAGCATTGGTGTATTCAAAAATTGAGCCAATGTTCAACAACAGGATAATCAATGGCTGACCATAGGTTTTGGTGCTGGTTGTGAAGGCAACAGGCAAAGCCCATTGTGGATAGCAAAGTGGAGAAGGAAATTCAAGAAATACAGAGCCTCATCTAACAGCAAAGGCAATGCTGGTGCTTAGGAGAAGTGAATTAGGTTGCATGGCAGCCTACTGTGACTGTTTTGTTGTTTTTACAACGGTCCATAACCGTGGGCCGACCCCACTTATTACGAGAATGGTGACCCCTGAGTCCCCTATATGAATAGGCCACTGCTCTGTTCAGTTCTATGAGGCTGACAGGGCCATGGACTTATCCCCAAAGTAATTAAACCCCAAGTTGCCAGATACTAATTCCCTATCTTATTGATCAGATATACATGTTATTAGAAGGAAACTAATACAGATTCAAATGCAAAGCTAAAATAATATTGGCAATATTGATCTATATGGCTTGTTTTATTTTCAGTGCATGTGAATAGTGGCATCTACTGAAGACTGTAAGCTTTTCCCATCGGTGTGAACTTAAACACTCAATTAACTACACACCCCATAATGCACCAGGGTTACAAAGCTCCACCTCTGGCACGTGCGCTGGGAAATCCACATTCCCTAGGGGCAAACACTGAATAAGCATTATTACCTCTAAGTAGGTATCAAGTAATTATTCAGCACATAGGAATAAACTGGTGTTGATATGACTCAGTTGGCCCTAATTGCTTAAAATTGAAGCTTTGCGGCACTGGGTGATAATTACAGCATTTAGGAGGAATAAAAACATCCGATTTATGGCAACCGAGAGTTAACCACTTGACTGCCAGTTACACAGCTGCTCATATTCAGCTTCATTGCCATTTAAAAAGACTCTTAACCTAAAAGATGAACAGTCCTGCTATAGAGAGCTGTTAATAACGTTCTATATGTGTGTATAATAGATTAAGAAATACCATACTAAAATAATAGGGTAATCCCCTTGAAGAGAGGGGGTGATGGACCTGGCCTTGGATATTTTGGCAGTCACAATCCTGTCATATGCCATTCTGTGACATAACAAAGTAGTAGTGAATCCAGAAGCAGAAACTAAGACTAGCTGCTCCCCTCAGATCTTGGAAAAGGGAGATCCAGATGCAGTATAGATATTCTGAGGTCAAGTCCAGCTTTTCAAACAATTCCTGGAATATTGTAATTTAGTAATATTCACTACTAGCTTCTGCCCGCGACTTCGTCTGTGTGTTATTGGCATCGATGATCCGCCTATATTCAGCAAATTGCTGCCGTTGATGGTTTGCCTGCTCCGGCATTTTGGCAGCTCTCAAGCTGGCCTGCCGCTGAAATTGTTTCTCGTGCTGTGCCTGTGATTGTTTCGGCACCTCAGCAGCTCGCTGGGACGCCATATAATGAGCGCTTTGTTGGCGTTGATAATCTGCCTGCTCCTGTGTTTTGGCAGCTGTTAAGCTGGCCTGCCGCTGAACTCGTTCCTCATGTTGTGCCCATGATTGTTCCGTCATCTCAGCAGCTTGTTGGGACGCCATATAATGAGCGTGGTGTTGGTGCTGTTGATCCCCCCCCCCCTTAGCTCCGCTTGAGGAGAACTCTGTGACTTCTGTCTTCCTTCATAACTCTCGTTGTTTTTGAATTTTGTGACAAATTAGATTTTATTTTTCCTGGCATGTTTAAAAGTAGCGAACTGCCAATATGGATTAAAGGGGTTTTCCCATCCATTGTGTCAGCATGTTGCCTGGAGCAGATCAGATAATATGCAAATGCATGTTCAGAATGGACTGAGGGTTAGCTGAGTGTTTACACAGAGAGATAACAGCCCTGGCTTTATCAGAACCTGAGATAAGCTGCTGCCAAGAGCAGTGTAATATAGTATATGAATATAAATTCATAACAGTCGTGAAGCCATGTCATTTCCTGGGATAAAAAGTAGCCCATGTCTTAATCGAGGTTACAAACTATCTATGTGCCGAATTTCATTCAAATCCGTTCACACAAACTTTCACATTTATAATATTATTAGTAGGATGTTTTATCGCCCATATACAGCTTCAGTCTGATAAGTGGGCAAAAATCAGGAGTTTACTGCACTATTTCTTCTCTTGTATAGCATCGTTGTGTTCCTGGTGTTAAATTACAGCATTCTATTCTATTAAAGATTTGGAACTATTCACTAAATAGCTGCTTAAATCCATTTTGGTATTGAGTACCAAGGTTAAGGATTGTAAATTACTTATTTTGTACAATGCAAATTTTTTTTTTCTTAGCCAAATCCATGACTTGGCCTAGAACGGCTTCTACCTTGCGTCTCTTTAAGATCCTTTCAGTTTGGTCTTCACTAAGCTCTACCTTGTGGTTGGTGCAGAGGGAGAAAATGTTATAATTTCACTTTATGTCTGTGTAAAGTGAAGCACGTGATTTGATAATATGTGTTACAAAAAGACCTGGCTTGAATAAGGATGTGTCATAAAATTACCAACATATAAGAGTTCTTAAGATGATAACAGATCTTCCAGCAAATCTTTAGATTTTGGAGAAGATATTGTACTTAGACCTCTGTTTGCGAAAATCTTGTCACTTTGTTGCTGCAGTGGCAGGTCTGTGGAAACGGGCGCAGTTTTGGGTGGAGTCAGAAAAAAGCTAACCCTGAATAAAATAAAAAAATGATGAATTATATAAAATTATATTACGCAATTATTAACGGTGTATAATTTGATTCATAGTTTACTTTCACAGGAATTCAATCACTAGTCTTTTTGGGATTTAGAGGAGCTTTACTGTGTCTGAGCATGGCTGTCAGCCATTTGTCAGTCAGTGGTTCGGCCTACCAACTTCACGGCCCTGTGTAGTGGCCACATCAAGCACTGAAAATGTCTGCGACAACAGAGTAATATGGACAGAGTGCTCTAAAAATAAGAATACTGCAGCCACCAGGTTCACTGTTCTCCCTCTCGACAAATGTTGGGCGGTGTTTATCTTGTGCTGGCTCATGTGAGCAGCAGACACATGCAAGCTTGGGCATCAGCACATTTATCCTTGAAAGATTTTGTCTCTCATTTCCTTATGCAATGTACTTGTTTTGGTTGACTGTGTTATAAGGATTAATAATAATTTTATCTTTTTTTCTTTGATTATTTTATATTTTAGGCATGAAAATTTAGCAGCCAGATGTGAGCAAATCAAATTTTCTTAGAAAGTTGCTGATCCGTGTCTCTATTGCTGAGATATTGGTATTTTTCCTGATATGCTAATGAACAGTTTGGTACATCAAAGGCATTTGTTACCCTCATCACACCACAGATCTATGCTTTCCAGGGCCCAGTCCCTTCATCCCTCACTCTTTGCTAGGACTGACATGTACACTGCCTGGCCTTGTCAGTCATGGTAAGGAGGTAGCGCTTTGGTGCGATGAAAGAAACAGTGACAATCTCACCATTGTGAAACATTCTTTCCACTTAAAGAGGACCTTTCATGTCCTGGGGCACATGTGGTTTTATATACCGCTAGAAAGCGGACAGTGCACTGAATTCACCGCACTGTCAGCTTTCCCGTTATGTGCTTTGGGGCAAGAGCTATCGGTGCTGTTACTGATAGCTCTTCACTGTCAGAAAGGCGTTCCTGACAGTCTAGCGGGGCTGTGAGGAAGGCCACTCTTGACAGTACTCGTCCATAGCTCTGTACTGTTAGAGGGGGCATTCTTTACCACCCAGCCATGACACTGAGCTGTGTACACTCCTGTGGTAGTGGTGTATGTCAGCAAGGCTAAGAATTAAAGACCTGCAAGTGATGTCTACTATGGGTCATGTGATTTGATATTACCTGGGGCAGCCAGTGCTCCTATATTTGATAATAGATTCATCTATGTGCCACATCTGGTGTAAGCTATGTGGCTGTGCATAAAGAACAGACTACAAAATTATTTATATATATATATATATATATATATATATATATATATATATTTATTTATGGAATCTCTAAAGATAAATCTTATTTTTAACATGCTGTTAGTGTGAGATACATCTTGTGTAATGTTTTCAGGATACCAGTGCGGTTTCTGGTGGCATGTCAGATAAAGGCTGGTTCCTTTACCAAGAAAAATACTTGATATGTAAAAAATAAAATGACCTCAGGATCTGGGTGGCACCATTTTAATTTTGGGTGGAGGATGGTGAGAGTTTCACATCTTGCAGCTAACTATAGATCATCCATATCTGCTATGAAACATACAACTAAGTATTAGAGCTGAAATTCTTCTCACACTTAGTCATAAATGTGTCATTGAAACCACAGACATGTCCCCGGTACATGGCCACCTCATTTATTTTGGATACCGATATATTCTGAAGCCTGCACGTTGCTGAAATGTATTTTTGGATTGTCTTCTGTGCCAGGTCTTGCCATCACTTGCTGTGAGTTTCCTCATGATGGCGGTTTCATCTGCCTTCGACTCCACCCTGGTGGGTGAAAAGAAACTTGTAGAGGTTATTTTATTCTGCAAAATAGTTTTGAGGACCTGTCAGCAAACCTGATCTGTTATAGTAAATAACCCTCAGTATAACTGTGCTTTTTCTTAGAACTATGCTTGTGCTATTCCTCTTTTATTATTGACTACTGATGCTGCTCCTTCAGTCATTTGGTTAAGCCCATGTAGTGATACTCTTTATCGACAAGGTAATGGCCTAGTGTATGTATATGTGTGTATATATATGTATGAGAGAGAGACAGTTGTATCTACATTTGCTGCATCTACAGTACCAAAGTGCCTTGTTCCCTAAAAATGAAAGTTTGTTACATCGGTAGAGATATGAATATAGGTATGTATTAAAATGGCCTCAATATTAGGTTATCAACCATTAATTAATCTTTCCATCAAAGCCATTATTAAAGATTTGCCCATGAATTTCAATGCAAAGTAACTATGGGAACAGTTTTCAATATCATTGCTTATGTGACCTCCGAAAATAAATGACTTGGGCAAGGAAATGTTATAATAATAGATCCATAGCCAGCTGTAATGCCGAGAAATTCATCCACAAGACAAAGAAAATATGAACCACCTGTCTTACATCATGCAAACCAGAGGGAACCTATTTCCATGAGGTAAACGCCTTCAATTCCAATAGAAACTGCTGGAAAACCAACAAGCAGCCATTTTCTTGTTTATATTGGAAAAACGCAGCCTGGTAGGGTCTGTTTGTGGGGTTATCGTTAGTGACTTGAAGGACTTCTAATAGACTGTGTATTACAAAGCAGAGCAGTGTAGTAAAGTCACACATGACGCAGCTCCACATCTGTAGTGAGGGCTTATGTTCCAATGTTGTTTCAGTCTTGATAGCTAAAAGAGTGGGAGACACGTTTACAGTGTACAAGCCACTGTGCTTCACTTAGTTGCTGCTGCTTTTTGCTTTTCATCGGGCAGATTTCATAGCCATCCCTTGAACCATGGCCCCATCTGCAATGGCATACTGTCTTTACCTGACTATTATAACCAGTAGTGTACAGAATAGGAAGGTAAAAGTCACAGGCACTACTGCTGGAGGAACTCAATGTATGGTATTACTACAGGTGGCAGTTGTCTAGGTAGTACCAGTGCGGTACCTTCTTCAGGATTATACTTGCCTGTTCCATTAATGGGTAGATAATTGGTACCTGTAATTTACATGGAGTGTAAAACTATACAATTAGATTCCTCAGATTCTTGCAGCACTGACTATACTGCCATGGACCAACAACCCAGAGAGGGAAGCAACAGTGGATTAAACAAAATGTCTAGATGCAGCCTGAGATTTAGAAGTTTTTCTCCCATATACACTGACAGGCAAAAGGGTAACAATGTTTTCAAGTTTGGACTTTCAGGCTTCATATCTCACCATCCACTACAGCATAGAATGTGATACTACCAACATTTATAGATAATCTTCTTGGCTATCTCATACATAAATTTGACTTGCAACTATTTAGCATATCATTAATTATGCAGATTCTTGCGATATTATTCAGTGTTGATTCAGAAGTGAAAGTTACTGGTTCAAATCAAGGATCAGCCATTAAGATTTCCCAAGAAAAGAGAAACTGCTCAAAAAACCAGCTCATTGATAGCAGTCTCTCGGCCAAGAAAATTGCCAAACTGCATCATGTGAGTGCCATGACGGTTGGAAGAATATGAAATTAAGTCCATACAATCATTCAAAAGCCAAAAGGTGGATGTCCAGGCAAAATATTGGAGCCAACCAGTCGGCCTATCACAAGGTCTATCAATTCTGATGCGATAAATACAGCAGTGGAGGTGGCTTGTATGCTTTGTCATAATGAGATCATAGGCGTCCATGCAAGCACTATGCAACGCACGTTACACTAGTCTGGAATGGTTGCGCAAAAAAAGGTGAAGCCTTGACTTCAGTATCGTCATAAGAAGCATCGGCTCGAGTTTGTAAAACAGTACAAAAAGTGGAGAGTAGAAGGTCGGAAATGGGAGATTTGGAGCAATGAGAAGAAATTCAACAGACTGGGATCTGATAGACGTAAATGGGTCTGGACAAAACAAGTGAAAAGAGGGGTAATGAATTGAAAAATTGAAGGAACTGTCAAGTGTGGTGCAGGAAGCCGGAGGATATGGATTTGTTTCCCAGTCAAAGGTGTTGGACACTTCACCAGGATCGAAGATGGTTCCAATGCTGAGCGTTATGTGAGTCTCCTACAAGATGTTACTTCGTACACTTGAGTACTATGTGTAATAATAATAATAAATTTTATTTATATAGCGTATGACAAGGACAACATACTGTAGTGTTCCAGCAGGACATTGACCTGAACCATATGTCAAGATTAGCAAACAAATGGTTCACTAACAATGAAGTTGAGGTGCTGGATTGGCCCCCACAGTCTCCAGACCTCAACCCAATTGAACACTTGTGGGTAGAGTTGAAGAAAAAGCTGGATTCATACCCAAATGAGTCAACCAGTATGCACCAATACTGGGAACGTGTAGAAGAGACCTGGGATCAGATTTTGATCGAGACATGCTTGAATCTGATCGAGAGCATGCCCAGAGGGTTCAGGCAGTGTTGAAAGCCAAAGGTGGATTTACAAAGTAATAAAATGATAAAAATTTGAAGAAAAACAGTAACAATGCAGTTCCATGACAAGACTCATAAATAATAATATGCTTAATAGTTACAAGTCACATTTATGTATGAGAGAGCCAATGTAATTGTCTATAAAATGATGGTAGTCTCGTGTCCATAGCTGTAGTGGATGGTGAGATATGGATCCTGAAAGTCACAAGTTCTAAACATTGTTACTAGAGATGAGCCAACACTGTTCGGATCAGCCGATCCGAACAGCACGCTCCCATAGAAATGAATGGAAGCACCTGGCACGCAGACTTTGCCGGCGGCCGGCCGCTTAACCCCCCGCGTGCCGGCCGCTTCGCTCATCTCTAATTGTTACCCTTTTACTTGTCTGTGTATATGGCCAACTCATCAGTATCCACGTCAATTCCTTGGCAAAGTTAAGTATCTATTGGCCTTTACTTATGACTAGTGACAATTGACTGGCTCCAAGTGAAGTTTTTATCTCTTTGATCTCTTCATCTGTGTATGTTTATCAAGTTGGATTTTAGCTATTATTGGAGACTTATTTGGGAAATATAACCAGGCGATTTCACTTGAAAGTCTGTATTGTATTGAGAATTCTTTATATCCAGCATGTCTTGACCAATGGGTCTACTGGTTCTTAGAATGGCAGTGAAATAAAAGTCTATATTTGGTGATTTGTCAAATTGTCTGGAGGTTAATAGACATTGAAGAAATATAATGTTTTACTTCTTCTTTTGAGGACTATACTGCAAAAACAAATACAATGGGGCAAATACAGACTGGTGTATCATATGCCAGTATTAATAAACACCCTGCTTGGCGCAGAAATTTGGTGAGTTGTAATGAATATATCAGCCACTGCCGCATTTGTTCAGTGTGTCCCAAGCAAGGTCTAGAATGAAGGTTGTGGTCCATATTTGGTGCAAGAAAGGGCCTTGCGTTAAATGTGCACCACAATATCATCCCCGTCTATGCAAGAAAACTGGCGTAGAGGGATTGATAAATCTCCCCCAGATGTACCAAGCTGAATTTTTTTATAGGCAGCTGCCATTTGCTACAGTGAGACATGAAGTAAAAAAAATTAAAAGAAAAAAAAATGGAATGGAACCACAATAAAATACATTTGGGTATTTTGATTTTCTTATAGCAATCCATTGTATAGTCTAATTGAATTTTGTCTGTGCACCCTACAGCATATGAGTGTGCGGTGTATGATAGCGTTAAGTTCTGTTCTACTGTCAGGGATCTTTATTCTTCTGCTTCTCCCTCCCTTGATATCATCGGTCTGCCAAGCAAGGCATTCTGGGTCATTTCCGTTTAAATATGTAGCTGGATTTTTCTAGTTCTGAGGGTTTTTTTTGTGTGTCTCTCTGGCGCTGACCCAAAACAAACACATCCTTTTACCAACAAAAAGAAAGAAAAGATGCAAATAGATGTGATATTTATACAAGAAGAGGCCTCTATATCCAAGGGTTGTGCAGGAAGCAGAGGAAACCGTTCTATGGGAGGCTCTGCCCTTCACTGAAACACAAGCAGATAGAAGGTGGAGAGGCATTGTACTCGAGCTGTCAGTGAAGGCCATGGACCAGAAGCATTGCTGTCACTACAACAACATACAGCTAATATACATACCGATAAGGCTGATAGTCATTGTGTCCATATACAGTATCTATATATATATATATATATATATATATATATATATATATATATATATATATATATATAGCTTTTATGGGTCCTTCAAGTTGAAATCTAATAGCTCAGATGTTACGGAGATGACATGTATATAATATTATGTATATAGGATTTAATAAGCCTTATATAAATATAGTTAGGGATCCTTATTGCACCCGGTCAGCATGACTAGCACCTACTTTTGGTGGATAGTGGCATCACATGATAAATGCATATGCTGTATTAGTTAACCAGCTAACTTTACTTCCAGACTGTGTTTTAAAGGGTATATACAGTTTTGCAGCCATTACATGTAAAAATGAAAAAATGATGTCTTTAGTTAAACATTAGCCTACCATTAGGAAATGTGATAAAATAAGTTCTTTACTTACCTCTTAAACGTCCCACCACTCCAACATCAAAGTCCCAGTGGCCCCTGCTGGTCTTTATTTACTTTGCTGCAACAGTGAAGTGCTGCAGCCAATCAGCAATTGGCCCAAGGCCAGTGACTGACTGCAGTGGTCATGAGGATGTACATGAAGCTATCACTACAGGAAAAGGGGATCACCTCGTCCTAAGCAGTGGAGTTGAATAGGTGAAAGTTTTTATCACATTAAGGCCAGGACCCCATGTGTTGTAAATGCGACGTTTTACAGTCACCGCAAAGTGGATGGGATTCTAGCAAATCCCATCCCCACATTGCGTTAAAATATGCGGTTCATACAAGTGGCAATTTCCAAAACTATTGCGGTTTTGAAAGTCACAGCATCTCCGTTATATCTATGGAAGCTCTGACTGTTTCCCTATAGATATAATTGAAGCAGAAAGTCCTCAGAGGAAACCTCTGCAAACTTTCTGTGCAAAGCGTTATGAGAAGTAACGTGATGCATTGCCGCTGTGGCTTTTCCAGCAGCGCCTTTTTGCTGCGGGACGCCACATGGGGCCTTAGCCTCAAAGGGGTTATGTTACTAAAAATATTTATCCTCTACTCTTCAGACTGCTGAGACCTTTATGCAACTGCTGAGACTTCCACTGATCTTGAGAATGGGACATGTTTCACTCCTGTTGAAAACGTAACAAAAATTCATGAATGAAGCAAAGTCTCTTCTAAGTTAAGTGTAGACATTTTTTATTTGCATACATGTGCGATGTAAAATGATCTATGATGATGATTATGGTGAGTGGTAAGGTATTCGGTGGCCTTTATTCCACGCTTGCTGTGACCACACTTGTTTGGGTAGAAAACTGCCCATGATAAGCAATGACTGAGGATGTAACAAGTCGATCAGCGCTATTGTATCAGTCTGTATCGATCAGCGTTATTGTATTGGGAGCTTTTTTGCACAATCACTTGTTTACTTCCTCATCTAATAAGTTTTCATTATTGTTGGCATTTTATTCTGTTTACATGAGGGTCTGTGCTGTTCACACAATGTAGTGAATTGTTGTTTGCTCAATTGCTGGACATGTTTACACAGGTTACAATGATCAAGAACGAACATTCATTGGAACAATGAAAACAAAAACTTACACAACTTTCACTTAAATTTTCTGTTTTCACTTTACATTACATCAAGATCTAATCCGGCCCCTTGGCCAAATGTGATTGTGGGACATAAGAAAAAACATCTAGTACCAATACGAATGCCACCATAGAAAGACCTCTTAATAATGCTTATGTGATCATGCCCTTATGGTGAACATAGAACAGTACCATCATTGTGCCCAGTGTTACGAGTTCTCTCTATAGATCCCCTGGAGCCCATATTCTTAGATTGTAACATGTATCGGGATGCTGGAAGTTTGCATCCTTCCCTACTGCTGCTCCAGCTCTGTGCGATGTCATCGGCTCTACTCCTGATGCATGTCCGTAGGGTAGAGTGGAGTTGGTCATGTGCCTGAGAAAATGGAGTGTGAGCAGTGTAGGAAGAGAACGAGACCTCCAGCAACCCCTCCCCCCCCCCTTCCCCCATCTTGCATTTTGCAAGTTAATAATCAAGGCTCTATATTAGTAAGAAAGATTGTCGCCCTTTGTAATATTTTACAATATTGCCCTGGACTCATTCAGGGTGTACTTGGAACTTAAGCCAATTCATTTCAGTAACTCCATGTAATACTACATTACACCTGTATGCTGCAGGGAAAAGGAGCTGCTATAGTACCTTCAATATCAAGATGGGGGTCTTAGAACTGGATGGTTTTCATCTTAAAGGGGCGGTCTGTGGTGAGACAACCCCATTTGAAATGATTGCTGCTTTGCTAGATCTCCAATGATTATTTCTTTGTGGTGTTACCTTCAATAACCCCATAGCACTGAAGCATTTTACGATGCTAAACGCTTCATATGTACTGGAATGTCACTAATTCACCAACATATTTCCCTTTCAGAGGCAACAAATACATGGAGCTAAAGGGGGAGCTAGCATGGTACATTTTATAGAATCCACAATTGGCAGCTGAAGTGAGAAAAGTATTGACGTCTCTTTATGGGTCACTGGTCTGTTCCATGGTCACTCGAG
Organism: Leptodactylus fuscus; assembly: GCF_031893055.1. Classification (NCBI taxonomy): domain Eukaryota; kingdom Metazoa; phylum Chordata; class Amphibia; order Anura; family Leptodactylidae; genus Leptodactylus; species Leptodactylus fuscus. The sequence continues at coordinate 124,851,466 of NC_134270.1, read as the reverse complement.
AGAAGATCTGCCAACAGCTCACACCCCCTAGACATATATTGTGTGTTCTGAAGAGGGGTGGGGAGATTTATGTGCTGCAAATCTATCATGGCCTAGAGGGTTACTAAAGCGCTATCTGTGGAAATCTTTATCTGTTGTTTATAAGCTGAGCATTTTTTTTTGTTCTCCCGAGCAAAAAATCTGTGATTAATAAAATAAAAAATGCTGGTATTACCACTGTAACAAATGAGCAAAGTATTCCAGTGCTCTGTCAGATATCTACCATTGATCTACTGGTGTTGAATGGCCTTATTTCTTGCTGGCAGAGTGTGCTGTAATTGTAGTTCCACATCGATTCATTGGGCTAGATTTATACAGAACATTGGTCTCTAGCCTTTGCAGTTTTACACAATGATGTTTTACACTCCTCAACATTGAAATTGCAACACCAAGGTTATGCAAATCGAGCATCACTAAAATCTGCAAATGATCAAATTATCAAGCACCTAGGTCCAGTCTGGCATGTGGGAGGGGCATAAAGCTCATAGGGGTGGGATGATTGTGTAATGCCTCCTGTTTGTAGACATGCCAATTATATCACTGCATGTTGTAAAATAAGAGGGACAGGTCTCTTGAACTGAGAGACCTTGCTTTACCGCTCCAGCAGATTTCTACACACCTAGGCAAAATTTCAGCATTGTTCAATGCTGTGTGACTCGGTGGTAGGAAGAACAATGACGAAGTAGTGACAGCAAGAGGTGCGTGAAGGTGGCGCTGGAGGAAGTTCTCCCTTTCCACTTAAGAGGACTTAATTGCATGTTATTTTACCCAGAATTCTTAGCAGGTTATACATGGTCTAATAAGTCCCTGTATACTGTAAGATGATATCTCCTTAATGAGACATAGTACCTCATGTGACCCATAGCTATGACCTTTCACCCAGCCAGTCAGTATCCTGATTCACAGTGATGAGAGACATTAGCCTTGAAACAGCTGTCTTTGGATGGTCCTTCTTCCTTTTGGAGGAGGTATTCTGACTTGGCTATATTCCCAGATTATGTTACTAGGTTGCAGGAAAATCAGACATTGATCTATAGTGAGCTGCCTTGCAAAAAGTGGCAGCAGATTAAGTTCTCTCCTTCTACTAAGGGCTCGTTCACATCTGCGCCCGGTCTCCGTTCATGCAGATTTCCGTTTCCTGCACAAAACTTAGCAGGATACGGAAACCTGCAGGACTCTTTCATACCCATTCATTTGAATGGGTTTGAAAGATGTCCGGCCATGAGCGCTGGTGAGCGTTTTATGCTCTCTGCCGCGAAACCGTTTTTTTAAAATCGGATACGGAGTTGGACATGCAGTACTCTGTGTCCGGTTTAAAAAAAAAACGGTTTCGCGGCGGAGAGCATAAAACGCTCACCGTCGCACACGGCTGGACCCAGTCTGACAGCTTTCCGTCTTCTGCATGCAGAAGACTGAAAGGTTGAAACGGACTCCGGGCGCTAGTGTGAACCTAGCGTAAAGAGGGTTTATTTGTATATTCTTAAGGTGAACCTCTGCATGGCTGGATAGTCTGATTGAAAGAAGGAAGGGCAGCATGTTGGCTCAGTGGTTAGCACTGTTGTCTGATATTGCTGGAGGCTGAATGAAAGGTGCAATGATTGTTGGAGATTGATGTGGAGACCATGTGAGCATCACACTGGCCCTACTCCCAGATTTATAGTGTATATTCTAGTATATGTATGTTCTAGGTATATTAGGGTAGCATTTGATTACACTTAGACATGGGTCTGCAAGTTCCTTGGTCTTGTAGAAATCTGGTAGCAGAAACTGTGGTTCACCTGATTGTGGTCCCATCCATTTTTGGATAAAGAGCATATGAGGGGAGTATTTTAGATTACTTGGCCTTCAGTATAGGTAAAATAGTGGAGGAGGCTGCTTCTGTAGGAACAGAGAAGGAATTATTCTCATTACACTTAAGTACCTCTTAGGACACATATCAAGAATTAGTTTTGTCCTTCAGCCTTTGCATTACAGAACGTGAGCAACGAATAGTGTGATATGACAGCTTGATACTACATGTAGTTTGTAATGTGCGGTTTGTGTTCTGTCAACCCTATAAAAAAAAAGTATCCTACGTGTTCCTCAAAGTAGCCATTGCCTCCCCGCAAACTTGAGGTTAGTCCAGGCTCTGTGTTGGGAACCTTTTACCATTAAAGGGGTTGTCCCATCACAAGGATCCTATCTATACTGCTTGCTAATGTGGATGTAAGACTTTTCCTAAATACACTGCTTCAGTAAAACTGCTTTGTTTGTCCACTATCTTACTTTATTCATTTTTTTTTTTTTTTTATACATCCCTTGACTTATCTGGTCATAAGTCAAGTGATGTATCTGCTGCTCTGAGGGGGGAGGGAGGAGGGGCTAAGTGCACGGGAGCGAGCCGGGGGGAGGGGGTAGTTTACCCTTTGGGGGGAAGGGACCGCCAATACAGACTGTGCTGGTGTCTACACTCCCCGGCATCCACCTCTCTATTACAGCAGATGCGGGGGAGTGTAGACGCCGGCACAGATGCCTGCAACATTGCTATGTGTCTGCCCTGCATGAAGCCAGCAGCGGCAGGAGCGATGCTGCTATTCCAGAGGGGGGGGGGGGGGCAGAGGAGCGGAATAACAATAGCTCCTGCCGATGCTGGCTTCATGCAGGGCAGACACATAGCGATGTTGCAGGCATCTGTGCCGGCGTCTACACTCCCCGGCATCCGCCTCTCTATTACAGCGGATGCCAGGTCTGTAGTCGCACTGCGAAGGCTACACTGGTCTCACTAGCTATGAGTGTGCACGCAGGGCCAGCGGCATCTCGCCGCTTGGCTTTGCATATGTAAACCCCGCCCACCAATGACGCAACAAAGCCGGAAGACAGAAGAATTTACAGCAACGAAGACATGAGTATGCGACGTGGGAATACCCCTTTAATCTTATTGTAAAGGGAAACTAGTCCAAGTATTCCTACGCCTTTAACAGCAGTAGCTCTGAAACTGTATCTGAAGTTGACATATAGGTGGAGATGGACCCACATCACAACAACTGAATAGATCTGCATATGTTTTGGGATTAATGATATATATTCTTACATCCATCTAAACATATTGCTTCTTGACAGTTCACATGTTCATGTTTTACATATTTATCAGCCAAATCTCTTCAGAGTGGTTGGGCTTGTCTGTTATGATAAAGTGCAACAGAAAATGGTACATTTCCCACTTGCCAAGATAGGTGTAAGTCATTGAATGTGAATATTTAACTGCTTGAAACCACTTGAGAAACTAAACAGAAATTGTTAGACATAATTACAATAAACCCTTTCCTGCTACAGCAATTTTTTTTTTCAATTTTCTTTTTTTTACTTCGCACTTTCCAAAAGTGATAGTTTTTTTTTTTTTTTCTTTTTTTCCGTTTGCAGAGCCGTATTTGTGGGAAAACCGCTTTAATATAAGTATAATAAGCTCCAGTATGTCTTCAGCTGGTGATATCTCATATGGCATAGTAAAAGCTGAGAATCTCCTGTTTCATGTGACACCAGAAGCACAGTTTTACATTTTATAATGCCTAAAGTCTTGAAGTGTTTGGATTGAATCGTTGTACCCATACTCCCCGTCATAAGCAGGGAGGCTTTCTAATGCCCCTAGAACAGTGGGACAGAAATGTGATTTCATAGCAGGATTTCACAGAGAGTAGCCAAAGTCCATTAAATGGGTTGTCTGGGAATTGGGCAAACTATGGAGGGGCCTGGGGCAGGTATAACAAAAAAACAAAACTGTCCCTGGGGCTCCAATGTCTGCCACAGTCTTTTTTGTCACCAACTCTGCCTCGGGCCATCGAGGCCCTGCATCCCATGTGACCATGTATGTTTTTGAGACATAGTTTGTTTATTTTTACTAAATGTTACACCTGCCCTCTGTAGTTTGTCCAATTTCTGGACAGCCCCTTTTGTTTAATTGTATTAGAAAATGTATTTGTGATACAAATGCTGCCAGAAATCAAAAGTTCTTTGAAAGTTTATGTACACTTTGAAGAAATCTTGAGTCGGATTGCTATAGATCCAAGGTGGCACTCAGAGGCGTCTCTGTGGACACCCATCTGTGGAACAGATTATATTGTGTGGGGGCCACTGTGAAGCAAATTGGACTGTGTGGGGGTCACTGTGGAGCAGACTGGACTGAGTGGGGACCCTTTATTATTGATCTGTTTTATAGCAGACGTGATATTATAAAAGGTCATAATAACATTGCATGGTCCTATAAAACAGATCTGTACGATGTAAAGAGTGAACATTAATTGTTCAAAATTATACCAAATGCAGTACAAAGTTGTTTGTATAATTGACAGTTCTGTAAAACCCAATTCACACGTCCACAATTGTGGGTCCACACAGTATTTAAATTGCCGTGTTGGCACTTTGTGATAATTTAGTAATTTTTGGGTTGCAGACTGGGCACTATGTCTCTAAAAGGTTTGCTATCACTACTATAGACTATACATTATACAGTCCTATGAAAAAGTTCGGGCACCCCTATTAATCTTAATCATTTTTTGTTCTAAATATTTTGGTGTTTGCAACAGCCATTTCAGTTTGATATATCTAATAACTGATGGACACAGTAATATTTCAGGATTGAAATGAGGTTTATTGTACTAACAGAAAATGTGCAATATGCATTAAACCAAAATTTGACCGGTGCAAAAGTATGGGCACCCTTATCATTTTATTGATTTGAATTCCCCTAACTACTTTTTACTGACTTACTGAAGCACAAAATTGGGTTTGTAACCTCAGTGAGCTTTGAACTTCATAGCCAGATGTATCCAATCATAAGAAAAGGTATTTAAGGTGGCCAATTGCAAGTTGATCTCCTATTTGAATCTCCTCTGAAGAGTGGCATCATGGGCTACTCAAAACAACTCTCAAATGATCTGAAAACAAAGATTGTTCAACATAGTTGTTCAGGGGAAGGATACAAAAAGTTGTCTCAGAAATTTAACCTGTCAGTTTCCACTGTGAGGAACATAGTAAGGAAATGGAAGACCACAGGGACAGTTGTTGTTAAGCCCAGAAGTGGCAGGCCAAGAAAAATATCAGAAAGGCAGAGAAGAAGAATGGTGAGAACAGTCAAGGACAATCCACAGACCACCTCCAAAGAGCTGCAGCATCATCTTGCTGCAGATGGTGTCACTGTGCATCGGTCAACTATACAGCGCACTTTGCACAAATAGAAGCTGTATGGGAGAGTGATGAGAAAGAAGCCGTTTCTGCAAGCACGCCACAAACAGAGTCGCCTGAGGTATGAAAAAGCACATTTGGACAAGGCAGCTTCATTTTGGAAACAAAAATTGAGTTGTTTGGTTATAAAAAAAAGGCGTTATGCATGGCGTCCAAAAAGAAACAGCATTCCAAGAAAAACACATGCTACCCACTGTAAAATTTGGTGGAGGTTCCATCATGCTTTGGGGCTGTGTGGCCAATGCCGGCATCGGGAATCTTGTTAAAGTTGAGAGTCGCATGGATTCCACTCAGTATCAGCAGATTCTTGAGAATAATGTTCAAGAATCAGTGACGAAGTTGAAGTTACGCCGGGGATGGATATTTCAGCAAGACAATGATCCAAAACACCGCTCCAAATCCTCAGGCATTCATGCAGAGGAACAATTACAATGTTCTGGAATGGCCATCCCAGTCCCCAGACCTGAATATCATTGAACATCTGTGGGATGATTTGAAGCGGGCTGTCCATGCTCGGCGACCATCTAACTTAACTGAACTTGAATTGTTTGTCCAAAATACCTTTATCCAGGATCCAGGAACTGATTAAAAGCTACAGGAAGCGACTAGAGGCTGTTATCTTTGCAAAAGGAGGATCTACTAAATATTAATGTCGCTTTTCTGTTGAGGTGCCCATACTTTTGCACTGGTCAAATTTTGGTTTAATGCATATTGCACATTTTCTGTTAGTACAATAAACCTCATTTCAATCCTGAAATATTACTGTGTCCATCAGTTATTAGATATATCAAACTGAAATGGCTGTTATAAACACCAAAATATTTAGAACTAAAAATGATTAAGATTAATAGGGGTGCCCAAACTTTTTCATAGGACTGTAGATGGTTTATGTAGGAGTGCAAGGCTTTGCAACTGTTACTCTTTGTGGAGCAAAAGTTGTGTAAGAGAGAGCGTGCACTCTAATGCTTGACTTTATAGACCTGAAAGATTGTATTACACATCGAGAGGAAAGGGCACAAGGTTCAAGGAAAAAAAAACAACAAACGTGCATACACACACACTTTCTGAGAACTCATAATGTTATTGAAGTATCATGAGCTCTTATAGTGGCAATGTAATATCTGCACAAGTTGATGGTGCTGTGTAGTTATTCAGAAAAAACCCCAAAAGCATTCAACAACCTCCATACTGGAGCCGTACATTGCTGGTCTTGGCTGTAGAATGCAGAACGGGCAAACAAAAAGTTACAATACTCCAAAGCAATAACAGAATTTGCACAAGACGATAGGTGACGCTGTTGCTCCTAGGCGACTCTCCTGCCGCCACTCACAGACTGTCTTCTGGTGCTCGTAACACAGTAGACTGTTTTCTAGGAGGCCACAGACCAGATAGAAACAAGTGGCCTGTCAAGCAAACTCCAGAAAAGGTTTGCGCTCTCCTTAATATAGTGACTCTTCACGCTAGTTTAACATAAAATGTCACGATGCAGCCAGAATAAGGTCATACCAAAGTTACTCACCCTGTGGTGGAACACCTCGGCACATTCACAGCTCTGACTCTTCACTTACACCTGTCAACCAAAACAGGAACCGACACGTTACATTACCAAGCAATGATAGAACTTCAGAACATTGGTGAGAACAAGGATAGCAGTGCTAAATAGGGTTTGGCTTGGGTAGGGACACAGGATATGGCCACCTACCTAAGGTTGTGAGAGTTTGTGCTGCACTCCTGTGCAAGGGAAATGTAGTTTTGCATGTTATCCAATCATATGAAAGGCCAACACTATAATGTCTGGACAGGTCAAGGCCACCAGTGTGACAACCTTTTATATTCAGTATCTCTCGGTATTGGGTCAGAGGTTTTCTATAGAAGTCTGATACTACCTGCATTAACGCCATGCATCAAGTCTTCTACACAGAAGCCATATGGCTGTGAACTGCTTCTTTTTGTATATACAATAGGGCCAATTTTTATAGGAAACTTACCTTTAGTCAGCAGCTATCTTTCCTTACTGCCCCATACAAGTGCGCACATGGCGCAACTGAATGTGCATATGTTCTGAATGGCCATCCCATCCATATATTAGAACAGACCAAACCCTGGAGAGTCCACCATCTTATTTATCAACAAAATTGATGCTTTAATCATTCTGGATTGGCCTCTCATGTCTTCACTCTGAAGAAATTTATTGGGTTTTAGAGAGAGGTATTTCCATTTTTGAGTGAAGATTTTGGTATAATATGAGATCCTGTGTGAAAAACGGAGATATGCGGCAGTCGTTCATCAGCTTCAACACCAAGATAGCTTAATAAATTTTGAATGAGTAATTTCTCTTCCTTAAGGAAGCTTGCCTGTCTTTATGCCATATTTTATACTTTGGATGACCTTGGTTATTCCCTGAAGGAAGAAGCTTTAAAAACCATTCACAAGTTAGCAGGTTTGTGCTACTGAAACCTGGGGAGAGGTGACAGATGTTTTAAAGGACAGTCCACCTTCCTAATTCTCTTATTTTTACACTTCACGTTTTTGAGACCTGCTTTGATCCAACACATATACCGTAGATAAATGTCAGCCAAAAGCTCTTTCAGATGGGCCATATTCTGGTGGATTATTTCCTTTGATAGCAAAACAAAAATTTTAATAAATTTTCCTTTTGTTATCTGGTTTTTGTTGCAGATTTAGCTCCGTTTATTTTTTGAGGCAAAGCCAGTAGTGGATTTAATAGAAGGAAAAATTACAGGTGCTTTCTTCATATTCCCTATTCCATTTCAACCTGCTCTTGACTTTTCGGAAATGTAAAAGTAGCTTTTCCACAATGTTAGTCCTTAGCCAAAAATATGTTTAATATATAAACTTTGCTTAAAAAATAGGTAATTTTCTGGTGACAAATTCCAATTTAAAGCCAGTCATACACATAAGAGAGTAGTCATGTTATGCTAGAGAAAAAAATGTATTAATATCCAATAAAATGACATCACTGGACATAATGACAAGTACAAAAATACATACAAAAATAGTAATGGGGTAAGACGTGGAGAGTCATTAGTATCGGTAATTCCTAAATGAAAGCATGGCGACGGGTAGTCACATAAATGAGAAAACGCCAAATGTAATACAGGGTCTATGAAAGGCATTGAATAAAGCACTATAAAGCCTGAATCAACACATGGGTGTGACCATAGATATCAGGGAATACTACCCCAACACTGCACCATTACGCCTCAAAATTCTGACCAAAATACCCCATGTGAACTCGGCCTCATGATAAAATCTTCCACTCTTATCATCTACTTAAACGGTGGTCAAATTAATGGTGGTTTGATAGCTGTCCAGCCCACATATATCTGCCAGTGATGAGTTGAGACGCCACATAGACATTAGATGGTTGGGCAGTCCCAATGAAATTGGTGGATTCGTCTAACAGTCATCTATGTATATAGAATACATAACGTCTTATAGGCCATCTCTACAGTGGTATCAGATTAAAATATCTGAGACTTGTGAGTCTACCGATTGTCTTAAATTTTCTTCAAGTGGTCTTTGACAAAGGCGATCTTAGCTCAGACTTCACTTCTAAGAGCCCTCATAGAATCAAAGTGAAGAGTATTTTCCTTTTTTACCACTATAATTGTTCAATCAAGACTGCTCTTCAATGCATTGTTTCCAATATAGTATTTGCCACTTGCTCAGAATGCCTTAACAAAGAATTCCTTTGAATCCAGTAACATCTTTTCACGGGTTGAATTGTAAGAGGGTGCTCAGCGGCGGTAACAGCAGCAGCTCAATGAACTGTTTAGTTGAAAATATTGATGGGGCAGATTTACTAATATTATCTAAGTTGTAGACAGTGCAGACTTAGACTAGAAAGTTTCAGATGTGCCAGATCTATCAGTGTCTGATGCTGGATGATAAATCTGGCACATTGTTAACGTTAGGCCAGATATCCTAACATTCAGTTATTTGGCTCAGTCTCTGACGAAAAATATGGCAAAATTTTGGCACATCTTAAACCATATCTACTTTCTGGGAAATCGCAATCCTTTTCTGATAAGGACAAGGCTCAATGAGTCTAATACAGCTAGTAAATGTGATGTAATTCTCGCATTTTCAATAGTAAATTTGTCTTTTATATTTACATTAGCCAAAGGATTTCTATAGATGTAAAGATAATGTACAGTAAGTCCGTATTTGTTTTATCTCTTCTGCACCTCACATGGCTCTTTTTCAAAAAGTGTGAGGGTGTGGCCCAATAGATTTACTATCATACGCCATAGCTCAAGTCTATGCCAACTCCAGGCTAGAGCTCATTTTCTATTGTACACATATGGCAAGAAATGCACCTCATTTATTAAGAAGCAAGTGGTATCTCCCTCTGTTGCCAGTCCTGATAAATGTCCCCCTCTGTATAGTGCCAATATTTAGGCATACACTGGGCCAAGCTGGATAGCATTCTAATTCTCCTATGCACATACAGCATCTCACATTTTTATAAGTATTCCATTATATATTCTCATGGGATGACACTTTGATACAATGTAAAGTAGTCAGTGTACAGTTTATATAGCAGTGTAAGTTTGTTGTGCCATCAAATCACTCAACACACAGCCATTAAAAATGTGAGGGGTGTACTTACTTTTGTGAGATACTATATATCAACATACGTATAGCAATAGCCTTCCTCATCTTACCCTTGCTGCATCTGTTTACCTGAACCTTACATGAGCAGGTTGGCCAATCACAACCTTAGACTAGCGATGTCACTATGGTGGGTAGTATTTGGCTAGACCCTCCCATGATGTGTTGTGCCTACGGATGACAGGTCATCTTAAATAGAAATACAGAGGCACTTCCTATACAGTCAGGATGTTGAGATTTTTTGTTAGCATTTTGGATAAAAGTTTTCTTTTTTTTTTTATTGGTACAACACTTACATCTATTAAAGGGTTTTGTGAGATTAAGATTTTGATGACTTATCTTTAGGATGGCTGGCAATACTAAACTGGTGGGAGTGCGAGACTTGGCATGACACAAATATTCTGTTTGAAGAGACTGCGGTATTTGTACAAAGCCTCTTCACTACTTACCAGGCACAGCACTGTATGTAGAGATGAGTGAGTAGTATTCGATCGAATACCTCCCCTGCATAGTTATTGGTGTAATCGGTCGAATGCCACGCAGTAAGATTTCAATTTCCCTCCCATCTTCCCTGGTGCTTTTTTACACCAATAACTTGTGCAGGGGAGGTATTCGATCGAATACTACTCGCTCATCTCTACTGTATAGTGCATAGTGGCTATGCTTGGTATTGCAGCCCAGCCTCATTCTCGTGAATGGGACTGAGCTGCAAACAGGCCACTTGATTGATGAATATTACATCACATGCTGCTTTCATCAGCGATCGGCTGGTGGTCTTCGTGTTGGACCACTACCAATCTAATATTGATAACCTTTCCTAAGGATATATCATCAATATTTTAGTTTTGGAAACCCCCTTTAAGATACATTTGTGAAAGAAATATTGCAGTATGTACTGACTCTCCACTGTATCTCAGCTCCAACTGTATCTCAGCCTCCACAGCAGCACCGTGAATATGTGCGCTTTCATTTGGTTGGAATTGCGCCAGCACAGGCTATTACAACCTAGAAGTGTTGTCACTCAGTTTTCCCAGACTCCTGGCATATTTGCTTATACAATAGCATAGGGAATACCACTCTAAAACTAGGTCAATTGGCCACTCAGTAATCTTGTAAAGCTGGGTGATAACTGCTGTAAAAGCGCTAATGGCCGCTGTACTGCCTATCACCTGGTCTAGAATTTTGTGTTCACTATTACGACTGTTGTTTTTCCTATGAAAATATTGTCTAATTTTTACACTTCATTGTGAAATGAAAGGAGCTTCAAAACTTTTTTAGGTTTATCAAGTTTATTTCTTTGAAAATCATTTAAGATAGAGAAGTTATTTCCATAGAAGTTTAGATGACTGATGCATCCCATGTTAAATATAGAACAAGACGTCATCTGTGAATGTGAAAGATGAATCTTCTGTCAGTTACATAGTCGTGCTTAACTTTGTGTAGAAATGTATTGTTAGTGTCCTCAGCTTCCTGTGAGCTTGTGGAGTTCTTGCATCTGAACCATGTCTGGATGGGCAGGACTTGGCTACTTGCCAGCCTGACCAATTGGCTGAGTGAGCCCCTGGGCCTTCCCACATACCTGCCCTGTCTGTGTAACAGGTGAGGATAGGAAGGATCAGAGCCACATTAATCTATGTACTAGATCTTACAAGCAGGTTTCTTAAAGCTACAGTCACTTTTTTTTTTAATATCATATATGCAAAAATATTATGACTGCATGCTATTGCAGTTTAAGTCACTTTTCACAGAGATATGTGCCCGGACCCTGTATAGTTATACACCTCATGATGCCTTTGTCAGGCACTTTTTCTCTTACAAGCTCCCAGTTATGGCTTACTTGGATGCATATCATCACAGGTACAGTATTGCATCACCTTATAGACATCAGGGCTGAGGATTTGGGACCAGTTTTGGATATAGTCGGGAACATTTTTTTTTTATGTTATGTGAAATATTATAAAATGATCAATGTTGTATAATAATTAGATACATAGTAAGTTACATATTTACTTTCATAGGAATCAATCACTGTCTTAGAGGAGCTTTACTACTTCTGACCAACCATGATCAGTCAGTTGGGTTGTGGAGAAATAGAAGAGATAGAGTCAGTGTTTTGGCCTACTGACTCCACAACCCTGATAGGTACCACATTGTCATTCCATATAAAAGAGATCTGCAATACAGCAGTGTGTATTTTGGTTGTAGAAATGAGTTAGTCGTTTTCTACCGCAGTTAGCCACCACTTTGACTGGTCCCTACGTCAACGCTATATCGAGTCTACCACACTGTACCAATGATTAACAGCAGCGATCCAAGCCAAAGTTTATGCTGGCCTATATATGCAGGAATTGTCAACCAAAAGATATGTCAGCTGACTTAAATAGGACGATTCTGCCATTAACTAGAACCAGATCTGCTTGCAGTTATCCACTGTCTATGGATAGCTGTAAAGTGATGCCATAGATTTGCAAGGCAGAAACACAATCCGGCATCAGCAGACATTCCTCATTACCCCATACTTATTTCCTACCATCCCACACCTTTGCAGTGTGTCCAGCAGTCTTAACCTTCTTCTTTTATCCCTTCAGGCCCTTGGCAGCCGCTTTCTCCTGGTCATTTACCTGCTACAGTCTTATTTTACGTGAAGTGAACTTTGCTACCATACTTCTAAGAACTTGTCAGGTGGGTGGCTTTAAAGAACTGCTGTTTGTCTCTTTGTTTTTATGGCCAATAATCTCCATAGTCCCTTGTTCCATCTGAAGTATTGTGAATACACCTCATGAACTCCAGTACACAATGGAGGACACATTTAAATTTTTTTGTGCTGCATTTATATCACTCACTTATTCCACAGCGCTGTATACAGAATACCTTCACTGTCTTTAGTTTACCTATTATAGACTTAAACATTGGTGACTCTGCAATAGGAAACCAAATAATATTTTATAAAAAAAAATATAAAAAAAAAAAAACCCAAGGGTTTTGTTTGTGCCAAAAATGATTCCATCTTTCTCCAGCTTTACATAATGGGATGGTTGGTGAGGGGGCTAAAATTAATAGAGTCACTGGGTTGCCATGACTTGGCAAAACCGACTAATGATTGCAAAACAAGACAAAGGCCATTAATCACATGTTTACAGCCTCTGCCGCCAGGGCAATCCATGAAGATAATTAGTCGCCATTGAAAGGGTTACTTGACTATTGACTGTTCCATAACAAACCCTCCAGATCTGGAGATGTGGATGGGTTAAAACCGTGCGTTTAACCCTTGTACTGACAGAGATGGTGTCTTTCTCTCAAGGAGGTTGGTGGTTGTCTAAATGGCATAGTCTCTGTTATAGTACTGGAGGTGTCAGTAGGTTTGGAAGCTTGTGTCTTAACCCCTGCTTTGTCACAGGGCAGGCAGTGTTGTGTGCCCTGACTGGCAGTGGAAAGGTTAAGATAGAGGGTGGCAGGTCTAGCTGGTTATGGGGTGGGGAGCTGTGGGAGGTACCGGCAGAGAGGCTGAGCTGTAGGATAAAGTTTCACTATATACCCGCTATGGCTGCAGAGAGAGGAGGCTGACACTACACAACCAGCAGACAGAGCCTGTCTCCACTTTGTCTGGCTCTTTTCTAGGACCCTGCAAAAGGCTGGCACATACTGGTGAGCTGCGGCATACCCACAGAAGACAGAAGCAGACCAGGTAATAATGGGCACTGGCAGCTGTGGAAATGGGTACATGCGGCAGGGGGAGGGGGGTGTCCTGATACAAAACTGTGTGATGGGAGTATATGGAAATGTAAGGGGTCCCCACAATACACTGGTACAAGGACAGTGCCATGTTTGTGGTAGTAGAACGCATAGCACACGTGGATTATTCTGAGCATATATTGTGAACTGATCAGTATTATAATAATAATTTATTTATAACGTACATAATAGTATGTGCTACCATATAGTTATACTGTATACAACAAGGATACGTATATAACAGTAGATGGTATGAACAATACTGTTGAACTATGCGCTGAATTCTTATAGTCAGTGTGTAGTATCTGTAGTGCAGTATCCATTTTAGATTTTAGATTTTTTTTTATTATAGATAAATCTAAAACATGACATGCACATATAGTACATATAATGTTAATCTGTGGCGTGTAACAATTTCTATACATTTATACATGTTATATATATTGACATTGTGGATCTCTATAGTATAGACATATTCTTTCGCTTGCAGTGCATTAATAATTGATACATCCTTGTTACTATACTGTTTACAAATAAGGGGTAACCTCTATCTATCTATCCTATCTATCTATCTATCTATCTATCTATCTGTCATCTTAGGTTCAGTGTGATGTTTATTACGTAAATGTATATGTTAGTTTTATATCTTTGCATAAGAAACAACACACTAAAGGAGGATTACTGGTCCCTTATGCTAGGCTACACAGCAAAACCTACTCATAAATATACTGGGAAAATCTGGTACATAGCTGCATTTATATAAATGTGCCTGGTACTGATATACAGAACACTACAGTACAATACTACACTACTCGTACTATACTGCTTCATACCTTACTCTATACTAATATATTTGACATTGGAGCATACAGAAGCACAAGCAAGATATAATACTAACAGTTGTGAAACTGGACCTCATGGGATTGTGCACACTGGATAATGGGACCTCCTGAGACTGGAGTTTATGGGAGAATGCAGAACATAGGAATCTGAATTACATAAAAGAACAAAACAGAGGACAATACAATAAATACTGATACACTGAAAGCTGGATTACAATGGATAACATGATACTGATATGAATGGACTACATGGGATATGATAATGTGTGTGTATGAAAATGACTTACAAGACTGGACTACACAGGATATGGCAATACTGGTGTTTGAAATGTGTCTACATACAAAACCGGACTACATGAGAACACAATATGTGTGTATGAAATACTACTACATACGAGACTGGACTGCATGGAATGAAACAGTGTGTGTACAATGATACATACAAGACTGGACTACACAGGATATGGCAATACATGGTGTATGAAATGCGTCTACATACAAGACCGGACTACATGAGAACACTGTGTGTATAAAATACTACTACATACAAGATTGGACTACATGAGAACACTGTGTGTATAAAATACTACTACATACAAGACCGGACTACATGAGAACACTGTGTGTATAAAATACTACTACATACAAGACCGGACTACATGAGAACACTGTGTGTATAAAATACTACTACATACAAGACCGGACTACATGGAATTAAACAGTGTATGTACAATGATACATACAAGAGTGGACTGTAGGAGATTACACAGTATTGACTGCATACATGGACCACAAGAAATAGCAATGCATGGGCATATACTGCATGGACTAGATGACAAAATACAGATGATGTATAAATACTTTTGCATGCTAGACTTGACTACACAGGGTAACAGTGTGTGTGTATACATGAATTATATATACAAAATTGGACTACATAAGATAAGAATGTGTATGGAGTACGGCTGCATGCGAAAATGGGAATACAAAGGGTGATGTGAAAGCCTAAGCTACATGTATGCCAAAAATGACATGAATACTCCATACAGGATAACACATCTCTAAAAACAACTGGACTACAGGGGAGAGAATTGCATAATACTCCCATGTCAATCCATATTACACAGACACAAGAAATATCTCAGTGTTGGCAGCAAGACTGGACAACAAGAAAGTCCACACTATGATAGTAATTTGTGTCACACTATGGAGTTTATGGGAATTGCTGTAATGATAATATTAAAAGTCAACCTGGACTATGTTCAATATTGAGAAATATCAGAACTTCGATCTACAAGAATATACTGTAAGGGTTATATACCACAGGACAATGGAGAACACTGTATTGATCACACATGACAGGACTGATTACCAAGATCATTCATTATAGATTGGAACATATCAGAGTACCCTATGGTCATCACACATGTAGGACACGGGGAATACAGTATTATTAGTGATACACAATAGATAGGAGTATGCTTGGGGGAACCGTGATCCTTAAGCAAATTTTATCTTTCCTTTATACACTAAAATGATTGATAAAGATCAAACAGAAATTACCAAAAGTAAAATAAAATAAAAAAAGTGTTCATTTATTTGATCTTTAGATGTGTTTGTTTGCACAGGGCAATGTTCAGGAATCGTGTATGAACACTCAGTATGGCAACTATGCTAATAGGACCTTTAGTTTGGTAAGGGGGGCTCTATACCATGTATTCTTTATAGTTCTTTATGGCCTGTCCTTGTCATATAATGTATTCCCCCTGCTTATCCATGGTAACATCTCCAGTGATCCCTCTTCAGGGTACACATTCTTTTGACAGCGCCTTTTTGCACTTATTAGGTTACCTGCTAGCACAATCCATGGAGTTTATGGGTTTTTATTTTCAGAGCAGTAATGGACGCTGTACTGTGATAGGTTATTATGTGAAAAAGGGCATTTTGTTTCTTGTAAGAAGTTTTGAGATGTAAAACCCATTACCCAGTTCCTGCTGCTGATCTGTATACTGAAATCCCAGCAAGAATTCATCAGTTCTCTGCCACTAAAACCACTAGACTGAGCGCTCAGACCAAGTGCATTGAGTCCGAAATGTGGAAGCAGGGCCTCTGCATGTTGGTGGTTGCCAAGGAAATGCTTGATGTCACAGTGATGTCATGGGTTTACCAGTTTCACATGGAGTGGGGGAGGAAAAATGACTGATGCTGAATATAGGAAGTGAATGTGGTCCTAACACAAGTATTGAACAGAGACATGTTTATGTGGCTGCTTAGGAGTCTTGTTGTAGGAGGCACAACTCTCTGAGAAGTGTTAGACAGCGTAGGTAAAAATATGACTGTGAGGAGAAGGGAAAACACTGCCCACCGATGCAACATCGACTTGAGAAGAAATCAGAGAAAAATATGGCTGCTTCCAAGGCCAACACTTGTCCATCGGTTGTGTCTAGTATTGTAGCTCAGCTCCTTTGAAGTGAATGGGGATAAAACAACCATGTTTTTCTAATCCTAGACAACCACTTGAAAGATGTGCCTAGAGTACTTGGTGTATAGGGGGGGGCACCAATGAGCCATTCCTTAACTCTAGGCTAAAATGGAAAATTGGTCCTGGTCATGTAAGAGACCTGGAGAGGCCACCTGTGTCTGCTATGTGACAAGGGGTTAATAGATTCACTTTATTCTGATCTGTCTTGTTTGTAGTCAGAAGACATTTTGCATCTATCACAAGGCTTGTGTTGCCTTTCATCGGATCAAACTACAGTAAAATGTAAAGGTTAAGCTATGGACTTATTACTTTTTCCCAATTTTACTAAAATCACCCCTAAAATCGCCTTGTTGGAAAATGGGACAGCATGGTGATAGAAGAGCAGGGGATAGGGTGTATGAGCTGATGGAGCTGGGAACCAAGGGGTTCTGGGTACTGTATCAAGTAGGAGAAACAAGGATGAAACCCTTTTTAATCAGAACAGATTACCTGCAGCATATTTCATTTCATATTTCATATACTCTGGCATCTTCTTTGAAAGGACCAACCCTCTTAAAAGAATGATTCTCAATGCAATTCTGGCTGAAGAGGTTCTGATGTATAGCAATATTTGGGGTAATTTATTGACATTTCCTACACCAGTCTTAAACGATTTTCCCACTAGGAAACTTTATGACTTTTTTTTTTTTTAAATAGACAAAACCAGTGATAGATTTTGCAGAATGGAGAAGTATAAGTGTTTCTTTCTGTTTTTCATTCCTTTAGAAACCTCTCTTGTCTTTGGCTCAAAAATCCACAGTAAAATCTGCAACCATCTTTTCAGCAATGTGTGGCTGCAGCCTAAAGGGGTTTTCAAGCCCCTAAATGAGCGTTTTATACTGATGACCTGTCCACAGCGGGGTCTGACACCTGGGTGCCCCACAGATCAACTGTTTCAGCAACCTCCGGATGCCAGGACCTGTTAAAGAGGATAGGGAACGGATGCAGTCCAATAATAGGAGCGGATCTGCATCTTCATCCATTGTATATTGGTGGCCCAGGGAACTGCAGCTCTGCATCTATAAGTTGTATAGCAACAGAGCTGCTTCTGCTCCCTGTCTACTGCATTAGTGTGGGGTTCGGTTGTCGAATTCCCACAAATCAGAAACTGATGGGCTATCCTGTGTATAGGTCATCACTATGACACATGCATTCAGGGCTGGAAAATCCCTTTGACTTGACATTTAACTTGACTTTTTTAATGGCTTTTGTTGTGTGATCTCATTCTGCAGCAAGATATCAGATTCAAGTTGCTAAATCTTTGTAGCTTCCAGTTTTTATCTAGGTGTTACAGAAGGAGATGGCTGGAAGAACGAAAGGGTTGGAGCACTGTTTATCTTTTGTACATGATTCAAAGTGATTTTGGTTTTTCTAAGAGTCCATTAAGATAACGTTAGATTTTTTTCCAGTGTTGAATGTAGTCAGAAATTGTAATGTTTTTTTTTTTTGTTTTTTTTTACAGATGCATCTGAATTGATTGTATACAATATTAGTAATCCAGATCATGTTTTGGGCACTCTGGAAGTCCAAATCCTAATAATCATCTTAATGGTTATAATGGAGGTTTTTTTTTAAAAAAAATGATTTTAGGCTTTACAAGCTGATATGAGGACCTATAGTTCCCAGTTATTCATTTTATTGATCTGTTCAGGTGAGAGATAGAGGATTCAGTGACTCTTGGAGAAAACAGATTTCAGGCTAAGGCCTCACGTAGCATCCCACAGCAAAAAAAAAAAAAAAAGCGCTGTGGGAAAACCGCATCAGCAATGCATCACTTTTTTCCTGCAGTGCTTTTCACAGAAAGTTTGTAGAGATTTCTACTGGGAACTTTCTACTTCAGTTATACCTATAGGGAAACCACCGATGCTTCTGTAGCTATAATTGACATGCTGCGATTTCCAAGTCTAACAGTTTTGGAAATCGCAGCATCTCTGCTGCACGTATTTTACCACTGTGTGAGAATGGGATTCGCTTGAATCCCATTTACTATGCAGTGACTGTAAAACTCCATGTTTTTTCAGCCACAGACAAACCGCAGTTTTTACGCCATGTGGGTCAGCGGCCTCAGAATTGACGGAGTAGAAGTCTACCAAGTAAGGATATGTTCACATGGGCTGTGTTGCCCTGCAGATTTTCCCTGCGGATTTGCAGATCTGCAGTGCAGGTCAACAGATCTCTTCCTCTGACTACACAAACAACCAACTGTGAAATGTGGGCGGATCTTAAATCCACAGCATGTTCCTTATACTGTGGATTTTCAGTTCAGAATTCTTCCCTCTCGATATTCTGTTCTATTATATTAATGATGGCTTGTAAAAGAAAGATCTTGTCTTATACACTTTTCAGATTGTATTTCTAATTTTCTTTACATTTACATAATATATACATAGTATAAGTCGTGCGTTTACCCCTTGACCCAACTATGGCCATATTTGATAGAATATTTTGGGTTGACCATAGCTGGTCCAAGTGTAGCATTTTTATGTTCTCTTATTTTTGATTGACTTCAATTGAGAAAACAAAAGGTTTTTTTTGTGGAGTTGGTAAACCCAACATCTGAGTCTGATTTCTTTATTTTTGACACTTTCACTCCTTCATAAATGGCCAATGTATAATAAGTAGTAATAAACTTCTTGTAACTTGGCAATTTCAGGCTAAAGTTTGGGGAAGATTTTTATATGAGTAATGTTTCTAAATCTGAAATCCTATTAAAAGAAATGTGCAATACTGATTATGCATTTGTTATACTATATATAATATTAATAATATATTATATTTAATATTGTTATTCTTATACCGGAGTTGGTGTGAGTACAATTCTTCCAACTCTATCCAAAATGGACTTCAGTGCAATGCCTCCAGCCAGATTTTACATAGAGTTTCAATAGAAGTGATCTGAAGTACAGCTCTTGCTGCTAGTTAAATTGAAGGGTTAGCAGCATACGTGTTTATGGTATATGTATGAGCGGCCTAGTGTTTTGCTTTTTTCTCTTCTTTCCATTGATCAGCTACGCGGACACTAAGTATATACAGTAACACAAGGATCTTTGCCCTCATCACAGAGTCCAGAGAAGGGTGGAGTTGGGACTGACTTGTATTAGCTCTGTAAAATGGGACTGCGGGGATATGTAGACACAGACAGTCTGAACCACCTTCTTATAGCACATTTGGTTTGTATACTTTTACGTACATTATTATGTTATTGCCTTATTTGTTTTTGGCTCAGTAAGTTCTTAAGGTTTTTTTGAGAGAGGAAAAAAAAATACTGTTTTTATATTAGGAGAAAGTGGTGTTATCTGGACTTTCTAGCAGCATGTAGTCCACCTTTCCTGGTCTTTGGCACTAAATATCTGTCTATAAGTTTTTGTAAAAGTAGACAAATGTCACAGCAGGGCTAAGGTGTTTTATTAGTGGGGAACTGAAGAGCGGCAAGAGCAGGAGAAGACTGTCTTTACATCATTGGTGATCGTGAAATTCTGTCCATACAGTGGGTGTGCACAGCATAGTAGCAAATGAGGGGTTAGGAATACAAGTTTCAGGTCGCTCTACATACTAATATGCTAATATTCATAAATTCCTGGTAATCCAGCTTTGGAAAATATTGGCCCAGTGCTGGGTTGCATGTTAGATTCCCTAATTTATCTTCTTTCTACCCCCTACCCACTGGGATGCCTCTGATAACATGGCAAAATTAGTGAATTGGAGCATCCCAAATAGGAAAGATGGCATCCCTGAACATGGCCTGACTGTGGCATTGTAGTAGGTGTGAGGGGAGGAGTGAATTCAAGCCTGAACAACATGGTATGAAGACAACGTGTGACATCATGCTTATATAGCTATTTCTGCTCATCTTAAAACATTGAGCTTGATATCTTAACACTGTGACAGTACTGATGGGGTACTTGGTTGGTCATTTGGCTTCCTGGCAAAGCTTCATAAAAAATTTACCTTGGATCAACATAGATGCGTAGACAAATGGTTGGAAAGGTAGGAGATAAAAACTCTTGGTATCTGGAAACCTGGGCATTAATTTATGGAATTAACCAGGGACACTTGGTTCTTCACAAGATACTTTTAACCACAGAGATTACATTACATTTTGTCCAGCGTTTGGCCTGTTTATTACAAAGCTTGGCAAAAGTATGTCTTGCACAGAGAGCAAGGTACAGCGAGTCCCCTGGAAGTGCTTGTCAGAGCCCTTGAGAACCACTTGAGTATGACACAAATATGGATCTTCAATCACGACTTTTGTGACACAGACTGCTTGATCTGTGTAATTTTTACAGAAATAGCCCTATATCTGGGCAATACTTTCTACTGATAGCTGCTATATCTATGTAATGGCAGATCACAACAACCTGTTCATCTTAAAGTGGACAGGTACTAAAGGAAGCCTGAGGCTTCAAGGGATATCTTGAGTTGCGCAATGTTCCATTTCTGAAATAGTGCCCCCGAGCGTTATTGTTCCTACACTCAGTATACTGAAGCGGACGTTGAGTGGCCCCTGACTAGTCAATGTCAAGTATATTTCCATAGCACAGAATGGCTAATGATTTCAGAGGAGCCATGGTATTGTATAGTACTTTGTACTATGGCTTTCATAGAGTGGCATGCCTTTTTGCTTACTGTAACATTTCATTGTGCTGTTCTTTTGCTGTTGCCCTCTCTTGGCACAGCTACTAGTGGTGTGACTATGAAAAGGTATATGTTGTGCAATTTCTTTAGGTCATTGCGGTTTACAATGTATCAGACAGCAAGCAAAAGAAATAGCAGCGAGTATAGAGGCATGCAGACAAGTGTGCCTGGCAATTAATATTTCACCATGCGCTTGCATGTATATCACATGCTTACCTCCCGAGTGCTGACACGACAGGTACTGCTCTCCTTATGGAGCAATACTGTCTGTAGTTTGCTTAAACATTAAATATTTCTGTACGTGACTAGTCTCCATCTGTTATTTGGAGGCAATCCCTTATTTTTTTTAACGATGGATAACCCTCATTCTGTAACTGGGTGGCCACCTACAATGTGCCTTTATGTGGCCTTGGTGTATTTGGGCCCAATTCTGCATGCTCTATAGCTGAGAGGGGTCTCGCTACCTTTTAAGCAGACAGTCTGGAAGGTAGTGAGGACTTTGTGATGCCCCTGACTTTTTGCATTTGAAACCTTTTTATAGGGGCTATTTAGTGGACCGTATGAACCAGTATAAATATATGTATGTCATGTATTAAATGTACATGTTCATACCGCCCAACTTTCAAAAACAACCAAATCTGTAGCACAAATTGTACTCAATTGTGGTGGCCACACAGTAGGATGATGTCTCCCTCCTTGTAGCCCCCACAATATAATTCCCTATTTATTGCAGCACCAACTGGATAATGTTCCTAATGCTGTAGCCCCAACAATATAATTTCCACCTTGTGGCCTCCACAGTATAAATGAAGCTCCCACAAACAACAACAACAAAAAATACTTCCCTGATCTGTTTCCCTATGGAGTCTATATGAGTGTCTTAGGAGCAGCGGGCACAATGTTATGACATCGCTACATCACCCCTGCTTGCTTTCAATCTGCTGACTGGTGAAGCAAGGAATGGACCACTCCCCACTTCACCATTGTATAGTTGAAGCTGGGATATACCTCCCACCACCTGAAACAGCACCCAGAATCTGGGACTGTCTTGCTGAATCCAGGATGGTTGGGAGGTATGCAGTATCCAGTGTAGGAAATGCTCTGCAAGCTAGTTTGAACCATTACACACTAGTAGAGCTGGTTTGCCCTAATGCATCTTATTTGTATCCATACTGTTTAGCTCACAGAGCATTGACTATCGGCTGGATGGGGAAGCTTGCAGCTCATGAATATGTCAGGCTCCTGGCACAGCATTTTCATTGCACTGCATCTAATAAATTGCGAGAGTCTTTTTCTATGGGCATATTTACTGCTTGGTGATGACCTAGCCATCGGTTGTGACTCCATATTTTTTTTTCCCTACATTTTGCTGTCACTTACGAATGAAGCAGCCACAAGTCTAGATTGTGTCCTGTTAGTAATACTTGGAGACATACTTGGAAATGTCGCTTAAGTAGAGTACAGACTGTTGGCCCAGAGATTTCTTGTAGTGTTTGGTGGTGACGGGGGTTGTCCCAAGGAGGGGGAGCATTGAACTGTCTTCACTGGCAGATTTCTGGCACGGTGGCATAGAATGAGTTACATCTTCCCACTGGAAGTGTTAATTGGAAGCACACGGATCTGTTTTTGGAGTGTAGTTCATGTTTATACCTAAATATAGAGTCACAGTCCTTGTAGTAAAACCTCACACATGTGGAGAACATGGAAATTATTCTGTGCCCTAGTGTGTGAGCGTGTGTGGGCCACGGCCATGCACAAGTCCCTGAGTCATTGCTTAGTTTTTGTACAGCACACTGGGGTGAAAACTTTCAGGACAGGATCACACAGTGCTGGGGATCTATATAATGTACAGTGATCCCCTGACTGCAGATACAGGATCACACAGTGCTGGCTATCTATACAATGTACAGTGATCTCCTGACTGTAGATTATCAGGACAGGATCACACAGTGCTGGATATCTATACAATGTACAGTGATCTCCTGACTGTAGATTATCAGGACAGGATCACACAGTGCTGGGGATCTATATAATGTACAGTGATCTCCTGACTGTAGATTATCAGGACAGGATCACACAGTGCTGGGTATCTATATAATGTACAGTGATCTCCTGAC
This sequence comes from Leptodactylus fuscus, assembly GCF_031893055.1. NCBI lineage: Eukaryota > Metazoa > Chordata > Amphibia > Anura > Leptodactylidae > Leptodactylus > Leptodactylus fuscus. The sequence continues at coordinate 124,827,725 of NC_134270.1, read as the reverse complement.
TATAGATTATCAGGACAGAATCACACAGTGCTGGATATCTATATAATGTACAGTGATCTCCTTACTGTACATTATCAGGACAGAATCACACAGTGCTGGGTATCTATATAATGTACAGTGATCTCCTGACTGTAGATTATCAGGACAGAATCACACAGTGCTGGGGATCTATATAATGTACAGTGATCTCCTGACTATAGATTATCAGGACAGAATCACACAGTGCTGGATATCTATATAATGTACAGTGATCTCTTTACTGTACATTATCAGGACAGAATCACACAGTGCTGGGTATCTATATAATGTACAGTGATCTCCTGACTGTAGATTATCAGGACAGGATCACACAGTGCTGGGTATCTATATAATGTACACTGATCTCCTGACTGTAGATTATCAGGACAGAATCACACAGTGCTGGATATCTATATACTGTACAGGGATCTCCTGACTGTAGATTATCAGGACAGGATCTCACAGTGCTGGGTATCTATATAATGTACAGTGATCTCCTGACTGTACATTATCAGGACAGAATCACACAGTGCTGGGTATCTATATAATGTACAGTGATCTCCTGACTGTAGATTATCAGGTCAGGATCACACAGTGCTGGGTATCTATATAATGTACAGTGATCTCCTGACTGTAGATTATCAGGACAGGATCACACAGTGCTGGGGATCTATATAATGTACAGTGATCTCCTGACTGTAGATTATCAGGACAGGATCACTCAGTGCTGGGTATCTATATAATGTACAGTGATCTCCTGACTGTGGATCATCAGGACAGGATCACACAGTGCTGGCTATCTATACAATGTACAGTGATCTCCTGACTGTAGATTATCAGGACAGGATCACACAGTGCTGGGGATCTATATAATGTACAGTGATCTCCTGACTGTAGATTATCAGGACAGGATCACACAGTGCTGGGGATCTATATAATGTACAGTGATCTCCTGACTGTAGATTATCAGGACAGGATCACACAGTGCTGGGGATCTATATACTGTACAGTGATCTCCTGACTGTACATTATCAGGACAGAATCACACAGTGCTGGATATCTATATAATGTACAGTGATCTCCTTACTGTACATTATCAGGACATAATCACACAGTGCTGGGTATCTATATAATGTACAGTGATCTGACTGTAGATTATCAGGACAGAATCACACAGTGCTGGATATCTATATAATGTACAGTGATCTCCTTACTGTACATTATCAGGACAGAATCACACAGTGCTGGGTATCTATATACTGTACAGTGATCTCCTGACTGTGGATTATCAGGACAGAATCACACAGTGCTGGGTATCTATATAATGTACAGTGATCTCCTGACTGTAGATTATCAGGACAGGATCACACAGTGCTGGGTATCTATATAATGTACAGTGATCTCCTGACTGTAGATTATCAGGACAGGATCACACAGTGCTGAGTATCTATATAATGTACAGTGATCTCCTTACTGTAGATTATCAGGACAGAATCACACAGTGCTGGGGATCTATATACTGTACAGGGATCTCCTGACTGTAGATTATCAGGACAGGATCACACAGTGCTGAGTATCTATATAATGTACAGTGATCTCCTTACTGTAGATTATCAGGACAGAATCACACAGTGCTGGGGATCTATATACTGTACAGGGATCTCCTGACTGTAGATTATCAGGACAGGATCACACAGTGCTGGGTATCTATATAATGTACACTGATCTCCTGACTGTGGATTCAGCAATTTCAGTTTAATAAATAAATAAAACTAACAAAAAAAAAGCACCTGACAGACTTTGTAGACGATAGGGGGTCCATTAGACTCCATTTATGTCCATCATTTTTGGGATCTGTTGGGCGCATGTGAACATTGCATTATACTGTTATTTTTATATTGTTCTTTTATTTGTGTGTCAAGGCCAATTGTGTGGGTTCTAGTGCTTTGTTTATCTACAATATTCACTAAAATTACAGGCTTTATCTAATTGGCAGAAACATGATGTGAACCTAGTCAGTCTTCAGAAGTGACCTTAGTTGTTTGTACCTGTCATGTTTTTTTTTCCTCCTTCTTCACCTATCTGTCTTGAGGTGGAATTCCTGGAATCTAGAGTCATTCAGGTTCATTTCACTCTGTATATTTCCAGGAAATTCAGCTCTGGGCCGGCAAAAAAACACACACTGTGACTTTAAAATTCTGAAGTTGTATATTATTGAGATGATGTATAAAATCAGTATTAATACAAAAAAGTAGGGTGTAATTTTCAGGAAGTGAGAGTCTGAATTGTCTACGCGTGAGTACTAGTGACAGGAAGTGGCATTTTGCCGGGCACAGCTGGTAGTCACGCCAGGAAGTATGAGGTCAGCTAGGGATGGGGGGGGGGTGTAGTACAGCATGTCTGGGTTGGGTGGGAGGAGGTGGGGGCACAGCGGAAACAGAGACCAGAGAGAGAAGGGAAGTGAGAGCGCTTTGCGAGTGCTTAGAGTAAATTGCAGACTATAGTGTTGCTGAGTATTGCTGTACTTTTTCCCTCATCTTCCATACATGTCTACAATAATAATTTAATTCATATCATGGATATTGTAATGGATCATTGTTATTCTTTGTATCTCTTTTTTTTTTACCTTAGTGTAGTTTATATCTGCTCGCTGCCAAGGCATGTCGGCTCTTGTAGTTCTACAGCAAGTTAAAAGCCCAGATTGTTGTCCTCAGCTATACCATAAGTGTCAGACATCTTCATAGCACTACAAGGCCTGATTATGTTGTTTCTCATAGGAGTGCTTTGCCTCTTTTTTTTTTAAACATTTTTGAATTGTTTGAAAACACTGACATTTTTTTGGAATGGGGGAGGGGGGCAAGTATACCATGTGCCATCAGATACCATATCATGGCAGAACATAGACATTGCTTCCGCGGGAGAATATCTATATAATATGGTGCCATACTGAACCACCATATGGTAGCACATCAAGTATCTTAGCACACTGTAAAATGGAGCTGCAGGGACTCTCTGCATGCACACAGTACTGCCATGTACATGAGGTCTTACTCTGATTCACATACTATTACGTTACCTGCTGTATGCTTCAGTAGCAGCCTCTTTCTCCTACTTCTTACTTCAGGAAGAGTTTTTCAGGGCTTTAATATTGATGGTCTATCTTGAGGATAGGCCATCAATATCAGATCAGTGGAGATCTGACTCCCATCATCCTGCTATTTCATGGGGATGCAGCATTTCAGCAAGCGCTGTAGCCTTTCCATTGTTAGGTAAAGCGCCATTCTTTCTGTATTGGCTGTGTTTGGTACTACGCATAGCTCTGTTACATTCACATGAAAAAAATGGAGCTGCAGTACCATGTACCACTTGCTACAATATTTACATCTGTGTCTGTTACACATAGAATCCTCTAAGCTTACTTTAGCACTGTAGCCTTTCCATTGAGCTGAGCCATGGTGGTGCAAGAAGACAGCCCCAAATGATTTCATATTGATATTAATGGACATTTTATGGATAGGCCATCAGTATTAAAGTCCTAAAAAAAAAAAAAAAAAAAAAAAAGTCCTTTAAGTTGGCTGTATAAGTAAGATAAAAGGTTGCTAAATCCACTGACATTCTGTACTGATCTGTGCATAGATTTTTGTGCTGGGGCAGCTATCTTATGTATAAAGACTGTATATAGCCCATTTCACTGCCGATAAAAGCATTGATCGGTTCTTGTTTGCATCAATCTAATACACAGGTTGGAGCAAAGTGCATGTAGGAGGTACAATTGCCACTGTGGACACATGCAGTTCCTGCTGGATGCTATAGCCGCATTCAGTCCCCAACCCCTGGTGCTCCAGTGATTCATTCCAGCTGGATTCAATCACTGGCCATGTGGTAATAGCAAATCCACATGGCTAGGAATGAAATGCAGCAGAAATATAATCAACTTTTTACTTACACCAAATGGCTGGGGAATGATGCAGCTATAGCCGCATTCAGGTACATAGTGGCAAAAATTCATTGTTCCCTCTACATTAGAAAACTGGCACAAAGAGATGATATTGAGACTCACATTTGGCACAAGGCTCTTTCTTGTACCAAGCATGTCGTGTCACCCATATTGTGTGAATGTGGGCAGATTAGGGCGGAACAAGAAGTTAGGAATTGGCTGGAGCCTTTTCAGAAATTTCTCTTTCTCTGCGCCATTTGGGCCATTTACAGTATTAAGGCTGGCATACAATACGCCGGTCTTAATAAGGGCTCGTGCACACAGAGTTAACGCAAGTGCATTTTAGCATAACACACATGTATAGAATACACGTGTTAAAATAACACTCCCGTTGACTTCAATGAAATTTTCTACGTGTCAAAAATGCGCCGCGTTTTACGACGTGTTTTTCACACGTAAAAAATTTAATTTAAGTTAATGGGAGTGTCATTTTAACACGTGTATTCTATACACGTGTATTATGCTAAAATGTGCTCACGTTAACTCCGTGTACACGGACCCTAAATTTGCCTGTGGGTCAACACCCTTATGTTGCTCTTCCACAATTAGTTTCTGCGTCGGGTGATCATCTGATGCCTTGTAGATTCGCATATATTAGGCTTTATTCACACCTTCTCATAGCTTTGGCGCAGACTAATGCAAAACACTGACCAAACACGTGTGTGTGAGCCCAGCCTGCAAGATGCAGATTGTAGGCAGAACTTAGCCCAAACGATGATCACTACGGCTGCGTAAATAGGCCAGGGCAAATGAGCGCCTATCGGTGTGTTATTCATGGTTTGCCAATGCAATAGCACCTTTAGATAACTGTCAGATACCTCTAGAGTCAACCATGTTGTAATCCAATATGTGCAATTTATCTTTTCTGGAATCTCCCCTCACTCTGTTGGGAAACATTCAGGACACCCCAAACCTATCATAATCCGCTGCATGTTGTGGGGTCCATTTGATGTGTTTGGGGCACCTTTAGATTTGAGCTGTGCAGTCTTTTCACGGAGTGAAATCTGTCCAACTTACCAGTATCACATGTCCTAATATAGTCTCATGATTATCTTGGATACTTTAGGAAGTAATTATTTGCTTACACCATGTGCAGAAGCCTGCTTTATGGACCGGATATGTCCTTTGCTCCATTTGCATGGTTCCCATGTCCGGAACAGCTTTGCAGACAAGACATAAGTAAACAAGACTTATCTGTCCCAAAGTCTTAGCCCCTAAATTTGGCTATAATAGAGGAATGTTAGACAGAAATTTCTAACGTCTATGAAGGATGAACAAATCCAAAGAGGTATCTCTACCTAAAATGGGTGAAAAAAGTGATAAAAATAGTGTATAATTCTAGGAACCACAGGCTGCCTGGGCACGGAGAAGTAGCCGCATGATACAACTGTAATGTTGACTAGTGGTTTTAGCAAATAAATTGTGGTTGGCTAAGGGCTCGTTCACATCTGCGCCTGGTCTCCGTTCTGCAGGTTTCCGTTTCCTGCACAAAACAGAGGTAGGAGACGGAAACCTGCAGGACTCTTTCATGCCCATTCATTTGAATGGGTTTGAAAGATGTGCGGTGGTGAGCGTTTTATGCTCTCCGCCGCGAAACCGTTTTTTTAAAATCGGACACAGAGTCGGACATACAGTACTCTGTGTCCGATTTTTTTTAAAAAAAAATCGGTTTCGCAGCGGAGAGCATAAAACGCTCACGGCCGGACCCGGTCAGACAGCTTTCCGTCTTCTGCATGCAGAAAACGGAAAGCTCAGAACGGAGATGAAACGCTAGTGTGAACCTAGCGTAACTTATGCTCAGCATTGGGACACCTAAGTTATCACCGTACATATGTTTCTCGACAACCACATTAAAGTGAGTCTGTCATCAGTAAAGTGGATATAAACCTGATCACAGAATCTTGTAGAGGTGTTTCTACAGTTTCCAAATATATCTATATTGTTCAGCTTTGGAGCCCATTTCCATGTAAATTTTTGTTTATTATATGCAGATGAGGGGAAAGTTCTTTGTTTTAGCTTGGTGAGCTTTGGTCTTGGCTCTAGATTCCTGGGTGAAGCTCTTTTCCCCTCAATTGTATAGAAGTAAAGAAAATGGGGCTCCAAAGCTGAGGTATAATTGGAAACTGTAGTAAAGCCTCTACAAGATGCAGACAGACTCCACCAATCCAGCCAGGCCTCATCTATGATCCCAGCACATGTACACCTCCCTGTTGCCCTTGACAGTCTTTATTACCCTGTCAACTTCTCTATTTCCCCATCTTCTTTCCTCAGTTCTCATTTTCCTTTTCTTCTTTTGCTTTCCTATTAATCTCTCACCTTATATTTCTCCTACTCCACTTTCCCCCTTTCTCTCTCCCACTTTCCCCTTTCTGTCCGTCTTCCCTTATTCTCTCCCACCCCCCTTCTCTTTGGCTCTCTCTAGAGGGGAAGGAACACCAACTTCCTGGAGAGAATCTCCAGGCCAAACATCTGAAAACAAGAAAGGAGAGTGGGGAGAGAGCAGACGGGTGGAGGGCGAGAGGAGCTTTAATCATGCACACATGTATTCCCACTTATGGTCTTAACTATATGTTATGGAAGTAACATATCTGGCCGCACGTTTCTTGTAGGGGGAGACTATAGAACACAATGTACTCACTGACTTTTCACAATACTTGTCTGCAGAGCTTACAATTAGGTCATATTGGGTCTTGTGCCAAGAACTACTGCTTTATACAGTGCGCTATCAGTATACTGCAGGTATAAAGTCCATAGGCATCTGCACTGATTATATGTCATGTCCTTAGATACTACAAGCGTCTTTGGTTTGTAGCATGGCAAGCTTTTTAGCACAGTGTAGATTCCAGAGGCTGAAGCATCTGTCTTCCTCATAACATATTATTCTCCAGGTCCCATTTTTCACTCCTCTCTCCACCCTCTGGGCCTCCTCCTTTATAACGTTCTCTCCCCCCCCCCATCCTTAGTATGTATGTCTGGCTGCTATCCCTACATCTCCTAAACCCAGATTTTATTTTAGGTAAGTCTGGGCCAAGCCTGGCCCCATTCTCCCACTCAAACCCCTGACAGGGCAATGAAAGGGTTACAGCCGTGGGTGGGGGAGAGCCTGTGCTATCAAACTGCAGCAGAAGAAAGACTCCCTGCCCTTTAGTGTGAGTAGTTAGTGTATTTGTAAGTTTTCTGTGTCTGTGGGGAATCTCCTAAAATTTTATGGAGGCGTGAGTGTATTACAAGGCTGACTGATTTAACTCTTTATTCCCCGGGTGAATAAAGTACAGTATGTATACTGTATATGCGTCTGAAAAAATCTTTGTTACAGTAAATGTCAAGCAATACATCACACTACATTTATTTACTCCATATTCTTCAGATGTGTTGTAAGATTTCATGGCTTCTTGCATAAATCTAAAAAAGTAAAAGGAACATGTGCAATCGGCTATACGTAAGCTTTATCGTAATAGGAAGTGAAACAATTTCATGCGAATTCACGCAATTGAAAGGGACAATATCTGATTCTTGGCAACCATAATGTCAATACATTACAGTCCAGTGCTATTCAAGTGAAATGGGGGACGGAAAGCCCCATTAAAGGTAAGTTCACACGAGGTTTTTTGGACCGGATTTTAACGCAGACTCTGCCTCAGAATTCGGCTCCAAAAAACGAAACCTATTGGAAAAGAAGCGAGCTGTCCTAGCTAGCGGCAGATTCCGCGGCTGAATCAGCCATGGGTGTCCACAGCGTGACACTCCCTTCCGAATTGGCGCATTCATTTGGGCGTAATCCACAGCGGAATGCCGCGACTGAATGCCGATGCACGTTGCGGGAGGTGTTTTTTGGAGTGGATTCTGAGGCGGATTTCCTCGTCAAAAATCAGGTCCAAAAAACCCAGTGTGAACTTACCCTAATACAGACTATCAAAAAAGTGGTCATGTAAATAGTCCCATTCACACCTATTGAATTTAATGAAGCCATGTGATGGTCGTTAAAAAAAACTGACTTCACGTGGATGTTATGTTTCTCTAGGCCACACATACAAAACATGGCTTTAAAAAATTGGTGTTGGGGGGGGGGGGAGGTAAAAGACTCATAAAAAAAACTTGTCTTTCACTGCTTTTCCCGAGTTTCCATTTTTGAGATATGCGTTTTTAAAAGCATATGAATTCTGCAAAATCACATTTTTTCTGGTGTTTTTTTTTTTTTCACAGCAGAATTCAACCAAATCCTAACCTACAACTAAAAAACAGCAGAGCAATTGTCCCATGTGGACATACCCTAAAGTCGGTTTCACATGAGTGTATTTAGTCCTTGACATACGGACTGGATGTCAACTATATTTTCCAGACTGAACACTGTGCAGGGACCCTGGACTCTGAGCATTAAATCATTTATAATGCTGGGAGTCCTGGGCTCTATGCAGCACTATTGTCCCATATTAAAAACATGTACAGACTATGATGCTGGGAGTGCGAGTCCCTGTGAAATACAGACTGTGTTTCATCGATCAAATACACCCATATAAAACCAGCCTAAGGCTAAGGCCCCACATTGTGAAAACGCAAAGCAATGTAAAAAAACCACCATGATGCGTTTCACAACGTGGAGCCTTAGCCTTAAGGTACCCATGAGAACAAAGGATTGAGGATGAAATCCAACATGACCCTCCTCCCCGTAGCACAACTTCATACCACATGTCTAGTTTTAGCAATCTCTAGATACTTTCACATATTTGTGATTGATATTCCTATAAGCTTCACTTTTACCCAGTTCTGTAGATTTAGCGCCCTTAGTTATTGCAAAAAGTTGTCAGCCATCTCTCTGGGGAAACCCGTAGACTGTAAACACAGTGCCAGTAATACATGTTTCACATTAGGTTACACGTGTGTATTTTCCCTGTAATGTACTGTAGCTAATTCAGCGTCTTTAAAGAAAGTCATTTCCTCCTCCCCGAGTATCAGCATTTTTGTAGTTCGTACAAGTCACCACATCTTTTTGCATCCATATTTGTAAACGTTACTAGTAATTTTCAGCAATTGACTTCTTACATTTAGTGGTCCTGTAAAAGACAATAAAAAAATAGTTTGGTATCCCTTTAAACAGCAGTGTTCTGGGAAAGGCTGGCTCCGCGCCAGCAGTTGAGGATTGGGGTTGTGTTTCCAGACTCGGCTTTCATGCAGAACCTATTAAAATGTGTCTTGCAAGGCCATTTTAGGACAAGCACAGCCTGGCATTGTGTATGAAAGTGGCGGCCTGGTCACTTTGCGTCTGCTCCAGTTTCTCGTCTCATACACTTAACATGCTTCTCTTCCTTCTGCATTTATATATTTATTTCCACACATATTCTGTATCCGATCCATCCTCATTTCTTGGATCAGCCCCTTATTCTTTTGTGGCTAAATCTTGACCATTATGTTTCTCTCTCTGTTAATGTCATTAGGTTTTTTTTTTTCCTACTTGCCACATAAACATTTGTCCTTCTCAGTTAATCAGGAAGATATACACTCACCGGCCACTTTTTTAGGTACACCATGCTAGTAACGGGTTGGACCCCCTTTTGCCTTCAGAACTGCCTCAATTCTTCGTGGCATAGATTCAACAAGGTGCTGGAAGCATTCCTCAGAGATTTTGGTCCATATTGACATGATGGCATCACACAGTTGCCGCAGATTTGTCGGCTGCACATCCATGATGCGAATCTCCCGTTCCACCACATCCCAAAGATGCTCTATTGGATTGAGATCTGGTGACTGTGGAGGCCATTGGAGTACAGTGAACTCATTGTCATGTTCAAGAAACCAGTCTGAGATGATTCCAGCTTTATGACATGGCGCATTATCCTGCTGAAAGTAGCCATCAGATGTTGGGTACATTGTGGTCATAAAGGGATGGACATGGTCAGCAACAATACTCAGGTAGGCTTTGGCGTTGCAACGATGCTCAATTGGTACCAAGGGGCCCAAAGAGTGCCAAGAAAATATTCCCCACACCATGACACCACCACCACCAGCCTGAACCGTTGATACAAGGCAGGATGGATCCATGCTTTCATGTTGTTGACGCCAAATTCTGACCCTACCATCCGAATGTCGCAGCAGAAATCGAGACTCATCAGACCAGGCAACGTTTTTCCAATCTTCAATTGTCCAATTTCGATGAGCTTGTGCAAATTGTAGCCTTAGTTTCCTGTTCTTAGCTGAAAGGAGTGGCACCCGGTGTGGTCTTCTGCTGCTGTAGCCCATCTTCCTCAAAGTTCGACGTACTGTGCGTTCAGAGATGCTCTTCTGGCTACCTTGGTTGTAACGGGTGGCTATTTGAGTCACTGTTGCCTTTCTATCAGCTCGAACCAGTCTGGCCATTCTCCTCTGACCTCTGGCATCAACAACGCATTTCCGCCCACAGAACTGCCGCTCACTGGATGTTTTTTCTTTTTCGGACCATTCTCTGTAAACCCTAGAGATGGTTGTGCGTGAAAATCCCAGTAGATCAGCAGTTTCTGAAATACTCAGACCAGCCCTTCTGGCACCAACAACCATGCCACGTTCAAACGCACTCAAATCACCTTTCTTCCCCATACTGATGCTCGGTTTGAACTGCAGGAGATTGTCTTGACCATGTCTACATGCCTAAATGCACTGAGTTGCCGCCATGTGATTGGCTGATTAGAAATTAAGTGTTAACGAGCAGTTGGTCAGGTGTACCTAATAAAGTGGCCGGTGAGTGTAGGTGTTGGGCCGTATGCCTAAAAACTAGCACAGACTATGAAGGTATCCTCCTAATGCTCCATGCAATGTGAGTCACTCATACCGATTACATAAAATGGCCATAGAAGATGAGATCCCGTTCATATGTAGAGATTTTGCTGTGGTGACTTTTTCTATGTAGTACAACAATGCATCTTTACTGAAATTGTGAGCATGCAACGCCCCAAAACCTGATCGTGCAGGTTTGTTTTAGTGAGCAGAGGGGAATAATCTGCTGATGCTTCCGCCTAAAGCCTGTTTGTAAATGGTGCACCAGTGCGCTTGCATAACCGACGCTCCATTCACTTTTATGGATCTGCCATGACTGTAATCTCTATCAACACCCACAGCCCCATAGAAGTGACTGGAGCACCGGTGACACCAGCTCAATGATGCTCCATTCACAAAAAGGCTTTAGGTGGACTTTTGTCCTCCATTCTCCTGACAGCTGTGGGATCCGGCGGTCGGGCCCTCAGCAATTGGGCACTTAATCCCTATCCTGTGGATTGAGAATCTCTGTTGTTCTGGCTGCTAGTATAAAGGTGAAATGCATAGTAATAGGTGCTACTTATTACTGTACTTAGTAACTGCATCTAGTAGTTCAGTAAAAAAGGAAGAAAAAAACCCAAAGCGGCGTGTAAATCCAGCCTTAGTAGTACACTTCATATTCTGGCTGTTTATCTACATGGGGTTTTAACTACTTCCTTGTCTGGAGAGATGACTTCATGCCACCTTAAGAGACATTTGCACAATATGTTGTGCAAGTCTAAAATTTACTGAAAATGAGTCTGGCTTTTGTCTGGTATTTTCAGAGGCGATCCTGCTTATTGATCATAATATGATATCTGTTGGTCTCTTAAGGCCCATTCATGCGGAGCCATTATTGGTCCAATGTGAACCATAACAGAACAATAAGCATTTGTAATGGTAATCTGCCTGGCGAAATGAGAGGGAGGATTTAATCACTTTGATGAATGATAGTGCAATGCAATAATTACAGTGAAATCTCAGGAATCCTTAATATACCGTAATATATGTGAGTATGTGTGTGTCCTCTACTAAGCACTTGTTGTGCATGCTCCCTGTAAATGGACCTTTGCCTCAGTGATCATGGGTGAATGTCTTGTTCCCGGTCTCGTGCTATCTACACTCCAAAAGACATACTGATAGTGAATGTAGATTGTGAGGCCTATATGGACTGTCAATGTCTGTAAAGCGCTACGGAATATGATGGCTCTATACAAGTAAGCATAAATTTAAAAAATATGCTCTATAATGTGTCTACATAAAGTTTGTTATACACATTAGATAACTTAGGGCTGAACATGGTTTGACCCAGCCAATTGGTTTTAGTAGAGACATTCCTGTTTGCTGTTTTCCAGATTAAAACATTAAGAATTGACCATAAACCCCAATCCAGTCATTTTCTGGCCCCTATTCATATAGATCTGAAAATATGAGGGGCAAACAGCAGTCCAAAAATCTGGGTTGCAGGTAACAGTGAGTGTGCACGTGGTGTATGCAATAAAAGTGCAGAATAATGCAATGTGGTGGGCCCAAGGAACCCAAGCCATATGCATCTATAGAGACTGTCACCACTGAAGACTACAGGGACAGTCTAAGCACACGCTTTATGTTTTGGTTTGATAAGTTCTGTACGTGAAGCAGCAGCAGGTTCTTTTTCCCACATTTTGGCAATATATTGTTTGACCCATACCGATAGAGATCATATTATACATAAAATATTAGGTCATCTGACCTATTAAACTTCATATAGAGATGTTTTGTTACAGTATGAAAGATTTTCCCATAGCAGAACCCTCTTGACCATGATATCTCACATATACATCTCCCTCAATGGAAATGTCTGTCAAAGTCATAGGATTGTGATAATGAGTAATATATACAAATTAGGAGTCCGTTACATTATCTAGAGTAGATAGAACAATTGTTCTATCTATCGATTGTTGGGTCGTCTGACTTAGGGGGTTATTCCATAATTGACATGACAATACAAGGCTCAGTGTTCCTACTAACCATTCTGCCCTGTTTCTGAAACCCTCATAGAATTGAATAGAAAGCGTGTAGGACAGTGAGCTATGCTGTAAAATCTAACCTATCTCTATAGGACAATCAGAAACAGCATAGCACAGCCATGTACAACTGTTTTTATGACTCGACCTCCTTATCTATTCCATGAAAGGTTGATGTGACAATACGCTTTTAGGCGCCTGCATATGGGGTATATAGTCTAAAAGTGGGATAACTGGCCTATCTATAAGTACTGCCGATCAGGCAATAAATTGCTGATTCATCACTTTACGGGTGTTTTCATGGGTACACTGCCATTATTAAATATAACTAAATAATTTCTGTAGAGTTTGTCCCTCCCTGGTCACTGTGCCTCAGTCTGTGTAATAGGCCAATGTAAACATGTGCCAATAACGTGTTTATTGTCGATCTGCGCCTCTTCTCTGTCTACAATGGCAGGTCTCCTTGGACCCTTATAGACGCTTTTGTTTCTACCACCCTAACAGTGTATGCTCTGTGTGTGTCTCTATTTGACTATCCTCTATGTACTTGTTTGTTGGCCTTTCGGCGTGTGTCTATTTGCTTGCTAGTCTTTTGTGTGTGTATTTTTATGTCTCAGTCTCTGCCTGTTTGTCCTCTTTGTACATGTGTATTATTTGCTTTGGCTTTCTTTTATGTGTTTATCTCTATTCACCATCTCCCGTATACATGTCTATCTTCCATACTGTGTGTATAAATATATCCTTGTCTTCAGTCTGTACAAAAGTCCACTTTATCTATAATTCCATCTCTCCTCTGTATGTTTCCTTCTTTTTTACCCCATCACTATTCATGTCTATTCTATTTGCTGTATATACATGTATACATTTTCTCTAGATCTGTGTATCTGGTTATTGTATATGCCACTCTCTATATCTCTGATCTATCTAATGTGCTGTGTATATCCATCTCTCTTCTCTTTGAATACCATATGCCCCATGTATATTCTTCTGCCACTGTGCATGTGACTGTCTGTCCTCTGTGCTGTGTATATTTCTGTTTGTCCTGTATGTGTGTCTGGCTATACGCCAGTGTCTGTATATGAATGTCTCTCTTCTTTGTGCTACCCATGTCCATGATTGTATATTCTCTCTGCTGTACACATACATAATATGTATATATATGTATATATTATATATCTCTTCTTTGCTTTGTATGTTTATCTCCAGGAATGTTCCCCTCCATTGTGAATGTCTCTCTATATGTGGGTCTTTTCTCTCTTGTATATCTATACCTTCGCTGTAAATGTCTCTAAAAACGTACTCAAGTACAAAAAGACGCATCTGTATTGTGACCAGCAAATGTTGTATAAGAGGCATAGTAGTTTCATCTGTATGGAGATCAGTGCGCAGGCCTTATTGCATCCATTTGTCCATATGACATGATCAGAGCTCATATTGGATCAGTTTGTAGGTCTGCAGATATTCCTAGATATAGATAAGATCTGAAATACAATCCTTTGTTGTCCCAAGCCACTGAACACGGATTTAATACGGATCCAGACACAATGTTTTTTTTTTATATGGTATAATGGATATTTTTTTATTTTTGCAGTATGGGTGTATATGCGTCTTTGCAGAAAACATTCATGTGAATAGAACAATTTATTATTATAAGATCAGTTAGTTAGATTAGACAGAGAATACCACATGGACACGTAGAAGAAAAAAAAGTTTGTGTGAATTAGCCATGGCTACTGTGTGTATGTTCTGTCTCGTCTCTACTCAGTATGTATGTCACTATATGTTATGTGCCCCTGCTTATGTCTCTATATGTTTTCTCTGTCTGTCCTCTGCTCTTTGTGTGTCTCTAGCTATTTGGCTCTGTGTATGTCTCTCACTCTGTAACCTCTGTCTCTATGCTGTTCTATTTGTGAGGCACTCTGCATGTCTTATTGTATTCCCTCTGTCTCTTCTCTGCTGTGCTTGTATGATTAGCTATGTTTCACTGCGCATGTCTCTTACAGTATGTTCTGTCTCTTCTCTATATGTATGTCTAGCTATGTGCCGCTGTGTATGTCTCTTGCAGTATGTCCTGTCTCTTCTCTATATGTATGTCTAGCTATGTTTCACTGTGTATGTCTCTTACAGTATGTTCTTTCTCTTCTCTATATGTATGTCTAGCTATGTGCCACCGTGTATGTCTCTTACAGTATGTCCTGTCTCTTCTCTATATGTATGTCTAGCTATGTGCCGCTGTGTATGTCTCTTACAGTATGTTCTGTCTCTTCTCTATATGTATGTCTAGCTATGTGCCACCGTGTATGTCTCTTACAGTATGTCCTGTCTCTTCTCTATATGTATGTCTAGCTATGTGCCGCTGTGTATGTCTCTTACAGTATGTTCTGTCTCTTCTCTATATGTATGTCTAGCTATGTGCCACCGTGTATGTCTCTTACAGTATGTCCTGTCTCTTCTCTATATGTATGTCTAGCTATGTGCCGCTGTGTATGTCTCTTACAGTATGTTCTGTCTCTTCTCTATATGTATGTCTAGCTATGTGCCGCTGTGTATGTCTCTTACAGTATGTTCTGTCTCTTCTCTATATGTATGTCTAGCTATGTGCCGCTGTGTATGTCTCTTACAGTATGTCCTGTCTCTTCTCTATATGTATGTCTAGCTATGTGCCACCGTGTATGTCTCTTACGGTATGTCCTGTCTCTTCTCTATATGTATGTCTAGCTATGTGCCGCTGTGTATGTCTCTTACAGTATGTTCTGTCTCTTCTCTATATGTATGTCTAGCTATGTGCCGCTGTGTATGTCTCTTACAGTATGTTCTGTCTCTTCTCTATATGTATGTCTAGCTATGTGCCACCGTGTATGTCTCTTACAGTATGTTCTGTCTCTGCTCTATATGTATGTCTAGCTATGTGCCACCGTGTATGTCTCTTACGGTATGTCCTGTCTCTTCTCTATATGTATGTCTAGCTATGTGTCACCGTGTATGTCTCTTACAATATGTTCTCTCGTCTCTTCTCTATATGTATGTCTAGCTATATGTCACTGTATATGTCTCTTACAATATGTCCTCTGTCTCTTCTGTGCTCTATATGTATGTCTCTTACTGTGTGTCTCTCAGTATTTGCCGCTGTGTGGGTCTGTCCTCTCTAGTGTGTTGATACTAGACACTGTATTTGTGTGTGAGTTTTTGTCTTTTTGTGCTTTGTGTGTGTTTAGCTACCTGTCTGCACTACAGCTTTCTTACTATTCTTTGTTGTCCTTTTCTAATATTGTTCTCTGTCCTTCCCTTTTTGTTCTTGGCATCTCTATCCGACTGTCTGTCCTGCTCTTTCTTCCTGAATGTCTCTTCTGACAATCTCTTGATTTGTCTTGGCTTTGCAGTGCATCTCTCCCCCCCCCTCCCTGCCTTTCTCTTGTTCTGACTCCTGTACAGATCTTCGATAGCCCCATTTTTCTTGGGTGGCTCATTAGCTTGGTGTAATTGAACTGTAAGGACGGGTCTTTTCTCACGCCGCGTCGAGATTTACGACCCTCGAATCCCAGAATAAAAAAAAATCCTCCCAAATCCCCCTTCCCGGCCAGCGTGTAATCAGAGTGATGGATCCACTGCGTCCCACACTGCAGGCATCTGTCCCCGAGTGTACATACAGGGAAAGCTAAAGGAAAGCAATGAGGAGGTTGATGGTGAAGAAATGGAGTGAGGGTCGATGTAGGAAGCAATAGGGGTATTCATCAAAGTTGGGAAATAAGTAGATGCAACATGGTAGTAGCAGAAAAAGAGGAATGTTAAAAAAAAAAAAAAAAAAAAAAAGTCATGAACATGAGGAACTGGAAAACATTACATGATCAGGTCTGTGAAATTCTAAGGCATTGAGCCTTGACACTGCATATAGCTTTTAACTTGACCTGCAGTAGTACACATTAGTAAGAACATGCATGATGGTGGATGAGGGATGGAAGACATTTGGCAAAAGGTTGGTGTAGGCAGATTAAGATGGTAATAGAAGACCAATAAGGTCCTGGTAGTTCACTGGAGAAGGTACTGGGGTACAATTATTAGGAATATACAATGACCGCTCTTATGAATAATCTTCTTGGGGCAAGACCAAACCTAAATGGCTGAGGAGAACAAAAATACACAGTCCAAACTACCTTTACAAACCCCTATGTTCCTTTCTTTTAGTGAGACATTTTTATGATTTTGTCTTGCAGTGATTCCTGCTGTGTTGAATACCCGCCACACCATCGAGGAGACTGGTTGCTCTACCCCTGGTCTATGAGACACTGGATGCCTGCAGAACTGTTTAGCACCTACACCAGGAGTTTTGCCCAGTAAACCTATAAGTGTGTTAATCTCTTCTTGGATCTCAACTTTGAGCCTTGGATCTACGGCACCTTTCCACTTGCTTTTGGGGGGAGTATCCCCTCTTTGGGACAACCATAGATGGAAATTCGAAGGGTTTGAGCCAGTCTGGTAGACTGGGCACCTGGCAATGACTAGTAACGACTCTCCCTGCCCGCCATCTGGGCCAGGTCACATGAATGGATACCCTGTTCCTCACTATGCCTTCTTCTTTCCTCACATGCTTGGTGGTGTGTCCCCTCCAGGAGCTTTGCCCGGAGTACAGCACCAGCTCCCTCTCAGTGGATATAGCACACCCTCTCCAGCGAGTGAGTATTGATGCTAAATTCAACCACAATCCTATGTTCATGTCTGTGCTGTTATTTGTTATGCTTGTCTTTGCACATACTTTGAGTCATTTTTATTTTTTAGGCTTAATGGAGTTTTCTGGGAGTAGGTAAAAACATTTCATATAATATATCTCTCTATTGTACTGACTGTTATAAATGGCCCAGAAAGGTCCATAGTCCTAGCACTAAGCAGATGGCTAGTGCTTCTTTATATACCTATATCCGAACCCCTCTTGGTGCATTGGTGGGTGTTTCTTATACCGTACAACATATGGGTTCAAGAATAGTGGTGTAAGGTAAAAACAAATTATTCCTGCCCCGGCAGACTGTATCCAGGAGAATTTTGTTTTTGCTGATAGGTTGATCACTTAGATCAAATACACGATGGTTTGCAATAGAATTCATAGGCTATTTTTGCGCCAATGTCAATTTCCAGTTTCCTTTTACAAACTAAATTGAACATTTTCTTGCGTTCCAGTTTTCACTACGTTCTCATGGATTAAGATATACAACCTCATAAACCGTAGGAGTAGAAAAAAAGACCCTGCTCTTGAATGTTACACTATATTGGTTTCATTAGATTTCCTTCACTAGATTACTAAATAATTTACAGGTAACAGTACAGTCAAAGGCGGCAGGGTCTCATGAATGTGTGCGCTTTATTAGCATGTGGGAACAGGGCGCACGTTTTATGCTCTTCTGTCTTTGCATCTATGTATGTAACATATGTCATAAAGCATATAAACAATTATACTTTATGATCCAAACACACCATGGCCCTCAATGGCAGAAGTGTGGAGTTTTCTGTTTTAGGCCCTTTATTTGCTATTTTTGCCCTTTGTTCAAGGGTGACTATATTTGGTTTTATTTCCTTTGTCCTGTCTATTGTCTACCCCTATTGTAGATATAGTATTAATAGCCGTATTAATATAGAAATATTTAAATGCACTTCTATTAACGTCATCCATTTATTATTAAGTATATAGTATAAATTTAGAACATTTCAGATTTTGGGGTTATAGTTTGGTTCTTTTTATTTTTGCTGCTTTCGTTTTCTTATTTTAAAATAATTATTAATAATTATTTAACGTTCTGTTTTAGTGCGTTGTCTAGATTTTGTACATATTTGTAGATTTCTTTCTTTTAGATGGTGTTTTCCAATGTTCCTGCTGTTGTAATGGAGACAGTGTGAGATTAGGCCGGATCTCTGGGTGTCCTCACATGGACACAGATGGCTCTGTTGTTATAAGAGATAGATCTCAATGACTCCCTGTTTGATTGATTTACCTGTTCTGCTCAGGGGGCCTGATCCCAGGACATTTGCTTGTGTCGGGGGTGTGTGGAAGAGATAGCTGGAAGGAGTTTTTCCTCCTCCGCAGGCCGTCATATCACAAAGTGCAAATCTTCTGGCTTTGATTAAAATTCAAGTCTCGGAAAGACCATTACTTCGAATGTGTTGCAGTATATTTTAACAATGTGGCCTCATAAATGTACCTTAAATTTTAAGTCTTCGCTGCTCCCTCCTCTCCTCAGTGCATGCTTAGAGATTTGCAATGTTATGGGATTATATGTGCTGAGCAACTTCGTTGTAAGATTGATTGTTCTCTTTTTTTGGCCTTCTGAGGTCTTTGTGTCCTCAAGGCCCTTATGGAGCATTTGTAAGCCAAAATGCTGCATCTTGGATAGGAATAACCACATTACTGTTAACCTTTGCCTACAATATTCAGAATTTATTTCATGCCTAAAATAATTAGGATTATTTTCTTGTGTTTTTCTTTTCCTGAAGTGACATTATTGACCTGGGTGGTGTATTCTTGTAATATGGCGTTTACTACAATAATCATGATTATCTTCGGGTGCTCTGGTCCGATCCCACCTTCCTAATATGTTAAAATGTTTTCCAATAACATTAGTATTGGTGTAGTGAAGACCATTGGCTAGTACTACTATTGGCGTAAAATCCAACAATATGTATACTAGGTACATTGTTCTTTTTTGCTTGGGTTACATCAATACATTAAAACATGGCTGGCATCTTATGGTATTGTCCAATGCATGTGTTCACGCCATAGATGTCTTGGCCCCATATTAATAAACGGTAAGAAATATATCAGCAGTTCTTGACTTTGGCCAAATGAATACATCAGTTTAACGTAAATAATGTAAAAATATGATAGTGACTACTGGTGAACATAGGAGACCTTCAGACAAGGGCCATGTCTGGTGACCTCAGACTGGCTCCAACGTGATGGATCTATGTGGTGTAGAATATTATTGGCTCATGATGTCAGTGTCTTGCTTGCCTGTTCTACACATTGACAACTTTGTCATACATTTTCTAGATAACATATTTTGAAATTAATAAAAAAAAAAATTATTAAATGTGACTCTTTTGACGCTAGTCTGCATCTGGCTTGGCGCACAGTGGGTTACAGACTAGCTGCTATTTTCCCATCCCCAGGCTGGCAGGTCAATGGTGGATGATAAATTCTCCGTCCTGTCCCTGATTACATTTACTACTGACAGCTTGTGTATCAGCGGCAGAATAATCAGCTGCTTCTGGGGAGAGGGGCTGGGCTGGGTGTCGGGGGACTGAGTAAACCCCCTCATTTTACAGCTATTACAATTTACTACATATCCCCTCTATTAACTCCCTGATATAAGACCGCCTGGTGTCATTGTGCACTCTCCTGCCATTGCCCTGATCCATATTCCTTTGGTTCAGGTATATAAAGGTGTCCTTGATCTAGGATCAGATGACAGTACATGAATATTTCAGGATGTAGAGCGTGTGCTCTGTGATCAGGCATCAGAACAGATACGTCTTATCTCTTCCTAATACACTGACAACAGGATATGTACCAGATCTTTTTCCTAATAAACCCACAGTAGGTCATATGTTTCTCACATTCTCTTTATAAACCCCTTATAGAGCGTCTCACTACTTTAAACCAAAAGTTCATTGACTGATTTTGGATAAAGAGGTCACAGACATTTGTGGGGGAACAATTTGATGAAATAAAAATAAGCCCCTTACAGAACAGTGTGTTTTCTGTCCAGTGCTTAGTAATATTACAAAGAAATTGCACAAAAATATGTTTATTCTATTTTTTATTTTATTTCATACGCTAAGCAAAGGTTCCACATATTGTTATATAATAAGCATAGTGCAGGGTGATCGGGGTCCGCTGTGGGTAGGGTTGGTGCAGGTGGTGTTTTTGTTGTCTTTTTTTTTTATACTTTTAGTATTTTTATTTTTTAATACATGTAAATTGACCCTCAGGAAGTCACAGACATCGGGTAGAAATTCAGACCCCTATGCATTAGACCCCATCTTTGTTGCGGTAATACAGGATAGCCGTAGGGACTACTAGGACCCAGTAGCTCTGCCATGCATAGGAGCACCCAGTGGTCACATGATTGCCCGGTGTAAATGAGGCAGTGGGTCCACCAGAGGAATTATTGTAGGGGCTCACCCTCTTCTGTACAGAACATGTACAATTCTTGTATCACTGTGCTCGCAGGACATATTATCAAGATCTAGTAGGGTATTTATGATAAACCCATACCAGTTAGATCCTAGTGACAAGGCCCTGGCTCCACAGTCACCTACAAACAGGGTTTACTTTGGCTTGACCTTGGCAGTCCTACTGTATAAATTGTGCCTGATCTGCCGGTTCTCTAGTGGGTCAGTCCAGCCATGACCACACACCTTCCTAGGTAGAAAAATCAGGACATGACTTCTTCTCCAGCTCCCGACACAGGAGAGTACACGTTTATGGATCATTCCTTCTTAAGGAGCGCCCTCTCAGTTCCTGTTAGGAAGCATAGGGACTGGTCCAGCTTGTGATGTACAGATGCTGAGGCCGGTCCCTCTTGCCTACTATTATGAGAAGAGCACTTACCTAGTTGACCTTCAGAGGACAACTCATTGGAGACATTTTCATGTTTAGGTGTGAAGTTGGTCAAGTGATAATTGAAAATCCATGTTTCCTTGTGGCTTTTTTTGTGCAGTTGCCATAAGAAGTCCCTGGAGGGCAGGCATGTAACCCCTTCCTTGTCAGATGGCAGACAGACTCTGCTGTATATATCCCTACATGCCTGCCAGTGATGAGCTCTCCTTTATGCTGGGCAGGTGAGGGGTTATTTCTAGTATAAGGAATGCTTGGCTACAAGTTTCCAAAACAAATATAAATATACTTACAGCTCACTCAAGGTTATAGGG
Source organism: Leptodactylus fuscus (assembly GCF_031893055.1). Lineage (NCBI taxonomy): Eukaryota > Metazoa > Chordata > Amphibia > Anura > Leptodactylidae > Leptodactylus > Leptodactylus fuscus. Next base: position 124,806,026 of record NC_134270.1, on the reverse strand, counting down.
TAACGCTGGGAGACATGGTAGTTTCCGGAGTCTTAAAGTAGTTGTTCACACCTTTTCTTTAAAAGGTCCTTGTAAAAGAAGCTTATTACAAGTTCTCCTGGTATTGGGACTCGACAGCAAGTCCTCAGTTCTCCCCAGAGAGGCACTGTTTACAGTCTATCTGTCTGTCTGTCTGTCTCATTCATTCATTCATTCATTCATTCATTCAGCCGATATGACCTTAGTTACTTATTGCTTTCTATCTGAATCTATTTTTAGTCAGAGACTCTCACTCTGGCCAGATATGGATCCAGTAGGTGGTGCTGGCTCGGCTCCACTGCCAACCTATGACAGCTAATTCACCCACAGCCTTGGCATTTTTGGGTATTGCATTGATGAACTAGAGGCTAACTATGCCTCTTCTATATGCAGCCCTAACCCAGCTGGTTTGTGTATACAGCAGGTGGTGACTCAGTAACAGTCACAGGAGACAGCGCCACCTATTGGATCCACAGCATACCAAGCAGAACCTGACTTTGCCCTATCCATTCTACCACCTGTCCAGATAAAATGTACAGAAGCTAATTTACAGGTCCCCGGCTTCTTGTACCACACAGACTTTTCATAAAGGGAAGCAGAAACCACTATCACTAGCTACTGATGATGGGAAGAATATGCAAATCTGTCTTCCATGATGTAATTAGGAAGTCAGATGCTGCCTCAGTGTTGCAAACCAATAGAGGGCGCTCACTGGAATGTGCAAGCCTATCTTCCCTGATGTAGTTGGGAAGACAGAATTCCAGTGAAATAACCCAATAAAGGTTGCTCCCTTTAGCATCATGCCCGACCTTCCAAGAGGCCTTTATTTTGCAATGACGCTGGGATTATTACCAGGTATAGTCTCTCAATCAAGGACGGCTGTTTCGATGTACTTGCATCTCTTCAGCTTGATGTAGAGAGGACTATAACCTGGTAGAGGTGAGAGGCTTAGACAGGGTTAAGGGGATATTGTCACTCCTTAGGGAGAGACCACCATATAGGTGTGTGGAGACTCATTAAGCCTTTAGCACTTAGCTACTGATGAGCAGACAGTTCCTGTCACACAGCTATAATATTCTATTCTAAGTCTCTTATGATAAGCCTCCCCCCCCCCCAGTAGAACCTGGTGCTAATTTTGAGATGCATTCCACCCCAAAATCAGCGGCGTGCTGCACCCTGAAAAAATTTGGGTCTTTTTCTGTCAGCCTGCAGATACTGTGGATGATTCAGTCTCATTCATCTGGGCCTAGTCAATGGCTGGATGCAGTATACATGAAAGAAACCTGGAAAGTAACGGACAGGTGGGGGGCGGGGGTTGCAGGGATGGGAAAATGGGTTTCTGCTGGAGAAAGGTGCAGATTAATAAATGAAAGGATAAATTGTGAATATATGCATGTGTGCCGCCTATGCCAATGAGAAGGTTGGGCCAAGTGTACACTGGCCTTATTTCTTTTCTCTTTATGCTGTTTCAACTTGCCCATGTCTCACAGTCACATATAGACCGTGAGAAGGGCAAAAGGAGGTCTAATGTGTTGAATAATCTCCTGTACTTATATAATGTTCACTAGGTCACTGGCGGCAGAGCATGGATCCAGTGACTGACAGATTTCTTGCAGGACTTCCATGTTTGGGACCGTAATGCAGTGCGAGAGGGCTACAGTCCAGATTCCAGCTGTAGAAAACCATTGCTAAAATATGGCATGTCTAGGCCTAACTGACCTATGGTTGTTAATTTAGATTGTAAGCTCCGTAGGCTGTGCTACATGCTAGGCCTGTGCAGTATATAAGATATATAGGCCTATTCCTTGTCTGTAATTACAGATGGCAGACACTTGATCATTACATTCAGTGGAAGTATTTCTGCCGCAGCTCCGCTGCTTACATGAGACGAGGCGAGGTCCTATTAGGACAAGATGTCCCTGTTTTCATATAAAGTGGATCTCCTGGAGGAATACACACAAGTCATGAGGATGCGGCGCTCACTTTTTACATTTCCTTTAATTACTGATAGCAAATGGCAGCTAAGCAATATGGATGTCCCATAAAAGAGCATTTAGCCGTTTCCATAATTATTAAAGTCTTATTAAGCGTCATTAAGGCTTTTCCTTTGCGCTATAACTGCTACTTAGAACCTGGACGGAAATTGTTTATAAAAAAAATTGGGATGATTTGTAGAGTTTTGTGTGAATTGTAATTACAGGAGGAGGATTGTTACACTGGTTACAATGGGAAGCGATCAGCGGGGTCAGTGTGTGTGTGAGAAAATGTGAGCGCCGGAGAGAGCGATGAAAAGGAAGACTTTGTGAGCGCTGAAATGAGAGATTTTAGATCCGTTTTAGATTTTAGTTCCTGGTACTGATGAGATCTACAGGAGGCAGAATGACCGCAGCCTGAAATACGATCATGGAGAATGAATTGGGTTTCAGCAGTAGATGGATGATAGTGGGAAGAAGTGTTTGTCCCAATATCTCCACAATAAAAAAGAAAGGAAAGACAGTCAGACAATATATATTTATTCCCAGAGGCCTTCATGAATGTCTGTCACAAGAGCAGCATTATTTACTCCATCATAGGTGCTTGCCTGATCTGTGTCCTGTTCCAGGGTTTAAAACCCTATTTCGGTGGACCTATGGTAGTGCTCATCCTGAGCCTTCTACTTTAGATGAATACAATACCAGAAGTACAGTGAAGACCTATGAAAACGGGTGCATAAGTAATGTAACCAGGGACAGTTTTACTTCTTGGTGGCCCACCTCCATATAGTTACGGTTATCACATAGTGCCCAAAAAGCATGCCAGGGAGTTTCTAATTGTAAGCACCATACCGGGTCTATAACATTGCCCTTAGAAAACGTCTATATATTGTTGCTTAAATAGTACTGGTAAACAGTATTCTCTCCATCATTACCTGCAAATAGCAGCAGAACACATTGATACCATTTCTAGTTCTTAGTATCGGTTAAAAGGCTTAGTCCCATTGATTCCAGTGAAGTTGCAATCTTCTCCCTAGCCTCCACTGTTTGCGAGTAACAAGCGCAGGTAGTTTTGGTGCCTGATGTGCTATTTAGGCTCTGTAATGTCAGAAGGGCAGTGTCAGGCAGGGGGTGTGATTCAGATCTCCAATCAGAGCCAGCCAGTGCCAGAGCTCAGAGTCACACCCCATGTCTGCTCCCGCCTGACACCGCCCTTCTGACAGTAGAGAGGCTAAATAGCATATCAGGCACCAAAACTGACAGCATTGATTGCTCAGGAATGGTGGGAGCTAGAGAAAAAATTCCAACTGCGCTAGAATCAGTGGAGCAGTAGCTATCAAATGGTCCACTCGTCTAATAGTGTCTTAAGGGTCCTTTTTATGTAGCAGATTTCTTGCTTATAACAATTGTGGTTATGTGCAACTTCCTTTAATGTGTGGCAATTGTGATAAATAATAACCTGCTATGGTACAGCCATAGATACACATGCGTACATTGTTTGGGTATTCCAATGGCAGTGAATGAAGTGGCAATACCTGCACAATCTGCTCTTATTTGTATGTAGAAAATGGGACCCTTATTCTCATGATGGTGCCCCCCACAGACCAGCAGGCATCACCTTGGGTATGTGTCTGTAGGCTGCATTATCATCTATGAGTGCCCTGAACTCTAATACAGATCTGTGTAAAATAAGTACAATGTTATGTAACTTTATATGAGCTTTAAAGACGTGATCAAAGGTGAAACTATACTTTACTGCCATAAACTAAACCTTTACTTTTCCTGTGACTCCATTTCAATGACAATGTTCCTTCAGATTAAGACCTTTATACAGTAAATGGGAGCTGTGTAAGTCTCTCTTCAGTACTCCCCCTAGTGGCAGCTGCTGGCAGACAGAATTTTATCATTTAGCTGTGAGAATGTACAAGAAGGAAAGCATGGGGCTAGAAGTTGAGTATCAGAAACATGGAGCTCCTAGGGGTGCATCAGGGGTGATAGTACGCCCCTGGATGGTGTAGTCATAGCAAGTTTATTACATTACAAACCACAAGTTATGATTAATCCTGAAGCGTCATTGTTGTGCTGTGTTCTGGTATTACAAATCACCTGAAATAAGGAACTACTTTGTTTCTGTGCACGCAAGTGACGTTACACAGCCAGAAAACTCCGTTCTGCTGTTTTTGTTGACTGGGATGCAGTATTGGGTGGGTTAGTGTTCCTAAATGTATGAAAGGAAATAGGGAGGAGGCTGTGTTTAAAGGCATATGTGGTGATAGTTTCACTCAGTGGGCCAGATTTATGTCATGGCCTATCTTCAGGTGGATCCCGCATTGCAAACCCCATTGAAATGAAGTGGAGGCAGAAAAATATGCTAGTGTCTGGTGCAAATGCACCTGGGAAATAAAAAAACAACTCTATGAGAACTTACCCTAACAGAACTGTCTTAATCCATGCCCCCAGTTGGTGCACAATAGCACATCACCTGCTACTGGCATGTGTTCTACTAGAAATCTATGCAAGGCCCTGACTACCAGAGCTCTGAGACACCATACATGGGACCTCCCGACATGCTACTACATTATTAAGAGGCCAGAGACCAATATTTTGGTTCATGGAATGGTTATGTTGGTTGTTTCCAGACCATTACCCTTTAGGACCCTGATTTTGAAATGCTGTGGCACATGTTGGCGCTATATCAATAAGTAATAATATTATAGTATCCTATTAAAGGGGGTTGTACAGTAATTGACACATACTCTGAATGGCCCAAAGCAGGTGTAACATTAAAAAAAAAAGTGTCCACTGTTGCAGTCCGGTGTTTGTGCCGTGTCTCGGTCTCTGGAAGCCTTGAGCACCAGGTAACCGCTGAGGACAATCAGCAGCCTCATTGATCGCTGGAGAGGTGTTGGTCATGTATGTGGGTGACGTCTCCGATCCCACTCATGCAGTTACAGCTGGTCACTGTGGATCCTGGCAGTAGGACACCCTGTGATCAGCTTATCATTGTAGGGTCTTCACAAAGCAGACCAGCCTTTGAACCTTAAACAGAGAAAAATAATTTGATTCTGAAAACAAGTGCCAGAGTAGATGTTTCTTCTGCCTCTTCTTCTTCCATCTTCTTTCTCTCACTTTTAGATCCATCTATGTGTCTACCCTACACAGGCCCGGTGTAATGGAGTCCGTAGGTCCGGCCACTTTATCTGTCTGGTTTCATTCCTTCCCTCCTCTCTCTAAACTATGAGAGAAGTTATGGGCTCACATGTTATTCATTTGCTTGTTCTGGCACATTTTGGAATCTCCAGACTCGTCTACCGCCATCCCTTCCTGTCTTTGGCTGTTTTTACAACCATACTTTATGACTAGATTATAAAAAGCATCAGGCTAAGACAAGATGGTGACTTCTACCAACATAGGACAAGTAATCATTGGGCAGTGTTACCCGCTGAAGTCTCAGTAAAGCATAAGCCTGGAAGTAATAAAGCTAAGGGTTAAAGGGCATTGTACATGGAAGGTGCCAGTTATCCAGGATAAGGTAAGTAACACCATTCACTAATATGTGATATGGGTTTGCTTGGTGTGAGATATTGATAGCTTTTGTCTAGGCATTGGTTTTTCTTTAGGCTGGGGGACCTGACAGAATGTGTACGGCTTCCCAATAGCGCCCACACAGGACACCTGAAGCATTACACAGATTGTATTTAGTTGAATAGGCTTTCTTTATAATGCATGAATGGTACCTGTCCTCCACAGTAAGGAACTACCTGAAATACTTACCTTATTTTTCAGCAGTCACCCTTGGTTGATAGTGTTTTTGTCTGCTATATCCACCCTACCAATACCCTGATCTGCACTGATGAGGGGCAAAATCCCCTAAGCATCTTTCTGCAGGTGGGTTTCATTTTCTTATGGAGAAGTGTCTGGGTTATCTTACATCATTTGTCATGTAACAAGGCCCGTTCAAGGGGTTGACCGCGAAGTATTAATTTACTTACATGGACCTGGAGGTTCTGGCAATTCCTCGACCCTCATGCGATCTAAAGCAGCTTTTGCCATAAAAGCCCAACCCCTACCCCACCCCTGAGTCGCTCACCTCCCTTCCTCCCTGATCTCACCAAAACACTGCCTCAGATCACGTGACCTGGGGCTGAGATGTTGCTGGAACCCTCAAGTCCATCAACAACATCCTCAGGACCAGACAGGTGTAAATGAATACTCCTCGACAACCCCTTTAAAGGAGTGACACTTTTCTTCACCCCTGGAGGAAAGCTAGTCTGCATACCCTTTTACCTAGGGAGCATTGCGTGGCCCACTGTTTTGTGGTTTCCATATAGGAGGAACAATTTCCCCCCAGACCCTTGTCTTCTCTTAACACATTTGCCTGTTACATGCACTCACCCTCTATGGTGCAGCAGCTGCTTTCTTTACAGATGCCTGTTTGCCTTCCTCCTTATTTATCTTGTCCAGCACCTGTTCTTTGTGCTCAAGGGGCGGTCGTCTTGAAGTTACCTTGCTTAGAAGGATCCCGTGATCATTTGATCATAGCGTGTTTTCTTGTTGGGACCCCCCAAATCTGTTGTAATCTCTCTTGAAACATGGCGGTAAGCGTTCAGATTCTTTGCAGTGCCACATCAGGGTAACATTTGCAGTGAAATCAATGTACTGTGTGTGTAATGCGCCAATATGTGTCAATAATGCAAAAAAGGCTCATAGAAACATCCCCAGGGAACCCATACAAACATGTACAATATATAGCTTTCATGTAGATGCTGACCTGGTCACAGTCATCAATATTAACCCCAGTTTGCCAATTTGTGCTGCCTGCATATTGCATACCAATGACAATATAAACACATACAGATATATAAGCACTGAAATATTCTGCATGTTATTTGCTAGAGAAGCGGATCACTGCTCTGGCCTACATACCGTATTTTGTATTGATATGTGGAAAATGGGAAGGAATGGAAAAGACCTGCTTATAATATCTTGGATTTTCCAGCTATTGTGTAGTAATACAGGCTGAGAGATATACAGCTATATTCTACATGAACACTCAGTAATGTGTCCTTCCCCTTTAAGAGCAGCCCTGAATACTATTTTACAAAATTTCACGCACTGTTTGTGCTCCTGGCTCTGTAAGATGTTAAATAATACAAATTGGGTGCAGTTTCTCTCCAGAGCAGGGAGCCGCACACAAGAAATTGACGTGTTTTCCACAGATTTCAGCATCTTTGAAGTAAGGGAAGCAGAAAAATAAGACTGGTTATAGGTGCGACGCTAATCTTTGATTTCTCAAAGTAAAAGACTCAAGGGGCTGGGGGAGGAATAAGGAAATGTGCAGCAGCGTTTGGTGCGCTGTGGTAGGAATCTCTGATTTTCTTCCACGTTTTACCTTCATGAATACTTGACATTTCTCTCGTGTGATGTTCCGCTTTGCTGAAGGAAACTGATGGTCCATTGATCCAAGGGAACTGAGCATCATGTTTATGACTTCATTTTGGTTATGTTTCCAGTTTACGACCATTTTTCAGATGCGGGCATACATGTAGAAAATAAAAGTTGAGTCTAATCTCCAGCTCTGCAATAATATGGACGGTTATTCTAATTGTACAATAGTCACGTGTGCCTATTATATATATGTTATTAAAAGGGTTGTCCAGGGATAGGAATCCTTCCCCCCCCCCCCCCCCCCTCAAAAAACAATGCTGTACTACAAGACAAAGTTGCAGTATGGCATACCTGTCCACAGGTTGTGTGTGGACAGGTATCCATATCCATGGCACTTTTTTGGAAGAATGTTTTGAAGCAGCCATGTTTTTCTAACCCTGTACCCTTTCTCATTTATTGTTCTTACTTGTGTTGCCCAACATACTCCACACTCACAGTCCTATGTGGGGCTCAAAATCTAAATTCCCTATTATGCTTATGGCAAAGTATGCAAACATGGGGAGAACATGTCGAAGTTAACAAACATTATAGGTGGGATTTGAACCTGGTGATATATGTACTGCCTATATGTTCCTAAAGTGATTGTGACTGATCTCAATCTGACAAAGTGAGCGCACATCCTGACCACAAATTCATGTGTGAGTGCCCTCTCCCCTTTTTTGTCTCTTTGAAATCACTTCCTCCTCTGAGCCCCTTATTACACAATCTATACGGTATTACGCTATGTGCCACTCTGCCTTTTGTTTTTCTTGTTTCTTAGAGTGGTCTTAACATAGTCACTATTATGTTCATCGGAAACCAGTCTTTCCTTTTCAGAAGAAGCCAATGAAGCTGAATCATTAAAACATAAACATGAGGAGAACATCGAGCTCAATGCAGATTTTGCCCTGGTGTAACTTGGACATGGGTCCTCAGCGCTGCAGTATATGGTTCAGCCAGTTGTATAAAGGGAGATGAGAGCTGCCAGCTACATGGAAATCCAAGGCTCCCAACACTTGTCCCCCATATTGGTTTATGTCATTTAATGCAGTCCTGTATATATTCTGTACATTTCATTTTATTTTGGGCCCCTCCAGTCTGTTACCATTGAAGCAACCATTGTTGTTATTCATGCTGATATTGATCTCTTTGTCTGGAGGTTTGTTACGTCTATGGCTCCTTGCATCCCCGGGTCATTAAATTCTGGATTGTAGCGTGTTTTAATGCTCCTTGCTGCTGCAGCATTGCTTGTACCACAGCCTTGCAGTTACAGGCCCATGCACTCTGTTCTCCATGTTCTTGACATGTATTTCTGTACACTGTGCCCCTGGTGACTATTTGCCTCTTGCTGTATAAAGGGTATTTATAACACTGGGCCCCCTGATGGTGAGATTGGGCAGCTCTAGGTTATAGAAAGCATCCAGCTGTTCCGGATCATCTATAAACTCATGTTGGGGGGAAGCCTACATAGCACCAGCCTGCTGAGCTCCTCTAGATTGTTATCTTGGTTTCAGTCACATTTATCTAGTAAATTAGACATACGTTTCCTGGCGTCCTGCTGTAAAATATTTCCTTTTTATGACTGGCCTGCAAAGCTTGCAATTCATTCAGCGGCAGAAGACTGCGCCGTCTTGACTTTCCTGCCACCCTTTCTCCAGGACACCTTCCCGTGGAATTTCTCCCACCACTCCCAGCTCCCTTCCAGTCTTTCCTTTGTCTTCTCTCTCTCTCCCTCTCTTCCACCCCCCCCCCCCCCCATCTCCTCCTCTCCTGCAGTTAAAGATTAATTATGATCTATCATTTGGTGGGGCAGTGGTGGGCCCCTCAGGCGGCTGGAGGGTCTCTGGATCCAGTGTCACACTGTCACCATTTATTCTGAGCTGGTCCCCTCCTTACATCCCCAGCAGAATAAATGACTCTCTTTTGAAGTGCATAGCTGGGAGCATCGTGAGAAGGAGGCGCTACTGGGGTGCGGGCTTTACACCATTTTACTAAATCATTCACTATAAAAATAAATCTTTATTTAAAACCGGTAAAACTTCACATTTATTCACAAAACCATCACTTGTAGCAGATGGAAAACAGAAAAACAATTTTTGAATATTGATTTATAGATTTTTTTTTTTCCAATTATTTTCTAGATTGTTCGAAAGCTGTGCTGCTGCCCAGAATAATGTGTGTGTATGTGCATATATATATATATATATATTAAACTTTTTTTTTAATATTCAATTTATTTTTTATGTACATGCTCATATCTATGTATATTTATGGCATTGTGTCTGTAGCTATGTGGATATAGCTGATAAATATACATACACACACACGTGTGTGTATATATATATATATATATATATATATATATATGTGTGTATATATATATATATATATATATATATATATATAAATAAAATATGTTTATCTTCTGTTGCCCGGGCTTAAGCCAGCCCCCCACCAATGTCATTTGTCGTCCCTTTGTCCGCAGAATTGTTGATGAAAGGGTTTGTAACCCCATTATAACAGACCTTCCTATAAAGATATATTTATCATGTTTTCTACAGTGCTTTTGTTCTGCTAAATAAAGAAGTTAGAGAGGGGAGAAAAAAAAACTCCCCAGCTCAGCACATAACCTTGTATTGTCATTTATCACGGCCTGCGCTATGTGCTGAGCTGTTCAGAATAGTGGCGGTGATGGGTTGGGGGTAGTTGGAGAGGGAGGTAACGCTGGGTATTTTTTTTTTTAATTCAGATCTGATAGAGATATACTAAAATACAAAGGGCTGCACGTTTTAAGGGGGTGGCTGCATAATTTGGATTTGACAACCCCATCATATTTTATTTTTAGCTTTTATTGGTCACCATATTTGTATCGGTTCTACTGTCTTTTCAGTATATGACTATGTATATTTATCTTCTGCAGATGGGGGCAGCATTTGTATGTATGTGATCTCCTCTACTGCCCTGTCAGTGTCTTCTATAAAGTTTTTCAAGAACCTCTTCTGACATTTCTTAGTTTCCTGTTTCTGGGAAAGTTGAGTGACAATCATTATGGCCACTTTTAACTCTTTAACGAAGGTAGTCATCCAGCTTTGTTTTTTTCCATAGTTATTGGTGTTGTCAATATGTAAGATGATGCTGTTTTATCGTGTTGTGCATGCTTTGCACTATGTTGTATATTGCGTTATATGCTCATGTCGCTTTACCTGGTCCGTTCATCCTGCTGGCTATGTTCTAGTACTTTCTGGAAACTGTATCAAACTCTGGCTCCTCAGAGACCAAAAGATGTTACTTCTAAGGGCTAGTTCACACGGAGTAAAATGGTCTAGATTTTGACGCGAATTCAGCTCAAAAAAACACCTCCCATTGAAATCAATGGGAGCCGGTCATTTCCTTTTTCCATGAGTGGTTTGTTCCCGCTCGTGGAAAAAAGAAGCGAGCTGCCCTTTCCTCAGGCAGATTCTAAAAAAAACTATGTGTGAACTAACCCTTGCACTTCAGGAAAAAAATTGTAGATTGCTGTACCCTGGTGTTTGGCCCGGTGTTTGCAAAGTTGCCCAGGGCAGGAGTGACTCCCTAACTTAATGGCTGGTTCCTGTGCTCAGAGGGGTGGTCCTGACTTGGAGGACTTCTTGCAAGATGGACTATGTGTAGGAGTGAGCGTGACCAAATTGGAAGCTTGTTGAACAGCTTGAGAAGGTTAGCCTCCTCTTATCCAAAGTCACTTTTTTGATTCTATGAAGTGAATACCTGCAGACACTGGTGAATAAGAGGATGGTCCTCCAGTGACAGCGAATACCCTCATGCTACTCATTGCCACAGACTCTATTCATAAGATTGGAGGCTATCTTACAACTAAGTATGGTCAAGTGTTTTTCACGGCTAGGACACTGAATCTTTAATTTCTATGGTCCCATAAACATGACAGTGTATTTTCACGGTCCTCTTTATGAGGCTGTGAGACAGGAGTAAAGCTCAGGACAAGTCCTATTCCTGTCCATTTTGTGGCTCCTGTTTACAGTCTGCACGTCATGGCCCAGTGACGCCTACATTACAGGTCGCCTAACACCAGTCATCTGTGAAGCCTTTTCCACTGTAGTGCTACATCTTTTGTGCATCAACATTTACCTCAGTAAAGTACTTATTACTTTGTTGTCTTTTGCTTGGGGAAGTTGTTCAACATGACAGTTCCATGTAATGGGAATCAAAAGGATTGATTTGTGGTATTATTGGTGGTTCCACTGGTTAGACCCTCCCTTTCCCGATCACACATTAGATAGGACCACGAACATAGTCAGTGACTACCTGGTGTTTACCAAGTATCCAGCCTTCTTTCTTCTATACATTTCTTGTACCCCTCTTACACCTGCCAGGGAGTGTTGCCTGTCCATCTAATACATTTAAAGAGGACCTGTCATAACTTTCTCACATGTCTGTTTTAGTACACTAGCATTCATTTCTCCATCATTTGGTGGAAAGATGGAGAGCCCATCCGCTAAAAAAAATAGTTACCTGCAGACCCCATAGACTATAATGGGGTCTGTCGGGTTTCTGCCGGTCCTTGCAAGACCTTTCTCCCCACTGATTTTAGACAGATTCTGCGGCAGAGTCTCCTGTGCAGATGTGAACCTAACCTTGCTTGTGTTCCACTAAATATGTATGATTGGATGCCAAATAATTAGGCGAAAGTGGTGTACAGTACATTACATGACGCCTGTCCAAAAACTAGCATAACCCAAGAATGAAAAAATATTGTCTTTGTTCAATATACAATCGTGTATAAAACGTCTAAAGCAAGGCTCATATTTGCATCGGAGACTTTGCTACAGAATCCGCCAAAAATAATCTATGGGGTTTATGGGTGTCTGCTGTTTTGGCAGACGGGCTCTTCATGTAGACAACACAGCACAAGTGTGAACCTAGCCTAAAAAGAACTTTGCTCGTTTCTTTTAAGAAGTTTTATGGTTTCTTGCATATTGAATAAAGATTGTATTATAATTTTTTTTTTATTCTTTGGGTATTACATAAATACCTGTAAGGGCTCGTTCACATCTGTGCCCGGTCTCTGTTCTGCAGGTTTCCGTTTCCTGCACAAAACAGGGCAGGAGACGGAAACCTGCCAGCATGTTTCAATCCCATTCATTTGAATGGGCTTGAAAAGTGTCCGGCCGTATGCACCAGTGAGCGTTTTGTGCTCTCTGCAGCAAAACAGGTTGTTTTTTTTTAAACCGGACACAGAGTCGGACATGTAGTACTCTATGTCCGGTTTAAAAAAAAAAAAAAAAAACGGTTTCGCCGCGGAGAGTATAAAACGCTCACCGGCGCTCACGGCCAGGCTCGGCATGACAGGTTTCCATCTTCTGCATGCAGAAAATGGAAACCTGAAAACGGAGATCGAACGCTGGTGTGAACCCAGCGTCAACCCCCCTAAAATAATTGTATAATATCTTTTCTTATAACTAGTGTGCCATTTTCTGTCATACCTCATAAAAAATGCAGTTTTGTTGCAGTTTTATGTTTTGAAACATATTAAATGTTTCAACTATAAAATTAAGAAACAGTTTAAAAAAACACATGAGAACTAAACTTTCTCCGTTGCAGTTTTGATGCAGATTTACCTGCACCATGTGCATGCACCCTTAGAGGAATAATAGAGGAACCTCCAACTTTTGAGTTCTACGAAATATGATACATAGTAGTTATTTTAGGTCCTCTTTAATGGCATATCCTGTTAAAAGTACAGTCATCCATCTGACGGCCAGTTTTCAACTCATGCCTATGGCCAACGTTCGTCAGAGACTATCCCAGCTTTGTGGTGAACAAGATTGAGGAATGAGATGATGGAGAATCGGTATGAGCTGCTATCTCTGATGTGCCCCAAGGGGAAAAGTTTACCGGGAACATTATGTCATTTCACAGTATTTACAGCAAAGAAATCTTAGTTTTGTGACCCCTCCCTAACACACCTCACCGCAACACTTGATTTTGTCAGTAAGTATGTGTGTTATGGAGAACGGCCAAGTGGACAAGATTTACATCATAGTCCTTTTAAAGAGACCTCACTTTAAGAGTGCTCGGGTGTATGTAGTAAGTAGACTGTTATCCGAGCACTCTCACTCTTCTGAGGTTCAGCAAAGCAGACCTGCCTAAATATGTGGTAATATGGTAGTCTAGGGTGAACATTAGGAAGTTGAGATCGAATTGTGTGTTAATTTCAGCCATATTGTCTGTCACCCAACTTGTACAGGCATAACAACTGAAGTAGTAGTCCATAGACAGAACTTTTGACACAACTTTCAGAATATCTTTATTAGAGATGAGCGAGTAGTATTCTATCGAATACTACGGTATTCAAAATACTCGTACTCGGTCGAATACTATGCGGTAAATGCAGTAAAAATTCGATTCCGCTCCAACCTTCCCTGGTGCTTTTTTTTTTTTTTTTTGCACCAATAACTATGAAGGGGAGGTGAGACAGGAGCTAGGACAACGTAGGCATTAAAAAAAACGTATACAGTAGAGATGAGCGAGTAAGTGAAATATTTGAAAATTCGATTAAAGTAGACCGCAATATTCGACTATTCAATCTAATACCTACTCGATCGAATACTACTCACTCATCTCTAATCTTTATATTTGCTTATTTATTTATTGGTGATATCTTTAAGGAACACTGGCCTATAGGGATGAAGGCAATACCTTAAATCAGGGATAGGGAACCTTCGGCTCTCCAGCTGCTGTGAAACTACAACTCCCAGCATGCTCCATTCACTTCCATGGGAGTTCCAAGAACAGCAGAGCAAGTATGCATGCTGGGAGTTGTAGTTTTGCAACAGCTGGAGAGCCGTACGTTCCCTACCCCTGCCTTAAATGAATACACAAGTATATAATAAAAAAGTAGAAAAGTTCTCATTCTTGAGGTTTTCATTGGCTGCCTCCAGCAACTTTAATCTTTTCTCTGCACTATTTTGAATTTCCATAAATCCATATGGGACACAGTACATATAGGGGTTTTTTTTCACCTTCATGGGCATTTAGGCAGGGCCGGCTCCAGGTTTTTATGAGCCCTTGGGCGACAGAGCCTCAGTGGGCCCCCTTGTGGAGGAGGCGGGAGTCTGTACACTGCGCGCCACTGCAGGCGGACAAAGCGAGTGACGTCACGCAGGAGCGCTGCGTCACCTACGCCATACCTCCCAACTTTTGAAGAGTAGAAAGAGGGACAAAATGTGCAGCGTGCGCCGTGGCAAGTTTGCCTCCGCCCACTTTTATGTTGGCTCCGCCCATTCTCAGTCATTTTTCATGTGCTCCCACACAGTATAATCCTCCTACAGTCACCCCTAAATTATATGCCCCCCCTCCATCTCTCCCCCAGTTTCATATAAACCCTTCCTCTGCCCCCAGTTTCATGTCCTCCCCCTCCATCTCTGTCCCCAGTCTCATGCCATTCGCCCCCCTTCATCTGCCCCAGTCTCATGCTGTTCTCCCCCCCCTTCACCTTCCACAGTGTCATGCCGTTCCCCCCCCCCCATTCATCTGCCCCAGTGTCATGCCGTTCCCCCCCCCCCTTCATCTGCCCCAGTGTCATGCCGTATTCCCCCCCCCCCTTCATTTGCCCCCAGTTTCATGGGCCCCCTTCGTTATCTTCCACCTTAATGTTTAACACAAAGCAAACAAACACACTCACCTTCCAACGTTCCCCCGCCTCTCTCACTCCACTCACATAGTTGTAGGCCTTGATGTGACATCATCACATTGCGCCTACAAATGCAGAAGCCGGACCGCAGCGTTAGAGCAGGAGCTGAGCTGTGACACCTCCTGCTTTAATCGCCTATGTATTCAGCTCAGGGCTCGTTCACATCTGCGCCGGGTGTCCGTACTGCAGGTTTCCGTTTCCTGCACAAAACAGGGGCAGGATATGGAAACCTGCAGGAGTCTTTCTCACCCATTCATTTGAATGGGTGAGAAAGCTGTCCGGCCGTGAGCGGCGGTGAGCATTTTATGCTCTCCGCCGCAAAATCGTTTTTTTTAATCCGGACACAGAGTCAGACATGCAGTACTCTGTGTCCGGATTAAAAAATGGTTTCACGGCCGGACCCAGTCTGTGGTTTCCGTCGTATTGCATGCAGAAGACGGAAACCACAGAACGGAGACCCGAATGCAGGTGTGAACCTAGCGTCATCAGTGTCCGACGGACGCAGATGAGCTGAGATCGGCACAGACAAGTCCTGGGGCGGGCAAGTGCTGGGGGCCCCCCAGAGGCTCTGTGGGCCCCGGCACTTGCCAGACTATGCCGTGTGTTGATGCCAGCCCTGCATTTAGGTTCTGCAACTAAAGATATGTTCACACTACCGTTATTACAGTTTGTTTCTATCATCCGTCATAGGATGAGCACAACGGGCAGTAGTAGAGAAACAGAGACAGATGGAGCCCCCTGTCCTGCATGGCCATCAGAAAAGTAAAAAAAAAAAAACATGATGGAAGAAAGTTTCCATAATTTTTTTTATTTATTCTTTTTTATATTACATGGTGGTGAATGCAGACAGATAAGGTCCAGTTCACATCTGCGTTCGGGCCATTCTGTTCCCCTACCTGTATGAAATATGTGGAGAGAAAAGTCCTGCAAGCAGCGCCATTCTCTAAGCATTTTCCTTTTTTTTTTTTTAATCCTCCCTATCAGTAGGTCTTTGGAGTGTGGGAGGAACCCATACAAACTCTTTGCAGGATTTGAACCCAGGACTCCAGCGCTGCAGTGCTGACCACTGAACCACTGTGCCGCCTTTCTGTCTGCATTTTTCATGCGGAAGCCACACGGACCCCATAATAGTCTATGGGGTTCATGGGTTTCCTTAGGTAACCGCTTTTTTATGCAGATAGGTTTTCGTTCAGGGGGAGGGCCCCCCCCCCCCAAGCAGACTCCTCAAATGGAAACCACACTCCACCACCAGTCTTTAGTGCTACAAAGTTTTGTGGTGTAGTGCAGCAACCTGTTGAGAGGAAGGTTTGCAGTAGTAGTCATATTGGTCACAGTGGCAAGTATCTTGACTAAGTTGTTGCAGTATTGAGGGAGTCTGCAAGGCGTCTGATGGTATTAGTAGTGTTTCCTCAGGGCATATCTTGGAAGGAATATGTCTTCCTGAGCCTTATCGTGGTTGGAGTGATGATGGCAGGTAAAATAAAACTCAAGAGATAGGTTTGCAAACAAGGTAACTCACATTTTTAAAAAAATAAAGAACAACAGGGTTTAACCAAAGAGCTTCCAGATACTGGGGGTCTTTAGAGCCAGCACTGTGGCTGGTGCTGAGTTTGTAGATGGTACTCCTGACTGGAGAACAACACTATGACTGGCTTGGGTCTCTTTCACACACTCCTAGCTGGGAGAGCTATCTCACTACCTTCTCCTTGCTCGGGGAGGAAGGGACTGACTATACAACCTCTTCCTCCACACTGTCTTCTCACTCCACTAGAGACTCCTAAGTCATGGCTTGTACCATCTGCTCCACTCTCAGTCCAAACGGTTTGCTGCTCCCTAATGGTATATTTACATGTCAAAAACACACAGCCAATGCTGCATACACAGACAAATACATCTTACTACTTATGTAATGTTACCACTAGGACACTGCAGTAGTAGCCCTGGCATTATATGCTCACTGGGACCCATTTATGATGTCTTGTATGCCACTTTTGTGACGTACAAAGCATAAAAAGTTGCAAATTTTTAAGCACAAAAAAATTGTGACTTTTTTGCTTCTGCGGCCACTTGGCCACTTTTGCGGAAAGGGACAGAGCCATTGGCCCCACCAGATTTTTCATTGTTGAAACTGCAAAATATTTTAGCAGTAAGAATATTGTAATTGTATTTGTCTTACGGCGAATGTTCCTCAATATGGGAGGTTTTTTGGAGCAAAAAAGGGTACAGCATGCAACAGACCACCTCTTTAAAATCATAATGGGTGAAATCTGCAAACATATGTATGCCAGAAAACTGACATGGCTGTGATTTGCACCAAAGATATGCCACATAGTTGTCTGTGTGCCCTCACTCCTCTCTCTTAGTGGAATGGGGATCAAGGCGGGGATACCCTCAACCCACATTTACTAGAACTCACACCAGTTTTCTGGAGCCTCTTAAGACGTGAACAAAGACATTGTGGCTCAAGAAATGATTACCGTGAGCCTCCCATTCACAGACACATTTATGTATCATTTCTATTTCTATTCTATAAGACGAATTGCTGCTGGACATAACAGTAGTGGAAAACAATAGGGAACAGGAGGCCATAAGCCATGGAATGCTGTTACATGTCAGAGGTCTCATTCACTTACAGTATATATCATTTAGTCACCTTGTAATACTTGTTTCTATTTCCTTGTTGTTCAGCAGGTGAAGGAGTGTATGTCATTCCGTTTCATCTTTTAATAGAGACGGTTAATAGTAGATGTGTCCCTTAACACTAATACTAATAGATGTTTGCAGAGAGCTCTCCAACAATAACCCTGAGCTAAATTTTAACCCATTGTTGCAGTCCATTCCCTTGACCAGCTGTGTTGGGAGGAGTTGCCAGAAGTACCATTTGAGCTTGGGTAATAAATCCTGGATGGCTTCATCCCAGGAGGGATCCCCCATCCCCTCCTTATTTTATTACCCAGCTTCCTTGCTGCCCCCATCCTGGGATCTAAAGCCAGCTATTTCTATAGGGGCTATAAAAAGACTTTCATGTGCATATAAAGCCCTCTCTCCACCCATTGCCCTTACCCGGTAACCTTCCCCGAGAGTTGTCTGAAAACCATCTCATCCCTAGTTGCAATTTTCCATAACAAACACTCTGTGAGTGGGATTTGCATAGCATATACTATATATCATGGTAGGTACTGCCCATTGTTCCCAGGGGCAGGGGGAAGTTCCCACCTTAGGGGGCTATTTGCTTGTTCTCTCACTGGGGTCCAGTAAATCCTTAGAGTCTGCTTTCACTACCACTGAGAGGAGATGGTATGCGAAGCCCGTCATATGCTTTCCTTGTCCTGGAGTTGAGTATATCCCCTCTACTCAGGCTTATAATGGGATACAATTTATAGCTTGTGAAGGGATATGGTGCCCCACTGGCCTGCTTCACAAAATTATACTTACTATTCTAGAGTAGGACGACCCACTGAATTTATCCCCTGCTTTTTCTAAAGAGGGACCCCATCTGGGTTCTTAGACTGGTTCTTTTCTAGCTAGTGTTTGCATGCCATTGAGAGGGTGTATATATGCCTGCCATTGAACAGATATCAGTACACTTATTACTATACCAATATGTTTACAACGGTAACCAGATTTTATTAAAACCTCCATTTTATTATTAAAAACTTGGATCAATGTGTTATGGCAGCACAGTGGAATGGGAAACATAATCATCCTACAAGTGGGCAACTGTGGTGTCTTTATATTGCTCAGCGTCAGTGATATATCTGCAGTCTTTGAAGCTTCCTACTATATACCTACTATATGTGACTGTATGTATTAGTATTGATTTAGTGTAATGAACCATTTTTAGTACTGAGATTGAAACACATCAGGGATGAAACCTAACAATGGCCCCATAGATGTTCAATCAATGTAGGTCAACCCTGTCGATTTTGGCTGGACCAGCCAGTCACCTATTGTATATGAAGCTTCCCGGACTTGCTTATGACGGCAGATATCAGGGCAAAGAAGGATTGGCTGTTGGATTTCAGTATGTCTTATCCTTTGGTTCTCAAAAGAAATAAGCCATCACCAGAGCTGTCTGGCGGTTGCTTCCTTCTCTCTCCACATACAAAACACATGCACACTTGGCCAAAGCATGTATGGAGAAATCGCTGTTGGCTGAACAAGCATTCAGTTCGATAGCCAATTAAATTATATTTAACTCGACCCACCAAAATTCTATACTGCATTATTTGAAGAGTGACTTTAGGTTTTGTAGGGTATAGACTATCCACAGGAGAAGTCATTGGTATGTGATCTGTGGAAGTCCACCCAGACCCTACACAGCTCAGCCATTCTTACAGCGTTTTGGCACCAGAAGCTATAGCAGTGGATGGGGAGCACTTACAGGTTGCTCCTATTTCAGTAATCGGAGCGTTGCAAGCAGCCCTGTCCACTGCATAGCATTGGTCCAGGGAATTGCAGCCCCACCCTTGTTAAGAAATTGCCTGCGCATACTCCCCATCCACTGCTATAACATACTGTGCCCAGACTTTCTGGAACATATGATCTATGCGGGGTGCTGGTGTCGGCCCCCCACAGATCACACACCGATGACCTATCATGTCTATAGGTCATCAATATAAAAAAAATCCATATGCAGTCGGTCATTCCCATTAACCAAAGTGATCTGGTAGAGATTTGGGCCCGCTGATTTTTGCATAGTTAGAATGTTCTAGACATGTTTGTGTATGTAATCATACATCTGTATAAATAAAGTTCTTGTTTGTTGCTCCGTCTTCAGAACACTACATAGAGACGAACAGCCTTGGAAAACAATGTAAACAGGTAAACTAACAAACAATGAATCCTGCTTCTAAAGCCGGCCAAGACATGACCGCTGGGATGTTAATGGATCCAGATCTGATATTGTTTGGATTATGTAATGGTAACCAATTGTCCCATAAACAGAAACATATTCAGACATATTTCATTGTTGCCTGTGAAAGCATAATCCTATCCCCAGTACATAAGACAGTCAATATTCATTACTTCAAGAAAACTACAGTAAAAACATAAAAGGTTTGTCCAGATTGTCTTAAATATGGAAGCATTATCTTGAACTGTCATTGTGCATGCCATGTCAAAATTACATCCATATACTATGTACATTACTATGTAATGTAGTGATAATCATTTAAAGAAACGTCATCGGAGTCTAGGAGTCTGCTTGGAGGGGTTTCCAAAATCAGATATTGATGGCCTCTCCTTAGGATATAGTGCATCAATATTCGATTCTTGAGGCTCCAACACTTGACTCCCACAGTGTACAGAGCTAGAAGCTGACTGACCATATGTTGTGCAGAGGCCTTGCAAATACGTTGCAGATCAGCTCCCATTCACATCGTTGAGAGCTGAGCTGCAATTCCATGACATGACTCTAAACCAATGCTGAATAACAGTATGCTGCTATTTTACAGGTCTCAAACCAGCTGATAGGTTGCCTATATTCATCCAGATGGCTTCATTATTATTGATAATATTGTTTAGTCTATGGTTCTAAATACGATTAGCCCCAATCTACAGTAATCTACCCCATTGGTTATGAACGCACAGGCTTTGTCAGAGTCTTACATTGAAGGTATATTGGGAGTAGTCCCCTATATATACCTCCAATGGAAGGCTCTGATAGATGCCACTATATACAGGGGCTAATAACATACATTATCCAACATGTATTTTGTTCTTGTTAAAGAATACTGCACTGTGTATTTTTTGCAGTTGGCCACTGTATACTGTACTGTATAGTAATCTACTGTTTTCTATACAGTTTTTTTTTTTTTTTTTTTAAAAAAAAGGTATATCTGGCCCACCCCAACAGAGTCCAAAGTGTCCTTCTCTTGGTCTCGCTTTGAAATGAGGAAAGAGAAAAGGGGGGAGGGGTTTATAGCTATGTTCAGTATGTGTATTGCGAGCTTTCTGGACGTATACTAGACTTCATTATTATTACGCTTACTTGTATAGCGCTATATTCCACAGCGCTTTACAGACATTGACAGTTACTGTCCCATATAGGGCTCAAAATCTACAGTCCCTATCAGTATGTCTTTAGTGTGTGGGAGGAAACCGGCGTACCCTGAGGAAACCCACGCAAACATGGGGAGAACATACAAACTCCTTGCAGATGTTGTCTCTGGCAGGATTTGAACCAAGGACCCCAGCGCTGCAAGCCTGCAGTGCTAACCACTGAGCCACTGTGCTGCCCTACTTCAAACATCAGACAATGTGAACAGAGCCTTATTCAGGCCAAAAGTGAGACAGGTGACTTCTGCTACCCTATCTGAGAAAACATAAGACCGTGGAGAAGCCGAGCTCTACTATATAGGTATATATGATTTTGAGCAGTAAATCTTGACAGGACTCCTAGGAGAGACAATAAGAGTCCTGATAACTCTGCCCATACCCAGGGATTCCTAGTCATCTCTGGCACACACTGTATATGGCTAGGTTGCTGAGGATTCTGTCTTTTATGTCAAGATTTTTATTATATTCAACAGTTGTATGCGATTTTTTTTGTCTCACAAACCCTTTCACTTCAATGGGCAATTTTTTTTCTTGAAAAACAGTCCCAAAGTCCAGTCTGCGAAAAAAATAGAGTATGTCCTATCTTTTCAGGAGCGCCACATGGCCAAGAAACTCAGTTGTGTGAATAAGCTCTTACTCTGCTTTTGACTGTTCCATATTCTATAAACCTACCAGTATATATCACAAAGCTCATCTTCTCCTTCCTCCATCATATCCTGCACTCAGGTACAGCAACAGAAATCACCCGGCAGGTTCCCTTTGAGAATATTTATTTCTAAACACTGCTTTGAAGCATTAACTTTGCTATTGTCTGCAAAAGTCACGGGTAAATATCTGTTTCCAAGAAATGTTATAGTATAAACAAAGTAAATTGGAATTTCTAGGTTAAAAATCTTTGCCTTTTGCGTGTCTAAGATAAAATGGTCTTACACTTGAGCTCTAAGGGGTTGTTCACATTGAGTTTTAGAACTGACCTCTTAGTCCCAGTCACTTGTAACCTTGTGCAGTTTGTTAGCTATGAGCTAGGAGTACAATAATGTTACATAAATGGACTATGATCATATGCTTCATGTGATACAATTTGGAATAAGATTCCATCAATCAGCTATTCAGAACAAGTACATGCCCACATGCAGCTATCATTGTGTGCACAGACTGAAGTTTTCCACTTTAAAAACAATATTAAAATAACCACTGAGCCACTGATGAGAAATCTGATGAGGCCACACTCCTTCTTTAGAAGGTAGCAGAAAACTGGCACTTGTGACAATTTTGCATCTTCTTATGTCGGAAAATATATGGGCTTAATAAACCTGCCCCATTGTATTGAAGCGGACACTGTGTAATGCTTCATTTGCCCAGTGGTGGCACTGCAGGGAAATAGAGCACTTTCTCCATGGTTTCTCCAGAGATTGCATTTGCTTGCCAGGACTCCCAGCAGAAGACACTTGTGATCAGCTCATTTCCTGGGAGACCCTCCTAACACATAGGGATTGCCTGTTATGGACAGCCCTCTTTAGGACTTATTTATCAAATAGAACTAAGTGTTTGGTCCTCTTCTGAACCACATTGGCTCTTTTGTAGATGAATCCTGTTACTATGTAGGAACCTTCGTCTTCTAGAGGATCCCATGGTGCCAGGCAAACCCCCCAGTGGAGCTAAAAACATTAATTTTAGTTTAGAAACACTCCTTCTACATTTAGTGAGTCTTAGAGGTTGACATTGATATGAGCCATTGTATGCCACATGTGACACCTAAGGGTCAATGCACACATAGTCTTTGGGCACGGAATCCGTGCGGAAAAAAAGCCTCCCACTGACTTCAATGGGTTCCTTTTTCCACTGGAAAAGGAACCCATTGCAGTCAATGGGAGGCTTTTTTCTGTGCGGATTCCGCGTCAGAATCTGTGCTCAAAAACTGTGTGTGTATTGACCCTAAGAACATCCGAGTATTCATGTCTGGTTAGTTGTTTGAGGAGATCAGTTTATTTTATATGATGCTTAATGTCTTTACAGAATAAATAATATTACATGCATAAAAGTTAGTGTCTTGTCTGCAGAGCTTACGATCTGTGCCTCTCCTGCGTGTGACTCCATGTCCTTATCTCCCGGATTGCTCATCCTTCCACGTCTGTGAATTGTGTGTATAATTGACAAGACCAGTAATGTGATGTATCCCAGACTAATATCCTAGTAGTGAAGAGTGCAGAGGGGTCAAAGAAGGAGTGGTCAGTCCATTTCAAAATATGCAGTAGGGGGTGGGAAAGTCTGTGATGTCATGAGCCAGGAGAAGGAGCTGGTTGGGTCATTTGGAGGTGAGGACAGAGGTTCAGGGAGAGGTCATATGCATGATATTAGGCAAATGAAGGGGGTAGTGATGGAAAGGCATTTAGATCATTGCTTTCTCCTAAACAATACACATGAGGTTGGGATTTGGGAAGGACAGGCCTTTGTTGGGACTGACTGGTGTGTCACTACAGGCAGGGAATAGGTTAAGAGTTAGGAGGGGGGGTTGGGGGTGTTGACTTCCAGGGCTCAGCTGCCTTCAGTCCATCAGAATGGAAAAGGGAGGGGGGAAGAGACAGCAGTGAAGTCTGCAGCACTGAGCAGTGTGCATATGTGACACTACAATCCGAGAGACAGGAATCCCCTGTACTACAGGATCTGCACATCCAGGAACCCCCAGAGATACAAGGGATAGCACCTACCTCCCATCCACATTCCCAAATGATACCCAGGATCCCCTGGCTTCTATTTGGAAAACAGCATCCAGCCTGACTTCATTATCTGGGATCTCCCCGTACTACAGGACCTGGCTCTCCTCACATCAGGTACCTTCCTCCATTCTGTATCGCTGGGAGTTCCTACAGTTGGGCACCAACCTCCATTCTGGAAAATACAAGTAGGTTTTAAGGATTCTGCTGGGTTCTATATAAGGAAATCTGACCTACAACTGAATTCTGGAAGCCGGAGCCTTGTATTTACATCCAGGATTGTACCTATTGAGGATTTCCCTTCTCCCACGGCTGGTGTGCTTTTAAATAAAGACTGCATCACGAGGAGATTCCAGAAATTGTAGGAACCCTGCATCCGAAGCCACGGATCTCCCATAACGTTGGTCATCCCTAAATCCATCTTTAATCTCTTCTTTGAGGACTGCATCCTACGGGGGATTTAGATGGACACCCATTTGCTGTAAAGAGATTTTCCTTATTTAAGACTTTCTATTTAGACACGAGCTGACCATGCCAGGCAACCCTTTTAATCCACAACCACTCTCCCTAATTGACCTACCCCTCCTGTTCCTGCTAATGGAGTAGATTCCCAGCTCGGAAGGATTTCCGAGGATTCCGAGCCATCAAGACACAGATAAAACTGATCTAAGAGGTTCTATGCTCGGAAATCTCTCATGGGTAAAGGGAATTTTAGAATATATTAGGTAACCGGAGAAGGTTGTATACAGGCCAGTCTTCCTCCATCTCCAGGGGCTTGGGTTTTAAACTTTGCACTGTGTCCCTCCCCCCTTCTCCAGCCATTTGATGGAATCTATGCAGAGAGTTAAAGGAATCTCCCATCAGATATTACCTCTGGATCTGTCTGCAGAATCTCTTCCCACTGGTTTGAGAAATCCCATACGCTATTCCACTGAGATTTCTCTGAAATCCTCCTAATCCTACAGATATATACTGTGTACATATATATTATTTTTACGAACGGCAAAGATTTGAACCATTTCTATTTTTCTAAATACATTTATGGTCTTCCGGTGGCGGCTTTATTTACAATGTATGAAAATGTGGATGTACCAGGGTTGGGTAGCAGCCCAACGCACTATCACATGATGGATTTCTATACACAGAACAGGGCCTGTATCATGCCGGATAAAGGAATTGGGGCAATTCATCCTTTCGGGACACCAATCCGGAACCAGCACTGGAGCCATTCCAACCATTGTACGTAGGTGGAAAAAAAAAATTAGATGCTGTTCCTTTTATAAAGCTTGACCTAGATCCTTAAACATGAGATAAAAGCTGGTACACTGTATACATGGCACGTGTTTATTTATATATATATATATATATATATATATATATATATATATATATATAGACCTATTTCTATGTATATTTATTTATATGTGAATTTTTTTGTGCTTCTCTAGGCAATTGTAAAATTCTTCTATTGATAATGAAGTCGTAATGTTTTAGAATAGACCTTAAAATCAGTATTAATTTTATGGCTTTTTCTTTACAGGCCTAGTGTTATTATAGCTCTATATGCACTTTATAAACTCATTGTCCATTGTATGCTTATTTATGTTGGACTAGGGGTCATAAAGATAAGTGACAAATATATTCTATATATCCTTTTATTATCCTGTGGATAGCATTGTGCTGTGGATCCGCATTAGGGTAACAATAAGTACCTGATCTGTGTTTTTGTAACCGAAGAATTTTAGCTTATTTTTGATTATTTTGTCCTTTCCAGCGGCTATTGTAGTATCTCTTTCGTCTTCAGTACGATAGCACTTTTCCTGGTCGTTCTTCACAAT
The DNA here is from genome assembly GCF_031893055.1 of Leptodactylus fuscus. Classification (NCBI taxonomy): domain Eukaryota; kingdom Metazoa; phylum Chordata; class Amphibia; order Anura; family Leptodactylidae; genus Leptodactylus; species Leptodactylus fuscus. The sequence continues at coordinate 124,780,306 of NC_134270.1, read as the reverse complement.
AGGGCCATTATGCTAGAAAGAAATAAAAGACATTCTCAGCCTCAATAAACAGGCTCGTAGCCCAGGGTTTTAGATGATAGCACAATTCTTCCTCTTGTATAAGTGTACCCATTCTCTCCTTGGGTCTGGTCAAAATTCACTTTAGTAAGGATCCCTCACTCCAGCACTGGAGAGAAGTGAAGATATTTCTCTTCTGTAATCCTATTTGGAAGATGAGCTTATATTCTGACTGCAGGCTTAACCCTTTTACTCCCGCAGGCTTATTTTTTTTGACCCATTGGGTTTATGTGGTTTTGCTGCTGACATCGATTAAACTATTTTATAAATGACTTCATAGTACATATATAAAAATATTAATAGAATATTTTATTTTCTGCCTAGATATTTAACCAGCGATGAATATGCATACTATAATAGTTACTTTTATTCACCATTTATACTGTATGAAAGTTATTCCCAGTATATCTGGTCCTTCGAAAAGATACAAGGTTGACTTTAGCTAGAGGTACACAATACCCTCTGTGCAAAAGTTTTGCCCCATAGGACCTTTTGAGTGACATGTTTTAACCCAATGTGCTCACAAAATCTTTTGGTCACTATAATGTTTTTGTTTCATGACTGTGTAGAAGATGAAAGATATTGTAGCGTGACTGTAGCGCAGCACTTCATTTGAGTAATATTGAGGGAATACGTATGGGGGCAGGAAAATGTCCTCTGATATTGGCAACAAGGGGTGCGACAGAGATAAGAAGCATAGGAGGTACTTGATGGACACTTATGGAGGAGTCTGGGAAGATAGCTGATGGAAAAACAATCTGGTAATATAGCTGGTAACTATCTTCTATGCATGGATGGTTTTATTACATATCCTGTAGCTCCACACTATTGTATAGTCCAAAATGTGAAAGGTATTTTGACTTGAAGCACTTTATAGGGTGGCTTGCTTTTTTTCTATAGACAGTTTGTATATTTTTGTTGCCATGGAGGAAATTGTTTGTCAACCAGAATGGAGCAGTGACAGTTTTTGGTCAGTTCTGTCTGTTGGAGGGGTGTAGCACCTACCTGCAGGGTGGCAGAGATTAAACCTTTGTGTTTTTTTTTTTATCTCATCTCTTTATCTGCAGGCCTGAGCAGGAGGGGCAGGTCTCTTCTAGCACCATATAAACATCAGTATTTATTGGCCCCCCACTGTGTACACAGAGGAGGCAAGAGATCAGAGGGGAAACATTGGGCTCTGTGACACCTCCCCGGGCACTTTCTGTACACTTGTCTGTGGGTGGGTGTTGAGTATGGGGCATGTGCTTCTTAACAATGGGCTTTGCATTCCTGGAAAGTGTTTGTTTTTATGTCTGTTAATGTTCAAGAAGATACAAAGAAAATACCAAATGCTTGTAGCCTGCAAACAACTCCAGAGTTTTAGTGGTTAATATTGTCTCATTGTTCTATATGTGTACAGCACCAACATATAGTGTATTGCCATATATATTTCTATTCCAAGTGAGCCTGTGCCTATATGTCCCTGTACAAATGGTGTTTCTAAATGTAGTGGAAAGGAAATGCAAGACAAAAGGTGTGAGGGAGCTGGAGGGGACATACATAGCGTCACTGTCACTATGTGTAAAACCTCAAGAAAAACCCTTATTGTTTACTTGAAAATTGCTGCCATTATAACTGGAGGGGGAATCTACCATGGTGTAAGAAATGTGGCATAAATACAGTTTGTACCGATCGAAGAGTTTATCTATTGTTGTGCAGCTTGAATAAGGCCTGCAACGTGTGAGAAAATATAGAAGTAGTGTCTACAACTGCTTGGGAACGCCCACTGGGATTAGCCCATTCATCCTTCCCAAGAGGAGAAAGGAGTAACCAGAGAACAAGATCATGCAACCCTTCTCTCCTACAAGCAATAGGTTAGTAAAAGAGTTTCCTATGATAGATAGAGGTCCATTTCTTTTGTGGCTGCCTCTCCTCTAAAAATATTTGGCTAATGGTTTTGGTCTAAATAGAATTGGAAGTCTATTTAAAGGGCCAGCATCATATAGAAGCCTTATATAATTAAATTATTAAAGAAATACTCCTTACAAACCCAGTAAACTGCCTAGTACAGGCTCCAAGGGGGAGGAGCATGACACAGGATTCAAAACAGACCAATGAGAGTATCTTTGTACCATGCCCCGCCCCTGAGGCCCTGCACTAGGCATAATACATGGGCTCAGATTAACTAATGATTTGGCTGTTTGTAAATGTAGGTAATGTAAAATGACCCCAGATTTATCACAGTGGTTGATGCTGGATGGTTTATCTGATTAGTTTAGTCTACATTTGTACCATTTTTTGGTTGCCTTACTTTGAGCAGAAATTCTATAATGCATTGTTGGCACATTTAAACCACACCCCTTTTCCCGAGAATCCACAGACTTTTTGTAAGGTGAAACGTTTTAGTCTGAACTACATGTGCCACGTTTACAACAGTGTCTAGTCATAACTACAATAATAAATTTGGACCATTGTATATGTTTTGCCTTGCAGGGATCCTTTCATACACAAGTACGGAAATGTACAACATTCTCAAAACTAGACACGTGCAGGATGGAGATGTGAGAATAAAAGCCTTTCCAACAGACTGAAATGGCTGATAACAGCAAACAATCAAATAGTATGATAGAATTGCCAAGTTTCCAAGCTGTTTTTGTGAACTGTTCTCCAGGCCTGCAGATTTTCTAAAGGTTACATATGTTGTGTGTGACATAAGGTGTGCGTGCACGTGCTATAAAGCATGACTGGAATGTTCCTTGTATTCTAAGAACTGACATAAAAGCTATTCTACATAAACATGTAGGAGGGGAATATACTACATATTACATTAATTATCCTATTTCACTTTATACTGCTGCAGGGCATTCAGCACATGTGCTTTCAGGGCTTTTGAAGAATATTCCTGGAGTGTTTCTTGAAAATAGTTCAGTAGTGTAATTTATATGTCATTGACTATTAATTCTGATTCTATCAGATGTATAATATTATACTGGCTTCATTTATATCTAGTAAAAAATAACCAAACTATCTCATAAAGGTAAAGCAACATCTTGCTGCAATGATGCAAAGTTGACACTAGGGTTTGAAATCCACATGGGGGACCGGAAGGACAGGGAGCCCATCAGCTGAAAAAAAAAAAAAAGCTGTTACCCATGGACCACATAGACTATAATGGGGTCCAGGTTTCTGCTGGTTTTAGGGCCCCTTCACACGGAGTTTACGCTCCGAGTATTCTGTACATTTTACACGTGTAAAAATACACGGGTAAAATGTACAGAATACACAGCGTGTAGACAGAATCCACGGAGCGTAAACTCCGTGTGAAGGGGCCCTTATACTGAAGTAGGTGGAGAGAAAAGTCCTCCATGCAGGATTTCTCTGCTCTTCTTATTTTAGATTAAATCTGTGTCGGGGTCTTCTACGGAGACTCCAATGCAGATATGAACCTAGGAAACTATTGTAGTTCAACTAATCCCAATAATATTGTCAGTCACTGCATAAAGGTTTAGAATAGCCATTGCTGCCAAATATATTGGCACTATATAAATAAAGATTATTGTAATATCCTATCAAGGTAAGTTAAAGAGATCCTATCATTAAAACAACATTTTTTTCTCGATCACACATAGGAATAGCCTTAAGAAAGGCTATTCTTCTCCTACCTTTAGATGTTTTCCCTGCGGCACCGTTCGGTAGAAATCCCGGTTTTTCTGTGGTATGTAAATGATATCTCTAGCAACACTGTGGGCGTCCCCAGTGCTACGAGAGAAATCTCCAGTGATGCCTCTATCTTCTTCTGGAACAACCTCTTCACGCGTCTTCTTCCGGCGCTGGGGGTCAAACTTCTACGCATGTGCAGTCAGCTCTGCCATCAGGCTGCACATGCGTGCGGCCATTTTCTTGTGGCCGCTTACCCCTGCTTACTGTGTAAGCGGCAACAAGAAAATGGCTGCTTTTTGTGTAAGCGGTCACAAGAAAATGGCTGCTTACACCAGGCAGGCATGCGCAGTCGGCTCTGCCCGAAGTCTAGAAGTTTGAAGCCAGCGCTGGAAGACGATGCAGGGAGAGGCCGTTCCAGAAGAAGATGAGGCGTCGCTGTAGAGTTCTCTCGCAGCATTGGGGACGCCCCCAGTGTTGCGAGAGAACTCATTTGCATACCGAAGAAATCCCGGATTTCTACTGAATGGCGGTGCATAGAAGACATCTAAGTATTCCTACGTGTTATCAAGAAAAAATATTGTTTTAATAATAGGATCCCTTTAATAGAAGGCTTCCTCCAGTCAGGACCACTGTCTGTTAGTAGATGAAAGGTTGTGTCTGCTCAAGAACCTGGCATGTCCATTGATTACAATGGGAACTGGAAATTTATAAAAACACTCCTCGGACCCATAACAACCAATCAGGTTCAAGGTTTAAAGGGCACCTGAGTCGTCTTAAAAAGTTGAAATATGTGCGTATTTTGTGGGTTTTTGCTGGGCAGTCTGTTCTAAGACTTTACATGGTGTCCCATTAGATTTATTGCCGATAATAAATTATGTCTGTAGCAGCTACATTTTTATCTCAGGCTGTGGGCATGTACAATAAGGAGCAGTCTAGCCCCTCTCCTATGCGTTGCTAATAATGTGCTACCATTCTGCCAGGAGTAACTACAATAGGAAACAAATGGCTAAGAAAAGCCTGAGTGGCCATAATATAGGAGATTCAGGAACACTGGATTGTAAATACAGAGCAAATACCTGTAACCAAGCAGATAAAACACAGGGAAAAATAATTTATAAATATAGTCATGAAAGCTGCTTAAGGGGTTGTTCACACTTGCTCCCCTGTCCATCCACCATGTTTCCATCCTAATCCCCGGGGAAACTTAATAGGGTACGGCTTGCCGGGAGTCAGTTTTTAAACCCATTCATTTGATTGGGTTTTTAATGCAAACCACCGGTGTCCGTATGTGGCCTCTCTGCAGTGAAACTTTGGTTTTTTGCACAGACACAAAGATGGACATGCAGGACTTTGTGTCTGTCCAAAAAAAACCAAAACGGTTTCACCACGGAGAGTCTGCATACGGACACACATTAGATGCAAGTTTATTGCTTACACAGGGAATCTCTAAAATGATGACAAATCCTATATAGTCACTGACTACTATCTATAAAAGCATGTTTCTAGCAATGGGCCAATATGAAGTAGCTGTATCTCGTGTCTCTTATTAACTAGCTTTTATTGTTGGTTTTATTCTTGTTGCCCAGAGTGACAACAGTGCTCACTTGTCTACAATTGTCTCCAAGGCAGCAGAACTGTATCTCATCTCTGAAGAACCATAATAACAACTCCGCGAGATGATATTAATATCTGCCTAAAAATAGCCGGAGAGCCAGAAAGAAAATAATGCCAAGGCCCAGATGTGTGTTTTGCACCAAATATTTTTTCACGAGAGCAGAGGATTGAATCATGCTATGATTAAGAGATTTTTAATCTCGAAACGCGTTAGTTGCGTTATTTTATCTCGCCTTTTTCACTTTCCCTGTATGTGTTTTCTATCTTTTTGCACATTATAATTTTAAATGATTCTATGGATTAAAAGTTAAATTTTAAAGAAGCCGGGTCGTGGAATACGTATTTCCTTTTTGCAACGACAAATATTTTTTCGCTGATGGCAAATAGATCTATTTAATTCAGTTTTTCAATCTATGACTCCATTGGCTACAATGGTGGGAGGCGCAGATGGCATGTGTGTCTACCTAAGGGGGTTGTCTAAGTCGTAGAAAAAAATTGCCTAAGTACTTGAAAATATCTAAAGTAAAAAAGAAAACTGCCCTCACTGGACTGTTGAATTTTCCAGTTTTCTCATTGCCGTCCCCACCAGGAGTGATGATGTCCCATATGTAGCCAATCACTATACTAATCGGTCACAAATGTGAATGAGTCATGTGCTGTTTACGCTAATGTGACCACTGAGGCCAATGATTGGCTGCGTTGGTCACATGATAACAAATAGGTAGTCATCGCTTATGGGGTGGTAAGGATGGGAACTACAGTGCCGAAGAGGGGGCATTCTAAACATGACTGCTGGGTTGTTTGTTTTTTAAAAATATACAGATAATGAACATAGATAATTGTTTATATGCTCTGACTTCATAACTTGGTGACAGCCATGGTCAGGAGCAGTAAAGCAGTTCCTCTCTAATTCACAAAAAAATTATTGAATTCCTATGAATGTGAATATGCAACAAACTATAGATTTAATTATTATACAATATCAATAATTGTATAATATAATTAAACACAATCACTTTTTCTTCAAGCTGGAGTCGTAACTGTTTTTGTTTCTACCCAAAATTGGTGATGACTTTGACTCATTTTGTATTTAAGGGTTTCACCATCATAGATGCAAAGGTTGATGAGTATTTTGTCTCCATTTGTAGTGACTACCCTAAACCACTATCCACACTGTGTTAGTCTTGAAACATTCTCCCCTTACCTTTATATGAGTCAACCAAGAGCAGGGAGATGTGTCTAAGAGTGGGTTCAAGTCTGTGCCCAGTCTCCGCTTTGTGGGTTTCCGTCTTCTGCCAGAGAACCTGGACAAGAGACGTAAACCCGGCAGCCTGTGAGAGTCTTCTGGTCTCCGCTGCATGTCCCACTTTGTGTCCGGTTAAAAAAAAACAAAAATGCTTTCGCCGCGGAGAGGCAGAAGACGCTCACTAGCGGTCACTTTGTAAACCCATTGAAATGTATGGGTTTGAAAAGTGACTGCCGGTTTCCATCTCCTGTCCAGTTTCTCGGGCATGACACTGAAACCTGCAAAGTGGAGACGGGCACTGGTGTGAACCTGCCCTAAAATGATCCAAACAGAGTGGGGGGAATTCATTAATCCCTCTACTCCAGTTTTCTGGCCTAAAGGGATGATTTCATGGGGCATATTTGGTGCAAGACCCTTTCTTGTGCCAAATGTGCCCCACAAGTCTCAATCTGTACCTTGCTTGCCACATTTTGTGAATATAAGTGGGGTGTGGATCATCCGGGGGCAGGGACGTGTCGGCCCAACAGATTAATTATAACTGAGGCCAATTTTTTTGGCATGAGTTACAATGGAAATCTACACAGTTTCCTGACTTGTACAGATTTCCATTTTGGCGCAGGGATGTTCAACTGAACTATGAAGAGGCTGCAGCTTCTTAATAAACCTCTTGGTCCCCCAGTTGGGCTGGTGGCCATTTTACAGTAGTAAGGAGTAGATTGGCAAAGGTGGTAAATATGCAAACTATGTATTCTGCTTTTATTGTGACATGTAGGATCATTTTAATTGACTATTTTCTTTTCTTTGGCTCATTTGCGCTGTATACAGAATATAGGCTGTATGTATTTCGTTGCTTAGTTGACGGTGCGGTGATGGAGTTGTAGCATGTGACCTTTCTGATAGGATTAGCAGCGATTAGCACAGAACAGGCAGACTACAGAGTCAGAGCTTCTAGGCACAGAACAAAAAATGCCTACTTTAGATGTCTCTGAAGCACTTTTCCATTTCTCCCAGTACTCCCCCCACCATTGCCACCTTCTTCCTTCCTTTGTAATGTGGGATCTTCCCCTCCCAGGCATAGATAACACAGGAATCTCTGCATTGTATGGCCTCTGACCTTCAGTACTTATCTAGATGAGCTTTATAGGGAGGAGCTGGAGATATGACCAGAACAGGAGGCACAAGTTATATAACCCTGCAAAATCACTGCTCTAAAGTGCTAGAAGCAAAATAATAGTACGCAAGGCTGCCCATAGACGCAAACTTTTTCTCCATAGACCTCAGACATTGTGAGTTGTTCATTTCTAGTTGCCTAATAATTGTCTGGGCACCAGAAGTCATTTCATTAACATTTATCCATTGCCTCCTTCCCTGGGCATACCTGTTTACGTTCAACCTCACAGTCCCTACATAGGGTTAAGGGGATATCATCACCCCTTAACCCTGTCTAGAAGCCTCTCACCTCTGCCAAGTCAGTCTTCTCTGCGCCAGGCTGATGAGATCCAATCAGATCGAAACAGCTGTCCTCAGCTGAGAAGACTGGCTTGGTAAAATCCCACATCATTTGCAGCAAAGGCCTCTGGGAAGGTCGGGCATGATGTTAAAAGGAGCGCCCTCTATTGGGCTGCATGACTGAGGCACTGTCTTCTTATTTGCATCATGGAAGACAGATTTGCATATTCTTCCCATAGTCCCTACATAGACATAGTACTTGTGCTGCCATATTGTGCATAGAACAGCACTAAACTATGGAGATATTCTTCCCAATGGAATATGGACTCTTCCATGGTTAGCACATTAGATCCTCACTTGGGATAGGGTCATGTGCAGTATGGTACCTGCTTTTTTCTCTCCTTGTACTTGTGAAGTGTTTTTATTTGCATGGTTTCCTGTGATTTGCAATGACTCAGTGCATTGTACTATATTGTAGGATTGTTACTGCCACTTTAAGTATGTTTGTTGCTGAGTCATTACACCTTCTGTTCTGGTATTTTCTGGATGGAGGGCGGTGCACTGATTCTCCCAAACAGGCGTTTTCCTTCACCTCTCGGATCTTCCATACTGAATCTCCATTGTGACTGTTATGGCCACTTGTCAAAGCAGAAAGTTCATTTAAGTCCAAGGTTTCGAGGCTTTACCTAAAAATTAATAAAATGAACCTAAGGCTCTATGCGTATGATGTATTATATTATAATGGCCCCATTATTACATGTCTGTGTATGGAGCTGTGAGGAAAACTCAGGACCGGTCCTATATCTGTACGTTAACCACTGCTGTACTGAAGGTCTACCTCCCAAAAATACCGGTGACTAAGATGTCACACAGCTTAGCTTATGGAAGCACAGGAGAAGCGGGGAGCTTGCTGATGTGTTAACCCCTTGCATGGACAGGTGTAATGGACAGAAAAGTGGCCACGCCGTGGCTATTACAGCTCTTTTGACTTATATGGGTGCTGTATTGTGAGACTGCTCAATTGCAAGGTTGTACGGAGCTGTATTACACTTGTGCACATGAGCTCTGACACTGTTGATACCTTTTTGGCTCTACAGTGCACAGGACACAAGGTTTATTGGTGCTCAGACACGTGGCAGAATCTGCATTTAATTACCCAAATATCTGTAAGTCTACATTCACATCTGCACATTTTTGTCCATTGTTCTGGTCTATGACAATCTATGACGTATGCAAATGGGACATCCAAGGGGCACCATTGACTATATTGGTGGACACCATACTTTAGACGATCGGCTGATTTAACTGATATTGTTGAGCTCATCTAATATCAATTTAATATGTACAAAGGTTTAAAAACTCACCTTGGCATTGGCTCTTGTAGGAATAACGGGTTGTGTATCTTTGAATCTACAATGCCTTATCTGTTCCTCAGGAGACCCTCATACTTATGTTTGACTTAGATATTAAATAGTCATGTCATTTTGCCAAACTTGGTTGGTTTAGCCATCTTAACACTAAAATGATGAAGTAGGGAAGGTCAGCTCTGCTTTGATAACCTACCCATAGCCAAACCAACTTGTAACCAATCCATAGTCCAGGAGCACAGGGCAGCATAAGCTCATTTTCATGTATAAGGTTTGATGGCTAAATAGTTTCTTTAGATTGTTCCGTTATCACTACCATTGGCTTGTTTCCAAGTACTCATACTAGTAACCGATCAGAATGAAGAAGAGGATAAAACTATCACCATGGCTGATCTTCATAGTATGGCGACACAATCACTCAGATCAATAAAACATATGTCCATCTGGTGTTTGCTCCATAGATATTATGATTGTTGTCAACGTATCTGTATAAGCAGCTTTTCCATGAAAAATAATGAGATAAGAGCAGAATTTCTCCCAGCAAGAAATGATCCACATAACACAAGTTGTTTTTCAGAGTTTGTATTTTTCCTACATAAGAAGTCTGTTTAAAAAATCTGCCTTGTAAAAGATAACCTCTGGCCTAGAGGCATTTAAATAATGAATTTGTCCGAATGTCTGGATTCATGCTGTCATCTTCCAGTGACATCCTGCTTCCTGAGGTCATGCTCTCATTGCTCTAATTTATAGCCAAAGACAGCTTTGTGCTAAAGGGAAAATGCTGTTGTGCGTTGGCTCTTCGTGCTGGATGTGATGGCGCTACTTCCTGTGCTGCCAGATACGTTCTTCTAATGTTATTTACTCAGAGATCAGTAATATGGAGAGTCAAAGTGCAGCAGATATTAACTCAGACACAGCCCATACTCCAGACATTAAGGGGCACATGAAGTCAACTTAAAATGTATAGAATTTAAAGGCGGCGTAACATACAGGTAAATCATACATACTGAAGAGCCACCGCTTATTGCAATTTTAGGTTGAGTTCACAGTTTTTTGATCAGGAATCCGTCTCAAAATCAGCCTCCAAAAAAAGCCACCCAATAGAGTTCTAAAAAACGGCTCCTAATAGAGGCTGATTTTGAGGCGGACCAAAAAAATTGTGTGAACTCTGCCTCAGGGTAACTGGTAAAGTGATTTCTGCTGTCCTATCTGAGGAGAGATGCTGAGCTTTGGATATATAACTTCATATGATTTGGGGCAAGATAGAGTAAAAAACTGAGTAAATCCTGACAGTACTCCTAAGAGAAATAGTGAGAGTCCTGTTTCTGAGTAAGGGAGCCTTCACACGGAGTAAACACTCTGCTCATTCTGAACGTAAAACTTGTTCAGAGTGAGTGGCGTTAAAACAAAATCCCATTGATTTCTATGGGTGCCAGCATACGCACATATCACATTGAAAGCAATAGGTAAAAAAGCCTCCCATTGATTTCAATGGGTAGCGCGCGAGTTTTGCATTCAGAATGAGCGTTTACTCCATGTGAAGGCTCCCTAAGTTTGCATGCTTGAAATACGTCAGTGGTATGGAGGCCGCTTAACCCTGCATTTTAATAGACATAAGAGTTATGTTCTATTACATCCAATATCTTGTCTTTGTGGATTTCCCCTTGGTTTGCCCATTCTGTAGACTGGAGTCATATACTCTTCTGGGTGTTCCAACCAACTATTAATCCAGCAACTTGCACCTGGCAACCAGTGAGATGTTTTTTTATTTTTCACTCTGATTCTCTTTTACCAGTGACAATGTGATTGGACGGGATAATCAGGACTCGCTGCCTCTTCTAGGAGTCCTGCCACGATTTAGACTAAGGCCCCACGTTGCGGAAACGCAGCTTTTTTGTTGCAGATTTTGTTGCAGTTTTTTGAGCCAAAGTCAGGTGTAGATTGAGCAGAAGGGAGGAATATGAGAGCTTTCTATATATTTTCCATTCCTTAAGTAGCCATTCTTGGCTTTTGCTTAAAAAACGCAACAAAATCTGCAACAAAAAAAGCTGCGTTTCCACAATGTGGGGCCTTAGCCTTAGGGCCCGTGCACACGATGTAACACGATGCTGATTCTGACACGTAAACTTGTGTCAGCGCTTCAAAACAGAATCCTATTGACTTCAATGGGTTCCGTTTCATGCGCGTAACACTTTGAAATCAATGGGTTAAAAAGCCTCCCATTAATTTCAGTGTGTAGCACACGTAAGACGGAAGCCATTGAAGTCAATGGGATTCTGTTTTGAAGTGCTGACTCTGACATGAGTTTACGTGTCAGAATCAGCACCGCGTTACATCGTGTGCACAGGCCCGTACTCTGTTTTTTTTTACTTAGAAATCCTTCTCCAAATCACATAAACCCATATATCACAGCGTTCAGCTTCCTTCCATCTATCTTATCCTGCTCTCAGGTAGGACGGCACAGTTCACACAGTTTTTTGGTCAGGATTTTGAGGCCGAATTCGCCTCAAAATCCTGACGAAAAAGACGGCTCCCATTGAAATTACAGATCAGAACGGACATGCTCATTCTTCAGGCTGATTCGCTTCAGTTTCCAGACCAAAAACCCAGTGTACACTCAGCCTTACAGTGCCATCTGTGTTTATCAGTATAGGCAATGTCTGCATTGTATGGGAGCCAGTGTGGTACAAGTGCCACGTTTCTAATGAAATGAATGTGAAGTATACCATAAGGTGCCATGTCACATCATGCAGATTATAAAGTACCCACTGCTGTCCTTTAATAAAGAACATCCTTTGTACAATTTTAATAGGGAGGGATCAGTATTATATAGTAATAAAGTGGGTTTCTTTATTGTTTCATGCAAGAGTTATATCCAATTACGATCCACTGATTTTAATAGACACGCTATTGTGTTTTACCGCAACACTGTGAAAAAAGCTTCATGAAAGTCATAACCCGCTGAGATGATTTGATCAGACAGACTCTCACCAGATACAGTCCTATGAAAAAGTTTGGGCACCCCTATTAATCTTAATCATTTTTAGTTCTAAATATTTTGGTGTTTGCAGCAGCCATTTCAGTTTGATATATCTAATAACTGATGGGCACAGTAATATTTCTGGATTGGAATGAGGTTTATTGTACTAACAGAAAATGTGCAATATGCATTAAACCAAAATTTGACCGGTGCAAAAATATGGGCACCTCAACAGAAAAGTGACATTAATATTTAGTAGAGCCTCCTTTTGCAAAGATAACAGCCTCTAGTCGCTTCCTGTAGCTTTTAATCAGATCCTGGATGAAGGTATTTTGGACCATTCCTCTCTACAAAACAATTCAAGTTCAGTTAAGTTTGATGGTCGCCGAGCATCAAATCATCCCACAGATTTTCAATGATATTCAGGTCTGGGGACTGGGATGGCCATTCCAGAACATTGTAATTGTTCCTCTGCATGAATGCCTGAGTTGATTTGGAGCGGTGTTTGGACATTGTATTGCTGAAATATCCATCCCCGGCGTAACTTCAACTTCGTCACTGATTCTTGAACATTATTCTCAGGAATCTGCTAATACTGAGTGGAATCCATGCGACCCTCAACTTTAACAAGATTCCCGGTGCCGGCATTGGCCATAAAGCCCCAAAGCATGATGGAACCTCCACCAAATTTTACAGTGGGTAGCAAGTGTTTTTCTTGGAATGCTGTTTTTTTTGGACACCATGCATAACGCCTTTTTGTATGACCAAACAACTCAATCTTTGTTTCATCAGTCCACAGGACTTTCTTCCAAAATGAAGCTGGCTTGTCCAAATGTGCTTTTGCATACCTCAGGTGACTCTGTTTGTGGTGTGCTTGCAGAAACGGCTTCTTTCTCATCACTCTCCCATACAGCTTCTCCTTGTGCAAAGTGCGCTGTATTGTTGACCGATGCACAGTGACACCATCTGCAGCAAGATGATGCTGCAGCTCTTTGGAGGTGGTCTGTGGATTGTCCTTGGCTGTTCTCACCATTCTTCTTCTCTGCCTTTCTGATATTTTTCTTGGCCTGCCACTTCTGGGCTTAACAAGAACTGTCCCTGTGGTCTTCCATTTCCTTACTATGTTCCTCACAGTGGAAACTGACAGGTTAAATCTCTGAGACAACTTTTTGTATCCTTACCCTGAACAACTATGTTGAACAATCTTTGTTTTCAGATCATTTGAGAGCAGGCTGTCCATGCTCGGCGACCATCAGACTTAACTGAACTTGAATTATTTTGTAAAGAGGAATAGTCCAAAATACCTTCATCCAGGATCCAGGAACTGATTAAAAGCTACAGGAAGCGACTAGAGGCTGTTATCTTTGCAAAAGGAGGATCTACTAAATATTAATGTCACTTTTCTGTTGAGGTGCCCATACTTTTGCACTGGTCAAATTTTGGTTTAATGCATATTGCACATTTTCTGTTAGTACAATAAACCTCATTTCAATCCTGAAATATTACTGTGTCCATCAGTTGTTAGATATATGAAACTGAAATGACTGCTGCAAACACCAAAATATTTAGAACTAAAAATGATTAAGATTAATAGGGGTGCCCAAACTTTTTCATAGGACTGTAGATCCTATGTGATCAGCTTATAGCAGTCTCAGAGAGTCAACCAGACCAATCCAAACCTGCATGGAGAGCGTCTGCACCAGAAATAAGGAATTATTCATGCTCAAACTATTTCTTGTTTATCTTGTGTGAGCGACAAAACGTTTTGTGCTTTCAACGTGGGTAATAAAATTTGGGTTATGTCCAGAATTCACTATTTATACTGTGTTGTTCATTGAGTCCTGTGGGCAGCAGTAGGACACGTACTACAACCATATGAAAACTTCTGTGTCATCTACATTTATTTCTGGGGCCCATTGGCTGTAGTGGTCGTGTTAGATGGTGCCATCTGCGCCGAGCGCCTGTGTTTTCATCTATACAGACTGCTTCCAGTTTGCCAATGGCAGCAATGCCATATGTAGTGGCTGTGTTTGTATTTGTGTTTCTTTTTACTAGGAGTGCGAAGTATAGCATATGTCCTTGAGTCGCCCTCTTCTATGAAAGGGTTAAAATTATTTTTATATTTTTAACTGCTGCTTGGTAATAGGTGCCAGAGAAAGGAGACAACCAGAATGTTTGCCATGTAAGTTGCCGCAGTTGTCAATAAGTATTGCCTTGTGAAAACCATAGTTTACACAAACTGCAATGATTCCTTTATCTTAACTATTTTGGGGGTTAAGAAATGAAGCTTTGTTGCCTATACCAAAGGGGTTGTACGAGAAACATGACTGTTTTCTTCCAGAAATAGCACCACTATTGTCTACAGGTTGTGTTTGGTATTGCAGTTCAGCCCTGTTCACTTCAATGAAGCTGAGCTGCAATACCAGGCACAATCTACGGACAGGTGTGGCACTGTTTCTGCAGCCATGTACCTCATATCCCTGAAAAGGGTGCCAAAAAATAATGGATTCTGATTTCTGACATTATGTGAACGTTTGGGTTGAGGCTCCACTTTGCGGAAACAGCTTTTTTTGTTGTAGTATTTTGAGCCAAAGGTAAGAATGGCTACGAAAGGTATGGGAAGTATATAGGAAGCTCTTATACTTCTAACTACTGCTTAGTCCACTCCTGGTTTTGGCTCAAAAAACTGCAGCAAAATCTGTAACAAAAAAGCTGTGTTTCTGCATTGTGAGGTCTGAGCCTTAAGTCGGGTTCACACTGGGTTTTTTTGGTCCCAATTTTGATGCGGAATCCATGTCAAAATCGGGGGGAAAAAATGCCTCCCATTGACTTCAATGGGTTCCTTTTTCCGCAAGCGTGAATAAACAGTGGATGTGGTTTTCGTGGCTGATTCAATCCGGTCCAAAAAACCCTGTATGAACCCGGCTTTAGGCTGAAGCCCCACAGTGAGGAAATGCAGCTTTTTGTTGCGTTTTTTTGAGCCAAAGCCAGTAGTGGACTGAGCAAAAGGTAGAAGTGTAAGAACTGTTTATAGCGTTCCTATTCCTTTTGTAGCCATTCTTGGCTTTGGCTCAAAAAAAACAAAAAACCCCCCAAAAATCTGCAATAAAAAAAGCTGCGTTTCTGCAACGTGGGGCCTCACCCTTAGACAGTTCTGATTCCTAAGGTGCATAGCGTGTGTGTGCGTATATAAATATATACACATATATCCTCTATACACTAATTCATAGAAACATGGTTCTTTGTAGATTTCTTATAACTACAGACTAAAGTTAGTTATAAACCGATTCATAGTTTCTAGACCAGGGGTAGGGAACCTTCGGCTCTCCAGCTGCTGTGAAACTACAACTCCCATCATGCTCCATTCACTTCCATGGGAGTTCCAAGAACAGCAGAGCAAGTATGCATGCTGGGAGTTGTAGTTTTGCAACAGCTGGAGAGCCGTACGTTCCCTACCCCTGTTCTAGACCTTTAGACCACAACAACGAATGAAAATAAGAAAATGTAAAAAAAAAAAAAACTAAAAAAAAAAAAAAAAATTATTTAGAAAAGGAAGTAAACATTTTCAATTTACACAAATTTTCTCTGAAACCAAAACATGAAGTGATGCTAAAAGTAAACTTACCCTTTAAATGAACCATTTGTATGTGGTATTTGTTGCTGGATGGTCCTTATGGAGCAGCCAGTCAGAATCCACTTTTCCAAGCAGTGATGTGATTGGTTGCAGCGTGTGACTACTCATTGTACATGAGGTCTGGGGGTCTGATTTGGCAGCCATGTGTTCTGTACTATTGATTAGATAGCAGGAAAGTGCTGTCTCCTCTACTTATCTGACACTTCCTTGAAGTTCATTGAACGTAAGTTGAAACTGCTGGAGCTCTCAG
Source organism: Leptodactylus fuscus (assembly GCF_031893055.1). Taxonomy (NCBI): domain Eukaryota; kingdom Metazoa; phylum Chordata; class Amphibia; order Anura; family Leptodactylidae; genus Leptodactylus; species Leptodactylus fuscus. The sequence goes on along the minus strand of NC_134270.1, from coordinate 124,764,070 downwards.
GCCTGCTAGACCCGACCTGTCCTGCAGGAATTAATGTTTGCTAAGTTGTGTAAACATCCTATTACTCTTGTCCAAGGAATCTGGTTACATTGTGCGGTGATATAGCATCGATTAGTGTTTATACCTGCCATTCACAGACAACACATCATGTATGTTACTTTTACGCCAGGGTCAATACTGTCAGCATTAATCATTTAGATAGCCTGGTCATGTTTACTAGGCACGCTCCATTCTGGATACACTGTTCATCCTAAACCTCCTGTTTCATGGATAGAATATTAGAACCACAATGTACCAACACTTTACTGTTCTGTGCCGTTTCAGGGTTTGACCTATAATGCTTCTGGAGGTTATGGTCAGCGCACTGATCAACGTTGCAAAGCCATATTATGTCTAAGTTGCCGTAATGAGCTTGTGGCTGTGCCTAATGCTTGCCACACATGCCAGCATTGTACTGCGTGTGTGACCTGAAAGCACCTGAATAATCCAACCAAAGGTAGTAGTAAGGTTAAATTTGTGTGACCTGAATAATCCAACCAAAGGTAGTAGTAAGGGTAACCGCTCACAGCAGGTTTATTTGCTGAATTATCCTGCTTAAGTCCACATGCTTGGCACCAACACATCTCCATCCAGGTGAACAAAACAGGTTTTTTAGTTATTACTTACTGTAACAAATCTGCCATGTATGGATATGCCCTTAGGGGTCGCTCACACCACCATTGGAATTCCCTTATGATAGAATCCATTAAAAAAGAAGATGGACGCCTATCATAATGGACATTGCCTGGTGTTAATGTGTCCGTTTATTTTTTTGAGCTGGTCCATTTAATGCATTGGTTAGAAAAACAGACACATTAGCATCATAACACGTGTTAGTGTCTATTATTGTCCGTTATTATACCGTTTGTTGTATTTTTTTTATTTTTTTTTTGGGGGGGGGTTTGTTCTGCTTTCTGAGCACATGTAGAAAAAAACGGACAGAAATAATGGACGGTATAACAGGACCATCCGTTACCAATATATGTCTGTATGCCATAGACGTTATGTACACTTCACATCTGTCATCTTGAACGGAGCCAAATGTCCTGCATCAGCATTATCATTACCAAAATAACGGACTTGTCATGGGAAAACCTAGATCAAATCTCATTGAAATCAATGTGATTTTTAACAGATCTCTTAGTATCTTTTGTTGTTAACATTTTCTTATGGATGCCGGCAACAGACACTAACAGCTGTAGTGTGAACGACGAGCGTCGGTATGGGTGCCCTCACCCTGGTGGTGGTCAATTCATTCTTATGGTCCCATTGTAGGACCAGAAGAACAGATTGAACAATAGAATGGATCCATTTAATGACAGGATCCTGATTTCACATGGACCATCCACCTGAAGGGCTCTGACACAGATGTGAAGGTAGTCTTAACTGATAGATAGTTGCCATACAATAGATCTGCTTTGTATCATGTCAGACGTCAGCACAGCATTTGAGCGGATATTCCTGTTCTTGGAGCATCCTAAAGTGTTATCTTTCTGTGGACAATCAGAAGATTAGTGGGGCAGCCATGACAGATAAGACATGTGGAGTATAGGGGCTTTCTTTGATTTTTAACCAGGAGATCGCCAGATTACAGTCATTTATTCCTATGTCTCTACACTGCCTATATGGTGACATACAGAGTCCTTGATGCACCGTTATTAGAAGCCATACGCACTCCTTGTGCTTCCATATGGTGTGTGTGTGTGCGGTATAGTGTCGTCAGTATATTCCCCCCTGGAAGCAATGTTACCACCAGGAAGAATACCTCCTTCATGCAGTGTTCAGTGGAGCAAACTCCATATGCTTCACAGGCATACAATATGTGCTATAGACTGCTATGGCTGCCATGTTATCACTCTGTACAGCCAAAGCTCTTTACAACAGTTTGTATATAGGATTATTACTAGTCACCCCTACAGGACATATTTCATATTAAAGCAAATAGCACATAAGTGCCAGGTAGTATTCTTGTTTTTATTTGCAGACAGGTTTTTTTTGTTTGTTTTTTTCCGAGAGACAGCACCACTGTTTTTCACTGTTCATGTCTGGTATTGCAGCTCTAAGTAGAGCTGTAATCTTTCATTTATCACTATGATATACTTTACATATATAAACAATACATAGAATTAATTGAAGGAAATGCAGTAAATAAGCTGTGTGAATAAAAGATAAAAAAAGGGGGGGGGGACACCTAAGGCTACACATTGCAGAAAAGATGCTTGTTTGGGTTTTTTTTTAGCCAAAGCTAAGAGTGGATTTAAGGGGTGCGTCAGTGGTTAGCAGCCTTGCAGTGCTGGAGTCCTGGGTTCAAATCCTGCTAAGGACATCTGCAAGGAGTTTGCATGTTCTGTGTTTGCGTGGGTTTCAACAGGTATTCCGATTTCCTCCCACACTCCAAAGACAGACTGATAGGGAATGTAGATTGTGAGCCCTATATGGGGCAGTGACTGTCAATGTCTGTAAAGCGCTGCGGAATATGATGGCGCTATACAAGTAAGCATAATAAATAACAATAAAGAGAACCTCTCAGGTCTATTTGAGACTCTACACCACCCACAAGTCGAAAAGTGTCGACCCCAGATCACCGTTTTAAAGCCATCTGTGCAAACCTTTATACTTAGCTAAAGATGACTCCCATGAGGCTCATCGGACTCTTCTGCTGCTCCCAGTTCTTCAGTGAATCCAAGCATGTGCGGGAGGTATGGCGCATGCACACTGAGGCCGAGGTGTACTCCTTTAGCTTCGGTGAAGAACTGTGCTGATGCGGGGAGTACAATGTGAGTATAAAGCTTTTTTTTGTTGGATGCATGTATGGCTTCTAGAGATGAGCGAGTACTGTTCAGATCAGCCGATCCGAACAGCACGCTCCATAGAAATGAATGGATGCATCTGGTACTTCCACTTTGACGGCGGCCGGCCGCTTAACCCCCCACGTGCCGGCTACGTCCATTCATTTCTATGCGAGCGTGCTGTTCGGATCGGCTGATCCGAACAGTACTCGCTCATCTCTAATGGCTTCACAATAGGGCGCTATGGGACACTAAATACCCAGCTTATAAGGATTTATGTCCCAAATCATCTTGGCTGGTCTCCCATTCCTTTTGAAGTCATTGTTGTTTTTTGCTGAACAATATGCAGCAAAACCTGCAAAAAAAAATAAAAATGCAGCTTTTCTGTAACGTGTGATCTCGACCTAAAAGCACCAAAAGATTCTCAGCAATACTGGTGTATTTTGTGTGATATAAATTTAACATTTTTTAAAAAAAAAAAAGTCTTGCAAAAACTATATGTAGGTGCAGAAAGGTGTCAGTGAACGCTTGGATGGGGCCACATATAGGTCAGTTGTGCAGATACTGGCCCTGCTCTCTGTAAATAGGAGGAGTAGTCCTTGCGTCATGTATATTACTATATTCTAGCTATATACTGGCTTGTGTTTGTTGCACAAGTCACGTTCTCCTAATAAAACGACAGTATATGTGCCGTGCTGGAGGGTGGCGGCCGTCGCTGCTTTTTTTTTTCCGCAGGACTTTGAGAGATTAGGTAGTGACTCAGGATCAACTGACAATTGGGCTGGGGTTATGTGAGGACGTTAATATGATCTGCTGGGGGAGGGAGATGACGGGCACATTTCTGTATTGTGTTTTGTATAAATATCCTGCTGCATTGTGTGAGGGGTTTCTAGTACCCGCCTTGGATAATAACTCTGCTTGGCACTCTTGTAGTGTACAGATTCAGCAGGGTTGAGTGTGTTTGATGCAGTTGAGCTGAGGTGGTTCTTGACACGTAATATATAATTCTGGATGACTTTGTGTGAGTCCCTGCTTGTACTGGCAGAATTTTCCAATTTCAATGATCTTAGACTACTAATAGACGTATAATAGTACCCAAATACTCTGTACCCGGGGGTCTGATGCCCATGTGCCATGGACTGATGTGAACATGAGGCCCTAGGGCTATCTGTTTCCCTGCACCTGCTTCTGTGGATTCAGTATAATGACAGTCTAATATTATTAGGCTTGTCAGATGCTATTAGCTCCAGTTCACAATTAGCGTGGACAGTAATTAAGACCCATCCTCTGACTCATCAGAGTTACCCCCAAGTTATAGACCACATCAGGAAAATTGTTCCTTTGTTTCCGTCTCTTTAATTGAGTGAGGCCCAGAGAGGAAGATCTGCACATTTGTTATCCCTGTTGTCAAAAGTGGCGTCCTTTAATTGTGTGAACGTAGCCACCGAGGGGAACGCGCTGTAATCTGTTTTCATTCTATACATTTTCCCTCTATAACTCCCCATGGATACATTTTTGTAAAGCTGTTGCTGAAAAACAGTTATTTGGCCCCTCTGGCGCCGCTTATCTCTGAGGGAGATGGTGTAGGTAATGCATCCAATCTGTCTGATCCCAGTTTTCCCAAACTGCAGATATTAAGGGCCCCAATTCACAAAGATGTCAGATTCAGAGGGGTTGCAATCTGTTAACTAGTCTGCGTCAAAGGGGGTGTACAGGGTGGGGCATTGGGGCAAATATACTAATGTGTTTGTTATATCTCAGGTTAGTCCATATTCCCTGACTCGCTTAACAAGGGGTCATGGCCTAAAATGTGTCTTAGTGTGCAAGCATTTTGGTGCAATCTAGACCAACTAATAGGTGCTGTAGGAAGGTAATCTATGTGCCAGTTTTATCGCCCAAACCAATTCGCTATGATACATCTAAGGCATTTTCATCCGGTTTTAGACTTTATACTATCGATTAGCAAATGTAAAAAATTTTATTTTTTTTTACCAAAAACAGAGCGACACATGTCCACAGGTTGCACTTGGTACTGCACCTCTATGGGCCTCCATAGTGGTCTTACAGTTGTGCAGCTTTTACACTGACTTCTATAGATTTAGGCAATGATTCACATTAGACATAAAGAGTGACTGTAAGCTGCTACAAAATTAAATACTTTTATAGGCAAATCTCCTATATCCAGTTCTTGTTCTCAACCATTTGTCAGTCTCTCTAAGAAAGCTGGGTTACAATGACTATTTAGCTCCTACAGAAATCACCCAGCTTTCCCATACTTCTGAACAATATCACTTATAAGTCTAGGAAAGCTGAGTGACAGTCCCTGGAGAAGATGTAATTGTAGCCACGTTGTTTCTTTTCTTACTCTTATTCCTTTATTAGTAAATCTTCAGATTTGATGTCGCTGTGTATGGCTGAAGCCCTGGTATTTGCAGGGAATGAAGCCCTAACACACTGGGTGCAGGACAAATGTCGAGCAGCATTGTCGCTGTCTTGCCCACTACTGTCATTATGGTTTCCTTTACTAGTCTGCTGAATTGGGCTGTGTTCACATGCTGTGATTTCACCAAGATGAAAGTGCACAGTGTTTTACAGTTGAAGCTTTTATCATGGATCACCGTTGTATCTGGTCAATTACACGCAGCAAGACACAATAGGAGTTTATAGGATTTTGCTAAATCCTAATATGAACCAGCAGTGATGTAGCAGATCTGAGTTTATGGACAATCTTTTGGGACCACAGATTCTGAAATCAAGGCACATGACAAACCCAGCCATGCGATATCTGTATGAACAGATGGGAACTAAATACATTTATATAGGAAAAAATGTATTACCTGTCATACGGCAGTATTGGTTTAGAGCTATGATGGTGGTTGGATGGCGCTTTTTTATTTATGGATCAGACACATACTGGAGGATCGCCATGTGTAAACCTGTCTCTGTGTCATTTCTGTGTCGCCTCCTTGGGCCATTGTTTGGAGCAGTTGTCACAACAGTGTGTTTGATAAGGAGACTGGTATTAGTGGCGAGCCTCTTCTCTTTGAAACCCCGCTCATTTTTCCGCTTAGTAACATAACAATACTCACTTTGTTCCCCCCTCCTTCCATCTGCTTTCTATTCGGACCCCATTATAGTTGGGGATTTGCCCAACTGACAAACATCTGACCTTATTCGCCCTTCTGTTCAGAGAAGAAGAGTTTATCATCTATGTCCGGTCCCTCCTACAAGGCTTCATCCAAGATGTGTGCTGTTATCAGTCCTATTAAGCCATTACTGGGGTTGTCACCAGGCTTCTCTAGTGTCCTGAATGGCAGATGATTACTATATGAGGGGTACAGGAGCTTGACATGTATTTACTAAACAAATAGACATATTTGCCATTAAGGAGTCAACAACCGATATGATCAATAATACAACTTCTATGTAAACCGGAGGGAGCATGTGTATGACAGTCATGTGCCAAAGGTGTTACCCACAAGCCAATAGGACTGAATGCCAAATCCATTGCGCTGTATGACTGAAAACTAAATACATTACACAACCAACTTTTCTAGCATCCTAAACAGAAAATCTTATACAGGGTATTGCTGAATGCGTAGACAAATGTGCCATGTGGGAAGCTGAGTTGGTAGAGTAACAACCAAACTTGCCATTACAAGATTATTGCATCTAAGTAATCACCCAGCTTTCCCAGTATCTTAAATGATCATATTAGCAGTATCATATCAGCAGAGTACATATATGTAACCAGTATGACCTCACTTTACCCAAAATATTGCCATCCTTACCACTATGGTGGTTGTTAGATGAAGGTTACTGTACATCAGTATTGGCTGCTTGTGAGCCACAGAGCGGCCTCCGACTGATACCAGTTTCCCTTGTTATAAATAACTTTTTTTTTCGTCTCTGAATAGAAATAGCCTTTATGAATACGTACAAATCTGTGTACAATAGCTTTCCGTCTAGTTTACACTCAGGATTGGGAAAAACCAGAACGTTAGACAGAAATCAGCATTCAGCCCCAATGATGGATCAGTCAGGCATAATATCTGTCAGGAGACTTGGGTGTACATATCAAGCATAGTACACTAGCCGCCTGCAGGCACCACTAGGGGGAGCTCACTGTATGCGGATTACTGTACTTGCTGTATGCTGATTTAAATAGTGAAGACAATAATAAGAGTACTTTGTGCTCCCTCTAGTGGTGATTACTGGCAGTATGAATTTTATATTTCATCTATGTAGAGCATTTGAAGCTCTGTGTCTGGGAAAAAAAAAGAGCTTTAGCCGCTATAAAGATATATTAAAAATTAATCTACTTTGATTTTTGGTCCTAAATCGACGACGATGTTAATAGGTAGTATTAATAATAGATTCACTTTGAAGTGGCCTCATGGTGAAGCATCACTCACTTTTTTTCATTGCTGGGTATCATAAGGTTTGCTGTGTTACAGTATCAGAAATATAGATTTTGTGAAGTTTGTGCTCTCATAGTCCATGTTTTCCTTTAGATATGTTTTCATTGGTTTGCACTGCTGACCTGGATGTCCTGCACCTTCATTGGTTCTCTGCTGCTGCATTGCCTCTTTTGGATAGAAAAGTACACACAAGTTGGCTTCCTACAAAAATGGCCTTAAAGGGAGTCTATCACCTTCCCTTAAGTATACTGGGATGCCACCACAGTGTTATACAGCGCGGTACACTGATAAACATGCCTGTGTAATGTCTCTTACTTTTGTAGATTTGGAGAAACTTCACTTTGAATCAATATGACAGTGAGGAAGTTGGTGCACTGAGGGCGGGCCTTCTATTCTCCATGTATCACCTATGTCCCTCTCATGTCTGTGCTGACCTGTGCGGGGGAGCTGGTTCTCTTATTACTATAATGTGATCCATCCAATCCTAAATCAGCTTCCACTGCACAGGGCAGCACAGACAGAAGAGGAGTAATAAGAGTGGTGCATGTGCAGCTGAAGGCCCACCCCCAGTGCACCAGCTCCTTTATTTGCATATTGTATAGTGAGGTTTCTCTAAATCTACAGAGGTTAAGGACATTACACTGGTATGTGGTCCATTACAGCTCTTTCTAGGAGCATTTGTTCCCGATAATTGCCTACTACTTTGCAGCAGATCATCATTACTTGTATAGGGATAAATGAATCATTCTTTCCCATATAGACTTTGTGAGCAGCACACTAGAAGATCTGCTGCCGACCATCTTTTATGTTACCTAAAGTATGCGATCACCTGACAAGCAAGTGATAGTAGGGTCAAGTAAATGGTCTTTAAATGAAATTTTCTAGGTAGATTGTTAGCTCTTATGACACAGGGTCTATTCCTAAGTTTGCTGTAGGCAGTTAGATAATATATCAATACTGTATTTATATATATATTGTATAATATAATAATTTATATTTTTTCTTTGTTTTTTTCTCATTAGCAATTGAAACCCAGAGCACCAGTTCGGAGGAAATTGTCCCCAGTCCCCCGTCCCCACCACCTCTCCCCAGAATCTACAAACCCTGTTTTGTGTGTCAAGACAAGAGTTCTGGTTATCACTATGGAGTCAGTGCCTGTGAAGGCTGTAAAGTAAGTGTCCATTATGTAAATGATTCACAGTACTGTATTACCTATATGGTGCCTATAGAAGAACAACTCTACTATAAATGCCCATTCACTCGTTTAACACCCATTAAAGGGGGGATAAAATTGAAGGCTCTGTGATCTTTATCAGTCATTTCTAGCATATTCAGACAATGTTTAACATGAATCCCCTGCAGAAATCTGAGGCTAACACTTGGCTTTGTGCTGCAGACTTGCATATTGATATGCTGCGGATTTGCCCAGGAGTTAGCCCCATTTTTTGATACCGTTTTACATGTGATAAACCACCATGACTTCTGTGTACAATCTACTTGAGTAAATGGAGGAGTACCATATAAAATATAGCTCAGTTTCCCATGTAAATCAGTAGGAGACAGATTTTGGTGAGGAATACACATGGAAATCCATGTAACATGAATGCTTGTAAACACACCCTAAGGATGGCTAAAGATCTGCTTTAGTTATGTAATGTAATTCCTAGATCATGACTTTCCTAAATGCCCAGCTCCACTCACAAAGCCTGGCAATGGTTTGGTGCCGCACAGCATTACTGATACCTATTGATTCTTATGTTAGAGGCTTCTCTCCATCCTGCTGTGGGCTCATTCAGAGCAGATAAGAGGTTCTTCCTCATATAAGGAGTCTGCGGCTCTCACTGCTGTGATGTTCACTCAGCATGGGACGTGGAATCACAAGATCGCAACACAACAGCGCACAGATTCATTATAACTCTGTGTGTTATCGGTAATGTGATTTGACTTGGTTAGCTTGTTCAGATTGTTTAGGTTGAGTAGCTGCAGATTCATTGCTTGCAGGTGGAGACTGATACAGTATCTCTCTGTCATTATGTAATCTGTCCAATACCTAGCTACCGCCTGTAAATGTAGCCCAGAGTTGGTACTTATTAGGAAACAATCAGCAACTTTGACAACAACCACAACAACTTGGCTCAGCTCATATAACACTGTGGGGTGTTCAGCTCTGAAGCTTGCAGAATGGTGAATGCAGCTCTAGGGCATAATACTATAGTACATATTATACTGGATCAGTGCATAATATGTCATGTATAAACTGTACATCATTTATAAAGATACTGTGGAATAATTCTTTATGTAAGCTGTGAAAAAGACCAACGTCAATCACTTTTATGTCCTATTGATCGTCATAAATGTCACTAACAGTAAAATGGTTAAGTGGTTTTTAACACTAAAATGTCTTCAAGCTTCGTAAAGTGTTTTTTTGAGACTTAACAATTGATGACCTAATATCATAGCGGTGGCCGTGCCTCTCCCATACGCTGACTGACAGGGGACCCACCAATCTAAGGAGACTAATGGTCTAAGAGTAGGTCCTGAATTTTAAAGTCCCAGAAACCCCTTTAGTCCTATCTAATTCTCTCCAACCACTGCTCATCATACCCTTAAAGGGATACGGCATTTGAGCTATTGGATGATGTAATGTTGTTTGACTGCAGCTTGTGATGTCATTATTGCTCATGAGCAACTACCAGAGAAGGCAGTTAATAACAATGAAGGATCTCATTCATATATACCTGCTAGTTCAGTTTGTTTTAAGAAATACTTTGCTTTATTCATGAAACCCTGGAGCATCTTTTCTTAGAACTCTCCAATGTGATGTTCCTCTGTTATTCCTCCTGAAAATGTATAAATACACTCATTGTCAAAAAAAAAATGCACTAAGGAGGGATTATTGGAACCAAATTAAACTTTATATGTGTTAATGTAATGATGATATATGGAAGTGACTAGAGTATTAGAGCGAAATGATAGGTCTGTTGGGGAAAACTGACACTGAGGAGGCTCTAGCACTATGATGGGCTGCCTCTAGCCTGGATACAAGATAAGATACATGGAGGTATAAAGGTTCCATATGGATCCTGCGGCACATTTGCTCACAGATGTTGCAGTTGGGCATGTAGATCCCGACAGTCACAGTGACTGCTGCATGCAATGGCTTCCCAGACCATCACACCAGCAGTTGGAGCAATGCATTGCTCCATAGCTCGGCAGGACTGAAGCGCTCATCACAAGGCCTCCATACTCCAACCCAACCATCTTTGGATTCCAAACAGAACCTGGATTTATTTAAGACAATACAGTTCCAATTCAAATCTTTCATTTGAGCAAAATGTCTCCAATGTCAATACCTAGATATCAATAATCTCTCACTAAGAGGTACACTACCCAAAATAATGGTAGGGAAGCACCTTCTATACCCTCTTGTAATCTTTTACATATCTGCCTGAGACATAACCACATGTGTTTTGCAGCAATCTGACATTTCTATGTGGGTATTCCTTTGTGAATGAGTGTAACACCTGGGTATTACAATTTCCCTTGTTGGTGAGGCACTGTATATCACAACACCCTCTGACATTGACCTACCAGCACTGTTCGCTCCAGACTATGTAGGACATGCACTATTGAAGTTGGTTTCCTCATATATTTCTAGAAGAAATAGCAGATGGATGGCACGACACAGAAGTTTTATTTTTATAGGAAATACTATTTACTAGGACAAAGGTGCCAAGAGAGGTAACAGGTTCTCTATAATACCTGTAGGTAATAGTTTCTTAATGCAAAGGAATCCATAGCATTCTCAAAAGGATTCACCAATCCCAGCTTTCACCAACAAATAATACACTGTAATATCGCCAGCAAGTACACATTTACTTTCGTGTTTTTAACAAACTCGGAGTCGGCACTATTACACTTGTATATGCCCTTTGGACATTAGCCCTATTCTATATACGCATGAGTTTAGTTTTTTCTTAGAAAAGCTGCTTTTTTTGTGCTTTGTAGCCAGAAATACGTCATTGCTGTGAATAGAAATTTTCTAAGATAGAGCAAAACAATAAAAGTCTCTGATCATCAATATGGATGTGTTCGAAAAAGATCACATGTAGGTGATAATATTAATTCATTTTTTGGTATATTTTCTAGGGATTTTTCCGACGCAGCATACAGAAAAACATGGTGTACACATGTCACAGAGACAAGAACTGCATCATAAACAAAGTAACGCGGAACCGCTGCCAGTACTGCCGGCTACAGAAATGCTTCGAGGTTGGCATGTCCAAAGAATGTAAGTGACGTGTACATGTGCCCTATTCCAGTTGGTCAGATTGTATGTGTCCATATTTGTTCAGACCACCATTCAATACTTTGGGTGTCGCTTTGTGATTCACCTTCAGAATTTATAGCGAGTGACCTGCAAGGTGATTCAGCCATTGTATTCTATTAGGTGAATTGGATGGACTTATATACTTTTCATATCCAAGACCTAAGACGTTCCTCTCCTATATATAGGAGACCCCAAAGACAGTAAAGACAAACAGTGGGTGTGACTGGGTGGTTAGTGTACCACTCCTTGTCTGCCTCTCAAAAGTATGTCATTGCCCATACAGCAAATTCAGTGTCATCTGCAATTGGTTAAACAATCTAAATTGTCCATGTTCATGAATTTGCCTCCCAGACGGTCCCCTCTGACCTAAAAACTTCTGGACATTTAGGATTGTGCTACAATGGCATTAATGTTGTAATAGATCCCTCATCCTATCTCACCCCTTTACCTGAGCACTACAGTGGGATATTGCTACCCCTCTATATTCTATGCTTCAAGTGCAGCCAATGGAGGATCCATGTCTACCATATGTGCTAATATTACCTTCATATTTCAAACAAGTTTTCCTTCTGTGGAGGTTTTCTGGTGGACCAGTCTGTATATCCCTCTGCATCAGTGCAGGTTGTTTGCAGTCCTACAAATCATTGTATAGAACAGTAGGCCTCAACCTGTGGTACACGTACCCCAGGAGATACGCCATGCAGCCTCTGGGGGTACGTGCTGTGGCTCCTGGGGGGTAGTACCATCCATTACACCCACCATCTTCAAATACTGAAGTACATTAGCTGCCAAGTAGAAGCAAAACATCAGAAACCGGGGTAAAGGGGGCAGATCTCTTCTACAGTAGTAGTAGTAGTAGTGGGTAGTTTGTGCTGAACAAACAGGCAGCTTGTTGGAAGCGAAAAGTATGATAGCCAAAGATGCCTCATAAGCAGAAGGATTTGCTATGAGCACCAGATTTTCTTCCCCATTTGAGATGAGGAGCAGGATCTGTGCCTGCTCGGGGTGCTCAGTTGGAACTTTTTTCCACAAGGGTATTCTTGGCTTGAAAAGGCTGTTAAACACTGGTATAGAATATGATAAAGTAAAGTGTCCTGATCCAAAGGTCATGAAAGTCATTTATTTTCAGATTGTAACTTCAACTGTGAATCGTATACTATACGAACCATACACTGCATGCTACATGTAAACTACATACACTTCTTTGTGCGTGGAAAGTCTGCAAGGATTAAGAGATTACCCCACACTGTTTTAGACCCATCAGGATAAATTTAAGTTTAGCTGTGTGAGATAAGGATGCTAATCTGTAGCGTGATGCGCTGTAATAAACTCTGCTCCATCTGTAATCTTTAGCAAAAAGACTGACATGGAAAACATGGTGGGCTGCCAAGCATTGAAGCCTCATTCTTTGTCATGTTACTTACACCACAAACCACAACTTGTTGCAGATAAAGGCTCCGCAGTACGGGTCTTTTTTGTCATAGATGCTGTTATCTCTAATGTGTCAGTTTTATCTGCAATGCCATATACATTTTACTATTATACCGCTATCCATATCAGCTATTCAGCATGGACACACATGAGTCATTATGTGGTGCTTGATCATGTAAGAAGATATCATAGCCTGCAGTAATACAGACGCATGGGTCTCTGGTCGGTTGTGGTACCAGAATCCAGCACTGGTTTTTCAGTCTTGATGGTCACTATACACTATATTGTGCATAGTCCTCATAAAGATTAGTTGTGATTGGTCACACTGCAGCATTCAGTATGGCCTATGACCCTGGAGGCCACTGACTGGCCGGTCACACGTGGTACAACCTGTCATTGCTGGCCGTTGTACTCGCAGTACAGTGGGGTCCTCCAGAGCATCTGCAGGGAAATGGGAAGGTGAGTATTGCATTTATTTCTTGCTTTGGAGCACTTACTGCTATTTTTTTCCACAAACAGTTTGACACTTTTAAGGGGCTTTTCAGCTTTTTTAAATGAATGCCCTATAAATAGGATAGGACATTAATTTTAGATCGGAGAGGGTGCGACTGCCAGGACACCCACACATCAGCTGTTTTCCAGTGCCAGCGTGAGCTGCAGTGCTCAGTCACCCTACTTTAGACTTGAATGGGACTTCAGTACTCCTTATGGCGAGCAAGCAATGCAGCATGTGCTAGCAAAGGGAAACTATTGATCTTTGGGGCTTTTGTCAATCTAATATTGATGCCAGATCTTATGGCTAGGACATCAATTTAAAAGTGCTGGATAATCCCTTTAAGGGCAAAGAGGAGGTAACAGCAGTAGTCACACTATCTGTATATTCCACCAAGCCCTGCACCTTCACCCTATACAACCAAATATATAAGCAGTGGCTCAGGATGTATCAGTATAAATTTCCTACTCACAAACAAACTTTGGTTTTCATTTATCCAGCTGTGACTATTTATATCAGTTAAGACCTAGATCTTATTTTCCCATCCTGTAATCCTGTATTCAGAGGGAGAGCAGATGACATTTAAAGCATGTACATGTCACTATTTCAGGTCTATGATCTTTGATTCTAATCGGTACATCTCCCTCTCCTCCTCCTCCAGCTGTACGCAACGACCGCAACAAGAAAAAGAAGGAACCCCCAAAACCTGAAGTAACAGAGAGCTATGTGCTGAGCCCAGAGACTGAAAACCTGATCGAGAAAGTGCGGAAAGCTCACCAGGAAACCTTCCCTTCACTGTGCCAGCTAGGCAAATACACTACAGTGAGTGGCACCCTCCTATTGTATTATCTATGATAGGCCCAGAATATTATGGGAAAAGGCGTAACATGAAGCTGCCGGGACCTAATGCAAAATCTATAAGAGGGCCTCACACATACCATGTGTGCCATGTATACTGGTGCCATGCTGTCTTCTCATGTGGAAGAATCTCCCATTATCATTGCAGTCTATTACAGCATAGGAATGAATGAAAATATCATACAGAAGAACAATTTTCTCATGGCTAATTTTGTTCATGAGAGTGGGAAAGCCCCCTACTCACCCCCGTCATTTTCTATCAAGAAAAGTGAGAATACTGGAAAATCACACCACATACTTATATATAAGAAATCTGTAGGCGTTCACTCTCACTGAGGTTTTTCTACCAACTAAAGGTATGGCCAGAGAATTTCAGAAAATGTATTGAAATAGTCTTGGGAAAACCCCTGAAATTTGCTTTCCATTGTTTTCATTAGAAGTTAGTGACCACTTATAACCAAATAAATTGTATTGTATACCATATGGACATACTCTTAAGAGTGTCAAAAATAGGCAATTTAATACATATACATCATTAACATATAAATGTTTATCTGGCTATTTGTCATTATAGGAATGATCATACATATTACTTATACCCAGCTTTGAAGAAAGAGATGGGTGACACTATTGAGGGGACAAAGTTTGTAGCTTATTCCTTCCATTCTCTTCTTTTCTCTGCATTAAATCCTTCCTTTGATTTTTCAGAATTTCAGCTCTGAACAGCGAGTCTCCCTGGACATTGATCTGTGGGATAAATTCAGCGAGCTGTCCACCAAATGTATAATAAAGACGGTGGAATTTGCCAAACAGTTACCGGGATTTACCACTCTCACCATAGCTGATCAAATAACTCTCCTTAAAGCCGCCTGCCTGGATATCCTGGTAAGTTACGGTTTTATGCCACGTTATAAAGTTATATTCACATGGACGCCTCTGGTCTATCATTACCACACCATGCAAATATACCGTTATCATACAGTGTCTGCTTGCAAAAGCTACTGCATGAATCCTAGTGAAGCTGTTTGTGTCCGTCAGCTTTATGATTTCTTGTAAAAGCACATAGTTTTTAGTTGGGTGTGCTTGTTCTAGATAAGAATAGAATTGGTCAAAGCAACCATTCATAGTACACCTTTAGTTTTTGCAGAATTCTGGCCACTCCTGGCACAGCAGTTTTATTAGATGAGGTCTATAACTATTACATCTCTATGTGCAGTTAGCACACTTTTAGGGAGGTTGTAACTTGAGGCTGCTATGTGCTCAGTTGTTGCAGTGTCTGCATGTACTATACTGTCATTCTTAGTAACCATCTTCAATAAGCTTTTAGCCTAGTCAAGCGAAACTAATGTAAATGAACGAGCGATCTGTTTCCTGTGAGCTCTAGCACATATTCTGCTGTCACTCTCTTATTACGTAAGCCCTATTGTTTCTTGTGGCTCAGGTCTATTATCGGACACATGGAGGGATACACTTGTATAAACTGCTTACAGTTTTATGCATGAGTATTTCCTTATTCAGTGTGAGCAGTTGTATGGACACTCTCGCCCGCTGCCATATTGTGTCTCCATACATTCCTTCATTTTCCTGCTCTCTAATTCTTCCACATTCTGTTTTGGTTTATTGCAGATCTTACGAATTTGTATACGCTACACACCTGACCAGGACACCATGACTTTCTCAGATGGCTTGACCCTCAACCGGACACAGATGCACAATGCTGGCTTTGGTCCTCTTACAGATCTAGTCTTCGCCTTCGCCAACCAGCTACTACCGCTAGAAATGGATGATGCAGAGACTGGTCTCCTGAGCGCCATTTGCCTCATCTCTGGAGGTATGAGATGGGTAGCTTAACATTTCCCCAATTTCTCTTCCCTTAACTCTATAAAGCTCTGGTTAGTCAAATACCTAAAGATACAAAATGTAATGTATTGTCTGCTGTTGCCCCTTCCCTATTGTCAGTACAATGCTTATCGACTACAGCCATTGTGTTGTCAAGTAGAATATCTCTACAGATTACAAATTCTGGTGGAAAATTGCTTTTTATGCGGTGTTCACACATAGGAATATGATGCTGAATTTGAACCCGCCTGAAATATTCCTTCCATTCATTTGAGTGAGAAGCAGTGGCTGATTTTTTCAGCTAATATAAAAACATAAGCGTCCTACTCATTGTTCAGGCGGATTCCGACTGAGAACTCCTGTTGAAATGAGTGCGAGGTGGAAAATACACCTTTTTTGTCTGGGTGGAACTTGTCAAACCCACTCACGGAATTTTGCCCTTCCCAATAAAGGCAAAATACAATGGTACTATTCTCCAAATCCAAGTTCAGCTTCAAAATCCGCTCCAAATTCCTAATTCTAATCTTCGTCAGTCTTTGACAAGCAAAAGAAATCTGCTTCACATTTCTGAGGCAGAAATTTTCTGGTTGACAAATTCAGCATCAAATTGTTACGGGTGAACACCCCTAAAAACTTGAGATAAAATTTCATAAAAGTTAGAACAGTCTGACATCAGTATATTCTTGATAAAACTGAATTGTTTCTAGGTGTAACCTAGACTGGTCATATATAGTTATCTTTCTCTCCTAAACTCTTTGTCATACACATGCACACTCAGCTCCCGGGGAAGAACTACTGCCACTCCCCAAGAAAAAAGGATAGGGGAATGATGAAATCCAGTAGATCGATCCCAAATAATATACATAGAATGTGCAGGACCAGCTTAAATGTCCCTTCTGGGGACGATGGAAAAATAACACACTGTTCAAAACATGTTTATGCTGCAGTCCAGATCATTTGGCACCGGAAACCCAGATTATAGCATCACTGATTCCCAGTATGACACCGTTGCCACAGTCAGGCTTCAGAATATTGAGGTGGGACTTTCACTGCCAGTTTGCTATTAGTACTACAAGTCTCATGATGCAATTGTTTCTGCCTCACCACTGTATTCCTGCTCACTCCTCAACTCATGTGCAATTCATTGGGTTATATACTAGTTCAGGGGTCAGCAACCTTCGGCACTTCAGCTGCTGTGAGACTACAATTCCCAACATGCGCCTTTCACTTCCATGGGATTTCCAAGAACAGCAGAGCGAGTATACATGCTGGGAGTTGTTGCTTTACAACAGCTGGAGTGCTGACGATTGCCTACCCCTGCATTAGTGTATCCTGCAGCAACAACAGAGCTCCAGCCCCCCACCCCCTGCTGTCACATGATCCTATGACATGCCAACAACACAGGAAGTAGAGGAGGGGGAGGTAGGTCCACCATGTAATCTCTAAACCTGTACTTCAAATGTACATTAACATCTGCTTTGTCAAGTCTTGCGACTGTCTCATCTCTCTGCATTGGTTATGAGCTTTTCATATGAGATATTTGCTGATTTTATAATTGTATTTCCCAATAGCAAGTAATGCAGAGATTATATGAGACCCTCACAAGGCATGACAAAGCAGATATTAAAGGGTTTGTCCAGGAAACGTACTTGCCTGCTTTGGGGATTACGGTTGATGGACCTATGTGTGGGACAGTGTAAACGGTTCTGGCCATATAATGACCCCCCTTCCCCGGGGTCATGTGGTCCTAAGCAGCACTCCGCCCTCTTCTCCTTGATCTCACAGGTAATTAACTACCTGTGATATTGGAGTTTAGGAAGAAGTAAGAGGGCAGAACAACCCGGGGGTCAGAATGCTGCTTTGCATTACATGACCTGGGGGTTGTGATGTGGCCAGAACGTCTGGGTCCATCATTAGCAGTCCCTGGACCAGGTATCTAAATTACATGTCCCTGGACAACCTCTTTAATGAACATTTTAGCTATAGGGTAGAGATTACATGATGACCAAGAGCAGGGACGTAAAGTGAGGGGTTGAAGAGGGTGCAGTCACGCTAGGGCCCAGGAGTCTTCGAGGGCCCATAAGCACTGAGATTGCAGTTTCTATCTGGCCCATAAACCAAGGAGACCCACATATTACCCGAACCACACTAAGGTGGATTAAACTCCTTAGCACCGTAATCGTCACTATAAAGAATTCACTGTAGGGATGAGGTAGGGGGCCCAGACAAAAGATTGCACTGGGGCCCACAAAACTTTAGTTACACCACTGATCAATAATATATAACTTACTGCTTTACTGTAAAAAAAAAAATCACAGAAATGCTAAGTATGTTATCATATGAAGTGCAAGATATAAAACACACACACAAGAAACATCAGAGGAAAACAGTGAAGACAAATACATTTCATACAGGCTGTACAGATTTATAAAGTGCCATTTTCCATGCCCCTTTAATTTCACATTATAGATATTGAGCCATGGCTGTCTGTGTGTAGCACTTTACGGTGAGTGTGAGTTATAAGGAATCTTAAAAGTTAAATGGCTTCCTTTCCTGCAAATGTAAGGAGTTTGTCTTTCTTAGTTTAAAAAGCTGTAAAGATGTAAATGCCAAGTTTTATAGATAACCTATTTATCTGTTTGCAGATTTATCATACAGTATAACAAGGTTAGCTTTTGTAAGCAATGCAGTGGTTGTACCTGAGTATTAAGCGCCACCCAGTGGTCAGTCAGTGTATTCATTTTCTATCGTGATCTCTCTTTATTTTAGCGCATAGACATCTATCTGTGGATGTAGTAAATACTATATAAAATATTATGTAATAATCCAATGATTTTAATCAGATCGACAGGACCTGGAGCAGCCAGATAAGGTGGACAAGTTACAAGAACCACTGCTGGAGGCACTTAAAATATATGTCAGGAGGAGAAGACCCAAAAAACCCCACATGTTCCCCAAAATGTTGATGAAGATCACAGACTTGCGAAGCATCAGTGCCAAGGGTGAGTGGTCAGGCAGTCTGGAATTATATTGATCATTAGAGGTTGATACATAATGAAACGTTACTTCATTATTCAGACATTATTCAGACATTATTCAGACATGATGGATACTGCTGGTCTGGATGTGCATTCATCATCTGACCGTAATAACAAGCAATAATAAGGCATTGAGTTGATGCAGCCATTGTCTCTGGAACAAGTGTTCAGTCAGCCTGTACTACTTTGATTTCCCTATATGTAAATTGGCTTAACGTAATAGAGGGGTGATGTGAAGAGGAGAACCCCAGTAATCAGAGCAGAGCGTGTCTCCTACGTTGGAGGACCTTACATGTCCTTGTAGTTTTGTATATTCAATGGACATTATGTAATGCTTCATTTACCCTCTGGGGACACTGCAGGGAAACAAAATACTTGCTTAGAGATTATTGCTGACCGCTGGGTATCCCAAAAGCTGTCCACCTTATGATGAGCTTGTTCTGAGGGAAGTCTTCTAACAAAAAAGGAAAATTGAAAGTGGACAACCCCTTTTTCATACTAATCTTGTTGCAGCCACGTTGTCGTAGATATACACATGACATAGGTCAGACATATTCCATTATGGTGGCTAATGTGTTTATATCACCCACAAGCTAACATTTGTTTTTGACTCCGCAGGTGCTGAACGTGTGATCACTCTGAAGATGGAAATCCCAGGATCTATGCCTCCTCTCATCCAGGAGATGTTAGAGAACTCTGAAGGCCTAGACAACATAGGAGCAGCATCTCCTAGTAGGCTGCCCCCTACTCCTGTCCCCCCAGGGAGCTGCAGCCCCAGCCTTTCTCCCAGCTCGACTCACAGCAGCCCATCGACACACTCACCCTGACCCTTTGCCAGCCAGCATGGCAACATGGCACAGACTCACCAGCTCATGCACAGACTTTTCTGGTACTTTTCACTTTTTACTTCTCTCAAATCTCCACATTCTCTCCTACATCTTTGTCCTTCCCTGGATCATCTTCACTGAACCATGCTTTACCTTTCCACTGTACTCTCTTTAAACCTCAACCGGGAATCATCACTGTGCTGTATTTAGTCCTGGGACTTAGTCTCTGCAGGAGAGAGGGTGATCCAGGCATGGACTTGTAGCCCTCAGTCCCTCATTTCCTTAAGTTTCAACCTTGTGCCTCTGGACAGTACTCTTCTCACACCCACTGGATGGAGAACAGACTCAAAACAAAGACTAAGATTGAGCAGAATCTCACTGCGTCCATGTCATTGGGGTTGGGAAGCGGCTTAAGGGACATTCTCAGACCGCTAAGGAGGTGACCATTTTAAAGCCACTTCATGCAGGAGAATTATGCTGGTTCATTAACTCCATTCACTGCCATTTTGCACCCCCAGAGCACTCTGCTTTTAAAATGGATTTCACTGTTTCTACCGCAGTTTCTGGATCTTTACATAGGATAATATCCGTGCAGCTTGAGGTATTGTAACTGGAAAAAAATGACGCATTTTAGGATCTTATATAAATTGGTGCAAAACGAAGAAAAATTGTATATATATATTTTTGCTACATTTTCTCCCTTGATTCTAGTCGACACCGGAACCTTTTAAGATATTATAAAGTGTCAGTATGTACATCTAGGCTGGAAAACATGGCTGTTTGCTTTGGACATTGGGCGTCCTAATGGGAAGCATCAACACGCTTTCATTATAAGGGCGCAAGTGTGTTTAATGGCAGAGTGCTTTCTGCTGGGTGACATGGAAGTGGAGGGTCCCAATGGTCAGTCCGCTACTGCTGACCACATGGAAGGATTGAACTGCAGATAAATGGCTATCCCTATGACTTTGGTACCTTGGGGATTGAAGCCATATTCATAGTTGTTATATACCAGCTGCACAGTATCACTGGTTTCACGTATTTCTTTTAACCACTAAATGTTGCAATCTCCTTTACCCCCAACTTTTACCTCCTCCCCCACAGAACTTGCCGTTTTTACACCTCTACACACCAGCAGAAATTTAAAAGAGGGGGTGAGGTGTTTTCCTCGAACTATATAAAAAAAAAAAAAGTAATGAAAAAAAAAAAAGAAAAAGTAAAAAAAAAAAAAATAAATGAGATGTGAAAGTTTTTTTTTATGTGAAAAACAGTTTTTTGTTTTACTTTGAAGGGTTTTTTTTCCTCAAGTTTCTGTCTAACTTCTGCACAAACGTTTATCTTTATATTAAAACAAACTTGTTTGTTTGACTTTCGGGTTGTAGTGCGTATGCTTTCAAGTAAGATCTACATCAGGGGTCTCCAACATATGGGGTGGGAACCAGTGCTCTACACATGAGTGACAGCTCATGCCATTCAATGTCTGGTACAGGAGCGGCCATCATTTGTATAAAATTGGATTCATTCTATGGCGACCTGCAACGCAACAGTCTCAAAAAATCCAACAAGTCCAATCCAAATCCAAGGTTGACACCACAACATTTCTCAAGTCTGATTTAGCTGGTTTTTACAACCAAACTGCAGGATCTCTAAGGCTTTCATACTTGTGTTGTTTCATCTCTGTTCCTTCCATTGTAGGAATGGAAGAATGAATTCAACAATAAAGATGGATCAGTTTTATGACAGACAACAATGGATCCCAAGGGACCCTATTGTGTATAATGGGGTCCATTAGTTATCTGTTGTTTTCTCCCTTACATCGATGGTTATGACTTATTCATCCTTGATTTTAAAAAGTTCTTGCGTTGGATGTTCCAAAAAGAGAGTCCGAAATAAATGTGAGTGTACCTTTAAAATGACACATGACTGCAAGCTACACACACTTTTCTGGTCAGGTGACCCTGTATCCCTTACAATAGCCTTAGCCAAGAGCGATTTTGGTTCATGAAATATGGATCTAATGTCTATTCTATTTCCTGACACTGAGCCAGGACCCGGACTCTAACCATCATAGTGATCTATGATACTAGGAATCCCCCCTCTCCTGCCATAGTACTGTCCTATACTGAAATCATATTATCATGTGGGCGGCAGGAACTCATATCCTCATAGATCACTAGGATGCTTGAATTTCAGCTCTTTGCTTATTGTGAAATATGGCTGTCACCTGTATGTCTCGGACTGAATACGCCTGTGTGATGCCAGCCTTATAGTTGGTACCTCATTGCTCCTGTGGGCTGCTTCTGTAGTGACCGCTCTTGATACTTCCATCTTGTTGCAATCCTTTGTAGCTGTCACGTAACAGATTCCCAGAAAGATTAGGCTTTGTATGTGGAATTATTATGGCTCTATACATGTACACTAAGGAAAGGGCACTTGTGTTGGGGATAAGTAGAGACACCCCCATAAATATGATATAGATGTCTGGCTGTCTCTGAAGGCACAGGTTCCGCGCGTGTTAATGTAGTTTGTTTTGGGGCTTATGGGATAAGATATATATAACATTAATTAGATAGGAATACACAGCCGCCAGCTGATGGGTGTCCACACAATCCCTGCATTCAGCTCTATGGTGTCTATAATCCCTGGTGATTAGTATGGAAAAAAAAGATTCACTACGACATCTAAAGTGTTCTGTCCCTTTAAATCTTGTAAGGATGATTTAGCACTTGACCATGAGCCCCTGTGATCCCGTTAGAGTAAGTGGCTCACCTAGCAGCTGGTTATTGCCTCTACTAAGCTAACATGAGAGCAGTGTCACATAGGGAGCCTTGTACAATGAGTCATGTGGATAATGGAACGCCGAAAATCACTCCCAACTAAATGTGCTTTCAGCTTTCCACATAAAGTGTTACTGTGATACCTGGTTATGATCGAGAATGATGAGCTGCAATTTCCTGCTGATTGAGGTGTCAACAGACGGAGGCGCAGGAAAAATGGCTTGTTTGTCGGAGATAAAGGTGGAACATTACCGAGCTTCTTCAGGCCTTAAAGGGAGTCTGTCAGCAGTAAACTGGTTATAAACCTTGTAGAGATGTTTCTACAGTTTCCAAATATGTCTCTGTTACTCAGGTATGGAGCTCAATTTTCTTGCAAATCACATTTCTATTCATATGCAAATGAAGGGAACTCTTTGGGGGCGTGTCTTAGTTTGTTTGGGCTTCATTCTCCGCTTTTGATTCCTGACACTTTCTCTCTCATTTACATATGAATAAATTGGTGAATTAAAAGTGGCGCTCCAAAGCTGAATAACAGAGACATATTTGGAAATTGTAGAAGTCTAAGCAAGCAGCCTATAGTGTAAAGTTATGGAGAAGAATCACTCACAAGGTAAGATTGGGCAGATATTAGTAAATCATAGGCTTGGTAAGTAAATATCAACCCTGTCAAGTCATCAAAATCAAAGACATTTTTAGAGGTTGAAATCTGGTAAATGATGGACAATATCTAGTGGTGGTGATACGAGGTGTCTCATACAGTTTAGGAGATACACCTTGTTCTTCACTGCTGTAATGATAGTGACTGCCCATCTGGTCACCGTACAAAGTAATTATCACTTTATTACCTACTAGAGTATGGATCCGGACTTGCACTGGGGCACATCAAGTGTAAACTAGACCTCCAGATATACTCGCATTATTCAATACACTAGACCTGGGGTTCCAAACACACAGGTCACATGCAGTCTCTGTAGTAGTCAGCTGCAGCCCATGGGGCACCAGATTTCCCTAGACATCCTCGGGGCAGTAGAGAACAGGCCGAAGAAGGACATAGGACAGTATGTTGTTACTGGGGGATCAGAAGACTGTATATAAGTGCTGAGCCATTATGTATGTCTATGGGGGCATCAGACTGTATTTATAAGCAGAGCCACTATGTATGGTCTAGAGGGGAAGCAGACTATATTTATAAAGGCAGAGCCACTATGGATATCTATGGGGGCAGCAGACTATATAAAGACAGAGCCACTATGTATGTTAGGGGGACAGCGGACTATAAGGCAGAGTCACTATATCTATAGGGGACTAACAAATTTCCTATAAATTTAACCTAGTGGTATTATTATAGTAATGTAGTACTGTTCTAGTAGCTAATACATTAACAGTAATTTTGTATTAAATCTAAAAAGAATATGGTCCAATAGCTTAAAAGGTTATTCCCATCTCAAGGATCCTATATATACTGGTAGCTTATGTAAATCGAAGACTTTTCCTAAATATTTTGTTTTAGAAATGCTGCTTTGTTTTCCTGCTATGTGAAATTATTCCTCCCATTGTTTACACAGTGTTTCCATA
The DNA here is from genome assembly GCF_031893055.1 of Leptodactylus fuscus. Lineage (NCBI taxonomy): Eukaryota > Metazoa > Chordata > Amphibia > Anura > Leptodactylidae > Leptodactylus > Leptodactylus fuscus. Next base: position 124,739,656 of record NC_134270.1, on the reverse strand, counting down.
GAGCTGGATCTTTGTGATAGAACAAGTGACATCACTCACTGTTATCTACAGCTCTGCTGGCAAGACAATCAGTTCAGTTAATTGTGTCTGTTATCTCACTATGTAAACACACAGATAACACAGAGTCCATTCTCTACAGGCATGTGCATATTATCTGCTCTGCATTTATATTAGATTTTTAGTAATCATAAGCACGCTCCCATAGGAATGAATGGACGCAGCCAGGGCCGCGTCCTGCTGCTTAACCCCCTGCGCGCCGACCGCTCCCATTCATTCCTATGGGAGCGTGCTGTTCGAAACTACTGTTTCGAACAGGGTCGGACTGGGGTGTCTAGGGCCCACCAGTGGAATTGCTTCTAGAGGCCCACTGCCAGGACCCTGCAGATCAGCGGTACCGAGACACGACGGCTATAGGTAATAACATGTCGGGAGCCATGCTGCTCACCCGCCATACCATGTGCACTACTACCTAAACCTACTGCTACGCCTTGTATGGCAAGTGAACAACATGGCTCCTAGAAATGTTACCATTACCTGTAGCTACAGTGTCCTGGAAAAGCTGATCTGCAGAGGCCCTGACTGTTGTATCATCACAGATGTAATATTGACGGCCTATCCTAAGGACAGGCCACCAATATTGGAAACCTGGATAAATCCTTTAAAGTGGTTGTCCAGGAATTGGAGCGACTCATGTGCCGGGCGGAAGGTGTAAAATAAAAAAACAAATAAATAAAAAAAGAATACTCATCTGTCCTTGGCGCTCCGTTGTCCGCCACCAGTGTCCATTCAGTCTCATGTTGGCACCTCCTGACTGGGAGTCCTGCACCTCATGTGACTGCTAAGACTAATTAGGTACAGGATTTCCAGAAATGAGACCAAACAGACACAGGCGGGGGACAACGGGGTGCTGAGGACAGGTGAGTGCTTTTTTTTTTATGTATTTTTTTTTTATTTTTACACCTCCCTGGCGGCCCAGTGATCACTCCAGTTTATAGACAACCTCTTTTAAGGGGTTGTCGGGGCCAAATATTTTATGGCCACTTCACTGGTCCCCCATACAGTGGCCTCTTCACTGGTCCCCCATAATGTATGGGGAACAGTGACAGGGCCATTATATTGTGTGGGAGCAGTGATGAGGCGAATATCCTGTGCGGAAGGGGGACGTTAAACTGTGTGGGACATATTAAAGGGGTTGTCCAGGGTTAAACCTTTTTATGGCCTATACTCAGGATAAGTCATAAATACCTGAAGCCTCACATTGCAGAAACACGTCGTCTTTGGCTACTACAGAAAAAAAAATGTGTTTTACAGAACTTGCAAAGTGAATGAAATTTAATCACATTTACCTCATCCACACACTGCAGGAAAAAAGGATGTGGAACAGCCGCACCTCTAAAATGTGTGCGCTTCTAAAAGCATGGCCGGTTACTTTCAGCTGAGAAAGTGTTAACACTTTGGTTTCCCCTTTCTACCATGCTTGTTTGTATATTTCAGCTGAGAACGTACAGGAAAAATGCATCAAAAGCTCAACGAAAAACACTGTGGAAAAACTACATTGGGATTCAGCACTATTTTTTTCCACAGGGTTTTTTTTTTTAGCTGCATCTCACTGTTGGGCCTCATCCTTATCGTCTCAATATACTGAGCATTATACTATAAGGATAAGTCCGCATGTAGCAAGCCGTAGGAAAAAGTGCTGCGGGAAAAACCCTGGCGGCAACACATCAGTTTTTCCCACAGAGCTTATTGCAGAAACTCCAGAGAGGTTTCCTCTGAGGACTTTCTGCTTCGTTTATACCTATAGGGAAACCACCGGTGTGTCTGTAGGTATAAGTGACATGCTGTGATTTCCAAAACCACAACAGTTTTGGAAATTGCAGTGTGTTCACTGCGTGTATTTTTCTGCAATGGGTGGATAGGATTGCACACACTATATACATATACACTCAGGCCTGGTTCACATCTGCAAAAAAAATAAAAAAGAAAAATAGGGCACTCACCAGTCAACGGATCTAAAAACAGCAAAATTTTATTTCATCCTTAAAAAACAAGGTCAGCCATTTCGACCATCAGGACAGAGAAGATGGAATGATACAAAAAAGAATATCATTCCAAGCCTGACGAAGTGCTAGACGCACGAAACGATCGTCGCTTTTTTCTTTTTTGTATCATTCCATCTTCTCTGTCCTGATGGTCGAAATGGCTGACCTTGTTTTTTAAGGATGAAATAAAATTTTGCTGTTTTTAGATCCGTTGACTGGTGAGTGCCCTATTTTTATTTTTTATTTTTTTCATGTGCCAAATGTTGATGCATTCATAATAGTGAGCACCACCAGGGATCTTTTTTCTGAGCCCATATGCAGTTTTTGCCTTAACCTGCTTATAAGCAGTTCTGCCTCAGCTGCAGTAGTGCCACTTTTTTGCTCTTTTACATGCACTGGTTCACATCTGCGTTCAGTAATCTGAACTACTGAACGCATTAGCAAGCGGTGTGCAGTGAAAGCTATAGACTATAATGGGGTCTGTGTGCTTTCCGTGCGGTGTCTGCACGGAACATGTGGACAGAAAAGTACTTCATGATTTACTTTCCTGTCTACATAACTCATGTGGAGACCACAGGGAAAGTACACGGACCCCATTATAGTCTATGTGGACCGTGTGCTTTCACTGTTCATCGCTTGGTAATGCGTTCGGTAGTTTGGACTAAAGATGTGAACCAGACCTTATACATATACATTATATACTCAAACATATAGATTAATATACATTCATATACCATACATGTCATATATATATATATATATATATATATACTCACATATATACATACACATTATTATAGCATACTGTATATACTCACACATACCTATACAAAAACATACAGTACTTACACAGTATACAACATATCTACTATACACATATACAGTATACATATTAATCATACATAAAAAAATAGTATACTCACATTTGCTAGCAGTGAACCATCACAGCAGACGTCTTCCTGGCTTCCCCACACGCTACGATGTGAGAGACGACTCACTGTGAGGGGGAGGGAGGAAGTCCGGCAACAGGGACGAGACTTCATAGGAAAGCAGGCAGCAGGTCAGTGAGAGGATTACAAGCAGCCATTAGCTGAAGCTGCACACATGTCCTCCGGTATGTACTTTCCCTATATATCGGGAGGACACTGTGTACAGCTTCAGCATCAGCTAATGGGGGCCCCTGTGTGTGGAGGCAAATGCATTGGCCAGGTGCCCAGTTGGGGGCCCCTGGCCATCCCGATTGGGCCCCGACCAATGCATCTGCATTGGTAAAATGAGAACTTTCAGTCAGGGCTTGGGGCCCACTGGTGGATTCACCGGTTCCCCGATGGGCTAGTCCGACCCTGGTTTCGAATAGTACTCGCTCATCTCTAATTGTGATACTTCCTAGTGTCCTGTTCAACAAGCTGAGGGGGAGGGGGATACAGGAAGTGGGAAAAAGAGACAACAGGCAAAGCTGCTGAAACAAGAAGATGGGAAAATCCCTTTAAATTTTTTTGTGTGGCCCATTTCCCTGCTGAGTACGAGTCACTTTAATTCTTAGTTTCATTCTTATTTAGACCTTACGCTAGGTTCACACCACCGTTCTTCGGGTCTGCATGGGAACCCAAAAACGGAAAACCTATCCGCTTAAAAAGTGGTAACCTGCAGACCCCATAGACTATAATAGGGTCCACTGGGTTTCCGTCGGAAAGGAAAGTCCCTGAACGGTCACCCAACGCTAGTGTGACTGCAGCCACAGTGTGTGAGTTATCATAAATCTTTTGAACTGAAGCGTCCCTGACCCCTGCCCTGCTCTACCCACTTTGGTCAAAAATGGTGCACAGGATGGAAGATGTGGCCAGTATAGTAAGTTTCTCCAAGAATATGATGTTTAGTTTGAAGTAGTTTACAGGAGTTCTTGGGTTTGAAATACTGGGAAACCGCGCACTGTTAGGGTGCATTCAGACTACGTAACGCCGGGCGTGTATGAGAGCCGTACACGCCGGCATTACGGCAGACTGCCGAACACTTCCCATTCACTTCAATGGGAGCGCTCGTAAACGCCGCTGTTACGAGCGCTCCCATTGAAGTGAATGGGAAGTGTTTGGCAGTCTGCCGTAATGCCGGCGTGTACGGCTCTCATACACGCCCGGCGTTACGTAGTCTGAATGCACCCTTACTGTAACCAAGTTTGAAAAACCCAGTGACATCCATCATCTGTTGGTGCTGTCACTCTGAGAATTCTGGTGTTTGGTTTATCCAAATCTGTTCAGCCATCTGTTAAGATATCAGTATTTTAGGCTAAAGCCCCACAGGACGTCCCACAGCAAAAGAGCACTGTGGGAAAAACAGCGGCGGAAACGCATCCCATTTCTTCCCACAGCGCTTTAGACAGAAAGTTTGCGGAGTTTTCCTCTGTGTACTTTGTTACAATTATACCTATAGGGAAACCGCCGGCGTTTCCATAAGTATGATTGATAAGCTGAGATTTCCAAAACCGTACCTGTCCGCACCACAGTTTTTACTGCAAAGTGGGCATGGGATTCGCTAAAATTCCATCCACTTTGCTCATACTGTAATACGCCACAGTTTTTCCTGTGGTGTTTCCGTCCTGTGGAGCCCTTACCTTAGTGTAATCTGAAGATGTCAATCGCAGCTAAAGGGGCGGCATTGGGCAGAAGACAGCTGCAGAACATGTGACTATCTGTAGGTGAACCAGGCTTGTCTGTATATTCATAAAAAATGATTTTTGTTTCTCCATTGCATTACTGATTTGACATCAAGGTATGTTTCTGCTCCCATTAAATGTTCCTACACGGCACTGTTATTGGCTTGGGAGGAATTTTGGACCTGACAGACTCCTGTTAAATGGTCATTTGTGCAGTGATCATATAGCCATAACATATACTGATCTTTTTAATCCTGATGATGTCTCCATTATGGATTTAGAATTCATAGACATACATCAGTATTTTTAGACATATACTAGATCATTTATTGAAATTGAAGGTTGTCTCTACCCTGGTATCACTATAAATTTTGATCCATGCAATACACAGATGCTACCACTTGGTGTCAGTAGAGCTTTGCAATGTATTATGAGAACCAGCTCTGGGGTTCATCACTGTGTGACACTATTATGTATAGAATGAAATTGTGTGTATATTTTCCCAGTGATACGTATGATGATTTGGATCCAGTGGTAGGGCAGAAAAACTGTCTAGCTCTAGACTAGTCTTAACCCCTTCCCGCCGATGGCATTTTTTGATTTTCGTTTTTCGTTTTTGACTCCCCTCCTTCTAAACCCCATAACTTTTTTATTTCTCCGCTCCCAGAGCCATATGAGGTCTTAATTTTTGCGGGACAAATTTTTCTTCATGATGCTACCATTAATTATTCTATATAATGTACTGGGAAGCAGGAAAAATATTCAGAATGGGGTGGATTTGAAGAAAAAATGCATTTCTGCAACTTTCTTACGGGCTTTGGTTTTACGGCGTTCACTGTGCAGCCAAAATGACATGTCCCCTATATTCTGTGTTTCGGTACGGTTCCAGAGATACCAAATTTATATGGTTTTATTTACATTTTGACCCCTAAAAAAAATTCCAAAACTGTGTTAAAAATTTTTTTTTCTAAAAGTCGCCATATTCCGACGGCCGTAACTTTTTTATACATAAGTGTACGGGGATGCATAGGGCGTCTTTTTTTGCGGGGCCGGGTGTACTTTTTAGTTCTACCATTTTCGGGAAATGTTATTGCTTTGATCACTTTTTATTCAAATTTTTATCAGAATCAAAACAGTGAAAAAACGGCGGTTTGGCACTTTCGACTATTTTTCCCGCTACGGCGTTTACCGAACAGGAAACATATTTTTATAGATTTGTAGAGCGGGCGATTTCGGACGCGGGGATACCTAACATGTATATGTTTCACAGTTTTTAACTACTTTTATATGTGTTCTAGGGAAAGGGGGGTGATTTGAACTTTTAATTCTTTTTATATTTTTTTATATTTTTTTTAACTTTTTTTTTATTTTTTTTTTTGCATTTATTAGACCCCCTAGGGGTGTTGAACCCCAGGGGGTCTGATCACTAATGCAATGCATTACAATGCTAATGCATTGCAATGCATTGCAAAAAAGCATCCTTTCTTTTGCAGGCTGCATAGACCAGCCTGCAAAAAAGAGGATTTGCAGACAAGCCTGGGAGCCTGTACAAGGCTCCCAGCTGTCATGGCAACGGGACGTCAGCCCTGGAGCATGCTCCAGGAGCCGGCGATCCCGGCCAAAATGGCGGCGCCCATGCGCCGCCGGGAAAATAGCGCCTCCGGCGCCTTTGACCGCGGCGCCGGAGGGGTTAATGCCTCCGATCGGTCCGGGGACCGATCGGAGGCATTAGAGCCGGTTGTCTACTGCTTAAAGCAGTAGACACTCGGCGGCTATGGCGACCGCCCGGCTCCCGGGCGGTCGCCATAGTTACAGACCCGACATGCGCCGTACTATTACGGCGCATGTCGGGAAGGGGTTAAACTTCACCAGGTTTCCCAAAGTGTCTGATGTGCTGGAAAATCTTGCGGATTTATAGACTGTCTATTAACTTTACACCGCATATTAATTGGCTTAGTTTTCAATAAAATAAAAATGCCAAAATTTTGGCACATTTTTTGGTACTGGATAGAACGAAATTGGAGGATGGCAATCCATTACCATGACAGCTGGGAGCCTATTGAAGGGTCTGATGCTGTTACTCCTGGGCTTCTATTACAGATTTCGCCAGGTAGCTTGTAATAGAAGTGTATGGATTTTACCATACATTGCAATGCATTAGCGTTGCAGTGTATTGTATTAGTTATCAGTCCCACCTCAGTTTCAAGACCCCTCCAAGGGGTCCTAAAATAAAAGTTAAAAAAGAAAAAGTATAAATTTAAAAATTCTATTCGCCTATTTTTTCCTAGAAACATAAATAATGTAAAACACATCCACATTTGATATCCTTGTGTCTGATAATGCCTGGGTCTATTCTTTCCATATGGTGACTGCTGTAGCAAGAAATGATCAAAACATCAGACATTCCCCAAAATAGTACAAATAAAAAGTACATCTGGCCATGCAAAAAAAAAAAAAGACGCTTTATTCAACACCGTATATGGAAATATAGAAAAGGTCATAGGTGTCAGAATATGATGACCCGAAGAATTAAAGTTTTAAAGAGGACCCTTCATGGTTTGGGGCACAGGCAGTTCTATATACTGCTGGAAAGTCGACAGACCATCGGCTTTCCCGATCTGTGCCCCGGGTAAAGAGCTATCGGTGCCGTTATCGTAGCTCTTTTCTGACACTCTGTCAGGACCGTCCTTCTGTACAAGCAGCGCTAATAGCGCTGTACAGTGCTCCCCAGTCTCAGAGCACAGCGCTATTGGCGCTGCTTGTACAGAAGGACGGTCCTGACAGTGTCAGAAACGCCCTTCTGACTGTGAAGAGCTATGGTACTTGGACTGCTAGCTCTTCACCCGGGGCACAGATCGGGAAAGCCGACTGTGCACTGAATTCAGCATACTGTCGGCTTTCCAGCAGTATATAGAACTGCCTGTGCCCTGGAGCATGGAAGGTCCTCTTTAACAAAAACTATATCAATTTGGTATTGCTGTAATCATACCAACCTAGAGAATACACGTGACGCGTCATTTTCACTGCACACTGAATGTAAAAACGAAGCCCATAAAGTTGAACACACAGTTTTTCTCTAATTCCTCCCCATTCTGCTAATTTTCCTTCCAAATTCCTTGGACACCATACAGAATATTAAATGTACAAAGTACAATTTGTCCCGCAGAAATTCTCAATTGGCTTTGCAAACCAAAAATTAAAAAATAATATGGCTTTTGGAAGTCAGGGAGTAAACAATGTAAATTGAAGGAAGGGGTTAATAAGAAATTGTATATATTGAGGAATAAGGTAGTAAAGTGACAGGGTGACAAGCTACAGCGGGGTCACTTTACCATTCCTCTGCTTTTGGAAACCACATGGTACAGCTAAAAATATCTTTTCTATTTGTTGAATAAACTGAGGGACTCGGCGATAAAATCAGCGCTAAGGTTGTTGAGAATTGTCTTCATTCCTTCGCATGCCAGGGTTAATCCATGTGGAGTGAAGTCAGATGTTCCGAGGATTTGTATTTTAGGGTCTCCTGAAGTTGTGCCAGTTCTCTATTGTGTGGACATACCTGTTGAACTGTCTACTGCCGCCATATTGCTTCTAAATTCTGTAGGTTTACCGTTAACTTTCATGTTGCATGACCTCAAAGCTCCCTGCTAGTTCAGTGTCTGCAGAGATCTAGGCGTGATACAGGGGTAAATAATCCTACAACGCCTATTAGTGCCGAAAGACTGAGAATGGCCGCCATCACACTTCTTACTACGGTTCTGGATATGGCAGGATAACACGACGTGGAAATCTCTATAAGTAAATAAAGCAAAAAGAAAAACAGTTCCTTCATTCTAAAGATGTCTTGTGACCCTAACCAGGAGATACACAGAAACCATAGGCCCCTATAGCAAAGTTGTATATGGCATCCACTATCCACCCTTCATAATAGGGGGGAAAAAGTCCAAAATTCTGTTATTTTCAGAATATATCTTTTTAGGAGCTTCATGATGTGGTTTGAGATTGTAAGGTGGTGTAAGCTCCCACCTTCTAAGACTCACGCCTAAGGTAGTAGAACTAGACTGGGTCCTCACCCACATTGGCCTAGATGTTCCCTATATTCCATCTAAGTGCATATTAGAGATGAGCGAACAGTGTTCTATCGAACACATGTTCGATCGGATATCAGGGTGTTCGCCATGTTCGAATCGAATCGAACACCGCGTGGTAAAGTGCGCCAAAATTCGATTCCCCTCCCACCTTCCCTGGCGCCTTTTTTTCACCAATAACAGCGCAGGGGAGGTGGGACAGGAACTACGACACTGGGGGCATTGAAAAAAATTGGAAAAAGTCATTGGCTGCCGAAATCAGGTGACCTCCATTTTAGACGAATAGTGGATTTCAAATCCGGGTCATATGAGAATGTGAACTTTGTGACTATGAGACAGGGATAGCTGTACAGGCAGGGATAGCTAGGGATAACCTTTATTTAGGGGGGAATGTTATTAAAAATAACTTTTTGGGGCTCTATCGGGTGTGTAATTGTGATTTTTGTGAGATAAACTTTTTCCCATAGGGATGCATTGGCCAGCGCTGATTGGCCGAATTCCGTACTCTGGCCAATCAGTGCTGGCCAATGCATTCTATTAGCTTGATGAAGCAGAGTGTGCACAAGGGTTCAAGCGCACCCTCGGCTCTGATGTAGCAGAGCTGAGGCTGCACAAGGGTTCAAGCGCACCCTCGGCTCTGATGTAGGAGAGCCGAGGGTGCACTTGAACCCTTGTGCACCCTCGGCTCTGCTACATCAAAACCGAGGGTGCGCTTGAACCCTTGTGCACACTCTGCTTCATCAAGCTAATAGAATGCATTGGCCAGCGCTGATTGGCCAATGCATTCTATTAGCCCGATGAAGTAGAGCTGAATGTGTGTGCTAAGCACACACATTCAGCTCTACTTCATCGGGCTAATAGAATGCATTGGCCAGCGCTGATTGGCCAGAGTACGGAATTCGGCCAATCAGCGCTGGCTCTGCTGGAGGAGGCGGAGTCTAAGATCGCTCCACACCAGTCTCCATTCAGGTCCGACCTTAGACTCCGCCTCCTCCAGCAGAGCCAGCGCTGATTGGCCGAATTCCGTACTCTGGCCAATCAGCACTGGCTAATGCATTGTATTGGTGTGATGAAGCAGTGCTGAATGTGTGTGCTAAGCACACACATTCAGCTCTACTTCATCGGGCTAATAGAATGCATTGGCCAGCGCTGATTGGCCAGAGTACGGAATTCGGCCAATCAGCGCTGGCTCTGCTGGAGGAGGCGGAGTCTAAGATCGCTCCACACCAGTCTCCATTCAGGTCCGACCTTAGACTCCGCCTCCTCCAGCAGAGCCAGCGCTGATTGGCCGAATTCCGTACTCTGGCCAATCAGCGCTGGCCAATGCATTCTATTAGCCCGATGAAGTAGAGCTGAATGTGTGTGCTTAACACACACATTCAGCTCTACTTCATCGGGCTAATAGAATGCATTGGCCAATCAGCGCTGGCCAATGCATTCTATTAGCGTGAACTGAGTTTGCACAGGGGTTCTAGTGCACCCTCGGCTCTGCTACATCAGATCGCTACATCTGATGTAGCAGTGCCGAGTGTGCATCAGATGTGTAGTTGAGCAAAACTGACTCATCACTGCTAAGTCTCTGCATTCGCATAGGAATGCATTGGCCAGCCTTCGGCCAATCAGCGCTGGCTCTGCCGGAGGAGGCGGAGTCTAAGGTCGGACCTGAATGGAGACTGGTGTGGAGCGATCTTAGACTCCGCCTCCTCCAGCAGAGCCAGCGCTGATTGGCCGAATTCCGTACTCTGGCCAATCAGCACTGGCTAATGCATTGTATTGGCGTGATGAAGCAGTGCTGAATGTGTGTGCTTAACACACACATTCAGCTCTACTTCATCGGGCTAATAGAATGCATTGGCCAATCAGCGCTGGCCAATGCATTCTATTAGCGTGAACTGAGTTTGCACAGGGGTTCTAGTGCACCCTCGGCTCTGCTACATCAGATCGCTACATCTGATGTAGCAGTGCCGAGTGTGCATCAGATGTGTAGTTGAGCAAAACTGACTCAGCACTGCTAAGTCTCTGCATTCGCATAGGAATGCATTGGCCAGCCTTCAGCCAATCAGCGCTGGCTCTGCCGGAGGAGGCGGAGTCTAAGGTCGGACCTGAATGGAGACTGGTGTGGAGCGATCTTAGACTCCGCCTCCTCCAGCAGAGCCAGCGCTGATTGGTCGAGTTCCGTACTCTGGCCAATCAGCACTGGCCAATGCATTTCTATGGGGAAAAGTTAGCTTGCGAAAATCGCAAACTGACAGGGATTTCCATGAAATAAAGTGACTTTTATGCCCCCAGACATGCTTCCCCTGCTGTCCCAGTGTCATTCCAGGGTGTTGGTATCATTTCCTGGGGTGTCATAGTGGACTTGGTGACCCTCCAGACACGAATTTGGGTTTCCCCCTTAACGAGTTTATGTTCCCCATAGACTATAATGGGGTTTGAAACCCATTCGAACACTCGAACAGTGAGCGGCTGTTCGAATCGAATTTCGAACCTCGAACATTTTAGTGTTCGCTCATCTCTAGTGCATATGTCTTGGTTGTACATAGCGTGGAAGAAGTCTGCAGATTGCAGAAAGAGGGCACCTTGCGTTTAACCGTATGTGTGCTGAAATCCATTTTTTTCCATGGATCTACACTACTAGTGACAATGCAGTTTATGGTTCTCCTGCACCTGGGATTACTTCTGACGTGGAGTCCACAACAAGCATGGTGAGCTTAACTACATGTCTGGCTTAAACTCCATCCATATCCTCAGCCTTTAGTTGCCTGCGTCACCATTTGGGCAGCTGATAGTGTCTGTAATTTGGAGTATTACTTTTTTCGTTATCTGACACTGGGAGCATTATATATATATATATATATATATATATATATATATATATATATATATATACGGTGCCTTGAGAAAATATTCGGCCCCCTTGAACTTTTCAACCTTTTGCCACATTTCAGGCTTCAAACATAAAGATATCAAATTTTTATTTTTTGGGGGGAAGAATCAACAACAATTGGGACACAATTGTAAAGTGGAATGAAATTTATTGGATATTTTAAACTTTTTTAACAAATAAAAAACTGAAAAGTAGGGCGTGCAAAATAATTCGACCCATTTTCTTTCTGTGCAGCAAACTCACTCGGTTCAGTTCAGTGAGGATCTCTGAATGATCCAATGTTGTCCTAAATGACTGATGATGATAAATAGAATCCACCTGTGTGTAACCAAGTCTCCGTATAAATGCACCTGCTCTGTGACAGTCTCAGGGTTCTGTTTAAAGCGCAGAGAGCATCATGAAGACCAAGGAACACACCAGGCAGGTCCGAGATACTGTTATGGAGAAATTTACAGCTGCATTTGGATGCTAAAAGATTTCTCAAGCTTCGAATAGCTGCTCAATATTCGACTATTTGATCGAATATCAAACCCTATTATGGGGAAAAATGCTATGGGGAAAAATGCTTCGTTTCAGGGGAACCCATCATTCGACTCAGGAGGGTCACCAAGTCCACTATCACACCTCAGCAAATGATGCCAACACCTCTGGAATGCAACTGGGATAGCAGGGGAAGCAAGTCTGGGGGCATCTAACAAGCCCAAGTCACAGTTTGACCCCACCATCACAGCCTATCAACTACACACTTTCCACCTCTATCAAAGTGGGAAAATACCTGGAAACCTTCTTTCTTCCCCAAATGGATGGACAGAAACCCAAATTTAAGCTAAAGAAACATTAACAAGCACCCCTTTAAATCACGTTGCCCATAACAACCACAGATGGAATAGGCAATGGGAAATCCAAAAGCCCTCACCCTTAACTGTCATTGTGGATGTGTGTGTGATGTGGTAAGACCTTCCAAAATTCACTTTTCTGGCCTTTAACGTGAGCCCTTCCAAATTAAGTTAGAGGCCCTAAAGCTGAGCTACCAGCAGAGACTGAGGCCCTTTAGGTTAGTTCAGCCTTCTATCAGCAGAGTTTTAGGCCCTTTAACTTAGTTCATCCTTGCACCAGCAGAGTGTTAGCTCCTTTAAAATTCTTAGCCCCTAAAATGGTGGTTCCAGAACCATCACTCTCATTGTGTTGGATTGATGCAGTGGATTGGAGTGAGGACCCAGACATTGACCTTGATTTTGATTGGGAAATTGATAACATTTTGGCAAAGGTGGAGAATTGGTTGCAACCACTATTACCGGTAAAGGTCCTTTAATATCGGACTCTACATTACCTCTACAGGGTTCTGATCAGGTGTTAAGAGTCCAAACAACATGCTTCAGTACTTTAGCTGTAGATCAGAAACCACTTTCCTTTCCGACACCAGATTTAACAAAGCTTCATCATTATCATCCTGCTGAGATGGAGCTCCTTAAGGAAACTTTGCCTTCAAAGGCATGTTCTGGAGCAGCGACTGAGCCAAATCTAAACACAGAGTCCTTTGGAACTGAACAAAATTCACCAGCAGTGTTTTTGGCCCTTAGGGTGAGTTGAGCCTTGCACCATCACGTGTCCCGTAACATCAGGCGGGCCCTATGTTCTGCGCTAAGTTGCACAAAGTTCCACTTGACCACCGACGCGTGGACAAGTGCATGCGGCCAGAGATGCTGCATCTCAATCACGGCACACTGGCTGAATGTAGTTGAGACTGGGACCGGGTCGCAAACTGTGGCGGCCTGCCTTGTCTCCCTGCCCAATATTCCTGGCAGGAGTGCTGAAACACCACCCTCCTCCTTCTCCTACGAGCTGGAAACGCTGCAACACTGGCGTGGGGAGACGTCAGCAGGCCGAGCTGAAGCTCATCAGCTTGGGGGACAGACAGCACAGTGCCTCCGAGGTCAGGGATGCCATCCTGGATGAGATGGCAATGTTTTTTGCCCCCCTGTACCTGGGCCCAGGTGCAGGTTGGCGTATGTGATAATAGCCGGAACCTGGTAGCAGATCTGGAGTTCACCAGACTCAAACACGGCCCATACGTGGTCCACGTTTTCAAATTATTGGTGCAACGATTTCTAACAACTTACTCCAATTTACACAAGCTACTGGTTAAAGTGCGGCGCTTGTGCTCCCACTTTGGCAAGTCTACAGTACCTGGTGCTAGCCTCAGTACACTCCAGCAACGCCCGCCTACATCTGCCTGAAGCAGCGGCTGTTGTGCGAGGTCACCACATGCTGAAACCCTAGATACCGTATGTTGAGCAGGGTGTGTGAGCAGCAGAGACCTTTGATGGAGTTCCATCTCTAAAACCTAAGGGTTCATCAAAGTCAGCTCCCTCAGTTTCTGCACCATGAGTTTCCATGGGTGGCAGACTTATGTGAAATCCTATCTCATCCTTTCCACTGGACAAGAAACATTAGCTTGCGCTCATCACAATTGCTGGTATGACAGCTGCATTAAGCAGGGTGCAGGGTACAACGCAGACCAGGCCCGAGCACCAGGAACAGGTGTTACAATGGCTAGCGGATAATGCTTCCAGCTGCTTTTCCAGCAGCCGGTCAGCCACTACCTGCAGTTGTGTTCATACCCAATAGTCTGCCCCTCCTTCCTCCCAACATGCCCAATCTTCCCAACAGACTCATCCCACCCTTGCCCCCTCCCAGGATCTCTTTTTGGGTCCTTTTACTGTCTCTCCCTCTGTTGAACCACTTCCCGAATCCCAGGAGCTACTAGACGACTTTGTGTGTACTGATGCCCAAACACTGGAGCATCCATCATCACCTGGCAATTTTGTGGTTGTGGACCTGCAACCAGCATTTTCCGTCCTCAATGATGATGATGAGACACAGTTGCCATCAGGGCATTCTGTTGTCATGTGTGGTTTGCAGTAAGAGGAGAGTGAGCAATTGGAAGAGGAGTTGGTGGACGACGAGGCCACTGACCCTAAATGGACAGGGGTGATGTATAGCAGGGAAAGCAGTGTAGAGGTGGAGGCAAGCTAAGCAGGAAAAAAGGTGGCTACAGGCAGAGGCATGGGCTGGGGTGATGTCTAGGGGTGAAAGCTGTGTAGATGTGAATGCAAGCACAGCAGCAGAAAAGGTGGCTATAGGCAGAGGCATGTCCAGAGGCAGCAAGGCCAAAGATTTTCCATGTACTAGCCACTCATGCAAAAACTCGCCCATGTTGCCAGACTTATGCGAGATCTCTCCGTGTCTTTGAGGAGTCCACCAAGAGGGTCAGCTTTGACGACACATTACTGATTTTAACAATCCCGCTCCTGTGTGTTATGCAAGAATCCCTCATCACATCAGGGATAACGTATTGTATGCTGAGGAGTCGGGCATAGGAGCAGAACCATTCCAGCAGGATAGTCAGTGCACACTCCTGTCCGCTTCACAGTGTATATTGATGGAGGAAGAGGAGGATGACGAAGTGGCAGATGATTTCATTGTCACACAGCGGCACCCCCTGACCAAACTACCGCCACTGAGGTGCCTAGTGTCACAGTTACATGACAAATTTAGTGCGGTTTGCACACTTTGCAAGTCTAAACTGAGTAGGGGCTCTGAAAAGGGCAACCTTACCACCTTTTGCATGCGCTGTCATTTGGAAGGCAAGCCCTGGGCTCAGTGGGAGAGAGCAAATGCAGGACAATCATCGCCTGGCGTTGCCGACACTGCCTCTTCCACTGTTTACATCAGCCTGGACATCTACACATCTGTCTCTGACACATTGGGTTTTCACTTTTATCCACCCTTTTGGCCTGCACCATCTGGCGCCTCTTCCCAGCCAGTCCCCATCTCCCAGGCGTTTCATTGCAGGCAGAAGTACAGCACAACCCACCCACATGGCCAAGCCTTTAACAGCCTCATCTAAAAACTGCTGGCCCTGGAGATGTTGGCGTTTATGCTTTTGGATACCCAGGCCTTCCGTCACCAGATGGAAGCTGGGGCACCTCCCTATGCTGGGCCTAGCCATTACTACTTCTCTTGGTGTGCTGTCCCCGCCTTGCACCTGCACGTGTCCCATAACATCAATCGGGCCCAGAGTTCCACGCTTTGCTGCAAGGTCCACTTGACCACCGACGCATCGACAAGCGCCTGTGGTCAGGGATGCTGCTTATCTTCAATCATAGGCCGGGTGAATGTAGTGGAGTCTGGGCTCGGGGTGCAAACAGGGATGGCCTATCTCCTCTCCCAGCCCAAAATTCATGGCAGGGTTTCTCTGAAAGCCTACTCCTGCGCTGCAACCTTGACCCCAACTACGAGCTGGAAACGCTGCACCACTGGCGTGAGGCGATGTCAGCAGGCCATACTGAAGCTCATCAGCTTGGGGGACAGACAGTACACTGCCTCCGAGGTAAGGGATGCCATCCTGGATGATATGGCAATATGGTTTTCCCCGCTGCACCTGGGCCCAGGCATGTTTGCGTATGTGATAATGGCTGGACCCTGGTAGAAGATCTGGAGCTTTCTAGACTCAAACACGGTCCACACATGGCCCACGTTTTCAACCTGTTAGTGCAATGGTTCTTTGAAACCTACACCATTGTGCCTGATATACTGGTGAAAGTTCGGCCATTTCCATAAGTGAAAAGTAGCCTCTGCTAGGCTAAAAACATTCAAAGCACACTCCTGTCATCTTCGCACCATTGGCTGGCGGAGGAAGATGAGGGGGATGAAGTGGCATTTCATGTTACTGTCCCACACGAGGCTTGAGGGTGAAGTTCAGTGCATCCCATTGCTTCAGCACGGATGGTGAGAAGGGGAGTGTAAAATGGAGGAAATAGAGAGTAACCCTTACAGTTGGGGGCAGCGAAGTCATGCCAAGTAACACACTGGCACACATGGCTGACTTCATGTTGGGTTGCTTTTCAAGAGACAAATGCATAGTTCACATCATGGAGAGCAAACAATACTGGATTGAACAAAAAATTGGATTGAGCTGATATAGCGTGACAGAATTGCTGTGTATCACACTTAGCTTTTGGGGGGTGGACCCTTAAAAATTGGTTTGACCATACATGGCCTGAATGAATGAACAGCTGTCTCCCACTTAGCTTCGGGGGGTAGACCCTTAAAAATTGGATTGAGCTGATATAGCCTGACTGAATTTTGGTGTCTCCCACCTAGGTTTTGGGGGTACACACCCTGGATATCTGGATTGAGCGTACATAGCCGGACTTAAGTGCTCTGTATCCCTGTTTTGGGGTTACACTGCCTAAAAAGCTGGTTTGCACGTATATAGCAAGAAGGAAATGCTGTGGATTCCTGCTATTTTGTGGGGGACACCCCTAATAAAAGCTGGTTTGTACGTATATAGCAGGAGGTAACTGCTCTGTATTCCTGCAAATTTGTGTGTGTGGGGGGGGGGGGCACCACTAATAAAAGCTGGTTTGCACGTATATAGCAGGAGGTAACTGCTCTGTATTCCTGCAAATTTGTGGGAGGGGGGGACGGACACCCCTAATAAAAGCTGGTTTGCACGTATATATAGCAAGAAGTAACTGCTGTGGATTCCTGCTATTTTGTGGGGGGACATCCCTAATAAAAGCTGGTTTGCATGTATATAGCAGGAGGTAGCTGCTCTGTATTCCTGCAAATTTGGGGGGGGGGGGAGGACACCCCAAAGAAAAGCTGGTTTGCACGTATATAGCAAAAAGTAACTGCTGTGGATTCCTGCTATTTTGTTTGGGGACACTCCTAATAAAAGCTGGTGTGCACGTATATAGCAACAAGTAACTGTTCTGTATCCCTGTTTTCCACCCTCTGTGGAAAGCTGGACTCCTCTCCCTGCAGTGTATACCTCTGAGAAGAGCTGTTGTTATTCTTCAGTTTTTCCCTGCCTATCTGAAGCTAATGCCTATCTAGCCCTCAGTAGATATGTTTCTCTCCCTATCTCTCACCGCAAAATGACACGAATATGGCGGCGGCCGTTCTTATGAATGGGAAGTCACATGTTTTCAGCAGACAATGGGTTTTTTAAATTTTTTTCACTGCCTACGTTGTCGTAGTTCCTGTCCCACCTCCCCTGCACAATTATTGGTGCAAAAAACACGCCAGGGAAGGTGGGAGGGGATACAAATTTTTACTGCGTATGCCGCGTGGTATTCGATTGGGAACAAATACCTCGAACGGCCTGATATTCGATCGAATACATATTTGATCGAACGGTGTTCGCTCATCTCTAATATATATATATATATATATATATATATATATATATATATATATATATACACACACACACACACACACTGTGAGACCACTGGGGGGCTTTATACTGTATGTGAGGACCACTGGGGAGCATTATATCATATGAGGGTCACATTGGACAGCCTTATACTTTGCGTTTGGGGCACTGCAGAGCATTATACTATGTGGGGGAAGGGGGAAGAAGCATGTTGATGGTGAATTTACTGTGGGTGGTGGAAGATGACAAAAGATGAATTTGATATGTGCTTAGTGGGAGGTATGGCTTCACAAAACAGTTTTTTCCAGGAGTTCCCCAGGTCTGAAAAAGTTAGGAAACACTGGTCTAAAAATCAGACAATATCAGGTAATTTTCTCCATTGGCATTTACATAAATCTGTTTGCAGTGAGTCTCCCTAGGGACAACTGCACATAAACAAACCTTTACTGTGCTATACGCAGCTATGGTACTTGTGTGCCGGTCCAATCCCACAGAAGCCTCCAGAGCAGTGGTGATGTCTGCTTCTATAGCAGGTAGGTCAAAGCGCCCAGCACACACAGTCTAAATTTCTACATTCAGATATATGTATGTTCTTTAGCTTTGCAGCCATGTGATATGCTTCAGCTATTTTTTTTTTAGGAGTACACCCCAACATTTATTAATATCAATTTTTCGTATACCTAGAAAAGTGAATACAAATGATATTGGCTGGTAGTTGTTGCTACTGTTACATTGGTCATATGTCTAAACAGGATTAAGACCGATATATCAGTGGGTGCATTTGGCGCCAACTCAAGTGCTCTAAAGGATTAAAGTTTATTCTACATATTATTCCTTCTGCGAGGGTCACATCATAATGGTGTCAACCATACAACTGGAATAAAGTAATAGCTAAAAAGAAAAGACTAGGGCTGAATTAGGAATTACAGATGTGGAACCCGCATTACTAGTCTGGGCTGAACTAGTTCTATCACTTTCTCAATGGGTAAAGAAGGCTGTGAAGATGTTTTTGCTGGGATCAGAGAATAATAAAGGAACATGTAAAACCAGGAGAACAGCTACAGGGGGGTGCACCTGGGCCCTGGTGGTAGCCAAAGCCCCTCTGTCATATAACAAACCGTTATTAGAAATGGTATATCATAGGTGAAGATTTTGAACTGGGGTCCAAGAGCTTCAGGTTACATTTATATGTAGATAACTAACCCACTTGAGTGATTTATGTCAGGGCAGGTTCACACCTGCGCCTAGTCTCCGCTTTAGCCAATCCGGCAGGTTTCCGTCTTCTGCTCTGGGAAACTGGACAGGAGACGGAAACCCAGCAGTCAGTTTTCAAACCCATTCACTTGAATGGGTTGCGAAGTGACCGTCCGTGTGCGTCTTCTGCCTGTCTGCGGCAAAACCGTTTTTTTTAGCCACACACAAAGTCAGACATCCAGGACTTTGTGTCTGGTTAAAAAAAAAAAAACAGTTTTGCTGTGGACAGGTAGAAGACGCACGGTCACTTTGCAACCCATTCAAGTGAATGGGTTTGAAAACTGACTGCTGGGTTTCCGTCTCCTGTCCAGTTTCTTGGGGCAGAAGACGGAAACCCGCCGGATTGGCTAAAGTGGAGACCGGGTGCAGATGTGAACCCGCCCTCAGTCTTATCTCAAAAAAGCAACCCCGTTGAATTTCTAGTCAACAAAATGGTGGCAGGAATTCCCTTTCCATTGAAATGTAATTTCTTTCTGAGAAGATACAAATTTTAAATATACAAAGAAAACCCCAAGTAATGAAAGCGTTCCATCAAAAGAACAACCTCTGACATGCAGGATCCCGGTCTCTCCCTGACTATGTATCCCTAATACTCTATCTAAACTCTACTCTATATCCCTAAAGCCCTCTTGAAGCTCCTACATGTTTCGCCAGTCTTGTTTACTGGTTCTTCAGGAAGATAACAGACATATGTCAATATACAGGAAGAAATGACAGTGGCCCACCAAATTTTAGGGATACCTACTCAAGGAGGGACTTGGCTCCTGTAGGTCACTCATGAGAGCAAACCAACAACCTCTGACAGAGGTGAGTTTTCCACTATAAGGGCCCATTCACACGGAGTAACGTGCCGCGTGACCTGGCACGTATACGCCGTGTGAGATTTTGCAGGCCGTATACGCTCCCGTTGATTTCAATGGGAGCGTGGATCATAAACGCCGCGTTATTTTGCGGCCGTGATTTTGTGGCCCGCAAAATCTCACATGGCGTATACGTGCCAGGTCACGCGGCATGTTACTCCGTGTGAATGGGCCCTAAAGGCTAAGGCCCATGTTGAGGAAACACAGCTTTTTTGTTGCAGATTTTGCTGCTTTTTTTGAGCCAAAGCCAGGACTGGATTGAATAGTGGGTAGAAGTATAAGAACTTCATATATATTTTCCATTCCTTTTGTAGCCATTTTTAACTTTGACTCAAAAAAACGCAACATAATTTACAACAAAGAAAGCTGCATTTCCGCAACGTAGGACCTCAGCCTTTTAAAGGGGTTGTCTGGAATGCATTAATATACTTAACTGTTTTCAATTGATGATGATGGACCTGGGGGTTCCGGTGATGATGTGATCTGGATTCCCCTAAAGCTTGCTTCACCATAGCATTAAACCTATCTAGGTCCTACAGACACAGATGAGTTGAAATCGGGACATACCATCCAGCGACCAAGACAGTGGTACAGGACCCGGAATCTGAGACTGTCCCACTGAATCTGGGACATTTGAGAGGTATGGATAGGAAAGTATGACATAGGCTAGACCTACCTGTTTGCCTGGGATTCTGGAGAGTCTTCCTATGCCTGTCACTCCCAGGTAATAGGCCACACAATGTAGTACAATGGTTCTTGTCACCTATAGCAACTACTCAGAATTCAGCTTTCATTTTCTACTGTACTAAAAAAAAAAGGGTGACTGTTTGCTATGGGATAGTTTAGATACCTGAAGGCTTATATTCAAGGCCTTAGTCACACATCAGTATTTTATCAGTAATGCATCTGTTTTTGTGAGCCAAAACCAGGGGTGGGTGTAAAAAAAAACCAGAACAGGATCTAATCTTTCCATTATACCTCATGTCCGTTTTTGTTCACAACCACTAACCAAAACGCTGAGTTGTGAACAAGGTCTAAGATTGTATCAAAACCTTTGCACAGATCTGATGGCAAATATAGTGCTGCAATACTCTTCTCCTCAATAGAAATCTCTATGAACCCCAACTTTCAGTGCATTCCGAGGCGTTCCAGTGGTATGCATTGTGTGGTGGATTTAGTGCTTCATTGTGGCCTAATGCAGAGCAGATCTTCGAGTTTTCATGACATCTAAACAAGTAGTCCATCCTGATAAAAGTGAAACTGATGTGGAAAAATTCCCAGTGGTTTCAGCCAGATCTATTTATGGAAATGTAGTCGAGATAATAAAACACTCCTTATGCCTGTTTTTTGTCTTCGCTTCCTGGGGAAATATTCCACAACAGGAAACTAGGAAATAACATACAATAAATAAGGTGCGTACTGAGTAATCTGGGACAGAGGGATTTAATGCCGCATGCCAGCATATTAGATTATTCTCTAATCCAGTAGTACTGGGCATACGGATGTGCTGTCACTGGGTACATGGTGCACTTTATACAGCTTCTGAACAGGTCTCCTGGCTGGTCATGTGATCAGCAGAGTGCCCTGCTGAATTACACACCAGCTATCAACAAGTCCCATGCTTATATGTAATGTCTATGAATGTAACAAAGATTTGTATAGAAATAGTCAGAAAGGTCCATCCGCCAATCACATGGCATGCCCGGTTCATGACGACATTGTACCCTACAAATTATTATACTCTAAGAATAATACAACGCCCCCTCCCACAGTATAGATACTACTGTGAGGAGGGACGTTCCTAACAGACTATCAGACATGCTCTTCTGACACTGAAGAGTTAGGGTACCGGCGCCAATAGCTCTTCACCTGGGGACAGAACGGGAAAGCTGATAATGCGCTGAATTCACCGCACTGTTGGCTTTCTAGCGATATATAAAACCACATGTGCCCCAGGAGGTGAAAGGTCCTCTTTAACTTGCATTTGTAGATTGTATTATGAACGAAGTCCACAGACCGTGATAAGCCAGATTTCTCCAGGTTCTCTGAGCCTTTTGATGATATTATCTACTGTAGATAGTGGAATATTCAAAGTCTTTACATTTTTACACTGGCGAGCAACAGGGTAACAATGTTTTGAGCAGTGACTTTCAGGCTTCATATCCCTTGGATATCTTATCTATAAATGTAACTTGCAACTATTTAGCATATGATCAGTTATGCAGATTCCTGTCATGTAGCTGCAATGTTACTGTTTTGCTCCAGGTAGTGCATCATGTGAGTGCCATGATAGTTGGAAGAATACAAAATGAAGTTCGTCCATACATTCGAAAGCCAAGCGCTGGACGTCCAGGCAAAATATTGGAGTCAACAAGTTGGCTTATCACAAGGTCTATCAGTTCTGACGCAACAAACAAAGCAGTGGAGGTGGCTTGTATGCTTTGTAATAGTCAGATCACAGATGTCCATGCAGGCACCGTGTGATGTGCATTACACAAGTCTGCAATGGTGGCCTAAAAAAAGCCTTGACTTCAATATCGTCATAAGAAGAATTGGTTCGAGTTTTGAAAAAGTACAAAAGTTGAGAGTAGAAGATCGGAAAGGGGAAATTTGTAGCGATGAGACGAAAGTGCAAATGAGTCTAAAAGAAACAAGTGAAAAGGGGGCTAACGGATCGAGTGGTGGATACTTGATTGATTGTAGTCTTTATGCTGAGCCATATACGAGTATCCTACAAGACGACTTACTTTGTACACTCAAGTACCATGGATATGAAAAGGCTGACATAGTGTTCCAGCAGGACAACGAAGCATACGTCGAGATTAGCAAAGAAATGGTTCAATGACACTGAAGTAGAGGTGCTGGATTGGCCCCCACAGTCCCAAGACCTCAACACAATCGAACACTTGTGGGTAGAGTTGAAGTAAAACCAACATTGGGAACGTGTAAAAGAGACCTGGGATCAAGATAAGCTTCAATCTGATCGAGAACATGCCCAGAAGGATTCAGGTAGCGTTGAAAGCCAAAGGTGGATTTACAAAATAATAAAAATTTAAATTTAGATTTTTAGGAGCAAAACAGTAACAATGCAGTTACATAACAAGAACCTGTATAACTAATCATATACTAAATAGATACAAGTCACATTTATGTATGAGATAGCCAAGATGACAGTCTATAACATGATGATAGGCTCACATTGGAAGCAGTACTGGATGGTGAGATATGGAGCCTGAAAATCACATGTTTAAAACATTGTTACCCTTTTGCTTGTCAGTGTATATTGAAGAACATTTTTCTGAAATTATTCCACAACTTTTAGAGGCAGCTTTTCACAGACTGGTCAACCTTCCACCACCTTTGCTTTTGAGAGACTCTGCCTCTATAACATGCTAATTTTATACACAGTCATGTGACCTAGTTGAAAATTTTACCTCCAGCCATTTTCCGTTGGTGCTGCTTACTTTGTATTTTATTAGCCCTTTTCCAACTTGTTGTTGTCATCAATTTCTAAATGAGTTTAGTTTTTTAAATGAAATGGAAATTCTTTTTAACTTTCACCTTATGATATTTTTTCTATGTTGTATTGTGAATAAAATATGTCTATAGGAGATGTCCAAGCCATTCCAAATCATTGTATTCTTAAAATTTTACACAGTGTCACAACTTTTTTTTGTCTGTCTATCTATCTATCTATCTATCTATCTATCTATCTATCTATCTATCTATCTATGGGAAGATGTTACCCACAGTATTTTGCATGTAGCCAGAGCTTTTCCTCTAAAGAATAATGCCACTAGGATCATATAATATATGGTGCCCAATGACTGGAAAAATTCAGACTACAAAGTGACAAGAAGGAATAAAAGAAGAACGGCAAAATCTAAAGTTGAAAAAATAAAATTCCCCAGAATTATTTCATGAACACCCAAGTCACTTTCCAGCCTCATTTATATTTAATAATTTAATCCCCAAGCTCTGATCTCAGGGACAGAGGGTAAGAATTGTTATAATGTATAAGGGCAGGATACTTACAGGAATGCTTTGATCATACCCGCCGACAGCACCGTTTTCCACATGACTGTTTTATGTAGCGGATTGCATAGAGAAGAAACTACACAAGTGAACGTCTGAAACTGTAATTTCTGGTCAGTGTAACCATAAACTATCCCACCTGGGATGGTAATGATGGCGATATCATCCCATCTCCCAACAACTGGAATCTCTAAGGGAATATTCACACTACCGCCGCTGTCCACCCTGGGGTTTCCATCCTAAACCCTGGGGAAACTGGACAGGGGACGGCTTGTTGGCGCTCAGCTTTAAAACCTATCTGAATGGGTTTTTAAAGGTGACCACTGGTGCCTGTATGTGGCCTCTCCACCTGGAAACCATTTTTTTGCATGGACACAAAGTCGTACTGGTGGAGATGCCGCATACAGGCACCGGTGGTCACCTTTAAAAACCCATTCAGATGAATAGGTTTTAAAGCTGAGCGCCAACAAGCCGTCCCCTGTCCAGTTTCCCCAGGGTTTAGGATGGAAACCCCAGGGTGGACAGCATCGGTAGTATGAACGTCCCCTAAGAATATGGGACAAATTTATATATTGTACACTTAGAGTATGTATTGTAACCTTAGCCCATCATGAGTACTATAACATGTATGTCTATTACAAGCAGACAAATGATATTAATACTGAAGCGTATTACAAAAGAAAATTATATTTACATTAACAAAAACCCAACACTCTTACAGTAAGACAACATGACTGACAGTCTCATATCACAGAATCTTAAGAAACACTATTGCTTGGCCTATGCTTCTCATGTCTTCGCAAGCTTTTCCTAAAACTATCCAGTTACTGTTGTGCTGCTAATATCATATACATATGTACAATGCGTGCAATTTCAGAAATACTGTTCTCAAATCTCTCAATTTTAGTGCAAAATTTTTAGCAGGGGGTTACTCAATAGTGTCAGTGGTCCCCAACCTGTAGCTTTCCAGCCTGGAAGTAGTGTTACACAATATCAACAGTGAGCCACGGTACATACATACGATGTAGGCAGTGATGACACCGCTAAAAGAGACCATAACACGTGACAGGAAGTGTTGTTGTAGGGCCATAGTCGGAGTAGTAGGATTGACTCTGTCATTTCAAGCTCTGATAATTCAGTAGTGGTTTTTTCTGACTTTTCTGGACCTCTTACACATAGGTGTCTTTTACTTGGGTATTTTTAGTTTTCTTGATCTATTGTGATCCTCCTAGTATTTGGGCATCAGTCAGAGAGACAGCCATATTATTTACTTTGCATATTTTAGGCCACTCACTGTTATAGCCATATTATCTATATCATATTATTAATAACCAGGAAGGACATTAATGTGAACATAAAGGGGTTCTATAGGATTAGGGTCATGTCTTGTATTGCAGCTCAGTACTATGGAAGACAATGGGGCTCAGCTACATACAACATGAAATGGGAAACATCAGGGAGGATACTAGAGAAGGGGGTGTGGATACAAGTGTGAGTTGTCTATTGAAGACAATGGGGCTCAGCTATATACAACATGAAATGGGAAACATCAGGGAGGATACTAGAGAAGGGGATGTGGATACTAGTGTTAGTTGTCTATTGAAGACAATGGGGTTCAGCTATATACAACATGAAATGGGAAACATCAGGGAGGATACTAGAGAAGGGGGTGTGGATACTAGTGTGAGTTGTCTATTGAAGACAATGGGGCCCAGCTACATACAACATGAAAAGGGAAACATCAGGGAGGATACTAGAGAAGGGGGTGTGGATACAAGTGTGAGTTGTCTATTGAAGACAATGGGCCCCAGCTAAATACAACATGAAAAGTGAAACATCAGGGAGGATACTAGAGAAGGGGGTGTGGATACAAGTGTGAGTTGTCTAGCAAACCATCTATTTGTTATAAATATAATGTTTATATTGCGTATTCCTTATTTGTCTGGTTTTCCCTGCAGAGATGGTACAAGATGCAGACGTCATGGTGGTTTTTGCTTATGTACAAGGCTTTTACTTTTATGTGTCTATTTAAGAAGCTGTCTGACTTTTTACATTTATTTGCCATTTAAGGGAGACGCAGTTGGTATCTTTGTCTTGTGCTGGCGATACTCAGGCTCAGCGGTGGAATTTTCTGCACACATTCCACTGAAGTATAGAGACTTATGATATACAAATCCAAGCCTGCCCTCTTTCCTGCCTACCATAAATCCTGACACTTTATTAGATCTGGTCCTTTTTATAAACTGTATAAAACAAGGGGGGCAATGCCACTGAAGGAAATGTAGCTGCCTCGTTTAGTGCAGTCAGTCTCATGAGGCATTCGTGGCACTGTATGTAGGAAATCTAATGGCATCCAGTGATATAACTGCGTTCAGTGGGCACATTGCTTCAGTCATACATAGCCTGAATAAGATCTTTGTATATGCCTTAGCATCCTTGGTCCTCATTGGCACTGGGGCAAAGCTATGACAATGTATAATATAACTATAAACATAACGCTAGTGACAAGTTCTCTTTAAAGGGGTTGTGAGATATTACCAAGAAAGTTCTGCTATTTTGATTCTCAGGAAACAGCACCCCTCTTGTTCAAACTGCAATACCAGACACAACCTATAGACAAAAGTGGCACTTTTGGGAAGGAAAAAAACATTTCCTTAAAGCATACCTCAAATTCTTCAACATGTTTTTATAACCGAATAGTACAGTACATGTAAAGATAAGAAACTTTGTGATATACCTTATTAAAGAAATAGGTTTCCTTCTTCACTTATCAGACTAATGGAAAAACATAGAAGCCTATGGACAGGGAAGGAGAGGAGGCTGATGGAAAAGACACAAGTTACTGCAGGTGCTGGACTCTTCTACACTGTGAGTGAGAGAGCTCTTTTGACACTGCTATTCTTCAAGATAAAGCTGTTAATTGATGTATTGCCTCATTCTATATAGTGGTAGAGCTTTATCTTGAAGCATAGCAGTGTCAATAGACATCTCTCCCTCACAGTGTAGTTGTGTCTCCTCCTGCAGCCTCCTCCTCTCCCTCCCCTCTCCATAGACTTCAGTGTGAGGCTGAGTACAGAGACAGATTCTCGACAAAGAAATAGTCTGGGTGAAGTTGAGAAGTAGAGAAGCCTAATAAGTGAAGACGGAAGTATATCGGTTTAAATAGATCTATAGCAAAGTTTCTTATATTAAACCAAGCTATTCATTTATATAAAAAAATATATATACATATATTTTAGAATTGGAGGAAGACTTAAATTCTTGACGCCCCCTTTAAAGCTCTCTGGGGGGGAGAGGGGTCCCCATGTGGACTCCCTGAACGGATTACCAAATGCAGATGTGAACGAGGATTTACACAATTACAGTGGAAATTAAGTGTTGTCTGTCTCCAAGGACAACCAACAGAAACTTGAAAGCAGTTTGACGTTTGTGCAAAAACAGTCAACGGTGAAATGTTAACAATTCAATCATCCAAGACCCATGTGACTCCAGAATATCTTTCATCTGTTGTCTCAAGGGTGGATTCACAGAAAAGTGACCATATCGGGCACCAATAACAACTCTGCTTGAGGACGAAATACTGTACATAAAACAAGAGAGGTGTATGGTTTTATTTTCCCAGAAACCCAACCCTTGTCATTCAGATGTGTCTAGTATTGCGGCTCAGCTATATTTAAATGAACCCTGCAATGCCCCATATAGACTATAACAAGAATGATCGTGGTTCTGGGAAAATAAATTTTTTGGAAACCTCTCTAAATTCAGGAATATTTTTAGGTACAACTAGCATTTAGGGCTGAACTAGAAAAGTGTCCATTTAAATAAAGTTGACTGCACTGGAAAGCAATATGACTGCTGTATTATGGGCAGGTGCGTATATAGAGGGCACAGCTTTCATTCACGTCAAGACACTGATGCCCATCAATCCCTCTACCACCTAGAAAGACACAAATACACAATAAATAGTGGCCCAGGATCTTCACATTATGCTTCTGCTTGTTCGGACATAATCTTTCCTGGACATTGTTGTCTTTCATGTAAATCATTTTGCCATTGTTACTTCTCTGTCTTTAATGTTGCTCTTCCATGACTTAGGCTCTGTAACCTCTACCAGGTCCTGTTGTTTCCAGCTCATATACATCACCCCCTTCTCTAATGCTGGGATACAGTACATTTTCTTTTCCTTGTAAAGAGTCATTTGGGTGTCTCTAGTGCAATGTCCTCTCTTTAGTTTTATAGTGTTGTTTGCTTCTTTAGCTAAGTCACTGCTATTTGAGTGTTTTACCACTTTTTACCCATTAGCTTCATGGACAGGTTTGACGACCAGGCTTGAGATTTTCATCTGTCTCCTCAAATGTCAATAAAAGCCACAAAATGAGATTGTAAAACTTAAAAGACACCTTATTAAGGCCTCTATAACAATATGAGGCGATGACAGTCTTAATGGTTGGATTGGTTTTACAAAATACTGTAAATCCCGTTTACAAATTTGTATGGGCAGGATAGTTGTCACAACTTTGCCATCTTTCGAAGGGTCTCTACTTTCATACCTTTTCTATACTGTCAAGTCCCCTTTGATCAGTCTAGATGACTTACTGCTAATGGCTGTGCTAGGTGTCACCTTCAGCTTGTATGCACTGCCAGGAGGATATGCAATAGAAAGCCGATGGCCACCAGCTCCGCTAGCCCTCCGTTCATCATTAGTCTGTCTCTGCAAAAGAAAGTGATTTGTCCTCTCGTGTTCTCTGTTGGACCAGTTATCCCTCTCATAGGCTGGAGGTGGACTAGGTCCTAAACCATCTCGGGAACGACATTTTCCTTTCACCAGAATATGCAATAGTTCAGATACACTGAGAAGTGCAGAGATGATCCCCACCACAAAGTAGAATTGTAGAAAAATTGTCTTCTCTGTGGGTCTGGATACAAAACAGTCCACTGTGTTAGGGCAGGGTGCTCGCACACAAGCATACTCCGGGGATACTTTAAACCCATAAAGAAACCACTGTCCCACCAGAAAACCAACCTCTGCCAGTATCCTCATCACCACATTGATGATATAGAAAGTCCGTATGTGGCGTCCCCGCTGCTCAGACTTGGATTTGGATCTTGCGATGATGGCCTGTTGTCCATGCTGAGCGGCTTCATCTTCTTCTGCATCTCTTCCTATCTTGGTATTCTGATGCATGGAGTATATGACAAACAGCACTGCGGGGGCTGATAGCAGCACAATGTGGAAGACCCAAAAGCGGTAGTGCGAGATGGGAAAAGCTTGGTCGTAGCACACTTGCCGACAACCAGGCTGTAAAGTGTTACATACGAATTCCTCTTGTTCATCTTCAAACATATCGCTGCCTACGGTGGCCAGAATCAGTATGCGGAAAATAAGCATCACCACCAGCCAGAATCGTCCCACCATGGGAGAGTGCTCCTGCACTGCATCTAACAAGGAGCTCAGGAAGCCCCACTCCCCCATATCGCCTCTTATTCTGGATGCTTGTTCTGTAGAGAACAAAATTACATAATCAATATTAAATTAAAAAAATAAATATATATAATAGTTTAAGTAAAAAAAAAATTGTAAATAAAAAAATATATATATATATATACATATATTATATTTTATTTACAAATATATATATATATATATATATATATATATATATATATATATATATAATGTATATAATATATTTTTTTTATCTGCAAATTTGTTTTTACTTAAACTGAGTTTACACCACTTATGAGTAAACACTTTCTCGAAGTACACACACATATATATATATATATATATATATATATATATGTAATATTCCAAAACTAAATTGATTTATAAATCCAGATTTATCTATTAGAATTGTATATTTTATTTTGAATCTTTAATAAAAAATAAATAAAAAGTAACAATTCAAGTATTAATATTTTATTATTAAAGTGACAAGACCCAAATCACGATTTTTGGTATTAATATATTGATGCATTTATTTTAATTAAAAACTAATTTAACTGGTTCTCAGCTGGACAAATCTATATGTGTAGATATCGCATACACAATGTGTATATATAGATATACTATATATATATATATATATATATATATATATATATATATAGTGGATAATTTGTGGTTTCTTTTTTGTTCTATATTTTAATGTTGATTCTAAAGATATACAGTGTCATGTTAGCCAAACACATTGATCAGATATAGTGCCCACATAAAGTTTTCTGCCCATTCTATTACAATTGTTTCCAACTTCTGAAGTGAAGTCACATAAAGTGAATAAAATAAGAAAAGAAAGTAAATTAAATACTGTGAGTTAGTTATGAAGATTGGGAGTATGTACAAAAATCTAATATGTATGTACTAAAATTACATTAAATAAAACAAAAAAGGCAATTTATTATACATTTTTTTTATCATTGGACCATCTTTAATGGTGTATTATGAGTATGTATTATAAATGTAATACATTGTACAATATCAATATAAAATATATGTATTTTCCTGTAACGGATTCTCTTACAAGGTGATTCTATTATTCAGATTTTTTACTTCATTTCTGTTCACACTCCCAAAGTACATCATCATTTGTGTTGGGGCCACTAAATGAATTGAATCTCTGCCCGGTACTTAGGTTTATACATTATATATACCTTTTGTGGCTTGCATGGAGATCTACCATAAAGACCATACATAGATACAAAACAGAATAGAAATAGGTAAGACCCTGAATTTTACAAGAAATGTTATAAAGCAATTCTCTGATAGACGTACTTCATATGAGACTATACTTTGAGCAACTCTCTTATCTTTTCTTTAACTTAATCTGAAAAAAATCTAAGTCTTGAGATAAAGTTCTGAATACAAATTCAGGTTAATAAATATTTGCATATTTTGCAAGCCAGATTATAAAAATTGTTAGTACTTGTAGCGTTATGCTTACACCTGAGTGTATGGTCGTAGCTAGGTTATCTTTCTACAAAAAACTGCAATATTCCATAAACTTACGTGTTATTTACTGTCCTGATAATGGATATCCACATGCCTTTTTCGTGGGTACAGCAGGTGATGCTTAGCTGATCCCTGTGGCTTTGAAGGGGTTAATGTTGTAGTCCTGCGCTTGCACTCTCTCACTCTCCCAGACTGATACAAGATAAGAAAGTCTACATTTAGCGCATACCTCTCAACTGTCTTGCTGAGGCATCAGGGACAGCTTTGTCCACCCTTCACTGGGTGGGGACAGTGGCGAGTAAACTGTGGAGGAAAATAGGTTTTAGACTGGAGATTAAATGGTTAATAAAGTGGTTTAGGAGTCTCAAATAAATAGTACAACATGGAGCCTCTCACACCCACCTAATATATAGATACCAGCTTGATGCTCATAGGCCCTAATGTAAAATCTGTAATGGGACCCCTACATGCCTTGTGGCATTTAGAATAGTGGTATATTTTATGTGGCAAAGGAACCTTTGGGGGCCCTCATGGACCAGGGCCTGGTAGTGACTGCTACTGCTGCACTCCTATAACTATCTAC
The DNA here is from genome assembly GCF_031893055.1 of Leptodactylus fuscus. NCBI lineage: Eukaryota > Metazoa > Chordata > Amphibia > Anura > Leptodactylidae > Leptodactylus > Leptodactylus fuscus. Next base: position 124,708,085 of record NC_134270.1, on the reverse strand, counting down.
ATGGATACCAAGATACATACAGCTCATGTCTACCTAAAACATATATGCCAAGATACATATCTCTAATGTCCACCTAATACAAAGACACATATCTCTCATGATCACCTAATACACAGATACAAAGATGAATAAAGCTCATGTCCACCAAATACCCAAATGCCAACGCACCTACAGCTCATGTCCAAATAATACACAGATGCCAATACACATCTATCTCATGTCCACCAAATACACAGATCCCAAGATGCATACAAGTCATGTCCATTTAGTACACATACATTCATATCTCTCATGTCCACCAAATAAATCATTGTCTAGTTATATACAGCTCACGTCCACTTAATATACCATTGTCTAGTTACATACAGCTCACGTCCACCTAATACACCATTGTCCAGTTACATACAGCTCACGTCCACTTAATACACCATTGTCCAGTTACATACAGCTCACGTCCACTTAATATACCATTGTCCAGTTACATACAGCTCACGTCCACTTAATACACCATTGTCCAGTTACATACAGCTCACGTCCACTTAATATACCATTGTCCAGTTACATACAGCTCACGTCCACTTAATACACCATTGTCCAGTTACATACAGCTCACGTCCACTTAATACACCATTGTCCAGTTACATACAGCTCACGTCCACTTAATACACCATTGTCCAGTTATATACAGCTCACGTCCACTTAATATACCATTGTCTAGTTACATACAGCTCACGTCCACTTAATACACCATTGTCCAGTTACATACAGCTCACGTCCACTTAATACACCATTGTCCAGTTATATACAGCTCACGTCCACTTAATATACCATTGTCTAGTTACATACAGCTCACGTCCACTTAATACACCATTGTCCAGTTATATACAGCTCACGTCCACTTAATACACCATTGTCTAGTTACATACAGCTCACGTCCACTTAATACACCATTGTCTAGTTACATACAGCTCACGTCCACTTAATACACCATTGTCCAGTTACATACAGCTCACGTCCACTTAATACACCATTGTCCAGTTACATACAGCTCACGTCCACTTAATATACCATTGTCCAGTTACATACAGCTCATGTCCACTTAATACACCATTGTCCAGTTACATACAGCTCACGTCCACCTAATACACCATTGTCCAGTTACATACAGCTCATGTCCACTTAATACACCATTGTCCAGTTACATACAGCTCACGTCCACCTAATACACAGATATATTCAGAACTGAACAAGAATAAACCACAAAAAGGTTGCTCCTTCTGCAGACCCTCACTAGAGGATTGCTCACAATATATTGAGGAACGATCTAGCCCCCTTCCAGTTGTATCTGTACCTTGTGTTACTGGGTGAGCCACAACCACTATATGTGTCTTAGCAGGAGGCTGCAGTGCTTGAATCTACTCCTGGAGCAGTAAAATGGCCGGGTCAATCCATGGAAGACATAGATGCAATGCAATGCAATGTAATAAAACACACAGGCGTCCATACTCACTTGATATCACCTGAGATAGATGAAAAGCCAGACTGGGAACCATTGAAGAGTGAAAACTTCTTTATTACAAATTACTGACATCATTCTGTCAGTAAGGTCTAATACACAGATGCCAAGATAAATACAACACAAGTCCACCTAATATACAGATGCCAAGATACAAACCACTTATGTCCATCTAATACACAGACACCAGGACACATATCTCTCATGTCCATCTAATACACAGATGCAAAGATGTATCTTGCATGTCCACCTAATACACAGACACCAATATCCATATCACTTATGTTCAATTCATCTATTACACAATATAGATCTCTCATGGGTCTCCTAATACACAGAAACCAAGATACATATTTCTCTTAATAGACAGACACCAAGACACATACTTCTCATGTCCACCTAATAAACAGACACCAATATACAACCTCTAATGCTCCCTTATTCCCAATGATCAAGACATATACCTCTCATATCTGCCTAATACACAGACACCAAGAATCATCTACTCAAAACAGACACAAAGATACAAACATCTCCTCTGAATATACTGACATCAAGGCAAATATGATATTTCTCCTTCTAATACATACTTCTTATGTCCATCTAAGACACAGATGCCAAAATAGATACCTATTGAGTCCTTCTAATACACAGATACCGAGATCCATGCGTCTAACCTTACCTAATACAGAGACAACAACTCCCACTTAACATGAAAACTAACACGGTTATTAGAATACATTCTGCTTCCATTGTTACAATAAGACACTAAGATACTTCTTACCTTTTCTTAATAAACATGTATTAAGACATATACAGTATATCACACATCCACCTAATACACAGAAACCAATATACACACTTCTTCTTCCTCATAATAGCAAAAGATAATGAACTTTCCGCAGGCACCAAGTTATATACATGTCAGCCATTTCTTAGCAATTCACAAGAAGAAATATATAGGTCACCAACTCGTGATATACTAATATCAGGATACATACCTCACCATAGTCACAGACACTAACATACATATCAGACACCAAGATATATACAGTAGCTCTCCCCTCACCCTAATACGCCAAGATACAAAACACACAGAAGTAAGTTACATATCTTTCCCTTCTCACTAATACAAATACATATATACTTCTTCCTAGCACACAGACATCAGGATAGCTATCTAAGATACTTACTTCTCCCTTCTTCCTGATACACAGACATAAAGATACTCTTTCCACTAATACATTCCCAAAGTAGAGTCCCCTGTCAGGGCGCCCCAGATGACAGCAGCGAAGGCTGTCACTATTATAGGAGCAATGACAGACGGATTTTAGGCTTTTCCATGATATGTGGCCTGGGGACTGGAAAAGTAGTAACATATCATGCTGAGAATATATCATTGGCAAATATCATAGGATGTATAACCTGCTCTATATCCAAAGTTCTCTGAGCTGGGAATGGAAGTCAGAGCCCCCAGAGGTTTACCCAGGGTAATATGTAGCAAATCCATCGCTCTATCTACACTGTTCTCTATATTCAGATAGAGGTACGCTGTAATATAGACTATAAACATGTGTATGGACATTGTATGTGTAACCTTCCTAACCAGCTTCTCCTAATACATACACATATCTCACTACTACCTAATATACATATATACTACAATACATACATTTCCTCTTCTCCTTACAGACACTGATATACATACGTATCCCCTTCCTGTAATACACAGAAAGTGTGACACATTCATGATTCCCCCTAATGCAGGAACATATATACCACACCTGCTAATACACAAGCATCATACTATATACCACTCCTCCTAATACACAGGCATCAAGATATATACCACTATTCCTAATACACAGGCAGCAAGATAGAGAATATATATATATATATATATATATATATATATATATATATATATACACACGCACACCACTTCTAATGTGAAGGCAGCAAAATATATACCACTCCTCCTAATACTCAGGCATCGAGATTTATACCACTCCTCCTAATACACAAGCATCAAGATATATACACTCCTCCTAATACACAGGCAGTAAGATACACCAGTCATCAGCTACACATTTATCAGCACCAGACATATACCTCCTCTAATAATATACAGTATATACTACATAAGACATGTGCCTCATCTTCTTTCTAACACAAACACACCCAAGATATATACTTTTCCTATATACAGACCCCTAGATATATAACATTCATCTCAACTACACAGACTTGAGATTTACATCCTTCCTATACTGATACAATGTCCAAACATCTTCCTAGTACACTGTCACATCACCTACTACTCATCTACTACACAGTCAGGACACTTACACTCTGCCTAATACCCAGTCAGAGATCTTAGAGTCGCCTCCACCTCTCCATACACCATCACCCCTATACATGATCAAATTTATAATATATATATACACTATCACCCCTATACATGATCAGATTTATAATATATACACTATCACCCCTATACATGATCAGATTTATAATGTATAGACTATCACCCCTATACTATCTCCTATACATGATCAGATTTATAATACTGTATATACACTATCACCCCTATACATGATCAGATTTATAATATATACACTATCACCCGTATACATGATCAGATTTATAATATATCCACTATCACCCCTATACATAATCAGATTTATAATGTATAGACTATCACCCCTATACTATCTCCTATACATGATCAGATTTATAATACTGTATATACACTATCACCCCTATACATGATCAGATTTATAATGTATACACTATCACCCCTATACATGATCAGATTTATAATATATACACTATTACCCTTATAGATGATCAGATTTATAATATATCCACTATTACCCTTATAGATGATCAGATTTATAATATATCCACTGGCCCACCCAGCACAATATATTCCCATTCCCTACTTCTCTGCTGGTTGTGGCTCCTCTAGATCAGGACTTACCTGCATATTAGAAAACCTATTTCCAGGACAGAAAACTTCCTCCCCAGCAGTGCAGGTCTATAGTGTGAGCTCTGCACAACTTTCGCTTCATTTTCCCTGGACAGTATCAGGATGAGGAGATATTTAGGCTCTGACCCCACCTCCCTTAAAGGGACATCTTACTATGTGCATATTAGCTGAGTGCACTGCTGCTCTGCATCTACAAGTGTTTACACAAGGCTTGGAGTTCATTCTTCAAGTCCATGACTCTCATATATACACTTGTGTCTCCAGAAAGAAACTGCTGATATAAAATAATACAAAATGTCCATCTTATTGTGTAGAAAGAGAGAATACTACAAAGTCCTAAAGTAAACTTCTGTAAAGAATCAGGACATTGCATTGATCCTACTTGAGAAGTAACTTACCTTCAGCCAAGACACCAGAGTCAGCCTGCTCACATGGCTTCTGTGCAGGAACTGTGGAGTCCTCTTCTTCTAAGCTCAGCTTTTGTACCCTTGACCACCAGTCTTCAGAGAGTGGAAGTAGCTGTCTGACTGCCACATCCTGCCATCCATATCAGCTGTCTCCTAGTCACTCAGAAGGTCTCCGCCATCACCTTCACCTGGAAGCCTGGGGTAGAAGACAATAAAAAGAAATGTTGCTCATTGGTTTTGATCAAATCTATAGAAATATGACAGAAATCGCACCTTTATTTTTTTTTTTTAATTAATTTCTCATCTCTTTATGGATTTTTCTTAGATTTACAGTTTCCATTTGCACTGAGCGCTAGGGTGCAGTTACTGATAACTATGGATGATGGAAGGAGAAGTAGAAAACTGAATGTACCTCTATTATTTTACTGGAACATGATAATACCTGCACGTGACATCATTAGAACTACTCTCTTCATATGCTGTGATGTCACTGTTATCCTTTTGTGTGTGTATAATCCCACTGCCATTACATACTAATAGGCAATGTCCCTGTACTGTGACATAACTATGTACATTATCCCCTGTACTGTGACATCACTATGTGCATTATCCCTGTACTGTGACATAACTATGTACATTATCCCTGCACTGTGACATCACTATGTACATTATCCCTGTACTGTGACATCACTGTGTGTATTATCCCTGTATTGTGACATAACTATGTACATTATCCCTGCACTGTGACATAACTATGTACATTTTATCCCCTGTACTGTGACATCACTATGTGCATTATCCCTGTACTGTGACATAACTATGTACATTATCCCTGTACTGTGACATCACTGTGTGTATTATCCCTGTACTGTGACATAACTATGTACATTATCCCTGTACTGTGACATCACTGTGCACATTATCCCTGTACTGTGACATCACTGTGTGTATTATCCCTGTACTGTGACATAACTATGTACATTATCCCTGCACTGTGACATCACTATGTACATTATCCCTGTACTGTGACATAACTATGTACATTATCCCCTGTACTGTGACATCACTATGTGCATTATCCCTGTACTGTGACATCACTATGTGCATTATCCCTGTACTGTGACATAACTATGTGCATTATCCCTGTACTGTGACATGACTATGTGCATTATCCCTGTACTGTGACATAACTATGTACATTATCCCTGTACTGTGACATAAGTATGTGCATTATCCCCTGTACTGTGACATCACTGTGTACATTATCCCTGTACTGTGACATAACTATGTGCATTATCCCCTGTACTGTGACATCACTATGTGCATTATCCCTGTACTGTGACATCACTATGTGCATTATCCCTGTACTGTGACATAACTATGTACATTATCCCTGTACTGTGACATAACTATGTGCATTATCCCCTGTACTGTGACATAACTATGTGCATTATCCCCTGTACTGTGACATAACTATGTGCATTATCCCCTGTACTGTGACATCACTATGTGCATTATCCCTGTACTGTGACATCACTATGTGCATTATCCCTGTACTGTGACATAACTATGTACATTATCCCCTGTACTGTGACATCACTATGTGCATTATCCCTGTACTGTGACATCACTATGTGCATTATCCCTGTACTGTGACATAACTATGTACATTATCCCTGTACTGTGACATAACTATGTGCATTATCCCCTGTACTGTGACATAACTATGTGCATTATCCCTGTACTGTGACATCACTATGTGCATTATCCCTGTACTGTGACATCACTATGTGCATTATCCCTGTACTGTGACATAACTATGTACATTATCCCCTGTACTGTGACATCACTATGTGCATTATCCCTGTACTGTGACGTCCTAATCCTTCTACCTTGACATCACCATATTTATTATCCATGTGCTGTGATATCACGGTGTACATTATTTTTGTACTATGACATCATTATTATCTCTGTACTGTGATATTATCCTTGTACTGTGGCATTATTGTTTTCGTTATACCCTTACTGTCATATCTGTGATTTCCATTGTTGAGACATCTCTGTGTATTATCCCTGGACTGTGATGTCATTGTGTTTATTATCCCTTTACTGTGACATCACGCTCAGCTTTATATGTACTGTAAAAATCAATATGTAAGTTATCCCTGTGTATAACAGAGACCAAAATAATCTTATACTTTTTTAGACTCTGAACTTGCTGCTTAAGGTGATCGTGAGAAAGTGGGGTCCATTATTACTTGTTACTCCCCAGTACAGCTTCTTGGTGATTAGTTTTACAGGGTTTTTGTTTTTTTTTGTAGTAGATGAATTTGGGGATTTCCACAATGAACAAGTTATAGGGAGGTACTGATACCTATTGAGGAGACCCCAGTGGATGTATGGATACTTATTTTCAGACAACAATCAATGGACAAAAGTATGTAAATCAGCTCACGTCAGCCAAACCAGGGACTCCTCCAAGAGGTTCTTAATTTTGAGGAACATGAGTTGATTTGCAGTCTAGTTATAATGAAATATTAGGAGATGCGACTATCATATAGAAAAGATCACGTCATCAATATTGGTGGTCATTGAGCCAACCCTAAACTTTCAGAAAGGTCAAAACAATTATTTACTGTTCCTAGAGAGAGAGAAGGATTGTGTTTGGAGAATATGTTAGACAATCTGGGCATGTTATAGGCCATGGATCAAGATATTAAGGCCTTGTTCAGCATCACAACAAGTAGATCTTTATGGAGGAAGAACGTCATCACCTGACTTTACCGTACAGTTCTGCGACTGTAGATGTCATCTTAAAAATGGTCATAAAATCTAAAGCAACACTTTAACAAGAGAATTTTGTATCAGTATAAACACTTGTGCCATGAACACTGGTTGTTTATATGGAAGATCAAAGGTTAGGTTTTAGTTATTGTGTTGTCCAAGGACTGGAAGCAGGATTTCGGCAGCTTCAAGAATTGAGAGTTTGGAGTTATTTCCTGATAACCTTACTAGTAATAAAAGCTTTCCTGTAACCCTTGCCCTCACTGCCACCTTTGTACCTCTCGCTGTCAGTAGACCCCCTTCCGCTGTGACCAAGACACAGCTTGATTCCTTCCTAAAAACTACTGAAGAACATCTATGACTTAAAAAGAGTTTGTGCCAAAGAACATTGTCTGGAGACTTCATGCAGGGATATTCTTTTTTTAGGAAATTGACATTCTCTCATACAATGGTCCCATTTCATCATGACTGTACTTTATTTTCATGTTGCTTTCTATCTATGGTAATGTAAGACTTTAAGCAGTTTTGTACATCCATTTCCAACTGTTTCTGTGGGATAGACTCCTTACACTTTCACTCTCTGTTGTTCAGAAGTCAGACTCTTCAAATTTGGATGCAGGGACGTATTAGGTCTCAGTTTTCTCCAACCATACCACATCTTGTAAACACTATTTGTATACTTCAGTATGTTCCATGAATGACAAGATCAATGGCCTGGCAGATCAGATAGCTTACCGAGAAGACAGTGAAGATATAAGTCTAGAATGAAATATAATATATGTATTACACCCAGGCAGAAGACCACTAACCTCAAAACAGGTAGAAGAGGATGATGACATGGGTGGATACTAGAAGAATACGATTGAGAAGAACCAAACATGAGACAGGGCATCCTTCAGTGGTGCTTCAAAAAATACTCAAAGTGTTATTCCACTCTCAGCAAATTGCTGCAAAAAACACTGAAATTTTGGGTTCATGGCCATGAATCTCCCCAGATCTCAATTCCATAGAGAACCTGTGGTCAATTTTCAAAGAGTGGGTGGCCAAACTGCAAGCACCGATCTAGCAAGGCCGTGTTATCAGTGTGCTACGCTGGTCCCATAGCTTCTTATTCTCCTTTATGGGAGTTACAGGAATAATGTAGAGCAGCATTGGGTCTTGTGAGCTGTTACTCCCATCTTAGCAGCAATTTCTTGGGATGGAACTGACCCTACAGTCTACACCGTGTTGAAACCAACTTGAAATCCAAATCGAATCAAAGTCAACATCTACTGTACATAAGGTTTATCTCCTTTCCCTAAGTGGAGTTTCTCTGTGTGCCCAAATTCTATCACACATTTCAAAAACATAGATGGGCCTCAAAAAATAGCTGGCCATACATATTAGTTTATAGTTGGCTGTGATGCTGCCAATCAATCAAGAGTGAAAGCATTCATTCGACCAATCCCACCATCACCATGACCAACTAAGATGTCTGATCAGGATGGCATTATGGAAAAATAATTCTCTTAGTCTGCACAAAATGGCAGATCAGTCAGTTTTGCACTGATCATGGGTTTTGGCAGATCTACAGACAAAAAATTACAGTCTAAAAGATCATATCTTTTACAAATAAATCTTTAAAAAACTGACTGCCAGGGCTGGTTTATTCACAAGGCAATCTTATGTTCTATGGCCATATGGAACAGGAAGACACCTTTGGAGATGGGTATAAAAGGGGCCGTACGGGATTAGAAAAATATGGCAGACTATCAAAAAAATAACACTACATCTATGTATGGCTTGTGTCTGATACTGCAGATCACTGACGTGAATGGGCCTAAGATGCAATGTTTAATGTTTTTCTAAACTTGAACAACTCAATTAGAATTGTTTCCGAGAGGTTATATGTACCATTACATCATATGATATGTCATAGCCCTGAATGTATCAGTTACCGGAACGTAAATCTTATTTTAAGGTGTTTACCTGATCAGTGAGCTAGGACAGTAACGCAATGATACTTCCCTATCTGGGCCTCCTGGATGGATCTTCTCAGCAAAAAGCAGCATAAACAGTCCCTTCATTAGCCTGACATCTTCAGTGGCACCGAGCCATCTTCAAGCAGGGTCATGTAGAACAATTACAAGAACTGTTAGTGAGATGTATGAACTACGTATGGTGACCATAGAGATGTAGTACTGACAGTATATGGTAGGTGTAATGCAAAGATGATGTAATGGTGCTATGCACTACACAAATGTACACTGGGTAAGCTTTGCATCAGCGCCTGCCACCAGCTTAGGCCTCATTCACACAACGGTACTTTTTATCCGTTAGATTGAAGAGCTCACCACAAGGCGTCCATACTAGAACCCAACTATCATTGGATTCCAAACGGAACTTGAATTCGTTGTTAAAGACAATACATTGTCTGTCCATAACAGTCCAGATTTCTCATTCATGACTCCAATCCAAGTGAAGGAGGTAGTGGCTGTTTCTTAATGGCAGGACACGTAAAGGGTCTAGTCAATGTCTAGTAGTCAATTAAATACACTACCCAAAAGTAGCCTACGAGAGCTTCTTTTCATATGACAGCAATTTTACGCCCTCTTATCCCAGTGTCTAACCAGACCACATCTGTAATCATTTATATATCTTCCGGAGACATAACTGCATGTTGAGTTTCGCAGTAATCCAATATTTCAATCTGGGTGCGGTATTTTTTTTTGTCATTGAGTATACTTCAGTCTCCCATTTCTTCCTCCATCTTATCAGTTCTATCAATATGAAGGAACTTCTTCCCTATGTAAGGATTTGCTATTTCAGTACATATTAACCTAGAGTCTACAGATCAATGTACCGTGCATGGCAGAGAGTAGCACATCACTGCTGGTTCCCACTAATTCATAGTTACTGACCGAAATATTATCAGTAGCCATGGTGCATTGATGAAAAAAATTACAGGTTCCCATCCTGTCAAGCTATAGAATAGTTGTTTTATAAAGGAGCCATCTACAAAACTAGAAATAGACTAAAAACCTACACCCACCATGCCGTGCATGTAGAAATGCAACACATGGACAGAGGTGGCGCTGTTTTAGAAGAGAGCAGACATGTTTTTCTAACTCTGGCCAATGTTTGGTCACTATTAATCTTGGCTGTTTTGGGGACAGATTACAGGCACTAAATTTTGGTTAGCAGAACAATAGGACAAGAAGTTTTAATAATGGTTGCTCCATTGACACGCTTGCACTTTTGTCTCATCCTAGATCCTAAAGGAGTTGATAGCTCTGACATGAAACATAACATCCCGGTCATAAAACGCAGTAACAAGAACCAAATGTTGGATTTGTTATTTCCTGTTTTAGTCTAATTTAATGAAAGGTTACACGTTTAATGTCCTCAGATGTTTGGGGTTCGTACTGTACATGCAGAAGCTCCTCTTTCCCAGAAGCATTGTAGGCGGTTTCCAGTCTCCCATGTTATCTTCTGCACGTCCCGAACAAGGTTAATAGTCGCATAGGGCTGCAGTATTAATGACTACTGGTACATGGCTGCCTTCTGACCAGTAGTAAACTGTGCTGTACATGGCGTTAAGTCTCGGTTTACATTAGAGCTCCTATGTCATTACACTAGCGCTCAGCTGGAGTTTACATAGTGACTAATGTAAATGATGAGTCAACGCATAAATATTGTCTACCTATATGTGATGATAGAACAGCGGCCATATATGGCCCAGGTTAAAGGGGTTCTTAGCTGTCGTTTTCCATACAGTAAGTTGTGTTATCCTATTTGCATACGAATATTCGGCGCCCCCTGTAATGTATAGCTGTGACGGGGTGAGGTGTGAGGTTTATCAGCTTGCCAGTGTCATCTGTACTCTACACCCGCCAGATACTCACCTAACCATACAAAACACTTGCAGACATTTAGACAAGTGACAGGTCTCTGATTGTTACTGATTTTCCATGTCAGGGCACAGAATGGCCTTGTTGTCGGTTGATTTTTCCATGTATTTTTAGAGCGAATATCCTGAGATAACAGAATGAGCGCACGCACCAGACCTCTAGTCCATGGAAAACAAAATAAAGGGGTATTTATTATCACCAGACGAGTAAGGGGCTCTGTAATAACAGATGGGCTGTCCAGGGGAATTCTGCGGTACTGACACTGGAGGGGTCGGGCAGGATGCAGTCAGTTTATTGAAATAATAGCAATCTAATCACGAAAATGGAAAACTAAAGAGAAATAATTTTGGTACATTTTGGGCTAGTCAGGTTAGAAAAACAAAATTTTAAAACCCCTGCAAATGCTATAAAATATATAAAAAAAAATACTCAGTACTCATCTGTCTCTCTGTCACTCTGTTTTTTTGGCGATTCAGCGCTGCCCTTCTACCAGCCCTCTCTTGTATGCAGATAGCACATGGTTGGCTACAGGAAATAAGTGGCCACAGTGCTCAGGTGCCCTATTAGGGCCAGTGCACGCGGAATAAAAAAAAATAAAGTATTTGAAAAAAAATTTATAAAGTTATAAAGCGCCCAAAATTCCCTTTTTTTTTTTTGTTATATAAAAGAACCTAAAAATGATTAAAAGCAATATATATTTGGTATTGTCGCGTCTGTAACAATCTGTACAACAAAACTGAAATAATATTTAATGTACACGGTGAACGGCGGAAAAACCCCCGGAAAAAACCCGCCGAAAGTAATGATTTTTCGCCATCTCACCTTACAAAATATGCTATAAAAAGTGATCAAAAAGTCATATGCACCCCCCACAACAGTACCAATAAAAAGCGCAGGTTGTCCTGCAAAAAATAAGCCCTCAACCAACACTGTCAACCGAAAAATACAAATGTTACGCCTCTCAGAAGATGGCGATGCAAAAATCACTGAATCACTGTCCCCATATGTGTTTTTGTTCTGCAGAATTAGTATCGCATAAAAAATAATACAAATGAGGATCGCCGTAACCGTACCAACCCGCAGAATAAAGGTCACATGTTACTTATACTGTACGCTGCATGGCGCAAAATTTAAAAGGGAAAACTCAATGCCAGAATTATTATTATTTATTTTAAATCCAGCAAGAAAGTGGTAATAAAATGTATTCAATAAGTTGTAGGCACCCAAAAATGGTGTCATTACTAAATGCATCACATCCCGCAAACAACAAGTCCTTATATGGCCATGTCACCAGAAAAATAAAGAAAATATAGCATCTAACAATGTGAAGACAAAAACCCGCAAAATCGCCAGATCATTAGAACACAACTGGGTGTGGCAGGAAGGGAATATATAAGCTGTGCGAGCGGATATCAGGGGACACCCCAGATTTACAGCTTATGAGTGAAAAGACACCGGAAGTGACCCCCAGAGTGACTCCCCCAATCATAGGAGCTACTGGGACATAGTAGGGAATTTGGTGTCTGCAATGTACTCCGCACAGCTTACATATTCCCTCTTCGCCATCCGTTGTGCAGTCACGTCTGAGATACTAATACTCACTACACCCACTGATAAATTCTTTGAGGGGTGCAGTTTTCAAAATGAGGTTACTCCTTTGCCGAATCCTCTTTTCTGGTACCTTACAGGCTCTACAAACATGACATGGCGTCCGGATACCAAACATCTGACTCTGTACTCCAAAAACCGCATCATGCACCTTCCCTTCTGAGCCCTGCTGTGTGCCCAAGCAGCAGTTTACACCCACATATATAATTTTATTATATATAATGATAATACCCCTTGATTCATTCCCTGAGGGGTGTAGTTTCTACAATGGGGTCACTTTTGAGGGGTTTCCATTGTATTGATACTTTAGGGACTCAGCAAATGCGACATGGCACCAGAAAACTTTACGAGCCCTCCAAAACCCAAATAGCGCTCTTTCCGTTCTGAGCCCCACGATGTACCCATACAGCAAATTATGGCCACATATGGGGTATTGCCGTGTTCAGGAGAAATTGTGTAACAAATTGTGGTGTGTTTTTAATTCTTTAACTACTTGCAAAAATTTAAAATATGGAGCTAAATTTTTGATTTATTGGAAAAAAAAGTAATTTTTCATTTTTGCATCTCAATGGTAAAAAAATCTGTGAAACACCTGTAGGGTCCAAGTGCTCACGAAACCCCTTGATAAACTCTGGACCTTACAGTGTGCCCATACATCACTTTACATCCACATATGGGGAATTTCTGTAATTGGGACAAAATGCTTGACAATTTGTGGGGTGCATTTTCTTTTTTAACCCCTTGTGGAAATGCAAAATTTTGGGTTAAAGCAACATTTTATAGCAAAAAATGTCACTTTTCCTTTTGTTGGGCCAATTCTGTTACACTCTTGTAGAGTCAAAGGGCTCACTATTCCCCTTGGTAAATTCCTTGAGGGGTCGAGTTTCCAAAATGGGGTCACATTTTGGGGGTTTCCACTTTTTTGGCACATTGGGGGCTCTGCAAACGGGACATGGTGCCTGCAAACTATTTTAGCAAAATCTGGCCTACAAAATCCAATTAGCGCTCCATCCATTCTGAGAGCAACCGTGTTCCCGTACATTAGGGTACCAGCACATATGGGGTATTGTCGTGTTCGGAAGAAATTGTGTAACAAAATGTGGGGTGCAGTTTCTCCTTTAACCCTTAGTAAATGTGTAAATTCTAGGGCTAAATGAATATATTAGTGACAGAAATTGAAAAATGTAAATTTGACCTCCATTTTGTTTAAATTGCTGTGAAATGCTGAAAGGGTTAAGAAACTTTCTAGCTGCTGTTTTGGATTCTTTCAGGAGTGCAGTTTTTAGAATGGGGTGACTTATGGGTTTTTTGTTTTTTTTGAGAGGCCTTTCAAGTTCTCTTCAATACATTTCCCTGTTTTTTAATTTTTCAAATCTATAAATGGAAGAAGATGAAATTTGTTCAGTTAGGGTTACTCTGAATTGGGATGCATCGCAGTTATGATGTATTTTAGCTATGTTTCAAAAAACCTTTTTGTATTTTACATCTGTGATTATTGAGTCTTAGGTGGAAAGGTAGTGTGGTTCTTCCAACATATTGTAAATTGCAACTACAACTAAGGAGATAAATGACATAGTCTGATTGGCATGTGAGATGGTGGTGGATTTGGAATGTTTCATTTGTTGCTTTGGGGCTAAAACTGTTGCCTGTTTCTAGAGTTTGGCAACATTGACATCTTTTTGTATTACATTTGAAAACTCCTTTGGATTTTTTTATGGATATCTGTGGGTTTTCTGTAGTTGAAGTCTGACGGAGTTGACTGGGGCAATAATACTTTTAATTGTTCTTGCCCTTCTAAAAGTGAGTGCAGGTTTAGGGGGTAAAAATGGGCCTATTATTGGATCGTTTTTGAGAATGTATCAGAATTTATTTAATATGTGGCATATTTGTGTGTGTTGATAACTGGAGGTTGTTAGGTAATTGTAACAGAAGTTTTCACTAGTGTTTGCTTTGTTTTTTGGTTTAAAGCAATCTAGCTGGCTCATGTTTTCTGCTCTTTTCTTTGCTGCGTATATTATTTTTCTTGGGTACTTCTTTTCTACAAAACGCGTGACCATAATTTTGCTTTGCTCTTGGTAATCAGTAAGTTTAGTGCAGTTACGCCTTAGCCTTTTGAACTGGCTGAACGGCATGTTGGTACGCCATTTTTTATAATGGCTGCTTCTAAAATTCAGTGAACTATTGCCATCAACGTTTTTAAAGAAGGTTTTGGTGACTATTTTGTCTTCTTCATGGCTTAGTATCAAATCAAGGTATTCAATGTATGCTGTTGTAAATGTACTTGTGAATTTTAGCCCTCTGTCGTTGTTGTTCAGGTAGAAAATAAATGATTCAGTATTTAAGTGCTTTTATGTTTGTTCTAGGAAAAAGGGGGGCAATTTAAACTTTTAATTTTTTCCTTTTTTTTTAAATTTTTTTATGCATTTATTAGATCCCTAGAGCACCAATCCCAGACATTAGTGCAAGGTGTCTGTTATATAAAACGTTTGTTTTGGTACCGTGTTAGCCAGTGGTTATGAAATATGAAAAAAAACAAAAAAAACTTTGCAAGTCTTCAGTAGGTGATACCTTTTTTAATGGCTAACTCATAATGATGACAGAATATGACGTTTCGAAGCTTCCTCTGAGCTTCTTCTTCAGATATAACTAAAAAACACTTTCTAGAGGCTGCATATTTATGTACAACAGGACACATAGGGATAGGATTACAGGAGGGGAAGAGGCTTATTACTATATACTTATAACAACAAACAATCAATTGCCAGATCCCAGGTTATCTTAATGGCTGTCTTAATGATTTGTATAAAAAGACATAAACCCACGTGAGATGTTAATTCCATTGTCCAGCGTCTGGAATAGGGTCATGGTCATGGTCACGAAGCAAAATATATATCTAACAACAACCGGGACCACTCACCTGTGGATTTGGAAACACCGAACTGTGTTATCAATCTCTCCACTTATGAACCCACCAAAGCAGAATTTGGGGTACTCTCCAGGGGACTCTCATTTTGTCCTTCTAAAACCATGGATAAAATTGAACTGTGCAGCGACATGGAGGATTTTTTCAGGAGACTGCGCCTGAGGGAATATTTTCATGACACAGAGGAGATCCAACCTACCCCTTCAGAGGTTCCAATCTTAGCAAAAAAGGAGACATCTGATTGGACACCTCCAACTGGCCGAAATTTTGATTTGGATAATTACATAGACTGTTTCAGACACATGGTCAAATCCACTATACTGCATACAAATAAAGCACTGCCATCTAACATCACTGCCCAGGAAAGAAGGGCCATAAAATCTCTGAGAAATAATAACGACATCATCATTAAACCAGCGGACAAGGGTGGCGCTATAGTCATGATGAACACATCAGACTACATACAGGAGGCACACAGACAGCTGAATGACAAGCACTACTACTCCAAGTTGGATTCAGACCCCACAGTGGAATACTCTAAAAAACTGAAAAAGGTGATCTCCGGCCTATCTGATGGAGCCAAAGGCCTAAGCAGCCTCATACCAGCAAGCCCTAGGACAGGGACTTTTTATATGCTTCCAAAACTGCACAAACCTGGGAACCCAGGGAGACCGATCATCTCATGTGTTGGGACTCTCACTGAACAGATCTCTGGATGGGTGGAGGGGACTCTTAAACCCTTAGTGAAGGATACAGCCAGCTACCTTCAGGACACCACAGACCTATTAAATAAACTATCCACTATAGGTCCCCTTCCAGATGGAACTATCCTGGCCACCATGGATGTAGAATCCTTGTACTCCAACATCCCACACCAGGACGGTATAAATGCCTGCCAGTTTTTCATGGAAAAGCGAGGTATGAACGCTGAATCAGTGGTGAAACTCACAAAATTCATCCTCACCCACAATTACTTCTCCTTTGGTGACTGCATCTATTTACAACAGACCGGCACCGCAATGGGGAGCAAAATGGCGCCACAGTACGCTAATCTCTTCATGGCCAAGCTGGAGAGTGACTTCCTCTCCACCTGCACCACCAGGCCTCGGGCCTACTATCGTTTCATTGATGATATCCTAATCATTTGGACCGGATCCGAGGAACAGCTGAAAACCTTCCATGAACAATTCAACCAGTTCCATCCCACCATCAACCTGATGCTCAATCACTCCTTCTCCGAAATAAACTTCCTGGACGCAGTCATCAAGATACAGGACAACAAAATTGAGACATCGCTGTATCGGAAACCAATTGACCGCCCTACCTACCTAAGATGGGATAGCTTTCATCCTAAACACATAAAAAACTCCATTGTCTACAGCCAGGCCATCAGATACCATCGCATATGCTCAGATCCGGTGGACAGAGACAAGCACCTTGGGGGCCTCAAAAACACATTCTTAAGGCAGGGTTACCATCCAAGATCAGTTGATAACCAAATCACCAGGGCCACCAGAATACCAAGATCGGAGTTATTAAAATACAATACCAAACAGGAAAACAATCGGGTGCCCCTGGTTGTCACATATAACCCCCACCTGGAGACGCTGAGAGGAATCACACGCAAACTACATCCACTACTACAAAAAGACAACCGTCTAAAATCCATATTTCCGGACCCCCCTCTCCTGTGCTACAGACAACCACCAAACCTCAGGAATATGATCATTAGCAGCTCACTGTCACCTCCAAATAACAAAGGAACATTCCCATGTGGACAGAAAAGGTGCAAGACCTGCCCGCACATACTGACCACTGACAGGATAGAGATACCAAACTCTAACAGGGAATATAAAATCCCAGGTGTGTTCACCTGTAACACACCTAATGTAGTGTATTTGATCATTTGCACCAAATGTTCCACTGAAAATCTATATGTTGGAGAGACCGGACAGAAACTCAGAATGAGAATTAATTCACATCGCCATACAATCAAACAACAGAGAACTGATCTTCCCGTGCCAAAACACTTCTGCCAGGAAGACCACAACATCATCAATGACATGAAAATCTTGATCTTAAAAGGGAACTTTAAATCAAGGAAACAGCGAATGATTTATGAGTACAAGGCCATGACCCTATTCCAGACGCTGGACAATGGAATTAACATCTCACGTGGGTTTATGTCTTTTTATACAAATCATTAAGACAGCCATTAAGATAACCTGGGATCTGGCAATTGATTGTTTGTTGTTATAAGTATATAGTAATAAGCCTCTTCCCCTCCTGTAATCCTATCCCTATGTGTCCTGTTGTACATAAATATGCAGCCTCTAGAAAGTGTTTTTTAGTTATATCTGAAGAAGAAGCTCAGAGGAAGCTTCGAAACGTCATATTCTGTCATCATTATGAGTTAGCCATTAAAAAAGGTATCACCTACTGAAGATTTAAAAAGTTTTTTTGTTTTTCTTTCATATGTTATATAAAACAGCAGACACCAGGCGGCTATGGAGGCCACCTGGGCTCCCGAGCAGCTGCCATCTTTAAACACGTGACATCTGTCATACTAGTACGGCAGATGTCGGGAAAGGGTTTAAGTTATTCTCTAATAATCTCAATGGCAACAGTCTGTTATCTTGATCAGTTGTAAATGACTGTGACCACAAACACTGGCACTTCCAATACTCTGAAACCCAGCCATGATTCCTTCTTGTGCTCAGATTATCTTCTTGTACTTGTAATGTTCTTGCCTGATAACCTGGCTAAAATGCGGTAACCATGGCTGGGTTTCTGACAAGTCCCAGATCATAGAAAGATCCTGTTGTATTTGTTGGCAACTCATCAAGACAATAGATTTTCTGCAATAATCTTAGTCATGACAATCTTTAAAACTCTAAAAATATTTGAATTACTTATACTTGCATAAATGTTTAACTTTTTATTGTCTGCAAATCTAAATATGGTTATGTTCATGGGAGATCCCCTTGACTTAAGTTTACCACTGGCCCAAGGCTAGAGTGTGACTACAGAGCCAGTTTCACATTGCGTGGTTACACACACCAGGAAGTGAAATACTGTTCAATATCCCCATATCAGTCATTCTTTCACTTAACTAAAAGCAGTGGGGCTACAGTGTCGAAGCAGCACCCTTAAAGGGGTGTAACAGGCTACAATTATTGATGTCCTTGCGGGGGGTCTGAAACCTGACATCCCCGTTGGTCAGCTATTCTTTGCAGCAGATACACAGAAAATGGAGCAGGAAGCAGACAGCTCATACGTCCAGAGGATGCAGATCTGAGTTGAACACATACGCGGCTGAAGCAAGGAGCTGTCACAGCTCAGCTCCTTGCTTTGCTGCTGCTTGCCGTCTACTGGCTGTGTAGACGCGATGTGATGACGTCACATCGCGTCTACAACTGTGCGCGCGCGTGAGAGAGAGAGAGGCGCGGAGAGAGCGTCGGGGGAGCAAAGGAGAAGGTAAGTGTAATGTGTAAACTGAGGTGGAACGTGAAACTGGGGGCAGATGAAGGAGAGGACAGCATGACACTGGGGGCAGAGATGTGGGGACATGAATCTGGGGGCAGAGATGGAGAGAACATGAATCTGGGGGCAGAGATGGAGAGGACATGAATCTGGGGGCAGAGATGTGGAGACATGAATCTGGGGGCAGAGATGGAGGGGACATGAATCTGGGGGCAGAGATGTGGAGACATGAATCTGGGGGCAGAGATGGAGGGGACATGAATCTGGGGGCAGAGATGGAGGGGACATGAATCTGGGGGCAGAGATGGAGAGGACATGAATCTGGGGGCAGAGATGTGGAGACATGAATCTGGGGACAGAGATGGAGGGGACATGAAACTGGGGTCAGAGATGGAGGGGGGGACATGAAACTGGGGGCAGATGAAGGGTGTATATAAAACTGGGGGAGAGATAGAGGGGGGACATATAGTAGGAGGATTATACTGTGTGAGGGCACATGAAAAATTAATGAGAATGGGCAGAGTCAACACAAAAGTGGGCGGGGCTAAATTTGCCGCGGCGCGCTATGCACATTTTGGCCCTCTTTTGGTTCTTCAAAAGTTGGGAGGTATGGACAGCTGCTTAGCTCTCATTTAAAGGGAATGGGAACTGATGTGCAGGACTTGATCTGATCACTACATAGAGAAGATTGATGTTTGCTTCTTGCTCCATTCTCTGTGCATCGGCTGCTGCAAACAGGTAAGCAAAGCAATCAGATATAGCAGAAAATACTATTCCTCAATAAATCCAAAAGTCCCAATAGATAATCCAAAGGTGGACGTCAGCAATGTAATGCACCAACACCAAACAAATGTGCATAAAGGATTTAAAGGGACTGCCTTCTTCCAATGTTGGTTCCTTTGTCTCAATATAATATAGCACTACATACTACCTAAATGCCAAATGGTAAATGTGGGCCCCATTACAGACTTTGCATTGGGGTCTAGGAGCTTCCAGTCACGCCCCAGTCCTTTTCAGATGGACATGGCACACAGCCTCATTGGAGCCTTTAAGAATTAGGACTACATTTGATGTGAGTAATACTGTATAGAATTTTCCCATAGAATATATGTCCTATTTATAGCACCTTGTATTACTGACAATGAGTGGAATGCCACATAGGCTCCGCATATACAGATAGACTTAGTTTATACTCACATCTTAGGTCCTAGTATTCTCAATGGGAAAGAACTGAGTAGCTTTGTGTGTCGAGTATATAACAGGCCATAAAATGAGATAGAAATGTCACGTTATGCACTACTTTTGGACAAGTTCTGGCTAATAAGAGGCAAATGTGGAATATCCTGTGATAAATAACACGAGGAGATACAATCTGTTTAAACAGACTTTTCTTTCTGCAGATTTAGCTAAATAGATGACCTGTTCACCTATCCAAACTTCCGCACAGAAACTGATGAAAAATGCAGATTACTATAAATCTATGAGTGACAACAGTCGTGAGAACTGACAATATCATAAAATAGATTAAACAGGTTACAAGGAGTTGAGGAACCACAGACCACTCCGTGCAGGGAAAGGATGCAGGTGGAGATAGAAGAGCTAGAGAACAAGGGTTATCCCTGAACCCAAATCTCTATCCATTTCCAATCAGTCTTATATTGAACTAGTATTGGGAGTCTAGCAGTGTGGAGACTATGTAGGTGGTGGGAGCAAGCCTCATATATTGGCTACTCTTGTCCCCATAACTTTTGGAATCAAATCCTCCTACAGGGCTTAGGACAGCACAGTCATGAGGAGGTTTTGCTCGTGGGATTATAATGGACTCCCTGATACATGTCTCCTGTGTTTTGGTGTTTTGGAAAGCAAGCACAGGAGATAGTGTGGAAGATATACAGCATTTCTTAAAGCACTTGTCAGATTCCATGCTTACAGCAAGCAAGTTCCACATGTATGGTGGTTTACCAACAAGGACAAGAGTGGCAACTGCTTTTACCAACTTCCTCAAGTCCTCTGACCCTTTCCACCGTGCCAACCTGGGGCAATCCCCCGACATGTAGTACTCTCTTTCCAACCACTCTTGGGGAAAAGCAGGGTTTATCTTGGCCATGGATACCTAAGTGTCCACACTGGCACAGCAAGAAGATGAAGGTGAAGGAGAGGTGAAGATGTTTCACAAAGGCTTAAACTGCAAGCAGAGGGTTCGGTGACATGGGGTTGCCTGCTGAAATCCTAAGTATCACTGGTTAGCCTGGAATGCTGAACCACAACTAACTGCAAGCTACATTAAACCAACTACCGTAACCAGTTTATAGCTGAAAAGTGCAAGAAGAATGAACAAATTAATAGAAAACGATGTAAAACATTATAAAACATGTTACACATCAATAAAACAGTGACTGTTTGGGGGGATTCTGCAGATCTTTGTGCAATAAAGTGAATATCAATTTGAGAGAACAAAAGCAATATATACCTGTCAACATTGAGACTGCAGCACCAAGAAGGACAAGCCATAAGGTAATGCATATCAAGGAAGTAGCTGGCATCACAAAGATCTGCAAAGGATGACATTTCCAAGCATCAGCTCTAATCTCTGACTTATGGGAGGGACATAAAAGCAA
Source organism: Leptodactylus fuscus (assembly GCF_031893055.1). NCBI lineage: Eukaryota > Metazoa > Chordata > Amphibia > Anura > Leptodactylidae > Leptodactylus > Leptodactylus fuscus. The sequence goes on along the minus strand of NC_134270.1, from coordinate 124,685,861 downwards.
AGTTTTATAGCTGCATGAAATGTCAAAAATCAGATGATGTGGTAGGAGCAATAAACAATAAAAAATTAAACTAAAAGGTACATATAAGGGGTCGATTTCCACACACATTCTGAAGATCGATATTAGTTGGATGGAACAGCTGAATAGTACTGTGCCTCCAATTCATCTCGGTGCTATGTACATTCACTAACATCAGAGCTCTTATTTTAACCCACGAGATCTCTTCATACGACCATTCTTTTTTGATGCATTTTCCTTCAAGGTAGGGAACGCACAAGATCTGTAAGGAGGCATGGAAGAAAAGTTGGCACTAGAGTGGGTATCTATAGACAAGCCAGGCCTTGCAGGTCACTGGAGCCTAGATAAGTGGGCCCGAGGAACTGATAACACCTACACATTTAGTTTTCTTTCTCTGCTACAGAAACACTCCAAAAATAACTCTGTATCCCCGAGGAAAGTGACTTTGATGTTTGTCAGAATATAGAAACTTCAGATTTTCCTATGCCACTATTACAGTCAACTGAACTCTGGCAGGTCCTTTTTAGCCCTAGTGGGTGAAGACGTAGGATTCGCACCTGAACCCCAGTGCTAGATGAAGCTAAGACCAGTGAGCAACAAAAGAAGACTCCGGTATTATAGTAGGTGCTGGGCAAGAAGACAGCAGTATTATAGTAGTTGGGGGGGGGCCCAAGGAGACACCAGTATTATAGTAGGTGGGGGGCAAGAAGAGACCGGTATTATAGTAGGTTGGGGGCAAGAAGACACCGGTATTATAATATCTGGGGGGCAAGAGGACACCGGTATTATAGTAGGTGGGGGCAAGAAGACACTGGTATTATAGTAGGTGGGGGGACAAGAAGACACCGGTATTATAATATCTGGGGGGCAAGAGGACACCGGTATTATAGTAGGTGGGGGCAAGAAGACACCGGTATTATAGTAGGTGGGGGCAAGAAGACACCGGTATTATAGTAGGTGGGGGGACAAGAAGACACCGGTATTATAATATCTGGGGGGCAAGAGGACACCGGTATTATAGTAGGTGGGGGCAAGAAGATACCGGTATTATAGTAGGTGGGGGGCAAGAAGACACCAGTATTATAGTAGGTGGGAGGCAAGAAGAAGAAGACACTGGTATTATAGTAGGTGGGGGGCAAGAAGACACCGGTATTATAGTAGGTTGGGGGAAAGAAGACACCGGTATTATAGTATGTTGGGGAAAGAAGACACTGGTATTACAGTAGGTGGGGGCAAGAAAACACCGGTATTATAGTAGGTGGGGGCAAGAATACACCGGTATTATAATAGTTTTGGGGCAAGAAGACACCAGTATTATAGAAGGTGGGGGGCAAGAAGAGACCAGTATTATAGTAGGTTGGGGGCAAGAAGACACCGGTATTATAATATCTGGGGGGCAAGAAGACACCAGTATTATAGTAGGTGGGTGGCAAGAAGACACCGGTATTAGAATAGCTTTGGGGCAAGAAGACACTGGTATTATAGTAGGTGGGGGAAAGAAGACACCGGCATTATAGTAGGTTGGGGGCAAGAAGACACCGGTATTATAGTAGGTGGGGGGCAAGAAGACACCGGTATTATAGTAGGTTGGGAGCAAGAAGACACTGGTATTATAGTAGGTGGGGGAAAGAAGAAACCGGTATTACAGTAGGTGGGTGCAAGAAGACACCAGTATTATAGTAGGTGGGGGGCAAGAAGACACCGGTATTACAGTAGGTGGGGGCAAGAAGACACCAGTATTATAGTAGGTGGGAGAAAGAAGACACCGGTATTATAGCAGGTTGGGGGCAAGAATACACCGGTATTATAGTAGGTGGGGGGCAAGAAGACGCCGATATTATAGTAGGTTGGGGGCAAAAAGACACCGGTATTACAGTAGGTGGGGGCTAGAAGACACCAGTATTATAGTAGGTAGGAGCTGGTCACTGAGTTTCCATTTGCTCCTAGGATATGTTCCATCTATCTTTCCATCTATCTATCTATCTATCTATCTATCTATCTATCTATCTATCTATCTATCTATCGTGAGAGAGTGAAGGGTGTGGTCTGGGTAGACAGGTATGTCCCAGCCAGGCAGCAAAAGGGTGTTTGGTAAAGGTTCACACCAGGGAGGTCAGCTGACTAATCAGGCCCTAATAACAGTCTGAGTGTGAAGACTAGCAGTGTGGCACCACAGAGACAGAGCTGAACTCTCCAGACCGGACCTCCAAAGCAGGTACTGTGCTACCCGTTGTTATTGCCAAGGTGGTAGACTGGTAGCCAGTCTCCTGTATAGTCAGGGAAAAGTTTCCTTACGTTTAAGTTAGTTTCTCAGCCGAGAAGGATTTTGTTTTGTTTATCCTGTAGCTTTGCAAAAGCAGTGTAAGCGCTACATGTGAATAAAGCCTTAACTTGTGTGCAATCCAGTGTCTGTGTCCATTTCCTGCACTGCTACAAGCATCTACCTGAGCGATTCCCCACTATATATATATATATATATATATATATATATATATATATATATGGCATTAACATTTTTTTGAGGACCTGAACCCTTTTGATTTCATTGGCATCCCATCCACTGATAAATTCTTGTCTCCAGTTCACAACAATTGCTTCTGCAAACCAACTTTTTGAGCCAATTTGAATTAATTTTTGAGCAAAATGAAGCAATGGGTATATAGTATTACAGCATATGGCTGGAGAGTGGATCCAGTATGTTGGATAGAACATCTTTTAAGAAGAGCCCTCAGTCATTTAACTAGACTGTGCAGGTCAAGGTTAATATTAATATTAAGTGAACTATTTTATGATCCTACAATGCAATGCAGGGTGTTCTGATACTTTTCCATCATAGTCCTTAGGATGTCATCAAATGAAGATCAGTGGGGGTTCAACACCTAAGACCCCTGTGGATCAGCTTGTCGAAGTGGCAACATTACTCCCAGAGTGCTGCTCCTTCCTCTCAAGCCTTGTGATATCACATTCATCAGTCACATGAACTCATTGCAGCTTAGTCCCATTCAAGTTAATGGGCTGAACTGGTTTACCAAGCATACCCACTCCACAAATATACAGTGCTGTGCTGAATAGGTTGCAACCTCTTCAAACAGCTGATCAGCTGGGGGTCTCGGAGTCAGACCCCTTTCAATCATTAATTGATGACCTAGTCTAAGGATAGGTCATCAATTATGTAGCCTGGGAACCACCTTTTAACTTTTCCAGCAATTTGCGTCACAATTTGTGAGATCAGAGGCCGTCTATCCCTGAGTACACATACACGTCATTGAGCTGTGGGTATGGAGAACTCTATCACTGATTGGTCACTTTTTGGTAGGTACATGGCACTGTACTCTCGGAATTTCCCACAATGCCTGTGATTTTGATGATGCTCTGAGTCAGGTGTCCATCACAAAGTCACAGTGTGTATTGTGTGATAGGTGTATGTAAGTGTTTTATATGTGTATGTATTGTGTAAATGTGTCTGTATCATGCATATAATTGTGAGTAGATAGTGTATGTAAGTGTACATGATCTAGTAGCACTATATAGTACATGTGCACCACTATGTACATATACATTATTGTCAATCTTGGTGGTAATGCACAGTAGCTAACACTTGAAGCTGTGACTGAGATGACTCTGGTTGCCTCTGGCTGTGATGGGATTCTCAGTAACCAGAGGGCCTTCAATGTCTCAAGGGCCTCTCAGGCCTGACAAGAACGTGTTGCTGTCATCGCAGTACGTGTAGGGCCTCGCTGTTAAACTGTTAGAGGGATAATACAGAGGTGTGAATTTTTTCTTAAATTCCTTCCTCTCACTGCACAATGTCTATATCAGAATCAGTGACCTTGATGTCTAAGAAAAGTTTCTCAAAGGTCAACCTGAAATTGAATCTTTGTATTTCTGAGCTGTTGTTTTCTCTTGTATATCAAGAAATGGGTTGTTGACAGCTCTATGTAACAAATGGAGACCAAAAATATGTTATTTAGGCAGAATATAGTAAACTGCAAAGAGGATACAAAGTATATCAGATGTGCTATAAGTAATACGCTTGTGTGTATAGAATAAAACAGTCAATTACCTACCTGTACACCTATCTTATGATTTATGTATATACGTTTAGTAACCGAGTATATGTTTATAGTCAGTCCAACAGAGTAAGGTTGCAACAAACTTCTAAGATGAGCTTTGAAATTAACTAGGGAATCAATTACGTTGAAGATGCAAAAAATGTATAATAAGGCTGTTCTATTGCATTTACTGTACAGTTAGTAATGGCTGCAAATAATATACTGCCTCCCTGTAAATGACATAAGCACAGCTAGTACTGCTTCCCGTAAAGGCTGTGGGCACAGTTAGTACTGCCTCCCTGTAAGTGACATACTCACTTCTAGTAATGCCTCCCTGTAAATGATGTAGGCACAGCTAGTACTCCATCTGTGTATATGAAGTAGACACAGCTAGTACTGCCTCCCTGTAAATGATATAGAAACAGCTAGTACTCCCTCCATGTAAATGTAGGCACAGCTAGTAGTCCCTCTGTGTATATGATGTAGGCACAGCTAGTAGTCCCTCTGTGTATATGATGTAGGCACAGCTAGTAGTCCCTCTGTGTATATGATGTAGGCACAGCTAGTACTGCCTCTGTGTATATGATGTAGGCACAGCTAGTACTGCCTCTGTGTATATGATGTAGGCACAGCTAGTACTGCCTCTGTGTATATGATGTAGGCACAGCTAGTACTGCCTCTGTGTATATGATGTAGGCACAGCTAGTACTCCCTCTGTGTATATGATGTAGGCAGAGCTAGTACTGCCTCTGTGTATATGATGTAGGCAGAGCTAGTACTGCCTCTGTGTATATGATGTAGGCACAGCTAGTACTCCCTCTGTGTATATGAAGTAGGCACAGCTAGTACTGCCTCTGTGTATATGAAGTAGGCACAGCTAGTACTGCCTCTGTGTATATGATGTAGGCACAGCTAGTACTGCCTCTGTGTATATGATGTAGGCACAGCTAGTACTGCCTCTGTGTATATGATGTAGGCACAGCTAGTACTGCCTCTGTGTATATGATGTAGGCAGAGCTAGTACTGCCTCTGTGTATATGATGTAGGCACAGCTAGTACTGCCTCTGTGTATATGATGTAGGCACAGCTAGTACTGCCTCTGTGTATATGATGTAGGCACAGCTAGTACTGCCTCTGTGTATATGAAGTAAGCACAGCTAGTACTGCCTCTGTGTATATGATGTAGGCACAGCTAGTACTGCCTCTGTGTATATGATGTAGGCACAGCTAGTACTGCCTCTGTGTATATGATGTAGGCACAGCTAGTACTGCCTCTGTGTATATGAAGTAGGCACAGCTAGTACAGCCTCTGTGTATATGAAGTAGGCACAGCTAGTACAGCCTCTGTGTATATGAAGTAGGCAGAGCTAGTACTGCCTCTGTGTATATGAAGTAGGCAGAGCTAGTACTCCCTCTGTGTATATGATGTAGGCACAGCTAGTACTGCCTCTGTGTATATGATGTAGGCACAGCTAGTACAGCCTCTGTGTATATGAAGTAGGCAGAGCTAGTACTGCCTCTGTGTATATGAAGTAGGCAGAGCTAGTACAGCCTCTGTGTATATGAAGTAGGCAGAGCTAATACTGCCTCTGTGTATATGAAGTAGGCACAGCTAGTACTGCCTCTGTGTATATGATGTAGGCACAGCTAGTACTCCCTCTGTGTATATGAAGTAGGCACAGCTAGTACTGCCTCTGTGTGTATGATGTAGGCACAGCTAGTACTCCCTCTGTGTGTATGATGTAGGCACAGCTAGTACTCCCTCTGTGTATATGATGTAGGCAGAGCTAGTACTGCCTCTGTGTATATGATGTAGGCACAGCTAGTACTCCCTCTGTGTATATGAAGTAGGCAGAGCTAGTACTGCCTCTGTGTATATGAAGTAGGCACAGCTAGTACTGCCTCTGTGTATATGATGTAGGCACAGCTAGTACTGCCTCTGTGTATATGATGTAGGCACAGCTAGTACTGCCTCTGTGTATATGAAGTAGGCAGAGCTAGTACTGCCTCTGTGTATATGAAGTAGGCACAGCTAGTAGTCCCTCTGTGTATATGAAGTAGGCACAGCTAGTACTGCCTCTGTGTATATGAAGTAGGCACAGCTAGTACTGCCTCTGTGTATATGATGTAGGCACAGCTAGTACTGCCTCTGTGTGTATGATGTAGGCACAGCTAGTATTGCCTCTGTGTATATGATGTAGGCACAGCTAGTACTGCCTCTGTGTATATGAAGTAGGCAGAGCTAGTACTGCCTGTGTATATGATGTAGGCACAGCTAGTACTGCCTCTGTGTATATGAAGTAGGCAGAGCTAGTACTCCCTCTGTGTATATGAAGTAGGCAGAGCTAGTACTGCCTCTGTGTATATGAAGTAGGCAGAGCTAGTACTGCCTCTGTGTATATGATGTAGGCACAGCTAGTAGTCCCTCTGTGTATATGAAGTAGGCAGAGCTAGTACTGCCTCTGAGTATATGATTTAGGCACAGCTAGTACTGCCTCTGTGTATATGATGTAGGCACAGCTAGTACTGCCTCTGTGTATATGATGTAGGCACAGCTAGTACTCCCTCTGTGTATATGATGTAGGCAGAGCTAGTACTGCCTCTGTGTATATGATGTAGGCACAGCTAGTACTCCCTCTGTGTATATGAAGTAGGCAGAGCTAGTACTGCCTCTGTGTATATGAAGTAGGCACAGCTAGTACTGCCTCTGTGTATATGATGTAGGCACAGCTAGTACTGCCTCTGTGTATATGATGTAGGCACAGCTAGTACTGCCTCTGTGTATATGATGTAGGCACAGCTAGTACTGCCTCTGTGTATATGATGTAGGCACAGCTAGTACTGCCTCTGTGTATATGATGTAGGCACAGCTAGTACTGCCTCTGTGTATATGATGTAGGCAGAGCTAGTACTGCCTCTGTGTATATGATGTAGGCACAGCTAGTACTGCCTCTGTGTATATGAAGTAGGCAGAGCTAGTACTGCCTCTGTGTATATGAAGTAGGCAGAGCTAGTACAGCCTCTGTGTATATGAAGTAGGCAGAGCTAATACTGCCTCTGTGTATATGAAGTAGGCACAGCTAGTACTGCCTCTGTGTATATGATGTAGGCACAGCTAGTACTCCCTCTGTGTATATGAAGTAGGCAGAGCTAGTACTGCCTCTGTGTATATGAAGTAGGCACAGCTAGTACTGCCTCTGTGTATATGATGTAGGCACAGCTAGTAGTCCCTCTGTGTATATGAAGTAGGCAGAGCTAGTACTGCCTCTGAGTATATGATGTAGGCACAGCTAGTACTGCCTCTGTGTATATGATGTAGGCACAGCTAGTACTGCCTCTGTGTATATGATGTAGGCACAGCTAGTACTCCCTCTGTGTATATGATGTAGGCAGAGCTAGTACTGCCTCTGTGTATATGATGTAGGCACAGCTAGTACTCCCTCTGTGTATATGAAGTAGGCAGAGCTAGTACTGCCTCTGTGTATATGAAGTAGGCAGAGCTAGTACTGCCTCTGTGTATATGAAGTAGGCACAGCTAGTACTGCCTCTGTGTATATGATGTAGGCACAGCTAGTAGTCCCTCTGTGTATATGAAGTAGGCACAGCTAGTACTGCCTCTGTGTATATGAAGTAGGCACAGCTAGTACTGCCTCTGTGTATATGATGTAGGCACAGCTAGTACTGCCTCTGTGTGTATGATGTAGGCACAGCTAGTACTGCCTCTGTGTATATGATGTAGGCACAGCTAGTACTGCCTCTGTGTATATGAAGTAGGCAGAGCTAGTACTGCCTGTGTATATGATGTAGGCACAGCTAGTACTGCCTCTGTGTATATGAAGTAGGCAGAGCTAGTACTCCCTCTGTGTATATGAAGTAGGCAGAGCTAGTACTGCCTCTGTGTATATGAAGTAGGCAGAGCTAGTACTGCCTCTGTGTATATGATGTAGGCACAGCTAGTAGTCCCTCTGTGTATATGAAGTAGGCAGAGCTAGTACTGCCTCTGAGTATATGATGTAGGCACAGCTAGTACTGCCTCTGTGTATATGATGTAGGCACAGCTAGTACTGCCTCTGTGTATATGATGTAGGCACAGCTAGTACTCCCTCTGTGTATATGATGTAGGCAGAGCTAGTACTGCCTCTGTGTATATGATGTAGGCACAGCTAGTACTCCCTCTGTGTATATGAAGTAGGCAGAGCTAGTACTGCCTCTGTGTATATGAAGTAGGCACAGCTAGTACTGCCTCTGTGTATATGATGTAGGCACAGCTAGTACTGCCTCTGTGTATATGATGTAGGCACAGCTAGTACTGCCTCTGTGTATATGATGTAGGCACAGCTAGTACTGCCTCTGTGTATATGATGTAGGCACAGCTAGTACTGCCTCTGTGTATATGATGTAGGCACAGCTAGTACTGCCTCTGTGTATATGATGTAGGCAGAGCTAGTACTGCCTCTGTGTATATGATGTAGGCACAGCTAGTACTGCCTCTGTGTATATGAAGTAGGCAGAGCTAGTACTGCCTCTGTGTATATGAAGTAGGCAGAGCTAGTACAGCCTCTGTGTATATGAAGTAGGCAGAGCTAATACTGCCTCTGTGTATATGAAGTAGGCACAGCTAGTACTGCCTCTGTGTATATGATGTAGGCACAGCTAGTACTCCCTCTGTGTATATGAAGTAGGCAGAGCTAGTACTGCCTCTGTGTATATGAAGTAGGCACAGCTAGTACTGCCTCTGTGTATATGATGTAGGCACAGCTAGTAGTCCCTCTGTGTATATGAAGTAGGCAGAGCTAGTACTGCCTCTGAGTATATGATGTAGGCACAGCTAGTACTGCCTCTGTGTATATGATGTAGGCACAGCTAGTACTGCCTCTGTGTATATGATGTAGGCACAGCTAGTACTCCCTCTGTGTATATGATGTAGGCAGAGCTAGTACTGCCTCTGTGTATATGATGTAGGCACAGCTAGTACTCCCTCTGTGTATATGAAGTAGGCAGAGCTAGTACTGCCTCTGTGTATATGAAGTAGGCACAGCTAGTACTGCCTCTGTGTATATGATGTAGGCACAGCTAGTACTGCCTCTGTGTATATGATGTAGGCACAGCTAGTACTGCCTCTGTGTATATGATGTAGGCACAGCTAGTACTGCCTCTGTGTATATGATGTAGGCACAGCTAGTACTGCCTCTGTGTATATGATGTAGGCACAGCTAGTACTGCCTCTGTGTATATGATGTAGGCACAGCTAGTACTGCCTCTGTGTATATGATGTAGGCACAGCTAGTACTGCCTCTGTGTATATGATGTAGGCACAGCTAGTACTGCCTCTGTGTATATGATGTAGGCACAGCTAGTACTGCCTCTGTGTATATGATGTAGGCACAGCTAGTACTGCCTCTGTGTATATGAAGTAGGCAGAGCTAGTACTGCCTCTGTGTATATGAAGTAGGCAGAGCTAGTACTGCCTCTGAGTATATGAAGTAGGCACAGCTAGTACTGCCTCTGTGTATATGATGTAGGCACAGCTAGTACTGCCTCTGTGTATATGATGTAGGCACAGCTAGTACTGCCTCTGTGTATATGATGTAGGCACAGCTAGTACAGCCTCTGTGTATATGAAGTAGGCAGAGCTAGTACTGCCTCTGTGTATATGAAGTAAGCACAGCTAGTACTACCTCTGTGTATATGATGTAGGCAGAGCTAGTACTCCCTCTGTGTATATGATGTAGGCAGAGCTAGTACTGCCTCTGTGTATATGATGTAGGCACAGCTAGTACTCCCTCTGTGTATATGAAGTAGGCAGAGCTAGTACTGCCTCTGTGTATATGAAGTAGGCACAGCTAGTACTGCCTCTGTGTATATGATGTAGGCACAGCTAGTACTGCCTCTGTGTATATGATGTAGGCACAGCTAGTACTGCCTCTGTGTATATGAAGTAGGCAGAGCTAGTACTCCCTCTGTGTATATGAAGTAGGCACAGCTAGTACTGCCTCTGTGTATATGAAGTAGGCAGAGCTAGTACTGCCTCTGTGTATATGATGTAGGCACAGCTAGTAGTCCCTCTGTGTATATGAAGTAGGCACAGCTAGTACTGCCTCTGTGTATATGAAGTAGGCACAGCTAGTACTGCCTCTGTGTATATGATGTAGGCACAGCTAGTACTGCCTCTGTGTATATGATGTAGGCACAGCTAGTACTGCCTCTGTGTATATGATGTAGGCAGAGCTAGTACTGCCTCTGTGTATATGATGTAGGCACAGCTAGTACTCCCTCTGTGTATATGATGTAGGCAGAGCTAGTACTGCCTCTGTGTATATGATGTAGGCACAGCTAGTACTCCCTCTGTGTATATGAAGTAGGCACAGCTAGTACTGCCTCTGTGTATATGAAGTAGGCACAGCTAGTACTCCCTCTGTGTATATGAAGTAGGCACAGCTAGTACTCCCTCTGTATATGAAGTAGGCAGAGCTAGTACTGCCTCTGTGTATATGAAGTAGGCACAGCTAGTAGTCCCTCTGTATATATGAAGTAGGCAGAGCTAGTACTGCCTCTGTGTATATGATGTAGGCACAGCTAGTACTGCCTCTGTGTATATGATGTAGGCACAGCTAGTACAGCCTCTGTGTATATGATGTAGGCACAGCTAGTACTCCCTCTGTGTATATGAAGTAGGCAGAGCTAGTACTGCCTCTGTGTATATGATGTAGGCACAGCTAGTACTGCCTCTGTGTATATGATGTAGGCACATCTAGTACAGCCTCTGTGTATATGATGTAGGCACAGCTAGTACTCCCTCTGTGTATATGAAGTAGGCAGAGCTAGTACTGCCTCTGTGTATATGAAGTAGGCACAGCTAGTATTGCCTCCGTGTATATGAAGTAGGCACAGCTAGTACTGCCTCTGTGTATATGAAGTAGGCACAGGTAGTACTCCCTCCCTATAAATGCTGTGGATAGTACTGCCTCCTTGTTTATCAACGTTGGTTAAATAGTAATACCTCCCTGTCTACCTGTCTCTTTTTTGGTATAAAGAACGTCAGTAGATTTTACAGTCAATGTTGAAAGTGTGAAGGCTCTACGTAAAACTTCCGAGCCTTATGCCAGGAACTCTGTGTTACTTCTGATTTGACCCATCACATAAAAGCACAAATGTCTCCTATGAGATTGATGGTGTCGTTGTTTTGATCTATGACTATTTATGTACATGGCACCCCTTAGTGATGGGTCATTCTCTCTCATTGATCTCAGCCACTGAGAAAATAGAAAGAAACCTTGTCATATCACCTATGGGAAATGAATCACTTCTTAAAATAGGTTATTTTTCGTATGGAAACTCTTACACATATATTGTGAATGGTATCGAGTGCCTATTAGACCTCCTTTATTTATAATTTCTTTTAAGGGAAAGTGAGACATACATAATACTCATGGATATGAAAACCCTTGAAAGAATCTGGGAACTTGTGACTTAAAGAATGTAATCTACACTTTAAGGTGTGCGTGTGGCACAGCTTATATTGGCCAGACGTCTAGGTTCATAAACATCAGGCTTAATAAGCATAAAAGTGCCATTCGCTTGCTATAAAACAGAGATGGATGTCGCAAAATGTAAACGAGAGACAGAAAAAGAAGCAGCTGTTGCCAGGCACATGTATTTCCAGGAGCAAAGTGTGTGGAGTGGCAGAGAGCGCCACAATTGACCTCAGGGGCAGTTGTTTGTCCATGTTATGTTCTTATACACTCACCGGCCACTTTATTAGGTACACCTGTCCAACTGCTCGTTAACACTTAATTTCTAATCAGCCAATCACATGGCGGCAACTCAGTGCATTTAGGCATGTAGACATGGTCAAGACAATCTCCTGCAGTTCAAACCGAGCATCAGTATGGGGAAGAACGAAAGATTGTGAATGACAATCTGTTTTCCCTCAGCCCAAACAGCAGCACAACTGGGGATAATCCTGCCCCTATGAGCTGTTAGGACAGGTGGAATATTTAATTACCTAACAGCAATCAACCCCTATAAGAGGTCAGAGGACCAACTCCCCTTTGTGTTAGTAGCAAGTAAAAGGTTTTAGACATCTATTTAACAGGAGTAATATGACATAGTACAAACAAATAGTACAAATACAGCATAGGGAGGGAGCCTTGTGCTGCTGTTTGGGCTAAGGGAAAACAGATTGTCATTCACAATCTTTCGTTCCCCCTACGCCCAACAGCAGCACAACTGGGGATTTAGCAAGTATCGCTTTACCCTAGGGCGGGTGATCCTGGCAAGCTGATGCCAATACTGAATGTCCAAATGCTGTGGACTCCCTTGTTCGCCACTCAAGTCTATAATGTTTGGCGAAAGTTAGCTGAGAACTCCAAGAAGCCGCTGCACATATCTGTTCCAAGGAAAGAAAACGTCTCTCGGCCCATGATGTCGCCACTGCTCGGGTGGCATGGGCACGGATAAGGTCTGGTACCAGGAGGTCCTGAGCACGTAGGGAGCAGATAATGGCTTCTCTAATCCATCTTGATAGAGTTGGTTTGGATGCTTTGGTCCCCTTGGTGTGGCCAAACACATTGATCAGCAAATTCTCCGACTTCCGAAAGGACGCAGTCCGCTCAAGATAGATCTGCAACGCTCTCACCAAGTCCAACTTGTGCATCCTTTCTTCCCACTCAGAGGTGGGAGAGGGGAAAAATGCTGGTAAGACGATTGCCTGGTTAATGTTCTGAGGTGTGAGTACCTTTGGCAAGAATCCTGGGACGAACCTTAGTTGCACTCTGTCTGGAAAGAAGGTTATAAATGGCTCAGAAGCCGCTAGGGCTTGTAGTTCACCGACCCTCTTGGCGGAGGTTATTGCCAACAGGAAAGTTATCTTGTATGCTAGGTACTTCAAATCCACTTCAGCTAGGGGCTCGAAGGGGGGCGCACAGAGCCCCTGCAGAACTGCGGCCAGGTCCCAGCTCGGGACCGGAGACTGCACCTGAGGACGAAGTCTACTAGCCCCTCTTAGAAATTGTTTAATCAGAGGATCTAGTGCTAGCCGGGTCTCCAGGAGAGCGGACAGAGCTGAGACTTGGACTTTCAAGGTAGCAGGTGCTAGCCCCTTCTCCAGGCCGTCTTGTAGGAACTCCAAGACTGCATTCCTATCAGGGTCGCGCTGGTTACTCGAACACCAGTTCTGAAAGATTCGGGCGACCCTCCGGTAGCTCTGGTTAGTTGACTCCGCTCTTGAGTGCGCCAAAGTTCTTAGCACTCCCTGGGATAATCCTCTTTTGCCAGCTAAAGGCTGGCTACCCTCCAGGCAGTGAGGTTGCATCTGTTCAGGCCTTGATAGGGCCGACTGTTCCGGATTACCAGAGTTTACACTGGTGGAAGCCTCCAGGTGTTCCTCCGTCTCATGAGAGTGAAGACGGTGAACCATGCCCTTTCTAACCAGAATGGCGAGCTCCTTGCCAAGCTCTGGTTCTGCCTGCGTTTTGTCAATACCTTCCGAATCCTCAGTTGATGAGGGTAGACGCACTTCCGTCTGAACCTCCCCGGTATTGACAGGGCATACAGCGCCGGAGGATTGTCTTCCCGAACTGGGGAGCAACGTTCCTCTATTGCGGCGCTGTTTGAGGTGGCCATCAGATCCACCTCGGGGAGACCTCATCCTTTGGTAGGAAAGTGGAGGGCACCCTGGTCGGGGGATGACCTGGCTAAGGTCATCCACATTCTGGTGAGTCAGTCCCGCAGACTGTAACCTGGAATTTGAACCGCTGGCCGCTGGGAGATTCATAGATCCGAATAGATGAGGATCCTGGCGTCTGGTAACGTGGAGAGGGCTCTCATCTTCCGTCTGGAATGACCGTAATTGGCTATGATCAGGCTGTCCGTCCTGGTCCTTTACGCCCGAAACTGTACAGTCCACGTCAGAAGCTTCACTTGAGCTCTGGTAATCTCTCGCCAGCTGGGTAAGCGCGTTCTCTTCAGGTAACGCCAGGTGCTCTGTACCAGGGTCTCCCCCAGATGAGCTCCCCTGGACAGGGAGGCATCTGTGGTCAACAGGGTCTAGGTAAACCTGACCGAGGACCTGCCATCGCGAAGATGGGTCTGCCGGGCCAATCATGGCTGGGCACTGATGGTTCACTGGATAGGCTTTTTTAGTCCCTAGGGACAGCGATTCCGGACTCGCAGCTTCTTGACATAGAGAAGGTGCCTCCAGGTAGGAGAGTCCCTGGTGAATCCCCGGAACTGGATTAGATTTGATGGAATCGTAAAAAATCCTAGATCTTCCTTGATCCTGGCTTAGAGAAGCCCTCTGTCCCATTAAAGGGCTCCCCAGCCTTACTAGGGGGCTGGGGGAAGACCCGTGGATACTACTCCCCTGGAAATAGGGGGGGCTGAAGTTCTGCCGTCTGGGAGGGTGGAAATTTGAGGACAAGGTTTTCCATCTGGGTGTTCGTCCCTTTGATCTAAGGTCCTGGGCCGAGCTATGAGAGAACCTGCGAGTATACCTGGCCTGAAGGTCCCTTAAGGAAACCGCATCCCGTGGCGGGAGCGGTCTAGGTCGAAGATGAACCTGAGTCCTTCGCCCAGGATTCTGGAAACCAAGAAGTCTAGAGAGAGATCCTTCTGGACGGGTATTCAAAGATGAAGTTGTTTGGGGCCCTAAAAAGGGCAAGATGTTCTCTCGGCCGGTGGAGCCTTGATGTAGCAAATGACCCTGGGACCTTTGCGTCGGGGCCCTAGATGGACGGGCCCGATTTCTCCCAGGATGGCAGACCACTGATGGGTCAGGGATCCTTCTTACGATCGCGGAAAGTGCCGCGTCCTCTACCTCTGCCCTGGGGAGTGGAGCGTCCACGCCCCCTGAAGCCTCTGGTGGAGGATCCTCGGCCCCGAAAGGCAGTTCTTCTCCTTTCAGGCGGCTGCGGCAGATTTTTGGTTTTAGTGTCCGCCAGATCCTCCATGATTTTGTCCAGGGCTTTACCAAAAAGCCTACCTGGCTCAAAGGGCAGGGTACAAAGCCCTAGTCTGGAGGCGTTGTCCACCCTCCATGGTTTAACCCACAACGGTCGCCTGGCCACAGTGGTGAGGGCCATAGATTTGGAGGCGAGTTTTAGTTGCGACCTGGAGGATTCAGCCAAGTGGTCCACCAGTAAATTAATATCGGTCATAGCCGATAGACACGGGGGTCCACCGGGACGACCTCCTATGTCCCTAGCAAGGGAAGATAGTTCGGCCTGTAGGGCAGAGACCACCTCATTAGCCGATATGGCCACGGAGGCCTGTGACGAGGCGACAGAGTATGCCCGCCTCAGGGACCCCTCTACGCGGCGGTCCAACGGGTCCTGCAGGCTTGAGCCGTCCTCGGCTGGCAGGACTGTCCGGCGGGATAGTTTGGCAACTGCCACGTCAACTTTAGGCGGTGGTCCCCAGACACCCTGCTGGGACTCTGACATAGGGAAGAGTGCCCTGAATCTAGCGGAAGGTGTAAATGCTTTCTCGGGTCGCTTCCACTCGCCCTCCATTACCTGGACCAGGTCAGTATTAGCCTTAAAGGACTTAGCCCTCCTGCTTGGCCCTTCCCCTGCCTCCCGATCACATGATCTGAGGACTCTGAAAAGTCTGCCCATCTTGTCGAGGGGAAACACCTCCTTCTCCACCTCCACAGGGTCCTCCTCAGAGGACTCAACCTCCCCGATGTGAAGCCTCTCAAGAGGCGGGAGGGAGGGCTCCGAAGCCTCCAGCCGGGGCCTCTTGGCGAGGTGGGAAATGGTCTTGTCCACCTTTCTCATGGACTGGGAAACGAAGTCCTTAACCCAGGAGACCATCTCTCTGATCGCGGTAGCCTCAGAGGGAGGCGCTCTGCATCCCTGGCAGTACCTGTATTCACAGGCATCAGGGAGGGGGATTTTACATTGGGCACAAGACAAATGTCTCCTCTTCGCCGTGGTCTTCCTCCGAGGGAGGGTCAAGGATGATGAGGAGGACATACTAAAGGGAGGAAGGAAAGAGACAAGAACCCAAGGAGCACTATATAAAAAATCCGGACCACAGTTACAGCCCCAGCCCACTCTCCCCTCCACCAACCTTGATAGCACGAACTAGCAGTTCCAGCTCTTGAGCTTTGAATCCTGAGGCAGCAATGCTTCAGAAGTACCTGTAACCGGAGCGACAGGTACCATCTTGTGGTGGAGGGGGGTTTAAATAGGCCGGCTGGGGGAGGGACAGTGGGCGGAGCCACGCCCCCGCCACCTGGGTCCGAGCCACTTCCTCCTATTAGCCTTAAAGTTATTCACCAGCAGTGGCTTACCTGCTGATCTTCACTGTCATCCGACAGCCGCGGCATGTAACTCTGGCCGCACGGTCTGCGCATGCGTGGTTTCCCCGGAAACGGTCCCTGGCTCGGGCGGAACCTGGGAACCAAAAAACTAGTTCCCAGGCCCTGCCGGCCGACGAAAGTTCCTACCTGCCGGCACCTGCAGTATCCGACGTCCGCGATGCCGCCGCACACGCTCCAGCGGGGACCCGGACCGGAGCAGGGGGAGAGACTCATCCGGACCACGCAGCAAGGTAAAAAACTTAGGGGGGGGAGAGGGGACCCCTGTAAGAAGCCAGAGCACCTCTCCCCCATCCACCTGTCCTGTCCCACAGGACAGAAAAAAACACAAAGGGGAGTTGGTCCTCTGACCACTTATAGGGGTTGATTGCTGTTAGGTAATTAAATATTCCACCTGTCCTAACAGCTCATAGGGGCAGGATTATCCCCAGTTGTGCTGCTGTTGGGCGTAGGGGGAAAGGTGATTTGAGTGCCTTTGAACGTGGCATGGTTGTTGGTGCCAGAAGGGCTGGTCTGAGTATTTCAGAAACTGCTGATCTACTGGGATTTTCACGCACAACCATCTCTAGGGTTTACAGAGAATGGTCCGAAAAAGAAAAAACATCCAGTGAGCGGCAGTTCTGTGGGCGGAAATGCGTTGTTGATGCCAGAGGTCAGAGGAGAATGGCCAGACTGGTTCGAGCTGATAGAAAGGCAACAGTGACTCAAATAGCCACCCGTTACAACCAAGGTAGCCAGAAGAGCATCTCTGAACGCACAGTACGCCGAACTTTGAGGCAGATGGGCTACAGCAGCAGAAGACCACACCGGGTGCCACTCCTTTCAGCTAAGAACAGGAAACTGAGGCTACAATTTGCACAAGCTCATCGAAATTGGACAATTGAAGATTGGAAAAACGTTGCCTGGTCTGATGAGTCTCGATTTCTGCTGCGACATTCGGATGGTAGGGTCAGAATTTGGTGTCAACGACATGAAAGCATGGATCCATCCTGCCTTGTATCAACGGTTCAGGCTGGTGGTGGTGGTGTCATGGTGTGGGGAATATTTTCTTGGCACTCTTTGGGCCCCTTGGTACCAATTGAGCATCGTTGCAACGCCAAAGCCTACCTGAGTATTGTTGCTGACCATGTCCATCCCTTTATGACCACAATGTACCCAACATCTGATGGCTACTTTCAGCAGGATAATGCGCCATGTCATAAAGCTGGAATCATCTCAGACTGGTTTCTTGAACATGACAATGAGTTCACTGTACTCCAATGGCCTCCACAGTCACCAGATCTCAATCCAATAGAGCATCTTTGGGATGTGGTGGAACGGGAGATTCGCATCATGGATGTGCAGCCGACAAATCTGCGGCAACTGTGTGATGCCATCATGTCAATATGGACCAAAATCTCTGAGGAATGCTTCCAGCACCTTGTTGAATCTATGCCACGAAGAACTGAGGCAGTTCTGAAGGCAAAAGGGGTCCAACCCGTTACTAGCATGGTGTACCTAATAAAGTGGCCGGTGAGTGTATATTGATGTCACTAAGGCTATGTTCACATCTGAGTATGAGACTCCATCACATTGCCTGAAATTGGTGCTGAATGCATGATGCTTTCATTGACCACTTTCAGTTTAAGAACAATGTAAATTGTAGATAGATTGTAAGCTCTTGCGAGCAGGGCCCTCAGTCCCATTGTTTGAAATGACTTTCTTTGTAAATGTATCTGTCTGTATTTGAACCCTACAAATTGTACAGCGCTGCGGAATATGTTGGCGCTATATAAATAAAATTTTTTATTATTATTATTAATAAACCTGTCAGAGTCCATATGTAATTGCTATTTTAGCGGTCCACCTGTTTGTTGTTCTGGTCCTACGACGGACCAGAACAATGGACAAGACAGTGCAGATGTGAACTTATCCTAAGAAATATCTTAAAGTTACTCTCCAGATCACAGTAAAAACTTCACAATTAGGGTGCATTCACACTGAGTATACGCCAGCTTATTCTGAACGTTAAACACGTTCAGAATCTGCGGCGTATAAAGCAGTTCCCATTCATTTCAATGGGAGCCGGCATACGAGCGCTCCCCATAGAAATGAATGGGCTGCTTTTTTCACTGCGAGCACTCCCATTGAAGTGAATGGGAAGTGCCCGCGTGTACGGCTAGCTCTGCTCATGCCGAGCAGCCCGTTTATTTCTATAGGGAGCGCTCGTATGCCGGCTCCCATAGAAATGAATGGGAACTGCTTTATACGCCGCAGATTCTGAACGTGTTTTACGTTCAGAATAAGCTGGCATATACTCAGTGTGAACTCACCCTTAGAGATGAGCGAATAGTATTTGATCGATTAGTAGTATATTAGTAGAATACGTCTCCTGCATAGTTATTGGTTTACTCAGTCGAATACCACGCGGTAACTATTCGATTCCCCTCCCGACTTCTCTGGCGCTTTTTTTTTTACAACAATAACTATGCAGGGAAGGTATTTGATCAAGTATACTCGCTCATCTCTATTCACAATCAATGTATAATTAAAATACTCTGTGTCCTCTTTTAATGGGATTTTTCCAATTCCCAGTCCCCTCTTTATTTCTGTAACTGTCCACCAACTTCCCACACTTTATTGTGCACTGCAGGATCACCTTAAAGACGACCTTTCATGTCCTCTAACCATCAGCAGACAGAGCACTGAATTCAGCGTACTTTCAGCATACTGCTATATGCTACAGATACTTTTGGCACCAATATCCCTGCACTGTCAGAGGGACTGGCCTTCCAGCTCAGCGCCATCACTTGGTGGTGAGAAATGGCCCCCAGACAGTACTCTTCTGTAGTATAGTATAGTCAGGAAGGGGGACGTTATTAAACAACCAGCAATAATGCTGTGCTGTTAGGCCCGCCATTCTGACAGTGGAGAGATATCTGTGCCGAAAGTAATGGCACCAATATCTCTGTGCCGGAATACATATCAGCAATGCTATCAGCACACTAAATTCAACGCACTGTCAGCTTCATAGTGGTATATAATACAACCAATGTCAGGGAACATAAAATGTCCTCTTTAAAGGGAACAGCTCATCAGAAAATAATGGATTTTTTAAATCAAGTTTTTATGCTGAAAATATGTAAGAATCCTGAAATCTTGCAGCTTTCAATAAGGCCACGAAGGATAAGTTCACGTCTACACCGGAATTTCTGTGCAATGTCCGTCTGAATTTGGCAGACAAGAAAGACAGCCCAGAACAACGGATAGGCTAACGCTAGTGTGAACTTAGAACAAGCCTAGCAATATGCTGAGAATTTTTTTCTGTACATTTCTTTGTAGCAGACAGCTTATTATCAGCACAGGCAGGAATATGAGGACAGGTATCATCTATCTATAAACAACATAGGACCATCACTCACGATACTTGGACTCAGTTTATCTCCTCCCCTTCACTACACAATGACCTCTGTAGAGAACACATAGCATGTATAGAAAACTCCCAAAGACCTCAATGAACATCTCCAGATTATTATGTCTTTTGTATCATGTGACTGCTGTAAAGCATATCTCTAAATGTTGTAATCATCAACTAATGGGAGTTGGCTGCTGCATAAAGATGTAGAGAGAAAAAAAAATTCAAAACAGTAAGTAAAACAGATCAAAAGATAAAGGAATACATTTAACTGCCTGGTTTTATCTGTCAAACAAAAAAAACATTGGTGAAACGTTCCCTTTAAGTATGATGTCATTGGAAAATACATTCAGGGCATAAAAAAGATGTAGAAATTGCAGAATTTCAGCTAAAGAAACAGTGACACCTAGTGGCTACATATGGTCTGAGGTGAAAAAAAAAAAAAAAAAAAAAAAAAAAAAGATATCACCGGAAAGTGTCATGGAACATTGTAAAACTATATATACAGTATTTTTAACTGTTTAGCTACTAGTTTTTAAGTATTCACACTGCTATGAGATATTGGGAGACATGAAACAAAAAAGTAGGCTTTCTATTGTAACGTATGGGCAATTATTGGAAAGACAATGCGGGTACATTGCACTCACCTTTTTGGGTTGTGCTAGTAGCAGGAGCAACATCTTTGAAGGCAGTGAATAGAAATGTTCCTTGGCTGAAGATTTGGAGATGTCTCATTTCAATACTGTCAGTACTGTCTTCTCCACGCCGCCGTTCGGTAGAAATCCAGTTTTTCTTCGGTATGCAAATGAGTTCTCTCACAGCAATGGGGATGGTCCCCAACGCTCAAACAGCACTAAGGGCGTCCCCAATGCTGCAAAAGAAATCTACAGTGACGCCTCTATCTTCTTCTGGAACGCCCTTTCCCTGTGTCTTCTTCCGTCCTGGGTTTCAATCTTCTAAGCCTCGGGCAGAGCAGACTGCGCATGCACGGGCCACAAGGAAATGGCCGCTTACATAGTAAGCTGGTGTAAGCGGACATTTTCTTGTGGCTGCTTACATAGTAAGCTGGTGTAAGCGGCCAAGAAATGTGGCTGCTCGAGCAGGGGAAGAAGGCAAAGTGGATAGAAAAAAAATCTTACATTTGGAAGGGAGGAGAACTCGATGGAGAAGCTGGTCGAAACCACCTCTTGAACTCAGGTGTTGTCGATGCTGGCAAGCCCTGTTCATCCTGAGAGAAGGGCTGGCCGGCTTCTTGGAAATGGATCCACGAATGAATCCAAACAGTGGATTGCCCCTGTGTTGTCGGCTGCCTTGACAGAATGGCAAGATGCCTCCAAAGAAGCATCAAACAGCTACTTGGAAGCTTTAAGGTTTTGAGAAATGAGCAGCTGGTTATCCTGGAGGGGAGCCTCATTGGAGAGACTGAACTGGAGCTGTTTGGCCCAGGAAATGCAGGCATTGCTGACCCAAGAAGCAGCAAAAGAAGGACACAGGGAGGAGCCAACAGCTATGAAGGCCGCCTTGTCGAGAGTCTACCCTATTGTCCAAGAGATTGTTGAGGGAGGCGGAGTCTGCTAAGGGTCGATTTTGCAGGATCCACCATAGGAAGCTCCAATCACTTGGAGACAAATTGATCTGGGAAGGGAAAAAAGAACATCTGACTTCCTAGTGGAAAAGGGACAGTCCAGGTGAAGCCATTGTTCCCTCAAATGATGTTCAAACACCCAATGGTTGGGGAAGACCAGATGAAGTCAGTGAATGGGGCAGAATGAGATGTCCTCTGAGATTTGTAAGGTATCTCTGACTGCACTAATGAGCTCCTGTGTAGCAGATATAGATGTTTCTGGCTGATACTCCAAGTTGAAGTCAGAGGTGTCCCCAGGAGAAACAGGGGAAGACAGGGCTCTGCCTGCCAGATTAGAGCCATGAGCTGTGGACCTATCCAGGGAATGCCCAGAGGAAGGGGAGGAGGACCATGACCTGTAGGAAGATTTCCTGATTCTTTTGCAAAGATGGCTCCTACAGGTGGAATGTAAACAATGAGGGTGCACAGGGAGGGGCCAACTAAGCAGCGATCTGGGAAGGAAGCCATTCCAGATTTTCCACCACAGACTAAATAAGTCTGGCCAAGGTTGCCTATGGCCCGGGAAAGGATCTGCCAGAGAGGGGCCACGAGGGTCCTGAACTGGCGTATGCGGAAGGTAGAGAGAGCAGATGGGCTCTTGCTGACTGCATGGTAACCTGTTATAAAACTTATTAAAAAACTTATTATAAAATGTGGCAACATTGAGGAGACCAAGGTGGGAGTTGGCTCTTCACCGAAGGACATAGTGGAGCGGGCCCATGAAAAAAAAAAAAAAAAAAAAAAAAAAAAAAAGGAGAAACCCATCCAGGAGTTTCCCACATGAAGGTGATAGGGGGGAGCAGAGAGACCTCCATGGGGCATGGTTTCCAATAGGAAAGGTCAGGAGGGCCAGGAAACCTGGGGGAGGGCAGACCTAGTACCTAGCCGAGACTGAGGACTAAAGTAGATTACTGCTACTTCTAGAGGGAATTAGCTTTATACAATTATATAATGCTACTCACATTTCACCATGGCGTTTACCAGCACATAGGACTTTTCCTTAACATACCCTTCATAGATTACAAGTTACTTTATAGAATTTCTAATCTGAAATTTCTGACGCATTACAAAATATTCCTTTGTACAAGCAGAGCACAGTCAGGAGCACTTACAATTTCAAGTGAAATCCTTAGTGTATTGTTCCTGGTGATCTATCTGTACAGAGGTCATAACCGGAAAGGACCTAGTTCTAGGAATGATAAGGACAGAATGGAACTTTAAGTATTCCAGTGATGCACATGGGAGTGCGGCAACCTGGTCTCCATGGGGAATATTGACTGACAAGGCTACTAATAATACTATGACAGCCATACATATTATAGCCATTCATCAAAAAAAAAAAAAAACACTTGCTTTCCATGAGAGTGGACTAAGCTGCTGTTAGACACCACTACCATCATATCTACTTAAAGGGATTCTATCATTGATAGCAGTGGTTTTGAGATAGACATTCCTGGATAGCTTTTAAAAAGGCTATTCTACTACTACCTTCTTTTTAACTATTTTCCCCGCCGTTCCGTTGTAATCCTGGTTATTTACTTTATGTAAATGAGCCCACCGAGCACCTTGGGCTTTCCCCAGGGCCAACCCCCCCCCCCCCCCAAGTCATAACTTTATTCATGCCCCTCCATTGCTTGTGCCCCGTCTGACCAATACTGAGAGTCTAGGAGTGGATTGACCCCCTCCATCTATCGCCAAACATAACGCAAAGCATATGAAACTTTCCTGAGATGTGGAAAGATCTGTTTTTACCGACCTCCATCACAACATGGTTGCACAATGGTTTAAGAGTGAATATGATTAAAAAAATACACATGGGTTAATTTCTGATCTTTATTACAAACTGTAACCAAAACACATATAAAACGACAGAACAACATAGAAATATATGCAAGTGACTTCCTCAGAGTCTATGTACACTGGCTGGATAAAATCAGTCTGTGAGATAATACATAGCATCTAACAGGGCATATACCAAATGACAAAACTCAATAAAAGGCTCAACAGTAGGTCAATAAGTCACAAGGATTCTAAAAACGCACTACCGTACACAGCAAGTTAGAGGGAGTCAAGGAGTTAAAAATTCACCTTGCCAGTTAATAAAGTCTTCGTAACTTTACAGTATCCAAAAAGAGATCTGGTACCGACAGAGAGCAAGACAAATGTCAACAAAAGCTGTGAGCTCCGAACACCCACAGTGACTTTGGCGTCATTATAAGGGAGCGGGTGGTAATAAATAACTTGGCAGTGCCTAAAACCCAACAAGCTTAAAACTATATTTAGATTAAGATACACAAATGTCATTTTAAAGGAGCATGTCATGAGACAAACTGATAAGATCTTTCTTTGTGCAGTGCTATTTGAAAGTTAATAGCTGCCTTAATTTTCGTTAAGAACAAGGTGCAGACAGATTAGAACATGTCGTCTTCATTGTCAGAATCTTCTATATAGGTAATGGGTTTTTTTGCCCGAGCTGTCCGGGAACGAGCTGGTGCAGCACTGACAATGGGTTCTGAATCGGACAGGTTGACATCAAAGTCATCGTCATCATCTAATGCCTTGGTTTTCTAAAAAGAAAGAAAGAAAAAAAAAAAAGTTTACAACAAATGTTCAAGAGCTCACAGGAAAGGCCATTAAATCTGGGGTGCTGTCTAGCTCTGTCTTACCTTTGATGGCTTAGTTTTTGGTTTTATTCCAAAATCTGAATCAGAGTCAGAATCGGAATTCTTTCTCTTGCGTGGCTTTGCAGTCTTCTTGGGAGGTGCAATATCATCATCAGAATCTTCTATATGCTTGGATGCAGCAGATTTAGAAGACTTTGGCTTAGACAGTGCATCAATGATGGATGGCTGCTTGTCTAGAAAGAGAGGATGTTTATTACACGACGTATCCAGCATCCGCAGCACAAGGCCAGCATTTAAAGATGTTGGTCTGATATGCCAACCACATTTTCAACTTGCTGATTCCTTTAAGGTAAAGAGGACCTTGCATCTCACCGGGCACACATGGTTTTATATACCACTAGAAAGCCAACAGTGCCCTGAATTTAGTGCACGGTCTGCTTTCCTGTTATGTGCCCCGTGGGAAGAGATAGCGGTGCATTTACTGATTCCTCTTCACCATCAGTAGGGCATTCCTGACTGTCTAGCTGGGAACGCCCCTCCTGACAGTACTCGTCCATAGCCTTATACTGTCACAGGGGGCGTTCCTTACCGCTCAGCAATGAAAAATATATATAATACTTCCAGCACAATATTGGTCCTGCTGCATCAGTGTCTTCTGAAAGTGAAAATGCTCGATCCCATCAGCAGAACTGCACTGTAATACGGAGCCTATGTTGGGAGGGGGGGGGGGGGGGTTCACCTCCCCCAGGCAATTAATTTTTTTTTTATACCTTTATGTTGGCAGATATAGTTGTCCCTCTCTCCCCCAGTTATGATCTTAAAGAGATATTCTAGTAAGTGCAAGTTATCTGTATGATTGGTAAAGTTTTAACCACTTGAACTACCACCAATTCAGGAAAATTGGGTCCCATAAGTTTTACATAAGTAGAGCAGCAAGTCACGCTTGTACAGTGCTACTCTGTGTCTCTATGGGACTGCCAAAGAAAAGATGAAAATACTACTATTCTCTGGCACTCCTCCAGAAGTGAATATAGAGAAAGCAAATGGACAACATGACACTTTACACATAACACAGGACCCCCATTCTCTGATAGGGGTTTTAGAGATTGGATCCCCACCGATCAGTTACCACCTCACCTGTGAATAACACTTTCCCTCTATTCTTGCCTACCTTTCTTTGCAGCAGTGGACTCTGTCTTCTTGGCACGTTTTTTAGGAGCAGGTTTTTCTGCCCCCACTTTCACTGGGGCAGTGTGTAGTTTTTTCTTGGTGGCTGCTGGAGCAGTGACAGTGGGCACTGATGGTTTTACTGGGGCCTCATCATCACTGTCAAGTACAACGGATGCCACTGAAAGGAGTATATAAGAAAAGGTCTTTAAGACATCTTTCATTGCAACAAGTAAAACATTAAGATTAGGCGCTGACATTAAAACTAGATTCATACCTGGTTTAGGTGGTTCAGGGGCTTTCACAGGAACAGTTTCTTTAACTTTGTCTGGAGTAGGATCTTTCTTAGCCTTCCTATGGACAAAAAAAAAAAAAAAAAAAAAAAATACTGCTGTTAAGTGGTTATGAATTACACATGAGTCTGTAGCGGACAGTATAACAGAAGAGTAGATTGCCATCCACACAAACTACAAAAGGAAAATAAAAAAACAAAGCACAAACTAAAAACGATGTAAGACAGAAAGACCCGAGTTAGGTTGTGTCTCCTCAATTAAGTCTACAACAAATTCTTGACACAATACATATGTAAACCATGTGAATTTTGCACCATATTAGTGTGGTCAAAGTCTTTACATTTAAAAAAATTTAAAAAAAAAAAAAAAATCTAAAAAGACAGGGATCTTCATATTCTGTACGTACTTGACAACAGTTTTGGTCTTCTGAGCTGGTTTAGGAACTTCGAAGGACTCATCATCTGACAGTGCGCAAGGGTCAAATGCAGCATCACTGTCAATATCACTGTCATTAGCAATATTCATGCTGTTGTCTTCATCAGAATCCATCACATATTTCACATTTGCTACAAAGGCAAAAAAACAAACAAAAAAAAACAAAACAGAGTCAGACAAGCTATTTAAAAGCATATCGTCCATGAGCTATACCTATGGGACATTGGAGTATATGAGCCTATTGTTGCTATTAGCAAGCAGATTCCAATTCTCAGATTAATTCTGACAACTGAATACCATATTGTTTGCTATAGGCAATACACTTCCTCTGTATTAGTGATTATGCACAAGGCTCTAGATGTAGGTCTGTGGGATTGTAAAACCTCAAATATTACCAGGAACAAACATTTACAATTCTCAGTGGAAGTGCATCACTTTTTTTTGCCATTGTGTCAGGTGGTTTGTGTTATATATTTAATTAATAGAGATGAGCGAACACTGTTCGGATGTTTCCATTCATTTCTATGGCAGCGTGCTGTTCGGATCGGCTGATCCGAACAGTGTTCGCTCATCTCTATTAATTAACCCACCTAACATTTAATAGAAAAACTGAATAGAATAGAAGCTGCATTTGCCAAGGAAAGGGAAGAATAATCACTTTAAAGAAGACCTTTCATGTCACTGGGCACATGCGGTTTTATATACTGCTAGAAAGCAGAGTTACACTTTAAGAGTAAAAGAGGTATGTATTGACTTTCTGCAGACAAAAAAAAACAAAAAAACATGTATTCTGCATATATTAACATCTTACCAGCAGCTCGTCTTGGCTGAGCCGCACGTGGAGCTATCACCTCTGGCTCTGAGTCACTTTGTGAATCTGAATCCATAATCTGGCTTTCTTTCTTCACAGGTTTGAATGGGAGGGTTGCTTGCTTCTTGCCATCTTTGGTTGCTTTTGCTTTAGTGGCTGTTTAGACCAAACTTGAGTTAAACCATTGTACAGTTAATAAAACCAATATGCATGAAATGTATCAGAATTAGAAAACATGATGGATTTCTTCTTCACAGGAAGTCATAGGTTGGTCACGTGGCCATGCTGCGGCTCAGTCCCATTCAGATTAGTGAAACTAAGTGGTAGCCATGTTTTTTAATCCTGCACAAGCTTAAACAGTAGATCACAAACCTGGCTCTTTTTTCACTTTTTTGCTCAGCCTTTCAGCAAGAGACATGCCCTCAGGACTATTCTCAAGGCTGTTCTCAGGGCTTCCCAGCTGGTCGTCATCATCTCCAAAGTCCATCTTCTTAGCAATAGACTCATTCTAGACAATACAAAATAGTCCACAGGGGAAATAAGATTAGAACTTAGAAAGGGCCCGTTTGCTCTTCAAAGACTGATCACATAAGTGCCAGGACAACAATCCCAAACGTTACACCTTCCAGCAAGTAATAATCCAAAGTTTCTAATACAAATAACCACAATGTAGAGATCTCGCTTGCAAAAAATGTAGGAGTGAAAAATCCTCATCACAATGCACTTCATTTAGAATAATTCAAAGAGAAGTGCCACCTAACAATAGGCAACCGAATAAAGGTCTCCTTCCCCCACCCCACCCAAACTGCTATTTGTAGTTTATAAGTGCAAAACATTAAAGGGGTTGTACAGTTATGGACACTCATGCCATATTCACAGGACAGGGATAAGTGTCTGATCACTGGGGTCCCTCTGATCAGGAGGACTAAAAGTCCCCCTAAAAGACTTCTTTTAAACGAAGCACCAGTGTGACCAACACTCCATTCACTTATATGGGGCTACGGACACTGCCAGAGATTATAGTCCTGGAAGTTGCATTGAAGTGAATGGAGAGCCGGTCCTCCTAATCATTGGGGAACCCTGTGTTCGGGCCCCAGCGATCACCTGTGGATAGGTGTCCATAACACAACCCCTTTAAGCACCACCATTCCAAACCAACCTTCACTCTCCTTTGGATCTTCTTCGTAGCTTCTGCTTTCATAGCAGTCGTGACCCTAGGAATGATGCGCCTTCCATGTGGTGATGGTAGGATCTCCTGTAACTGCATCTTTTTAACCTGTGCTCTTCCACTTTTGCCCTTCACCACTTTGCCCTGGAGGGAAAGCTGTTCATCGGCCCGGTCCCTTTCTTCAACGCGCTGTCAATTCAAGAACAAGTCTCTGGTTACTACACTAAAATTTTACATAATGTAAAATGCTGGCAAAGACTGAACATTTCACAAACTACTGTATGGGAAGGGAGTCAATGACATGACCTACATCTAGTTCTTCTGCAAAGGCGGCAAGGTCTTGTTTCCACAGATCAGATGGAGACTTCCTCTGGAGATCGTGCAGCTCTGCAATCTGATAAAGAAATGGAAAGCTTTTATATGGAATACATATGATGATGAACCTAAAATACTAGATAAAAACCAGCTAACGCTGGGTTCACACCTGCGTTCAATGTGTCCGTACTATGGTTTCCGTCTTCTGCATGGCAGAAGACGGAAACCATAGACCGGGTCCGGCCGTGCGCGGCGGTGAGCGTTTTAGGCTCTCCGCCGCGAAACCGGATTTTTTTTATCCGGACACAGAGTACTGCATGTCCGACTCTGTGTCCGGATTATAAAACCCGGTTTCGCGGCGGAGAGCGCAAAACGCTCACGGCCGGACAGCTTTCTCACCCATTCAAATGAATGGGTGAGAAAGTCTCCTGCAGGCTTCCGTCTCCTGCATCTGTTTTATGCAGGAAACGGAAACCTGCAATAAAGAAAGAAGAACGCAGATGTGAACGAGCCCTAATTCATCACAAAAAAAACCCCAAACACATACTAAGCAACAAACACTGCTCAAATTTCTAGGTGCTCATTTGAGGCTAACCTTAGTATCCCTCTGCTTGCACAGCTCATCCTTCTTTTCTTTGGTCAGATACCACATCGGCATATTAAGGAGATAGTTAAAATCTGGCCCACTGGTTGTAGCTTCAGTTTCCTCTTCCTCAATCATCTCTCCAGCTTCCTCCTGCAAAGTAAAAAACACATATTAGGAAGCAGCTTTGTATAAAACTGGTATAGGACTCAAAGTTCACCCCAAATAAAACATATGTCTATAGACCACACTTCTTATAATCAATGGTGGTGCGACTGCTTTTTTAGCATTTCAGCTCAACCAGTGACTGTAAATTTGGCAGACTGTCTAAGCCTGCAGTTATACTTGACTGTTAGCTAGTCAATAAAATATGGAAATGATTGTACCTTTTCTTGAGTTTGTTTCCATGTTTTGACTGGATCAGAGTCATATCCCCTCTGGACTAACATCTGGATAAGTTCTTTCTTTGGCTTGTTTTCTAGGTAGAAAAAATGTGCACGTTAATTTACTGAACAGCTCACATAAACCGCTTTAAAGGGGTTTCCAGCATTTTGACATTTCCCTTTTATTGGATCAATAGATGTGTTAAGGGGGCATTGCGTTCTGACCTTTACCGAGACCCTGGCAAGAGGTTTTAATGAATGCATGCTCACTATGTGGTTGTAGGAAACTGCCAAGCTCTACACTAACCATTACAAGTCTGAAAAGTCAGAGAGGTCTGCAAGCAAGATGATGATGATGATGATGATGATGTGGCCATGTGTCATTATGTAAGTCACCTGGAAATTTTTATCAGCATGTCTATTAGAATGTATTTCTGTCCAAATTTAAATAACTTTATTAAGATTTCTGTCATCATACCGATCACAATTTTGCCCTCAATCTTTTCCAGGATAAATCGAGCTTGGTTGCTCAGCTTGGAGGACTCTGCGGTCAGCATCCCCAGCAACCAATCCTTCCTCAGACCATAATAGCGGAGTCGCAGATCATAAAACTCTCGCAAGATATCCAGAACGGTTTCATATTTCTTCAGACACCCAGTGTGATCAAAGAGAACCTTTAAAATAGTAAAAATGAAATGCGTAAGTACAAAGCAATCTAATAATCTAACACAAAGGCAAGTGAAGTGACTGACTAAGGGGAATACTTACCATTGAGTTACAGGTAAGAGGAGTCTGGAGCTTAAAGATTTTGTGCAAGCCATGAGCTTCCGCTTCAGCCAATTTCTCCTCTGTCATCTTAACAATGAATTTAACAGTGGTGTCTGTATGATATTCTTTATAGTCTGTGATCAGTGCAGGAGTCTTTTCTGTCCCATTCAACATGGGCTCCAGTACCTGTTCCTTGTAATTCTAATTAAAGAGGGGGAAAAAGAAAGGTTTAGAAGTAGCTTAAAAAATAAAATAAAAAGTCTAGTGGAATCACTGATAAAACTGTAGGTACCTGTGTCCATGTCCTGACAGGGAGCTCAGAGATTTCAATAGTGGTTGCATCCAGCACTGAGACTTCACCATTGAGGATATACTGGTTTGGGCCAAGCTCTTGGATGACACCTTTGAAATTCTTGTAGCTTGGGAGCTGTGTAAGAGAAAGGTTATGCCACATTACCAAATTAATTTTGTTTTATAGCTCACAGATACAACTCCAGATATTGTATGCATTTTAAAATTATACAAACCATAGGCTGCGGCTCTTCACCATCCAACATTTTCCGGATATTGTTTACTATCTCACGGACATCATAATTAGGGATTTTACAAGACCAACCAGTGCCAATTCCCTCTGCACCATTCACCAGTACCATGGGGATAATGGGAATATACCACTCAGGCTCAACCTTCTGGTTATCGTCATATATGAACTTCAGAACACTATCATCCACACTGGGAAAGAGGAGACGAGCAAGTGTGCTGCAATAAAAACAAAGTAATGTTACAAAAATACACAGAACACTTCATTTACTAAGCTTAAAAGAACAAGAAAACCCCACAGAAACATGAAATATACAAAATAGGTGTTCCTTACCTAAGCATTGTGAAGATGTATCGAGGGCTGGCAGCATCTTTACCACCATGCAATCTAGTACCAAACTGACCAATAGGTTGCAAGAGGTTGATATTATTGCTGCCCATGAAGTTCTGGGCCAAGTTGATAATTGTCATCATTAGAGAGGTCTGTAGAGGAAAGAAGGAGACTGGAGAAATTAATATATCAGACACAGACAAAAGGTTTAAAGAGATAATTCTAGTACAGAGATACCATTACAATAATTTCCATTACATGGCCATTATGGGATCACACTTGTCACCTATCCACGGGTGATGTTTGCACAATCCATCACATGGATTTACACTGATTGCCAATATGAGTGAATATGAATGGAGTATTGGCCAGAATGCATCCTTACTTTCCATTCAACGTCTATGAGATTGATGTACCCATGTACAGGGTTTTGCCGGTTGACAGTGTACACATTATATAGAGCAACAGGGTGCAGGCATCACTGCTTGCTGCATCCAAACTCCTCCTCACTGCAGTTGTGTAGGAAGCAGAGATGGGTAGCTCAGTACCCCTGCTGTAGTGACCAGGATACAGAGGACATAAAATCTCTGAACATATGATAAGGCAACAATTGACATTGATCACAGGTAGGAATCTCAGAATAGATCGTTTACAGCGATATCACTAAGGTATGGAATGAAATACATACATATACAATAGTCTATGTGGAGGAACAAGAATTTAAATTGGGGTTTTTAATTGGACGTTTCACAATTTGGAAAGGAGGGGAAAGCGGTTAATTGCTAAATGCTCTCAGAACCAGTCATTGGGCATTGTCACCTACAACACACCTTTGTCCTTGTAAATTAGCAAGGATTCAGGTGAAGGAACCTCCAACAATTCTAAAAGGAATATGGTAATCTAGACCAAGATCTTACCTCACCATGATGATATGCTGACATTTCGGCTACAGAGCCAGCCAACTGAGCAACTTTCACTTCTCGCTTATCATTTCTTTTGAAGCAAGTAAACAGGACCTTTCGTTGACCTGGCTTCAGACCTGTCAAACAACATTTATTACTATCTTAATCAAAATCTAGTAGTAGTAGTAGTAGTAGTAGTAGTAGTAGTAGTAGAAGAAAACAAAGTTATATTCTTACCATCGACCAAGGATGGGATGGAACGTTCGTTGTCAGAGTTGGAGAAGAGAATCAGCTCCTTGTTAATGAAGTCATTGTAGGTCAAGTGCTTTGTGGCTTTTCCATACAGGTAATCCTGAATGCAAGAATTAAAACAGCAATTACATATCAAGTCAGTGAT
The DNA here is from genome assembly GCF_031893055.1 of Leptodactylus fuscus. Taxonomy (NCBI): domain Eukaryota; kingdom Metazoa; phylum Chordata; class Amphibia; order Anura; family Leptodactylidae; genus Leptodactylus; species Leptodactylus fuscus. Next base: position 124,653,734 of record NC_134270.1, on the reverse strand, counting down.
CTGCCAGAGAAATATCACCATAGTGAATGTAGCGTTGGAGACAGTACCTCTGGCAAACCATGAATTCTTCTTTGTCTCCTGTCTTCCATGAAATTTGTCAGCCATTCCTTACGGTCATCAACTTTCTTCTTGCTAAAGGCCTGGATGTTTTAGGAGGAAAAAAAAAAAAAAAAAAAGTTTTATCCAAAGTAGTCTATATTCGTATAAAAAAAAAAAACAACCTCTATATAGGCTGGATGGAAACATTACTTAGGGGATAAAAACAACAAAGCCCAAAAACTATTAGATAGCTGGGACCAAAAAAACCTCTGAACAACTAGTGTTGTGACACCTGACAACATTGCTTCTGCAGTAAATAAATTCATTTCAATACTACTATATCCCACGTGTGTGAGGAATAACTTACACCAAGATCACTGCAAACAAGTACAATAACTTACGACAATTGGAGAAAACAAAAATACCCAGATAGAAGTCTTACCAAGGTGATCGCAGCATCATCTATGGGGCCGCTGTATTTAAAAGGAATTCGATGTCTCTCCATATCGGCAAAATATTCTTTAGCCTCTTTAGATGTGCTCGTCCCCAGACCTAGAAAGGTTAGATTTGAGAAGTTATATACTGCACAGTAGTTCCTTAGCAAGTCAGGTAAAACACCAAATGAGGTGTCCCTTATTAAACGTCATACACTATAGAACCATACACAGAATGGCCACTTTATGGGAGACACCTGCCCTTTTCACAATTAAAGCTACCATGTATGAAGGAAGCAAGTTTTGTGTGTAACAATTTCAGAGTAAATACAAAAAAAAATAAAAATCTGAGCAACTGAATAAGAAATAATTATCAGGGTGGGCGGTGGGGTGTCAGGGATTCAAAAACTGCCAACTTTGGGAATCCTATGCACATGAATATTTCGCCAACAAAAGGGATCAGAGAATCTATAGAATCATCCTGATGAACAGTCAGCACATGGTTAAATTGTGTCATTTCTTAGTAAGGATGGGATAGAGCAGCAGATGACCAGATTGAGGGTCATTACTGTCTAATGGATACAGAAAGATAAGACCCCAGTGGACATAAAAAAAAAAAAAAAAAAAAAAAAAAAAGCGAAAATTTGATCACCAACCAATGGAAAAAAAAAAAAGCACCCAATGAGGGGCAACACAGTGGTTCAGTGGTTAGCACTGCAGCCTTGCAGTGCTGGAGACCCGAGTTCGAATCCTGCCAGGAACGAAATCTGCAAGGAGTTTGCATGTTCTCCCCATGTTTGTGTGGATTTCCACCCATTCTACAAAAACATACTGATAGGAAAAAAAATAAATAAATAAAAAAAAATACATTGTGATCCCTATATGGGGCAAAAAAAAAAAAAAAAGCACCCAATGAATCCAGGTTTTAATGGGAGGGGCAGAATGTGAGAACAAGGCTGGTGGAGGTAAGCATAATGGTGTTTGGTGGTATTATTTTCTAGGCACACCATGGGACCTCTGATGCATGTGCTCACCATGGTGTATTGCTGCAGCTCAAAAGGCCGAAGGTGATCCATAAAACTACTACATGGATGTCTCAGATAAAAAGACCATTAAGTCTATAATAGTTCTACACAAATTTAATGAAAATGCATTTTAATGTCTTTAGGTTAAGTTACTTACAAAAATATAAATAAAATCAGTCTTCTAACATGCTTAATGCAATCTATTCCTTACAGTTTACTTTTAGATCATTAAGTGACTTTAGCTCAGTTATACGTGAATACAAGTATCAGGTGACATCAGTGTGAGAACCCATCCACCACAAGAGTATGAAGATGGTTCTTACTTGCCTGCCAGCACTACCACACAGGGTTTTTAGAACAAACCTTTGTAGTACTTTATTTTCCAGCTCTTGTGACTGTCAGTGCTGTTCTTCCACTCCTCAAACTCAGGGATACTGTAGAAAGCCAGTTCCTGCTTATTTTTAGAGACCTGCATGGAGAGGGAAAGAAAGATGAGCAAAGAACACAACAGAAAGATGTATGTATAATAGCGCAGTAAGTAAATATCTCACCTTAATAATAGGAGTGATAAATTCTTCAAGGAAGCGGTGCTTCAGCAGAGATGGCCAATTGTGATGGATGAAGTTTATAAGCAAACCCTTGATATGGGAGCCGTCTTGATCCTATAATACGGTCCAAAGTTAGAGTTAGCAGTTCTCATACTAGAAGCATCTGACTACTTAACACTGTAGTATTACCATCTACTGCCAGTTGGCAGAGAGGCCTCACCTGATCTGTCATAATCATGATCTTTCCATAACGAAGACTTTTCAGAGACTCTGAATCTTCATAGTTTTTCTTATATTGCAGACCCACGATCTTGATAATGTTGTTAATTTCGGCATTCTCCATAATCTGAACATAAAATATACAGAAAGTTAGTAACAGACAGAAAATAGGGGGCAGGAGATTCCAAGTTTCACAACTCAAAGCCCTATTAACCATGCACAAAAATTAAAAAGTGTATTCTGGCCCCAAATGAGTTTCTGATACAGGTGACCTATCCACAGCATTCAGAACTACAGTGGTCAAAGGGCAGAGAGACCAGTCTACTTCTATTCAAACAATAGAAGTAAAGCTGCAGCCCCATGTGTTGTATAGCTCTACTTGAATAGGAGCAGACCGTTTCTGCTCCCCAAACAATGCTGTCGTCTCTGGCAGCCAGATAAGTAGACCTATATCAATTTGGGGGTCAGACTCCAAATGATCAGATACCGACTACTTATTCCATGGATAGGTCATCAGTATCAAAAGTTTATTGGGGACCAGAAAATCCTTTATTATTCAAAAACAGAACTCCCCTTATATGCCCAGAAAGTTACTGATTAACCAACATACAGCAAATGTTATAACAACTCACCTGCTTGTGTGAAGCCTCCCGGACATTTAAAAGTTTGCCTCTCAATGGGAACACACCAAAGCGATCTCTTCCAACAACCCCCAGGCCAGAAACAGCCAATGTCTTGGCTGAATCTCCCTCAGTAAGAATAAGTGTGCAATCTCCAGAGTGCTTGCTCCCTGAAAAGGAAAATGCAAACTTTATAGCTATTCAGGCTAGGCTGTACATGTATTTACCACTGGTTCTACACAAAGTTTTCCTGACAGCTCTGGGACAGTTACCTGCATCATTAGCATCATCCAGTTTGGGGATCCCCTTGATCTTAGTGTGCTTCACTGCTGAACACTTCTTATTCAGCTGGGATTGTGCTTTGAACTTTACCCAGTTTAGGATACTTTCCACAATACCACAATTTGTTGCCTGAAAGGACATCAATAACAATTTAGCCAAAGCCCTCACTGAAAATGGAAAAGTACTTCTTTTTTTGCACCCTAATAGAACAGATACTTACTGCTTTAATGAATTTTTCTGACAACGCACATTTAGATCCAAAGCTTTTTGACTGCAACGTCATATTCTCCTTTGTCTGGGAGTCAAAAGTGGGATTTTCGATCAATGAATTCACAAAGAGCCACATGTGGTTTTTCACCTATGGATGGAAAAAAATTAAATGAAAGTTAAAATTCGACAAATGTAATCTTACAACATTATAGCATAATTTCTACCTTCCCTAAACATTTTAAAAAGGCTACTCTGGGCTAGGTTTCTTTTACTACACACTGTTTTATAAAAATTCCTTCCCTCCAGTACCTGCTGCTATGAGTATTGCTGCATCTAACCAATGCACTGACACTCAGGTCCGTACATACCACTTATGTCAATGTACCTTATACTGAGATGCAGGTACAGCCCTGGGAACAACTAAGAATCTAATGGCATGTGTCACATGAATGACTTGCCTGAAATGGCTTCACAGCAACGCCACCCTTGTTCTTCTTCTTCACAACATCAATAATTTTGGCAATAATCTGATCAGCAACATAGTCAACATGTCTACCACCCTGAGGACAAAAAGAAAAATAAAGTATTTGAGCCATGGTCAAACCCAGCAATTTCAATTTCATAAACTTTACCTCTACTTAGAAAACCTTACCTTTGTGGTAGCGATACTATTGACAAAGCTGACTTGCTGAAAGCCCTTTTCACTCATGGTCAAGCACACTTCCCATCGGTCATTCACTACTTCATGGGTGACCTTTAAAGGGTTACCGGTCTCATCTAACTTCTCCTTAACATACAGATCCACATAACTGCGGAAGCCAGATACCTGAAGGACAATCACATCAGAATAAGAAAATTTGTGGCTCCAAATAACACAGATCAGTTACAAATATATGTAAATGTAAAACTTACAGGGAGTCTCTTGCCGTTCAGAAACACCTTCACCCCCTTGGCAGCTCCAGCTACATCATATGCTCTCCGAGACATAAGTGCCACAATGTCCCTGTCCAGAATCTCCATTTTAAATTTACTGAGATCTGGTTGAAATGTAATGCAAGTGTAGTCCTCCCCATCAAAAGATTTGATTTTAGCCTCTCCAGCGGTGGACATGTTATTGGTCCAGGTCTGTTAAAGAGAATAGTGTGTTATTACAAAAAAATAAAAATGATTATATATAATATAGATATCTATCTAGCAGGTCAAAGAATAGATTTATCTATATATCCTAAACATACCCAGTATATCCAATGTAAGGCGATATAAGCAAGGGCTCGTTCACATCTGCGTCCAGGTCTCTGTTCTGCAGGTTTCCATTTCCTGCACAAACCAGGGCAGGAGACTGAAACCTGCCGGCATCTTTCATACCCATTCATTTGAATGGGTATGAAAAGTGTCCGTCCGTGAGCGCTGGGTGAGCGTTTTATGCTCTCCACGGCGAAACCGGTTTTTTAAAACCGGACAGAGTCGGACATGCAGTACTCTGTGTCTGGTTAAAAAAAAAAAAAAAAAAATGGTTTCGCCGCGGAGAGCATAAAACGCTCACCGGCGCTCACAGCTGGACTCGGCATGACAGGTTTCAGTCTTCTGCATGCAGAAGACGGAAACCTGATAACGGAGTCCAGACGCTGATGTTTATCACAAGTTGTAATAAATACAACATACCTACACCAATCCGCTGCTATTACAAGGCTGTTCTAGGTTTCATGTGTGAGGTCTTCACTTAAGAAATACAAGTCAGGGCTGTCACATTGCAGTCAGCAACTGGTCGAAGATGCATTTCCTGTATCAAGACGTCACACAAGAAGCGGGAACCAAGTAGCCTTTGGATGAAACGGCAGGCACACCATGCTTAAACTTTCTTTTCACCAACTGGCAATTGAGGTTTGCTCTATTTACTACACAAAAAACACTCAACGTCTCCAACATCGAACCCAAACAATCCTTTGAGTCTTCTGACAGACTTGTATACACAATAGGTTACCTATGTGCAATTTGTACCTGTTTGAAGATTTTCTTGTATTCCCTACATGCGGTTTCCACAGTAAACTTGGTACTGAAGATATTACACAATTTGGCACCATAACCATTGCGACCACCTGTAGATATAAAAAGGCATATTGAGAAAGTGGAGAACAACTGCAGAAAAACTGTGTGGCAAATATAAGCCGGGAGAGTACAATTGCAGCAGCATATATAGAAGTGCATCAGAATGATAAAACTGGGCCACCTATTACACTTCCAGATTATGCCATTCACTCGAGTCTAGTGTATTTCACCTTGCATGCCCATTCCATGAATTTTTGCCCAATACCCATCCACAAAAGTGCTCAACTTTCAACATTAAAAGGGGGACAGGACCAAATAGATCTTGGCCTCCCCTCTTTCCAACGTACTTATAGCAACTCCATAGGAAGCCATTATTACACATACACCCCTTTGATCATATTGATTCTCAGAGTAGCTGCTTAGAAAATGTTAAAAATTGTATAAAACATTCAGCCAGCAGGCACTGACCTGTAACTTTTTTCTCCTCATCATCATAGTTACTAGAGGTCAACAACTGTCCAAAGATGAGAGCAGGAACATAAACTTTCTCCACTTTGTGCTCAACAACAGGAATACCTTTCCCATTATTCCACACACTGACCGAATTATTCTCCCTGAAAGGCAAACAGAAAAATACATAGTTAAGTTTCTTTATTACGCTAGGTACACATTGTCTGTTCTGGTTTGTCAGAGGACTAGAACAGAGAGCTAATAGCAAACACATAAACTGACCCCACTGACTATAATGGGGTCCACCAGGTGGCCATTGTTTTAAGCCAAGTGTGCCGGATCAAAAAAAAAAAATTAATTAAAATGTGCATTTTAGATGGACACAGTATAGGGGACTCCTACACAGATGTGAATATAGCCTTAGACCTCAAAAACCATATCATGTGGATATGCCCCACAAATTGTAAGCTACTTACGGGTCAATTGTAATCTTGATGCATGACATTGTTGGATCCCTTTGCTTGTTATCGGCTGCATTTACTGAAAAAGAGAGTTAAAAAAAAAAAGGTTATTCACTAAGGTTAGTCTTTCAACATTGGTTATAGGGTTTCTAGCTCTATAATGCCGGCCTATTCTTATAGGGGTTTTCCAAGCTAAAAGATTGAGGAATAAACCAAGGATCAGATTGGTGGTGCAACACCTAGCACCATCACTGTTTCAGCAACTGATACACAGGGAAGGGAGCAGGAACAAGCCAAAACTGATCTATGTGCAGTGGGAGAACTGAATCACTGCAGCTTAGGTCCCATTCAAGTGAAAGGGTGCCGACTGTTCTGTTCAAATCTCCATTACAGCTTGTCAAACTCCATGGAGTGTAGTGTTAATTTTCCTGTAAAAACAGTGGGACTCAAGACTGAACCTGAGACTCCAAGTCATTGTGGTCCATCAAGTATTATGGTCTCTCGTCAGCTTGGTGTTGTGGATGCAATTATAAATGCAAACTAGAATGCAATTGTGAACTAAGCCTAACCCTGCAAAATAAAAATAAGCGGGTATACAACAACACTAACTTGTGAAGCAGCCATAGTGGGAAAAGGATTCCAACGAAAAATAAAAGAAATTGTACAATTAAAAAAAAATACTTACCTAAGATCTCATCAAAGATCTTATACAAGCCAGGGACAAATGTCACTTCTCTGCTGTTTAGTCCTTCCACTTCATCATACACCCACATTTGCTATAAGATACAAATAGGATTATTTTGGTGCTTTAGTTTCAGCTTCTAGTAGAGCAGAGAACAATTGCAGTAATACTGAACACACAAGTGCTAGTGTCAAACTGTTCAGTCTAAGTCTAGTAATAGGGCCCACTTATATGGCCAAATAGTCTGAATATGTCCAGGGCTGTGGAGTCCGAAGACCAAACCACCAGCTCTCATTGTTCCATAGCCTGACTCCAACTCATCATTTGATATATTTACCAATAACAGTGACCAGGGTTGGGTCTGGTCAGTGCAATATACCAACAAGTCAAGTTTTGACTGCTACAGCCCTCTCAGGTTAAATCTGATCCATTTCATATTGATGGTCACTGTAAACCCCATTCTCACCTGTGTTACAGGCTCTACAGAACCAATGTAGGTGTCAGGACGGAGCAATATATGCTCCAATTGAGTCTTCTTTTGGTAAATCCTCTCAACAGAAAGGCGCTTGTTGTCAGCTTTCTTCACCTTATCCACTGTGGACTTATTCTCAAAGAGAGGCTGGAAGAGAGCAAACATCCATGAGTAAGCGAAACAGGAAACAACAACATTTTGTGCCATTTTTTTTCTCTTGCCCCCACCATTTCTGAGCAATCAATGCTGTTAGTTTTAGTGCCCCATATGCCATTTAGGCGCAGTACAGTCAGCAGATGCTTGACTTATAGCACTTTTTCATATGGCAATTTTTGTAGGTCATCGCAATAAAGTCTCCAGTCACAGATGGAAAGTTTAAAGAAGCAAGTTGGAGTGAGGGAACCATATAAAGCCATAAGGCAAAGGACTTTGTTAGATTTTGGAGTTACAGGGGACCTGCAGAATCTGCCAATCTACTTTCAGTTTTGCTCTGGCCAAACTTAGAAACCAGATCTGTACTGTATTCTAGGGCTGGGTGATTATGACCTAAACCAAAATTGTGATTAAACGGCCATTTTACCTTGTGATTAATGATGATTATTTAGGTCATGCCACTTTTAAACCACACGCCGTGTACAGAATGACTGTGGGTTCGCCTTGCAGTTTCGTTTGGACCCAACACAGCTGCACAGAAACTGCCATCATACTTTGGGGTCTCTTGAGACCCTAAGAGTATAATGATCATAGGCCCAGGTAAAACCAGTGTTACTGACTTCTCCAACTCAACTCCCTGCTGTCATCTGTCTGACATCAAGGACCACGGAGGCCTTGGGCCTCAGTGTCATGTGACATTATGGTACATCAATGCACGTGAACTCTCTGATTTCAAGCAGAAGAGAAAAGGGAGCTGTGCTGGAGCCCAGGAAAGGAGAATAAGGCTGAGGCCACACATTGCGGAAATGCAGTTTTTTTGTTGCAGATTTTGTTGCGGTTTTTGGAGCCAAAGCCAGGGTACACTTATTAGGAGTAGGGATGCAGCCCCATCTACTATATAGCAGTGATGCCAGGGTACACTTATTAGGAGTAGAGATGCAGCCCCATCTACTATATAGCAGTGATGCCAGGGTACACTTATTAGGAGTAGAGATGCAGCCCCATCTACTATATAGCAGTGATGCCAGGGTACACTTATTAGGAGTAGGGATGCAGCCCCATCTACTATATAGCAGTGATGCCAGGGTACACTTATTAGGAGTAGAGATGCAGCCCCATCTACTATATAGCAGTGATGCCAGGGTACACTTATTAGGAGTAGGGATGCAGCCCCATCTACTATATAGCAGTGATGCCAGGGTACACTTATTAGGAGTAGGGATGCAGCCCCATCTACTATATAGCAGTGATGCCAGGGTACACTTATTAGGAGTAGAGATGCAGCCCCATCTACTATATAGCAGTGATGTCACGGCACACCTATTAGGAGCAGGACTGGAGCCCTATCCACTGTATAGCAGTGATGCCAGGGTAAACATATTAAAAGCAGAGATGCTACCAGTTCCATTAGTTTGAAAAAAAAAAAAAAACCCTTTTGGCACATACATATATATATATAAGGGAGCGTTCACACTACCGTCGGTGTCCGACATGTAGTGTCCGCTCAAAATCTGTCACGGACATTAGGAGCGGACACTAGCTGTGTCCGTGACACCTGTCATTCACTTGAATGGGCATCGGGTGCGTTCTTTTGCACTCCATGCCCGTCCTTCCCTGTCCGCAAGAGAAGATGTCCGACTTCTCAAGCGGACAGAGGAACCCTGCATGCAGGGTTTTTCTGTCCGCTTGAGAAGTCGGACATCTTCTCTTGCGGACAGGGAAGAACGCACCCGATGCCCATTCAAGTGAATGACAGCTGTCACGTACACATCTAGTGTCCGCTCCTAGTGTCCGTGACAGATTTTGAGCGGACACTACATGTCGGACACCGACGGTAGTGTGAACGCCCCCTAACAGTATTCTTTGTCAGAGCCCTAATTGTGTTACCAGATAGCACACTAACCCATTGTTTTTTATGGCCCAGTCCACCATAAATACAGAGTAAACCATGTACTTTCAAGGGTCTATACGCCTGGGGGCAAAACTTAATCCTGTCTATTTTATAGGCTCATTAAATATGGACCCCTGCATGAAGTCTTACAGGGCTTATCCAGTTTCCGGTATTGAAATAACCATCTACACCGCTACTCCATCTAGGATTTCCCAATATGCATTGAATGTTTTCTCGCAGTATTACGGCCATGACCCTATCAGAGTCAGTAGTGAAAAAAAAAACATCTTAGCCGTGGTTCACATCTGCATTCGGTATTCCGTTCAGGGAGTCCGCATGGGGACCCCCCCCCCCCCCCCCAAATGGAATACCGAACGCATTGACAAGCGGTTAGCAGTGAAAGCACACAGTCCCCATAGACTATAATGGGGTCCATGTGTTTTCCACGCACTCTCCGCACAAGTTATGCGGAGAGGAAAGTAGCTCATGAAGTACTTTTCTCTCAGTGTGACTGGTGCGGACACTGCATGGAAAATACACGGACCCCATTACAGTCTATGGGGACTGTGTGCTTTCATAAGCTCACCGCTTGTCAATGCGTTTGGTATTCCATTCGGGGGATCCCCAAGCAGACTCCCCGAACACAGATGTGAATACCAAACGCAGATGTGAACCGGGCCTTACAGTTTTTATGGTAGCTGACTCACAAGACAAACTGGGACTTGTAGCGCCAAATGATGCTTATGCACACACACAAGTCTAGTAGTAATCAAGCTGATATATGTAGTACTGCCCCTCAGGGCTGTGCAGTGGGGAGGTCAGAGAAATATTTGATGGAATTAATCATTTTATTAGAAGTCACATTCGCTAACTTTTCTGACTCTGGCCAAAATTGGTGCCAACTCCACATCTCTGCTCTGTTTACCTGCAAATTTAGGTGTCTGGTAGTGACCCTGCTGGGAGTTGTAGTGCCACATCTACCCACAAATATACAATTACATGTCTGGAAGTGACCCTGCTGGGAGTTGTAGTGCCACATCTACCCACAAATATACAATTACATGTCTGGTAGTGACCCTGCTGGGAGTTGTAGTGCCACATCTACCTACAAATATACAATTACATGTCTGGTAGTGACCCTGCTGGGAGTTGTAGTGCCACATCTACCTACAAATATACAATTACATGTCTGGAAGTGACCCTGCTGGGAGTTGTAGTGCCACATCTACCTACAAATATACAATTACATGTCTGGAAGTGACCCTGCTGGGAGTTGTAGTGTCACATCTACCCACAAATATACAATTACATGCCTGGTAGTGACCCTGCTGGGAGTTGTAGTGCCACATCTACCTACAAATATACAATTACATGTCTGGAAGTGACCCTGCTGGGAGTTGTAGTGTCACATCTACCCACAAATATACAATTACATGCCTGGTAGTGACCCTGCTGGGAGTTGTAGTGCCACATCTACCTACAAATATACAATTACATGTCTGGAAGTGACCCTGCTGGGAGTTGTAGTGCCACATCTACCTACAAATATACAATTACATGTCTGGAAGTGACCCTGCTGGGAGTTGTAGTGCCACATCTACCTACAAATATACAATTACATGTCTGGAAGTGACCCTGCTGGGAGTTGTAGTGTCACATCTACCCACAAATATACAATTACATGTCTGGTAGTGACCCTGCTGGGAGTTGTAGTGCCACATCTACCCACAAATATACAATTACATGTCTGGAAGTGACCCTGCTGGGAGTTGTAGTGCCACATTTACCCACAAATATACAATTACTTGTCTGGTAGTGACCCTGCTGGGAGTTGTAGTGCCACATCTACTTGCAAATATACAATTACATGTCTGGTAATGACCCTGCTGGGAGTTGTAGTGCCACATCTACCTACAAATATACAATTACATGTCTGGAAGTGACCCTGCTGGGAGTTGTAGTGCCACATCTACCCACAAATATACAATTACATGTCTGGAAGTGACCCTGCTGGGAGTTGTAGTGCCACATCTACCCACAAATATACAATTACATGTCTGGTAGTGACCCTGCTGGGAGTTGTAGTGCCACATCTACCCACAAATATACAATTACATGTCTGGTAGTGACCCTGCTGGGAGTTGTAGTGCCACATCTACCCACAAATATACAATTACATGTCTGGAAGTGACCCTGCTGGGAGTTGAAGTGCCACATCTACCTACAAATATACAATTACATGTCTGGAAGTGACCCTGCTGGGAGTTGTAGTGTCACATCTACCCACAAATATACAATTACATGTCTGGTAGTGACCCTGCTGGGAGTTGTAGTGCCACATCTAACTGCAAATATACAATTACATGCCTGGTAGTGACCCTGCTGGGAGTTGTAGTGCCACATCTACCCACAAATATACAATTACATGTCTGGAAGTGACCCTGCTGGGAGTTTTAGTGCCACAGTTACCTACAAATATACAATGACATGTCTGGTAGTGACCCTGCTGGGAGTTGTAGTGCCACATCTCCTTGCAAATATACAATGACATGTCTGGTAGTGATCCTGCTGGGAGTTGTAGTGCCACATCTACTTGCAAATATACAATTACATGTCTGGTAGTGACCCTGCTGGGAGTTGTAGTGCCACATCTACCTGCAAATACAACTATAGCAGTCTAGCAAATACACGTCTGCTGGGAGCTGTAGTACCACCTCAACATGTCTAGCAGTGAACATGCTGGGAGTTGTAGTACCACACTTACTTACAAACGTGCAACTGCATGTCTATTATTGAGTGTGCTGGGACCTGTAGTCCTACATCTCCCTGCACATGCGCAATCACATGTCTAGCAGTGAACATGCTGGAACTTGCAGTACTACACATGCCGCAGTACTACGGCAGGCATTTGTCGACGTGAATCAACAATCCCGGGAGAAAAGACGCTGGGACTTGTAGTTCACCCCGACATCAATAAACGACGTACAGTCTCCGCTATGCAGGGGGCTAATGCGTAATATCTACTGTCCTCGTGTATTTTCCCCTACTAATAAGCGAGCTCATACTCACCTTAAGTGGCTCAGTCTCCATATTGAAACGTTATATGATAAGGACAGCCGCCACAAAACCCGATAGAAAACTTCACCCGCGTCGGCTCCTCGCGTCTTCTTGCTGTGTGTCCTCTTGCGATATGGCCGTTACCGCACCAACTTCAAACCTCAGCAAACCGCCGAAAGCCCAACCAATCCGCTGCCAGCGTGGAATAGAATTCTCCAATCACAGAACAAGAGGGCGGAGTTCGTATGAACGAGCCAATGAGCGGGCGAGTAACTTCCGTCGCCTCGGCTATTTACATTTCATAAAACCCTCCAGAAACATATAGCCAATCAGAGAATGAGTTATGGTAAGGGGCGGGTCCTTTGTTATGATTGAAAGAAGAACTGACCAATAGAATGCAGGTAGGACTCCTGCTGACATCTTGTGTTGTAAAGATGTCGTACGTTTCTATTGTGAAGTGGTGTTTTCTGCTGGAAACCCCACACGGTATCGCTGCGGTTGTGTATAAAAGTAAATAAACCTGTCAGAATTTATGGTGCATGAAATTCCAATATACGTATAAGTGGATTGAGGCATATTCACATATTCATGTAAATGTGTGCGACAGTTCTGCAGCACAGCTTGTAATAGGTCTGTCATCTTCACGCATAGTAAAGTGCAGGCAAAATGTGCCAGTATAATATATATACTGGGTAGATTATATATACTGCAGACACACTGGGCAGCTGAGGTGACATCCAGATGCAGAGTCAGGCCAACCACTATTCTTCCTCTCAGGGCCCCATCCTCTCAATCACACTGCAGGGGCCACAATAACCAATCATCTTGCAGTATCTGCGGCTGTGTGGGTACATATCTCTGGATCACATGGCCAAGAGGACCCTAGCTCTGCAACAACAAAAAAAAACTGCGTTTCCGTAACGTGAGGCCTCAGCCTAAAAAGCTGGAGCAAAATCTGCAACAAAAAATCATTTCTCACATTTATAGCAACAAGATATGCTATAAATATGGGATTGACGACATATATCTAGAGTAGAGAGCAGTGTACGTATGACCAACCACATTTCCATTCTAAGGGTTTGTTCACATCTACGTTAGTATTCCGTCTGGGGAAGTCCGCATGGGGACCCCCTGAACGGAATACCAAACGCAATTGCAAGCGCTGGTGCAGTAAAAGCACATAGACCCCATAGACTATAATGGGGTCCGTGTGCTTGCCGCGAGATCTCCGCACAGAACATGCAGACAGGAAAGTAGTTCACAATCTACTTTCCTGTCTGCATGATTCATGCGGGCATCCTGCAGCAAGCACACGGACCTCATTCTAGTCTATGGGGTCCGTGTGCTTTTACTGCACCAGCGCTTGCAATTGCATTTGGTATTCCGTTCGGGGGTCCCCATGTGGACTTTCCCAGACGGAATACCAACGCAGATGTGAACAAACCCTTAGAATGGAAATGTGGTTGGTCATACGTACACTGCTCTCTACTCTAGATATATGTCGTCAATCCCACATTTATAGCGTATCCATCATACGGAATACCAACGCAGATGTGAACGAGGAGTAAGGGTGCATTCACACTGAGTAAACGCTAGCTTATTTTGTAGAGTAAAATTACACTTGTAAATTTTGCTATCCCATTGACTTCAATGATATTTTTTTACAAGTGTAAAAATACGCCAGTAAAAAATACGCCAGTAAAAAATACGCCTGTAAAAATACGCCTGTAAAATATCATTGAAGTCAATGGGATAGCAAAATTTACAAGTGTAATTTTACTCTACAAAATAAGCTAGCGTTTACTCAGTGTGAATGCACCCTAAGTGTGTATGAGACTGTGTGGATCCCAGAGGTCAAGTAGACATGTCATAAATGAGTGAAGTGTTCACATATAGCAACTAGATCACAAAGTGAGGCTTTAATGAGACCAAAAATAATGTTAATGATGCCCGTTGCAGAAAAGCAGTGGAAAAAAAATCTCTGTCACAAATTGTGGGGGAAAAAATGCTACATAAATGCAGCACGTTAAAGGGGTTGTCCAGGAATTGACGCAACCTGTCAGACCAGAAAAGTGTCAAAAAAATAAAAGTCCCCAACACATGCCGCAGTGTTCGTTTGGTCTTGTGATGGTGCCTGAATGTTAGAAGTCCTCAGCCTCATGTCACCGCTGAGGACATTCAAAGGTAGGGCTTGGTGATTTTTTTTTACCTTGGATACAATTAATGTTTATTTAGGGACACTCCCCTTTTTTACATGTCAAGCCCCCTATTTATATTAAGTTATTCACATATCAACAATCTTGAGTGGATCACGTAGAGTCCTTTGTCCTTTAGACAATGGCAGTGTGAGACAGGATGGCATGGATGCAAAATAATTTACATATGTAATGTGAGCAAGTTCACAATGATAGACTGAGCGGACTTTCGAACTCAGTTGCTTTGTGATGACTATCACTTTGCTGTTACTGCAAAACAACATGATTTTTTTGGCGGCGTTTCTACTGTGGGAAAATCGCGGCATTTGCGGCCCGTGGGGCCCTAAGAATTCCTGAAATGTAGCAGAAAAAAATGCTGTCAAAACACTTATTTTCCTGCTTTTCATTCAGTTTTGCTGTGTTTTTCTCAACATTTTTTTTTCCTCCCCTATTAAAAATATAGGGAAACCACTGGTGATTCTGCAGCTAAAATTAACATGCTGCAATTTTGGCCACCTTTGTTCAATGTTGCTCAGCTTCATAACCAGTTCGCTCAGTAGTCTCAGTGAGTCTTAGCTCAGTAGTCTCAGTGAGTCTTAGGCCTCATGCACACGACATAGTGGTTTTTACTGGTTTTTTACTTTTATGATCTTCTACACTTGTCTGTGCTGCAAATGCAGGGAAAAATAGGATGTGCTTCATTATTTGTAGTTCTTGTATACAGTGCAAACACATGTCCACAAAAACTATGTGTATGTTTATGGCTCATAAACATGAATGAGTTTGTAATTTTATCCACAATTGCAAATAAAAACTACAGTCAAGTGTCTTATATCTTCTGACTAGCAGCATACCATATCCTTTGCATGTTATTTGTAGATTCAGTTGCTTTGTAAAACAGTAAAATCAATAGCAAAATCCAGGATAATATTATTAATGTGCAACAATTTAAAGAGGACCTTTCACCATATCTGGGCACAGGCAGTGTTATATACTGCTGGAAAGCTGACAGTGCGCTGAGTTCAGCGCACTGTCGGCTTTCCCGATCTGTGCCCGGTGTGAAGAGCTTACGGTGCCGGTACCGTAGCTCTTCTATGGTCAGAAGGGCGTTTCTGACTGTTAGCCAGAGACGTCCTTCTGCCTCGCGGCGCCAATCGCGCTGTGCTGTGGAGCGGGGAGGAACGCCCCCTCCCTCTCCTGATAATACTCATCTATGGACGAGCGCTGTGAGCAGAGGGAGGGGGCGTTCCTCCCCGCTCCACAGCACAGCGCGATTGGCGCCGCGAGGCAGAAGAACGTCTCTGGCTAATGGTCAGAAACGCCCTTCTGACCATAGAAGAGCTACGGTACCGGACCGTAAGCTCTTCACACCGGGCACAGATCGGGAAAGCCGACAGTGCGCTGAACTCAGCGCACTGTCAGCTTTCCAGCAGTATATAACACTGCCTGTGCCCAGATATGGTGAAAGGTCCTCTTTAAAGGTGCATTTTAGTTCCCTTCCCTATAAGATACTATGTAAGTGAATAAGTGCTTTGTTAAAAACATGGATAGCACACTGATCAGTTATTTTCTATGATCCCTACACACATGTATTATCATGAGTCTGTGTAGAGAGCCACAAGTCCCGAGCAAAACTCAGGACAGGTTTACGGCCTGAGCTCACTAAATGAAATGATTTATTCATGTGCCGTCCGTGTGTTTTCTGACGGACCTCTGAATGCACACATTCATGTGCATGTAGCCTATGCTCCGTTCCCACGGAGTAACGCGCCGCTCATTCTGGCACGTAAACACATGTGAGAGTGAAGCACTTCAAAACAGATCCCATTGACTTCAATGGGTGCTGGCTTACACGTGCTACACATTGAAATCAATGGGAGGCTATGTAACCCATTGATTTCAATGTGTAGCACGCGTAAGCTGACACCCATTGAAGTCAATGGGATCTGTTTTGAAGCGCTTCACTCCGACACATGTTTACGTGTCAGAATGAGCGGCGTGTTACTCCGTGGGAACGAAGCCTAATGAAAATGAGGTTTCATACCAACACCACTGATGGACAATGCTAGTCCTGTTTCTGGTGAACGTGCATATCCAAAGCAAATGAACCCTTTAAAAAACAATGTATAATATAGTGCAGCTTTATTCTAGTTTATATTTAAGTATCACTAAATAAACTTTACAAAAAACGGTAATAACAAATCTTCAAATAATCATTCGGGTTGGTTAAAGGGAATATTTATTTTCTAATAATGTACAGTTCAATAAAAAAAATGTGTTGAGGAAAGAGTTATGGGCTTACGCTGGGTTCACACCAGCGCCTGAACTCCGTTTTCAGGTTTCCGTCTTCTACTTGCAGAAGACGGAAACCTGTCATGCCAAGTCCGGTCATGAGCGCCGGTGAGAGTTTTATGCGCTCCGCAGTGAAACCGTTTTTTTTAAACTGGACACAGAGTACTGCATGTCCGACTCTGTGTCCAGCTTAAAAAAAAAAAATGGTTTCACCGCGGAGCGCATAAAACGCTCACAGGCGCTCACAGCCAGAGACTTTTCAAGCCCATTCAAATGAATGGGATTGAAACATGCCGGCAGGTTTCCGTCTCCTGTCCCTGTTTTGTGCAAGAATCAGAAACCTGCAGAACGGAGACCGGGCGCAGATGTGAACGAGCCCTTAGATGTGTACTTCTTCTCACAAATGGCAATCTAGTCCTAGTTTTCATGTAGTTATATAGGTGTGTGTTAACCTACAGATTCTTATACGAGGCAAACTACAGACTTCAGTAAAACCGTCTAGAGAAAACAGAATATCCAGTTCCATTTTATATACAGTATAAGTAGTTGAATGAGAAAGCCTCAAGAGGTCAGGGAAACACTGGGAAAAATCGCTATAGATCAGCTGCGG
Organism: Leptodactylus fuscus; assembly: GCF_031893055.1. Taxonomy (NCBI): domain Eukaryota; kingdom Metazoa; phylum Chordata; class Amphibia; order Anura; family Leptodactylidae; genus Leptodactylus; species Leptodactylus fuscus. Next base: position 124,636,048 of record NC_134270.1, on the reverse strand, counting down.
GGAATTTACCAATCTGCCAAGGTGAGCCGCAGCAGTTTTTTGCTGCAGTAATTTTACGGTGGAAAACTATACAGAATTGGTCTGTGAACATTCAGCAGCGTTTTTGCTACGGTGGTCTTAGTCTTATTGTCTTATTGTGCCTTTTCCCAATGTATTTGCTTCTATTTATAATGCCCTGTTGTAATGCATTTCCTATTGTGACTGCAGCGGGTAATTGTAACACTATGATGTGTCACATATAGCACTGTGTGATGAATGTCCACCACGATCATGGAGAAAATATCAGAACATCGGTGGTGCGCTATCTCATGGTTTACTATGCAAATTACTCATAATACTAAACTACTGATGGGCATATTGCAGAATAAAACTTTGCTCCGATGTGCACAGATCATAATCCTGTAACCAGCTTTTGTTTCTACGACCATAACAAAGATGGTTACAATGTGGCTCATGGGTTTGATTCCTAGGAGACATGGAATAACTGAGAAGTACTGACATGTTTGCTAGTTACATACATAATATAAATATAGGTGTATAAATATGCAGTTGTCATGGTTTACTATTCCCCAAGAAAAATTATTGGTGACCCGCAATCACCACATATAGTGATATGGAAAGGCTATTTCTATGCATAAGACAGCCAGCGTTTTGGTACAACTGAAAGAATCATTTTCTTGGAGCCAGTGCTTTGTAAATGGTGATGCAAGGCCTTCAGCATTGACTTGGTTTCTCCATTCCATGCAGTTCCTGCCACGTACAGAAGATCCCCTTTGGCTAGAGCCATGCCAAAAAGCCTTATGTGGCCTAAAAGTGAGAAAATACAGTGATGTATATATAAATACTTATTAAACCTTCAAAATAACATGCGTATCTTTATAAGAAAAAATCTGAAGCTCTAATTTTTGTTAAGAAGGCTGCAAGCAACCATTAATAACTACAATATCTGGCATGGTAAAGATATTAAAGGGATTCTTGTGTAAAATCTAATTAGTGATGTATTATAAGATCAGTATTTGTTGAGGAATGCAGGTAAGTTGTGTCCAATGTGGTAGGTGACTACACTAAGCCACTATGCAACTGTAGTGACCAGAACAGTCACCTGCCAATCTGTAGTAGTGTTTTACAAATGGAGATTACACAATCTGTCTTTCTGCACCAAAGATTTCTCAAGAAAAGATGAAAATATATGTTACTATATTTATTTGTATTGCACCTTTGTAGATGTTACTGTGGGGGAAGGAGCAGATAGGAGAGACTTTTCTTACCATAGAGGGTCACTAAGTATATTTCTTCCATTAAAAGAATAAATCGGGACACCAGATTTATGGAGAGACAATTTGCTATCAAAAATAGAGTTCCAGTTTCTAATGAGCATTTCACCCTATAGAGAAAAAGGAATAGTATTTTACATTAGTATTTTACAGTCCACTCAAGGTCAAAGTGGTTATCCCATCAAGAATATTAAGAAAGAATTTCAAAACTGAGTGTTGTGTAACTGAGGAATGGCAGGGTAGGTTTGGATGGAGGAAACAACAAGCAGGTAGAATTTAAAGAGGACCTTTCACCATCTGGGGCATATGCGGTTTTATATACTGCTAGAAAGCCGACAGTGCGCTGAATCCAGCACACTATCGGCTTTCACGTTCTGTGCCCCTGGGGATGAGCTATCAGTGCCGGTACTGTAGCTCTTCACTGTCAGAAGGGCGTTTCTGACCGTCAGTCAGGAACGCCCTTCCTCACAGTAGCACCTGTAGCGCTGTATTGTGAGAGTGGTGAGGAACACACCCCAGTACTCGTCTATATACGAGTACTATCAGGAGGGGAGGGGGTCGCTGCTGTGAGGGAGGGGGCGTTCCTGACTGACTGTCAGAAATGCCCTTCTGACTATAAAGAGCTACGGTACCGGCACCGATAGCTCTTCACCGGGGGCACAGAACGTGAAAGCTAATAGTTTGCTGAATTCAGCGCACTGTCGGCTTTCTAGTGGTATATAAAAACGCATGTGCCCCAGGTGGTGAAAGGTCCTCTTTAACAGGTGGAAGAAGATATAAAAATACAAGTAAAGTGGAAAAACAACAATCTTCTTGCTGATCTCTACTTTGTTGCTCAAGACCCATAGGAAGGGCCATTGTGGCCTGGGCTACCCAACGCCTCACATACTGGATAGTCTGCAACAAGCTGACCAACCAATGTCAGTTACTGTCAGCCTTTTATAGCTCCTCAATGTAACTAAGCATTGTCCTAGTCAAAATTCTGGGCTTCCTTAGACACAACACATTTTCTTACATCTATGCCTTGACTCTTTCACAATTAGATAACAGCAATGTCTCAGTACATTTCTGTTTGTACTATTCAAAGAACTGCAAATACAATAGAGAACTATGTAATGTTCCCTCAACCATAATATAGATCATACAGTGTCTGCTGCAGTACGATCTCTGCCGAGAACATGTCAGGAACAGAGATGACTCCCAAGTGTACTCAAAGTAACAGTGGCATGCATACAGTTCAAAAGGCATCAACATATTCAATACAATACACATCATAAAATACTAAATAAGATGCACTAACAAACCGTATTCAAAGAGCAAACAAGCCACACACTTGGCACACCTCTCATGTAACACAACACATAGTTCATTGCAAAAAACTCAAAGTGCTTTATATACCAATGTAACAGTAAACCACCTTGAGCGCCAATCCACTGCGCAGAGGCTTATTAGCACCGTGCCTCCACTACTGCTCTGTGAGCATTTTTATTTTAATTTAGTCACCCCTCTGCTTTTACATATCCTTTTCTTATCCATCTCCCAGAAATGCATTGTGGGTTTTGGCTCTGTAATGTCACCCTGACAAGATGTGACTCTTTTTGCTAGTATTTCCCTCCCACAGGCCTCCTAAAAATTTCCATTCACCCATTGCTGCGATGACTGCTAAATCTTGGTAAAATTTAATGTAAATTGTGGCATGAATATACAATCTTACTACACACTGTGAAGGTATGCATTTATCTTTGCAGTCCACACTGGGAGCACCACAACTAACACGTAATACCCATCACCAAGCCACAGAGGAACCACACTTGTGTGTCTATCACCTCTTTTTATGCACAGAAATCATTAAAGGGGCTCTCCCATTTGGAAATCGTAATTTTAGATAGTGATATGCCTGAATATCCTTTAAAAACACCATTCAGGAGCTGCTGCTAGATTTTGAAAAGACCCCCCCCCCCCCCATTTTTCTTTACATATCAGTAAAACTGACATGCAAATGAACCTCTTTGTGCACCCTGGACATTCATGAAGCCATCGTGCACCTCCCTGCATCATACCTTTGTAATGCCCCCTCCTTTGCTTGTGCTCTTGTGATGCCCTCCTTCTCCGTAGGTGTAACCGCCTCCATTGTCTTTAGTCTCGACAATAGACAATTGAAGAAAGCGCACAAGAAAATGGTGCTCGGGCATGTGCAGTAGCGCTCAGAAGGGAGCATTACTGTGCATGTCTGAGATTTCAAAGTGCAGGATCGAGACTAAAGAGAAGTATTCTGGTGTTGGACCCCCAGATTAGATATTAATAACCTATCCATATGCATTAGGCCAGAAAATCCCTTTAATGGAAATGGCTTACCTTTAAATTCACTATGGGGAGACCTCTGTCAGTTTTTTTCACTATGGAGGTCAGAGATTGGCTTGAGGAAGACAGAAGTGCTCTGAATGTCCCAGAAAGAGACATCTCCTGAGCCTGACGATAGCACTGTAGGTCAGCTCCCCGAATCCCAGTCATGTCTCCAGTGAGAGGAACATTTAGTGCTATCAGGCGAAGCTGTTAATACGAAGAATAAAAAGATGAACATCCCATATTTATTAACAAAATTTATCTCACTCAGTCCCTATCCTGTTCCTAAGAGGATCTGTCTTGGTTGTCCAAGGTGTGCTATATGCTACACAGACATTTATCTGATCACAGGATATGCCATAGATGTCTGATAGGTTTGAGATAGGATCAGTATCTGTCTCCAAAATTTTGGTTTCCCAACCACCTGTTTTGACTGGTACCATGGCCACTTTGGATAAAGAGGTGGCTACACATATAACAGCTCTCCCCGTTCTCTTCTATAAAAGTTCTGGGGTCACCTAGTCTTGATATGTGGGTTCCAACTTTTGAACGTGGCTCTAGAGACTTTTATGAAAGTTGAGATTCTCAGTTGAAAAAAAACACAGGCTTAGAATCAGCTACATATAAACATCCGGATAAATGTATGTTTAATTGGTGTAAAGAATACAGAAAGAACTGTGATCTTAGTTTCCTATGAAAGCTGAGCATCTCTTCTTTCATAGGACACAAAAACCATCTCAGCACTTGCGTCATTTACATGTCAGAAATATCATGAATTAACAGTCTCTTTTTTATATTATATGGTTACAGGAACAAATGCAATATTATAGATTAAAATATTTAGTTTTCTTACTGAGGGTATTCTTGGAGTGATACTCGGCAGCACTGCTACAATTTCATCAGGTTTATCAGAGTCTTCATCCTGAAAATAGAGAGAATAATAAGAAATAATACTTAGCTATAGCTATAAGTACCGTACATATGAAAATAAGCAAATGGAGCACAATGGGGGATTCTTCAAATGTCTTACAATACTGTTGTGGTAAAAAAAGTAGTTGCAAATTGGCGTTTCTGACTATTTAAGGCTGCTTATAACTAAAAAACTTGCAAGTAGCATTTTTTTTGGTCAAAAATAACAGCAGAATCCTCGGCACCTTAGGGCTGCTGTAGGCTCAAGGGCTCCTAGTTCATGATCAATCATAAAGTAAGTGCTCCGTGCTCTGGTGTAGGAGACATTGAGACCAGCGCAAAATCCATATGTTATGTGACATCTCAGAATTATAGTTCAAAATGGCAAGAGTAAAAAACATGATGTCTTTTACCTACATGCAAGCAAATATTGCACTTACTGCAGCTCTCCCTTTAGTGCAGTGCCATAGTAAAATATAGTATAGTATAGTATAATATAATAGTACCTTTAGTTTATTGCTATAGTATAATGTAGTATAGTTGAGTATAGTATACTTCCTTTAGTGCTATAGTATAATGTAGTATAGTTGAGTATAGTATAGTTCCTTTAGTGCTATAGTATAATGTAGTGTAATATAGTATACTATAATGTAGTATAGTGCAGTGCTATAGTATAATACTCACTGCTACTTCCTCTGGCAGCAAGGGCTCATCAGCTGGGAAATTGGACTCAAACTCCTCCAGCTAAAAAAAAAAAAGTTACAGTTAGATTAGATTATGTTAGGATTACAGGTATGATGAACACATACAATAGTCTTAAATAATAAGTTGAAGTTATATAGACGTTTACCATATATCTACATATGTGGAACATACCATGATTTTACTCCATCCCAAATGGGTCCTGAAGAAAGCACTACTTGGTTCCTTTACATACACCAGGCTCCCCTCCACTACGTCCTCCCATGCCTGAGACATCTCATCTCTGCTTGCAAAGACCCAACTCTGTACCTATTACACCATGATAAAAATATGGGTTCTTAACAAATAAAAAATGTGTAAAACTTCATTTTAACGGTTTTCATTTATACCTCATGTGTCCACACTTATCTGATCCCCAGTTTCATTAAAGATTCTAAATATTCTTGAAACCAATTCAACACAGTATTATGACTTGCCACCGAAAGCTTTGGAAGGCTGCAGTTACACCTTCCTCTCATTGGGTTAGTCACACATTGACACACATAGGATAGTTAACATATCACTTTGTGATGACTTGTCATTAAACTTGTGTTAGAAAAGCTGTTCATTTCTGAGCATGTAAGGGAGGACACATCTGCATGTAGTTTGGACAGGAATATAGAAGCAAACTGAATCTTTTGCTATGTAAGTAACAGCCTAACATATCTGACCACTGACATAAATATTTAGGGATTGGTGCTATGTTTGCAAAATTCTCTCTTTTTCCCCTATAGATTGCAACAATGTGCTCTGGTCTTACCTTCTGATAATGACTCTCTTTGTCTTGCCCATAGTCTGTAGGCAGAAAAAAATGTATTAGACAAGTAAAAGTGCCCAATCACCTTCCATAGCCATCGATCAAACAAGTGTTCAGCCAACAGCTCCTGATTCCTTCATATGCCCTGCTCGCCAAACAAAGGATCAGGTATCTGAAATCCAACATTCCCAATCTGTTTTTCTCTTACAGTGGTAATTCAGGGAGTAATAAAGCTTACTACTGCATTTACTGTACTGGTTAAGCTTTTTTTTTACTAAAGTACACCTCAGTGTCTTCTTCATTACTTTTGAGGAGGGCAGAGGGGAGGCCAGAGCTCTCATTTCTGTCTCTCCTGCAGCCTCTCCTACTCTCATTCACATGACAAACTCCATTTTACTGAATGGTGCTGTGAACATAGTGGGGAGTCAGTGATGTCACAGAACTGGAGCAGCTGTGAAAGAGACAGAGGAACAAGAGTTCCAGCCTCCCTTTCTCCCCCACACTCCACAATAGTTACTTCCAGATAACCCTTTTTACATCTGCCCTAAAGGGGAGAGTTGGCATATCCCCCATACATATATGATAGTCAGATAATCAGTGGGTTCAGCCAACTTTGCACTTATGTGTATGGGCACCTTAAGGTTTGAAGACCAAAGCAATAACAGATGATACTGGATGTGGAGGACTTCAGAAGAATAAAGAAATGCATTTAGAAATTATATAAATGTATGAATAGAAATGAGCACATTACCAAAGATATTATTACCTGGGTCCTTTGTTTCTCCATTGGGAACCTGTTTAAAATGAACAAGGCATGAGTTCTCATCTTTCGTTCTGAGATGGGCCTATCTCAGCACAAGTGGTTGCAAAGACTTTCTCTCACAACTATCAAGTAAAATGTTTTGTATTCTAGGTCCATGAATACTTGTCTGCCTTACCGTTTGTTTGCAATGTGGCCGTGCTGGGACAGGGAACACTCTCTGTGGATGGATAAAGATTCCGATTAAATAATACTTCATATTCTAATATCAGCCTTACTGTTATGTGATACACATTAAAACAATGTGTTTACAAAATCTGGGGCAACATGGTGGCTCAGTGGTAAGCACTGAAGCCTTGCAGCGCTGGAGTTCTGGGTTTGAATCCTGCCAGGAACAACATCTGCAAGGAGTTTATATGTTCTCCCCGTGTTTGCATGGATTTCCTCCCATTCTACAAAGACATACTGATGGGGGGAAAAAAATGTACATTGTGAGCTCTATATGGTGCTCACAATCTACAATTAAAAAACAAAAAAAAGTATTTGCAAATCCTTTGCTAAGAATTAGGGGTGATGTAGCCCACAAAAAGTACCGTAGGATCCAGTAAAAACCAATCACATTCCACTAGGGTCCATTTCTTATACGATGATTGAAAATACGCCAGTCAACCTTATTGATATATGCTATGTATAGAATGGTATGAACAAGCTCTATGATGCAATTAAATGGGGACGTATACATGTTCTGTATATATATATATATATGTATATATATATATATAATGTGATGATATGTAGTGAATTTTAAACAATCAACTCACAATATTTTTCTCTGGTGGGCTCAAGGAGCCTGAGTGTGACAATAGTGTAGTGAACAAGCATTATTCTACCCATATACCCATAAAACTTACATTGAGATAAACAACCCCTGGTGGTCCAGGAGGTCCTGGTGGGCCGGGCATTCCAGGGTTCCCAGGTAAGCCCTGTGGGGAGATTAAGCTATTAAAAATTGACCACTATAGAAAGATATGGAATGCTTTTTGTATTACAACATATCTCCCTTCTATTTAATTGGTGTTATTTCAGAATATAAAATGGTTAGCTCATTCACTCTTCCAACTCCCAATGAACAGACGTTTTAACACATTGGGACATAACTTATATACTTATATTCTGCAAATCATTCAGCTTACAGCAGATGTCTGAATGGAAATTACATTTGTTCAGACTGATGTTGAATAATGGATATTTGTCTAAGTCTAAAAATTAGAAACTGTTTTACTTTTTGTTCTAGAAGTAGTTCACTCCTGCCCATGGGATATGTCTAGTACTGCAGCTCAAACCCATAGTGAAGTGAATGCAGTTCCGGACACAAGCCAGGCAACTCCATAGAAGATAAAGCAGACCCTGTTTTAAATATCAGACATCCCCTTTAAAAATTGCTATAAACCTAAGGGATAAAAATGTATTTCTATATATTATCTTTACATTGAGGTTATACTTTTGTTTTAATCACAGTTCTACTTTTCCTACTACCTGTATCTAAATGTATCAGGAATTGACATTCATGATAGGTAACATAGCAGAAAGAACAGAGGTAACTCACAGAATAGACTACTGATCCATACAACTCTGATCTGCCAGTCTGTAAAAAAACAAAACAAAAACCATTAGATGGGTTGTCTGCATTGGTGTTCATTTTCCCAGAAGCACCACAAGAGACATTAAAGTTGATACTCCATTACAGACACTTATCCTATATCCACATCATAGGCAATAAGTATGACATTATTGGGGGTCCGACTTGCTATAGGGCTGTGAGGACTACAATTTCTGACAACCCGATAACAGTGAATGGAGCGCCGGTCTTGGCACTTCTTTCAGTTTCCCTGTTCATTTGTTTGTTGGGGAACCCAGTCGTGTGATCCCCAGTGGTGTGATTCTTAGCCCCTATCCTGTGGTGTAATAGGACGACCCCATTAAAGGGATTTTCTAGCCTGAAATTGAGTTTTCATACTGATGACCTATCCATAAGATAAGTCATCAGTATGTCATCTGTGGAGGTTCGACTCCCATAATCAGCACAACTGTTCCAGTAGCCCCTATTGGACAGGAACCTGGTGCAGTGGATGGGCCGCAAGTGTAGGCTGCTTCTATTCAAGTAAGCCTCATCCACTGCATAGTGGTGGTTCCAGGGAATTGCAGCACTGCTGCTATTGCTTGAATAGAAGCAGCCTGTGCATGTTTTCCATCCTCTCCAGTAGCTTCCGGAGTGTGCGAGAACAGCTGATTTGTGCAGGGTTCAGGCATTGGACCTCCACAGATCATATGCTGATGTCCTGTATTGGAGAGGTAATCAGTATAAAAACTTCATTTAGGGCCAGAAAATCCCTTTTAGCATTATACAGTTTCCTTTCAAATCAATGGACATTTGTGAGAGAATATTTTCTGCAGTTTTTCTGCTTTAGAGTTGAGTTGCTGATCAAAATATTCACATAGAAATGATGAATGTGTTTATGATATTACTTACCTGATGGTAGATTGTAGGAACCTTTTCTTCAGAAGGAATCATGGGCCCAGGAGAGCCAGGAGGACCTGGGGGACCTGGTGGACCAGGAGGTCCCACAGGACCTGGAGGACCATTGGCTTGCAACACACTCTCCTTATTACATGAACCACAGCCCTTCCAATATAATATGAAATTTTAAGAGTAAATAAATAGTTAAATATTGATTAATATATTTCCGTAAACTGATTGGAATATCGCAGATTTATATACAAACCTCTCCTGGGTCCCCCTTCTCACCCTGAAAGTAAAACACAGAATAAATTACAGACAGTAACAATTATTCTTTGATATGAGAAGTGGTAAGTCAGAGGTAAATTAGGACATTCATTCAGAGTAAATGCAGTCATGAGAAAAACAAAGTACACCCCCTTGAATACTATAGTTTTACATATCAGTACATAATAAAAATAAAAAACCTAGTCTTAAAATTGAGTATACACAACAGATAAACAACAACACATGATAAATCACACTACGTCAAAGACTGCAGCATCTTGCTCTATCTTTCCACAGATTCCGCAGCTTGGGAGTTCCCATTCATCTGGGCCTAATTGGCAGAGGAAAGTCACAACAGAATGGCCATGCCCTGCATCAGCATTCTGTTGTGGCAATACTGCGACCAAAGAGGAAGTTTTAACTAGGGAAAAAAGAAGCTTCAGGATTTATTCTCAGGCACTTTCAGCCTTGCAAATCCCATTCAAATGAATGGAAGGCAGACAAAAAACGAAAGCGGTTGCTCTAAAACTTTTTTGTTCTGCCTCCTATTCCTTTTACTAGGGTGTGCCTGAGGACAGGTCATGACGCTTCTTTTTTTCCTGCAGGAGAAAAATCAGAGGAAAAAAAAATCTGCTCCTGAATGGGAGAGTTGGGAGTCAGATTCTGCCTCAAAATCCGCTTGCAGTAAATTCTGTGTGAACTTACCCTAAGCGTAGAAAGATTTACTTCATTTCACTTCAATATGAGGTTCAGGCAGAATCAGCCAAGAGATTGGGCAGGACGCTAGCAGAAAAAGAAGCGTCTGTTTCCCATTGGAATGACACGGTGGCAGATCACTTTTGGCACATTCTGCTGCAAAAATTCTACCATGTGAACTTACTTATAGGAATTAAGAGACTAAGTAGTCAAATGCCCCTGATTAACTGATCATCAGAAAGTGTAATTTCCTCTATAAAGGCAAAAGTTTTGGCAGTTTGCTGGTCTAGAGCATTTAGGTGTATGTTAACACAATGTCAAGTAGCAAAGACATCAGCAATTCTCTTAGAGAAGAATTTGTTGCCCAGCAATTTGGGAAGGTTCTACGTTAAAAAACTTGCAGGACAGTTGGCAATCTTGCCAAAAGTTGACATCCCAGCAAAATTACTCTAAAGTCTTACTGTACAATGCTCACAGAAATTGCAAAACCTAAGAGCTACATCTCAGACTTTGCAGGCATTAGTTAGCATGTTAAGCTAGGTTCACATCTACGCTCAGATTTCCTTTGAGGACCTTGGGGACGCCCCGAACGGAAAACTAATCCGCATAAAAAAGCGGTTACCTTAGGAAATCCCCGGACCCCATAGACTATGATGGGGTCCATGTGGTGTCCATTTGGTTTCTGGCCAAAAAGGGCGAAAATTGCAGAGAGGGGAACGTAATCTCCATACAGAGTGCAAGCGCAGATGTGAACCGGGCCTTAGATGTTCAAGTTCCTGACAGTAAAATGAGAAAAACACTGAATAAGTATGGTTGTGTTTGGAAGGCTTGCAAACAGAAAATGTGTTCTTTTGAAAAAGGAAAATGGGAGCACGGCTCATGTTTAGAAAGTTGCATGTGAACAGACTTCTGGAACAATGTCCTTTGGACAGACAAGACCAGAGTGGAGATGTTCGGCCATAATGCACAGTGCCACAATTAAAAACCAAACAGGATTATAAGCTCAAATTCCTCATACCAACGGTCAAGCATGGCGGTGGATGGATGATGATTTGGGCTTACTTTGCAGCTCGAGGACCTGGTAAACTTGTAGTCATTAGGTCTATCATGAACTTCTTTGTATACCAAAGTATCCAAGAGTCATTCATAAGGTTATTAAACCATAAACTAAAGCTTGGACAAAACTGGGTCATGCAACAGGACAATGTATGAAAGCATAAAAAGTCGTATGTAAAGTAATAAGTAGTCATGGTGTCGGTGGGGAGGGGAAGCTTCAGCCTTGTCCCCCTCTCTGTTTGCTAATTACAATGGAAAGATTGAAAGTGAATTACTCGATCCTGTGCATGATGGGGCCAGCTTATGATGGAAAAAGTGCCTGAAACGCCTGAATGGTGGAATCTGTTGTGTGTTGTTGTACACCTGAGGTTATATTTATCTAAGTGTAAGATCATCTAAAGAGCAGATTTTTTGTATTATTGTTATTATTATTATTGTCCTGATACATAAAATCATAGAATTTAGAATCTCATGATTGTAAATACTGTATGTTGGCTGTCTTGAAACTGTATCAGCTAAATCTCATCTCAAAATCCACATTTTTTAGCAATATTGCGAAGTACCTTGAGGGGATAGGGTAGGCTCAGACGGGGTTTTTTGGACCGGGACCTGAAGCTGAGCCCGCCTCAGGTTCCAGTGCAAAAGACGGGTAGCCGCGACTGAAAGCCGATGCACTGCAGCGGCATCCAGCCGCGCACTCTGCTCTGGATTAGGCCCAATGAATGGGCTTAGACGGATACGGCCTCAAAATCCTGACCAAAAATCTCCGTATGAACTTACCCTTAGGGATCCCAGTGGCTCAGTACTATACATATATATTAGTTCAAGGGGATCAGCTTTTCCAGTAGAACTTTCTAATAATTATATATTTTCATTAAGTGCTCACCTTAGGTCCTGGTGGCCCAAGAACCTTTTCATTTCGTTCAGGAGATACAGAAGCTGTACCACCCTATGTAGACAATAATAAAACATATAATCATATATACATTAGTTCCTTATAATACCATATTACCTAGCTAAATAGAATTAGGATTGTAAAACTTGATCTTAAAATCAAACAATCACAAAATTTGAATATCTAATGTTCCTTTATGAAGAATCTTATGAGTGTGGATAAAGTCTCACATTGAAAACCGTATATGTCATCTTGTAAGTAGAAATCCAGCCCTTGAAACATAACAAGTTCAGGTTGTCTTTTAATGTGATCAAGGTAATAAATGTACAGAGTGAGCATTTACTTTACAGCATGACTCTCCAGGAGGTCCTGGTGGTCCTACATCTCCCTTTTCTCCAGATGGTCCTTTAACGCCTGGAACACCAAGTGGCCCCATGTCTCCTTTATCTCCCTGTTAGAATAAAGAGAATATTCTATAATGATATTTAGATTGAAGATAACAAGTTCTTAATACACTTCTCTCCTTCACAAAAATGAAAGGGGTTGTCCAGGATAAACTAAGAATTTATCCCTAAACTAAACCCCCTCCCCCCGCCTAATTTATAATTTACTTCAATTAAAAAAAATCTATAATTATGCATATCCCTGGAGCAGTCATGTAACCACCCCAGGGACACTTTCTGAAAATCCGGTGATGTTCCGTTTCACCGCTTCCCAAACGGAACATCACCATTACTCTTTCTCCCATCCTATCCCCATCAATACTTATCAAGCCTTCCTGTGTTCTGGAACAGCTCCTCCCCTCTTCCTGTCTCCTAGTAGTGGGCGGAATAATTTAACTAGGGAGACAGGGGGAGGGTGGAAGGGGCTAGTAATGGGAAAGATTGCTAGGCTAGGGAGACAGTGGAGGGTGGGAGGGTCTAATAATGGGCGAGATCGCTAGGCTAGGGAGATGGGGATGGTGGGAGGGGCTAGTAATGGGCAGGATCGCTAGGCTAGTGAGAAAGGGAGGGGGAGTGTAAGAGTGAGAGAGGGAGGGAAGGGTGGCTGAATGAGAGGGAACTTGTGTAGAAGCTACACAGGAAGCTGCACAGCAGGAAGCTAACACCAGTAAACAAACACAGAGGATGCCAGCAGCTGCCAGAGACCCAGAATTCACTCCAAACACTGCTAAAGGTATATGAGTGTACATATTAACCTATTACTAGCACTAACATACCTGTCTAAAAAAAAAGATCTTCTGCCCGAAAACCCATTTAATGTAGACACATAAGAATATTTTTACAATATCAAAATCGTATTACCTTTGGTCCCGGAAGGCCTTGATTGCCTGGAAAACCGCTTTCACCTGGAAGTCCTGGTATACCCTGAGGCCCTTCCATACCTGGTATACCTGGTGGTCCTGGCACACCAGGGCTGCCTTCTGGTCCTGACAGTCCTTGCAGACCTTGAGTTCCATGGGGACCCTGTGGACCCTGAGGTCCTTCTGGTCCTCTTAATCCTATAGGCCCTTGTTGGCCTTCAAGGCCTGGAGGCCCTGGTGGGCCTGGAAATCCTCTTGGTCCAGGGATGCCCTCGGGTCCTTGGTCTCCTTTTAGTCCTGGTGAACCTGGTGGTCCTGGTAGACCAAAAGATCCTGGGGGACCGGGTGGACCTTGAAGACCTTCAGGACCTTGTGGTCCAGGATAGCCTTGGGGACCTGGTGGTCCAAGAGGGCCCTCAGGACCTGGAGGACCTCTGTGTGTTGGAACCTGCAAGAAGAAAAATAAGGACATATATGTGTGTTCTAACATACTGTGTATAATATCCATATACTTTTACCAAACATAGCTACCTTTTCTTCCGGCAAATCACTAATGATGCCAGACTGTCCTGGAACTCCTGGTAAGCCCCTTGGTCCTGGTGGTCCTGGTGGGCCAGGTAGTCCAACTGGCCCTCTTTCTCCAATGCGTCCTGGAATACCTGGAAATCCATTTTGTCCAGGATCTCCTCTTTCTCCCTAATGAAACAGAGTTTTAAGCAATTCTATTACATAATGAGAAATGCGCCCTAAAATGCTGTAGATACTTCGAAGGGAATCTGCATCTGGGAATAACTGTATTATTGTGTAGAGCTGTATTTACATATTCCCAGTATACCTTTGTTTCTCCCAAACACTGAAATGAGTTGTCTTCAATGTGCCACCCAAGCCTGCCCATGTAGTCTGGGAAAGGACCTTCAGACTTCTCGTCACCCCATCATTACTTTTCTCACTTGTACTCTTGTACCTGCGCTGCTTCGATCGTAGACGGCGCATGTGCTCCCCAGCTGACTTGAACTCTTATACGTGTGAGGAGCAAAAGTGCAGGCATGACAGTACAAGCATGGACAAGAATCACGTGGCCACATGGATAAAGTCCTTACAGGACCTATATACGTGCGTCTAAGTGGGATTAATGCTTGGCAGACAAATACGCACCCATTGTACTTTTACCGTTTACATACCAATAAAAGATTATTTTTGTGACGTAAAAAGCCAGCCCTTTAATTTGTAAGTGTACTTATTTGTAAATTTTTGGTCAAATAATAATAAAATATTATCCTTTATTTCAGAGTATGTTATCACCTCCATTAGAGCAGAATACACGTATTACTTACCTTTGGTCCTTGAGGTCCTGGTACTACAGGACATGCACATTGAGAGAGGTTACCCTGAAGGAAAAATAAATACCGTAGTTCATAAACTCTTTATTGAATATATATCTCTCTGCAACAAACATCTCCAAATTTCGACCTCCTATTTCTCACAAAATCCAAACACTGGAGAGGGGGTTAAATTTGTCACATAATTTTATGTCACTTTACAGAAACCTGTGAACTGATAAGGACCTGTAAGTGTTTACATTGTCTCTACCAATTACTAACAACTCCCCCCCCTCCTCCTGGAAGTCTAACACCCTATGTGCCCTCTCTGTATATAAATATGCATCCTTCAGAAATGTTTTAAATTTACTTGAGAAAGTAGCCGAGAGTTCCGAAACGACGTAATCTGTCATCATTATGAGTTAGCCATTAAAAAGGTATCAACTACTGAAGACTAGAGATGAGCGAACACTAAAATGTTCGAGGTTCGAAATTCGATTCGAACAGCCGCTCAATGTTCGTGTGTTCGAACGGGTTTCGAACCCCATTATAGTCTATGGGGAACAGATACTCGTTAAGGGGGAAACCCAAATCCGTGTCTGGAGGGTCACCAAGTCCACTATGACACCCCAGGAAATGATGCCAACACCTCTGGAATGACACTGGGACAGCAGGGGAAGCATGTCTGGGGGCATCTAACACACCAAAGACCCTCTATTACCCCAACATCACAGCCTAACAACTACACACTTTACACACTCAATACCACCTCTCTGACAGTAGGAAAACACCTTGAAACATGTGTATTTGGCACTTGCAGTGAGGAGAGCTTGTCACCAGCAGTGAATTTGGCCCTTGTAGTAAGTTGAGGTTGGCACCAACATTTGTTTTGAAAATCAGGGTGGATTGAGCCTCTAACCAGCAGAGTTTGGGCAAATTCATGGTGGAGGGAGCCTCTAAAAACCCCAGTTTGGACCAATTCATGGTGGAGGGAGCCTCTAACCAGCCCAGTTTGGGCAAATTCATGGTGGAGGGAGCCTCTAAAAAACCCAGTTTGGACCAATTCATGGTGGAGGGAGCCTCTAACCAGCCCAGTTTGGGCAAATTCATGGTGGAGGGAGCCTCTAACCAGCCCAGTTTGGACCAATTAATGGTGGAGGGAGCCTCTAACCAGCCCAGTTTGGACCAATTAATGGTGGAGGGAGCCTCTAACCACCCCAGTTTGGACCAATTCATGGTGGAGGGAGCCTCTAAACAGCCCAGTTTGGGCAAATTCATGGTGGAGGGAGCCTCTAAAAAACCCAGTTTGGACCAATTCATGGTGGAGGGAGCCTCTAACCAGCCCAGTTTGGACCAATTAATGGTGGAGGGAGCCTCTAAACAGCCAAGTTTGGACCAATTCATGGTGGAGGGAGCCTCTAAAAACCCCAGTTTGGACCAATTCATGGTGGAGGGAGCCTCTAACCAGCCCAGTTTGGACCAATTAATGGTGGAGGGAGCCTCTAACCAGCCCAGTTTGGACCAATTAATGGTGGAGGGAGCCTCTAACCACCCCAGTTTGGACCAATTCATGGTGGAGGGAGCCTCTAAACAGCCCAGTTTGGGCAAATTCATGGTGGAGGGAGCCTCTAAAAAACCCAGTTTGGACCAATTCATGGTGGAGGGAGCCTCTAACCAGCCCAGTTTGGACCAATTAATGGTGGAGGGAGCCTCTAAACAGCCAAGTTTGGACCAATTCATGGTGGAGGGAGCCTCTAAAAACCCCAGTTTGGACCAATTCATGGTGGAGGGAGCCTCTAACCAGCCCAGTTTGGACCAATTAATGGTGGAGGGAGCCTCTAACCAGCCCAGTTTGGACCAATTAATGGTGGAGGGAGCCTCTAACCACCCCAGTTTGGACCAATTCATGGTGGAGGGAGCCTCTAAACAGCCCAGTTTGGGCAAATTCATGGTGGATGGAGCCTCTAAAAAACCCAGTTTGGACCAATTCATGGTGGAGGGAGCCTCTAACCAGCCCAGTTTGGACCAATTAATGGTGGAGGGAGCCTCTAAACAGCCAAGTTTGGACCAATTCATGGTGGAGGGAGCCTCTAAAAACCCCAGTTTGGACCAATTCATGGTGGAGGGAGCCTCTAACCAGCCCAGTTTGGGCAAATTCATGGTGGAGGGAGCCTCTAAACAGCCCAGTTTGGGCAAATTCATGGTGGAGGGAGCCTCTAACCAGCCCAGTTTGGACCAATTAATGGTGGAGGGAGCCTCTAACCAGCCCAGTTTGGACCAATTCATGGTGGAGGGAGCCTCTAACCAGCCCAGTTTGGACCAATTAATGGTGGAGGGAGCCTCTAACCACCCCAGTTTGGACCAATTCATGGTGGAGGGAGCCTCTAACCAGCCCAGTTTGGACCAATTCATGGTGGAGGGAGCCTCTAAAAAACCCAGTTTGGACCAATTCATGGTGGAGGGAGCCTCTAAACAGCCCAGTTTGGGCAAATTCATGGTGGAGGGAGCCTCTAAAAAACCCAGTTTGGACCAATTCATGGTGGAGGGAGCCTCTAACCAGCCCAGTTTGGACCAATTAATGGTGGAGGGAGCCTCTAAACAGCCAAGTTTGGACCAATTCATGGTGGAGGGAGCCTCTAAAAACCCCAGTTTGGACCAATTCATGGTGGAGGGAGCCTCTAACCAGCCCAGTTTGGACCAATTAATGGTGGAGGGAGCCTCTAACCATCCCAGTTTGGACCAATTAATGGTGGAGGGAGCCTCTAACCACCCCAGTTTGGACCAATTCATGGTGGAGGGAGCCTCTAAACAGCCAAGTTTGGACCAATTCATGGTGAAGGGAGCCTCTAAAAACCCGTTTGGACCAATTCATGGTGGAGGGAGCCTCTAACCAGCCCAGTTTGGGCAAATTCATGGTGGAGGGAGCCTCTAAACAGCCCAGTTTGGGCAAATTCATGGTGGAGGGAGCCTCTAACCAGCCCAGTTTGGACCAATTAATGGTGGAGGGAGCCTCTAACCAGCCCAGTTTGGACCAATTAATGGTGGAGGGAGCCTCTAACCACCCCAGTTTGGACCAATTCATGGTGGAGGGAGCCTCTAAACAGCCAAGTTTGGACCAATTCATGGTGGAGGGAGCCTCTAAAAACCCCAGTTTGGACCAATTCATGGTGGAGGGAGCCTCTAACCAGCCCAGTTTGGACCAATTAATGGTGGAGGGAGCCTCTAAACAGCCAAGTTTTGGGAAATTCATGGTGGAGGGAGCCTCTAACCAGCCCAGTTTGGACCAATTCATGGTGGAGGGAGCCTCTAAACAGCCCAGTTTGGGCAAATTCATGGTGGAGGGAGCCTCTAAAAAACCCAGTTTGGACCAATTCATGGTGGAGGGAGCCTCTAACCAGCCCAGTTTGGACCAATTAATGGTGGAGGGAGCCTCTAACCAGCCCAGTTTGGACCAATTAATGGTGGAGGGAGCCTCTAACCACCCCAGTTTGGACCAATTCATGGTGGAGGGAGCCTCTAAACAGCCAAGTTTGGACCAATTCATGGTGGAGGGAGCCTCTAAAAACCCCAGTTTGGACCAATTCATGGTGGAGGGAGCCTCTAACCAGCCCAGTTTGGGCAAATTCATGGTGGAGGGAGCCTCTAAACAGCCCAGTTTGGGCAAATTCATGGTGGAGGGAGCCTCTAAAAAACCCAGTTTGGACCAATTCATGGTGGAGGGAGCCTCTAAACAGCCAAGTTTGGACCAATTCATGGTGAAGGGAGCCTCTAAAAACCCGTTTGGACCAATTCATGGTGGAGGGAGCCTCTAACCAGCCCAGTTTGGGCAAATTCATGGTGGAGGGAGCCTCTAAACAGCCCAGTTTGGGCAAATTCATGGTGGAGGGAGCCTCTAACCAGCCCAGTTTGGACCAATTAATGGTGGAGGGAGCCTCTAACCAGCCCAGTTTGGACCAATTAATGGTGGAGGGAGCCTCTAACCACCCCAGTTTGGACCAATTCATGGTGGAGGGAGCCTCTAAACAGCCAAGTTTGGACCAATTCATGGTGGAGGGAGCCTCTAAAAACCCCAGTTTGGACCAATTCATGGTGGAGGGAGCCTCTAACCAGCCCAGTTTGGACCAATTAATGGTGGAGGTAGCCTCTAAACAGCCAAGTTTTGGGAAATTCATGGTGGAGGGAGCCTCTAACCAGCCCAGTTTGGACCAATTCATGGTGGAGGGAGCCTCTAAACAGCCCAGTTTGGGCAAATTCATGGTGGAGGGAGCCTCTAAAAAACCCAGTTTGGACCAATTCATGGTGGAGGGAGCCTCTAACCAGCCCAGTTTGGACCAATTAATGGTGGAGGGAGCCTCTAACCAGCCCAGTTTGGACCAATTCATGGTGGAGGGAGCCTCTAAACAGCCAAGTTTGGACCAATTCATGGTGGAGGGAGCCTCTAAAAACCCCAGTTTGGACCAATTCATGGTGGAGGGAGCCTCTAACCAGCCCAGTTTGGGCAAATTCATGGTGGAGGGAGCCTCTAAACAGCCCAGTTTGGGCAAATTCATGGTGGAGGGAGCCTCTAAAAAACCCAGTTTGGACCAATTCATGGTGGAGGGAGCCTCTAACCAGCCCAGTTTGGACCAATTAATGGTGGAGGGAGCCTCTAAACAGCCAAGTTTGGACCAATTCATGGTGGAGGGAGCCTCTAAAAACCCCAGTTTGGACCAATTCATGGTGGAGGGAGCCTCTAACCAGCCCAGTTTGGGCAAATTCATGGTGGAGGGAGCCTCTAACCAGCCCAGTTTGGACCAATTAATGGTGGAGGGAGCCTCTAACCAGCCCAGTTTGGACCAATTAATGGTGGAGGGAGCCTCTAACCAGCCCAGTTTGGACCAATTAATGGTGGAGGGAGCCTCTAACCACCCCAGTTTGGATCAATTCATGGTGGAGGGAGCCTCTAACCAGCCCAGTTTGGACCAATTCATGGTGGAGGGAGCCTCTAAAAAACCCAGTTTGGACCAATTCATGGTGGAGGGAGCCTCTAAACAGCCCAGTTTGGGCAAATTCATGGTGGAGGGAGCCTCTAAACAGCCCAGTTTGGGCAAATTCATGGTGGAGGGAGCCTCTAACCAGCCCAGTTTGGACCAATTAATGGTGGAGGGAGCCTCTAACCAGCCCAGTTTGGACCAATTCATGGTGGAGGGAGCCTCTAAACAGCCCAGTTTTGGCAAATTCATGGTGGAAGGAGCCTCTAACCAGCAGAGTTGTGGGAAAGCAGGGTGGAGGGAGCCTCTAACCAGCAGAGTTGGTGGAAATCAGGGTGGAGGGAGCCTCTAACCAGCAGAGTTGGGGGAAATCATGTTGGAGGGAGCCTAGTATTAGCAGAATTGTGCAACGCTTATGGTGGATGAGTATGAGGATGCGGAGGAATTGGAGAGGTTGAGTACAGACATGGAGTTTCATGTTGGGGTGCTTTACACAGGTGGGCACAAAAATGAAGGCTCTATCCAGTGGTGGTTCATTTTTATCAAAGTGAGCCGGTCGGCACTCTCAGCTGACAGACGGGTGCGCTTGTCAGTGATGATGCCACCGGCTGCACTGAACACCCTCTCAGATAGGACGCTGGCGGCAGGACAGGACAGCACCTCCAAGGCATATAGGGCAAGTTCAAGCCACAGGTCCAACTTCGACACCCAATACGTGTAGGGCGCAGAGGGGTCGGAGAGGACAGGGCTGTGGTCGGAAAGGTATTCCCGCAACATGCGCCTATACTTCTCACGCCTGGTGACACTAGGACCCTCCGTGGCGGCACTTTGGCGAGGGGGTGCCATCAAGGTGTCCCAGACCTTAGACAGTGTGCCCCTCGTTTGTGTGGACCGGTGAGAACTTGGTTGCCTACTGGAGGAACTGCCCTCCCGGCCGCCAACGTCACATGCTGGAAACATCTCCATCATATTCTGCACCAATTGCCTGTGGCAAGCATTGATGCGATTGGCCCTCCCCTCTACCGGAATAAAAGACGAGATGTTGTTTTTATACCGGGGGTCAAGGATAGCAAAGATCCAGTACTGGTTGTCCTCCATGATTTTGACAATACGCTTGTCGGTTGTAAAGCACCCCAACATGAACTCAGCCATGTCTGCCACAGTGTTAGTTGGCATGACTCCTCTGGCCCCACCGGAAAGTTCAATCTCCATTTCCTCCTCATCCTCCATGTCTACCCATCCGCGCTGCAACAATGGGACGATTCGAAGTTGCCCGGAAGCCTCCTGTATCACCATCACATCATCGGACAACTCTTCTTCCTCCTCCTCCTCCTCCTCCTCCTCCATTAAACGCAGTGAAGCGGACAGATGTGTGGACCTACTCTCCAGCTGTGACGGATCGGATGCTATCCCTAACTCCTCTGTGTGATCTGAGTTATCCCTGATGTCAATCAGGGATTCTCTCAGAACACACAAGAGCGGGATTGTAAGGCTCACCATCGCATCCTCAGAGCTCACCCTCCTTGTGGACTCCTCAAAGACCCGTAGGATGTCACAAAGGTCTCTCATCCATGGCCACTCATGGATGTGAAACTGAGGCAGCTGACTTTGTGGCACCCTAGGGTTTTGTAGCTGGTATTCCATCAAAGGTCTCTGCTGCTCAACCACTCTATTCAACATCTGAAACGTTGAGTTCCAGCGTGTGGGGACGTCGCACAAAAGCCGGTGTTGTGGCACATGCAGGCGTTGCTGGAGAGATTTTAAGCTAGCAGCGGCTACTGTCGACTTGCGAAAGTGGGCGCACATGCGCCGCACTTTCACCAGTAGCTCTGGAACATTGGGGTAGCTCTTTAGGAAACGTTGCACCACTAGGTTGAAGACGTGGGCCAGGCATGGAACATGTTGGAGTCCGGCAAGCTCCAGAGCTGCTACCAGGTTCCGGCCGTTATCACAAACGACCATGCCTGGGCCCAGGTGCAGCGGCTCAAACCATATTGCCGTCTCATCGAGGAGGGCATCCCTCACCTCGGAGGCAGTGTGCTGTCTGTCCCCCAAGCTGATCAGCTTCAGCACAGCCTGCTGACGTCTACCAACGCCAGTGCTGCAACGTTTCCAACTCGTAGCTGGGGTCAATCTAACAGCGGAGGAGGAGGCGGTGGCGGAGGAGGAGGCGGTGGCGGAGGAGGAGGCGGTAGAGGAGGAGGAGGAGGGGGGTGTTCTTCTCGTGTCCCTGCCAGGAATGTTAGGCGGGGAGACGAGGTACACCGGGCCAGTTTGGGAAGCAGTCCCAGCCTCAACTACATTCACCCAGTGTGCCGTCAGTGAAATGTAGCGTCCCTGTCCGCATGCACTTGTCCACGCGTCGGTGGTCAAGTGGACCTTTGTGCAAAGCGCGGAACTAAGGGCCCGCCTGATGTTGAGTGACACGTGCTGGTGCAAGGCGGGGACGGCACACCGGGAGAAGTAGTGACGGCTAGGGACGGCATAGCGAGGTGCCGCAGTTGCCATCAGGTCCAGGAAGGCGGGAGTTTCAACAAGCCAGAACGCCAACATCTCCTGGGCCAGCAGTTTAGCGATGTTGGCGTTCAAGGCTTGCGCGTGTGGGTGGTTAGCAGTGTATTTCTGCCGCCGCTCCAATGTCTGAGAGATGGTGGGTTGTTGTAAAGAAACGCCTGATGGTGCCTTTGATGGTGCAGGAGAAGGAGATAAGACAGGACCAGGGGAGGATGAGGTAGAAGTCAACAAAGTGGCGGAGGCAGATGAAGTGGTGTCCTGGCTCGTCCTCTGGAGTGCATCGCCAGCACAGTCAGCAGTGGCAGTGGCAGAGGCAGAGGCAGTGGCAGAGGCAGTGGCAGTGGCGTGAACGGCAGGCGGCCTTTGTCCTGCCGTTGCTGCCTGCCACTGATTCCAGTGCTTGGATTCCAAATGACGGCGCATTGAAGTGGTGGACAGGTTGCTCTTCTCAGAGCCCCTAATCAATTTCGAGAGGCAAATTGTGCAGACAACACTATATCTGTCCTCGGCGCATTCCTTGAAAAAACTCCACACCTTCGAGAAACGTGCCCTCGAGGTGGGAGTTTTTCGGGGCTGGGTACGAACTGGAACATCTTGGGAGATTCCGGGTGTGGCCTGGCTTCGCCTAAGCTGCTGACCTCTGCCTCTGCCTCTAGCTACCCTTTTTGGTGCTGCACCTGCCTCAACATCCACACTACTTTCCCCGCTTGACATCCCCCCTGTCCAGGTCGGGTCAGTGTCCTCATCATCCACCACTTCCTCTTCCAACTCCTGTCTCATCTCCTCCTCCCGCACAATGCGCCGGTCAACTGGATGCCCTGACGGCAACTGCGTCACATCATCGTCGATGAGGGTGGGTTGCTGGTCATCCACCAGCAAATCGAACGGAGATGGAGGAGACTCTAGTGTTTGAGCATCTGGACACAGATGCTCCTCTGTTAGGTTCGTGGAATCGTGACGTGGAGAGGCAGGTTGAGGGACAATGAAAGGAGCGGAGAACAGCTCTGGGGAGCAGGGACAGTTTGGGTTATTGTTCTGTAAAGCTTCGGAATTTTGGGAGGAAGGAAGACAAGACTGTTGGGTAATAGGAGGAGAGGAGGCAGAGTCTGACTGGCTGCTGGACAATGTGCTGTAAGCGTTCTCTGACAGCCATTGCAAGACCTGTTCCTGGTTCTCGGGCCTACTAAGGTTTGTACCCTGCAGTTTAGTTAATGTGGCAAGCAACCCTGGCACTGTGGAGTGGCGCAATGCTTGCTGCCCCACAGGAGTAGGCACGGGACGCCCTGTGGCTTCACTGCTACCTTGCTCCCCAGAACCATTCCCCCGACCTCGCCCACGGCCTCGTCCACGTCCCTTTCCGGGAGCCTTGCGCATTTTGAATTCCTAGTTAGAAATTGGCACTGTATACCAGTAGTAAAAATTGTGGGTGCACGTAACCCCAATATATTCTTTGAATTCCCAGTCAGACACTGGCACTATATGGCAGTAGCAAGAAATGAGGGTATTTGTATTCCCAATATACTCTTTAAATTCCCAGTCAGACAATGGCACTGTATACCAGTAGTAAAAATTGTGGGTGCACGTAACCCCAATATATTCTTTGAATTCCCAGTCAGAAACTGGCACTATATGGCAGTAGCAAGAAATGAGGGTATTTGTATTCCCAATATACTCTTTGAATTCCCAGTCAGACAATGGCACTGTATACCAGTAGTAAAAATTGTGGGTGCACGTAACCCCAATATATTCTTTGAATTACCAGTCAGAAACTGGCACTATATGGCAGTAGCAAGAAATGAGGGTATTTATAACCCCAATATATTCTTTGAATTCCCAGTCAGACAATGGCACTGTATACCAGTAGTAAAAATTGTGGGTGCACGTAACCCCAATATATTCTTTGAATTCCCAGTCAGAAACTGGCACTATATGGCAGTAGCAAGAAATGAGGGTATTTGTATTCCCAATATACTCTTTAAATTCCCAGTCAGACAATGGCACTGTATACCAGTAGTAAAAATTGTGGGTGCACGTAACCCCAATATATTCTTTGAATTCCCAGTCAGACACTGGCACTATATGGCAGTAGCAAGAAATGAGGGTATTTGTATTCCCAATATACTCTTTAAATTCCCAGTCAGACAATGGCACTGTATACCAGTAGTAAAAATTGTGGGTGCACGTAACCCCAATATATTCTTTGAATTCCCAGTCAGAAACTGGCACTATATGGCAGTAGCAAGAAATGAGGGTATTTGTATTCCCAATATACTCTTTGAATTCCCAGTCAGACAATGGCACTGTATACCAGTAGTAAAAATTGTGGGTGCACGTAACCCCAATATATTCTTTGAATTACCAGTCAGAAACTGGCACTATATGGCAGTAGCAAGAAATGAGGGTATTTATAACCCCAATATATTCTTTGAATTCCCAGTCAGACAATGGCACTGTATACCAGTAGTAAAAATTGTGGGTGCACGTAACCCCAATATATTCTTTGAATTCCCAGTCAGAAACTGGCACTATATGGCAGTAGCAAGAAATGAGGGTATTTGTATTCCCAATATACTCTTTGAATTCCCAGTCAGACAATGGCACTGTATACCAGTAGTAAAAATTGTGGGTGCACGTAACCCCAATATATTCTTTGAATTACCAGTCAGAAACTGGCACTATATGGCAGTAGCAAGAAATGAGGGTATTTATAACCCCAATATATTCTTTGAATTCCCAGTCAGACAATGGCACTGTATACCAGTAGTAAAAATTGTGGGTGCACGTAACCCCAATATATTCTTTGAATTCCCAGTCAGAAACTGGCACTATATGGCAGTAGCAAGAAATGAGGGTATTTGTATTCCCAATATACTCTTTGAATTCCCAGTCAGACAATGGCACTGTATACCAGTAGTAAAAATTGTGGGTGCACGTAACCCCAATATATTCTTTGAATTACCAGTCAGAAACTGGCACTATATGGCAGTAGCAAGAAATGAGGGTATTTATAACCCCAATATATTCTTTGAATTCCCAGTCAGACAATGGCACTGTATACCAGTAGTAAAAATTGTGGGTGCACGTAACCCCAATATATTCTTTGAATTCCCAGTCAGAAACTGGCACTATATGGCAGTAGCAAGAAATGAGGGTATTTGTATTCCCAATATACTCTTTGAATTCCCAGTCAGACAATGGCACTGTATACCAGTAGTAAAAATTGTGGGTGCACGTAACCCCAATATATTCTTTGAATTACCAGTCAGAAACTGGCACTATATGGCAGTAGCAAGAAATGAGGGTATTTATAACCCCAATATATTCTTTGAATTCCCAGTCAGACAATGGCACTGTATACCAGTAGTAAAAATTGTGGGTGCACGTAACCCCAATATATTCTTTGAATTCCCAGTCAGAAACTGGCACTATATGGCAGTAGCAAGAAATGAGGGTATTTGTATTCCCAATATACTCTTTGAATTCCCAGTCAGACAATGGCACTGTATACCAGTAGTAAAAATTGTGGGTGCACGTAACCCCAATATATTCTTTGAATTACCAGTCAGAAACTGGCACTATATGGCAGTAGCAAGAAATGAGGGTATTTATAACCCCAATATATTCTTTGAATTCCCAGTCAGACAATGGCACTGTATACCAGTAGTAAAAATTGTGGGTGCACGTAACCCCAATATATTCTTTGAATTCCCAGTCAGAAACTGGCACTATATGGCAGTAGCAAGAAATGAGGGTATTTGTATTCCCAATATACTCTTTGAATTCCCAGTCAGACAATGGCACTGTATACCAGTAGTAAAAATTGTGGGTGCACGTAACCCCAATATATTCTTTGAATTACCAGTCAGAAACTGGCACTATATGGCAGTAGCAAGAAATGAGGGTATTTATAACCCCAATATATTCTTTGAATTCCCAGTCAGACAATGGCACTGTATACCAGTAGTAAAAATTGTGGGTGCACGTAACCCCAATATATTCTTTGAATTACCAGTCAGAAACTGGCACTATATGGCAGTAGCAAGAAATGAGGGTATTTGTATTCCCAATATACTCTTTGAATTCCCAGTCAGACAATGGCACTGTATACCAGTAGTAAAAATTGTGGGTGCACGTAACCCCAATATATTCTTTGAATTACCAGTCAGAAACTGGCACTATATGGCAGTAGCAAGAAATGAGGGTATTTATAACCCCAATATATTCTTTGAATTCCCAGTCAGACAATGGCACTGTATACCAGTAGTAAAAATTGTGGGTGCACGTAACCCCAATATATTCTTTGAATTCCCAGTCAGACACTGGCACTATATGGCAGTAGCAAGAAATGAGGGTATTTGTATTCCCAATATATTCTTTGAATTCCCAGTCAGACAATGGCACTGTATACCAGTAGTAAAAATTGTGGGTGTATATAGCCCCAATTCTATTGCTAGGGGACTTGCAGGGTATTTCTGGGGTGAAGGTGGGGGGGCACACCGTTGGAACGGGTATCGGGGTATATATCGGGTATACGGGAATACACTGACAGTGTATTCCATTCAGGATCCTGGGAAAGCTGGGTTGCAGCGATTGAGCCCGTCAGTGCCACGTTACACTGACAAGCTTCTCCCTGGAATTTAGCTCTTACAAGAGCTGTTGGTTGTCTTCTCCTTCCTATCCTAGCCTGTCCCTGCCTACCCAGAATCTAAGCCCTAGCTAGCTGGACGGAAACCTCCGTCCTCGGTGAATTGCAAGCTCAGAATGACGCGAACCTGGGCGGCGCTGTTCTTTTAAATTAGAGGTCACATGTATTCGGCAGCCAATGGGTTTTGCCTACTTTTTTCAACGTCACCGGTGTCGTAGTTCCTGTCCCACCTACCCTGCGCTGTTATTGGAGCAAAAAAGGCGCCAGGGAAGGTGGGAGGGGAATCGAGTAATGGCGCACTTTACCACGCGGTGTTCGATTCGATTCGAACATGCCGAACAGCCTAATATCCGATCGAACATGAGTTCGATAGAACACTGTTCGCTCATCTCTACTGAAGACTATCAAGTTCTTTTGTTTTTTTATATTTCCATCTGCCTTTAGTGAAGAGAGGAGATCAAGCAGTACTCACCCATGTCCATATCAATCCTTTTTGTCAATGCAGCTAATAACATCAGGGAGTCGGTACAAGACAGACTCATAAATGTGTTTATACAATCGACAAGGACTCTTGCTTTGTTCTCTTCTCTACTGTACGTCTCAATGAATCTGAGTACCCACATTCTGACAACACAACTGTTCTCTCCATATATCATGGCATCAGTGAATAACAGTGCCAGTGGACTCTTCCTGCCCTTACCCCTTCCTCTGCCTTTGACGCAATAGACTGCTCTCTCCTTCAAATTTTATTGGCCAAGAACATCAAAAACTTATCTCTTTCTTGACATGCCTTTAACCAAACATTTAGGATAAAACGTATCTATTATTTGTCAGTGCCCCAGTTTTTCTTGCATGAAAAGTAGCAAATATTGGGGGCCAATTGGGGGCCAATCATACTTTGGGACTTTTTGCACTTTTCTGTGCAAATTACAAACTTTTGTAAATTATGTAACTGGTGAAAATTTGCCAAACAATGTAAAAAATTATGCCAAAGTTATAGAGTGATGAGTGTGCATCTTACATCTTATCTCAGTGGTGGAGTGGTGTATGAAATGCCTGTCTTAATACATTCCTGCCATAGGCTAGGACCTCATGTTACAAAGACACAGCATTTTTTGTTACAGATTTTGCTGATTTTTTATGAACTAAAAACCTTCAGCTACATTCTCTATCTATCTCTTGTTCTGGCCCTTGTGCTTATTATACAATCATTGTAATACTTTATTTTTATTTTATTACCTTTTCTGGACGTGTCAGAGACTCATCTGTTCCCAAAATCCCCTCAAATAGTTCAAACACAGTTAGTTCTTCATGCTTCGTGGGTGTCAGTAAACCTGGACAAAGACAGATTAAAACATCTCCCAGTATGAAGAACATTTTTAATAATTTTTAGTTTTAAAGGATTTAATTTTCTCTTACCAGTGTCTCCCCTGTCCTGTTTCTTATAAGAAATTTCTGGGTAGTATGGTGCCACTGGAGTCTGTTCTTCTTCCATATTAGCCTATATATAATAAGGTAATAGATTAGTATAGAGCCAGTGGGGTAACTAAAGTCCTCTGGGCCCAGGGGCAAACTGTGACCAGATCCCCCTACCCTATCCATAACAAGTATTCTTGATAGGGTTGGATATGGTTTCTGTAGTGGTGAATCCCATACAACTATAGTACCCAAGATTACACTGAGTGAGGATCATATCACCCAGCTCCCTGCTAGGAGAAGCGTGTGCTGGGAAAAAGCTGACCTGCAGGGGTCCGAACATTCAGCTTCTACAGATCTTAATGTTAGGCCGTTTTTTTGTTTTTTTTTTTTAAAGTTGATAACCCCTTTAAACCGGTATTTCACTTATTTGCTATTGATTGATGACCTGTTTTACAGTGTAATGCAATTACAGCCCCATACTTTTCACTTTTATAGGAAGAGACTGTAGTTACGCCACATGGCTGCTATAAAACAGACGGTGTGCAATGCTATAGTAAATGGTTCACAACAAATGCAAGTGTATGTGCACCGTGGCAAATTTATCTCCACCCACTTCTATGTTGACTCTATCCGCTCTCATCCATTTTTCTATGTGCCCCCACACAGCATGGTGCTCCTACAGTCACCCTAACATTATATGACGTGATAATATAATGTTACATTCCAATTGCTACAGTATCCTGGTGCCCTAGTTTAAACTAGGGGAAACTAGAAGAGGACATTAAACTGGGGGCAACTAGAGGGGCAGACATGTCCCCCTCCAGCTACACTCACGGTTTAATGTCCTTCTCCAATTGCCCCCATCCAACTTACCCCCAGTATAATGTCCCCATCCAGTGACCCCCACTGTTTAATGTTCCACTCCAGTTGCCCCAGTTTATTGTCCCCCTCCAGCTGCGCCCAGTTTAATGCCCCCCTTCATCTACTCCCACTTTTATGTTCTCCCTTCATCTGGCTCAGTTTAAAGCTTTCCCTCCATCTACACCCAGTTTAATGTCTGCTCTTCATTTGCCACCAGTTTAATGTTCCCCAACCATCTGCCCCCAGTTTAATGTCCCCACTTCATCTCCGCCCAGTTTAATGTCCCCTTTTAGTCTACCCCAGTTTAATATTCACTTCATCTACCTCCAGTTTAATGCCCCCTTCATATGCTCCCAGTTTAATGTCCCCTCCTCCATCCATTTGCCCCAAAGTTTAATATAATAAAAACATTGATACTCACTTCTCCCCATTCCCCTGCTGCTCTGTAGAAGTCTGTTGTCCTGGAGTGTTCAGGGAGCTGCAGACGCGATGTGAGAGACGTCATCACATCGCACCTTCAGCTCCCAGGGCACAAGGATGTGCTTCACACAGAGGGGTAAGGCAGGAGCTGTCTGTGGATGGCTCCTGCTACATCATTGTATTTAACTCATCTGCGTCCACAGGAGTTGATGCCAGGACATACCTCCCAACAACCAGGACAGCGGGACAGGACCCAAAATCTGGGACTGTCCCACTCAATCCAGGACGTTTGGGAGGTATGATGAATGCCCTTTCCTCCGATTGACAAGACTATAGAAATGTACCATCAGTACCAATATTTCTGCAACCAGGGAAGAAACTGGTAAAACAGGCAGTCTGATGAAGTCAGTGTTCTGTTAGCTCTCCAGCAGTGTATAACATGCTCAATTGTAGAGGACATGAGAGGTCCTCTTTAACTTTTATGGGAAAGGCGCCAAAAAGAAGCAGAAATTTTTAAGCTTTCTATTAGTAAAAAAGACCTCCAGATCACATAAAAAGATATAAGTTTAGGGAACCATATTCACTGTCAGAGTTGACCTCCTGCCCGCTAGTGTAATGACTATGTAGCAGTGACAAAGTGTTGTGTCTTGTGGCCTCATCCAATGACTGTAGACTGTCAGGATAATTGAGCTGTGACATTTCATAGATGTTTCACTTCTGTCATTTTAGACTCTTCCCACCAGAGGGCAGAATACTAACTGTGATGTCAAGAATATTAGGCTCTGATTTTTTTTTTTTTTTTTTTTTTAATAAAATGGAGTCTGTCAGCAGAACAATCTCTACTGAATAATAAGCACAGTCAGACAGCTGGGATACATGTTAATAAAACGCTATTTTTCTTGGGTGCTTAGTTGCAAAGATACTAGCAGTTTTTACTGATCTGCTAATGAACTGTTTGGTGCAACAAAGGCGTCACCGTTGCTCTCTTTGTACCTCCCAGTTATGACTGACAGGGCCAGGCAATGTATATGTCAATCACAGTAGGTAGGGATGGAGGGACTGGGCACTGGTAAGCACATAACTTTGGTGCAATAATGTATCAAACAGGTCATTGCATATCAGGAAAAAAAGCCAAAATCTCACCCACAAAGGTGCCAATTGGAAACGCTTTATTCATATGAATCCCAGATATTGGATTATGCTCATAGTTGCAGAAAACTCTTAGGAATAGAACAAAAGCACAACAATCCAACAATATGCAGATATGTAATTTTTTGATCTCTTCTTTTGCTAACTCCAAAAAATTTTTAAGCACTATTGACAAATACAACAATAGCGTCTTGATATGGAACACACTGGAGAGTGTTACTATAACCGTACAACAAAGGAGTGTGTGACTACAATTGCATGCAAGGAGTGGGTTGTTGCCTTATCTTAAGACTTTGCTCCTTGTTTATTTCTGGTAATAATTTCTCAGATTAATATGACTACAAGCATGTCTCCATTGGGGCTGGGTTTAGTAATCTGATCTGTAGTCATACATTTCTACAGAAAACAGATCTTTTTTAAACTAGATCTGCGTGGAATCAGTATATGGCGATATATACAATATATACAATACCTGCTGAATGAGGCTTAGCTACAATAAGACATAAAACATATTCTTAAGTAAATAAACGTTTGGAACAACCTGTAAATATATGCTATGGTCACCAAAGGTTTAATAGTAAGAAAAACAACTTTCCTATACTCAGTTTACCTTCCTTGTAGTTTTGGCATCAACATGCTGTGAAGTAGATGTTAGCGGACGTGTTGTTTGTGTCTTAGGGGTGGGATGTGTAGTCTCCCCCTTGACCTCTAGTTCTGGACTAAGTGAAGTTGCAGGGTGCTCTGGCTGCACCTCTTCATCCACATCTTGTTTTCTAGAAGAACCTGATAATTCTGGTGTATCGTTTTCTTCTATAACTCTCTGTCTAGTTGAAGGAGTAGAAGATGTTGGCTCTTCTTTTTTAATCTCTGCTAGTAGAGAAGAAGAGTGTTCAGGATCATGTTCTTCCTTATCCACATCTAAAGGGTCTTCTGTGTCCTGTATTGTCTCTTGAGAATCTTTGAGGTCATCTAACAACTGCTTATTCTCCGTCCTGATTGTAGACTTCCCTGGTTCTTCAGTTGTTTTTGTCAGGATTGTAGGATGTTGTTCACCAGCTCCTGACTTTCCAACATCTTCGGGAAGTTCATCAAGAAGAAAGTTCTTTGGTGGAAAAGTCACTTTGTTGTCATCATCCCAGTCATATTCCTCCAGGTCTTTGTCTAGGGAAATTTTGTGAAAGTATAATAATTATCTAAAAACCTACTTGGCCTACTTGGGGGAATGAATGATTGATTGGGAAAGTGCAAAGGATAAACTGTAGCACTAAGAAAAGCTACTCATGGGGACAGGTAGTGGCATCTATGTTAACAATGAATGGGATTGCCCCTTTATTGTTCTCATCAGCAGTGGTCCGAGGGGTGGGCGGTTTACAGTTGTAGCCATGTATTACAAACTATTAGTGGAGTTGCTACATGTTTGATTTTTGGTAACAGGTACCCTCAACGATACCTCCACAAGCACATTGTTGCATAACACTTTTTTACACACATGATGTACAGTTCTTACAATTAGTACCCATCAATACCCAAGAGTATTAGCATAGGGCAACTGAATAACATTTTGATACAGTTACACTAACCCAACTAGACTCACAAATGGTTTCGGTTTTCAATGGGACGATAAATATTCAATGCAGCAACATGGCTAAAGCGATATAATCTTAGTCCTCAAGTACAATAATGGGTAAACCTTGAAGCCTTGATTCTCAGCCTGCCCTGTTTATGTCTCATACCTGTGTCCTCTAAGTTGTTAGGAACAGTTGTTGTTGTCTCCTTTGCTGTGTTCCCACGAAATATCAGCCACTGTGCCGGGGCTGGTAGTAGCAGCCCTTCCAGTATTAAAAGCAGCAGTAGAGTCCTGCAGCCTGTTCCCGCCATTGCAGGAGGTGACGGCTGATTTCCAGAGGCTCCGAAACACTTTTGTCCTACGCCGGAGAACAGATTTCTTGCCTGGCTGGATATAGCATGACTGTCTTTATAACCTTTGGCACTTACTTCTCTTATCATTCACTAGACTATAACAGCACACACCCTGAGTTCACCCTTCTTCATCTGAGGCCACAGGATGGAAATGGAGACCTTTCCTCACTTATACTTATGTATATTTAGGCCACCTGCACATGGGGACTGTTCCTCAGAAAGGACACAGCTTTCGTTTGTTTCTATGGTGAACAAATGGTATTAATATGACATGTCTATTAAAAAACATTTGTTTCCATAGTAAGTGTGTGCATTTTGGATGCAAGGCGCGCCCTTACTCATGGCAATATTTTCCATTAATAACTTCACCTAGTGAAAATACATTAAACCGAATTCCTCCCCAAATTTAAAACCATCTATTAAGATACTACAATACTCCTGGGCTATGTATTCCCTATTAGTGTCTGCAAGAAAAGCACAAAAGCACTAATAATACAAAGTTCCTGAGCCCCAATGCAAAATTTGTACCAGGCCCCCCAACTATAATGTATTTCTTTATAGTACAGGTCTCCTCATATTGGTAAGAAACACATTGTACTCAATTGGAAGCATAGATGAAAGCAGGGCGCAGAAAACAGTTTCCTGGCTGTTTCATATACAGAGTCTGCAGCATGAGACATCCCACTGATTGGTTTACCCATCTGGGCCTAGTTAGTGGACGCCCCCAATGCTGTCTGTGTGCTGGAGAACTCCCCAGTGCTGTCTGAAAACTCATTAGCAGAACGACGAAAACCAGGATTTTTACCGAACGGTGGCGGGGAGAAGAATTCTATAAGTATGAGAAGAATATCCTTTCTAAAGGCTATTCTGACGTGGTGTTTGTGGAAAATGGGATTCTAATGATTTTTCTCGATAACACGTAGGAACAGCCTAAAGAAAGGCTATTCTTCTCCTACCTTTAGATGTCTTCTCCGCGCCGCCGTTCGGTAGAAATCCTGTTTTTCTTCACTATGTAAATAAGTTCTCTCGCAGCACTGAGGGCGGTCTCCAGTGCTCAAACAGCACTGGGGGCGTCCCCAATGCTGCGAGAGAACGTCTCTATCTTTGCCTGGAATGGCCTCTCCCTGCGTCTTCTTCCGGCGCTGGCTTCAAACTTCTCGGTATGCGCTGTCAGCTATGCCGTCGGGCCTCAGGCAGAGCTGACTGTGCATGCCCGTGGCAACTTTCCTGTGTAAGCGACCATTTTCTTGTGACTGCTTACAAAGTAAGCTAGGATAAGCGGCCACAAGAAAATGGCCGCGGGCATGGCAGTCAGCTTTGCCGGAGGCCCGACGCCGAGGCCATTCCAGGAGAAGATAGAGGCGGCGCTGGAGATTTCTCTCCCAGCTTTGGGGATGCCCCCAGTGCTGTTTGAGTGCTGGGGACAACCCCAGTGCTGCAAGAGAGCTCATTTGCATACAGAAGAAAATCGTGATTTCTACCGAACGGCGGCGCGGAGAAGACATCTAAAGGTAGGAGAAGAATAGCCTATCTTAAGGCTATTCCGACGTGTTATCAAGAAAAAATGTCATTTTAATGATTGAATCCCTTTAAGTCTCCCTCAAATGTCTCTCCCATTATCCACATAGGACATGGATAAAATATTTCACTAAATGCGTGTAACTTGAAATCTCATTGGCTCAGCTGTAGCTGTCTCTCTTTGCCCATCAATGAATTGTTCATCAGCTGGGCAGGCACATTTTTTTTTGTATTCCTCCATTTCTATCTGACACAGAACATTGTGGAAGATGGTGAACAATCAAGTGGATGACATTTTATGATTTTCTTGTATTGTTTTTCCATCATGGAGCAGATGTTGGTAACTTTCGGTTCAGAAAAATCTTCCAGCAATGACTACTATATTCTCACATCAACAATCTTCAATTTTATTCACGTCACCAAACTATCCTGAGGCTCAGTGTCTCTCTATGGACGAAGTCCCAGATGCATCTGAGAGCCATGCCATCAACGTCTTGGGCAAAATTTTACAATTCACATCTTTTAGGATTAGTTCTGCATAACAATAACCTGCCATTTACCTTCTACACTGCATGGCATAGAATTCAGGGGTAGGGAACGTACGGCTCTCCAGCTGTTGCAAAACTACAACTCCCAGCATGCATACTTACTCTGCTGTTCTTGGAACTCCCATGGAAGTGAATGGAGCATGATGGGAGTTGTAGTTTCACAGCAGCTGGAGAGCCAAAGGTTCCCTACCCCTGGCATAGATGGTTTAGTTTGTAGCAGAACCATGCTAATAAAAGTTGTTCTGATCCCACCCAAATTAGCATTGCTTTACAAATCCCATTTATGTACTGCTGATGGATGTAAAGAAATCAAATGTTCTATTTCTTGTAATAGGCAGCACAACTTACCCATGCTGAAATGTATTTCATTGTTACACACAATACAAGTTTGGTGTGGTCTCTCCAGCCTTATATAGGTGGTCCATTGGTCCATGGTTAATTAATTTTTAATTACTGCTTATTAATCTCTCTCTTCTAATTCTACCCAAGGCGATATCAACCATTTATATTCAGATATTGGTAATTTCATGTGTATGAGTGTCTCTTATGCTCTCCTGCTCTGTTATTGAAAAAGTTTCTTAATATGCCAGTTTTGGCATGGGAGAGAAGACATGAAGCCAAATTTGCTATAAAGTTTAAAAAGTCTTTTGCTGATAGCATGGATCTCTTTCATCGATCTCTTTCTGGACAGGATCTAGTGAGGATTTATCAGAGGCCTGCAACATGGCATGTCCATATTCTGCCTCAGCCATTTCACCCTATCAGCAGTACAACAGCACAGCCTTCTGGGTAATGCTGCTGGGTAATATAGGACACAGATGGGCTGTGCACTGTATGCTAGAAAACTGTATTCCTTCTGCAACAGGGGTTAGTATATCAGCCCCACTTACAGGGAAATCACTAAAAAAATGTAACGTTGAAATACACCCAAAGGTCTATTATGCCCTTGAAGACAAAAAGAAAAACACTACCACATCCATATCACAGGTTCTAGCCCAATTCCCAGCAAAAGAAAACTATGTGTGACTTATATAAATATAGTCATATCATAGAGAGAAAACTTAGATGGGTTCACACTACCCTTGTTAATGTCCAGTGGCGTAACTAGGAATGGCGGGGCCCCATGGCGAACTTTTGACATGGGGCCCCCCCAAACCGACGCCGAAGACCTCAACCGACCCCCTCCTCAGAACTCTATTATGTCCCTTAGTAAGCCCTGCACACAGTATTATGTCCATTAGTGTCCCCTGCACACAGTATTAACCCCAATAGTGTCCCCTGCACACAGTATTAACCCCAATAGTGTCTCCTGCACACAGTATTAACCCCAATAGTGTCCCCTGCACACAGTATTAACCCCAATAGTGGCCCCTGCACACAGTATTAACCCCAATAGTGGCCCCTGCACACAGAATTAACCCCAATAGTGGCCCCTGCACACATAGTATTAACCCCAATAGTGTCCCCTGCACACAGAATTAACCCCAATAGTGTCCCCTGCACACAGTATTAACCCCAATAGTGACCCCTGCACACAGTATTATGTCCCACTGTGGACATCCATAAACAATTATTATACTCTGGGGTCTTTTCAGACCCTAGAGTATAATAATCGGAGACCCAGGGGGAGAAACACATTTTTTTAAAAAACAGTTGCTTACCTGTGCCCGGCTCCTAGGCTGTCGGCTGCCGCTCTTGTCCTGCATTAATGACGTCGGACGTCACATGATCCGGGAAGCAGACCCGGGTCATGTGACGTCAGAGACGTCAGACACGAATGAGGGAGGCCGGAGGCAGGATCGTGGAGAGGTAAGTAACACTGTTTGTAATGTTCCTTACGTCTCCCGGTCCGCTGATCATTATACTTGGGGGTCTGCAAAGACTCCCGAGTATAATGATAGTGTTTGTGGGGCCCGCGGTGTCACTTGCCGATCCCGGCCCAGCCAGGATCAGCAAGTGAATGGGGCCCGTAACGGACTATTTAAAAAAACAAAAAAAACCCGCAGCGGTAGCGGCTGTCACCGGGCCCCCTAATGGCCCGGGCCCTGTGGCAGCTGCTACTGCTGCTAGCACGGTAGTTACGCCCCTGTTAATGTCCTTTGCTGTCTTCTGTGACAGGAAACTGATTTTGTGTCCGTTCCCGTTGACACTAATGTGACAAGTTGACACTATCTTCTCTCATGTTTGTTACTTTTGTAACAGAAGATAAAGTTGTGCATGCACGTGTTATTATGTCCGCTAAAACCCCCCAGATGTGATGGATTTGGTGAAAAACGACACTAACAGACAACAGATTAAATCCCATTGAAATCATTGTAATTTTTAACAAATTTATGATGGATCTGTTACTCTCTGTTATTAACAGTAATGGATGCTAGCAATGAACACTACTAACGTGTGAATACCCCTTAACTTTGGAAATATTTTTGCAGCACTTAGTATTATTAAAAACACTTTAAAAAATGTGGTAATAGTTCTCCCCACCCCACATCAACTTACATAATTAAAGGGGTATTCCCATCTTGCCTGTTCACCAACTTGCAGGCTTTATGCTCTGTTCACTTCCTGGTTTTCTCAGTAAATTGGTGGGCAGGGTTTCACTTGCTCTGCTAGCTCTCTTCATAGCAGTATATGTTTGCAGTCAGTAATGAGGGATGGTTGTAAATAAATTAGCACAGTATCACTGGAAGATGCACAATATGAGGCTGATGTAGCAGAGCTGGATTTGTTAGGTGATGAGCATCCCAAATATACATGCTACAGGACTAAGAGTCAGTTTGCAATATACCCCGTTTTAGGATTGTAATTACATACAGAGGTAGCAGACTCCCTGTCTCAGCCCTTATCAGCAAAATTCAATTAGCCGACTGATAACTGGGAGAGGGAGATAAACGGCTCAGAAATACAAACTCGCTCCGAGCACTCAGCTTCCCTTCCCTCCTGAGAGCAGGGAGCTACGTCACTTACCTGGGTGGAGAGATAAAGAGCTCAGAAATACAAGCACGGAGCACTCAGCTCCCCCTCCCCTCCCCTCCTGATAGCAGGGAGCTACGTCAATTGTCCTGGGTGGAGAAATAAGACCATCCCCAGATCTGTGGTTATGAAAACACAGTGTAAACAATGAAGTGAATAATCTCAGATAGTGGCCAAACAAAGCAGTTTTGCTTAAGCAATGTATTTAGGAAAAGTCTTAAATCCACATAAGCTAGCAGTATAGATAGGATCCTTGAGATGGGACAACCCCTTTAATTATTATGTGGCACACCATCAGCCTAGTTTATAAACAAAATGTTGCCTAATCCTGCATTCATTATTTAAATAACCACTAGATGGCATCAGCATACCTTGATGTAGACATATGCATTGTAAAGTTATGGAAGTCCTTCAGTTCCGTGAAGGCTCTCAACACCAGATCAGCGTGGAATGCCTCTGGGACCCCCACCAATCAGTGGATTGAAGGGACCACCGTGCTCATGTGCATGCCACATTATCTTCAATCTTACCAGGTGCAGCTTCATACTTATCATAGTGGTTGTACCTGCTCTTAGATCTCAATGCAGCTCTCTTCCATTCAAATTAATGGGGACTAAGCTGTAATACCAGGCCAGCTGCTACTGTGGAACACTGCGATCAGTGCAGTTAGTTTTGGTGCCCGGTATATTAATTATGCTCTCTATTGGAAAGTGAGTGGTCTTCAGCCAGAGCAGAAAAGAGGGTGTAATTCTAAGCTCTCTGATTGGTCAGTGTCAGAGAGCTCAGAATCGCTCCTTTTGCCTTCTCCTGCCTGACACCACCCACCTGACATTAAAGAGACTAATTATCATTACAACCATCAAAACTATCTGCACTGATCGCTTGGGAAGTGAGAACAAAAACATATATACTGTATAGCATATATGGCATAGGAGTCACACATCTAGAAACATTACTTATTGTGAGAGAGGGGGCTTCCCAAATGGTTGTTGGTTACTGAGAAAGAGTATAGGCAGATCAGGCAGCTGCTAAGGGGCTCATGGGCAGAGGGGGCTTAAAGCTGATTGTATTCTACTTACTAACACTAATTCACTGCATTTTCCTGCACCCACCACTAGGGGGAGAACAGTGGAAGGAGATTGTTTACAGTTTTCATTGAGTTTAGAAGTAGCTGTATTAATTCCTATGCACTGAGCTCCCTCTAGTGGTGGCTGCAGGCAGGAAGTTACGGTATATTCAGTGCTGCATTTGCCATGGGGCAAGATGAGTATCTTGCCTCAGGCATAAGATGAAAGAGTCTCTGAGGATGGCAGAGCAAATAGCAATAGAGAGAAAGACCAAAAGCAGATCACTGATCCAATCACCTGGATGGACAAGAAGATCTAGAGTCAAGGCACAGCCCTCCCCATATAGCAGCTAAAATAACAATCCTTTATTGAACAGTTAAACCAAAAATACACTGTGTCAAATGGACACAAAAGTCCTGCATGTAGGATTTTTTGTCCGCTGAAAAAAACAGACTTCTGACGGATTGGGTATAAATAGACACTAATAGACACTAAGAGACACAAGATAAAATCCCATTGAAATTAATGGAAATTTTGACAGATTAGTGATGGTTCATCTAGTGTCCATTGCTAAGATCTTATAACAGACAATAGCTACGGACACTGCTGACGTTCACCAACAGTAGTGTGAACACCTTCTAAATGTGAGAGACTGTTATTTCCTCACGTTTATGGTTTTCTAATTGAGACAGTATTACACTATGCACGGCTCGGTGCTATTTTTTATTTTTAGGTGGAACAAATAGGTCAGATGCAGTGATTGCCAATCTGCACCACTGTCTACACATGAGCCTTCTCTCTTGGCACCCCATGCTGCCCCCACAGTGATAGAGTCCCTCTCCTTTATAATTATATCCCACTTACCGCTCACATATATAGTGCTATTGTGTGGGTGTGGGAGAGCTTGCAAATCCAGACTTACTATGAGGGACTAGTTGTGGACCCAATAAAGCTACCCAGACAGCACAGTGATATAGTAAGGCATCATTCCTTTTAATTGGTTTGAAAATGGCAGATGGAAATGGTGTTGTATTTGTCCAAATACACATCATAAAGTCTAAGCCATGAAATCTGCTTTCTTCATTCAGAACTTTTTGTTCTTCTGGAACTGTTTTACCAAATTGGTGAGGACCTCCAGCCCTTCCACAAGTCCATCCCCATTGGCAGCACAACAGCCCTGGACATGCCACTGGTGTGCTTTCATCTTCATCAGTCCCAATGTCTCTGCTAGCTCCATGGGATTCTTGGCACCTGGCAGGTCTTGTTTATTGGCCATCACTACGATGGGAACTCCTCTCATTTCATCATGTTCCAGTATAGCATTGAGCAGTGCCCTGGCCTCCTCAAATCTCTCAGGGTCAGCGATGTCCACCACAAAAACAAGTCCATCTGGGTTCATAAAGCAATGATTCCACAGGGGTCTCATCTTGTCCCGACTAACTATGTCCATCATGGTGAAGGTGACGTTACGGATGGGTTCCAGTGTTTCAACATTGAATGCAATGGTGGGAATTGTATGGACTGTCTCATTCAGCTTCAGTCTATATAGTAAAGTTGTCTTTCCAGCAGCATCAAGACCCATAAGCATGATCCGAGCCTTGGTTCCAGAGAAGCTCATTAGGGTTTGGTAGAGGTTGCTCAGAAGACCACCCATAGCTGTGGTAGATTCTCATCAGTATAAGGATCTCTTAGGTCTTGAGTGTGTAGCTGTGCATGCTTCAGAAAAGTTCTCTGACTACATATACACCGTTCTTTTGCTGGCAACCAT
Organism: Leptodactylus fuscus; assembly: GCF_031893055.1. NCBI lineage: Eukaryota > Metazoa > Chordata > Amphibia > Anura > Leptodactylidae > Leptodactylus > Leptodactylus fuscus. The sequence goes on along the minus strand of NC_134270.1, from coordinate 124,595,438 downwards.
AGACGCTCTCAGAGATCTTCCTAGCTGCCCTGTCACACTCCGCTGTGTTGAAACTTTCCTCTGCAACCACTTATTACGCAGTCAGCAGTGACAGAGCACAGGAAGTGACATCACTATATAGACCATAAAGTCACAAAGAAAATAATACTGCTGAAGAATCAATACTAAGTCCTCACTCTGTACCCTCATATCATATATCATGTTGTATTCTAACCTAAAGAACAGACATTGTGAATGTTCTGCATGCAAGTATACAGTGTCCATATAAGGACATCCTCAGATATCAGAGAGATAAGATAAGATAATCCTTTAATAGTCCTACCATGGGGGAATTTCAGTGTGTTACAGCAGCATGATAATACGGATACAGGATAATAACAGTTATATATTACAGAAGGAGACACACATAGGCTCAGAATAGCAGATAGGAGAAAAATACTAGGAGTCATAGCAGCTAAAGAAAAAAAGAAGACTTCAGGATCATTTAGTTCTCTGTGCGGACTGCTCTTCGCTTGTCCTGATGTAGATTATGTAGCCTGACCGCAGTTGGGAGGAAGGTCCTCCGATAGCACTCCTTCTCACACTTGAGGTGAAGCAGTTGGTCACTGACAGTGCTGCCAAGTGCCGTCAAGGTCTCATACATGGGGTGGGATTAATTCTCCAGCATGGAGCTCACAGTATCCTTCTGTCACCCACCACCTGTACTGGGTCCAGGGGGCTCCCCAGGACAGAGCTGGCCCTTCTAGTCAGCCTGTCAAGTCTATTTCTGTCCCTGGCTGGTATACTACTCTCCCAGCAGGCCACACTGAAGAAGATGGCTGAAGTAACCACAGAATTGAAGACCCTAAGAAGTGCCTCCTAGACTCCAAAGGCCCTCAACCTTCTGATCAGGTAGAACCTGCTGTGACCCTTTCTTTGTAGCAAATCCATGTGAACAGCCCAGTCCAGTTTATCATTGAGGAACACACCCAGGTACTTATAGATCATGACTATGTCAATGCTTGTCCCTTGGATCTCCACTGGAATCGGAATACTTCTCCTCTTACTGAAGTCCACTACCATCTCTTTGGTCTTCCCAGCATTAATCCTGAGGTAATTCTGCTGGCAGCATTCCATAAAGTCCCAGTTTAAGTCTCTGTATTCCCTGTCATCTCTGTCTGTGATGAGGCCTTCTATTGCGGAGTCATCCGAGTACTATTGCAAGTAACAGCTAGATGAGTTACACCTAATGTCAGCAGTGTACAGTGTGAAGAGGAAGGAGCAAGAACTGTTTTTTTCTACATACTCTGCCACTGGGTTACTTTATGCCCTCATAAGGCTGCTGCAGTCTCTACGCTCTGACACTGGGTCACTGTATGACCGCCTCACATTGCTGCAATCTCCACACCCTGACACTGAGTTACTGTATGCCCTCATAAGGCTGCTGCAGTCTCTACGCTCTGCCACTGGGTCACTGTATGACCGCCTCACATTTCTGCAATCTCCACACCCTGACACTGGGTTACTGTATGGCCTCACAAGGCTGTTGCCACCTCCTCACTCTGCCACTAGGTCACTTTTTGGCCTCATAAGTCTTTTGCAATCTCTGCACTCTGCCACTGGGTCACTGTATGGCCACTCATAAACCGCCAAGCACACCCTCCTTAAGCTGCAGCAGCAGAACGGCCTCCCACAACATAGGCTGATATGCCATGTTTCCACCTATTGGAATTCAACCCTCCATATATTGGTTTCACTATATGAACAGAGAAAAATCAATAAACAATTTCTTGATGATCCAAGTGCACAGAAGTACTCTCCTGTGTAACTTTAACGTTATGGCCTCCTCACGTTGTTGCCACTTCCTCATTCTGTTACTGAGCACTGTATGGCCTTTCCATTGGTGGTGCCGCCTCCTCACTCTGCCACTGGGTGACTGTATGGCCTCCTCACACTGCTTCCGCCTCCACCACACTCTGCCATTGGGTCACTGTATGGCCTCTTCATGCTGCTGCCTCCTCACTCTGCCACTTGGTCACTTTATGGCCTGGTAAGGCTGCTGCAACCTCCACACTCTACCACAGGGTCACTGTATGGCCTCCTAAGGCTGCTGCAATCTGTACACTCTGCCACTGGGTTACTGTATCACCTCCTAAGGCTTCTGCTACTTCCACATTATATCACCTTGCCACTCTGTGGCCTCCTCATGCTGCTGCTACCTCAACACTATGTCGCCATGTCACTATGACACCCTCTCCACTCTGTCAGGGTGCCTCTACTTGTTTAAGCATTTACTAGAATAAGTTCTGATATCTGTGTGGAATTAGCAGAAGAGGGTGTCAAAGGAGTGCGCTCTTTCACGTTACAGTAGGATCTTGAGACTCTGCATGGTTGTATATACCTGGCACTAACATCGACGTGCAAGACTGAGTTCACACCTGATTTGGTCAGTTTTGGCCCCTTAACTGGCTAAATAAGTGTGCAGTGGTTCTAAGAGCGAAGCCTGTCATTTGCGTGTCATACTGACTCACTGTATTGTTTCACTACCACAGCAGACTCCCTATGCGTGTTACTACAAGGCACAGTGTTCTACACCACTATACAGGCTCTCTGCAGCCAGGAAATACCGTATATACTCGAGTATAAGCCGACCCAAATATAAGCCGAGATCCCTAATTTTACCACAAAAAACTGGGAAAACTTATTGACTCGAGTATAAGCCTGGGGGGGGGGGGGGGAATGCAGCAGCTACTGGAAAATTTCAAAAATTAAAATGGTCGGAGTTTTTGGGTGCAGTAGATGCTGGGTGCTGGGGAATTGGAGGGGGTGTTTTGGTTGTCTGTCTGCCCCTTCCCTGAACTTGAGGACTGTTTTTTTTCCCCCCTACTTGGAACTCAGCCTAGCTGAATATAGCGTATCTTTAGAGCTCCTATTAATCCCTTCCTGATGGAATAGGAGCACTGCAGATAACCTATATTCAGTAGACCGGGCACTTTCAGATACAGGGATACCTAATGTGTATGTTTCACAGTAATTTTCTACTTTCAGGGCAGGTTCACAGCTGCGCCCGATCTCCATTATGCAGGTTTCCATTTTCTGCCTGAGAAACTGGGCAGGAGACGGAAATCGGCAGGCAGTTTTCAAACCCATTAATGGGTTTTAAAAGTGTCCACTGGTTAGCGTCTTCTGCTCTCCGCGGTGAAACCGTTTCTTTTTTTTAACCGGACACAAAGTCGGACATGCAGGACTTTGTGTCTGGTAACAGAAAAACCGGTTTCGCCACGGAGAGCATAAGAAGCTCACCGGTAGACAGTGAATGTCAGTTTCCGTCTTCTGCCGCCAGAAACCGGAAACCTGCATAACAGAGATCGGGTGCTGGTGTGAACCCACCCTTATATGTATTCTAGGGAAGGGAGTGATTTAGAACTTTTATTTATTATTATATTTTTTAAAACTTTTTTTTTTTCACTATTTTATTAGCCCCCCCCTAGGGAACTTGAACCTGCAATCATTTGATTGCAAGTTCCATAGACGGCAATACAAGTGTATTGCCGTATATGGGAGATTCTCTACATTAGTATTATGGATGGTCATAGACCAGCCGCAATAGTAATATAGCGACGACAGGCCTGGGAGCCTTCTTTAGGCTCCCGGCTGTCATCAGAACAGGTTGGCTCCTGCGAGCTTGTCGCGCAGGAGCCGCCCTGCAACTTTTAAGGTATGGGGTTGGTGGGGACCGGCCCCAGGGCTAATTTTAAACTTGGAGGGGAGGGAGGACATCTCCAGAGGGCACCTCCGCTGTAACTCTTACAGCGGAGATACTGAACGAGCTCCAGCATTTGACGGTTTGTATGGCGACCACTCTGCAGTGGCGCCATTACACTTATGCCCAGTTCACACATGCTGATGTGTTCTGTCCGTAAGGGTCCGCATGAGGACCCCTACGGACGGAACACAAGCGCAACTGCAAGCGCTGTGCAGTTCAAGCGCACAGGCCCCATAGATTATAATGGGGTCTGTGGGCTTGCCGTGCACTGCCCGAACGAATCGTTTGTGTGGGCAGTGCACGGCAAACTCACGGAACCCATTATAGTCTATGGGGCCCGTGCGCTTGCACTACAAAGCGCTTGCAGTTGCGCTTGTGTTCCGTCCGGACTCTTAGAGACAGAACACATTAGCATGTGTGAACCGGCCCTTACAGACCCAGCATCCGGACCCGGCATCCAGACACTGGGGCGGGTGCCGGGGCCGCAGCATCGCCACGCTACTGCCAGGAGCATGGCGATGCTGTACATTTCAAACTGCAGAAGTACTTACGGTACTTTTGCTAGCACGCCAGGAAGCAGACACACGCCGCATACAGACACTGGGGCGGGTGCCGGGGCCGCAGCATCGCCACGCTACTGCCAGGAGCATGGCGTTGCTTTACATTTCAAACTGCAGAAGTACTTACGGTACTTTTGCTAGCACGCCAGGAAGCAGATACATGCCGGTTGCGGGCCTGAGCTTACGTGGCCACGTCACCCGGTGTATGATGGAGCAGTGTGTGGGGGGGGAGGGGGCAGGGTCTGCGTTCCTGGCCTGCTAGCAGAAAATTACTGTAATGACTCTAGTATAAGCCGAGGAGCACTTTTTCAGCACAAAAACTGTGCTGAAAAACTTGGCTTATACTCGAGTATATACGATAGCTGTTTTTTAACGCCATTTGTCGCAAATTAATTAGGAGGGAATCAAATCTTTTTGGGAAATCCGGAGAAGTGGCTGAATTGAATTTTTTAAAATTTGCTCATCTCTAATCATAACAGATATCAAACGGTAGTGTGAACTCACCCTTGGTTCAACTAATAACCTGCACCTGAGTGTAATGTTAAGGGTTGTTCACATTACCATTGGATATCTGTTAAAAAACAACAAAAACAACGGACAACTATTATAACCGACATTAACGGACACTAGTAGTATAGAGAGATACAGTAGGAGACTCTTGGTGTGTGAACGTAGGGTCCCAACCCGTGATACACTTGAAGAAAAGGACGTCACACTTAGGTTGTGCTGTGAAGTATAGCTTATTTTATTCACATAAGAAAGTAGAGTAAAACATTTTCCGGTATAACAATACCTTCTTCAGACTTTTAATATAAGTTGTAAGTAATACAAGGTGAAAATCGTCAAGAGCACTGGAATGAGTGTCAGCTTGGACTCCACCCTATTCCATGCAGCGTCCGCTGGGTATGTGTAAAAGTTGGAGTCAGTATTATAGAAGACACTGCTGTATGGGAGTGATGGCGAGCATGCCAAAAGGAGGAAGCGCACGCCTCAGATACCTCTACATTTTCTAGCTCTCTGCCTGCCCTCCTTTTACTTGCTGCTTAGTCTCAGATGAATGGAGATAATCAGTGGATTGGCTTGTGCTGTGAGTTCTGTGGCTGATCAGATGCAGAATATGCAGGAAGATCCAATAGAGCGCTTATTTATTTTCTATTGTGTGTGGGGGGGGGGGGGGGAGAGAGAGCTTGCAAATCCAGGCTCACTATGAGGGCACCACTAGTTGTGGACCCAATACAGCTAACCAGAAAGCACAGTGATAGAGTAGACCACCATTCCTTTTATTTGGCTTGAAAATGGCAGATGGAAATGGTGTTGTATTTGTCCAAATACAAATTATAAAGTCTAAGCCATGAAATCTGCTTTCTTCATTCAGAACTGTTTGTCCTTCTGGAACTGTTTTACCAAATTGGTGAGGACCTCCAGCCCTTCCACAAGTCCATCCCCATTGGCAGCACAACAGCCCTGGACATGCCACTGGTGTGCTTTCATCTTCATCAGTCCCAATGTCTCTGCTAGCTCCATGGGATTCTTGGCACCCGGCAGGTCTTGTTTATTGGCCATCACCACGAAGGGGACTCCTCTCATTTCATCATGTTCCAGTATAGCATTAAGCTCCTCTCTGGCCTCCTCAAATCTCTCAGGGTCAGCGCTGTCCACCACAAACACAAGTCCGTCTGGGTTCTTAAAGTAATGCTTCCACAAGGCTTTGACCTTGTCCTGACTAACTAAGTCCAACACGGTGAAGGTGACATTACGGATGGGTTTCAGGGTTTCAATATTGAATCCAATGGTGGGATTTATACAAACTGTCTCATTCAATTTCAGTTTATATAGTAATGTTGTCTTTCCAGTAGCATCAAGACCCATAATCAGGATCTGAGCCTTGGTTCCAGAGAAGTTCATTAGGGTTTGGTAGAGGTTGCTCAGAAGACCACCCATAGCTGTGGTAGATTCTCCTCGGTGTAAGGCTCTCTTAGGTCTTGAGTGTGTAGCTGTGCATGCTTCAGAAAAGTTCTCTGACTACATATACACTGTTCTTTTGCTGGCAACCATAGATGCTCTCAGAGAACTTCCTGGTTGCCCTGTCACACTGTGACCTGTGTTGAAACTTTTCTCTACAATCACTTATTACACAGTCAGCAGTGATAGGACACAGGAAGTGACATCACTACATAGACCATAAAGTCACAGAGAAGATAATATTGCTGAAGAATCAATACTAAGTCCTCACTCTGTACCCTCATATCATATATCATGTTGTATTCAAATATAAAAAACAGACATTGTATATATGGAAGTTCTTCAGTTCTGTAAAATTTAAGATAGGCCGAATCCCCAGCAAAAGAAAACTATGTGTGACTTATATAAATATAGTTATATCATACAGAGAAAACTCAGATGGGTTCACACTACCGTTGTTAATGTCCTTTGCTGTCTCCTGTGACAGGAAACTGATTTTGTGTCCGTTCCCGTTGACACTAATGTGACAAGTTGACACTATCTTCTCTCATGTTTGTTACTTTTGTAACAGAAGATAAAGTTGTGCATGCACGTGTTATTATGTCCGCTAAAACCCCTCAGATGTGATGGATTTGGTGAAAAAGGACACTAACAGACAACAAATCAAATCCCATTGAAATCATTGTAATTTTTAACAAATTTATGATGGATCTTTTACTGTCTGTTATTAACAGTAATGGATGCTAGCAATGAACACTACTAACGTGTGAATGCCCCTTAACTTTGGAAATATTTTTGCAGCACTTTGTATTATTAAAAACACTTTAAAAATGTGGTAATAGTTCTTCCCACCCCACATCAACTTACATACTTAAAGGGGTATTCCCAACTTGCCTGTTCACCAACTTGCAGGCTTTATGCTCTGTTCACTTCCTGGTTTTCTCAGTAAATTGGTGGGCAGGGTTTCACTTGCTCTGCTAGCTCTCTTCATAGCAGTACATGTTTGCAGTCAGTAATGAGGGATGGTTGTAGATAAATTAGTACAGTATCACTGGAAGATGCACAATATGAGGCTGATGTAGCAGAGCTGGATTTGTTAGGTGATAAGCATCCCAAACATACATGCTACAGGACTAAGAGTCAGTTTGCAGTATACCCCGTATTAGGTCTGTAATTACATAGAGAGGTAACAGACTCCCTGTCTCAGCCCTTATCAGCAAAATTCAATTAGCCGACTGATAACTGGGAGAGGGAGATAAACGGCTCAGAAATACAAGCTTGCTTCGAGCACTCAGCTTTCCTTCCCTCCTGAGAGCAGGGAGCTACATCACTTGTCCTGGCCGGAGAAATAAGACCATCCCCAGATTTGTGGTTATGAAAACACAGTGTAAACAATGAAGTGAATAATCTCAGATAGTGGCCAAACAAAGCAGTTTTGCTTAAGCAATGTATTTAGGAAAAGTCTTAAATCCACATAAGCTAGCAGTATAGATAGGATCCTTGAGATGGGACAACCCCTTTAATTATTTTGTGGCACACCATCGGCATAGTTTATAAACAAAATGTTGCCTAATCCTGCATTCATTATTTAAATAACCACTAGATGGCATCAGCATACCTTGATGTAGACATACAGTCATGGCCAAAAGTTTTGAGAATGATACAAATATTAATTTTTACAAAGTCTACTGCTTCAGTTTTTCTACTGGCAATTTGCATATACTCCAGAATGTTATAAAGAGTGATCAGCTTAACAGAAATTACTTGCAAAGTCAATATTTGCCTAGAAAATGAACTTTATCCCCCAAAACACATTTCAACATCATTGCAGCCCTGCCTTAAAAGGACCAGTTAACATCGTTTCAGTGATTGCTCCATTAACACAGGTGTGGGTGTTGATGAGAACAGGGCTGGAGATCAATCTGTCATGATTAAGTAAGAATGACACCACTGGACACTTTAAAAGGAGGCTGGTGCTTGGCATCATTGTTTCTCTTCTGTTAACCATGGTTATCTCTAAAGAAACACGTGCAGTCATCATTGCACTGCACAAAAATGGCCTAACAGGGAAGAGTATCGCAGCTAGAAAGATTGCACCTCAGTCAACAATCTATCGCATCATCAAGAACTTCAAGGAGAGAGGTTCCATTGTTGGCAAAAAGGCTCCAGGGCGCCCAAGAAAGACCAGCAAGCGCCAGGACCGTCTCTTAAAAGTGTTTCAGCTGCGGGATCGGGCTACCAGCAGTGCAGAGCTTGCTCAGGAATAGCAGCAGGCAGGTGTGAGTGCATCTGCACGCACTGTGAGGTGGAGACTCTTGGAGCAAGGCCTGGTCTCAAGGAGGGCAGCAAAGAAGCCATTTCTCTCCAGAAAAAACATCATGGACAGACTGATATTCTGCAAAAGGTACAGGGAGTGGACTGCTGAGGACTGGGGTAAAGTCATTTTCTCTGATGAATCCCCTTTTCGATTGTTTGGGACATCTGGAGGACAGCTTATTCGGAGAAGACAAGGTGAGCGCTACCACCAGTCTTGTCTCATGCCAACTGTAAAGCATCCTGAAACCATTCATGTGTGGGGTTGCTTCTCAGCCAAGGGAATCGACTCTCTCACAGTCTTGCCTAAAAACACAGCCATGAATAAAGAATGGTACCAGAATGTCCTCCAAGATCAACTTCTCCCAACCATCCAAGAGCAGTTTGGCGATCAACAATGCCTTTTCCAGCATGATGGAGCACCTTGCCATAAAGCAAACGTGATAACTAAATGGCTCAGGGAACAAAACATAGAGATTTTGGGTCCATGGCCTGGAAACTCCCCAGATCTTAATCCCATTGAGAACTTGTGGTCAATCATCAAGAGGCGGGTGGACAAATAAAAACCTACAAATTCTGACAAAATGCAAGCATTGATTGTGCAAGAATGGACTGCTATCAGTCAGGATTTGGTCCAGAAGTTGATTGAGAGCATGCCAGGTAGAATTGCAGAGGTCCTGAAGAAGAAGGGTCAACACTAGAGATGAGCGAGTAGTGTTCGGATCAGCCGATCCGAACAGCATGCTCGCATAGAAATGAATGGACGTAGCCGGCACGCGGGGGGTTAAGCGGCCGGCCGCCGTCAAAGCGGAAGTACCAGGCGCATCCATTCATTTCTATGGAGCGTGCTGTTCGGATCGGCTGATCTGAACAGTACTCGCTCATCTCTAGTCAACACTGCAAATATTGACTTGCTGCAATAACTCATTCTAACTGTCAATATAAGCTTTTGTTACTCATAATATAATTGCAATTATATTTCTGTATGTGATAAAAACATCTGACAAACACACATAAAAACCAGAGGGCAGCAGATCATGTGAAAATATAATATTTGTGTCATTCTCAAAACTTTTGGCCATGACTGTATGCATTGTAAAGTTTATGGAAGTCCTTCAGTTCCGTGAAGGCACTCAACACCAGATCAGCGTGGAATGCCTCTGGGACCCCCACCAATCAGTGGATTGAAGGGACCACCGTGCTCATGTGCATGCCACATTATCTTCAATTTTACCAGGTGCAGCTTCATACTTATCATAGTGGTTGTACCTGCTCTTAGATCTCAATGCAGCTCTCTTCCATTCAAATTAATGGGGACTAAGCTGTAATACCAGGCCAGCTGCTACTGTGGAACACTGCGATCAGTGCAGTTAGTTTTGGTGCCCGGTATATTAATTATGCTCTCTATTGGAAAGTGAGTGGTCTTCAGCCAGAGCAGAAAAGAGGGTGTAATTCTAAGCTCTCTGATTGGTCAGTGTCAGAGAACTCAGAATCGCTCCTTTTGCCTTCTCCTGCCTGACACCACCCACCTGACATTAAAGAGACTAATTATCATTACAACCATCAAAACTTTCTGCACTGATCGCTTGGGAAGTGAGAACAAAAACATATATACTGTATAGCATATATGGCATAGGAGTCACACATGGCATGACACTACATGTCAGGTTTTTCTGTCCGCTTGAAAAGTCGGACATCTTTACAAGTGGACAGTGAAGGGAGGGCACGGAGTGCAAAAGAACGTACCCGATCGCCATTTAAATGAATGACAAGTGTCATGGACACAGCTAGTGTCCGCTCCTAATGTCCGTGCGAGATTTTGAACGGACACTAGGAGCGGACACTACCTGACGTACACTGACGGTAGTGTGAACGCCCCCTAAACAAAAAATACACTATGTGAAATGGACACAAAAGTCTTGCATGTAGGATTTTTTGTCCGCTGAAAAAAACAGACTTCTGATGGATTGGGTATAAATAGACACTAAGAGACACAAGATAAAATCCCATTGAAATTAATGGAAATTTTGACAGATTAGTGATGGTTCATCTAGTGTCCATTGCTAAGATCTTATAACAGACAATAGCTACGGACACTGCTGACGTTCACCAACAGTAGTGTGAACACCTCCTAAATGTGAGAGACTGTTATTTCCTCACGTTTATGGTTTTCTAATTGAGACAGTATTACACTATGCACAGCTCAGTGTTATTTTTTTATTTTTAGGCGGAACAAATAGGTCAGATGCAGTGATTGCCAATCTGCACCACTGTCTGCACATGAGCCTTCTCTCTTGGCACCCCATGCTGCCCCCACAGTGATAGAGTCCCTCTCCTTTATAATTATATCCCACTTACCGCTCACATATATAGTGCTATTGTGTGGGTGTGGGAGAGCTTGCAAATCCAGACTTACTATGAGGGACTAGTTGTGGACCCAATAAAGCTACCCAGACAGCACAGTGATATAGTAGACCACCATTCCTTTTATTTGGCTTGAAAATGGCAGATGGAAATGGTGTTGTATTTGTCCAAATACACATCATAAAGTCTAAGCCATGAAATCTGCTTTCTTCATTCAGAACTGTTTGTTCTTTTGAAACTGTTTTACCAAATTGGTGAGGACCTCCAGCCCTTCCACAAGTCCATCCCCATTGGCAGCACAACAGCCCTGGACATGCCACTGGTGTGCTTTCATCTTCATCAGTCCCAATGTCTCTGCTAGCTCCATGGGATCCTTGGCACCTGGCAGGTCTTGTTTATTGGCCATCACTACGAAGGGAACTCCTCTCATTTCATCATGTTCCAGTATAGCGTTGAGCAGTGCCCTGGCCTCCTCAAATCTCTCAGGGTCAGCGATGTCCACCACAAAAACAAGTCCATCTGGGTTCATAAAGTAATGCTTCCACAGGGGTCTGATCTTGTCCCGACTAACTATGTCCAACATGGTGAAGGTGACGTTACGGATGGGTTCCAGTGTTTCAACATTGAATCCAATGGTGGGAATTGTATGGACTGTCTCATTCAGCTTCAGTCTATATAGTAAAGTTGTCTTTCCAGCAGCATCAAGACCCATAAGCATGATCCGAGCCTTGGTTCCAGAGAAGCTCATTAGAGTTTGGTAGAGGTTGCTCAGAAGACCACCCATAGCTGTGGTAGATTCTCCTTGGTATAAGGTTCTCTTAGGTCTTGAGTGTGTAGCTGTGCATGCTTCAGAAAAGTTCTCTGACTACATATACACCGTTCTTTTGCTGGCAACCATAGATGCTCTCAGAGATCTTCCTGGTTGCCCTGTCACACTCCGCTATGTTGAAACTTTTCTCTACAACCACTTATTACACATTCAGCAGTGATAGGACACAGGAAGTGACATCACTACATAGACCATAAAGTCACAGAGAAGATAATACTGCTGAAGAATCAATACTAAGTCCACACTCTGTACCCTCATATCATATATCATGTTGTATTCAAACATAAAAAACAGACATTGTATATATGGAAGTTCTTCAGTTCTGTAAAATTTAAGATAGGCTGCCAACACCAGATCAGTGGGGCATGACTCTGGGACCCCACCAATCAGTGGATTGAAGGGACGACTGTGCTCATATGCATGCCACATTATCTTCAGTGCTTACCAGGTGCAGTTTCATACTTATCATAGTGGTTGTACCTGCTCTTAGATCACAGTGCAGCTCTCTTCCATTCAAATGGATGGGGACTAAGCTGTAAAACCAGGCCCAGCTACTACTATTGGTGCGCAGTGGAACACTGCAATCAGTGCAGTTAGTTTTGGTGCTTGATATGTTAATTATACTCTCTATTGGAAAGTGAGTGGTCTTCAGCCAGAGTAGAAAAGGGGGAGTAATTCTGAGCTCTCTGATTGGACAATGTCAGAGAGGTCAGAATCACTACTTTTTCCTGCTCCTGCCTGACACCACCCACCTCACAGTACAGAGACTAAATATATCAGGCATCAAAACTAACTGCACTGATCATTCGGGAAATGAGAACAAAGACATATATGTTATATAGCATATATGGCCTAGGAGCCATACATCTAGAAACATTACTTATTGAGAGAGAGGAGGCTCCCTAAATGGTTCTTGATTACTGAGAAAGAGATGAGAATAATAGGTTAGGTCCAGTGAGGTCCCTGCAATGTAGGCAGACCAGGCAGCTGCTAAGGGACCATGGGCAGAGGGGGCTTGAAGCTGATTGTTTTCTACTTACTAACACTAATTCACTGCATTTTTCTGCAGCCACCACTAGGGGGAGAACAGTGGAAGGAGATTGTTTACAGTTTCATTTGAGTTTAGTGGAAGCTGTATTAATTCCTATGCACTGAGCTCCCTCTAGTGGTGGCTGCAGGCAGGAAGTTACAGTATATTCAGTGCCACATTTGCCATGGGGCAAGATGAGTATCTCGCCTCAGGCAGAAGATGAAAAAGTCTCTGAGGAGGGCGGAGCAAATGGGTCAATTGCAGACTGTCATTGCCAATCAGCACATGAGCCATCTCTCCTGGCACCCCATGCTGCCCCCTCAGTGATAGAGACACATCCAGGTGACCACCCCTCCATTTTATAATTATAGCCTACTTACTGCTCGCATATACAGTGCCCAGGACATCCTGTGTGCCAGAAAAGGTCTAGGGTGCTGCATAAGTTAACGGTAAGTAGGATATAATTGTAGTTCAAAGTACATAGAACAACATGTGGGGAGAGGGAGATACCTGTTACCTATTAAGGTAATATTACAGTAATAGTGTTCCCTCACAGGTAACAGCATTACTTACATGGGGGGGGGGGTCTATTATCTGTGGGAGAAACTGTTACCTATGGAGAAATGCTATTATAGCACTATTATAGTAATAGTGCCCCGCACAAGTTATAGCATTACGGGTGGGCATTATTATTGTAATAGTCCCCCCCCCCCCTTCCCTCACAGCTAACATAGTTTATGTTGGGGAGGAGACTATTACCTGTGGGTGCACTACTACAGTAATAGTCCCCCCACCACACAGGTTATAGTGCTCTTATTACCTAGGGGGCACTATAATTCAATGTGGTAGGACCTATTACTTCTGTGGGTACTATTAAGACCCATTCACATGGTGGAATATGAAGAGGAATTAGGCAGACTCCCGCCTCAGATTCCTCTCCATTTCCTAGCCCTCTGCCTCCCCTCTTTTTACTTGCTGCTTACTCTCAGATGAATGGGGCTAGTCAGTGGAGTGGCTTGTGCTGTGAGTTTTGCAGCTGATCAGCGGCAGAATCTGCAGTAAGATCCAGTAGAGCACTTATATTTTCTCTAGTGTTTGTGTTTGTGTGTGTGTGTGTGTGGAGGGGCATTGTAGTATTGCCTCAGGCAGCAGATTACCTAGAATTGGTCCCAGGTATATCACTATAAAACTGAATTTGTGTATAGGGAGGACTGATTTGTGTAAGGCATGTCAAAAGTAGCACATTTTGGTGGTATTCTTAATAAATACGCCCCATGGTGTACACAATGAGCACCATATTACTAAACCAATTGGGTGCATGACTTTATAAAAGTCGGAGACTCATATTACATTTTGCTATGAGGTTCTTTGATATCGGTGTACTACAGGATATCAGGCCAGTTACACATGGTGCCTGATATTAAATTCCTTCACCCTTGATTCCTTGCACACATTGATAGAGTTTACCTGCAGCTACCACCAGGGGGCGCTCATTGCACAGACATTTTTACAGCTTTTGTTAGGAGCTGCTATAAAAATCCACATGCAGTGAAGGCTTCTCTAGTGCTGGCTGCCGGCAGCCAAGGCTGTATCATTAACTGTGTGAAGGAAAGCACGGATATAATCTGGGGTTAGAGTCTAGGGATTTGTGACTAATAACTATGTACGTGGCACACAAACATTGTACAATACATGGAATATTGTCTACGAGAAAGGAAGTGATTGCTTATTTGCAAGACAGTTTCCTAATTCATGTTCATTCATTACATTGAGCCAACTTATCCCACTTTGTGAGTATATCTTTCAGGAATGAACTATAAAAATACAGAATCGAGTTATTCATCTTATAATTAACATTTATTAGCAAAAATAAATTAAATGCATCATATACAGCACAATGTCCGAAGCAGATGTGTGTAGAATCTAATATTTTATACTTAGTATAAACTATATGTAGCACTTACTAAGACTTTTTTATGAGGGTAAAATATTACAATTAGATATTATATAGAAATATAAGGTTATAGGAAACCTTCACAACCAGTCCCATATATTCAGTCCACTGGAGCTTGCAAATCCAGGCTTACTATGAGGGCACCACTAGTTGTGGACCCAATACAGCTAACCAGACAGCACAGTCATATAGTAGACCACCATTCCTTTTATATGGCTTGAAAATGGCAGATGGAAATGGTGTTGTATTTGTCCAAATACAAACTATAAAGTCTAAGCCATGAAATCTGATTTCTTCATTCAGAACTGTTTGTCCTTCTGGAACTGTTTTACCAAATTGGTGAGGACCTCCAGCCCCTCCACAAGTCCATCCCCATTGGCAGCACAACAGCCCTGGACATGCCACTGGTGTGCTTTCATCTTCATTAGTCCCAATGTCTCTGCTAGCTCCATGGGATTCTTGGCACCTGGCAGGTCTTGTTTATTGGCCATCACCACGAAGGGGACTCCTCTCATTTCATCATGTTCCAGTATAGCGTTGAGCTCTGCCCTGGCCTCCTCAAATCTCTCAGGGTCAGCGCTGTCCACCACAAAAACAAGTCCGTCTGTGTTCATATAGTAATGCTTCCACAGGGCTCTGATCTTGTCCTGACCACCTACATCCCACACGGTGAAGGTGACGTTACGGATGGGTTCCACAGTCTCAACATTGAATCCAATGGTGGGAATTGTGCAGACTGTCTCATTCAGCTTCAGTTTATATAGTAAAGTTGTCTTTCCAGCAGCATCAAGACCCAAAAGCAGGATCCGAGCCTTGGTTCCGGAGAAGTTCATTAGGGTTTGGTAGAGGTTGCTCAGAAGACCACCCATAGCTGTGGTAGATTCTCCTCGGTGTAAGGATCTCTTAGGTCTTGAGTGTGTAGCTGTGCATGCTTCAGAAAAGCTCTCTGACTATATATACACTGCCGGCCAATCCCATGTTGCCTAGCAACCATGGACGCTCTCGGAGAACTTCCTGGTTGCCCTGTCACACTCCGCCGTGTTGGAACTTTTCTCTACAACCACTTATTACACAGTCAGCAGTGATAGGACACAGGAAGTGACATCACTACATAGACCATAAAGTCACAGAGAAGATAATACTGCTGAAGAATCAATACGAAGTCCTCACTCTGTACCCTCATATTGTAATGTCCCGGTACTGCTAGTCCAATTCCCTCTAATGCAGACCGAGATAGCATGGACATTTTCATATAAGGTAAATATTTTCCTCCCCCTTCATTCCTTCTATATATTTCTATTCTTCCAGAGCCAGCACACAGGGGGTCTATTAATGCGCCATCTTGTGGATGTTTTTGTGAACTGCACCTGCCTATACTTTGCCATTGTAATTTGAGTTGTAACTGTAAAGGGAGTGTCCATTATGATTAGCTGACCTCCAGGACCAATGAGGCTCCCTTGACTGGCCTGGAGGGAGAGTTGAGTGACCACCCTCTCTAGAGGGGGTTGGGGACGTTTTTGGCTGATGTCTTTTGTGTGGGGCTACAAGTGTAGAGACAGCTGTGAGACAGAGCACATGGAGCATGGATAATGGCTTCCGACTTATCAGGGTGCACCAAGCAGAGATGTCTTCTTCCCTATCTTCAAGGCCCTTCTCAGAGAGCGTTTTCCTCTGAAGCTCTAATCTTACAAGTGCTGAAGTTGATGGACCTGGTTATCCATACATCTGGGACCCCCCACGTATATCTCTATCCAAGTAAGTCTTTGGGACAAATCTATATTTAAAGAAGCCCATAGCTAGTCTGGCAGAAATTGAGAATCTCCCGCTGCTAAGAAAAATTGTATTTGTTCTTCTACATACGTGTACCCAGTTTGTTGAGGACTAACCCCCTGGATACAGGCCATCTTTACAAGTATATACAAGTTAACTGCCAAGCAACCACTATCCAAAGCATTCTGCCCCATCCTCCGCTAATTGGACACTACCTGCAAAGATCGCTGTATTGTATGTGAAGAAGTCCTCCATATGTACATGTGTATTACTTTGTCCTGCTAGTAAAAAGAAAAGCAACGATTACCCCCGAAGCCTGGTTGTCTGTTGTCATTGTCAGATATCACGCAGGGGAGGGTAGTCGGGGACATCAAAAAGGGAAATTTTGTGCACATTCGGGACCCAGGGACTCCCTGCAAGCTGGCCACATCTGATATATTACCGGGATACCAGCCCTGGCCCTCCTGAGTGTTGCAAACCCCTTTTTGTGGCGTCACGAACAGGATTGTGCCTCTGTGCCTGCCTAAAGACTGTATGTTGCTTCTGGAGAACTACTGCTCCAAGACTAACCGATACTCTCTACAAAGTGGGGGTGAAAGCATTCTGCCTCTGTGCCTGCCTAAAGACTGTGTTGTTGTATGCCATGCTGTGTGACTGCATATTCCACCATTTTGGATTGACTAGCTTCTTGAGCAATTCAGCAGGAGTAAACTCCCCCCACCAAACTTCCCCCAGGTGCCAAAACTGGGTGTCGCCATCTCTATCCAACACTGAATCCAAATCCATCCCAGCTGTAACAAGACTCCAACTTCCCTGCCCCCAATTCTTTTTGCAAAGACTCCTTATCTCTTCAAGGATCAAAGTGATCATCCTGCCTGCAGCTCCTGCTCATCACTTCTGCCAGAACCTCCACTGCCATTGTCTGCTGTTACCTGCCATTCCTGGGATACAGATAAGTGCATTTTATAAAGTGACTTTGTATTTGCTGAGATTTGCATTTCATAAAAGAGACAGAAGCCTTATTATTTTACTTAAAGAGACAGTATCCTAATTTTTGCAAAAATGTCTACATCGCCTCGAGATGCCCTGTCTGTCGCAGATAACACTACAACCTCATCCTCCAGTTCTCCTGCACCTCAGGAGACAGCTACCATCTCTGCTTCAACTCCTGTTATAGCGACAGGCTTGCCTTTCTTTATAGGACCCTCCAGTCTTCCAAGTTACAGAGGGGATCCTCATACCCTTGCTCAGTTTCAGGAAAAGATATTGCGTACTCTTGAACTTGTATCACTTTCTCCCAAGCAACAGGTACAGCTTCTCTTAGGACAACTTGAAGGTCCAGCTGCTGAGGAAGTTCGTTCCTGGCCACCGACAGAAAAGACCACCGTTGACCAGGTCCTCACGCGTCTGAGAAAAGAATTCGAAGTCCAATCACCAACTGAGGTTCGTCTTAAATTCTATGACAGACGTCAGAGACCAGGTGAGACCCTCAGAGACTATGCACTTGCCCTCCAGTCAGCATATAGGGCTCTGCGCCAAGTTGACAACATTGATCCTACTGCTGCAGAAAGCATTATTACAGACAGGTTCATAGAAGGTGTGGACTCACGACTAATACAGAGTCAACTCCGCATGCTATCAGCCCAAAATCCAGACATGTCTTTTCTAGATTTTAAGACTTTGGCCCTACGAATAGTGGGAACTGATTCACCTTGTGCTAATTATTACTCTGCCACATATTCCCCAGACCTGGCTGGTGGAATCTCCGCTGCATCTCCATTACCTCCTATTGTGCCCATGCAGGCCACTCAGACTGTACAGGCTCCTACTCCTGCCACTATGCCCTCTACCACCGATGTTCTTGCTCAGGTAGTGGAATCTCTTTGCCAAGCCCTAAAGGAATTAAAAGGCCAGTCTGCATCATGTGAGCCCTCTTTATCTAGAACATTGCCTGCAGAGCCTCACTCTAGCCGCCCAAGTCCTGATAGGCTTCCTCCTGACCGGTCTTCACCACGTGAACGTCCTTATTGTACTTACTGTGAGCGTGTTGGGCATTACAAATACCAGTGCTTTAAGTTAAACGGGACACCACCGAGGCCAAGGGCCGCCCCTCGGGAGGTGAATCCAAAGGCCCAGGGGGACAATCGCCATGGACATCCAGATTCGTCTCCAAGTGCCCGTACATAACTATTTGGATTGAGGGTGTACCATTAGAAGCTTTAGTGGACACTGGGTCACAAGTAACAACTATTGGGCAACAAGCCTTTGAGAAATATTGGGACTCTGACATACTAAATTCTGTGGGCAAAGCGAAGTTACGTTTGATTGCAAGTAATGGTCAGCCTATATCCCAACTAGGTTACTGGGAACCTACCATTCGTATTGGTGATCGTGAATTACCACGACAAGGTGTAATTGTTACAGAGTCTCAGGGAATGGCTACACCAGTGGTATTAGGCATGAATGTTATGCGTCATGTATTCACTGAATTGCTAGATGCTTTGCATGCTTCTCTCCCTACTGCTACTCTTTCTTACAGGCAAGCTGTACAACGTACCATCAAAGTGCTCTGTGCCCAGCAGAAGTTTGCTAACCGTAATGGTGAAATCTGTCGTGTCCGTATCCAGGATGCCAGACCCGTCACTCTGACTCCTAACAGTGAGACTCTCATCTGGTGCCGAGTCCGTCCAGGCATTAACAACGAAGATTACGAAGCTCTTCTTGATCCTATTCAGATTGAAGGACAGCCGCTGGTGAAAGCCGCCAGAAGCATCGTCACCGTCTCCAACGGTAAAGTACCAGTACGGCTAGTCAACCTAAGTGATGCACCTATTGAATTGCACAAGTTTAAGTCAGTTGCTCAACTGTATCAGCTCAATTCAGAAGACATCTTAGATGATGAAGCACTTGCTTATCAAAAGTCAATTCATGTCCCTGCCGGAGGTACTCACAAACCTACTACCTTCTGGTGGAATGAACTCAACATTGGGGATGCGAATACCCCTAGGGAACACATCAATGGTGTCATCAAAGTTGCGAAACGGCACAGCCAAGCTTTCAGCAAGCATCCACTTGATTTTGGGAAAACCTCTTTGATCCAGCATAAAATCAACACAGGTGATCATCCTCCTTTCAAGGAAAGATACCGTCCAATCCCTCCTGCTAACTACCAGCAAGTAAAGAAGCTGATAAAGGAGATGAAAGACACCAAAGTCATCCAAGAAAGTCAAAGTCCTTGGGCAGCACCTATCGTTTTGGTAAGAAAGAAGGATGGTAACATCAGATTCTGTGTTGACTACAGAAGACTGAACGACATCACACATAAAGATGCCTATCCTCTTCCACGGATTGAAGAATCCCTCACTGCTCTTGGTTCAGCTGCATACTTCTCAACTCTCGACCTAACCAGTGGCTACTGGCAGGTCCCCATGGCTCCTGAGGATAGAGAAAAGACAGCTTTTACCACCCCGATGGGACTTTATGAGTTTAATAGCATGCCTTTTGGGTTGTGCAATGCCCCAGCAACATTCCAGCGACTCATGGAGAGATGTCTTGGCCACCTCAACTTCCAGAGTGTTTTGCTGTATCTCGATGATGTTGTTGTGTATTCTCGCACTTATGAAGACCATCTGAACAACCTAGCAGAAGTGTTCCAGGTTCTTATTGAACACAGCCTGAAGATAAAACCTTCAAAATGCCACCTGCTAAAACCAAAGGTCAATTACTTAGGTCATGTAGTCAGTGCTGAAGGTATCCAGCCTGATCCTGACAAGATCTCTGCTGTCAAAGACTGGGAAACTCCAAAGACAGTAAAGGAAGTCAGAAGTTTTCTAGGATTCGCGGGCTACTACCGCCGCTTTATACCTCACTTTGCACAGGTAGCGGAACCACTGACAGAATTGCTACGTGGTTGTCCTAAAGAAAACTCAAACAGAAGACTCCTAATTGATTGGTCTGAAAGACAAGAAACTGCATTCCAGACTTTGAAAGCCTTATTGACTTCTCCTCCAATTCTGGCTTATCCTGACTACAGCCATCCTTTCCGTCTCTATACAGATGCCAGCTATCAAGGCCTAGGAGCTGTACTGTCACAAGTCCAGGACAACAAAGAGAGAGTCATCGCTTATGCCAGCCGAAGCTTGAGAGGTGCTGAGAAGAACGATCACAATTACAGTTCGTTCAAGTTAGAGCTGCTTGGTGTTGTGTGGGCCGTCACAGAGAAATTCAAAGACTACCTTGCGGTTACACCATTTACCGTTTACACAGACAACAATCCTCTAGCTCACCTAAACACAGCACGGCTAGGTGCTCTCGAACAGAGATGGGCTTCCAGATTGGCGAACTATTGTTTCGACCTCAAATACCGCAGTGGTAAGACCAACGTAAACGCTGATGCTTTATCCCGTTTGCCTATAGGAGAAGAACCTCCTGAAGAAGACATGTGGGAAGATGTTGAGATGCCTCCCTTCTATCAGAAGTTTGCTACGCAGAACGTCATTGCTGCTACACAGCCTGAAGAAGGTCCTCAAGAGAAATCTGACCCACTTCAAGAACTATCTAGATGGCAAACCCTCCAGAAAGAATCTCGTGTCATAGGTGAAATCTATGATTACCTAATCACTGGAAGAATACCTGTCAGACTCAGAAGACGGTATACGGATACTGAGCTCAAACGCCTATGGAGGCAGCGCAAAAGACTTTTCATCCAGAAAGGCTTGATTCTGCGCAACACCTTAGATCCTGTTTCCGGTGAGAGGTTGCACCAAATTCTCATTCCTAGGCGGGATGCCAAGATCATTCTTGATGCCTACCACGATCAATCTGGACACTTTGGAGTGCAGAAAACTGAAGCCACCATACGCCAACGCTTCTATTGGATTGGAATGCGTGCTGACATTGAGAGTTGGTGTAGTGAATGTCCAGCCTGCAACCTTACAAAGACTGGTAAGAAGGATGCTAGAGCACCACTACATCCCATCCATACTCAGAGACCAAACGAACTAGTTGCTCTTGACCATGTGAAGTTAGCCCCGACTCGTTCAGGCTACTCATATGCCCTTACCATGGTGGACCACTACTCCAAGTGGGTTGTCGTTGTGCCAGTTAAAGACCTCACCGCACGTACCACAGCCATCACATTCTACCGCGAATATGTGAGACACTACGGGTGTCCTGAAGCAGTCCTAACTGACAGAGGACCTGCATTCGAGTCACAGCTTTTCCAAGAACTATGCCAGTTCCATGAATGCAAAAAGCTGAGAACAACTGCCTACCATCCCCAAGGGAATGGACTTTGTGAGAAGGTTAACCAGATCTTCATCAACATGCTGAGAACAGCATCTTTCACCAAACAAGCAGAATGGCCTCAACTACTTGATGAATTAGTGGAGATCTACAATAACACTACCCACTGTTCTACAGGCTATTCACCATACTTCTTAATGTTTGGAAGACAAGGTCAACTTCCAAAAGACCGTGCTTTAGGAATTCAGATACCAGATGTGATCAACCCTCTGCCAAAGACTGATTGGGTTCTAGAACATCAGCGCCGAATGCAAGAAGCGCAAGAGATAGTCGACTGTCGCATGAAGGAAGCTCACAGACGACAAGAAGAGAACTACAACCAAAGAGCTAATGCTACACCTTTACACATTGGTGACAAAGTATGGTTAAAGAAGTACCACAGAACTGGAAAACTTGATTCTCTTTGGGAAGCGGAGCCCTACACCATTACAGCCATTCCCTATCCAGAGTCCGATGTTTATGAAGTAAAGAAACCAGGCATGGCTCCACAAACAGTGCATCGGAACCGCATCAAATTGTGCACCAGAGAGGACTCACTGAGGATGTCAGCACCACCACAAGCTACAACTGTCTACCAACCAGTTCCTGTGATGGCAACTCCTCCAAGACAGCCTTCTGTAGATGAATCGATCTTTAGATCTCAATTTCTTATCCCCAGCTGTTACCAGTTTGTTCCTGTTCCAGTTCCTATCCCGACTCATGTTCCGGTTCCAATTGTTGCCCCGGAACCAACACAAGATGGAATTCCGGACTCCAGTGTTGCTGCTCCTGAATCAACACAAGATGAAATTCCGGACTCCAGTGTTGCTGCTCCAATTGCTGCTCCTGAACCAGCACAAGATGGAGTTCCAGTTTCCAGTGTTCCTACGCAAGTAGAAGACCAAGTGCTGAGGCGATCAGAGCGAAGTACCAAGGGAACTCCCCCAGCTCGCTATAGAGACTGAGCAACCATATCCTTTCATATATATATATATATATACTTTGCCTCTTTCATATACCTATGTTCTTATTAATTAGTTAGTTAGCAACCGTTTAAGCCTCCATACCTGGGTAATCCCAAGCATTTTGTTATGTTCTTGTTTTGCATTACATATTTCTCTACAGCCTATGGACTACTGAGGACTGTATTTGTGCCACATAGTGCCTACCCTGAGCCTTTCCATGGACAATGCCCTATTGCTGAAAGAGACTCTACCCACCTATTGGCATTATGTTTCTACTGTTTATTATGTTTTGGTTTTGCATATAATCACGGAGTATCGTTCTTGTACATAAGTCATGTCACATTGTTGTTTGCCATTATTCTGTTTATTGTTTCTCAGGTATCCAGCCCTACTACCTGTGCGCATCCCATCTCTCTAGGTTCCTCCGCGCTAGTTAGTCGCCGAGGACGGCTCTTTTCTTAGTGGGGGTGTATGTAATGTCCCGGTACTGCTAGTCCAATTCCCTCTAATGCAGACCGAGATAGCATGGACATTTTCATATAAGGTAAATATTTTCCTCCCCCTTCATTCCTTCTATATATTTCTATTCTTCCAGAGCCAGCACACAGGGGGTCTATTAATGCGCCATCTTGTGGATGTTTTTGTGAACTGCACCTGCCTATACTTTGCCATTGTAATTTGAGTTGTAACTGTAAAGGGAGTGTCCATTATGATTAGCTGACCTCCAGGACCAATGAGGCTCCCTTGACTGGCCTGGAGGGAGAGTTGAGTGACCACCCTCTCTAGAGGGGGTTGGGGACGTTTTTGGCTGATGTCTTTTGTGTGGGGCTACAAGTGTAGAGACAGCTGTGAGACAGAGCACATGGAGCATGGATAATGGCTTCCGACTTATCAGGGTGCACCAAGCAGAGATGTCTTCTTCCCTATCTTCAAGGCCCTTCTCAGAGAGCGTTTTCCTCTGAAGCTCTAATCTTACAAGTGCTGAAGTTGATGGACCTGGTTATCCATACATCTGGGACCCCCCACGTATATCTCTATCCAAGTAAGTCTTTGGGACAAATCTATATTTAAAGAAGCCCATAGCTAGTCTGGCAGAAATTGAGAATCTCCCGCTGCTAAGAAAAATTGTATTTGTTCTTCTACATACGTGTACCCAGTTTGTTGAGGACTAACCCCCTGGATACAGGCCATCTTTACAAGTATATACAAGTTAACTGCCAAGCAACCACTATCCAAAGCATTCTGCCCCATCCTCCGCTAATTGGACACTACCTGCAAAGATCGCTGTATTGTATGTGAAGAAGTCCTCCATATGTACATGTGTATTACTTTGTCCTGCTAGTAAAAAGAAAAGCAACGATTACCCCCGAAGCCTGGTTGTCTGTTGTCATTGTCAGATATCACGCAGGGGAGGGTAGTCGGGGACATCAAAAAGGGAAATTTTGTGCACATTCGGGACCCAGGGACTCCCTGCAAGCCGGCCACATCTGATATATTACCGTGATACCAGCCCTGGCCCTCCTGAGTGTTGCAAACCCATATATCATGTTGTATTCTAACCTAAAGAACAGACATTGTGTATGTTCTGCACACAAGCACACTGTATATCTTTTAACCCTCAGGACGGAGCATATTCACCAGGCTTTGTATTACCACAGTCCACAACTTTCTTACCTCTTCATGTACAATGCAGTGTGAGGTCTTGTTTTTTGCATTTCAACATCATCAGTTTCCCTTACATGTATTATATAGATTAATCTGCATTATTTTATTCGTTGATTATTGGAGTTTTTACTTAATTTTCAGAATACTAGAAATTATACGTCCATTACATGAGCAATAAACAAGATACAGACATTGTTTAGCACAGAAGAAAAAAGTGTCCTATATGATCCAAAACTCTGTAGATTTGGGCTAAGAACCACCAAGGGGACGACAAGGTTGAAATATTCCCATAGATTTTTATATTCTACAGTAGCCAGTGAAGACTAATTAGTAATCTTCATTGTTCTTTTTGAATGTTCATAAAGTGAACCAAACAACATCCTGTCAGGAGAATTATGTGTGTGTGTGTGTGTATATATATATATATGTGTGTGTGTAGTGGGGAAGATAGCTCGGTAGAAGCAGTAGTACCGACTAGAGATGAGCGAACAGTAAAATATTCGATATTAGTTTCAAATAGCCCCTCAATATTCGACTATTCGAACGAATATCGAACCCCATTATAGTCTATGGGAGAAAATGCTTCGTTTCAGGGGATCCCACTCTTCGGCTCAGGAGAGTCACCCAGTCCACTATGACACCCCAGGAAATGATGCCAACACCCTGGAATGCAACTGGGTCAGCAGGGGAAGCATGCCTGGGAGCATCTAACATGCCCAAGTCACTGTATTACGTCGGGATCCCAGTCAGCTTGCGATATGTGCGAGCTGACTTTTTCCCATAGGAATACATTGACCAGTGTTGATTGGCCGAATGCCATACAGAGTACAGCATTCGGCCAATCAACGCTGGTTCTGCCGGAGGCTCGTCTGTAAGGAGGCGGAGTCTAAGATCGGACCAGAATGGAGATTCCGCCTCCTCTGGCAGAACCAGCGTTGATTGGCCGAATTCTGTACTCTGTATGGCATTCGGCCAATCAACGCTGGTCAATGCATTCCTATGCCGAGATGTAGTAGCTACTCCGGAGATGAGCCGAGCTGAACGCATGGCCAGCACTGCTACACCAGAGCTGAGTGTGCAGCAGGGTTCAGCGCATCTCTGATGCAGCAATGCTGAGTGTGCAGCAAGGTTCAGTGGTTCTCCGGTGTAGCAGCGGTTCTCTGGTGTAGCAGTGCTGGCCGTGTGCTCAGCTTGGCTGTATCTCCGGAGTAGCCGAGCTGAGCGCACGGCCAGCTCTGCTTCATCTCCGGTGTAGCAGTGCTGGCCGTACACTCAGTTCGGCTGCATCTCTGGAGTAGCCGAGCTGAGCGCATGGCCAGCACTGCTACATCTCGGCATAGGAATGCATTGACCAGTGTTGATTGGCCGAATGCCATACAGAGTACAGAATTCGGCCAATCAACACTGGTTCTGCTGGAGGAGGCGGAGTCTAAGATCGGTCCACAGCAGTCTCCATTCTGGTCCGATCTTAGACTCCGCCTCCTCACAGACGAGCCTCCAGCAGAACCAGCGTTGATTGGCCAAATGCTGTACTCTGTATGGCATTTGGCCAATCAACACTGGTCAATGAATTCCTATGGGAAAAAGTCAACTCGCGCATATCACAAGCTGACAGGGATCCCGACCAGATAGAGTCCCAAAGAGCTGTGTGAGTAACATTCCCACCTAAATAAAGGTAATCCCTAGCTAACCCTGCCTGTACATCTATCCCTGTCTCACAGTCACATAGTTCACAGTCTCAAATTAACCGAATGTTAAATCCACCATTCATATCAATTGGAGGTCACCCGATTTAGCCAGCCAATTACTTTTTCCAATTTTTTTTCAATGCCTCCGTTGTCGTAGTTCCTGTCCCACCTACCCTGCACAGTTATTGGTGCAAAAAAATCGCCATGGAAGGTGGGAGGGGAATCAAATTTTTAGTGTGTTTGCCTCGTGGTATTCGATTGGAATCGAATACCTCGAACAGCCTGATATTCAATCGAATATCTATTCGATCGAACAATGTTCACTCATCTCTAGTGCCGACCCAAACAGTCAAGACAGGGACACAAAATATGCAGCAAATTGGTTGATTTAGAAAAAAAACCCAGGAAAATAAACCTTGACTTCAGGTACAAAATAAGCAAAATAAAATACAGCCTTAACTTCAGGCAAAAATAAAATAAACCTGCTCGTTTGAGCCACTAACTAAACAATAATAAAACAATAACCTATCTATACGTGTGGCTTGCTTCCAAGCCAGACAAACAAAACAAGCACAATATTGTCTCTCTAGACTCAGGATTACAGGACAGAACCATACACCTTCTTTCACCTCATGGAACTGCACTGGAATGCAGGATCTGCAGCCTTTTCTGGCCCAGTAATGAGTCCTGGATCTACACCTGGGCTGAGGCCTACTCCAGATCTGTCCTGGACCACACATATGTCAGGAGCCTGGGGTTGATTTATCTGGACTCCAGCACTCTGACTGTCACCTTCTCACAATATATATGTAGATATTGTCTATCTATCTATCTATCTATCTATCTATCTATCTATCTATCTATCTATCGGCCCTGGACTGCCTCTTTCTTCAATTGCAATTGATTGCTGTATCACAAGAGTTAAGCGACCAGGATCACATTTTGTATGTAAGCATAAGTCACAATAAGGAAACATCTGGAAACAATGGTGGAATTTATGACTTAGAAAATCGCTTCATTCTGGTGAGCAATTTTAGAAATTGCAGGTCTTGTTATATTATTATAACTGTTTTCAGGCAGATTTCTTCCGTAGAATCTTCTGATCAGAAATTTTCCTTGTTAGCTCACAGAAACATGGGAGTTGTCACGTGGGCACCCTACTTCAATAAAGCAATACCTTCTCCTAGTATACTAATCCATCTCCTTGTGTGCTAATCCAAGTCAGCAGAGAAGGCACATTAGTGTAATTATAGGTATAACATTATGGGTTTGAAGACAGGAAAGGAGAGAGCAGAGACGTCTGTGTATACTTATACGCAGAAAAGCCAAAGACAGATTTCCACAGCTTCCAGCATGGCTGAACGGTTATATAATGACTGGTGGATAGCTTTTATATTGGTTAAGAGCACACTACCAGAGAAAAATTGGCCCATGAAAGATGTCCAAATTATAAAACCCATTTTATATACCCATTTAGGGAATTCAGAATTAAAAGAGTGGGAGAGTCCTCGGTTCTCTTGGTCAGTGTAGAGAGCGCTTGCTAAGAGCGTCTTTTTCTGCTAAGGACTTGTCTTGTCCTGCATGGACAATCCATATATTTGACTTGGCACCTGGCTAATGCTGCTTTTTTTTTTTTTTTTTTTTTTTTTCCTGTGGTGGCGCTACAGGGAAATTCAGTGTTACTTCCAGATAACAGCTTATTGTTGTGGAGTCTTAGTAGGGGAACTCCTTCAGCTAATTGTCAAGGGACCCTTCTAACTCTTGAAAAACTCTCTGTCCTCCAGTGATGGCACAACAACCTTCGATATACTGTGTGGTGCTTCTCCATGGCCACCAATTTATCCACAACCTTTTCTGGTCTCTGGGAAGCAGGAAAAGGTATTCCTGCTTCCCAGAGACCAGAAAAGGTTTTGGCCATTGCTACTAATGGGCACCTTAAATCTTTTTCTTCCATGGTTTAGCCTTAAAGGGATTCTACCACTAAAACACTTTTTTTTCTAGTTACCACGTCGGAATAGCCTTTAAAAAGGCTATTCGTCTCTTACCTGTGGAAGTGCTCTCCGCCGCGCCGTTCGTTCAAAATACCGGTTTGTACCGGTATGCTAATGAGTTCTCTCGCAGCGATGGGGGCGTCCCCATCGCAGGAGCAGCGATGGGGGCGTCCCCATTGCAGCTCGAAAACTGACCGCAGCGCCGCCTCTCTGGTCTTCGGTGTCCTCCCCTTGCTTCTTCAGCGTACTGTCGGACGCCTGCGCAGTACGCTCTGTTCAACGAAGATTGCCGAACGTACTGCGCATGCGCGAAATTGCGATCCCAGCCATAGTGCGGGCACCGAACTTTCGCGCATGCGCAGTACGTTCGGCAATCTTCGCCGAACAGAGAGCATACTGCGCAGGCGTCCGACAGACGCTGAAGAGGCAAGGGGAGGACACCGAAGACCGGAGAGGCGGCGCTGCGGTGAGTTTTCGAGCTGCAATGGGGACGCCCCCATCGCTGCTCCTGCGATGGGGACGCCCCCATCGCTGCGAGAGAACTCATTAGCATACTGGTACAAACCGGTATTTTGAACGAACGGCGCGGCGGAGAGCACTTCCACAGGTAAGAGGCGAATAGCCTTTTTAAAGGCTATTCCGACGTGGTAACTAGAAAAAAAAGTGTTTTAGTGGTAGAATCCCTTTAAAAAAAACTGTTAGGGCATTGTCCAGAAAGACAATTGTATCTACATTTGGATAGCTACAAGGCCATACATTTCTGTTCATTTCCTCGCTACCTAAATCCCATATGGTAAAGTTGTCATTACCAGCTGTCATTACCAGTCTCATTCAGCTCCAACCTGTACAGGGTTAGTCTTTCTAGCAAAATCTGTACCAAACATCAGGATATGAAATTTGGTTCTACATATGTCCACAAGTCCTCTAGTAGATATTGTGTAAAGGGGACCTTTCACCATTTTGCCCCCAGGCAGTTCTATATACTGCCGGAAAGCTGACAATGCGCTGAGTTCAGCACACTGTCGGCTTTCCCAATGTGGGCCCGGTGTGAAGAGCTTACAGTCCCGGTACCGTAGCTCTTCTATGGTCAGAAGGGCGTTTCTGACAGTTAGCCAGAGACGTCCTTCTTCACAGCACAGCCAATCGCGCTGTGCTGTGAGAGCCGGGAGGAACGCCCCCTCCGTCTGCTCGCAGTACTCGTCCATAGACGAGTATTATCAGGGAGGGAGGGGGCGTTCCTCCCGGCTCTTACAGTACAGCGCGATTGGCTGTGCTGTGAAGAAGGACGTCCCTGGCTAACTGTCAGAAACGCCCTTCTGACCATAGAAGAGCTACGGTACCGGGACCGTAAGCTCTTCACACCGGGCCCACATCAGGAAAGCCAACAGTGTGCTGAACTCAGTGCACTGTCAGCTTTCCGGCAGTATATAGAACTGCCTGTGGGCAAAATGGTGAAAGGTCCTCTTTAAAGAGGAGCTTTCATGTCCTCCATCACATGTGGTATTATATACTGCTAGAAAGCCAACAGTGTGCTGAATTCAGGTTTGAATTTCAATATCTAACTATGGTAATAGAAAATTTTATTTTCAATTTCTTTTTTTGTTTATTCCCCCATACACACATTGTTTTTTTGTTTTTTTTAATGCCTTCATACACACATTGGGTTGTTTTTTTTATACCTCCATACACAGATTGTTTTTTTTTTTTGTTTAAACCCCCCCCCCATACACACATTGTGGTTTTTTCTCTGATACATTGTATCAATGTCTTCTGTACATGTATATATATGTTTTTCATCTATTGAGGCTTTTGTATTAAGTAAGGATAGACTTTGTATTGATGCTATTTCCTGTGGTTGGGATATTGTTGATCTGTTTATATATGAAACATTTGCTTCGAAGTAGATACTTTCTTAGTGTAAAGTGGTAGCACAATTCAATCAGATGTTTTTAATTCTTTATAATTAACTAGGTGGAGCTCTTAGTGGTATATAAGTTTAGCTTTTCCCTGTGTAAGACAAGCTATGACTAAGTGGCATATCATATAGTCCCGAAACGCGTAAGCTCCTTTTTGTACATGTGTGGGACCCATGTTCATTTATTTTTAACCTTTTGAATTAAAAGTTATTTTTTAAAGTGGCATGCTGGAGTAACTCTTCTATTTCAGTCTCCTACATCCCGTAGCACAGTCCGGGATTTTCTCCGTGCAGCCTCCCATTGCTGTTGAAGTCTACATCGGCTCTACATTGGCTTTATATCGTTCCAGGTGGTAAGAGCTCCATTATCTTTTTTGTATATATTCCCGTTATGTGCTCCTGGTGTTGGTGAAGAGCTATCAGTGCCGTTACCGTAGCTTTTCAGTATCAGAAGGGATTTTCTGACAGTCTGTGAGGAATGCCCTTCCTGACAGTAGAGTCCATAGTGCTGTACTGTGAGAGGGGCGTTCCTTACCACCCAGCCATGATGCTGAGCGGTTAGGAACATGCTCTCCCTGCTGTCTGATGGTACTTGTCCATAGACTAGTACTGGGGGGGTGTTCCTCACCACTCAGCATCATCACTGGGCAGTAAGGAACGCCCCCTCTGACAGTACAGCGCTATGGACTTTATTGTCAGGAGGGATGGTCCTCACAGATTGTCAGAAACGCCCTTCTGACACTGAAAAGCTACGGTAACAGCACCGAAAGCTCTTTAGCAGCACCAGGAGCACATAACGGGAAAGCCAATGAATTCAGCACACTGTTGGCTTTCTAGTGGTACATAATACTGCAGGTGCCCGAGGACCTGAAAGGTGCTCTTAAAGAATAAAGTCACATTTCATTGACAGTCCTGTCTAGATTATATTGATGGCCTATATTTGATGTATAGATATCACACTGTATAGGCAGTAAATTACTGATATGGTAGTATGGTAAAACACAAAGGATAAATTATTTGGTCTACAAAGTTATTATTTACTTCATTTTTGCAATATACCAATTTATACAGGCTGGATAGAGGCCAGAAAAGACACTCTGCTGACCTCAATTGGCATAATGCAGCCCTATGTATACACTTAGTGTGTACGCCTGGTGGTTTAGATATAAATAATGATCTGAACAGGGCCTTAGATGTTCTGGAGGCGTCTGCTTGCTCTGGTTCATGTAAAGGTATATGTTGAGCTTAACCTTTATTGTTTTATATTTTATCATTTTTTACTGGCTAAGTCTTCTTGTAACGTTGACAAGGATAAGACATAAACTGGATTTTACTGCTCGCTCTGCTTTGTAAGCTCTTTTCAAACAAACTTTATATGTGGTATTACATTTGCCAGATTTGTTGCACTGCAAAGGAATTTCCTGTTTGCTCTGTCATTCTCTGCTGTGTTGGAAGATTCAACCTGTTGTGACAAAACAACTGGTGATGTCATCAGAAGGTGAGACTAGGAAGAATAGAAAGTCACTTCTATTTGTTTCTGTGCAAGCCCTGTGACAATCAAAGGAGTTTCCTAACCAAAGCAAATCCCATATCTCCCATTTCCAGATCTTTAAGGGTTTGACCACTCTCCCATTGATCATAAGAACGGGAAATTTTTGTCCTTCCTTCTGAATGGAACACTGAAAATCCCGTTCTCCCTGTCTGCAAGCTATTTCCTATCCAATGGATAAGGGATAACTTGCTTTGGTTTGCCACCTGATGGTGGTGGTAGTTGTTCCCCGGGGGCGCTTCCAGTAGGAGAGGGGTCCTCTCTTATTAATGCAGGAACGACTCATTAGAAACAGCAGTGTAGCTGAAACAGGTTTAACTTTACTTAACAACTGTAAACTGTGAACCAGCTTCCAAATGGGGGTAGTAGTCTCCCACTGAGTTCTCCCAGCCATGGTCTTGACCCCGGGTTCGTACTCCACTCCAACAAATCTATCTCCACACTTCAGCCTCCTCCAACAGAAGATACTGTGGGCTGTACTCCTAGGCAATCCGTACAAGGTTCTGGTTTCCTTTTCTTCAGGTCCCGGACAACACCTCCTGGCACAGGACTCCTGTGATGGGAAGCTGGAAAGAGGCCAGGGGGAGGGCCCCTATCACACTTATACCCCATGGACTGAACCATCTGTCTGATACTTAATAAAGGAGAGGTGGTGGTGGTGGTGGGGGACTAACATAATAATCCCATGAGTATAAAATACTAGGCTCCGCCCACTAACTAACTAGAACCCCCCGTGCATAATACCGATACCCAGGTAGGCACAGCAACCCAATAACAGAACCACCAAGGGGAGAAGGAGAAGGGAAGGAGGGGTGAACAATAAAGCTGGCCCCTATACCCTGACGTACAGTCAGGAATGCCAGCCTTAAGCGGTTCGGCATTCTTTCAAGAACATTTTCTTTTTGGCCAGAACAAAAAGCAGTTGTCTTATGTCTTTTTTTGCATCTTTTATTTATACTCAGTCTTTTTACTTGTCATTCTAGTCTGTACTCATAGTAATCCTAGCTAGTATTTCCTGGTTGCGCTGTCATTTTGTGCTGTGTTGGAAGATTTCAGTATAACGTGTTATGACAGTGACTCTAGGGAAATGACCTATGGAATATCCTGTGTGCGCTGTACGTTTCAGGTCTGCCTTCTGTTACTGTCTAAGCACCTTATAGCCATCCGGCTTCCCTACTGGGAAGATGCAGTATTACATGGTTGTGGGCTCTTTACTCTGATATACAGAGGGGGTCCTGAGCAGGAGACTTCCCCCAATTGTTATGCCCATTTGTCCTGTATAGAATATGGTTTGGACTCTGGTACTGGATTGGTATGAACTAACATATCAGACAGCGCCAGGAAGAGGATGGGATTCAGTTTTTACCTGACATTAGGAAATGTCTTTGGATCAGAATTATCCACCTTCCAGATAACTTAGTCTGTATTGTAATAGTAGCATTGCCACAGCAGCATTTACAGCTTGTCTCCATCAAACAAGTTTGGTATATGTCTACTACACAGGATATGTCTGGATTTTTTGTTGGTTTTGCCTGAATATATTTTCTGCATTGGAATTTTAGGGTATTCTCCATGGTATGACTCTGTTCTCATCTTTTGCATTGCAAAGGGTGAAAACTACAGTGAAAAAAAGGCTTGAAATAACATGCTGGGGATAGATAACCCATACTGTAAATCAATATATGCTGCAGGGGTTTTTGTGCACTGTGCACACTGCGTTTTTCCTGTTACAGTATAAACAAATGGAAAATCTGCTGCAGGTACTCTTAGCCAGAGATGAGCAAACCTCTGAAGATTCATTTTGTTTTGGGGATGGTGGGTTCAGCCCAGTGGCGTAACTAGGAAAGGCGGGGCCCCGTGGCGAACTTTTGACATGGGGCCCCCCCGACACCGAAGATCTCGACCGAGTCCCTCCTACGCATTCCTGCGCGCTCTATTATGTTCCATAGTGGCCCCTGCACACAGTATTATACCCAATAGTGGCCCCTGCACACAGTATTATACCCAATAGTGGCCCCTACAGGACTAAATACTGTCACGTCACCCGCTGACCGCTATACCAGGACAAATTGTGGATAAAAAAATCTGGTCATGTGCATTACAATTTAGTAACTCCATGTGCCTCATATTAATAGCAGTTAACCCCATCATCTCCCTCACATTAACCCCTGTGTGCCTCACCATAAGAGTTACTGATATGTGAGAGACATGGAGGTAATAATAAAGTATCTTCATTATTATTACCCCCATATGTCTCACATATCAGTAACTCTTATGGTGAGGCACACAGGGGTTAATGTGAGGGAGATGATGGGGTTAACTGCTATTAATATGAGGCACATGGAGTTACTAAAACACAAGTAATCACCCCATATGCCTGACATTAATAAGTAACCCCAGTACGTACCTGTGTAGCTTTAGTTTCATTTTCCTTCTTCCTTTCTTCCTCCAGTGCAGGACGGCAGGAGCTCGGCAGGGATAAGCCCCGCCTCCTCCTCTCATTGGTGGGCAGAGGACAGCAGAGAAAGGGAGGGGGGAGAGAGGGGGAGCATCCTGAAGCACTTACAGGAGCCAGAGCTGCAGCTCCTGTGTCTCAGCCGTTGCTGCAGCTTCGGGGCCCCCTGTTGGTGGAAAGTATTCCACCAACAGGGGGCCCTGATCATTATACTCGGGGGTCCGAAAAGACCTCCGAGAATAATGATAGCAGCGGTAGCAGCTGTCACCGGGCCCCTAATGTCCCGGGCCCTGTGGCAGCTGCTACCGCTGCTATGGTGGTAGTTACGCCACTGGTTCAGCCCAAAGATTCACTTTGAAAACCGTACATTAAATCATGATACTTTGGGCTCTCTTGTGATGCCCAGGGGCGGTATAAAAAAAGGAAGGTGAGTATAGCTATTTATTTTGTATACCTTCCTTGAGCCTTCACCCATTATACTCTGGGGTCTAACAGCACCCCAGAATATAATAATTTCACTTCTGGTTTTTGGGTAAAGAACCCCCAAACATTGGGGTTTGGGTTGAACCCAAACCTTTTGGAAAATTTGGGTGGAATCTTGTTTGATCTCAAGTGGTTCGCTCATTTCTACTCCTAAGGTGATGTCATCAACTGACTTCCCAAGTTCTACATTGAATTTAATATTGTGGATTTATGGGGTGTTTGGGATAAAATGATACTTTTACTCTAAGCTAAACATCCTCCCCCCTACTAAAATATTAAGGGGGCGTTCACACTACCGTCGGTGTCCGACATGTAGTGTCGGCTCCTAGTGTCCGCTCCAAATCTGTCACGGACACTAGGAGCGGACACTAGCTGTGTCCGTGACACCTGTCATTCATCTCAATGGGCATCGGATGCGTTCTTTTGCACTCCGTGCCTGCATGCAGGGTTTTTCTGTCCGCTTGAGAAGTCGGACATCTTCACTTGCGGACAGGGAAGGACGGGCACGGAGTGCAAAAGAACGCACCCAATGCCCATTGAGATGAATGACAGGTGTCACGGACACAGCTAGTGTCCGCTCCTAGTGTCCGTGACAGATTTGGAGCGGACACTAGGAGCCGACACTACATGTTGGACACCGACGGTAGTGTGAACGCTCCCTTACTTAATTACTTTGCAAAATGTATATTTACTCAGATCACTGGGGAGGTCTTGTGACTGCCCCAGACACATTTTTTGATTTTTCCG
Source organism: Leptodactylus fuscus (assembly GCF_031893055.1). Taxonomy (NCBI): domain Eukaryota; kingdom Metazoa; phylum Chordata; class Amphibia; order Anura; family Leptodactylidae; genus Leptodactylus; species Leptodactylus fuscus. The sequence continues at coordinate 124,560,170 of NC_134270.1, read as the reverse complement.
ATGACCAACAGGAAAACAGGTAAGTATGACGGGGTGGGGGGTGAGCTGAGTTAGTCAGATAGAAAGGGCTAGTTGTGGGTAGGCTAGCTAAGGAAACCAGGAGGGGGTTTGAGGGGGATGTAGTGTGAGGCAGCTCTGAGTGAAGTTGTAGGATAAATGAACAGGAAGCTACACCATGTAAACAAATACAGATGATGCCAGGAAAACCCACCCCAAAATCACTCAAAACAATACTAAAGGTATTTGGGTGCACTTATTAACCCATTAACAGCACTAACTGACCTTTTGTTAAAAAAAAAAAAAAAAAAAAAAAATCGCCCAGAAAACTCCTTTAACCAGCATAGGGCAAAGCTTTATCTAGAAGAATACAGATGCATCAGGATATAAGTTTGGGCTCCATAAATGCCCAGTATATGTTGATAGTTGTGTAGGAACACAACTGTGGCTAAAGGAGATGTTGGCATGTTACAGCCTTTTGAGTGTTATATGTAAAAGCGTATTCCATTTGCAACTTTTCCTGTTATATTTTTCAATGTCCTACTAGTAAACTTATTAACCAGAGTAGCCATAAAGTGGTAAACCTTGCCTGTTCTGTGCTTTGTGCTACATAATGTGATTTCTCTGCAGTCATTTATTATTGTTACAATGATGGAAGCTAAAACATCTTATATATAAATCAGCTCAATTAATATTGGTTTATTGGTCTATGTTGTACCTACATATATTGCTAAATTTTTTTGGGAAAAACATCTCTAGCATGTCAATATATCTATGTAATTAGAATAGTTGAATAAGTCTTTCATTTCTAATAATCCTGGGGCTTTGTTATATTCCCTGTTTCTAAGATGCCCTCCTAAAACACATCTTCTACATTATTTATCTTAAGCTAGTGTTTTTCTGGTTACCTCCTCCTTTCTCCATTATTCCTTAGAACTTGACTCTTGTATCCAACAGTTACCCTGCACTCCTTACTCTTAGTATTTGTACATATATAGATACCTGCTGGTGACTGTCTCTTACATCTTCATGTGTACTACCTTATTTATTAAGATGGCCGGACCATTGTACTAAACCAGCACGTTTATTCTTCTTACCCCCTTCTACTTCGTAGACTGTAAGAACTTTTGAGCATGGCCTTCACTGCTACAACATCTGTGTGCACTATATTAATAGTAATATTATTATTTATAATATCATGTGTTCTTTAGAAAAAAACTACAACAGCAATATCCATATATCAAAGATAATTCATTTATTTAGTGCAATTCATATATAGAATTAAAGGTTAATAATGAGAAAAGCAAACCAGTATGGCAGAAAATGATATTGTGTGATACATAGGATATTGTATTATCCCCTCCACCAGTGCTTTGCTGAAAGCCCAATTCTTAAATTTTTGCTTTAAATTATATTAAAAGGTATAAGACATATCTGAGATGTTCTCCTGTTAAAATGGCTTGCCCTTCTTAAATTGTTTCACCAAGTCAGTGAGCTTCTCCAGCCCCTCAGCAAGCCCATCACCAGTGGTGGCACAACATCCCTGGACATGCCACTGGTGTCCTCTCATCTTCCTCAGCCCCAGCTCTTCGGACAGTTCTCCCGGTTGTCTGGAACCTGGTAGATCTTGCTTATTGGCCAACACAACAAAGGGGACCCCTCTCATTTCATCACTCTCCAGGATGGCGCTGAGCTCGGAGCTGGCCTCCAGGAATCTCTCAGGGTCCGCACTATCTACCACAAATATGAGTCCATCTGTGTTTAGATAGTAATGTTTCCATAGGACTCTGATCCTGTCCTGACCTCCTACATCCCACACGGTGAAGGTGACATTACGGATGGGTTCCACAGTCTCTACGTTGAATCCAATGGTGGGGATTGTAGTGACGGTCTCATTCAGCTTTAGCTTGTACAGGATAGTTGTCTTTCCAGCAGCATCCAGACCAAGCAACAGGATCCGAGCTTGGTATCCAGTGAACTTCATAAGGGTTTGCTGGAGGCTGCTCAGGAGAAGACCCATACCTTAAGAATGTTTTCTTCTTGGGCAGAACACAAAGCAGTTTGCTGTTGTGCATTCTTCTTGCAGTTCACCTGTATTTATACACAATCCTTTCACATGTCAGACCTATCTGTGTTCTTAGCAACCACAGCAGTTTGTATCTAGTATTTCCTGCTTGCTCTGTCATTCTGTGCTGCGTTGGAAGATTTCACTGCAGCCTATTCTGACAATGACTTCAGAGCTCGGCAAGGGAAGTGACCTTTTGAAGAATCTGAGTTTGTATTTCCCCAACTTTATTGCAATCAGTAAATACAGAGCAGTTACCCTGTATATATTGTTACTTTACCTGCATCAATAATACTTGCCAAAAATGAGAACATACATGACATTTGTATAGTAAATATAAAAATCTATTTTTGCATTTTTTTTGCACTCCTTCTAGCTATAGTCTTGGCTTTCCGAAAAGGCAGAGTGCAGATAAATATAAATGAGTATAAAAGCATTGTTTTATGTTTCTTTTGGAACTTTGTTTAAAAAATGGCACATGTGGCTTCTTCGGGTCCGTTCACACGGAGTAAAGTGGCGCTGATTCTGACACGATAACTTGCGTAAGAATCAGCGCTGATAAAAAGCCTCCCATTGATTTCAATGTGTTCCGCGCAGAAAATGGAACCCATTGAAGTCAATGGGAATCTTTTTATCAGCGCTGATTTTTACGCGAGTTATCATGCCAGAATCAGCACCACTTTACTCCATGTGAACGGACCCTTAAACGTTATTACTCATTACTTGTTGGATTATTGGTCCAGTGTGCAGTGAGATAAATCTATGTAGTTCTATGTGCAGGGTATCAGAATACCGGATGATGGCCCACACCTCAGCCAGACCTGAGTAGTACTTAGTAATTGGTTTAACAGAGCTGTAGCTGGGCATTCCTGTATCAGGGGCACACGTACAGTTCACTGCCCTTACTCTGTATCTAAATACATAAAGGTTCTTTGCGGGCGCTCTCTGACAACTAACACCAAGGGCACATGCCCTGCTTGCCCCTCAGCTACACCTCTGAGTTTAATTGCGTGGGATTAAACCAATTAGGGCGTGTGTACACATTCAGGTTTTCAGATGCAGTTTTTGAAGTCAAAACCAGGAGTGAATGTGAAAAGAGAGGAAGCACCCGTCCTTTATACTTTCACTCCCTTTACTTGGTTTTAGCTTCAGAAACTACATCTGAAAACCTGAATGTGTAAACCCGCCCTTTAGCATCTAACCACTATAGTATTGGGAATACTACTTAAAGAGGACCTTTCACCTCCTAGGGCACATGTGGTGTAATACACCGCTAGACAGCAGACAGTGTGCTGAATAAGCTTTCACGTTCTGTGCCCCTGGTGAAAAGCTATTGGTGCCGGTACAGTAGCTCTTCAATGTCAGAAGGGCATTTCAGACAGTCTGTCAGGAATGCCCCTCCTCACAGTAGCGTCTGTTGCACTGTACTGTGAGAGGGGGCGTTACTTACCGTCGCGTCATCGCTGGGCGGTAAGTAACGCCCCCCCTCACAGTACAGTGCAACAGACGCTACTGTGAGGAGGGGCATTCCTGACAGATTGTCTGAAACGCCCTTCTGACAGTGAATTCAGCGCACTGTCGGCTTTCTAGCGGTGTATTACACCAGATGTGCTCCAGGAGGTGAAAGGTCCTATAGTAAAATCAGGGGGTCCTATAGTAAAATTTTGAATACAGCATCCTATTAGCTCTTTTTTTCTGTATTGTCACTTTCTATACGTATATGTACAAACATGACACATGACTACACATTCATATGTATACAAACAGTGGCGTAACTAGGAATGGCGGGGCCCCGTGGCGAACTTTTGACATGGGGGCCCCCCCCTTCCTGACCGACACCGAAGACCTTGACCGACCCCCCCCCCCCACGCCGCATTCCTGCGCGCTCTATTATGTCCCATAGTGGCTCCTGCACACAGTATTATACCCCATTGTGGCCTCTGCACACAGTATTATGTCCCATTGTGGCCTCTGCACACGGGATTATGCCCCATAATGAACACCCACGAACAATTATTATACTCAGGGGTATTTTCAGATCCCAGAGTATAATAATCAGAGACCGAGGGGAGATACAGACATAAAAAAAAAAAGTTACCTGTCTCCGGCTCCGCGGCAGTCTTTGGTTGTGTTGGCCATCTTTAATAACACACTGATGTCACATGACATTTCATACCCTCCCTCCATCTGCCCCCAGTTTCATGCACCCCTCATCTCTACCCACATTTTCATGTCCTCCCCTCCATCTCTGCCCCTAGGTTACTGTTGCTCCTCATCACACATACATACATACACACTCACACACATACACACTCACACACACTTACACACAGACAGACACTCTCCATCCTGCATCTCCCTTCCCCCTCCCCTTCATTACCTTGCAGCACACCTCTCCTTCTCTTTCCAGGACTGTACGGGCTATAGACACGCCCACCCAGTCATGTGACAGATGACGTCACACAAGGTTCTTTCAGCTTTCCCCCGCTCTTAGCACAGTTAAAACAGTTTGTCTGTGATAAGAGTGGGGGTAGCAGAGGTAGCTGTCGCCGGGCCCCTTATGTCCCGGGCCCTGTGGCAGCTGCCTCTGCTGCTATGGTGGTAGTTACGCCACTGTATACAAACATGCATGAACAACAGGCATACTAATATACAGACATGCCTATATATTAAATAGTTACTGCTGCGGTGTATCATAGACTTGAAAGGGATACAGCTATAGTACTCACAGCTGCCATTACCAAGAATACAGTGAGTGAGAAGCACAGCACAAATATAAATGCTGGGAAATGCAAATTCTGGGAAACAGTTGATCAGTGGGAGTCTTGATAGTCAGAACCTTGCTGATCTAAAATTGATGGCCTACCTGGCTTTCCCACAGCAGCCATTTCTCAATTTTCGCTCATTACTCTCCCTGCCTTCCAAAAGCCAATTTTCTATTCACAGAGCCATGTAAGGGCTTAAATGGGTTGTGCAGGGAAACTGGACAATCCTTATAACTTTTAAATCAGCTCGGGGCAGTGAAAAAAAAATTGTATACTCACCTGTCCCGGATGCCCTGGTGTCCTCCCAGCACATCCTGGTTCTTCTGCTCCATTGGCTTTTCCTGGGTCTCTTCCGGAGTTCCACTTAAGCCACTGATGGGACTCTGCGGTCACCTGAGATCATACATCCCAACTGTCCTGGATTTAGCGGGACAGTCCTGGATCCCAGGTCCTGACCCACTGTCCTGGTCGGAGGGAGGTTTGTCCTGGCTTCAGCTGGACACACATGAATCAAATACAATGGTGAAGCAAATATCTGTCTGCTCCTGCTTCACCACCCTGCCTCTGTGTGCTCCAGCACCGAGAGCTGTAGGCGCCATGTGATGACTTCAGACAGTGAAGCGAAGAGAGTTTTATTTATTTATGTTTAGGTGGTATCAAGAAAGGGACTTAATATTGTTTAGGCAGCTTCAGGGGTACTGTAAACTGTGGGGGCATCTGGAGAATTACATTAAACTGGGAACAGATGGAGGGAGACTTTAAAGGGTCTCTATCATTGGAAAAAGTCATTTTTAACTAATCACATCCTTGCATAGCCTTTAGAATGTAAATTGCCTCAGTGGTTTCTGAATAAGTCCGTTTTTATCCATAGGCTAATGAGCTTCCAGCCAGCACAGGAAGTTCCCAGCAGCACTCGGCTCTGCTATTATCTCCTATGTGCATGTGCAAACAGGAAGCTGAGTCATCAGCAGAAGCAGCAGCCTGTGCTGTATACACCCATAGGAAACAATAGCAAAGGGGGTCCATGATGCATCGTGCACCAGTCTAAATTAGCATATGAATAAAAACAGACTTATTCAAAAACTGCTGAGGCAATTTACATACTAAAGGTCGGTGTGGAATAACCTTTCTAAAGGCTATACAAGGATATGATTAGTTAAAAATGACTTTTCCCAATGATAGAGCCCCTTTAAACTGTAGGGGTAGATGGTGGGTGACATGAAACTGTGAGCAGATGTAGGTGGGGACATGAAAATGGTGGCAGCTGGAGAAAAACATTAAGCTGGAGCATATGGAGGAGGACATTGAACTGTGTGGGCAAATGGAGGGAGACATGAAACATGTGGCAACTGGAGGGAGACTTTATACCTTTATACTGTGGTGATAGCTGGGGGGGGGGGGTATTAAACTATGGGGGCAGATGGAGGGGAACATTAAACTGTAGGTACACCAGCAGAGGGACTGGGCATATCAGGTTAGGATGACTGTAGGGAGATAGTACTGTGTGGGGACACAAAAAGAAATGGATGGGGATGGGTGGAGTGAAAGTAGAAGTGGGTGTAGCTAAATTTTCACAATGCTCGCATTCTGTCCCTCTTTCTGGTCTTTGCAAGTTGGGAATTATACCTCCCCAGTCCACAAATGACCTTATAGTTATATACGTGATATATACGTTTATGTGTGACTATTACCTCTGCACTTTCTATAGCTATTGCCATGGCTTTCCGAAGATGCAGAGTCCCAATAAGTATAACTTGTAAAGGGGTCCAGCTCACACCGTAGGGGTTGGCAATGTTCACACCATCAGTAGATTTCAAATCCAGGGGTGTTTTATTTAGAGACTTTGGCACAAAACACAGTACAAAAGAAACAAAACCTAAGCCTGTCCGTCTCTATCTGTACTCCAGCATACCTCTCTAGCCTAGGGCAAGTCATACTGTACAGACTGTCCCCGGAGTGCTTTCTCTCACACTGGCTGTAACACTATCAGCATTCCATTTGCCAGGCTTCCTTCCCCAGTAATGACCATGAGGAAGCCTCACCTGTGAGCACCTGGGACTAAGAGAAAAACCCGTAGTGGACCAGGGCTGTCCTCCAGTCCAGAAAATCCGACCCATATCATTTAAACAAAGCACCTTAGCAAGCTATGTTCTGTTAAAACAAGTATTCTGGATTTCCATTATCTCGCCCGGCTGAGGAACCCAGGTGAGATATACGCCCCGTCCACCACTTTACCACAAACTCTATGCCAAGGCATTATTTTTGTCTTTTTGTTGTAGGTTCATTTTTACAACTGCAGATGTCTTCTTACGTGTATTTTGCCAAGGTACAGGTCACTGCCCTTACTCTGTATCTAGATACATTAAAGTGGCTTTTTGGTAACCAGCCCCTGGAGCACATGCCCTAGTTGCCCCTGTCCCTGGGTTTAATTGCATGGGACTTAATTCAGGTGCATTTCATGTGGAGGTTTTTCAGATGCAGTTTTTGAAGCTAAAACCAGGAGTGGAGTAAAAAACAAGTGAAGGTATAGCCCCTGTTCTCCATTGGCATTACTAAAGTCCTGTGGAAGTCTATGGGGTAGTGCTGCAATAGCAAAACCTGCTGCTTCAACTCACATGGCGGGTAAGCAGGGTAAGCTGGTTTTAGTATTAGAAACTATGTAACCCCTATAATGATAGGTCTTCAGTTTTTAAAAGGTGGAGCTCCTTTAGACTGAGGTCCCATGTGGCGAAAACACTGAATTGTACATTATCTGCAAAGTGGATGAGATTCTGACTCTTCCCATCCACACATTGCAGAAACAATCTACAGCGAAAACGCTGTTTCTTTTTCTTTCACACCCAGTTTTGGCTTCAAAAACTGTAAAAAAAAAATGTATGAATCCAGCCTTCAGATATGGTCTTTATACCAATAGTGAACTGAGAGTGATCTAGACTGCAAAGTCACAGGCCGCTTTCAATATAATAGGATTGGGCTTATACATGTCATTTAGGGTTCGTTCACATCTGCACCCCGGTCTCCGTTTTGCAGGTTTCTGTATCCTGCCTGAAACTGTGCAGGAGTCGGAAACCTGCAGTCATTTTTCAAACCCATTCATTTCAATGAGTTTGGAAAGTGTCCGGCCGTGATCACCTGTGACCGTTTTGTGCTCTCCGCGGCGAAACCGTTTTTTTTTTTTTTTAACTGGACACAAAGTCGCACATGCAGGATTTTGTGTCCGGTAAAAAAAAAAAAAAAAAAAACTTTCGCCACGGAGAGCACAGAATGCTCACTGGCGCTCACTTCCGGGCACGGTCTGCCAGGTTTCAGAAACCTGAAAACGGAGATCGGGCGCTGGTGTGAACCCAGCGTTATTGAACATTTTTTACCTACCTTGTACACAAATGACCAAAGTGATGGGGGTCAATTATGGTCGTCTATCTATCTATCTATCTATCTATCTATCTATCTATCTATCTATCTATCTATCTATCTATCTATGTCACTTCATTGTAATCTATATTCAGAAGTTGATTAGATACAATATAAAGGAATTTCCTGCTGGGGGCCATTTTGTATAAGATCCTGTAAGGGAAACAGGTGAGGCCCCCAGAGAAAATGATGTCAATAATGGGATGACTTCTGAGTAATAAATAACACTGTCGGAAGGAGCAGCTACAGAAAAACCTGTAAATTATCAGCAAGTCACCCTGACAGTCATGGCCTCAGGATCTATGGGGCCCCTCTGCTGCGGCAATACATCAAGTTTCCAGTGCCATAGTTCTATTAAAGAATATAGCAATGTATTTATGGATCTGCTTATGTAGCTGTCAAAGAGTTAATCTCTCTCTCTCTCTCTCTCTCTTAGGCATAGCCTTTCCTCTTGCAATCTGACAATCAAATTTCAATGTTTTTGCATTCATCTGCATAAATAAAGCTTTTAGTTGTTGACGTTTGTACGTGACATAGCAGAGTCCAGCATGGAGAGAAATGCATAGTACACTGATGACTGGAAGGAAGTCGGGGAAGTAGGAGGAGAGTCACGTGATCTCCGTGTCAGGATCTGACATGTTTACTATACTGCACCTCCTCCCTCTATGGACTGAGTAGTGAAGTGAATCCTCTCTGGTCACATTGTGGCTGCAGTAGAGAACATGGGCACCCTGGTAAGCAGGGTACAGGGTCTGTGTGGAAAGAAACCCCCCTGGAAAACATCTATTGCAATTATTGGACCACATGGAAGTGGCAAAACCACAATACTGTATAGACTGAAGCTGAATGAAACTATAAAACCTGTGCCAACGCCTTGTTACATAGTGGAGACCTTAGACATCTCTGAAGACATATCACTTACCATATGGGACGTTAGTTTTGGAGCAAAGGGAGGACCCTTAAAAAGACATTTTCTGGAAGTCTGTCAAGGCTATTTGTTTGTGGTGGACAGTAAGGATGCTGAGCTATTTACTGATGCCAGAGATGATCTGTACATGGCAACAGATATGGACACACAGGACTTGCCATTCATTGTATTGGCCAACAAGCAGGATCTAGATGAGGCTTGTAGTCCTGCCGAATTTATGCATCATCTTAATCTTGACAAGATTCCTGCAAAGAAATGGGACATCTGTGGCTGCTCTGCTGTTACTGGAGAAGGTGTTCATGAAGCCTTGGAGAAGCTGTTAAAAATGATAAAGGAAGATGTAATGAGGAGATAACTTCTACTGTAATGTCAATCAAAGATGAGCTGTGTGATGTCAAGATAACGTGGAGAAACCTAAAGGCCATCCTAAAGGAATCACCATGTTACAGAACAATCATAGACCAAACCACCTTGGAATAGGACAGTCCTCAATCCAGTCAGAAACCATAATATAACTTGTTATTGTGACATTGTATTAGGACCTCAGGAGATCTTACTTCCCATTACCTTGGATCCCTCCCAAAGACAGACAATAGCCTCCGAACTGTCTGCGAAACATCTGACTTTGTTGCGTTTTTTTTTTAGCCAAAACCAAGAGTGGCTCCAAAAAAAAGCTGCGTTTCCGCAACGTGGGGCCTTTAGCCTTAGAATGCCTTCATACACAGCATTTTGTTGCACAAACTTTTGCGACCTAAAATCACTTATGTTCCTCATAATGTAACTTTTAGAAATCCAAGTAAATGCCCCTATGGTCCCAGTGGTGGGTGCAGTAAAGCTGGTGCCACACAAGTATTAGATGGTAATATTACTTCTTTCAGTGCTTTTATATTTCTATGGATTTGCCAGTAAAAGTGGATTTTCTTGTAGTGGTTCAGTGTGACATACATATCATGGAAAATCCAAATAATAACACAGAATGAAGCATGATGTGACTGCTATTGGTGTACAGCTGCAGTATGGTGTACATAGCGCAGACTGGCTGCTATAGACAAATAACACAAAAGTCCATTCTGATGACTGCGTTCAGTGTGAGAAATGTTGTTTGTGTGACGGCTGCATTTCCCAGATTCTCCATAGCTCTGAATTCATCTCACAGCATTATAAGGGTCTGGAAATGGTTAAGAACCATGGTCTGTGTGGCAGTTGCATAGTGATTTACAGAGCTGTGAGTTTCTAAATTACTCTAAGGGTGCATTCACACTACGTATACTGAAGCTTATTCTGAACGTAAAACACGTTCAGAATCAGCGGCGTATAAAGCAGTTCCATTCATTTTTATGGGAGCCGGCATACGAGCACTCCCCATAGAAATGAATGGGCTGCTTCTTTCACTGCGAGCAGTCCCATTGAAGTGAATGGGAAGTGCCGGCGTGTACGGCATTCACACTGAGTAAAATGGAGTGTAATTTGGAGTGTTGGTGTTTACGGAGTGTTTTTCTACACGCGTAAACGCTCCAAAAAACGTTCCGTAAACGCCACATGTAAAAAAAAACGCTCCAAAATACACGTGTACATTTTTTACACGTGTAAAAATTACACTCCAAATTACAGTCCATTTTACTCCGTGTGAATGCACCCTAAGGGTCCATTCACACTAAGTTTTTTGGCGCTGGTTTTGATGCAGAATCCACGTCAGAATTCATGTGGAAAAAAAGCCTCCCATTGAAGTCAACTTCCAAACTGTCCATAGAGTATCTACGTCTAGCAGGTCTAGTTCTGCAAGGACATACTGGTATGTAGTGGTGTAACTAGGAATGGCAGGGCCCTGTGGCGAACCTTTGACATGGCCCCCCCCCTGACCGATGCTGAAGACCTCGACCAACTGACCCCTACTGCCCCCCCACACACGCATTTCTGCGCACACTATAATACCCCATATTGGCCCCTTCACACATTATTATGTCCCCATAGTAGCCCCAGTACACTGTATTATTCCCCATAGTGGCCCCATTACACAATATTATGTCCCATTGTAGACACACATGAACAATTATTATAATCTGGGGTCTTTTCAGACTTTTTATAGTAATCGGAGACCCAGAGGGATGTAAACATAACAAACTACTATTACTTACCTATCTCCCGACTCCCCTGTATTCTCCGTCGCTGTTGGCCATCTTCCGGGACGTCATGTGACTGGGGCCTTGCGTCGCGGGTCATATGACGTCACGCAAGTAGGCCGAAGCCTTCCCTGGAGCCTGGAGAGGTAAGTAACACAGCTTTTTATGTTATCTTACCTCTCCCGGGCCTCCGTTGGGTATACTCGGGGTCTGAAAAGACCCCTGAGTATAATAGTGCTTGTGGGGTCCGCGCCGTAACTTAACGATCCCGGCCCCTGCCAGGATCGGTAAGTATATAGAGCCCGTTACCGGCTGGAGTAACTACAGCGGGTAACGGCCTATTAAAAAACAAAACAAAAACGCAGCAGTAGCGGCTGTCGCCGGGCCCCTAATGTCCCAGGCCCTGTGGCAGCTGCTACCACGGTAGTTAAGCCACTGCTGGTACAATTTTGGGCAGCTACTGAAATAGAGAGTCAATTGTAACTTCAGCCGGAGGTCCTAGAGAAAAGGTAGGGAAGGTTTATTTTCTTCCCTGCCTTCCCAATCACTGTGTACACAGTGCTCAGTGAATGCTGTATACACAGCTATGGACACTGTCATAATGTGGCTCCTCTCTGACCCGGCGTTCACGTGATCCACCGGTATCAGAAGCTGAAAGAACTGCTGGGTCCTACAGGACCCATATCAACTCTATAGTAACTTGCAGGAGGCTGTATTCCTCCTGCAACTGGGGCTAAATGTTCCAGGCCCAGTTAGGGGGAGTTCACATGGAGTAACGTGCCGCATGATGTGGCACGTATACGCCGTGTGAGATTTTGCGGGCTGTATATGCTCCCATTGATTTCAATGGGAGCGTGGATCGTAAACGCAGCGTTATTTTGCGGCTGTGATTTTGCTGCAATGGGAGCCTATACAGCCTGCAAAATCTCACATGGCGTTTACGTGCCACATCACGCGGCATGTTACTCTGTGTGAACTCCCCCTTACAGTGGAAATCGGCCTCCCTAACAAAAAAAAACAGTGATTAATGTTCCCAAAGGTCTATTATGGTCATATTGGGACACAATGTAAAAAAATAAATAAACAAAATGAATAGAAAAGTAAAAAAGCAAAAACAAACATTTTTAATAAAATAAATAAAAAAAGAAATAAAATAATACATCAAAAAACACGTCCTTATTACAGGTTCTATCTCCAACCCCAATAGACAATATAAAAATAAAGTCCTTTGTGTCATTGAAAAAAGACGCCGAAATTTGTTGAATAACCCAAATGATAAAAATGTTACAGTCCTCAAAACTGCACATACAAAAAACCCGAAAACGTGTCTGGTCCTGGACCACAAATTGGCCGGTACTGAAGTGGTTAAACATAACATCTGAATATCTGGGATATTACCCACCTCCCCTAGGTCCTTAGCATTTCCCATAAATGTTTGATAGATGCAGTTGCCGCTCTGAGCTATCCTGTGTCCTTAGAAGAGAATGGAGTTATGGAAAGAGTGTAGCTCACAGTTCTTTGCTGTTTCAGTAAGGCTGCATTCACACGGAGTAAACGCTGGCGTTTTTTGTGTGTTTTTCGCACATAGCGCCGCGTTTACGCTGCGTAGCGCCGCGTTAACGCCGCGTATACGCCGCGTTAACGCCGGGCAACGCCACCGCTAAATAGCGCGGCGTTAACGCGGCGTATACGCGGCGTTAACGCGACGCTACGCGGCGTAAACGCGGCGCTATGTGCAAAAAACACACAAAAAACGCCAGCGTTTACTCCGTGTGAATGCAGCCTAACACCTATTCAATTCTAAAACCGGGGCCCCAAGGGCCGGAAACGCAGCGATTCCGCTGGAAAAATCGCTGTGTTACATGTTACACAGTAACAGCAAAGTAGATGGGATTCATGCGAACCCCATGCCCACTTTAAAATCCGCAGCATGAACACGCTGCGATTTCCAAAACTGGCGCAATTTTGGAAATCGCAGCATGTTAATTATAACTACGAAAATGTCGGCGGCTTTCCCATAGATATAATGGGATGAGAAAGTCCACGGGGGAAACCTCCGTGAACTTTCTGTTCAAAGCGCTGCGGGAAGAACCGTGATGCGTTGCCAACCGCGGTAGTTTCCTGCAGCACTTTTCCGATCCGTGGGGCCTTAGCCTAAGGAAGTTATGGAAACAGTGTTACTCAGAGACGGCAGACTGACTGTGGATATGCCATAAATGTTTTTTGTGAGAAACAACTTGGTGTAAATGCCGTAACAAAAACGCAGACTTTTACAGTCCCTGTAAAGTGGATAGGATTCTAGCAAATCCACACCCTGCAAAAAGTATGCACAGCAAAAAATGCATCGATTTCCAATACCGTTGTGTTTTTGGAAATCACAGCATGTCAATTATACCTACGGAAATGTTGGCGGTTTCCCTTTAGATATAATTGAAGCAGAAAGTCTATATGGGACTTAAGAGTGAATTATTACATAGCGTATTGGTTGCTGTAAATTCTACAACACTATATATATGAAAGGGGGTTGTTTCTGACACACATGCTTGGATTTTTGCAATATCCATTTAGATGTATGGAACAGATTTTTAACCACAAAAATTCTCCAACAAATCTGAATATGAATATATACATGACCAGGGTGTCAATGGTATGGCAGATATCCCACCCATGCCATGTTTCAAGGGTCTTTAATAGGTTGGACATCAGTTTACAGGGTAATCACTTATAGGTGCCGCTAAAGAGACAGCTTATTCCTTCGAGAGAGTTATTTCACATACAGTATCGTGCAGAAGTTTTAGGCATGAAAAAAGTGCTGCTAACAGTGTGATAATACTTTATTTTTACCAAGTAACAAGATGCAAAGTGAATGAACAAAATATAAATCTAAATCACATGAATATTCAGTGTGCCTGACCTTTGGAGGTGTCATAGAAGTGATGATATGGCCCCACACAGCCCTGATCTCAACATCATCCAGTCTGTCTTGGGTTACTTGAATAGACTGAAGGATCTGTGCTTAGTTCTCAAGATATCTGGAACAACCTCCCTGCTGAATTCCTTCAAAAACTCTCTGCAAGTGTATCTAGAAGAATTGAAGGAAGGGATATATTGATGATTTTTGTTCATTCACATTTTGTTAATGGACAATTTCAGTTTCTGAAAGCGTTTTTAATATACAGCACTTTTCCATACCTGCCTAAATCTTTTGTTCAGTACTTACTAAGACATTGGTTCTAAGCGCTACGAGAGGAGAAGAAATTCTTCCTTCAAGGTAAATGGACCATGATGTATTGTAGGTTTTTCGTCTTCCTCTGGACTAAATTATAACTACACTATTTCATATTATTTTGGATTGTTCAAACAGAACCCACAAGGTGGCAGCAAAGCTCAGTATATGTGTCATGCTATTTCCTAAGTACTTTGAGCAATGTAGTAAATCTGAACACCTACATAATAAACTCTATAATATGCCAGACTGATCCAACCGATGATAAGAAATGGGAAGCCATTGCTTTTCTCCAGATGCTGACAGTATCTGTTCCATCAAGCTGTATTACTGCTGGCCATGTGGCAACCATGTCCGGATATTGCACAAAACCACATTAAGTTTTTGTATGCTTATGGCAAATCCCCAATACATATTTGTGATAGCAGTGCACATCAACCTGCTCTTCTCCAGCTGGAGTACAACTCCTACTCTGGGCATGCTAAGAGTTGAAGTTTCCCAGCCGGAGCGCCACGTTATAAATCATTGGTGTACAGGAGCTTTAGTTGCTTATATATAGAGCTGTGTAAGGCTCGGGTCACATCTGCGCCCATTCTCCGTATAGGGATTTCATTCCCCATTCCACATTTTTCATGCGGAGAGAAAAGAGTTGCAAGCCGCTCTTGCCTCTGCACGTTTTTCACCCCTTTCTGGCAGAAACAGAACAGAAACCAAGTGGACTCCCATTATAGTCTATGGGGTCAGCAGGTTTGCTAAGGTTTTTTTTATGCAGACTAGGTTTCCCAAGCACATTCCCCCCCAATGGAAACCTGTGCGTAGTTGTGAACCAAGCCTCAGTTATTTACTCATGTAACAGGGCTCCGATGTTGGTTCAGCCCTCTAGGCTAGGACTATATAATGACATTAATTTAACCACACTTGCCAACTCTCTCTCTCGAAAAACAAATCCAGGGCAATGGCAGATTATTGGTACCATCACAGACACCAACCTGGTAGAGCCCTTCACAGGGTGATTGTGAATGGCAAATCGTGGCCAAAGTGGGAGTGGCCTTTTAAGGGGCGTGGTATTCATAAAATGGCAGAGTTGCATATATCTAGGCCCCATAGAACAATATTAGCCCCCAGATTATAAATGCATAATTAAAACAAACAATGATGCCATTTTTTTTCACGCCATGTAGTGATCACTTTAAATATTTTTTTTGACAAATATATATATATATAACATTTATTTATATTTATAATAATTTAATAAGAAAAACATTGTTAAAGCCTTATTTTCATAGTTTCTTTTCATTAGATATGCTTTTCTCAAACTAAGCTTTCTCTCCACACAGTATTATTTATAATTGACCCCATACAGTATAATGTCCCTATGCTTATAAAACAAAAAAAAACAAAAACAAATATATATATATATATATATATATATATATATATATATAGTGAAATTGATTCTCATTACAAACAGGTTGTTCCCTGAAGTCCTCCTTTCATCACCAATAAATTACTATTATGCTCTAGGATCTATTCAGACCCCAGAGTATAATAAGCAGGGGTCCAGGCAAGGTAAATAAACATAATAAAAAGTGTTACCTCCCCAGGGCTCCAATGTGGTTCCATCCTCTTCGGCACATTGATGCAAGCATGACTGCTGAGGCACAAACATACACCTCAGTGGCCATGATGTCGTTCAGGAGGCTGGAAGAGGGGGAGCAGTGCTGGAGCCTAGGCGAGGTCTTTGTTATGTGAACTCACCTCCCCTGAGCCTCTGCTAAAGGGTTTGAAGAGACCCCAGTGTATAATAATAGCAGTTTTGGTTTTTAACGTGTTCAGTCCTAATGAAGCTGCTGGCTGAACCTTGGAAATATTTGTTTGTCATAAAAAAAACAAAAAAACAACTCACCTCCAGTAGACTCCTTATATCCCACAACAGTAATCAACTATATAGGTGGATATTGTTGGACTATAATGGTGGCAAATGAGCAATTACTTGCTGTCCCCTGGCAACCATATATTTTGCGACTATTGACAAATCTCCCTGGCGGAATCTGTTACATTATAGAGGACGTGACAATGATTAGGTGACATTGCAGTGTTATGACATCTTATGCTGCAATCTATTTGTACAATAATTGCAATGCAACCAATGACAGTTATAGTGTATAATATTGAAGATTTAAAAAACATTTTCACAATGAAGAAAAAAGTATATAAGACTGAATGTCCACCCTTGTATATATATTTATCTATATTGTGTGATTTATTGTATGTATCATTATGGTAATATGAGCTCTGTTTTCCTAATACAAAGATCCAAAGTCTCTGTATTGTAATAAGATTGAATTATAAAATTCCATCTGCTTGTAGTCACCACTAGGGGGAGTTTAGGAGTTTACGGTATACTGAATAACACAGTAGGCTCATTAGTCCCCCTGGTGGTGTGGTTGGCAGATATAATATGACCATTTCACTGTATGACTATTCAGAGGATTTGGAGCTCTGTATCAGAAAAAGGAGCATACAGATATATTGTGTAAATAGTCCGAACAGAATCTTTGACCGGGATGTAACATAGTGTTAAACTGTGGATGTATACTATAAAACTCCATTACTACCTGCACATCATCTTAAAAATCTGTAACCTCGGAGTGAAATGACAAGTTGAGGCCACTGCTATTTAGCTGGCAATAACTTCTAATCCAGAACCCGGCTTCTGCCAAAACCACATCCTATATAATAAAAGTGACACGCTCGCTGCACTTCATCTGCCAATCTATGTTAATCCAGAACTTGATACTGGCCAAGACTATGTCCCTTACAATAACAAAAACTAGTTACAGCTTCTTATCTGCCAATCTCTTCTAATCCAGAACGTGACATTCGCCAGAAAGTTGTATTTTAACATAACAAAAATGGTTTCTTTTTTGCCAGTTTGTCTTAATCCAGAGCAAGGCATCTGCCAAGTTCTCTAAACTTATGGAGTAAAACTTGCAGCTCCTTGTCTGTCAATCTTGGTTGGTCGGAGATTGATATTTCGTAGTATTATTTTCAATAAATTGCATTGATTCTAGGAACCAGCTAGCTAACAACCAAGGAGTATCTCCTAAGAGTACTAGGTCCCATAGACTAAGGCTACATGCACATGGCCATGTCCCTTGTCAGTGTGCGATGTCTGCTTTTAACTCTGATTGTAGTCGGTGAATAAGAAGCTTTAACACCTTCCCACCAAAGCCATTTTTTGCTTTTAATTTTTGTTTTTCACTTTCTAGGTTCCAAAAGCCAAAACTTTTGATTTTTCCATTCACAAAAAGATGGCTCATTTTTTGTGGGATACATTGTCTTTCATAACGGTACCATTTAATATTCTGTATGACGTACTGGAAAGCTGGAAAAAGTTTAGAATGGGGTGGATTTAGAAAAAAACTGCACTTGGGTCATTTGTCAATTCATATGTTTTTTTTTGGAACCTTAGGGTCCTTTCACACTTGTGCTCGTTGTCCAGTTTGTGCATTCCACCAGGTTTCTGTCTTCTGCCTCGGTGAAACTGGACAGGGGACGGAAACCCGGCGGTCAGTTTTCCAACCCATTCACTTGAATGGGTTTGCAAAGGTGACCGCCCGTGTGCGTCTTTTGTCTTTCCGCGGGGAAACTGGTCTTTTTAGCCAGACACAAAGTTGGACATGCAGGACTTTGTGTCCGGCTATAAAAAACGTTTTCCCCGTGGACAGGCAGAAGATGCAGACGAGCGGTCACTTTTGCAAACCCATTCAAGGGAATGGGTTTGAAAACTGATCGACGGGTTTCGGTCCCCTGTCCAGTTTAGCTGGGGTGGAAGACAGAATCCGGCCAGATTGCACAAAGTGGACAACGAGCACCGGTGTGAAAGGACCCTCAGCCTTTAAGCAACTCTCTTAGCTGGTTTGCAACATCTTCTCTGGCTGTTCTGATTTCTCAAGGCTTTAGCTCAGCTCTCCCCCTCCCTTCTTTCAGAGGCAGCTATTAAATGTATCTCATACTCCACCTCCCCCTTGTGAGCTGCTGTAGATGTTCATTTTCCTACACTATACTGTAAGCCTCTACAGGTGATCTCCCCTCTGTATTCCTCTTACACTGTGCTGCCATCTGGTTGTGAGCTGCTGTAGACAGCCTTCCTCCTATACTGTGCAGTGAGATGACCATGAGCTTCTGTAGATGATCTTACCCTATGATGTGCTGTGAGCTGCTGTAGACAGTCTTACTCCTATACTGTACCTGATTCCCCGTTAGTGAGCGATCAGGGCGACCGCAAGCATGCCGGCAGAGGTGACTCTGCGTGCCCTCTCTGGCACGTGTGCCATAGGTTCGCCATCACTGTTCTAGACTATGAACTCAGCACTCATTTTGTGATACTCACACAAGTGCACAAATTGTTATAAGACACAATGAAGAAGATTTATTATGCTTGTATTCCAGTTATCTGGCATACACAGTATAAAAAAGTAGCACATTTATTGTGCAAATTGGGTGCCATTTTTTTTTCTCTTTTTCACTGCCTGCACCACTTTCATTGGCTGTGACGTGGCATGGGTGGCAAACTAGACTTATTATCATATACACCAGTTCATAGCTGGCATAATTTCATTGTGCAGGAACATGGCCTGGTGGAGTGTGTGCTTGATTTTTGAAGATGCGTGTTCATCCTCATAAATGAGGTGCAATCTCTGCCAATGCATGAAACATGAAGACTGGCATTGAATACACCAGTCTGTGCAATACACAATTGACCAGGGCCCCTGTCCCCAAAGAGACCCTGGGATGCGGGGAATAAGGATTTTAGCCTGATGGCTTGAATTCCAGGAGCTTCACTACTGTATCAGCGTACTCTGGTGTGCTGTGCACACCGACACAGCAGGGAGCTGAAGAGTTCCTGCTCTGCCATAGAAAACTTATAGAAATACACTGTCTACCAATAAGTATTTGGACACCCATGCAAATGCAAATGAAGAAATCTGCAGTTGTGATGTACTTCATGACTTCTGCCATTAAATATCGTGTAGGAAACATCATTGGCATTAGTTGCATGCAAGATGGCACAAAGTGCAGAGTTGTCCAATTTCGAGAAAGGGGTAATTGTTGGGTACCACAGAAATGATCGATCCTTAAGGGACATAGCTAGCTGTCATACAAGGACTTGTGGAAAGCATGCCCCGGAGGGTTGAGGCTGTAATTGCCGCTTGTAGAGTCTGTACCAACTATTGAATATGAATAAATGTTGTTTTTCTATTCTATTCAGTGTATAATATGTAAGGTGGATTATCATAAGGGAGAGACTGTTAAATTAATTATGTTTAAAGGGATTCTACCACTAAACCAACATTTTTTCTATTTACCACGTTGGAATAGCCTTAAGAAAAGCTATTCGTCTCTTACCTTTAGACATGGTCTCTGCTGCGCTGTTCCTTAGAAATACCGGTTTTAACCGGTATGCAAATGAGTGCGGGCCCCAGCGCTCAAACGGCGATGGGGGCGTCCCCACTGCTGCCCGAGAGCTCACTCCAGCGACACCTCCTTCTTCAGCTGCAACTCCGCCTCTTCTGTCTTCCGTCTCGGTCCAACCTCCGACGCCTGCACATTACGCTTCTGTATTGAACTACAAGAGCAAGAGCGGCCTCCCAAAAATGGCCGCCGGTCTGAGGTTGGACTGAGACGGAAGACAGAAAAGGCAGGGTTGCAGCTGAAGATGGAGGCGTCGCTGGAGTGAGCTCTCGGGCAGCAGTGGGGACGCCCCCATCGCTGTTTGAGCGCTGAGGCCGCCCTCATTGCTGTGGATCACTTATTCCGGTATTTCTAAGGAACGGTGCCACGGAGACCATATATATATATATATATATATATATATATATATATATATATATATATATATATATGGCTTTTATAATGTGGTCGCTTTTATTTATAAGAGGGAAACTTTATTAGGAGGGTATTGTTAAAGGGGCTATTATCTAAAAGGGGGCTAATACTGATAATGTGGACTATTATAAGGGGAACTATTATTTATGAGAGGGCTATTATTAATAAGGGAGCAATATTATTTAGGAGGGTGGTTATTACTGATATGGGGCACTGTTTATAAGCAGGGGACTATTATTTATAAGGAGGCACTATAATAACTGATGAGGGGGTGCAAAAATCTACTAGGCAGTACAAAGGTGGTTAACTGATTTGTGTGTGGGCATAAGGGGGGTGGTTGTTACTGTTTTGGGGGCAGAAAGTGGGCGTTAATAAAGGGGTTTCCAATGGAAATATGATGGCGTTGTTGGTATATCAGTATTTGTTGCCCTGCTTTTAATTTTGCCCAGGGCTATAGTTTATCTAAAACTGGCCCCGTTGATCTCTTAAGAACCAGGACATCTTTTCATCATTTGGAAGTAAGCAGGAAGATTTAATTAGTACAAGCAAAGATCTTGGAAAATGTGGACAAACCATGAATAATTGATGAACAAAATATGCTAAAATGCTAGACGATTGCATAAGCTTTCATTATGTAGTGGAAATATATGGACTACGCAGCCTTATACTTTTCTGTCATTGGAGCCACTTATAGCAGGCTAAAGAGGCCCGACTTTAAGTCTGTCTGTCTATAAAACAAGCACAAAGAGGAGAGTCAAGATAGAGGCCAATTCACGAGCACCACCACTAAAGCCCCATGCCCATCACAGTGAAAACACATGGATGTGGACTGGACATTTTTACATGTCATTTTTAGAACATTGGAAGTCAATGGCTACATACACATTTCTGGGGGGTTTTAACTGACATGATAACATCCATTAAAAAATAGGACATTTCTGGTTCTCCAGCCTGACTGGTGACTGATCTAGAACCCTTGCCAGGGGTAAAGGTTCCAATCCAAGCTCTAGGGACACAACGATTTCTGGTTGTGCTGTAAATGCAAAAGATTGTTGGATAAAAGTCCATCCAACTCCTAAACACAGTGCTGAATGTGGAGGTGGTTCTTTTACTCCTCTCTCGCTGTCAACTTACCGTGGTCCATGACCTCAAGTTAAAGAGGACCTTTCATGTCCTCGGGTACACACAGTTTTATATACCGCTAGAAAGCCAACAGTGCACTGAATTCAACACACTGTCAGCTTTCCCGTTATGTGCCCTTGGGACAAGAGATATCAGTGCTGTAACCGATATCTGTTCACAGTCAAAAGTGCGTTTCTGACAGTCTAGCCGGGCTGTGAGGAAGACCCCTCCTGACAGCACTCGTCCATAGCTCTGTACTGTCAGAGGGGGCATTCTTTACAGCCCAGTGATGACGCTGAGCTGTGAAGAACGCCCCCCCAGTACTAGTGTATGGGCAAATACTGTCAGGAGGGGCGTTCCTCACTGCTCTGGTAGACTGTCAGCAAAAGCCATTCTGACAGTGAAGAGATATTGGTAACTGCACCGATATCTCTTGCTCCAGGGCATATAACGGAAAAGCTGACAGTGCGCTGAATTCAGCGCACTGTCGGCTTTCTACTGGTGTATCAAACTGCATGTACCCGAGGACATGAAAGGTCCTATTTAAAGACATATGGACATATGTTCCAGCTTTCTGGAAATGTACTTTGCCTCTTAACTTTTGTCAGTGTCTTTAAGCAGTTAACATCTTGTCCACTGCCCGCCACTTGTTTCCCATACCAGGTGATGTATATGCCACCAAATGTGAAATTTCGACTCATGCACAGTAGGTCTCCAGTCGCTGTTCAATCTGCATGCATTTATGTAGCTTCAGTTCAGGCTCACAGTTGAACAGGTCATTCTCCTGGTGGATCCCTGAGTCAGGTGGGGCCCTTAAGGAGGGATACAGATGGTCTCATACATCATCTTAGTCAGGTTATGCATTATTATAATATACTGGGTGGATTATTTAAGAGACTATCCAGTTTATTTTATATACTGTAGACACTCTGGGCAGCTGAGGTGACAGAGGGCAGAGTCGTGCCAATTGTGTCCTTCCTCCCTGGGCCCCATCTTCTCAATCACACTGCAGGGGCCCAGTCACTAATCATCTTGCAGCATCTCCCCACTGTTGTATGGGCAGTGGGCACCTATGCCCAGCTCACAGATAAGAGGGCCTTAGTTCAAGGCAAGAGCCCGGTAGCAGACTACTAACTGTAGGCCATTTATACCAGGACAGTAACAGTCAGAGACAAAGGCTACGCTACAAAGGCTACAAAGGTTACTGCTGAAAAAAAAAGTAGGTTGGTGACATTTTAGGAATTTGAGCATGAGTGTCAGGTAATATTAGCAAGTAGCTGTGATGAATTTTACCAGTGGGCTTTAGGCACCCCAATCTGACATTTTTTCAGTTGTCTATCTTGAGGAGCTCTATACCTTTTCTAACTGTTATAATAGTGATGGTTTCTGTTCATTTAGCAGACTTGTTACACAATACAATACGTATATTACTATTAAGTACTTTTTATATTTATAGTGTATATAGTGCATTACTTGTGCTCCCTTGGCTTGGCTTTTGTGTCGCTTTTTTTCTTCCTATTTCTAAGTTCTCGTGCTGTCCCTCTCTCATTCCCAGTCCTCGCACTCTCCCCCTTTCTCCTAGCAGTGGGACTCGAGATAGGAGTGGCTTACAGCCAGTATAAAGTCCACATCTATCTGCTCAGTGCAGTAAAACCTCAGTCCCCTTCATTCTTGCTATGGAGAGCAGCACAGCTAAGACTACATCATTTCATGTTCCTGTGTGCTAACTCTTAACCAGGCTGCCAGCTCTGCCCCAATTGCACCCTCTCATTCACCTTTAACCTTACTTGCTAGTCACACACAACACAATGCCTGGGCACTGCCACCTTGCCTTGATACTGATCTCCTTGGCATCTTTTGGAGTGGCTGATGAAGCCATACAGTGCCCCCCTTGCTCACAGGAGAAGCTAATTCGATGTCTGGACCCTGTTGGGTGCCTGGAGCTGGTGAAAGAACCTGGGTGCGGTTGCTGTGCCACCTGCGCCCTCCAAAAAGGGATGCCATGTGGGGTCTACACTGCCCGATGTGGCTCAGGGCTTCGCTGTTACCCCACGAAAGGTTCTGAAAAACCGCTGCATACCCTTATGCATGGACAGGGGGTCTGCACTGAAATCGGGGAGATAGAAGCCATACAGGGAACTTTCCCAACAGCAGGTGAGAATTAAGCAACAATGACCACAGAGCAACAGTAACTTCATGCAACCTTGTTCTTCTCTTGTGTCTTAAGGAACTTGCAATTGTGTCTCTCCCACTTCAAAGGCAGGAAATGCCTCCAGGATATACTGTAACTATACCACTGAATCAAATGTTTAACTCTTTTAGCACCAGAATGACTTGTATAGCAATATCTTATAACAGTGCATAGCTATGGGATTGGACTGGGGGTAGCTCACATACCTTCAGCCTACGGGGTTAATTATGGAAAAGTTGAGAATGTTTTGTAAGATCCTACTCCCAGCTCCACATCTGCATATACAGTTATAGGATTAAATGACAAGTCATGTATGGAGGTAGGATGAAGGACCGTGGCGGGGAAAGGCGTCCTCTGACCACTTCTAGTATTCAGTTTCCTTACGACAATTATCCATGAAATTGTGTAGACTTTTGAAGGCATATGGAAATTCTTGGAGAATTAGGGACACAGGTTTATTTATGGCTTCCCTTGCAGGAATGGAATACGTATGATTTTTGATCAGTAGAACTGTTCTACATTCATTCATGCAGCAATAAAGTCTACAGCATCTGATGCTTACCATGACATTGATGTTGCCTTTGTCCCAGATTCCTTAGGGATGACCATATATTGTGCATGTCATTAAGGTCCCATCACAATGTTATATATAGTGTAGCTGATAGATACCAGAGGATATTATTACAGATATCTACTTTGTATTGTTTATACTGTATAATTTTTAGTTGTTTTTTTGTGTTTTACACATACATGCCCATATTCCTTTTTGGACAATGTATTTGCAGTACCCTCATGTTTGTGTTTGGTATTGCTTATACATGTATTTGTTGTTCTGTCTTGTGATAGAGTAACATTATTAAGAATTCCTCAGATGATACCGTAACAGTCTAGTGGCTTGAGATGTTGCCATAGCTGCAAGACACCTCATTATTGTCTTATATATAAAAAACAAAAAACTTGAGAGTCTTTAGTAGATCAAACCTTTTTTAATGGCTAGTATCATCTACTGAAGACTCTCAAGTTTTTTGTTTTTTTATATTTCATACCCACTGGCTAACATGGTACAAAACCAAACATTTATGTCCTATATAGTCACAGACAAGACAGTGGATGGGATGAGTACCACTGAAAGGGGTTGTCCGGTTTAATCAAATAAATATTATAGTTTGTCTAATGAAAAGTTATATAATTTTCCAGTATACTTTCTGTATCAATTCCTCACAGTTTTCTAGATCTCTGCTTGTTGTCATCCATTATTTACTTACAGTGGATAAAAATCAGTCCATGGTCATGTGATGGACACACAAGTGCACGGCTTGTTGCAAGATACAGCTCTGATTACTGTGCTGTGACGAGCTGTGCACCTGTGTGTCCATCACATGACCATGGACTGATTTTAATAAACTGTAAGTAAATAATAAATGACAACAAGCAGATATCAAGAAAATTATGTGGAACTAATACAGAAAGTATATTGGAAAATTGTACAACTTTTCATTATAGAAACAGTTAAATTTATTTGCTGAATCTGGACATTCCCTTTAAGGCCCTTTTATACAGGTTGAGTATCGGGGACAAGTGTACCTATACGCATTCTGTAAATGACTTCCTGATTATCTAAGAAATTCCTTATTGGTCTGTTGATGACATCTTAGGAGTTCAGGAGATGTTCTGCTGTTGGCAGCGCATCGCCGTGTGGAAACAAGGATGTGCTGCCAACAATCAATGAAACTTTATGGAGGATAATAATAGCATTAGCAATGGTTTCTTCCCTGTGTAGTTTGCATTGACCTGTGTATTACACGGAATACGTATTGTCAATATACAACCCAAACTTTTCCTGCATGACAATCATGTAGATCTTTGGAGCAATGAGAGTGTTGCTATTGCTCCAAATTGGTAAGCGGCAACGCCCTCATTGCTCCATTATAGTTAATTGGCATATTGGCAAAACCAGCGATATTTTGGCAACTGAGACACCGAGGGGGAAACACTGTATGATTCAGGTGACCCTATCTTTTTGCAGAGTTGGGTTGGTATGATGGGTTCTGATGACAAGATAATAATAGGAATCATGTTGGTGAAGGAAGTTGCTGCTGTGCGATAAGAAGCTGCAGTTCTTCTTTAAGTCATGACTGAGATGGATGTGCAACAACATTTGCACTACATCTTATGGTACTGCCGTGTGGCATTGTGTAACTTCAACCTATGACAAATAACCGAGGGCAATAGGTGAGGTGACAACTTGTCTGACCCTGCTGTGTGACTGCCTAGATCCGGTTCAGGCCTCCTGAACTTGCCTATGAATGCATGTATGTATCTCTTTGTTTAATCTATACAGTAAATGTCCCTATTTGGCCATTGGAAATGTTAGGAGGTGTGCTGGAGTCAACCCAGAGCTGCATTTTTTAACGTCTTTCTTCCCAAAACTTGGCTGTTGTCGGAGGTATTCAGAAACTTGGTGTGGGATTTGTCACTTGTCTTCAGGTGTATTGATAAGGCCTCAGTTAATCCCTAAGAATTTTATGACTTTTACCACTGGTCACAAAAATGTAGGACAAAGTCACATCAGAATTTCTATGGTATAGCAGCAGTCACTGCCACCCTCTGTACAGGGACGACAATATACTTCAATGACGTGAATGGGTTGTGTTGTAGTTCTTTGCACAGTGGGTGTATGGTGGATTTACTCAGGGTCAAATAAATCTACCTATGTTGTTTTAGGCTCACGGTTCACACCATGTTTTGAGTGGGTATTATGTCTATTTGGTATATACAGAAACTTCCAAGTACATATGTTAAATGTATCCAAAGGTTCCCAATTACCCCATGGAGGAAAAAGTGTCATTTTTGTAATTCTGGTATTAAAATACTTAATTGTATGGTAACGTGTACCATGCTACATCCGGTTATGGGGGCGTTTGGTTGATATATTGTATACTTATACAATGGCATCCAGTGAAGACATCCATCAGAGCTATATGTCAGGATACCTTCATAGTGTACAGATGTAGGAGTTGCTAAGTTCACTTCGCTCTAAGGGGGTATCCATATGTAGAAATTTGATGCTAAAGCAGAATTTGGAAAAGAGTACCACTATATTTTGTCTTTATTTGGCAGAGCCACATTCTGCAAGCAGATTTTTGCAAATTCCATATAAAATTCCACAATGATGTGAAAGGTGCATATTCCTACAACCATTCATTGAACAGGATGCCACTAGTTGTATATTTATTCACATCTTTTGACCATTTAGTTCTGTTGTAAAAATAGTATATATCAGGATATTGTAGCAGGCTGCACTCTTCTGGCCTTTGTAATAGAAGTGAATGGCAATAGCATCCAACTTTAAAGATCTCCAGGTGGCTCAGGATATATACCAACCAACTGGAGGTCTATATATTAAATAACATATAGTATATACCATAGGAATGTTCCACTTGACTGGAAAAATATGGTTTTAAACTTCGTTATGGTTGTGGAATTAGGAAACCATGGATAAGTGAAAAATGTGAGTTTTTACAGATCCTTCAAGTGATTTTCTGAAGTTAGTAAAACAGCACCAGTCTTGCCCCAGAGCACTGAGGACAACATCTGGATGGTGTTTGTATGTTCTACCTGGGTTTTTATGGGATTCCTCTGGGTACTTTGGTTTCCCTGCATACTCCCAAAGACATACTGATAGGTATTTCAGATTGTAAG
The DNA here is from genome assembly GCF_031893055.1 of Leptodactylus fuscus. NCBI lineage: Eukaryota > Metazoa > Chordata > Amphibia > Anura > Leptodactylidae > Leptodactylus > Leptodactylus fuscus. The sequence goes on along the minus strand of NC_134270.1, from coordinate 124,532,751 downwards.
CACCATTGGGATCTGTGAGTGATAACCACGGGAGGTATGTAGTATCAAAACTGCCATAAAAGTTGGGAATTTTTTGGTGGATGGCGATTGTGTGCTAAATTTTTTCCCCTCTTTGTCCAGTTTCTGACTCGCTTGAAAGTGCATGGTGAGGGGCAGGGAAAGATTTACTATAACTTGCGCCAGAATACTGCTGTAAGTTATACCCGAAATGTAGATTCTAAACTTAACCTTTGCAAATGTTCCCTTCCAAAATAGGCCGGGAGGAATTTATTAAGACTGGCTTAAGAATATGAAGCAAAAAAAAAAAAATCTGTATATGAAGAGCCTGCATTAGTTTTTATGCATCACTCATTTTCCATTAGCATGTCTGAACCTATGGTTATTTGGTATCATTGAGTTCCTCTTCATGTCAACTTGTTCCAAGAATCAGTAAATCTGGGATAAGTACTGGTATTAAAGGTCATGGCAAGGTCAAATTTTACCCATAGATTCTAGTGAGTAAACTGAAGCTCATTTAGTAGTATTTATTCTTCTTTTTGCATGTTTGAGAAGCAAACATCCAGCCAGTCTAGTAATGAATATATTACACAGTCACCGATTATATTGATAGGGCTAAGAGGCAGACAAATGCTATGGACAGGAGGGGCGCTGTTCGTGGACCTTTCTTCTGAAACTCACATTCCACTTGGTTAACAACATAAACATGGTGGCATGAGATAAAGGAACCGCAGTGATCTAATATCCTTCTCTCTAACTCACAGCCATGCTCTCTGGTTTAAAGTGTAATGCCTGACAAGTGCATTGTGGTCTGCGGGGTTCTCAGTATCTTTTTCTAGCTAACTGTACTTTGGAATTCAATATTTGTTGAAGACTTTTTAAACAAAACAGGAAAAGTCAGTAAACAGATTATATCAAGAGAGGATGTGGCGTACTGAACTCACCTGCTCACAATATGACGGGGGCCAATAGAGAGAACATTTCTAGTTTTTTCCCCAGTATTTGTATTTGTTTCCCCCAAAGAATAGGTGTCATGTTTAAAACCCATTCAGCCAGTGACACAACAAACTACAGTATATAGCAGTGACCGCCAACCTGTGGTTCTCCAGCTGTTGTAATAACACAACTCCCTACATGACAGCTGCAGGCTGTTGGTGCATGCTGGGAGTTGTTGTTTCACCACAGCTGGAGAACCACCGGTTGGAGACCTCTGCCCTCTGGACAACAACATGGGACTTGACAAACAGAAAAATACTTTTTAAAGGAACATGCCAACCAAAATTTCACAAACTGATGTTAAGGATTCTCTCTTTGGTGTAATGTTCTACCCTCTGAGGCTCTGCACCAGGCATAACATGGTACAGTACAGGGAATATAGTATCATATGTACACCAAAAAACTGGAGTAGAAGTGGGACAGCTTTGGCGTATGCCCCGAACTTGCACCAAAGATATGCCACTTGGTAATTTTTCTTTCCTGCTTGCCACTTCTTAAGACAGTGGGTTCAAGCCAGGTGGAGGTGGGATACCTTAGCTTGTTAGATTTACTACAACTCATGCCAGAAATTCCCAGTCTGGTGTAAATTTATGGATAATGCATGGTACCACCTGAGATGGTGGAGAATGGAGTCTCTTTAATAAATCTGGTGCATCTCATGCCAGAAAGAAATTAAGACTAGCATAGCTAATAACTTCCCCCCAAGTGGATCTGTTTTGCCAAAATGTTTCTCCATGTATGGTTAAAGGGTAAGTCCAACCGATTAATTAAAAATAAAAAATGAGGCCAATGGCTGTCACTGGCTGCAGTGGTGTCCTGTCTCAACCTGGCTAAGTAAGTGTATCAAGATGGGCCAGGAAGTAGAGACCAGCTTTGTCCCAGTAAAAAGTGGATCGGAGAAAGTAATAAGCATAGTTTGGACAGACAGACAGTAGTTTCAGACAGACTTGTACTGGCATACTGTTCATAAAAAAAGTATTCTATAGAAAACTGTTCCCTCCATTATCTAAAACAATATGGTTATTGCGCCCAACCCCAATAGATAGCTATAATATGCTTGCAGAGTAGATTTGTGTGAACCTCACTAAGGTCTTGTGAATTTTTATTATTTTGTTGTAGTCAAAAACCAACATGTTGCCATCTCATAGTAGACCTGCAAGTGTCTGTAAAGTCCAAGCCTATAGCTAGGGCCACATTGCAACTTTAGCTGCGGCACCAATCCCATGATCAAAGATCGCTGTGTAGCCTTTTAACGTCTTGACTAATGTGAGAGAATGGATTCTCACTGCAACGCCCAGGGTGTTGAGACGCCATCTTCTAGTCACAGGAAATCCAGCAGTGCTAGATCTATTTGTGAGTATATCACTGGTTGGTGTGGTGGGATGTCGGGTAATTCACAGTAGGATAGGGTCCTAATCCATATAATACACGTCAATAAGGATCCCACTGACACTGAGTAGTCTGAATCAAGGTGCATTTGATTAAAGGTGGAAAACACACAATGTATGGTGTAAGTGTAAACGTTTTCGGCCTACTAGCTGGCAGGAGGGTGCCTCAGTGGCGTCCTTTGATGTCGTGGTTGCTGGACTGGCTATGTATACTCATTGGTATGTATGTTAATACTAGCTGGCAGGAGGGTGCCTCAGTGGCGTCCTTTGATGCCGTGGTTGTTGGGCTGGCTATGTGTATACGTTGATAGCGTGGGTTGCTCCATAGCTCACATAGTCAGCCCAGCAACCACGGCATCAAAGGACGTCACTGAGGCACCCTCCTGCCAGCTAGTATTTACATTTATACTTCCCCATGAGCCGACATAAACCCACGGACAGAGCATCCATGCACTAACATACAGATTACCAGTACACAGGACGAGATCACAAACCCTTTAAAACATGGTATGTCAGTTCTGTGCTTATCTCTGAGTATATTCACGTCTATACCCGAATAGGTTGTGAGACGTCATACTTGAGTCTGAGGAAGGCCGATTTAGGACGAAAACCTTTATGCTTACACCATACATTGTGTGTTTTCCACCTTTAATTAAACGCACCTTGAATCAAATTACTCAGTCTCAGTGAGATCCTTCTTGACGTATTTGTGAGTATAAGTTACAGCTGCCGAACCTTCGGTTCATTCACTTACGTTGGTGAAGGCTTGAATTGCAACATGGCTGTCTTAGGTCAGGTGACTTTAGAGCAGGGTATATGAATGGCCTTGGTATCTGAGTTTACCTAAAATGTGTCATTCAGTGCTATCACCTGCAATATAACTGAGCTATGATGAAAAGTACAATAATTATGCAATCTCTTTGCCAGATTATTATATAGAAACTATATGTCATACTATTCTTTATATGGCTGTAGTAGAAATAAGTTTGTCAGACGTGGTTCACATCTGCATTCGGTATTCCATTTGGGAAGTCCACTTGGGGACTTGCGGATAGCTAAGAAACCACACAGACCCCAGAGACTATAATGGGGTCCGCGTGTTTTCCGTGCGGTGTCTTCATGAATCATGGCGTCCGTGTGGTTTCTTAGCGAACCACTTTTTAATGCATATAGGTTTCCGTTCAGGTGGTCCCCAAGCGGACTCCCCAAACGTAATACTGAACGCAGATGTGAACCAGGCCTCAGATGCAGAAAAGCAGCGTTTGTCACAAGAATAACTCATCATGACATCACAATGTCTTAACAGTACATAGCAGTGCAGGTAAGCCTTCTGTGCTCCAAGAGACTAATTCAGCTTTGCTACGTCTGTAGTATGTCAGGCTGTGCAGGATTAGATGTATATGGTGTTTGGAGTACAGACCAGTAAATGAAATAGCTACCAAAAAGTTGAAAACAAGTTTGGTGCAAAAATAAAATTTTTTTCCTGGGAGCCTTGTACTAAGTATAACCAGCATAGGAAAGATGTTAAAGGAGTTCACAAGGTACAAGTCAGCTGAGAAATCGCCTAATATACTCAGGGTTCTTCAGAGTGTGCTAATGTTTTATGAGACTGCTGGATATTGCTGCTAGGTCCGGAATCTCGGCCATGAGAAATGTGTTTGTTTATTTATTTTAACTAAAACCATGTGCGTCCGAAATACTCATGTCTTATTTAATTCTCTCGGATGGATAGATAGATAGATAGATAGATAGATAGATAGATAGATAGATAGATGTGAAACTCACTGAGTGAGTTTATTTATTATATTAATCTAGATTAAACGGGTTTTCCGGGCAAATTTTTTTTTAAAAGGTCTGTTAGTGATTTTAATGGGTTAAAAATACACCCATATACTTCTCGCAGTATTTTGAGTAATTTCTGGGTTTCTATGAGAGCTCCTGGTATCCTCTGCATTAATTTACAAGGGTTAGCTTCCTGCTATGTAGTTTCCTATGTACCTTCTACACTACCTCCCTGTCACTGCTGCCCCTCCTCTCTCACTCCGTTACAGCTCCCTCTCGGTCTCCCTAGCTAAGCTGGAGAAGAAGACAATAGACGGCGCTCTCGGGTCAAACGGGCAAACTTTCCCAAATAAAGTTTGCTCGTTTGACCCAAGAACTCCATCTATTGTCTTCTTCTCCATTGTCTATCCCGGTATCTGGTGATCGATAGGTGTGCTGCTCCCTCCACCTACATTTGGGCTTTTTACGTGGTTGTGAGCATTGTCTCGCAACCACAACAGGTGAGAGGCCATCTGGTCAAACTTTTGTATATCTGTGTAAAAATTCCAAATCAGATTTTCTTACCTACTGCACTATAAGTTTGCTCTGTGTCTACTTCTTTCTCTTGTCCCTAGCTAAGCTATCCAGCCTACTACTAGCATCCGCCCCCCCCCCCCCCCACCCTGTCTCCCTAGCTAAGCTATCCCACTCACTATTAAGGTCCTCCCACCATCGCACCATACTTACCTATCTTCCACTCTGGGAGATGGCTCCTCCTTTCTCCTTCACTGTGCACAGGCTTGAGTTGCTGCACACAGACCAGAAGTACCTGTGAGGCCTGCGCAGTAGAGATGGAGTCTCACAAATACAGCGTCTCCAAACTCCAGCAAGCGCCTGAAGAGAGGAAGCTTAGAGGAGTTGTTCCCGGGCAGGAAGGTTGGTAAATATTGATGGGGTTGGGGGGGAGAGTACTCGTGATGTTCCTTTTCGGAAGCGATGAAACAGAATGTCAACAGATTATCAGCAGTCATGTGATATGTGTAATTATACTTTTTTTTAATACAAGTAAATTAGAAGTTAGGCGGGGGGGGGGGATTATTTTAGGGGTTAATTTGTATTTTATCCTAGACTTCCCCTTTGGTGAAGCCAGGATTTCATCAAACAAATGTGACTGAGCAAATACTACCTCACAGGGACATATACCATGAAACCACTTATATAACCCCTGGCAGCACAATCCAAATACTACCATGCACTCCATACAGGGGTGAACCATGACTTTTTGCCGCCTGAAGCAGGCAGGGCCGAGCGGAGCGGAGCTTTAGCAGGCAGAGAGCAGGCACGGAGAGGACCTGCTCTCTGCCTGAGCGTGAGGTGCGGCCGCTGGAGCAGCGCTGCTCCAGTGGCCTCCCCCATCCACCGCTCGGTGCTAAGCTAGTCCAGGACACCTTGTCCTGGACTGGCTTAGGTCAGCAAAAATGCCGCCCTCCCCGTGGCCCTGGCATAGCGCCGCCTGAAGCGGTCGCTTCAGGTTGCCTCATGGGAGGTGCGGCACTGACTCCATAAGCAGCCCTGGAGGCACCTTTTCCACCTCTCCCCCACTGACAGCAGCATTGTACCCATTCTCACTCCTTCCTCGCTGACAGCAGCATTGTCCCTTGTCTCCTCCCCCACCATAAGGCAGCTTTGTCCCCTTAACCACTCTTTCTCAGAATGGCAGCTAAATTCAAGCCCTTCCCTCCTGTCCCCATTTGACAGCAGCTTTACGACTTATTTTTTGAGCACAATTGATTGAAATACAAAATATACAAGAACAAGTATGCCAGGCTAACATAGTGACCAACTAGTACAATGAAATAAGGGGCCCTGACTGCAAGGACTTGCAATCTATAAGCAAGGCTGTACAATCAATAAGACAGATAGATAGACAGATAGATAAAAGATAAATGGATGGACCTTAGATAGAGTGCAGGGTTTGCTGTTCAGAGGTCATAAGTTTTATAATTGAGAAATTTTAGCTGAGTCACATTTTTTTTAGATGCCTGGCACTTTCCATGAAATGTTCACGTGTATTTCAAGGAGAGGTAAAGGGCTTCATAATTCAGGGAACTGGGATAAATTACAGGGATTATGTGAAATATTTGCTAGAGAGCAGATAGTGCTGCAACTGAGATACTCAACTTCCAAAATCAACAGGCAAAAGTCTGCTAAGCCAGACCTTGGGTCCCACGCGGGATAGAATTGTGCTGTGATGGTGTCCTAATATCAGTCATTCACCAGCACTGTGCCATGATCCAGAGAGAGTTGTCCATCTAATATCCTCAGCTAAAAGCTTCACACACATAGTCTAAGTCACCGGGGTTTTATCGTCAAAGATCTCTGCTGTTTCAGCTTTTGTCTTCTTCCCCTTACCTGCATCAGATCCCGTAAAGATATGAATGATTTGATCTTGGCCTTTATGGAAAGTCAAGGCATAGGAAAGAACTTCCATATCACTGTTCCCTTCTATAGTGTGTGGTTTATGGAACAATAAACGTAATTGAATACTACAGGTACATGTCACCATAGTTTAAAGGGTTAATGATGAGAGGTAGGATGTTTGGACGCTGTAGTCAGTGACTATAATTTATGTAGAGCTGAACTGGTAGTTTAGCGACCCAATTGTGAAACCATATTAGGGTTTGCAGAGTAGCTACAGAATCATACCTGATTCTAGAGGACCTGCCACAAACAGTCCTCTGCTTTCAAGGGTGACTATGTAATGCGTCTTGTCCACTGTGGTGGCATTGCAAACACATTGAACACTTGCTGCCAGGGTTCCTTACAGTTTTCAGCTGATCCCTGGAGATCCTAATAGTATAGTAACTACTTATGGTCACTTTATTGTCTTGGAATGTCTTTAAATCAATGACTACATTTGAGTTTACCTATTACCCTTACGATTGCCTTCAATGCATTTACTCTAGAAAGGTCTATTATTTATGGAATAGGTCTTGTAGTACAAGGTGGATTTCAGTGCATTACGGCTCAGAACCACCAGACCTCCAAAGTTAAAGATGAACCTTCATGTCATCTAAGACAATGCATACTATATAACTGGTTGTAGGTTCCAAAGATATTGGTGCCGTTAGGTTTGGCTATTGATATCGCTGTACTTACAACTCATCGTCATCGCTGGATGGTGGGCAATGGCCCCTTGACAGTACAAGACTATCAAGGTGTACTGTCAGGGGCCATTTCCCACTGCCTAGTGATGACACTAAGAAGTAAGGCCACCCTCCTGACTATATAATGGTATTGATAGAGGAGGTACTGATATTTCTGAAATGGGGAACCTACAATCAAAATTGGGGCTGGAGATATTGGTGCCATTATAACAGCACCAATCTCTTCCCACTGTCAGAAGAGCGTTCCTGACAGTCTAGCTGGGCTGTGAGGAATGACCCCCCCCCCCTTCCTCACTGTACTCGTCCGTACACTAGTACTGGGGGCCCCCCCAGTTGTACTTGTCCATAGAGTAGAACTGGGGGGTGTTCCTCACAGCCCAGCTAGACTGTCAGGAACGCCCTTCTGACAGTGGGCAGACATGGATGTCATTATATTGGCACCAATATCTCCAGAGCTGTGGCGCATAATGCGAAAGCCGATAGTGCGCTGATTCAGTGCACTGTTGGCTTTCTAGTGATAAAAAAAGTTGCATGTGCCTGAAGACATGAAAGGTCCTCTTTAATTGGATCGAAATGTAATGTGAACAACCTCTAAGCATTCAATTGACTTGAAACAAATAAACACAAAGATGTAAGAGGGAAAGTTAGGACAAGTCAAGTATATCAATGTTAGGAGTAAATGAGACTTTGCTCTTTGCGTGACCTTAAATGTGACCCTCAGTTAGGACAGTTAAATGTTAACCAGACACAAACACTGTGTTCTGTCAGTGCCCAAAAATACCAAGAAACACAGTATGGGGCCGATCATACAATGCAAGCTTTATGCCCAATCCTTCCCTCCTGCGGTGTTCACCTCCTGTGGATCATCAATGCCTGACTTATGACATCTTATAACTTTGAAATCTCTTGGATGTCCTCACCTCTTATGGATTCTTTCTACATTACAGTCATCCACATGCTTTGGCCTTTGTGTTGCCTTGTAGCAATATCTAGGACCTTATTCACAGGTTTGCAATCACGGTCAGCATTGTGACCCATTTATGCATGCAGACCTACGTTTTGGAAAAAGGATGGAGGTATGCTACATTTTGGCTTATTTTGTGGACCACGGAGCCCCATTAAAATCGATGGGTCTGTGAAAATCATGGACAGTATATGTGTGGTGTTCAGTTTTCAGGGACCCGCAGACAATTGATCTGTTATTCACAGACACTAACCCCAAATAAGCAGGGTGGGGTCCTTTCTCCAAATATATGGACCTTCCGCCGATACTAATTATCTTGACTCTGCTCCTAGATTTCATCTCATCTCATAGTGTGTCTACAGTATATAAAAATATACTGGGTAGTTTCTTAAAGGGGTTTTCCGGGCAATAAATAATTTTTCAAAAAAGGTCAGTTAGTGCTATTGATGGGTTAATAAAAGCCACCAAATACCTTTCGCAGTGTTTGAGTGATTTTTGGGGTTCTCAGTGAGCTCCTTGGTTCTCAGCCATCTTCGTAGGCAACTTGCGCATGCGCAATAGCCCACAATCGCTCGTGAAGTCCATTGTGCATGCCTGAGTTGAAGAAATGCTATGCACGCATCACTGATGACGCAGGAAGGAAGATAATTATGACAGGGAGGGTTGTAGTGAGGAGAGGGTACGGGACGTGAGGGGATGGGAGGAGGGGGAGGAGAGAGAGGAAGGATATAGTATGAAGCGGCGAGACGGAGCATCACAGGATACCATGAAGATGTGCCTGAGGCGGTCATGTGACCACTCCAGCAATAATGGTAAATATCAAGTTTTGTTACTAAAAGTAATTTATCAAGTCGATGGGGGATGGGTGTTTAGTTTAACGCTAAAATGTCTTTTTATCCCGGGCAACCACTTTAAAGGGATTCTATTAGTGTTGAGCGAGTAGTATTCAATCAAATACCTCGCTGGCATAGGAATGCGTGTAATCGGCCGAACGCCAAGGGGTTAAACTCATCGAACATTCGAAGCATTTAACTGCTTGTTGTTGTGTCATGTTAGCCATTTTAATTCTTGTGAGTTGAAAGGCGGTCTCATGAAAGGACTTTCTTTAACCACTTGGTCAGAGACATTAAATCCCGTCACGGAAAAAAATGCTGCATTTTACAGTACCTGCAAAGTGAATGGGACTCTTGCTAATCCCATCCACACATTGGAAAAAATAATAATGGATTTTTTTCAGGTGGAAATGCCTAAAAAATGCATCAAAAATGGTTCAAAAACCTCCAAAAACGCCTCATGAATTTTCCTGAAGCAGATTTTTCCTGACCAAATTCCTGACCAAAAAACTCTGTGTGAACTCAGGGTAAGTTCAGACGGAGTGTTTTGGTCTGGAACCTGAGGCTGAGGCCGCCTCAGGTTCCGGACCAAAAACCGGGTAGCCATGACTGCACTAGCATCCAGCCGCGTTCTCCGCTCCGGATTAGACCCAATGAATGGGCCTAGTCCGGAGGAGGGAGTGTCTTCAGGCCGAATCGCGAGGTGAAACGGTCTGATGAATGAGCATCTCGCTTCTTTTTCCGTGAGCCGGAACAAACCGGCTCCCAGAAAAAAGAACTGAGCGGTTTCAATGGGAGCCGTCTTTTTGGTCAGGATTTTGAGGCGGATACGGCCTCAAAATCCTGACTAAAAATCTCAGTGTGAATTTACCCTTAAGGGTTTTTTTACCAGGTAAAAAAAAAGATAGAATGGATTAAAAAGAAATAAATGACAGCTCAGTCAGTCACCGGCCACAGGAGTCACCCCCCTACCCCCACCTCAGTCAGTGACTGATGAGCGGCATTTCCTGTGTGTGGAGGGAGACCGTACAGTAGAGACTGGCAGGGCCCCAGGCAGCATCGAAACGGGAGTAGTGTGGGATCGGTGGGATGAGTATTGCTTCTTCTAGTTATTTATTTTACTCATGCTGAGCCTCCTTGCCTGATGGTAAATCCCTTTATGTTCTCATCAGTAACCTATAAAAGTCCCATACTCAGTAAGGATCTGTTATGAAGACAGGTTCCTTACCTTTATATCATGAATAGAGATGAGCGAGTAATGAAATATTCAATATTCGTTTCGAGTAGACCCTCAATATTTGACTATTCGACTGAATATAGAATACCATTATAGTCTATGGGGAAAAAATGCTCGTTTCAGGGGAAACCATAATTCGACTAAGGAGAGTCACCAAGTCCACAATGACACCCCAGGAAATCAGCAGGGGAAGCATGTCTGGGGGCATCTAACACACCCAAGTACCAGGATTACCCCACTATCACAGCCTATCAACTAGACACTTTCCAAACTCAATAGAACCTCTATGAAAGTTGAAAAATACTTGGAAACCTTCTTTCCTCCACAATAGTATGGACAGAAACACAAATTTAAAGCTAAAGAAACATTAGCATTCACCCCTTTAAATCACGTTGCCCATGACAACCACAAATGGCATAGGCAATGGGAAATCTAACAGCTCCCACCCTTAACTGTCATTGTGTGTGTGAGATGTGGTGAGACCTCCAAAAATTACTTTTCTGGCCCTTAACGTGAGCCCTTCCAAATTAAGTTAGAGGCCCTTAAGCTGAGCTACCAGCAGAGATTGAGACCCTTGAGGTAACTTGAGCCTTTTACCAGCGGAGTTTTAGGCCCTTTAGGTTAGTTCAGCCTTGTACCAGAAGAGTTAGGCCCTTTGGGTGAGTTGAGCCTTGCACCATAGAGTGTTAGCCCCTTTACAATTGTTAGCCCCTAAAACGGTGGTTCCAGAACCATCACTGTCATTGTGTTGGATTGATGCAGTGGATTGTACTGAGGACCCAGACATTGACCTTGATTTTGATTGTGAAATTGATAACAATTTGGCATTAAGTTCTGGGGGTAACTTTTACTTAGAGGACCGCAAAGGTGGACAATTGACTGCAACCACTACTAGCGGTAATGGTCCTCTAATATGGGACTCTACATTACCTCTACAGGGTTCTGATTAGGTGTTAATGGTCCAAACAACATGCTCCAGTGCTTTAGATGTAGATCAGAAACCACTTTCCCTTTCCGACACCAGATTTAACCAAGCTTCACCATCATCATCCTGCTGAGATGGAGCCACTAAAGGAAACCTTGCCTTCCAAGGCATGTCCTGGAGCTGCGACTGAGCCAAATCTAAACACAGAATCGTTTGGAACTGAACAAAATTCAAAGTGTCAAAAGACTTTAGAGACTGTTGAAAGTAATGGGATCCAGAATGAGGAGTTCATCACAAGGCTGACAGACCCAACTCCAAACGCTGCAGCACAAGCAACCAGCAGTCAGTCTAAGAATTGTCTCTTCTTCAAGTAAGACACAAGATTCTTTGGAACCAGAACAGGAAAACCCAGTGATTGCCATTGCAGCAGTGCCTAGGCCATCTTTCAGAGCAGTTCATTCAGAGATTGAATTGGAGAAAAATAAGGACATTTACTGTGATCGAGTCTTCATGCACAATAGTGTCTCAAAAACAAAAGGGAATATAGACACCGAGCAGACCGTAGTGTAGTATTTTTTAAGAACGTTTAGAGCGTTAAACAGAGGAATGACGCTCACCTTGTAGGGTTGTGAGCCCAAGTCACAACTCTGAAATCGCAGTACAAGGAGACTGAAGGGTTAATCTTCGGGTTGAGGCAGCATGTTCCTAACACCACATGGGTGTATAAGCGTATACACAGAGGACCAATCCGGATGAATCCGGCAAAAAAGGAACTGCGCTCTTCTTATTGGCAAATACAGATTTATTGGCATCAAACTCACACACAACGCGTTTCGGGCGTATACCACGCCCTTCTTCAGGTGTAATAGTTTCTACAATCAAATAAATAAGTATAATGTAACATCAACAAACAAAGGAAAAGAAGTATACCCAGCATCTATATGCATATTTGCGCCACAGAACACATTTAAACGTTCAAACAGTCATGGTACGCACACAATAGTGTTAGGAGATGACAATCTCTATCTTTTAAGTAGATGTCCCAAATACACTGGCCTCCAAAAGATTCTTTTTATATATATACTAACCAGTCCCTTTTACTTGTTCTATTAACATATGCCTGACATAATATTCCCCAATGCATGTTTGTTGATGTTACATTATACTTATTTATTTGATTGTAGAAACTATTACACCTGAAGAAGGGCGTGGTATACGCCCGAAACGCGTTGTGTGTGAGTTTGATGCCAATAAATCTGTATTTGCCAATAAGAAGAGCGCTGTTCATGCACAATAGTGGGCATGGACAACCTAACGTAGAAGATCCTCATGCTGAACTGGCCTCATTACTGAACAAGATCAACCAGGATAATCAGGGCTGGAAACAGCCAACAGATCTTACCGAAAGGAGTTACCCTCGGTTTAGAAAGAAGCCATCTAAACGTTGCACCTTTAATTGATTTGAGCATTGCACCAACAGAATGTTAGGCCCTTTGGGTGAGTATAACCTTTAACCAGCAGAATGTTAGGCCATTTGAGTGAGTTGACCCTCTAATCAGCATAGTTTTTGGCCCTTTGGGCGAGTTGAGCCTCTAACCAGCATAGGTTTTGGCCCTTTGGGTGAGTTCAGCCTCTAACCAGCATAGTTTTTGGCCCTTTGGGTGGATTGAGCCTCTAACCAGCTTAGTTTTTGGCCCTTTGGGTGGATTGAGCCTATAACCAGCATAGTTTTTGGCCCTTTGGGTGAGTTGAGCCTCTAACCAGCTCAGTTTTTGGCCCTTTGGGTGGATTGAGCCTCTATCCAGCATAGATTTTGGCCTTTGGGTGAGTTGAGCCTCTAACCAGCATAGATTTTGGCCTTTTGGGTGAGTTGAGCCTCTAACCAGCATAGTTTTTGGCCCTTTGGGTGAGTTGAGCCTTGCACCAGCAATGTTTTTGGCCCTTTGGGTGAGTTGAGCCTTTAACCAGCAGTGTTTTAGGCCCTTTTGGGTGAATTGAGCCTTTAACCAGCAAAGTTTTAGTTTTTGGCTCTTGGGGTGAGCCCTAAAAAATAATTTTTCAGGCCCTTGGGGTGAGCCCTAAAACATTATTTGTCAGGCCCTTGGGGTGAGCCCTAAAACATTAATGGGTTTTTAAAAATGATTTTTTAACGGTGATGGTGGTGGTGTTGGAGGAAGAGAAGGAGGAGGACGAGGAACTTGTGACCTGGCACATACACATGGAACTATGTCTTGTCAGTAATGTTGACTTTATTCTTTTAAGCTTTTGTGAAGCTTTGGCAGATTCAGTATATATACACTGTTCCTGCAGTGTAGCTCTGAAAAGAGCTGTTGATTTATCCTGTCTAGCAGAAGCTAAAATCTCTCTCTGACCCTGATCACAATATCTCTCCCTATCTCACCAAACCGCATCTGACACCAATATGGCTGCCACTACTCTTATAAATCTGAGGTCACCTGATTTAGCCAGCCAATGACTTCTTCCTATTTTTTTTTCTGATGCCTACATTTTCCTGCTTCCTGTCCCACCTTCCCTGCACAGTTATTGGTGCAAAAAAAGCTCCAGGGAAGGTGGGAGGGGATACAAATTTTTACTGCATTTACTGCGTGGTATTCGTTCGAAATCGAATATGTCGAATAGCCTGATATTTGATCGAATACCTACTCGATGGAATGGTATTCGCTCATCCCTAATCATGACCTTTTTTGTCTCAGTAGTTCTGCAAGACAAAATTAGAAATAAGAAATTGTAGTGAATAATGCTTTAGTAAGGTTTCCCTGACATTTTAGTCACAAAAAATCTCTAGAGACTGGCGATGAAAATGTTAAAGGTTGACAAACCAGAGCAGATTTGTTTTGGCATGGTACCATAGCCACAGGTTTTAATGAGCTGTGCAAAATCCCTTCACCCACCTCCCCACACCATATATCACCTCCTAAATTCTCACCTGTTTTCTTAAAAAGACCAGAAGAATTTCTTCATCATTAGGATTTAAGGGCTCCAACATCTGTACATTGTACAGAGCGAGACATAGGGACTACAGTAGACTGAAGTATAACTTCATGAACACAATGGATATACACATATGGATTTTTACATTACACAGTAAATGGAAAACTTATAGGGGAAGTAGCAGAAAAAGTTACTTAGAGCGTTTTCAGTTAAACTTTTGGAAAATTCAGATTGAGGCCGGGGCCCCATGTGGCGCAAACACCGTGGAAAAAAACGCTGCATTTTACACAATGTCACAATGAATCCCATCCCCACTTTGGGGTAAAATACAAGCAGCAGATATGCTGTGATTTCCAAAAGATATAGGAGAGATTATATGGAGTACTAGGAAGGAATATAGACACAGATATATGGATAGTAGGAGGAGATATAGGGAGAGGTTATATGGAGTAATAGGGGGAGCTATAGGGAGAGGATACATGGAGTAATAGGAGGAGATATAGGGAGAGGTTATATGGAGTAATAGGAGGAGATATAGGGAGAGGTTATATGGAGTAATAGGAGGAGATATAGGGAGAGGTTCAGTGGCGTAACTAGGAATGGTGGGGCCCCGTGGTGAACTTTTGACATTCCCCCCCCCCCCCCCCCCCGACCGACACCGAAGACCTCGATCGACCCCCTCCTACGCATTTCTGCGCGTTCTATTATGCCCCATAGTGGCCCCTTAACACAGTACTATCCCCCATAGTGGCCCCTGCACACAGTATTATCCCCCATAGTGGCCTCTGCACACAGTATTATCCACCATAGTGGCCCCTGCACACAGTATTATGTCCCTTAGTGGCCCCTGCACACAGTATTATCCCCAATAGTGGCCCCTCCATACAGTATTATGTCCCTTACTGGCTCCTGCAAACAGTATTATAACCCATAGTGGCCCCTGCACAGTATTATCCCCGATAGTGGCCCCTGCACACAGTATTATCCCCCATAGTGGCCCCTGCACACAGTATTATGTCCCTTAGTGGCCCCTGCACACAGTATTATCTCCCATAGTGTCCCCTGCACACAGTATTATCCCCCATAGTGGCCCCTGCACACAGTATTATCCCCCATATTGGCCCCTGCACACAGTATTATGTCCCTTAGTGGCCACTGCACACAGTATTATCCCCAATAGTGGCCCCTCCATACAGTATTATGTCCCTTAGTGGCTCCTGCAAACAGTATTATACCCCATAGTGGCCCCTGCACACAGTATTATCCCCCATAGTGGCCCCTGCACACAGTATTATCCCCATAGTGGCCCCTGCACACAGTATTATGTCCCTTAGTGGCCCCTGCACACAGTATTATCCCCCATAGTGTCCCCTGCACACAGTATTATCCCCCATAGTGGCCCCTGCACACAGTATTATCCCCCATAGTGGCCCCTGCACACAGTATTATCCCCCCTAGTTGCTCCTGCACACAGTATTATCCCCCATAGTTGGCCCTGTATACAGTATTATACCCCATAGTTGCCCCTGCACACAGTACTATGTCCCACTGTGGACACCCATAAACAATTTTTATACTCTGGGGTCTTTTCAGACCCCAGAGTATAATAATTGGAGACCCGGGGGAATAAAAACATAAAAAAATACTGTTACTTACCTATCCCCGGTAATCAGGTCTTCTCCGCTGCCTTCTGCGCTGCTGTCCTTGTTCAATGACGTTGGACGTCGCATGACCCGGGACGCAGGCTGGGTTCATGTGACGTCAGAGACGCCAGGAAGGAGGCTTTGCAGGATCGTGGAGAGGTAAGTAACATGTTTTTTATGTTTCTTAACTCTCCCGGTCCGCCAATCATTATATTCGGGGGTCCGAAAAGACCCCGAGTATAATGATAGCAGCGGTAGCAGCTGTCACCGGGCCCCCAATGTCCCGGGCCCTGTGGCAGCTGCCTCCGCTGCTATGGCGGTAGTTACGCCACTGCAGAGGTTATATGGAGTATTAGGAGGAGATATAGGGAGAGGTTATTTAGAAAAATAGGAGGTTATAGGGAAAAGGTTATATGAAGCAATAAAAGGAATTTTAGTGGGATATTATGTGAAGTGATCATAATAAGGTATAGTCATACAGTGTAGTCTTATTGAATGTTCTTATCATTCTACCATTTACACACACAATCTATCTTAACTGTACATATATTGTAAGGTGATTTAACAAGACAGGCACAAGGTTCTATTATCCTTCTATAGGACGTTGATGGTGCAAAGCATCTCATATACTGTGGACAACTGAAGTAAATGTCTCATGTAAAGCCGCCAGCCACTGGGGAGGAGGAGGAAGAAGGAGAAGGTCTAGAGCCCTCTCAGCAGTTGGAGGTTGAGCGGCAGAGAGCTGGAGGCAGGCCACACATTCCTCGAGTTTAAAGCAATAAAGCTTCGGCAGGGAGTAATCTGCAAGGATTTCCTGGATATCAGGAGGAAACGCATGTGGGCTAAGCTCACATCACCTGCAAGTAAAGTGCCATGAATGGGAAGATAAAGCATATGGAAATCTGGAAGATGGAAAGAGACTTGAGGCTGAAAGAAAGATCATTTACGGAACATTATATCAATGCTACTCTACCTTAGGGTATTTACATACAGGATCATAGGCAGTTTTTTGCCCTGGAAAAGGAAAGTCTTGTATGATCTTGCATATAAAAGAAAAAATGCAATAGATTAAGAATCAGCACCCAAAATAGTCATGGTGAAGGTAAAATGCTGACAGTAAACCTCGCGGAGAAACAAAAACATATATCAGATTGATGACAGAGATGGATAAAGAGCTGATCCCCTGTGTACAGGGTGAGAACTGATAGGCCTCGTTCACATCTGCATCGGTAATCCGTTCAATGGAGTCCGCATGGGGACCCCCGCCGAACGGAATACCGAACGCATTGGCAAGTGGCGTGCAATGAAAGTACAAAGACTATAATGGGGTCCGTGTGCTTTCCACATTGTCTCTGCACGGAACATGCGGACAGAAAAGTAGTTCATGATCTACTTTCCTCTCCACATGACTCGTGCGGAGACCGTGTGGAAAGCACACGGACCCCATTCTAGTCACTGCACATTGCACTGCCAATGAGTTCGGTAGTCCGTTTGGGGAGGTCCCCATGTGGACTCCCCGTACAGATTACCAAACACAGATGTGAACCAGGCCTAAGGCCCCACGTAGTGAGCAAGAGCCAAAAATGTTTCGGAAAAGACCGTGGCAGAAACGCAACACATTTTTTTCCTCTGTTGACCTTCTGCCCCTATTATGCCTATACTGAAAACACCAGCATTTTCATAGGTATAATTTACATGCTGCGATTTTCGAAAATGCAAGCGATTTTGAAAATGCTTTTATACTGCAGATTTTTTTCTGAAATGTGTGGATGGCTGGGGCCCTGCGCTGTGTTTTAAAATGCCTACACAGTGGATGGAATTTTGGTTAATCCCATCCACACATTGCAGCAAAAAATTTGTAGCGGAGATGCTGCAATTTCAAAAACGCTTGTGTTTTCCCGATGGGTTTAAGGCTAAGGCCCCACGTTGCGGAAACTCAACTTTTTTTGTTGCAGATTTTGCTTTGGTTTTTTGAGCCAAAGCCAAGAATGGCTACAAAAGGAATGGGAAATATATAGAAAGTTCTTATACTTCTACCTTCTGCTCAGTCCACTCCTGGCTTTAGCTCAAAAAACTGCAGTAAAATCTAGAACAAAATAAGCTGCATTTCTGCAACGTGAGGCCTTTAGCCTAATAAGGTAAGGAAACCTGCAGGTAAAAATGCAATGAAAAACACTGTGGAACAAAACCATGATGTGTTTACACTGCATTTATTTCTGTAGAGTTTTTTAGCTGCATTCCACAACATGGAGCTTAGACCTGGTTCACATCTGCCTTTGGTATTCCATTTGGGAAGTCCACTTAGGGATCCCCCAAATGGACACCTAGACACATTAAAAAGTGGTTAGCTAAGAAACCACACGGACCCCATAGGCTAGAAAAGTGCTGCTTGCAGTAGGAAATTAGTATCTACAACTGGGCAACCATTTTATGAATAATTGAGAGGAAAGGATGTAGAGAATTCTCTTTATCCTGTGGAATAAATTTGACAATTTTAGGTGTGGAGTGGTCTCCACCCTGAGGATAAGTTCACACCAAGATTTTTGGTCTGAATTTTGAAGCTGTATCTGCCTCAAAATCCTGACCGCTCAGGAGTTTTTTCCAGGAGCCGAAAAAAGAAGTGAGATGCTCATTCTTCAGGCCGATTCGCCAAGAGATGCAGCCTGAAGACACACCTTCCTCTGGACTAGGCCCATTCATTGGGCCTAATCCGGAGCGGAGTGTGCGGCTGGATGCCGGTGCAGTGCACCGGCTTTCAGTCGCGGCTGCCTGGCTTTTGGACCGGAACCTGAGGTGGCCTCCGCCTCAGGTTCCGGTCCAAAAAACCCTGTCTGAACTTACCCTGGGGCACCAGCTACAGACAGCGGTGTAAATAAGGGAAAGTGTAATGACTGCCAAGTGATGGATAGGTATTGTATATTGTGAGAGGATTATAAGTAAGGTAGATATACTGCAGAAAATTAATGTACCAAGCCCCTGCTATAATGACATTTTCTTTCATGATAATGCTCAAAATATCATATAGGAATAAAAAGACACAAAATTGTTGGAAAAATCTCTGTATCTTCCTGCACAGTCAACCAGCAGCCAAGACGTTAAAATTCCTTACATCCTCCCCTGTTGCCCATAAAGATGGAAAATCACTTGCCAATCTGGCCCAGATCCAGCCTGCTTTCTGAGATTACCATCTTGGATGGATGTCAGGCCAGCTATGCTCGAGAGAAATACACATGGACCAGCCAGCACCTTCTGGAGGGTTGTCAGACTTTCCATGAGCTCATAAGAGAACTGGAGCTGCAGAACAGCAGAAAGCAGACAGTGTTGTGGGGGAGGGTATGGGAGCCAGGGGTGACCCCATTAACACCTTGGACCCAACACTGGGGTTTACACTGCCGCTTTGATGTTGTTTTACTAGTAAATTTGCCAAAAGCAGCAACTCCCCAAAGCGTTAACACTTTTCCTGGCTCCTTTCTGTCTGTGTCAGTGTGTATCAGGCTGCACATCCCTTAACTCTCTGTCGTCTTTGCCATCCTGCATTCGAGGAGCTGGCAAAAATGTCTGATTTTCACAAGAAAAATGCACAAAAGATCCAGGTGGACTGTGAAATCTGAATATATATCACATATATTGACAGCCATCAGCTTAGTATTGTGTTACTCAGCCCCACGTACAACAAGCTGCTTTATGTCTTCTTACCCTTTCTATCATATTCCTATAGATAATGGGTCGCCAAATAAGTGAAAAAAACTGCAACTTAGCAAACAGCTACAAAACCAACAGAAATAGCTCACAGTACGGGGCTGAATAAATAATCCAGCCATCCTTATTACAATACTGTTGAATAAAATCGCAGATGTGAAAAGAATGAGAATTACGCACAGGAGAGAAGAAATACATAGCTAAAAATATGTATCGATCATTTCATGTGTATGGGGTCCTCCCAACTCACCCCTGATGGCAGATGTTGGGCAAATAGGATCGGGCAATTGGATTTGGAAGCAGAGGCATCTAGGCATCACTTCTCCCAGCTAAGGAGGCGTTCACACTACCATCGCTGTCCGCCCGGGGTTTAGGCCGGAAACTGGACAGGTGATAGCTTGCCGGCGCTCAGCTTTAAAACCCATTCCTTTGAATAGGTTTTTAAAAGTGACCGCCTGTGCTCATATGTAGCCTCTCTGCCTGGAATACGTTTTTTTTTGCATGGATACAAAGTCCTGCATGTACGACTTTGTGTCCGTGCAAACAAAATGCTTTCCAGATGGAGAGGCTGCATACGGGCACCGGCGGTTACCTTTAAAAACACATTCAATGAATGGATTTTAAAGGTGACCGCCGGCAAGCCGTCCTCTATCCAGTTTCCCCAGGGTTTTGGACGGAAACTGCAGGGTGGACAGCGCAGGTAGTGTGAACGCCCCCTTAGTGCACATGCATTTCTTGGCTAGGCTGAGTGTGCAAATGTATGAGCAATTGAGCAAGATACAAGTGTTTATCTTGAATGAATAGAAAGAACCACACACATATATGGCCATACGTGTAACCTGTGGAATGTTAGGGTTTGTGAGCAGAGTAGCATTGTGACCCCAAGTCAAATATCACTCAATTTTTTGGAACTCGAAGGTACAGTCATGACACACTAGGGGCCACAATGTGAGTCCATTCACTAACTTTAGTGAAGGAGTCACAGAGCGACTCAGGAATCTTCGGTTGTGCTATGGAAGTCGCAGCCAAAATTGCTGTGTACCCCTAGTCTTACTCAGGAGCACTGGTGTCCAAGACACCTCTCACCTTATAATAAATCCTTAGGCAGGTGGTCTTGGTCAGAATGTATGGGGGTGGGCTTAATAAGAAAACATGTTTGTACAGTATATGCCTTCATCTTGTTCAATTGTGTCAATATCTATTTATTCCAGTTATGTCCCATCAGTCATACAGTACCTGCAGAGTAGATGGGATTCTGGTCAGTCCCATCCACACATTGCAGAAAAATATCTGCTGCGATTTTAAAGACCGTTTGTTATTGTAAATTGCAGCAAGTTATTGTTACCCACAGAAACCCTGGTGTGTTTCATATAGGTATAATAGGGCTTTGGAGAAAAACGTGATGCGTTTCCACCGCAGTATTTTCCACTGTGCTTTTTCACCTTAGCCTTACAATGTTTGTTATGCCTAATGACATCTTAGGTTATGTACACCTGGTAAAATACATGTCAGAAAAAAATCTGATGTCTATTTTGCTGTGCAGCCAGCAGCAGAAATCTAAGGCTTGGTTCACACATCAGTATGCCATCCGTCCGTTTGAATTCAGTTTGAGACTATAAACGGACTGACGCTATGTTCACACTAGCGTTCGGGTCTCCGTTCTCAGCTTTCCGTCTTCTGCATGCAGAAGACGGAAAGCTGTCAGAGCAGGTTCGGCCGTGAGTGGCGGTGAGCGTTTTATGCTCTCCGCCGCAAAACCGTTTTTTTTTTATATCTGACACAGAGTCCTGCATGTCAAACTCTGTGTCCGATTTTAAAAAAACGGTTTCGCGGCAGAGAGCATGAAATGGGCATCAAATTAATGGGTATGAAGGAGTCCTGCAGGTTTCTGTCTCCTGTCTCTGTTTTGTGCGGGAAACGGAAACCTGCAGAACGGAGACCGGGCACAGATGTGAACAGCCCTGATGCACATACTGATTGCATACTGACACCTTTTTATGCTGATAGCAAACGCTCTCCATCCCCTGGAGGACAGATAAGGGGATTAAAAGTAGAAAATTGTAAACAAAGTAGAGATAAGGACATTTATTATATGTCTGGGGCATTATCATACAGGCCCAAAGCATTATGGTAGCAGTAGCAGCCTGTTGCCATACAGGCCCAAAGCCTGTGCTAGCAGTAACAGGCTATTACTACTACCACAGGCTTTGGGCCTATATGGTAATATCCCAGACCACGTGACATCTGGGATATTACCATATAGGCCTGAAGCAGGCTAGGATTAACATGAGCACAAACAGAATGTCATTCATTTACCCCCCTCGAGTCAATAAGTTTTCCCCATTTTTTGTGGTAAAATTAGGGGGGTCGGCTTATATTCGGGTCGACTTATACTCGCGTATATATGGTAAGGGTGCATTCACACAGAGTAACGTGCCACGTGACCTGGCATGTATATGCCGTGTGAGATTTTGAGTGCCGTATACGCTCCCATTGATTTCAATGGGAGTTAGTCTCATATACGCTGCGTTATTTTGCGGCCATGATTTTGCGGCTGCAAAATCACGGCCGCAAAATAACGCGGTGTATACGAGACTAACTCCCATTGAAATCAATGGAAGCATATACGGCGCTAAAAATCTCACACGGCGTATGCATGCCAGGTCATGCGGCACACCCTAAGACTGGTGTACAAAATGTCTCAACAAATCTGGCCCATTATGTGTAAAAAATCCCCTTTACCTGCATGTTAGTAAATGTGGTCCATTGTGAGGTTACCCATATCAGATGGCAAGACCTTGATCCTATTGCTTATTCTTACAAATCTCCATTTCCAACACTTAGTTTTACTCTTAAAAGAGAGAAGGCTTTGGAGTTAATTACAGAGACGCAAAACTTCTTCTGCCAGCGACAGGCCGCTTGGAACAAATCTCCTTGGAAAAATCAATCTAAATATTATAGAGATGGAATGCGTTGGATCACTGTGGTTTTAACCCTATGTTTACTTCTGACAAGGACGATATCTACCATGATTGTAACCCTATTGTTAGCCCTAAACTTAACGGATGAAAGGAACACTGAAAAAGGACCTTCCACCACCTCCAAGTCTTTGCATCCTTCAATAGGTGCTGCTTGACTGATTCCAGCGCAGTTGGATTTTTTTCTCTAGCCTCCACCATTACTAAGTGATCAGTACTGTTAGTTTCAGCACCAGATATGCTAATAAGACTTTTTATTGTCAGGTGGGTGGTGCTAGGATGTCTCCTTCAGCCTAGGACCACCCACCTGACAGCAGAGAGCCTAACTAAGCAGATTTCTAGGTGCTGAAACTAACGTCATAATTGAGCAGAAATTGTACGGGCTAGAGAAAAAATCCAACTGTGCCAGAGTCAAGATGCAAAGACTTGGTGGTGAAAAGTCCTTCTTAAACTAAGGAAAGTCTTAAAATCAAATCTAAAGGTCTTAGTAACTGCACTAAAAGGCAAAAAGTCTTGAGATGATAACCAAGGTTTCTGGTGAATTTACTGTCATACAACATTGCAAGACCTTCATCAATGGATTCATTTTTTATAATTTTTTTTCAGCTGAAGACGACCATCCAAATATCAGCTTAAATCCCTGTCCTATAAACGACAAGATCTGCATCCAAAAAGAGCAGGCAAAAGTGAAAGGGAATGCCATGCAGAGAATGAAAAAGCACTCTATGAACCAAAAACCAGTCAACAACCTTCCTGTCCAAATGGTAAGTGGGGTGTATGATGCTACCAGTTTCAGCATGGCGATGATATCCATAACTAAGCTTTGATCCCATAAGTGAGACTTGCTATATTATTATATATTATCACACAAGGATCTTAAACATGACTGTATTTTCCAAATATCTTGTTATTGCAACCGTATAACAGCCACCCATAACCTCTGTACTGGTGGTTCTGTTTTTGTAACAGAGCAGGATTGTTTCTCTAAGTCTGGAAACTTCTCTATCCTAAATATGTCCACCTAGGGAGCATCCTTTTTATTTCGGTGGTGTTTACCATACATTGTTGTTCTTTCTAGGGTACGTGTCACATGTCACTGAATATGGCACTAGATAGACTGGCTTCTCTAAGGACCAAGACACAGGAGGATTTTCTTAATTACCCAATTCCAAATTGTGACCGAGATGGAAACTTCAACCCCAAACAGGTACATTGATCAGTTACCATATACTGATAATGATAGTTTACATTGATCACTTACCATATACTGATAATGATACTATGATGTCACAGTACAGGGATAGTAAAAAATTGGTGGCAGTGGGTAAAAAAAAAAAATCCACCACTGCTATTGCCAGAGGTGGCCCCACTAGAAACTTTGACTATTTCAATTTAGTACTAAAGCCCCTTACTTATATTAGGGTTATTAGATCCAGGCTAGCATCGCAAGAATTAATATTGAGAGGGTGATTTTTGAGGGTGAGGGAGGTTATGTGTTTTATTTATGGTTTTTAAGGTCTTTACCTCAAAGGACAAAAATGTGTTAGCAATTTAGTACTGAAATATCTATTGATAGCTTTAGGGCAAGGTTTGTTGACAATGTTTGGCTTCTTCATTACCTAGACCTGTAGATACCCCTTACTGCTTCCATTCCAGGTTTAATGAAGGCCTAGAAGCTCAGAAGGAATTACAATCACATCTAATATGGTCATGTGTTTTTTTTTTCAATTCTTAGAATTGTTTTATGATTTATTTTTGGTTTGCATAAATTTGCTATTTTGATTTCAGTTTGGTTACTAAGATGCCCTAAAAATTGATCTTTTTGAAGAACCATATTAGAGTTCGGATGATGAAGGAGAGCACAACATCATAAATATGTATTTGGAACTAATGTACCATAAATGGTAAATCTACATATCAATAAGGTTGACTGACTTAACTCTTGCTTGTTTCTCCTAGTGCCACCCAGCTCTTGATGGACAACGTGGAAAATGTTGGTGTGTTGATCGGAGAACTGGGGTTCCTCTGCCGGTGCCTTATGACCCCAATCACGATCCAGACTGTCAATTGACCTCAGAGCACATCAGAAAATAGAGCCCAGGGAAGTTTCTCCACTTGAAATCCACGTCTCCCACATTATTCTAATAAAGGAGATCTAGCACTAAGTGGCAGCGCATGGAATCTTCTTAATGTTGAATCTAAAGAGACTACATAACTCATTATTTGCCTGAGGAACCTACAACCTTTTGAGGAACACAATCCAGATGAGTTGAAGTTAGTTCTGGCAGGAATGTTCACTTATTATGTTGGAGGTTTTCTGTGTAGGTTGGGGGTCTGGGGAAAAGACATTACATATTTTCTATTTAATAATGATAGGTAAGGATGAACATTAGGAGCCAAGTATGTTGGACAGGGTTTAGTGCATTAAAAAATCAGCTCAAGCTACATAGATGGGGTTTACGTAGGAGCTTTGATGAACAGTTGTACAGAAGACTTGTGAAAGTACAGAATGTATAGCATGGTAAGGTTATGTGTTTAATCTGCTTGTTTTTACACGATTTGTGGAATTCCAAAATTGAATGTTTTTGGATATGGGAAGCGGCAATTTATTGTATTAATCATTTCAATCCCAAATCAAGGGACATTTTAAGACTCACCATTCATCCATATGACAATCATGCAAAAAATGGGACCATTGACCTGTAAGCAGTACTATACCACTAGACATTTAAGTAGGAACCAGGACTGAACCCATTGTATGAGAATTAGATGCCATACAGAGTAGTCGGAAGTAATTGTCAGAATGAATAAATAGGGGCCCAAGTTTCCATATAGGCACAGATTTATTATTACTATCTTGAAGCCATCAGCATGTACTGTAAGCTGGCTGCCATTTATAAAATGTATTATTTGTATTGTTTCGTGTTCTTAGTATTTCAGAGTACATATTGTGTACTATGTGAACGAATTGTGCGTCCCACTTTATATTCTCCAAATTATTCCCCATATAGTCAGTGAATGTTGGGTAGGTAAGTTTATACATATACTCTGAATTCCCATCTGTACATTCTTTGCATCAATACTATATAGTCTTTATTCCGATATTGGGTACATGGGCCAATGTTATTATTGCATTCTTGCTAGTATCATCAGCCATGGTCAATTGCTAGGGAAAATAATTTTTTCTAACTAATTTCTAAAATCTACACAAAAAGTTGAAGAACGTATCTGAATTAGCTTAGCTATACTTGTATAGATGTTATTCAGGTTCCCAAAATGCACTGCACTTAGCTTTCTGTCTCAAATGAGTATAGAAATCATAATAATAATAAAAAAAAAATTAGTACTGAAATTTTACATAAATTTAAACGCTATAATGTTGTAATATGTTGGATAAAAGGGGAGTTCTCCTGTAAGTACACTTATGGCTGGCGCATGAATTGAAGAGTATACCCCAGTGACCGTGACACTATGATGGTAACCAAGACTAGTGTTTAAGTCTCAAATTCTGTGCTGATTATTTACATACCTATACAAGGGTTAGAGCTATCTACAAACCTCCTCAACCCCCCCTGTTGGTGTTCCTGGATGGCTCTAGTGCTTCTGAACGTTATATCCCAAGCATGCCACATGCATTTAGGCTTCACTCTCTGTTGAGTATTGAGCGTAAGCAGTATACTGCTAAGCCCAATGTACAATGGTCATGTGCCAAATCCTAAATAAATAGTTCATCCATGGGATTTAATTGCACATGAGAGGAAGTTGTGGAACATTACAGCCCAAAAAAGTCCCAAATGGTCTCTGTCTGGGAGGTATCTTGAGGGGATGCAGTTTCACCTGGTTCCGGAACCTTAAGGAACTTGTAAGATGTCTCTTTCCAATTTAGGGAGACCAGTTCTATAGATGGCACAGGATTTACATTGGGGCCCAGGAACTTCATGATATGCCTCTGTTCTCTGTGGCATGTAGCCACATTCCGGGCCAAAGAAAAAACCCATAATCAATGTTTCAATTACATTAAGGGGTTAGGGAGGATTAGACAATATGGCTGCTTTTGTCTCAGTAAGTGACATCACATCCTTTCAAATGAATGGGACAGAGCTGCAAGAAAGCCATATGACCATTGGATGTGATATCACTTACTGAGTAGATGAAAACAGCCATATTTTCTAATCCTGGACAATCCCTTTAAGTAAAAGATCAGGCTATTCAAGCACCGAGTGTGACTACAGTGCTGCAGAGAACATAGTGTGGCAGCCCCTCCAAATTTGGCACTTCTGTGGTAAGGAAACATCAAGCTGAAACCTTCAATTAAATCTTAATAAAACTTCATGTTTTAAATGATGCTATGGCCTTAAATGGCAACATATTGTATGCTCATATTTGCTAGCTTTCAGGGCACCTATCTAGTGGTGGGAACATTTCGAGGGGTAAAACGTGCTGGAAGCTTACTTTCAGAATTTTGTCCTGTGTATTGAAGTCCAATAAAGATATGTTATAAAATTACGTAGCACAGAATTTGGGATCTATTCTGATAAAATACAGTTTCAAGGTGTGTCACAAGAGGTAATAGAGGTGATACAGGGACTTATTAGATCATGTGTGACCTGCTAAAAAGTTTTGGTAAGACATACGCAAATATGACCTTGTGAAAGAGAGGAGTTTGCTCCTGGTGCCAAACTTTGGAAGGTAGCTCCATATAAATTAATACCTGGTTTTCAAAGAAACCTAAGGACTTAATCTGGGAATAATAACCAAGCCAATATAACTCCCATCCACAGACACCTCCTTCAAGGGTTTTGTCTCTCATCAGTGAGAATGTGTCTGTGTGAGAGGTCTAGATGTAGGCCAGAAAGGGTAACATTAGGGTAAGAAGGTACAGGCACTCATTAGACTATGCAAGTGCTTCTAAGAATTATGGGTAAGGAATATGCAAATAAGACCTCATGGGTGAAAAAGAGGAATTTGCTCTTAGCACCACCTTTTGGAAGCTAGCTCCCTATAGATTAAATCTTGGTTCCCAAAGAACCCTAAGGACATAATCTGGGAATAATAACCAAGTCAGTCACTATTGTAATGTGCACCTCCATGAACTATTCTTTATGTTTACAGACAAGTTCACAGCTTGGCCCTCATTGACTTTCCTGATGTATTATATAAAACACATGTTATAAGCTTAGTGGGGAGGGAGGGTTTGTTCTACAGGCAGCAGATAGAAGAAACATTGCAAATAGTGTCTGGAATAGATCTTTTCATGATGGTTGACGTCTGTCCATAACCAGGCGGAATAGTCTGACGCTTTTTTAGGCAGGATGCATAGCGATTCCACATTGATCCCATATATTAGCCATGAAAAGACTATATAGCGGGTGAATTAATCCTACAAGTCTGAGGTTCACTTTTGGTTGGCTTAGTAGGTGTGTGTAGTAAGACTGGCATTTTCCTTGGCAATCTTAATCTAATCCTCGCTAGAGTCAGATGTGCCACATTTATTAATAGGTGTCTGCCTAACACTTGTGGCACATCTGGGGCCTATTCTTGTGCCCGGTCTCAGCTAACATAGACTTCAGGTATAATTTATGCCAGTTTCATGGCATAAATTATAATAAATCGGTCAGATCATGGTGTTCTATAAAGTGGTGTGCGCAATATTAAAAGGGAAAAAAGTTAACTTTTTGGTGCAAAATGATGTGTCGAAATGTATGGATTTTTCACATGAGAAAACTGGCATAAAAACTTTAATATACTGCCCAGTGAATGAGCTTAACAATGTATGACTGTAACTGGGGTACTGTTATTGATTCACTCATCTAAACTGCTAGGTAAATTTTCACTTTTTAACACCATTCCTTTTTTTTTTTTTTTTTTTTTTAATTCTGTGATGATTTATTTCTTAATATATCTTTATAGTGATCAGAGCTGTAATTTTCTGATCCTCTTCACCGACAAAAATTCCTGCTTCCTCTATTCACCATTAGAGGGAGCTTAGGAGTAAATTATATACTGTTGATACATTGAACACTATGATGAAATAGTATGCATTGAACTTCAACGCTCCCTCTAGTGGTGACTGCAGGTAGTCAGGTGATAATCATTTAAAGGGGTTGTCTGACTCTTTTTAAAAAGATTTATTTGGTCTAAATATAGGGCAATAACATAAAACACATATTACTCACCATTCCCGGGTCCTCTGTTTCCCATGTTGGAAGTACCATTCTTCTGTTTACTGGATCCCCGCATGATGTCAGGAGTGATATCCTGTTTGTATAAGGTGACCACTGCAGCCAATCACAGGCCCCAGTGGTGATCTGTTCACAAATGGCATGTCATAGCTGGGAACTTGTAGACAGAGGAATCGAGCTTCTGGCGCTGAAAATGGAGGACCTGGGAGAGGTGAATAAAGTTTTCTATTTTACCGTATTTTCCGGACTATAAGGCGCACATAAAAACCTACGATTTCCTCAGAAATCGTAAGTGCGCCTTATAGTCCGGTGCGCCTTATATATGGATGGAAGCGGCGGCAAAGTCTGCGTGCCGCTTCCATACATACATAAAAGGCACCGTAAGGGTGCATTCACACTACGGAACGCCAGCGTGTATCACAGCCGTACACGCCGGCGTTACAGCAGGGCTGCCGGACACTTCCCATTCATTTCTATGGGAGCCGGCATGCGAGCTCTCCCCATAGAAATGAATGGAAAAAAGCAGTCCATTCATTTCTATGGGGAGCGCTCGCATGCCAGCTCCCATAGAAATGAATGGGAAGTGTCCGGCAGCCCTGCTGTAACGCCGGCGTGTACGGCTGTGATACACGCTGGCGTTCCGTAGTGTGAATGCACCCTTAAAAGTTACATTAAACTACCCCCCCGTTTTAAAATAAAACCCTGAAACAGAATGTGAAACTTACCGAGCGGTGCAGGGTGGGCGGGCATTCAGGTCTCCTCTTCCTCCGATGTCCTGACCACTTCCTCCGGCACTCGCGAACTGATAATGGCCTGGGCGCATGCGCAATATCATAATGCTTCTACTACGGCTACTGCGCATGCGCCCAGGCCATTATCAGTTCGCGAGCGCCGGAGGAGGAGGACGGAACATCGGAGGAAGAGGAGGCCTGAATGCCCGCCCACCCTGCACCGCTCGGTAAGTTTCACATTCTGTTTCAGGGTTTTATTTTAAAACGGGGGGTAGTTTAATATAACTTTTACGGTTGGGCTCTATCAGCATGATTTTGCTGATAGAGCCCCTTTAACTCCTCGCCTGCCGAGCGCTTCCAATAGAAGCGGCTGGCACGCGGGGGGTTAAGCGGCCACTGGCAAAGTCTGCGTACCGCCGCTTTCAATAACATATAATGCGCACCGGACTGCGCCTTATAGTCCGGTGCGCCTTATATATGAACCGAGATGGACTATAAGGCGCTCATGGGCAATGCGCCTTATAGTCCAGTGCGCCTTATAGTCCGTAAAATACGGTAGTCACTTCTAAATTCAGTCCAAATAAACCTTTTAAAGAAGGTGTCCTAAAATGCCTTTAAGGCTAAGACCCCATGTAGCGGGCCGCAGCAAAAAAGCTCTGTGGGAAAAAACTTTCTGCTTCAGTTATAACTATAGGGAAACCAGAGACGTTTCCGCAATGTTTTTGGAAATCGCATTGTCTGCAGCATGTATTTTTCTCACAAGGTATGGATGGAATTTTCTTTAATCCCATCCACCTTGCAGTGGCTGTAAAATGCTGCAGTTTTCTCTGTGGCGCTTCCACTTGGGGCCCCAGCTTAATATATATAATATAATTTGGCTCTCCAACTGATATATAAGATATATGCATATATAGGTGTGTATATGCATATATACATGCATATATGCATATATATATATATATATATACAGTATATGTAGTGTGCAAAGGTGAATATTAACGTTAAGTGTTTTCTGTGTTTTGTATCAATGTTAGGGAGCCTGCACACAGAGTTTACGCTCCGCTCATTCTGAATGTAAAAGTCGTTCACAGTGAACGGCGTGAAAAACAGATCCCATTGACTTCAATGGGTACCGGCATACGCGCGCTCCCCATTGGAATCAATGGGAGACTTTTTTTTACCTATTACTTTCAATGTGATATGTGCGTATCATATTGAAAGCAATAGGTAAAAAAGCCTCCCATTGATTTCAATGGGGAACGCGCATATGCTGGCACTCCGTGTGCAGGCTCCTTTATGGTAGGTTTCAGCAGATTAAGCTTTTTTGGGCTGTTGTTCTGCAATGGCAATGTTTTTTGTGTGAAAATTATCAACGTTAAAATATTCATTGTATGCAGAATAATGTACCTGCTAGATTATCATATAACAAAACTGTCTTCTCAACCAAAGTTGGAGACATTTGCAGGAAGAGAGGAAATGTCACGACAAGGCTCAGTGTCAGCCTTTAAAACAATGTAGCATTTTTTACATATCTATTTTGTGTTAAATCCAATGTGAAAACAATAAAAAACACTGATGTTTCCAAAATGGTCTCTGTGTAGGTGACTTCAAATCATCACAATAAGTACTACCTTAAAATTCCTTGTTATAGTCCCCAGTTGGATCACTACTTGACACCTTCAATGGAAAAGTAAGCATGGATTTGAGTTTTATTCTGTACGGCACGAGGAAGGGGGGCTGAAATCTATCTCGCCTCTCTTGGTGGTGTGTGATGGTGTGCACCTCCATCATTTACAGTGAATTGGACTAAAACTTCCCACAAATATCCATTGGTTTTTGGGATCGATTTCCAGCGTCTATAGGCAAAGCATGATGACTTTTCAATATCTTGATGGAAAGAAATAGGATACATCAAGACATCTCAATTGGCACTTAGCTTATGGGTTCCTTTGGAATGGCAGACATCTGGCCAAAGCCCATTAAAGGACCTTTTTTGCGGAATGAACAGTTATACGAATGACAATTCATAACTGTCAGTATTGTGACCAGTCTTTTCCATTATTGTCGGCAGTACATCCCTAGTTTACATGAGGAGATGTGCAGCTGACAAATGGCCTACTCTGCCTCCCAAGGACTCACATACACCTCACACTAGTACAGAGTAGAGACTAAAGCCTATATGCACCTTGAATGCACCATGTGTCAGTGTTCATTGTGGATTTTTTTTCCAGTGTCACTAATACCCTGACTTTAGGGCAATTGCCCTTGCTATAGTTTAAACAGAAACTTGAAGGACCCTTTAAAAATGCACCAATAAATTGAGTACACATTAAACCAATTTGTTTGTGCAGGAACCCTTGGAGGAACCGAGGAGGCTGGGAGTAGTAGCAATTAAAACAGGAGTTGTCATGGTGGCTAGAGGACTCAAACAAATTCTTCAGCTTTCCTCTTAGGCTGCATGGTACCAGATGTTGGTAGTCTCCTCCTGGTGCATGTATTAATGATCTTCAGCCCTCCCAAGCCAGATGGGTGTTGGAGTGCCCATGTTAGTGCAGGAAATGAAACCCAAGAGACAAAGTTACAGGAAATAGATTATCGAAACTTTACTTCTAAAACAGTGTAGTAAGACAACCCACAGCTTCCAAACCATGGAGATACAGTTCGTATAAGGTAGTAGTGTCCACTGGGATGCTACATTTGAGCTCTCATATGGATACTTTGACCTTTGCCAGGACATACATAGTTACTAGAGATGAGCGAACAGTAAAATGTTGGAGGTTCGATATTTGTTTCGAGTAGCCCCTCAATATTCGACTACTCGAATAGAATATCGAACCCTATTATAGTCTATGGGGGGAAAATACTCGTTTCAGGGGTAGGCAACGTTCCATTAAATTATACTTACCAAGTGCACGAGTGAGGGTCGGGCACTACAAGCGGACATGCGCAGTCGGCTCGGCCCAGGCCCGATGCCTGGCAGAGTGAATGAAGAGCCGGAAGATGCCGCGGGGAAGCTGCACGGAGAAGACTTCTAAAGGTAGGAGAAGAACCAGCGTTGATTGGCCGACTGTATAGCATTCGGCCAATCAATGCTGGTTCTGCATCGAACTTTTACATTTGAACAGCAAGTGGTACTCGAGTACGAGTATTTCGAATACCTACTCGATCGAGTACTACTCGCTAATCTCTAATAGTTACATAGTAGATGAGATTGGATGAAGACCATGATCAGTCCATCAAGTCCTGCCTATAACCCTACAAGGACCCACGCTATTAGTTAGGAGACTGATGTAGGGTCCAAGTAAACCTCATTTGCATATTTGAATGTGTTATTTTTAAAAATGTGAACGTGGAGTTCACCATTAAACATACGAAGAAGCATTGAATTACAACTGATCGCCTACCTTCATTTTGTAAACAGGAAGGAGATAGGTTGGTTCCTAAAATCTAGCGCCTATAAAAAGCCAGAAAGCAGTCTTTATTTCAGCTCCACGCACAGACATGGATAGTTTAGGTAGCCTGTTTCCACTTATTTGGTTAATCGAAATTCATCAGGAGTCTGAATTCTAGGAAAAATAAACATTCAAAGTAAAATACTGGCAGGAGAACAGCTGGCAACATTCGAGGAAACCAGGACAAATGGGAATCTTTTCCTGCAAGCTCTGTTGGACTAGGTGCACTAAATATATTCATTCACATTGGTCCTTTCTCACAGTAGGACTTGAAATTAATTTTTTTTATTCACGTAAATGGGATAATTTTAAAGGAACTCAATTGTCCTAGACATGTTTTTGCAGAAGAAATCCAAGCAAACGTGGAGAACATGTTGCTCTGATTGTATTTAAGCCTATGTACCTAATCCAGCCATACAAATTAGTTGTCCAATTTTAGTGGTATCTTCTGACAGCTCAATGTGTTTGGAGCTTCCTGACTGCACCCTAATGTCAGATACAGAAGCAATGGGTAGCATTACCAATCCTTTGATTTTGTAGGAGTTAATGGACTCATGTTCCTAAAGCTGACTATATCAGATTATACCACTCATTGCAGTGGTTCATCTGGCACAGGATCAAACAATTAGGCATGTTAAAGTCCAACATTATGTCTCTTAACATTCTTCAACATATGCCATAGGGGGCAATGAGAAGGCTCCATACTGTTTGTATGCACACTTATATGACAGCTAGAATTCTATGGGCACTAGTTTGGGTGGTAGATTTATACAGGGACTAGTATAACCAGAATAATTAAAGGTGTTGTCCAGGATTTATGTTGTATGGTCTAATCCTCCTGTATAGAGGCCATCACTGGTATTGCAGATCAGCTCAACCTCATGTAACTGGTAGAATTGAATTTCTAAATGGCTATGGGTGCCTACAGAGTTTGGCTGTCACTGAAATGTTAAAAGTAGTGTTGTCCAAGTCTTCTGTACTACAGTCACTGTCACTAAGAGATTGGTAAGATTTAGACGTAACACCTCTTTTTAGAGTAGCCTATTGCTAAGATGGCTTTCCTAACAAATATGGTCTGCCACTTGCAGAAATCACTCTTTAGGTACAATGGTGGATGTCCATATATATAATTACAATGGAGAACTTTTTCTTTGGCACTTCCCTTAGGGTGCATTCACACTGAGTAAACGCTAGCTTATTCTGAACGTAAAACACGTTCAGAATAAGCGGCGTCTAAAGCAGCTCCATTCATTTCTATGGGAGCGGGGATACGAGCGCTCCCCATAGAAATGAATGGGCTGCTTCTTTCACTCCGTGCAGTCCCATTGAAGTGAATGGGGAGTGCCGGCGTATACGGCAAGCTCTGCTCATGCCGGAGCGTACACTGCATTTGCATTTGAGGCAATTTGCGTTCATTGCAATTTGCCTCAATTCAGACTCGAATCTGGTGCCAAAGTCTACTATTGAGGACTTATTTCCTCCATTTGCACTGTCTAGATGTTACTAGCCAGCCGTCTCAGCAGAAGGATTGGATTTCTATCCACTTGATGTAATATCCTTCCCTTGTGAGTCTATATGTGAAGGACAAGTGGTACGGCTTGAGTCCAGTTAGACTGTTTCTCTTCTCGCTCCGTGTGATGTCTTACATGCTAATGGAGTTGCAAGCTGAGCCTTTTGGCATCTAAAACATTTTAAAAAATAAACATTGAGATATTTGTTTCCTTGATCTGGAGCTGTCTGCTGTACTGCGGAGTGGAAACAATGTATTCTCCAGCACCTGGAGCTTCATCTTGAAGCATGTGGCTAGAAGACGTCAGTGCCTTAGAACATAGTACACAGTGGTGTACAAGGTTACTCTGCAATGGAGGGAATGTTTGTGAGCTGATGTGCCCCTGATGGGGTGGCCTCAACATGTGTCCCTGTAGATATTGGTTCAGGTTACATGATAATCATCAATTTGACTCATAAAAGCTAAAGGGGCAGATTTATTAAGACTGGTGTTTCTTACATCAGTTTTAATAAAGGCCCCAACAGGTGCATGCTATACCCCTTCATACTTCAGTTGAACTTGCCTAAATTCCTATTAAAACTGGCATGAGCTATAATAAATTTGCTGGGCCGAACAACCCCTGTCCTGACCCTCATTGCTCCCTGTCCTTCTCTGTCGACATTGTGGGCAAGTGAGGTACAGAACGGGCGATCCTCAAATGATCTCTAGCAATAGAATCTCAAGTGATCTTCTGCAAAATATATCCAAGTAATCTCTACAGAGAATTCCTCCAGTAAACTCCAGCAAGGGAAGACTTTTTCCCCTCATCCGACCAGGCTTTATGGAATGGGCGCAACCATTACCTCCACAGTATAGTTACACCCTTGGGGACTGGCCACTGTTTTTAGCTGCCATTGCACACTGCCAGGTAAATTGAAAAAGTTAGTAGGAAATAAAACCTATTGTAATCATATCATTGGGGTAATACGGCACACGTTACACCCGTGTTGTACACTAGGAAACCCGTGATTGGTATGGCATTGTGTGTCTAAACTGATGGTTCTATTTTTGTACACCCCTACCGACCTTTAAGTTATTTCATTTTCATTGGGGGTAGGTGTCCCTCTTTAGCAGCCTCACTTTTATCCAGAATGGAGACTGGTTACAGAAAGGAACTTTCTTGCATTACATATACTATACAACCAGGGGTGAACCATGGGTTTCTGCCGCCTGAGGTGGATGTCAGAAAGCCGCACCCCCCAGGAGGGGGCAGAGCCGAGCGTAGGGGGCGGGGCCAAGTGGAGCGAGCGTCTTTAGCAGGCAGAGAGCAGGCAGGGAGAGGACCTGCTCTCTGCCTGAGCGTGAGGGGCGGCCGCTGGAGCAACGCTGCTCCAGCGGCCTCCCCAATCCACCGCTCAGTGACGCCTCATGGCGGTCGCTTCAGGTCGCCTCATGGGAGGTGCGGCGCTGTATTCAACCCATTCTTGCATTACATATACTATACAACCCATTCTTGCATTACATATACTATACAACCCATTCTTGCATTACATATACTATACAACCCATTCTTGCATTACATATACTATACAACCCATTCTTGCATTACATATACTATACAACCCATTCTTGCATTACATATACTATACAATCCATTCTTGCATTACATTTACTATACAACCCATTCTTGCATTACATATACTATACAACATATTGATTTCAATAGGCAATGTGGAATACTTAAGTTCCACTCTGCTGGTACAGGTAAATATCACATCAGATTTTCCCATGGATTACAGCTGATCATTGGGGGTCCACACCAAGAAGGGGGACATTTTATTTTCAAGGTATCCTTTAACAAATATGTACAACCCATTTTGTGCCTGGGTTTCTAAATGAACAAAAACATCCAAAAAAAATCACAGGAAACTAGACGTCTTCATGGGTTCTTGGTTACTTTTTTTAAAACTTCTCTGGGATCTCACACTAGCCATATAAAACAGCAGGATAGGAAAGTAATGAGTTGAACTGGATTCAGCTGCTTCTCTGTATGTAACAAATCCATTGACCAGTCTATGAACAGCTGAGCATTGAGAATAATGAGAACATAAACAATTCCTAACAGACGAACCCAGAGGAAATGTTTTCCCTAAACAAAATATAGCAAAAAACGAATATACATTAAGGAGGATTGTTTAGGAATTTATATACTGTAATTCCGGCCAACATTTCCACCAGCGGCCAAAAAATACAGGATTAAAATGGAACGTTATTATCCTTTTAGGCAAGGATACATTACAATCCCAGTAAAAATTTGGTGTCATAATTCCATCTCTCAGACTGCTGGCTGTATTGTTAGACCTAATGTACTCACAAGAAGTCTGCCTGCCAACCACAGATAGATATATCTAGGAGAAAGGAAGGAATGGAACTAGGACACAAGCCACGCCGGCCTAGAATCAAAAACATTTACTTCGATGAAATCACAATAGTCTCCATCATCTTCTAGGAATCTCACCAAGGACATGACTAGAAAGCTTGGGTTGAATATCAAACATTAAGGATCTGCCATAATCTTCAAACACATACGACATACAAGCAGTAACTGGCGCCTGGACCATGTATACATTCATTCTGGTTTAATAGCTGTTTCAATTATTGGTCCAAAAAATGTTTTTTAGGATATGATTTTTCTTTTGATCCCATACTCTTGTGAGGCCCCATATCTATTGGATGGCCAATGGATTAATCTACAGGGGAAAAGTTGCAGAATAAGCAACATGACTGTTCTTTACCATTGAGTCTAAGAGGCACTATATGGTGACACACACAACCAGTGGCTTTCACATGTGCCATTGCCAGATGCCATTGTCTTTGCTATGTTTATGAGACCTTACTGGCAGTTTATATAGGGAGTATAAAAGCTGAAGTTGCATATGGGCTAGTATACTTTAAAGAAGCTTTACAAGACTAGACAGTGATAGACTGTTATTGGGATTAAGTTATCCATATTGCATCTGTGAGGTTCCGACACTTATATTATTTTTATTTTTTATTTTTATTTTTATGGTAGAGTTGGAAGGGACCTCAAGGGCCATCGGGTCCAACCCCCTGCGAGTGCAGGTTTTCCTAAATCATCCCAGCTATATGTTTATCCAGATTCCGCTTGAAGATTTCCATTGATGGAGCGCCCACCACCTCCCGTGGCAGCCTATTCCACTCTCTCACTGTCAGAAAGTTTTTCCTAATGTCTAATCTGTATCTCTTTCCCTTTAGTTTCATCCCATTGCTTCTTGTACTTCCTTGTGCTAATGAGAATAGGGTAGATCCCTCTGCGTTGTGACTACCTTTCAGATATTTGTAGACTGCTATTAAATCTCCCCTCAGCCTTCTCTTCTGCAAACTAAACAATCCCAGTTCTTTTAGCCGCTCCTCATAGGACATGGTTTGCAGACCTTCCACCATTTTGGTTGCTCTTCTCTGGACTTGCTCCAATATATCGATGTCTTTCTTGAATTGAGGCGCCCAGAACTGTACACAGTATTCCAGATGTGGTCTGACCAGGGAAGAGTACAGCGGAATAATGACCTCTCTTGATCTAGAGTCAATGCTTGTCTCAATACATCCCAGAATTTTATTAGCCTTTTTTGCAGCAGCACTGCACTGTTGGCTCATGTTGAATTTGTGATCTACTATTATGCCCAAGTCCTTTTCCCCTATGCTATCACTTAGTTCTATTCCTCCCATACTATATATGTTTTTTACATTTCTGTTACCCAGATGTAGAACTTTGCATTTGTCCCTATTAAATACCATTTTGTTCGCCTCAGCCCATTGTTCCAGTGTGTCTAAGTCCTTTTGAATACACTCTCTCTCCTCTCTAGTGTTGGCTATTCCTCCTATCTTCGTATCATCTGCAAATTTTATGAGTTCCCCAATAATTCCATCGTCCAGATCATTTATAAAGATATTAAAAAGTACTGGGCCCAGAACAGAGCCCTGCGGCACCCCGCTTTTGACTTTCTTCCAGTTCGATGTGTAGCCATTTAGTATTACTCGTTGTGCCTGATCATTAAGCCAGTTGTGAATCCACCTAACTGATTTTTTGTCAAAGCCATACTTAATCATTTTTTCAATAAGAAGGTTATGTGATACATTATCAAATGCCTTACTGAAGTCAAGATATACTATGTCCACGGCATTCCCTTGGTCCAACCATTCAGTGATTTTGTTGTAGAAGGAAATCAGGTTAGTCTGACAAGATTTATTGGTCATAAAGCCGTGCTGGCTCTGGTTAATTAATGCCTTCCCATCCAGGTACCGAAGTAAATGTTCCTTGACAATTTGCTCAAAGATTTTTCCTGCTATCGAGGTCAGACTTACCGGCCTGTAATTTCCTGGATTGTCCCTTTTCCCTTTTTGTAGATGGGGACAATATTTGCCCTTTTCCAATCTAAAGGGACCACTCCTGTTTCCCATGACTTACCGAAGATTATAGCAAGGGGTTCTGTTATTTCCTCTGCTATCTCTTTCAGGACTCTAGGGTGTAAATCATCTGGTCCTGGGGACTTGGTTTCCTGTAACTTGGCTAAGTGCTCTCTTACCAGACCTTCGCTTATAGTCAGCTTGGAGTCCTCCTTCCCCTCATCTCCATCACCATTAATGTCGATATTTCCATTAGTTTCTTGGGAGAAGACGGATACAAAATATGAATTTAGTAGCTCCACCTGCTGTTCCACCATGTTAACTGTTTCTCCTTTGTCATTCTTCAGGACTCCAATGGTCTCCTTCACTTTTCTTTTGCTTTTAACATATCCCCAAAATCCTTTTACCTTACTCTTTGCCTCTTTTGCAAGCTTCAATTCGTGTTCAGCCTTAGCTCCTTTGATGCTTGTCTTACAGAGTCTGCAGACTGCTGTGTACTCTTCCTTAGGTATAGTTCCCATCTTCCACTTTTTGTATGTTTCCTTTTTCCTTTTTAGCAGGTTATGTAATTTTTTGGTCATCCATCCTGATATTTTTAGGTGCTTCCCATTTTTCTTCCTTCTAGGTATTGTTAGTCTGACAGCTTGACAGCGTATGAAGCTGGAAGCAAACTGGCTGTACTGCTGCTTACCTCCTATTAAGATAAAGGGAGTTGTACTGCAATAGCATGGCATGTATTATATTGTGCAGATCTGGCAGCTGCAGCTGATCAGTGGGGTTGTCAGTTGTTGGACCCTACCAATCTGCTACTGATAGCCTATCCATCAATATCTAGTCTAGCACAACCATCTTAAAGGGGTTGCTCAATTTCAACAAATAAATGTTATTCTTCATACAATTTTCCAATATACTTTCTGTATCAATTCCTCCCAGTTTTCTTGATCTCTGCTTGCCATCATCCATTTTATCCAGGGGATAAAAATCATTTCTAGGTCATGTGATGGACACACAGGTGTGCAGCTCGTTACCAGGCAGATGTCTAATTACTGTGCTGTGACTGTAACGAGCTGTGTACCTTTGTCTATGACATGACCATGGACTGTACATCACATGACCATGGACTGTATATCACATGACCATGGACTGCATATTACATGACCATGGACTGTACATCACATCACATGACCATGGACTGTATATCACATGACCATGGACTGTACATCACATGACCATGGACTGCACATCACATGACCATAGACTGTATATCACATGACCATGGACTGTACATCACATGACCGTGGACTGTATATCACATGACCATGGACTGTACATCACATGACCATGGACTGTACATCACATGACCATGGACTGTATATCACATGACTATTGGAAGTAAACAAAAAAGGACAAGTAGAGATCAAGAAAACCTTAATGAATTGATACGGAAAGTATGCTGGGAAATCGTATGACTTTCCATAATACAGCCAATAAATTTTATTTGCTGAAATTGGACAAGCCCTTTAAGAGGCATCATGGTACTTCTGTGGCATGACTATAAATGGGGCCCTATCACAGATTTTACTGAGTCAGGTGGGTCTGTAATTGGTAAAGTTATTTATATAACAAATCAATGTCACACATACATCCGTAAGATATTTCCTAAGTGAAAAGCTTCTAATGCTAGCTGGGTAGCCAATTTTTCCACTCCATGAAGTTGATGCCAACTATGTGACCTCAGTAGAACTAATATTTTAGCTTGAGGTTGTTGTTTGGTAGAATGATCTCAGACAGTGCACCCAGACAGATACATCAATGTTAGAACAACTGGTGTCCAAGTCCATTTACTGTGTTTTCTAAGAAAGTTGAAATATAACTAATATTGGCACACACTGCAATTGTTGACCGAGGTGCTTCTATATCTTATGTAATTCCACATTAGCCGTTGTAGAAATGTTATAAACCAGAAGAAACCAGATAAATCACAATCATAACAGTATATGTTTCTTCCATATGATAGAAAAATGGGATTTGGTAATTGAATGGAATTGTTCAATGTATGTACTCCTAATATAACTAAATAGATACTGCTGTTTCTACAGCACAGACAATTATAAGAGCTTCAGATTCAGAGCTACAGGGTCCCAAAGCAAAGGACACCAGTATTATAGATAGCATGTAGTATGTGGGGGCCCCCATTACAAATTTTGAACTGGGACCCAAAAGCTTCAAGTTATACCTCTGATCCTGCGGCTGTTTCTGAGTTAAAGGAGAGGGTTATAGAGCGGGTTTTCCTTTC
Source organism: Leptodactylus fuscus (assembly GCF_031893055.1). Classification (NCBI taxonomy): domain Eukaryota; kingdom Metazoa; phylum Chordata; class Amphibia; order Anura; family Leptodactylidae; genus Leptodactylus; species Leptodactylus fuscus. Next base: position 124,491,636 of record NC_134270.1, on the reverse strand, counting down.
TGTGTGCAGTGTATGGCCCTATCGCCACCCACCATCTCAGAGAGGAATGAAAGCTACAGATATAGCATGCATAGGGGAAACTGCTAAGTAATGCAAATATACGGAATATAATGAGCAGAAATAATGTTACTTCTAATGTACACACACGGCTGCTTATCCTGAAAAGTCACCTGGCATGACAGGTTCATAACCACCGATCCCAAAGCTTTCCTGGGTTGTTTCTGACACATAAAAGAAACTCCCCTCCCCTGTGACTCCCAACACCACCTGCCAGACAGCAGAATTTAGGCTGTGCATTCCTTTCATTGTTTGCCAAGCTCTGTTCTGTACATTTGGCTGTTGCTGTGCCTAGTATTGCATCCCAAAGCAGCTTATTTCTATTGAAGTATATGGGCTAAGCTACAGAATCCAATTACGCAAATGACCATACATAGACCTAGTCAGGATATCACAACTAACCACTAAATTCATCTTGTATATCCCAGCTATGGTATGACAAGTTTAGATTATTCCTATCTATAATACCATGGCCTCTAAATCCACCTTAACATCTGCCAAGTTTTCCTTGCACTGATAACATTTTGAGAAATTCACATTTTGACTGGGATGTATAGTTTCACCCTACTAATTCAGTAAGTCTGCCAAACAGATATAAACAATACATGTATTTTGGATTCCCAAGGACTCGCCTACATTTATAACATTTATCTCTCAATATTGGTCTGAAAGTGAACAACCCCTTTAAGGTATGCCGTGTTCCAGTTCTTTCAGCGCCTTGCTATGAAGCATCACTATCTTTCAGAAGTTTGTGACAAATGTATTTCTAAGGAATATGGCAGAGAGAAGAAGAAGTGCCCCTGCTGTTCAGACCTGGTCTACACAGCCCTCTATTATTGCGATCTGCAAACCACATCCATTTGTATCATGTAACTTGCCCAAACAAGTTTCTAAAAAGATCTACCGAAGGAAAGAAAATAAAGTGAAGCTGTTGTGGAATTTGTAAAGGTAACAGAACTTCTTAGTTTCCAAGCCGTCTCAATAATTTACAATAGGACTAATGGAAGCATGAGACAAGGACGCTCCACAGAGATGATCCTGAAGCGACGGTAATGTATATCACATGGCTTTTCTGTACAAGATATATCACACATTAGATCTGTACATTTTGAGGCTTGTTTGAGAAGCACTTTTGCTGTTTTTGGATGCTTGCCCCACAGCTGCTCTGTTTCAGTTGTTCCCCTGGCTGACTGTGAGTCTGATGAAAACCCCAGAACAGTATACCTTATGTGCTAGAAGTCAAAGCAAACCAGGCCACTTGTAGTTGCTGGATGTAGACAAAGCCAGATTAATAATAGGGGTGATGGAATATTAGATCCAGGCCCTACTCAAATTAAGGCCAACTAGACAAGAAGAAATATGCTGCACAGAGAAACCAAGGATTTATCTTTCTTGGTAAAGAATTTGTTACTCATTTACTAAAATATATTTTGTTTGCTTTAATACATGTAATGAACCAGATAACTAGAACTGAGCCGTGACATTGGCCCATAATGAGTAACAATTGTAAATGATTACTGCTAGTTTTACATAAGACTCTGTTCACATATATATTCACAGCATCGAGGGATGTGGGCTCCGTCACTTCTAATGGTGTAAGATGTAGGATTGCAGGTGAATGTTCTGATGAAAATCATCCTATATAGGAACGTCACTGTAAAGGGCAAAAACTTCTCAAATCCAAATTTTTACTCACATGCCACCCATTGTTTGTCTCATCAAAAAATAAGACCTCTACCTCAAATCGGACCATACTGCTGAACTGAACATGCATAGAGATGAGCGAACAGTGTTCTATCGAACACATGTTCGATCGGATATCAGGGTGTTCGCCATGTTCGAATCGAATCGAACACCGCGTGGTAAAGTGCGCCAAAATTCGATTCCCCTCCCACCTTCCCTGGCGCCTTTTTTGCACCAATAACAGCGCAGGGGAGGTGGGACAGGAACTACGACACCGGGGGCATTGAAAAAAATTGGAAAAAGTCATTGGCTGCCGAAATCAGGTGACCTCCATTTTAGACGAATAGTGGATTTCAAATCCGGGTCATATGAGAATGTGAACTTTGTGACTATGAGACAGGGATAGCTGTACAGGCAGGGATAGCTAGGGATAACCTTTATTTAGGGGGGAATGTTATTAAAAATAACTTTTTGGGGCTCTATCGGGTGTGTAATTATGATTTTTGTGAGATAAACTTTTTCCCATAGGGATGCATTGGCCAGCGCTGATTGGCCGAATTCCGTACTCTGGCCAATCAGCGCTGGCCAATGCACTCTATTAGCTTGATGAAGCAGAGTGTGCACAAGGGTTCAAGCGCACCCTCGGCTCTGATGTAGCAGAGCCGAGGCTGCACAAGGGTTCAAGCGCACCCTCGGCTCTGATGTAGGAGAGCCGAGGGTGCACTTGAACCCTTGTGCACCCTCGGCTCTGCTACATCAGAGCCGAGGGTGCGCTTGAACCCTTGTGCACACTCTGCTTCATCAAGCTAATAGAATGCATTGGCCAGCTCTGATTGGCCAATGCATTCTATTAGCCCGATGAAGTAGAGCTGAATGTGTGTGCTAAGCACACACATTCAGCTCTACTTCATCGGGCTAATAGAATGCATTGGCCAGCGCTGATTGGCCAGAGTACGGAATTCGGCCAATCAGCGCTGGCTCTGCTGGAGGAGGCGGAGTCTAAGATCGCTCCACACCAGTCTCCATTCAGGTCCGACCTTAGACTCCGCCTCCTCCAGCAGAGCCAGCGCTGATTGGCCGAATTCCGTACTCTGGCCAATCAGCACTGGCTAATGCATTGTATTGGCGTGATGAAGCAGTGCTGAATGTGTGTGCTTAGCACACACATTCAGCTCTACTTCATCGGGCTAATAGAATGCATTGGCCAGCGCTGATTGGCCAGAGTACGGAATTCGGCCAATCAGCGCTGGCTCTGCTGGAGGAGGCGGAGTCTAAGATCGCTCCACACCAGTCTCCATTCAGTTCCGACCTTAGACTCCGCCTCCTCCAGCAGAGCCAGCGCTGATTGGCCGAATTCCGTACTCTGGCCAATCAGCACTGGCTAATGCATTGTATTGGCATGATGAAGCAGTGCTGAATGTGTGTGCTTAGCACACACATTCAGCTCTACTTCATCGGGCTAATAGAATGCATTGGCCAATCAGCGCTGGCCAATGCATTCTATTAGCGTGAACTGAGATTGCACAGGGGTTCTAGTGCACCCTCGGCTCTGCTACATCAGATTGCTACATCTGATGTAGCAGTGCCGAGTGTGCATCAGATGTGTAGTTGAGCAAAACTGACTCAGCACTGCTAAGTCTCTGCATTCGCATAGGAATGCATAGGCCAGCCTTCGGCCAATCAGCGCTGGCTCTGCGGGAGGAGGCGGAGTCTAAGGTCGGACCTGAATGGAGACTGGTGTGGAGCGATCTTAGACTCCGCCTCCTCCAGCAGAGCCAGCGCTGATTGGTCGAGTTCCGTACTCTGGCCAATCAGCACTGGCCAATGCATTTCTATGGGGAAAAGTTAGCTTGCGAAAATCGCAAACTGACAGGGATTTCCATGAAATAAAGTGACTTTTATGCCCCCAGACATGCTTCCCCTGCTGTCCCAGTGTCATTCCAGGGTGTTGGTATCATTTCCTGGGGTGTCATAGTGGACTTGGTGACCCTCCAGACACGAATTTGGGTTTCCCCTTAACGAGTTTATGTTCCCCATAGACTATAATGGGGTTCGAAACCCATTCGAACACTCGAACAGTGAGCGGCTGTTCGAATCGAATTTCGAACCTCGAACATTTTAGTGTTCGCTCATCTCTAAACATGCACTTTTATCCCTTGCATTGCTATGTGTTACGTTCAGTTTCGGTCTAACCACCAGAGTACCAGAGGATCCTCCAATAGGCCCGGGCTCTAATGGTCCAGCAAAGTACACCCAAATTTGAAGTTTGTTATGGGTCTACTTCCTAGGGGTTGTTGGACAGTGGAGCTCCCCAGACTACTTTTATCTGATGGACCCAAGGAACCTAAGTCTGACACTCACCATGGGCGTCTTATTAACATAATCCCTTCTGGTTAGAAAAATAACTTCTTTAGGATGACACTGCATAGTTCATGTAGAAGCCGAGGATCTGGCAGGAAGCAGTGTGAATGGACCTGCCAGGAACGTGCAAGGGATAGACAGTGGGACTTAGCCATCAAGAAACACCATGGGGCTAATAAAGGCATGTATCCTAGAATAACTTTTTGGTACAAGAGACAGTATGAAAGACAACTTTCCTGCTGGTAGAGCTCAGACCATGCAGAGAAGTGCTGAGCTATTGGCCAGTGTATGGCACTATTGGTTCAGCTAGCAGTTGAGGTGATACCATGACCAGACATATATGTGTGTGCTGACCTCAGGACTCAGGTATGGCCACAGCCAGACCATCTTTCTTGACACACAAAAGATTGCTGGGTCACCTTGTGATTCCTTCACTGATGTTAGTGAATACAGTAGATTTCTATGGTGACCTCAAGAGTGCTGCAACCTTGACCTCAAGTCTAACAATGCTCGTCTTATTTGCCTCTGATGCCACTGTAGTCCTATTTGTAGAACAACTGGTAGCCTTAACCTAAGAGTTTGCTGACCATCGCTGGTAAAAGTGTGCCAGCAGTTTGTCAGTGTGAGGCCACTGTCTTGCTGTGAGAAAGACACATCTGAACTTGATAGTGAAGAGTGCATCTACCGTGGGTGAAGTACCAGCCAGCCACCCAAAAAGATGAGGCCGTTCTAGAAGTGTTGCATGACTGATTGCCTGGATGTGAAGGAGACTGCATGTTGTTGTTCAACCTAAGCCTAGGCTCCAACATGTGCAACCAACCAAACTACTACGATACATTGCTGGACTTCAATTGTGACCACCTAGAGGGGCTGAACTTCGGATCCAATACCAGAAAGTGAAATCCAACTGCAGGCATTTGGTTGACTATAGGCTTGTACCTCAGAGGAGATGTGCATCAGAGGATCAGAACAATGTTAAATGGGGGATAATGATGGAAACAAACTCAACACTTTCCATTTGTATCCACCATCATCGACACCAATGTTAAATAAAAAACTAAAGACTGCAACATTCTGCACTGTTTTCTATGTCCAAAAAATGGAAAGCCAATGGAAGCAGCCCTCAGTTTTTATGTTAACATTATGTAAATGATGATGGATAGAAATGGAAAATGTTCAGTTTGTATCCGTCATTGTTCCACTTCTAATGTCCGTTAGTCTGAACTCCTAATGGATAAGAACAATGGACTTCAATAGGGCGGTGAGACTAGCCTAACTGCATTAGAAAGAGACCAGGGACTTGATAAGCATAAAAATGGCAGCAGCAGAAACGTCAGTAAAGGGTTTTTTTTTTTTGTTTTTTTTTAACTATTTTACTCCAATCTGCCATTTTACTAAATATTTTAACCAACTGAAAAATTTCTTTAAACCATCTCACCTTGTAGGACTATTATCAGGCCAACATCCCAATCAGATCAACATTGTAGCAATCCCCTACCCACTCTCTGTAGATTCTCCACATTCTGGTAGACCTGCTTTCTTTTTTTTCTTTTCTTTAAGAGGCAGTAAAGTCAATGGAGTGTGTAAGTTACCATTTGGATCCACTATAATGTTATGGCTACTGTTTATGACCAAAGCCTCAGAAAGGTGAATTATATGCTCTACCTTTGCAATCCAGATGTATCCTTTATCATTGTCTGCCTGCCACTTTATCCCCCTTCTTGATTGCCAATATGCCTATTTATAGCAGTCACTTTTGGGTTTTATTCCGGAGGTATTTATCCCCTATCCTGAGAGTTGTATATACTGTGCCGCAGATAATTATATATACACTGTGCCCTAGAGAGTTAAATATATGGAGCCTCAGAGCATTACATATATTTCGCCCAGAGAGTTATTTATACTATGCTCCACAACATATAATAAACTGTGCCCCAGAGAGTTATATATGCTCACATATATACACATTCCACATGTATACACATCACTTGTGTAGTGTCTCAGAGGGATCACTACTAAAGGATTTTTGCATATGTTTTCATGTTCTTTGCTGTATAGAACCTGCTGTACCTTTAACTGGACCAGAGAAATGTAGCTGGAGATAGGGAGAAGGTACATCCCTCGTCTTAGATCATTCTAGTGAGAAGGAGACAGTAACTTCCCTCTCTCCTCAGGTAAGGAGAGTATGTGCATTAGCTGGACTGACATGGTTAGAATGACTCAGTGCAAGTCAGGATAAGTGTCAGTATCAGAATCAAGATGGAGAATTAGCTTAATCTCTGCTCACGTTTTGGAACAAGTATATGTGACAGAGACTGTTAGGGGAATTTTTGGACAGAACCTATAGCTAAAACTGGGATCTATGAGCTGCAGGCCAAACCCAACACCCTTTAGCAACCTGCACCCAGTGCAAAAGAGACAGCAACTGACCCTTGGGAGAACCATCAACAAGCCTAATGTCTAGCCCAGTTTCCGATTTAGTAGACATACATACATAAGATAAGATAAGATAATCCTTTAATAGTCCCACCTTGGGGAAATTTCAGCGTGTTACAGCAGCATAGTAATACAGGTACAGGATAATACAGAGTAATATGTTACAGACGTAGACACACATAAGCTGAGAAGAGAAAATATACTAGGAGTCCATGGCAGCTAAGGAAAAACAGAAGAGAAAGAGGAAGACCTCATGGTCATCCTCATAATCATTAGTTCTCTGTGCGGAGTGCTCTTCGTTTGGTCTGATGTAGATTATACAGCCTGGTCGCAGTTGGAAGGAAGGACCTGCGATAGCGCTCCTTCTCACACTTGGGGTGAAGCAGACGGTCGCTTACAGTGCTGCCAAGTCCCATCAGGGTCCCATACATGGGGTGGGATTTGTTCTCCCGCATGGAGGTCACCACAGACAGTATCCTTCTGTCACCCACCACCTGTACTGGGTCCAAGGGGCTCCCCAGGACAGAGCTGGCCCTCCTGATCAGCCTGTCAAGTCTATTTCTGTCCCTGGTTGATATACTGCTTCCCCAGCAGGCCACACCGAAAAAGATGGCTGAGGCAACCACAGAGTTGAAGAAGGCCCTAAGAAGTGTCCCCCGGACTCCGAAGGCCCTCAGCCTCCTGAGCAGGTAGAGTCTGCTGTGGCCCTTTCTGTGCAGCGCCTCCAGGTGATCAGCCCAGTCTAGTTTATTATTGAGGAGCACGCCCAGGTACTTATAGGTCCTGACTATCTCAATACATGTTCCTTGGATCTCCACCGGGGTCGGAGCACCTCTCCGTTTACTAAAGTCCACCACCATCTCCTTGGTCTTCCCAGCATTAATCCTGAGCTGGTTCTGCTGGCACCATTCAACAAAATCCCGGTTTAAGTCTCTGTATTCCCTATCATCGCCATCAGTGATAAGACCGACTATAGCAGAGTCATCGGAGTACTTCTGTAAGTAACAGCTGGATGAGTTGTGCCTGAAGTCAGCAGTGTACAGTGTGAAGAGGAATGGGGCAAGAACTGTACCTTGAGGTGCCCCCGTACTACAGATCACAGTGTCAGACACACAGTCCTGGGCTCTCACATACTGAGGGCAGTTTGTCAGGTAGTCTAGTATCCAGTTGGACAGGTGATGGTCCACACCACCAAGGTTCAGCTTCTCCCTCAGTAGCCCTGGCTGAATGGTGTTGAACGCACTGGAGAAATCAAAGAACATTATTCTCACAGTGTTCCCGGGTTTCTCCAGGTGAGAGAGAGCTCTATGAAGAAGGTGGATGATGGCATCATCTACCCCAATGCCTGGCCGGTAGGCAAACTGGAGGGGGTCCAGAGCGAAGCTCACTAGGAGGCGTAGGTGTGTTAGGACCAGTCTCTCTAGGACCTTCATCAGGTGGGATGTCAGTGCTACAGGTCGGTAGTCATTGTAGCCCATCGGGTTGGGTTTCTTTGGGACTGGTACCACGCAAGATGTTTTCCACAGTTGAGGTACTACCCCCAGCTTCAGGCTCATATTGTACATGTGCGTTATAATACCACACAGCTGGTCACTGCACATTTTAAGAACTCTTGCGCTTATACCATCAGGTCCCCCCGCTTTGTTTGCTCTAATGTTCTTCATTTCCTTACACACCTGAGACTCCTGCAGGATCAGATAGTCAGATTGCAGTTGACCGCAGGTCGGTGGGGGTTGGGTCTTGGTGTGTGAGGGGAGGGCGGTTGGCTGACATGCTGGTGGAGGGAGCATTTGCTTGGAGTCGAATCTATTGAAGAATAGATTAAGCTCGTTAAGCCACTTCCTGTCCCCTACTGTTCGGTGCCTTGTCTTTTCCTTGTGTCCTGAAATTGCCTTAAGGCTGTCCCACACCTCAGAGATTCTACCCTCCCCCATCTGTAGCTCCATCTTCCGTCTGTAGTTGGCTTTCCCTTCCCTGATCAATTGTCTCAGCTGTTTCTGAACCGCCCCCAGGCCATCTTTGTCCCCAGACCTAAAAATTCTCTTTTTTTGCTTGAGGAGAGTTTTAATCTCAGAGTTAATCCATGGTTTGTTATTGGAGAAACACCTCACCTTCCTAGTTGGTACCGTGCTGTCCACACAGAAATTAATGTAGTCCGTTATGCAATGTGTGAGTCCCTCAATGTCCTCTGGAAATGAGTCTTGAAACACTTCCCATAAAGTTATATCAAAGCAGTCCCTTAGAGACTCGACACTTCCCTCTGACCAAATCTTCACGGTACGGGTAACCGCCGGTTCTCTGCGCACCAGTGGAATGTATGTGGGTCGCAGATGTACCAGGTTGTGATCTGATCTGCCTAGGGGTGGTAGGGCAGATGAGTTATATGCATCCCTTACATTGGCAAAGAGCAAGTCCAGCGTCTTGTTGTCTCTTGTATGGCAGGTTACATACTGTGTGAAGCCTGGTAGAGTGGATGCTGAGACATGGTTGAAGTCTCCAGACACTAGGAGCAGAGCATGGGGGTGAGATGATTGCAGCTCACTCACAACAGCATGGAGGACTTCACAGGCAGCGTCAGCTTTAGCAGAGGGGGGGACATATGCAGCTAGTACGATAACATGTGATAGTTCCCTTGGCAGGTAAAAAGGTCTCATGCCCACGGCTAGCAGTTCAATATCCTTTCCACACAATTGTTTCTTAACCACAATATGACCTGGATTACACCATCTCTCATTGACAAATATTGCAATTCCTCCGCCTATTCGCTTACCGCTCTCCAGTGTTCTGTCCGCCCGAAGAAGTTTGAAGCCCTCCATGGAGGCAAGTATGTCCGGAGTGATTTCAGTAAGCCAAGTCTCTGTAAACAGCATCATACTGCACTCACGAAACTCCTGTTGATGTCTGGTCAGTGCTGTCAGTTCATCCATCTTATTCACAATTGATCTCACATTCCCCATAATGATGGACGGGATCACATGCTTTTTGCGTTTTCTTCCTTCGCGTCTCAGTATGCCGGCTCGTTTTCCGCGTTTTCTGCGTTTTCTAAGTCTCCTTATTAGTTCGTGGGGGATGGTAAGAGCATGCTTGTCCTGTAGCTTGTCCAGCTTGTCCTGCAGCATGCTTCTAAGGTGTAATAGTGTCTCCTTAGTGTAAACCAGTCTTCCTTGTCTGTGTGGAGGCATGCTTCAGACAAAAAGGCTCAAAAAGGATTTCTTTATAAGAGTTTCTGCATCAAATTCCAGCCCATGGTAAGTTCTTATACTAATACTCCTTATAGTAATAGAAAAAAGTGAAGAAAAAAGGACGGGATAGAGAAAGATCAGTTTAGTTACATACATACATACATAGTATACATAAACAGAGTAAGCACCGAGCAACAGAAGGATCCCAGAGATGACAGCCAATTGGTTATTTCCCTGGCTGTCACACACACACACACACACACACACAACAGACACACATACACAGACAGACACACACATACACAGACAGACATACACAGACAGACAGACACACTCTCTCTCTCTCTCTCTCTCTCTCTCTCGCTCTCTCTCTCCATCCTGCATTTCACATCCCTCCTTCCCTCTCCCTTCTCAGTACCTTACACAGATCTCTTCATCTCTTCACTGCACGGGACACTGACACGCCCACCTAGTCACGTGACCATGTGATGTCACACAAGGTCCTTGCACCATTGTCGAGCGTTCCTCCGATCACCGCAGCCTCTTATCTGTTATAAGAGCAGGCGGTGATCGGAGGAATGATTGATCAGTAAATCATTAAAGGGTCATAGCGGGACATGTAGGGAGCTGTGCGGGTCGACGGGACAGGGGTAGGAAAGCGTGAGTGTCCCGCACAAAACCAAGACGGTTGTGAGGTATGTATGCTTGCCTTAGAACCCTGTCCATGGCCAACGCAGTAGCCAAGCAAAAGTTCAGTTTCGTCTTATGCACGCCTATGGTAGAAACATAAGTGGGGGAGGTAGCTTGGTAGAAGCAGTGGAACGGACCCAAATACTCAAAGACAGGGACACAAAATATGCAGCAAACCGTTTTGTTTTTTTTAGAAGAAAACAGGAAAATAAATAAACCTTGACTTCAGGCACAAAATGAGCAAAATACAGCCTTAACTTCAGGCAACTTAAACATATTTTACAAGGCTTGTAACAATAAAGATTGGCCGTCTTGAGTAGCCAGCTCACACCTAGGTCCGCTAGTTGAAGATAACAAAAATGGCACTTTTAAAGAGAAAGGTTCCCACACCTTACATCTTCCCCATGGTTTAACTATTGTCGTCCCTGACACCACAAATAGATCAACTAAATTGCCCTATCCATTACATTGCGGCGGACACACACTATATCCATGGTTACCTTACCCAGGAGAGTTAGGGCTAGTTCACACGTGAACAAAGGGGTGGATTTTGACAGCGGATTTCGCTTCAAAATCCGCCCCTTTGCAATAGTGGTCTATGTACAGTAGATTGCTTTTTTTTTTCTGCTACCAGAAAAAAAGAAGCGACATGACCTTTCTGTAGGCGGAAGCCGCGGTGCAGTGAGCACCCTCCGGTGTCGGCTCATTCATTTGAGCCGGCTATGGAGGGGAAAGCCGCGACCGAGATGGTTGTGGCAGGCGGGTTTTGTCCGGAGAGTGACATGGCTCCCACGTCACTCTCTGTGTCCAAATCCGCCCCCACCGCCCCCGTGTGAACGAGCCCTTACAATTTGCTTAACTCTGCTGCCAGGGAGATTGAGTAGTACTCATATGTTACCAGTGAGGGAAGGGGCATCTAACTATTTGGTACCTCTTCTAACTTTTTAATTCAATCTATGGCTGACCATTTCATTGTCAAACCAAAGTCAACATATGAATGGCCACCTCCTGTGGGCAGCAACTAGGAGATCAGCTCAACTGGACACTCAATACCCAAGCCCGTCACCATCACCATGCACTGTTCCTGCCAAGTATAAGGAAGGGGTTGAGCACAGGGAGAAGATGAACATGTCCAAGTGGGCCCCCTACTTAACTATAACGATATTATAAAAATACGATGACCATAGAGTGATATATATTGTCTGTACACTGAGCTCTGCAGTTGATTTAGGTGTTTACAGGGTAGTAACATTTAGTGACTTAGGGCTCGTTCACAAGTGCGGCGGTGGGGCGGGTTTTGACACTGAGAGAGAGCCGCGGTGAGCCGCGTCACTCTCGGGTCAAAACCCGCCTGCCACGACCATCGCGGTCACGGCTTTCCCCTCCGCAGCCGGCTCAAATGAATGAGCCGACATCAGAGGGTGCTGCCGCTAGGCGGAAGCCACGGCTCAGCACGCCGCGGCTTCCGCCTGAAGAAAGGGAAGCTCGCTCGATAGTGGAAAAAAGAAAGCTAGTGGACTCCATAGGCCACCATTGAAAGGGGCGGATTATGATGTGGATTCCGCTGTCAAAATCCGCCCCTTTAGCCCCGTGTGAACTAACCCTTACAGGTGATGTCTTGTCTATTCATTCATATTTCCATTCTATTTCTCTTCCATCTGGACCGCCATGACACCGATCTAGTTAAAAGTAAAGCATTAATGGTGGCTTCGGGGTGGGCTCCACAGAGTCAACCGCTCACAATGTACCACCGCTAGCTACGTCTCTGGTTACAATGGATCCAGCTGCTGTCCAGGGTTTTAACGCTATGTCGGTGAACCAAGGCAGCTAGTCAGAATTCCAAGGGTCGTTGGAGACATTTGGGTGGCCCTTCTTTGTGCAATACGAAACAGAAACCTCCATTTGCTCTCATCTCCTGTTCAAGCAACTCTTCATTAAGCTTTGTTCTGTTAATGGTTCATTGCAAATTGTGTATCACACAGCAAAAACTTAGAACGTGAGATAACAGGCATATCTAAAACACACGCATACACTCATGCACTACTGTACAGGACCCTCTTCTGTTTGGCATCACTCCATCTCAGATATTACTCTCTATCTTCAGAATATTGTTGAGTGGTGCATTGCTGGGAATGGTTCTGCTGGCTGATAACAGATGTCCTACTACATGTCTACAATCATCCAAATTCCTTGACCAGCAGCCCCTTCTTGCTGCATTCTGGCACCTGATTGGCCAACTAGTCCTATCAGAATATGGATGCGCCAAAATCTTCCCACTTTTTACTGAAAGCAGTGGGGGTGACGGGTACTGTACCCAATGGTCTTCTCTCACTACAACAAGGTGCACTGGACCTCTTTGCCCCTTTAAAGAATCAAATAAGCCCAAAAACTTTCCTCCCACAATGGCTTAGATTCCAACTTGCCCTCAGCCTTTGACAGTTATGTGTGTGTTCATAAAGAGTAAGGGGATTTCCCCCTACGCCCAACAGCAGCACAACTGGGGTATTTCTGCCCCTAATGAGCTGTTAGGACAGGTGGAATTTTTAATTACCTAACAGCTTTTGACCCCTATAAGAGGCCGGAAGACCTGCTCCTCCCTTGTGTTTTTTTCTGTCCTGTGGGACAGGACAGGTGGTAGGGGGAGCAGGGGTTCTGACCTCTCATAGGGGTCTGCTACTCTCTCTCCCCCCTCCTTCTTACCTGGAAAGCGGTCAAAGTAAGATCAGACAATCTGACGACAGTCCACTATATCAACAAGCAGGGAGGAACCAGGTCCCCCTCGCTCCTGCAAGTCACCAACCTGATCTTCTCCTGGGCAGAACAGAACCTCTCCCAGCTGGCCGCGGTACATATCCAGGGCCGCCTGAACATCCTAGCGGATCAACTCAGCAGAGGCTGCCCGACCGCAGGCAAATGGTCCTTGAATCAGGACATCTTCCACTACCTGACCAGGAGGTGGGGTCTCCCCGAGGTGGATCTGATGGCCACCCAACACAATGCCAAAGTAGAAAGGTTTTGCTCCCTGTACTGGGAAGACAACCCTTTGGCTGTGGATGCCCTGTCAATACTATGGAGGTTCAAACTGGCATACGTGTTCCCTCCCATCCCGATGATCCCAAAGGTATTGGCGAAACTCAGGCAGGACCAGACTTCGGCAATAGTGATCATGCCGTTCTGGCCAAAAAGGGCATGGTTCACCGACCTTATCCTTATGAGTCGGGGGAACTACTGGAGGCTTCCACCAGTCAGGAACCTGGTGTCACTGAACAGTTGGCCGTGCCTGGGCCTTGACAAATTCAACCTCACTGCCTGGAGGTTAACCGCGCCATACGCGCAGAGGATTGTCCCAGGGAGTGCTAAGTACCTTAGCCCACTCAAGAGCAGAGGCAACCAATCAGAGCTACCAAAGGATCGCCCGGATATTCCGAGATTGGTGTACAGGCAGCCACCGCGATCCAGACAGAGATGCAGTCCTAGAGTTCTTACAGAACGGCCTAGGACTAGCACCTGCCACCCTCAAGGTTCAAGTGTCAGCTCTATCTGCTCTCCTGGAGACACGTTTATCACAAGATCCTCTTGTCAAACAGTTCCTTAGGGGGGCTGCCAGGCTCCGCCCCCAGGTACGGCCCCCTGTCCCCAGGTGGGACCTGGCCGCGGTTCTACAAGGGCTATGTGCGCCCCCTTTCGAACCATTATCTGAAGTGGACTGGAAGTACCTGTCATTTAAGGTGACTTTCCTGCTGGCAATAACCTCCGCCAAGAGGGTTGGCGAATTGCAGGCCCTAGCGGCCTCCGAACCTTTCATAACCTTCTTCCATGACAGGGTACAGCTAAGGTTCGTTCCGGGATTTTTGCCAAAGGTACCAACACTTCGGAACACCAACCAAGTGATCACCCTACGGAGCAGGAGGAGAAGCTACACACACTGGATCTGGTAAGAGCACTACGTACCGTATTTTACGGACTATAAGGCGCACTGGACTATAAGCCGCATTGCCCATGAGCGCCTTATAGTCCGTCTCGGTTCATATATAAGGCGCACCGGACTATAAGCCGCAGTCCGGTGCGCATTATATCTTATTGAAAGCGGCGGCAGGCAGACTTTGCCAGCGGCCGCTTAACCCCCCGCGTGCCAGCCGCTTCTATTGGAAGCGCTCGGCAGGCGAGGAGGGGCTCTATCAGCAAAATCATGCTGATAGAGCCCAACCGTAAACGTTAGGTTAAACTACCCCCCCCCCCCCCCCCCCCCGTTTTAAAATAAAAGCCTGAAACAGAATGTCAAACTTACCGAGCGGTGTAGGGTGGGCGGGCATTCAGGCCTCCTCTTCCTCCGATGTTCCGTCCTCCTCCGGCGCTCGCAAGCTGATAATGGCCAGGGCACATGCGCAGTAGAAGCATTATGATATTGCGCATGCGCCCCGGCCATTATCAGCGAGCGCCGGAGGAGAAGGACGGAACATCGGAGGCAAAGGAGGCCTGAATGCCCGCCCGCCCGCCCTGCACCGCTGGGTAAGTTTCACGTTCTGTTTCAGGCCGGCGTGACAGCAGGGCTGCCGGACACTTCCTATTCATTTCTATGGGAGCCGACATGCGAGCGCTCCCCATAGAAATGAATGGACTGCTTTTTTCCATTCATTTCTATAGGGAGCGCTCGCATGCCGGCTCCCATAGAAATGAATAGGAAGTGTCCGGCAGCCCTGCTGTAACGCCGGCGTGTACGGCTGTGATACACGCCGGCGTTCGGTAGTGTGAATGCACCCTTACGGTGCCTTTTATGTATGTATGGAAGCGGCACGCAGTCTTTGCCGCCGCTTCCATCCATATATAAGCCGCACCGGACTATAAGCCGCACTTACGATTTCTGAGGAAATCGTAGGTTTTTATGTGCGGCTTATAGTCCGGAAAATACGGTATTTACCTAGACCGTACAGCACCATTCCGAAGATCAGAGAATCTTCCTGTTCAAGATTTCCTACGAGCCCATGCCACCCGAGCAGTGGCGACATCATGACGGAGCAGAGACACGGTTCCTCTCTCTAGAGCAGATATGTGCTGCAGCCTCGTGGAGCTCACAGCTGACTTTTGCCAAACACTACAGATTGGACTGGCGTACGGCCGATGCTACAGCATTTGGGCACTCCGTCTTGGCATCAGCCTGCCAGGAGGACCTGCCCTAGGGGAAACAATACTTGCTAAATCCCCAGTTGTGCTGCTGTTGGGCGTAGGGGGAAAGAAAGAATATGAATGATAATCTGTTTTCCCTTAGCCCAAACAGCAGCACAAGGCTCCCTCCCTAGGAGGTACTGTTGTACAGATTTTGTGTATGTGTGTGTAGCTCTTGGCATAAATTGCTCTCTGTATATCATACCTGTTACTAACACAAGGGAGGAGCAGGTCTTCCGGCCTCTTATAGGGGTCAAAAGCTGTTAGGTAATTAAAAATTCCACCTGTCCTAACAGCTCATTAGGGGCAGGAATACCCCAGTTGTGCTGCTGTTTGGGCTAAGGGAAAACAGATTATCATTCATAATCTTTCTTTCTCGTTATTATATGACTTACTTTCTGCAGTTTCAGCAGTTCCCCATTTTACTCCTGTATCTGAAATTTTCATTCCTCTTTGAATTGGTGGGTAGATGCTAGCTGCCATACTCTTCCCACAATAACTGGAGGAGAATCTGCTCTATAACTGTTTGTCTCTTACCCAGAAACAGCTCCAGGAACACGCAGGACATATACAGAGAAATACTGATATGTACTAGTGTGAGTAAAGTGCTTTGGTTGTGACAGAACATTCAGCTCAAATAACAGCCTAAATATTTTTTTCCTCTGTTACCTCGTGCATTTCCCCCTCAGGGTATGTTCACACGGTGGAAAATGGATTCCGCATGTGAACATACCGTGCGGCTAGCCGCAGTGCACTGGAATCCCGTCATGGCATTCCGGTAAGGATTAGGCCCAAATGAATGGGCCTAATTAGGAGGCAGTCTCATACAGCAGATGCCGCGGCTGAGTCAGCCGCAGAATCCATGGCAAGGTAGGTCATGTCGCTTCTTTTTTCCGCTATTAGCTAGTTTTTTTTCTTTAACTGGACATAAAGTCTGACATACAGGACTTTGTGTCCGTTAAAAAAAAACAAAAAAAACAAAATGGTTTCGCCGTGGAGAGCAGAAGCAGAAGCAGCACCATTATGGTTACAGACCCGGCATCTGGACCCGGCATACAGACACCGGAGCGGGTGCCGGGTCCTACAACATCGCCACGCAGGAAACCAGCTTTTTCATGGGTGCTCACTGGTGGACAGTGAATGTTGGTTTCCGTCTTCTGCCAACAGAAAACGGAAACCTACATAATGGAGATCGGGAGCTGGTGTGAACCCGCCCTTATATGTATTCTAGGGAGAGGAGTGTTCTAGAACTTTTATAATTTTTTTATTGTATTTTTTTAAAGCTTTTTTTTTTTCACTATTTTATTAGCCCCCCCTAGGGGACTTGAACCTATAATCATTTGATTGCAAGTCCCATAGACGGCAATACAAGTGTATTGCCGTCTATGGGAGATTCTATACATTACTATTGCGGCTGGTCATTAACCAGCCGCAATAGTAATATTGCTATGACAGGCCTGGGAGCCTTCATTAGGCTCCCGGCTGTCATCGGAACAGGTCGGCTCCTGCGACCTCGCCACACAGGAGCCGGCCTGCAACTTCAAATGTATTTTTAAACTTTTTTTTTTCGAGGGGGACATCTCCGAAGGGCATCTCCACTGTGACTCTTACAGTGGAGATGCCAGAGCTCATGCCTGCGATCTCTGATTGCAGTCACTAGCTCTGGTATTACCACTGTAAGAGTTACAGTGGAGGTTCTGGTTGCTTTGGCGACCGCTCTGCAGCAGAGCGGCGCTATTATGGTTACAGACCCGGCATCTGGACCCGGCTTACAGACACCGGAGCGGGTGCCGGGTCCTACAACATCGCCACGCAGGAAACCAGCGACAGCAGGAGCTTGGCGATGCTGTACATTTAAAACTGCAGAAGTACTTACGATACTTCTGCTAGCAGGCCAGGAACACAGACACATGCCGGGTGTGGGTCTGAGCTTATGTGGCCACGTCACCCGACGTGTGATGGAGCGGTGGAGGGGTCTGCGTTCCTGGCCTGCTAGCAGAAAAGGGCAGGAAAGGTTACAGGTAATACATTTACTATGTACAGACTGCCAACCATTGAAGGAAATCAGAAAAGAAATCAGATAAATTCTAGCCCAGTGTCTTAAGGATGACCTGTAGGGTCTCTTGGCATGTGGGCCCTGTTACAGCTGCAACCACTGAGACCCTTATAGTTATACCAGTGTGTCAGAGGAAACCAGGGTACCTTTAGAGAACATACAAATTCCATGTAGATGTTGCTTTTGATCATTAGATGGATTATCTTGCTTAAGATGATTATGTCATCTTGCAAGTAAGTGCCAACAATAGCCAGTAGAATGAAGTGTAAGTGAAGATGGGAAAGCATCATGTCCCTTTGTTTTCTGTTGTTTCTGCTCTGTAGGATCAGAGGGGATCTTATTGCAAAAATCGGAATGGGCCCTCAATTCTGATATTGCCATTTAGAACAGAAGGGCCTGGTGTTTGTTTTCCCGCCGTATCCATGCCCTTTCTATTACCATTGCCATTACAGTTTTTCTGTTGAGGAGAGTCTCGCCGACTAACAGCAAAGGAGATCTATCCAACCTTGCCCCCTCTCTTATTCCTCTGTGGTAGGTATGTCCTTGTGCATGGTCACCAATTGACTTTATTAAGATTTGTCCAACATCAGAAGCACAAACAGGTTTACTGTTATCATAATAACATGACGCCTGGTCTGAAGAACCTAAATGATCTCTACAATTGCTTCACATTTTGCTTTCAGTCATGTTTCTCATTAGTCTCTTGCAAGGTCAGTGTCATGAATAGTGATTCTGAAATGCTGATCCTGGCACGTTGATCCACAAAACAGCTGACCTTGGCTTTGCCTGTTAATTAATATAAAACCTAAAGGTCTGCACCGGCAGTCATGTGTAACTAGACGTTTTTTTGTTTAGCAGAGAAGATGAATGTTCCATGTCAGACATGGCTTGGACTCAAATGATGCCACATTCCACTGGGTCTGAAGGATTCAGCAATTTTGGGGGTAGCAGCTATAAATGGACCAAGTGATCCGAGGACAGTGACGTCAAGTAGCGATGTCCTATTTACCATCACAGTCTTCATATATAGCTTACTTGTTATTGTTGCTATTGTGGGATACTATACAATAGTTGTGGTTGTTAAAGATATGAATAATAAAGAAAGTTCAGACGACAGGAACATGCCGATACAGGTCCTGGGTGCAGGACCACAGCACTGCTACTAAATATTGTAATATGTCAGTGGGAGATAGATATACAAATTATTGCTTATTATGAGTAGTGTGTGATCAGTAGGGAGTATAATACTTGTTCCGTGACTGGGGCGAGCTATTGTACCACAGCCGAATATATGAACAAGCTATTGTGTCTAGACAGATAATAAAGGACCCAAAGCACTATTGTCTTTAGTATGTATCCATGGAGGCATATAGGTCTTCATAGGAGTTATATGCACAAAACAGTTGATTCTTGCATGAAACAGTGCAATAGGTTGCAAATGTGGAAAGATTTCTTCTACAGGCCCTCCTCCCCCACCAATTCCATTTATTCTCTCAAACAGAAGGACTTAATCTACCAGTTAAAATAATAATGAATAAGATGGAAGAAGGCCTTAGTGGATGATGATGGGTAAAGACAGAAGGTGCTCCATCTGCATCTATCCTACTGTCAGCTTTACGGACTATTGTCCTATGATGGATCAGAGCAATGGACAGAAAGACAGTAGTCAGAAAGTAGCCTTGGTGAAAACAGATGTAAGCACAAGAAAAAGAAACAACATAAGACACAAGATGCTTGTCATAGATCTTTAATAACCAGTGTTAAATCAATCCAGGTCTATGCATCTGTCATTAGCAGGATATGGACAGAATAATTCAGATCTATAATGATGGCAGCACATAGAGTTCTCAAATGTTCGACTTTAAGTCTAAGGCCACACGGAACGTCCCACATCAAAGAAGCTTTGTGGGAAAAACCGCAGCAGCAACGCATCACGGTTCTTTTTGTAACACTTTAAACAGAAAGTTTTCAGAATTTTCCTCGGTGGACTTTCTGTTACAATTATACCTATGGGGAATCCGTCGGCAATTCCGTAGATATAATTGACATATGGCGATTTTCAAAACCACACTGGTTTTGGAAATCGTAGCGTGTCCGCACAGCGATTTTTACCACAAAGTGGGCATGGGATTTGCTACAATCAAACCATTAAAATTTTCAGTCAAACCATTAAAAAATATTTTACAGACTACAAAAATATAAATAACATAAATCCAGTAAATATAGTCCAACATGGACAAAGTGCATAGAGGCAAATAGAAAATATTAGTGAGATGCGAGTCTCTTAAAAGGGGTCTGCATGGTTAAGCAGAAGAATCCTATGTAGTATTATTTGCTAAGCTTTTCATCTGCTATTCCTTTTTATGCACACCTAGACTATATGTAATATTTGGCTGCTGCCTAAAGTGGTCATAAGTGGGGTCTTATGCACAAGCGTCAATGATATTAATGATAGAAAACCATTGCAAATAAGAATTAACATGGTGTCTATAGAAAACAATAAGATTTCAACACCAGACAGCAAGGAGATGGTTGGTATCGGCAGCACCCTTGTTTATTCCTCTTCTCTTTCATACGTGATGACTATTATACCTCTCTGTCTTCATGAACCTATAACTAGTTGCTTCTACAATAAAATATAAAAAAAATCTGATTCTCATTTATTCATGTTCTCTGACTTGACAATGCTCCTGTGTTAACCAGTGTGCAGAGCATACGAAGCTGTACCATGTATGGATAACCCCAAATAGGTTACTCATCATTATACTGTATTAGGGCGGGGGGCATTAAGGTTCTGTCAGTATTGCCTGTGCACAACCTAGTGCGATCACACTCACATAAGCCAGAAAGTGATACCTCCAATTTCCACTGAACTCTGAGACTCGGTTCATTCTCCATAGGGTTGGTTGTAATACACATGAACATAAATAAAAAAAATGATAAAAGTTCATAGACCAACAAGTATGGATGAGTGGCCTGATGATCAGCAGGTCATTCCGGTCCAATGTCCACAAATATTTGGATACCATAGTTCTCCAGATCTTGGATAATATATGGATAGCCATAGATATGAGCAATATCACCTCTAGTGGAGGAGACAGGAATTACACTCTGTCCTGCTGCTGTATCAAGTTTGTCAGGAAACTAATGAGTGGTGAGGCAGGTTGGATGGCATCGTACTCAGCAAATATATGGCACACATTATCGGAAGGATCTGTTGGATTCTTTGCCACAAAACCAAAAATCCTAAAAAGGAGAAAAGAAATAGAATTGTTAGGAAGTACACAGGATAGAAGGGACAAGCAGTATGTCACATAAGATGTGCATTAAAGGTGTTGTCCAGGATTAGAAGGAAGGAGTTATTTTTTTATTATATTTTTTAATACCACTCTTGCTTATAGGCTGTGTATGGTACTGCAATATTTAATTGCCCCCACAACTACTTCTAAGCGGAAGATCGTAGACATGATCCATAGTGGGCAAGGAGTGGCCTGTCATCTTCCCCATAGCTATCTATGATTCTAACCTGGAGCAATTCTGGGTATGTATGTAAAATAATTTGAGTCAGAGGGGCTTTTGTCTCTCCTCCAATGTTTAAGATGCCCTTATTTGGCCAACAACTCAAGACCATTCCATGTTGGATCATAAATGACCTAAACAGCCTCATCTGAACCTTAGTGATTTTCATGGCTTGTCTAGTTGTCAAGAAAAAGAAAGGTTTGATAATTGAATCCTGCACAATGTCTTACCTGGAAGGTCTGCAATGTCTCTGCCACCTGAAATAGAAAACACATTAATGTTAGTATGACAGATCAAAGAGTGCCCTCTCCTGGCAGCTAAGAAGAATGACATTATTTAAAATGACTGGCTTACTATGCTGGAATAAGGCTAGGGCCACATGGCAGTTTAGGCCTCAACTCCCGTCGTGTGACCAAAGATGGCTGAGCCACTTCGCAACTCACTCTCTTATGTTAGTGAATGGAGACTTTGAGACGTTTTTTGCAGCTGGAAGTTATGACACTAGAAGTCATGGCACTAGAAGTTGTGGCACTAGAAGTCGTGGCACTAGAAGTCGTGGCACTAGAAGTCGTGGCACTAGAAGTCATGGCACTAGAAGTCGTGGCACTAGAAGTCGTGGCACTAGAAGTCGTGGCACTAGAAGTTGTGGCACTAGAAGTCATGGCACTAGAAGTCGTGGCACTAGAAGTTGTGGCACTAGAAGTCATGGCACTAGAAGTTGTGGCACTAGAAGTCATGGCACTAAAAGTTGTGGCACTAGAAGTCGTGGCACTAGAAGTCGTGGCACTAGAAGTCGTGGCACTAGAAGTTGTGGCACACTCAGGGTCACATTCACTAACATGAGTCATGTAGCCATAGCCTATTAGGAATTTTTCCCCCTTTTATATTTATATCTAGAAGTTGTTGCTTAATGGTATATCCAACATGTATGTGATTTTTCTATACAGATTCCATGCAATTGTGGCATTCCTGTGTCCAATGTCATGTTATAACACATGTGTAATAGCCTTGGGTGACACATAGTGATGGAATGGGGACGTGACATAATGTAATGTCGTGTAGGTTTGCCTTCAGCACACAGTCTGGGGCTGCTATTACTCACAGCTTGTTCACTTACTTTCCTTCCAGCTAGTCTTTGTGTAACGTAGTGGCATGTGGTGGGCTCCACCCTTACCATGCCCCGACACGTTCCTCAGACCTGCTCACCCGTCATAATAATTAGACCTCCACATTCAGTTTTTTAGGACAAATAACACTGTTGCTCATCGCCAAAGTCTATCATCCAGCTATTGCTACATCACAGCCACAATGACCCATATCTCAGTTATCCGTATCAATAAGGACCACACCTTATGTATTACGAGTACACCCTCCTTATAAACATGTCTGTTTACCTAGCAACTATTTGTCCCTAATACTTAAGATATCGTCAGGTTTTCAGCTCTTATCCTGTGGAAGTCTCCTGTATGACAAGCCAGATAGATATGTGCTAATGGCATTTATAGCCCAAGGCATGTGGTGAGATAGTGATGAATCCTTCTTTGGGTACTTGTACACTGAATCTGGGTTTTAAAGGGGTTTTCCAAGACTTCCTATCCTTAGGAGAGGACATCAATATGAGAACACTGGTTATCACCTCACTGGGAAGTTTTCTGCACTAAGTAGAGAACCAAAAGTAGAAGGATTTGCACATTACACCGTGACTGTGCCTCAGTATTACAGCTCAGCTCCATCGATCCACCTTCCTCAAGCATAGTCATGTGTCACCGCCATGTTCAGAGCATCTTACCGTGCTCAGTACCTTTGTTACGTGTATCACGTTTGTAGATTTGGAGAAAAACTGTCTTATGCAAATGAGGTGGTTGGTGCAGTGGGGGCGGGTCTTCAGCTCCCTGGAGCACTGCTTTTGCGACTCAGACCCCATATAGTGAGTGTTGATATTCCCACTGCCAAAACATCACCCATCCTACTTGAATAGCAACAGCCCTGCTCCAAGGGGTGAAGGTCCACCCCCAGTGCACCAGATACCTAATGTGCATAACACTTCAAATTTGTTTTTCTCAGATCCATAACAGATGTCTGGTATTTATCATTGTAAAGTGTTCTGTAACATGGTGGCGATGGCTGGATATGCTTGGGGCAGGTGGTAGATTCCCTTTAAGTTTTACTAACTGTACTAACCAGATATTGTATGGCTTAGTGTCGTTATCTGTGCACTGTATAGTGGTATTATTAGGATATTTTATAGTATAATTACTTGTACACTATATGATAGTATTATTTAGGCAGTTTATAGCATACAATGGCATGTCTGTATGGTTATGTTCATGTTTCCTTACAGTTATAGGGGAATAAGTGTGAGCCCACTGTGTCATAGCAGACATCAATCTGGCTTATAACGATAGACAGTCACTATGTAAATGTTGGGCTTTGGTAACAGCACCCTGTCTGGTAAACTGATCCTTGAATACAAAGATTATGTTCAAATTTGCCTTGGAGAATCCATTCACATCATCTGTGGCCAATTCTATCACATTGATATAAGGAATATAGTGTTATTCCTGCACTGAAACCCCACAAACATAGTCCCAGAGGACACCTTTGGAAGTCAATGGGATCCATTGACATTGTTGGAATCTGTTGTACAAAATAAGCCAGGTGCCAACGTGAACAAAGCCTTACTGCTGCAATGTTGAAATATTACTTCTAACTGGTGGATACATATAGTCCTCTCTCATGTATTCTTCATTTCCTCCAGTTTAATATGTAAGTATAATATGTCTTTCGGTTCACTTACTTCCTGTGCTCAGGATCCACGCTACAAAAGCTGAGGGATGTCACAGGATAGTGACGTCTGAAAAATACTCTGGAAAGAGAAGAGAAGGTGAAGAGATTAGTCAGCTTTGTCAATGACAAGTGAGGGAAATGACTAGAGATGAGCGAACACTAAAATGTTCGAGGTTCGAAATTCGATTCGAACAGCCGCTCAATGTTTGTGTGTTCGAACGGGTTTCGAACCCCATTATAGTCTATGGGGAACAGATACTCGTTAAGGGGGAAACCCAAATCCGTGTCTGGAGGGTCACCAAGTCCACTATGACACCCCAGGAAATGATGCCAACACCTCTGGAATGACACTGGGACAGCAGGGGAAGCATGTCTGGGGGCATCTAACACACCAAAGACCCTCTATTACCCCAACATCACAGCCTAACAACTACACACTTTACACACTCAATACCACCTCTCTGACAGTAGGAAAACACCTTGAAACATGTGTATTTGGCACTTGCAGTGAGGAGAGCTTGTCACCAGCAGTGAATTTGGCCCTTGTAGTAAGTTGAGGTTGGCACCAACATTTGTTTTGAAAATCAGGGTGGATTGAGCCTCTAACCAGCAGAGTTTGGGCAAATTCATGGTGGAGGGAGCCTCTAAACAGCCCAGTTTGGGCAAATTCATGGTGGAGGGAGCCTCTAAAAACCCCAGTTTGGACCAATTCATGGTGGAGGGAGCCTCTAAAAACCCCAGTTTGGACCAATTCATGGTGGAGGGAGCCTCTAAACAGCCCAGTTTGGGCAAATTCATGGTGGAGGGAGCCTCTAAACAGCCCAGTTTGGGCAAATTCATGGTGGAGGGAGCCTCTAAAAACCCCAGTTTGGACCAATTCATGGTGGAGGGAGCCTCTAAAAACCCCAGTTTGGACCAATTCATGGTGGAGGGAGCCTCTAAAAACCCCAGTTTGGACCAATTCATGGTGGAGGGAGCCTCTAAACAGCCCAGTTTGGACCAATTCATGGTGGAGGGAGCCTCTAAAAACCCCAGTTTGGACCAATTCATGGTGGAGGGAGCCTCTAAACAGCCCAGTTTGGGCAAATTCATGGTGGAGGGAGCCTCTAAACAGCCCAGTTTGGGCAAATTCATGGTGGAGGGAGCCTCTAAAAACCCCAGTTTGGACCAATTCATGGTGGAGGGAGCCTCTAAACAGCCCAGTTTGGGCAAATTCATGGTGGAGGGAGCCTCTAAACAGCCCAGTTTGGGCAAATTCATGGTGGAGGGAGCCTCTAAAAACCCCAGTTTGGACCAATTCATGGTGGAGGGAGCCTCTAAAAACCCCAGTTTGGACCAATTCATGGTGGAGGGAGCCTCTAAAAACCCCAGTTTGGACCAATTCATGGTGGAGGGAGCCTCTAAACAGCCCAGTTTGGACCAATTCATGGTGGAGGGAGCCTCTAAAAACCCCAGTTTGGACCAATTCATGGTGGAGGGAGCCTCTAAAAACCCCAGTTTGGACCAATTCATGGTGGAGGGAGCCTCTAAAAACCCCAGTTTGGACCAATTCATGGTGGAGGGAGCCTCTAAACAGCCCAGTTTGGACCAATTCATGGTGGAGGGAGCCTCTAACCAGCAGAGTTGGTGGAAATCAGGGTGGAGGGAGCCTCTAACCAGCAGAGTTGTGGGAAAGCAGGGTGAAGGGAGCCTCTAACCAGCAGAGTTGGTGGAAATCAGGGTGGAGGGAGCCTCTAACCAGCAGAGTTGTGGGAAAGCAGGGTGGAGGGAGCCTCTAACCAGCAGAGTTGTGGGAAAGCAGGGTGGAGGGAGCCTCTAACCAGCAGAGTTGTGGGAAAGCAGGGTGGAGGGAGCCTCTAACCAGCAGAGTTGGTGGAAATCAGGGTGGAGGGAGCCTCTAACCAGCAGAGTTGGGGGAAATCAGGGTGGAGGGAGCCTAGTATTAGCAGAATTGTGCAACGCTTATGGTGGATGAGTATGAGGATGCGGAGGAATTGGAGAGCTTGAGTACAGACATGGAGTTTCATGTTGGGGTGCTTTACACAGGTGGGCACAAAAATGAAGGCTCTATCCAGTGGTGGTTCATTTTTATCAAAGTGAGCCGGTCGGCACTCTCAGCTGACAGACGGGTGCGCTTGTCAGTGATGATGCCACCGGCTGCACTGAACACCCTCTCAGATAGGACGCTGGCGGCAGGACAGGACAGCACCTCCAAGGCATATAGGGCAAGTTCAAGCCACAGGTCCAACTTTGACACCCAATACGTGTAGGGCGCAGAGGGGTCGGAGAGGACAGGGCTGTGGTCGGAAAGGTATTCCCGCAACATGCGCCTATACTTCTCACGCCTGGTGACACTAGGACCCTCCGTGGCGGCACTTTGGCGAGGGGGTGCCATCAAGGTGTCCCAGACCTTAGACAGTGTGCCCCTCGTTTGTGTGGACCGGTGAGAACTTGGTTGCCTACTGGAGGAACTGCCCTCCCTGCCGCCAACGTCACATGCTGGAAACATCTCCATCATATTCTGCACCAATTGCCTGTGGCAACCATTGATGCGATTGGCCCTCCCCTCTACCGGAATAAAAGACGAGATGTTGTTTTTATACCGGGGGTCAAGGATAGCAAAGATCCAGTACTGGTTGTCCTCCATGATTTTGACAATACGCTTGTCGGTTGTAAAGCACCCCAACATGAACTCAGCCATGTCTGCCACAGTGTTAGTTGGCATGACTCCTCTGGCCCCACCGGAAAGTTCAATCTCCATTTCCTCCTCATCCTCCATGTCTACCCATCCGCGCTGCAACAATGGGACGATTCGAAGTTGCCCGGAAGCCTCCTGTATCACCATCACATCATCGGACAACTCTTCTTCCTCCTCCTCCTCCTCCTCCTCCTCCTCCATTAAACGCAGTGAAGTGGACAGATGTGTGGACCTACTCTCCAGCTGTGACGGATCGGATGCTATCCCTAACTCCTCTGTGTGATCTGAGTTATCCCTGATGTCAATCAGGGATTCTCTCAGAACACACAAGAGCGGGATTGTAAGGCTCACCATCGCATCCTCAGAGCTCACCCTCCTTGTGGACTCCTCAAAGACCCGTAGGATGTCACAAAGGTCTCTCATCCATGGCCACTCATGGATGTGAAACTGAGGCAGCTGACTTAGTGGCACCCTAGGGTTTTGTAGCTGGTATTCCATCAAAGGTCTCTGCTGCTCAACCACTCTATTCAACATCTGAAACGTTGAGTTCCAGCGTGTGGGGACGTCGCACAAAAGCCGGTGTTGTGGCACATGCAGGCGTTGCTGGAGAGATTTTAAGCTAGCAGCGGCTACTGTCGACTTGCGAAAGTGGGCGCACATGCGCCGCACTTTCACCAGTAGCTCTGGAACATTGGGGTAGCTCTTTAGGAAACGTTGCACCACTAGGTTGAAGACGTGGGCCAGGCATGGAACATGTTGGAGTCCGGCAAGCTCCAGAGCTGCTACCAGGTTCCGGCCGTTATCACAAGCGACCATGCCTGGGCCCAGGTTCAGCGGCTCAAACCATATTGCCGTCTCATCGAGGAGGGCATCCCTCACCTCGGAGGCAGTGTGCTGTCTGTCCCCCAAGCTGATCAGCTTCAGTACAGCCTGCTGACGTCTACCAACGCCAGTGCTGCAACGTTTCCAACTCGTAGCTGGGGTCAATCTAACAGCGGAGGAGGAGGCGGTGGCGGAGGAGGAGGCAGTGGCGGAGGAGGAGGCGGTAGAGGAGGAGGAGGAGGGGGGTGTTCTTCTCGTGTCCCTGCCAGGAATGTTAGGCGGGGAGACGAGGTACACCGGGCCAGTTTGGGAAGCAGTCCCAGCCTCAACTACATTCACCCAGTGTGCCGTCAGTGAAATGTAGCGTCCCTGTCCGCATGCACTTGTCCACGCGTCGGTGGTCAAGTGGACCTTTGTGCAAAGCGCGGAACTAAGGGCCCGCCTGATGTTGAGTGACACGTGCTGGTGCAAGGCGGGGACGGCACACCGGGAGAAGTAGTGACGGCTAGGGACGGCATAGCGAGGTGCCGCAGTTGCCATCAGGTCCAGGAAGGCGGGAGTTTCAACAAGCCGGAACGCCAACATCTCCTGGGCCAGCAGTTTAGCGATGTTGGCGTTCAAGGCTTGCGCGTGTGGGTGGTTAGCAGTGTATTTCTGCCGCCGCTCCAATGTCTGAGAGATGGTGGGTTGTTGTAAAGAAGCGCCTGATGGTGCCTTTGATGGTGCAGGAGAAGGAGATAAGACAGGAACAGGGGAGGATGAGGGAGAAGTCAACAAAGTGGCGGAGGCAGATGAAGTGGTGTCCTGGCTCGTCCTCTGGAGTGCATCGCCAGCACAGTCAGCAGTGGCAGTGGCAGAGGCAGAGGCAGTGGCAGAGGCAGTGGCAGTGGCGTAAACGGCAGGCGGCCTTTGTCCTGCCGTTGCTGCCTGCCACTGATTCCAGTGCTTGGATTCCAAATGACGGCGCATTGAAGTTGTGGACAGGTTGCTCTTCTCAGAGCCCCTAATCAATTTCGAGAGGCAAATTGTGCAGACAACACTATATCTGTCCTCGGCGCATTCCTTGAAAAAACTCCACACCTTCGAGAAACGTGCCCTCGAGGTGGGAGTTTTTCGGGGCTGGGTACGAACTGGAACATCTTGGGAGATTCCGGGTGTGGCCTGGCTTCGCCTAAGCTGCTGACCTCTGCCTCTGCCTCTAGCTACCCTTTTTGGTGCTGCACCTGCCTCAACATCCACACTACTTTCCCCGCTTGACATCCCCCTGTCCAGGTCGGGTCAGTGTCCTCATCATCCACCACTTCCTCTTCCAACTCCTGTCTCATCTCCTCCTCCCGCACAATGCGCCGGTCAACTGGATGCCCTGACGGCAACTGCGTCACATCATCGTCGATGAGGGTGGGTTGCTGGTCATCCACCACCAAATCGAACGGAGATGGAGGAGACTCTAGTGTTTGAGCATCTGGACACAGATGCTCCTCTGTTAGGTTCGTGGAATCGTGACGTGGAGAGGCAGGTTGAGGGACAATGAAAGGAGCGGAGAACAGCTCTGGGGAGCAGGGACAGTTGGGGTTATTGTTCTGTGAAGCTTGGGAATTTTGGGAGGAAGGAGGACAAGACTGTTGGGTAATAGGAGGAGAGGAGGCAGAGTCTGACTGGCTGCTGGACAATGTGCTGTAAGCGTTCTCTGACAGCCATTGCAAGACCTGTTCCTGGTTCTCGGGCCTACTAAGGTTTGTACCCTGCAATTTAGTTAATGTGGCAAGCAACCCTGGCACTGTGGAGTGGCGCAATGCTTGCTGCCCCACAGGAGTAGGCACGGGACGCCCTGTGGCTTCACTGCTACCTTGCTCCCCAGAACCATTCCCCCGACCTCGCCCACGGCCTCGTCCACGTCCCTTTCCGGGAGCCTTGCGCATTTTGAATTCCCAGTTAGAAATTGGCACTATATACCAGTAGCAAAAATTGTGGGTGCACGTAACCCCAATATATTCTTTGAATTACCAGTCAGAAACTGGCACTATATGGCAGTAGCAAGAAATGAGGGTATTTGTAACCCCAATATATTCTTTGAATTCCCAGTCAGACAATGGCACTATATACCAGTAGCAAGAAATGAGGGTATTTGTAACCCCAATATATTCTTTGAATTCCCAGTCAGACAATGGCACTATATACCAGTAGCAAGAAATGAGGGTATTTGTAACCCCAATATATTCTTTGAATTCCCAGTCAGACAATGGCACTATATACCAGTAGCAAAAATTGTGGGTGCACGTAACCCCAATATATTCTTTGAATTACCAGTCAGAAACTGGCACTATATGGCAGTAGCAAGAAATGAGGGTATTTGTAACCCCAATATATTCTTTGAATTCCCAGTCAGACAATGGCACTATATACCAGTAGCAAAAATTGTGGGTGCACGTAACCCCAATATATTCTTTGAATTCCCAGTGAGACAATGGCACTATATACCAGTAGCAAAAATTGTGGGTGCACGTAACCCCAATATATTCTTTGAATTCCCAGTCAGACAATGGCACTATATACCAGTAGCAAAAATAGTGGGTGTATATAGCCCCAATTCTATTGCTAGGGGACTTGCAGGGTATTTCTGAGGTGAAGGTGGGGGGGCACACCGTTGGAACGGGGATTTGGGGTGTATATATGGGGTATACGGGAATACACTGTCAGTGTGTTCCATTCAGGATCCTGGGAAAGCTGGGTTGCGGCGATTGAGCCCGTCAGTGCCACGTTACACTGACAAGCTTCTCCCTGGAATTGAAGTTATATGTAAGCCCAATATATTCTTTGAATTCCCAGTGAGACAATGGCACTATATGGCAGTAGCAAAAATAGTGGGTGTATATAGCCCCAATTCTATTGCTAGGGGACTTGCAGGGTATTTCTGGGGTGAAGGTGGGGGGGCACACCGTTGGAACGGGTATCGGGGGTATATATCGGGTATACGGGAATACACTGTCAGTGTATTCCATTCAGGATCCGCGGAAAGCTGGGTTGCGGCGATTGAGCCCGTCAGTGCCACGTTACACTGACAAGCTTCTCCCTGGAATTTAGCTCTTATAAGAGCTGTTGGTTGTCTTCTTCTTCCTATCCTAGCCTGTCCCTGCCTACCCAGAATCTAAGCCCTAGCTAACTGGACGGAAACCTCCGTCCCCGGTGAATTGCAAGCTCAGAATGACGCGAAGCTGGGCGTCGCTGTTCTTTTAAATTAGAGGTCACATGTTTTCGGCAGCCAATGGGTTTTGCCTACTTTTTTCAACGTCACCGGTGTCGTAGTTCCTGTCCCACCTACCCTGCGCTGTTATTGGAGCAAAAAAGGCGCCAGGGAAGGTGGGAGGGGAATCGAGTAATGGCGCACTTTACCACGCGGTGTTCGATTCGATTCGAACATGCCGAACAGCCTAATATGCGATCGAACATGAGTTCGATAGAACACTGTTCGCTCATCTCTAGAAATGACGTCACATTTTCAGATCAGTGAAATCCTTACTTGCGCTGAACATCAGTTAAGGTGACTCCTTGTTCTGCAGCTTTGAAGTTTACAATGGTGGGCACAATCTGGTCTTCTCTCTCAAAGATGATAGTCACGGCTTTCTGGATAGCGCTGGATCCTGTCAAGGTCTCTGTGCTGACTGACTTCAAATACAAGACGTTGCATGCTGAAGGGAATAAGAAAAATAGGTTACCCTTCAGGAACCTACTTACAGGGTGCTGAACATTTAGGTTACCCGTCAGGAACCTACTGACAGGGAGCTGAACATTTAGGTTACCCGTCAGGAACCTGCTGATATTTGGTGGCAGCTGAATATTTTGGCCTCTAGGAAATCATTCTGACAAAGAACCTTAGACTACTTGACTTATGGTAACAGATGGCGCCCATAGACGTACGTTCAAAGCTCTAAAGGCAAGCCATTGTGCGCTGCAGGTATATGGATGAAATGCGGTATAAACCCCACTGTATGTTTAGTGTGTCCTTGGCCTAAAGGGATTTTTTGAGATTATAAAAAAGAGGGTCTGCTTTTATTTTCCAGTAACAGCACTTCTGTTATCCATGGTCTGTGTCTGATTCTTCAGCCCAAGTAAACAGGACTAAGCTGCAATACCAGACGTAGTCCAAGAGAGGCGCTGTTTTGAGAAAATAAAAGCAGACTCCTTTTTCCTAGCCCTGGACAAGCCCTTTAAGTGGTAATTATATAAATGAACGAGATGGTTACCAGGTCATACACTTGGGCCCTTGTACTCACCTGCTGATGTCCTGAAATCACAAGCTCCTTCTGGAGAAGAATCGGGGCTGCTATCACTGTCATTTTGAGCTGCATGAAGAAAATGCAAGGTTATTGAGATTTACTTAAGTCACCAAGTCTTATATTCAAAATGCATTTCAATTTCCCCAGTAGTAATAGCAGGAGAGCTGCAATACCACACATCCCCATGTACAAGAGTGGCGCTGTTTCTGGGAGAATGCACTTATGTTTTTTATTCTCTCACTACTGTATATTATTAACAGCACAGTATTGAATGACTAGAAAAAGTGAGATTCTAATTTGTATTTGAGACAATAATTTGCACATACCTCTGAATGGAATGAACAGCTTGCATGGTAAGGATAAGGGGGTGATGGTGTGCTGATATACCAATGCAGGGAGGCTTCCTACGATTAAACATTATGCATGATAAGGTAAGGCCTACATTGATACCATGTACAGTAAAATCAGTTAGGTGATATTCACACTTACCAAAATATGGCTCCTCGGAAGCGCCTTTTAGATGAACGCCTTTTGCAGATGATTCAATCAGGAAGTGTCGGACAAGTTCATTCGTTTCATGGCCTGTTAAAGGAGTAGATGCGGCTTTAGGAGAGTTGTCTACATCAGTATAATAATCCATGTTGTAGTTAAAACAACAGCATAGTAATACGTGATCTGATGCCCTGGAATTTATGGGTTAACTTAGTTAAGAGTTCTTGGTACAAAACATACTCTGGAAATAATAGGCATGGTAAGGTAGAAGGCTCTTCACATACTGAAAGACTTCTGAACTTCCAGGACATGAGTGGGTGAGGCATCATGAGTCACATGCCATATACAATGAGGGATTTCTGCCAAAGTGCTCCTGAAACTTTCACCATAGCAGGGGTTGGATGACTAATGTTACCTGACTGTACCTGCACAAATTCAGCCCAAATGACTTTTCTCGTAATTTAGTTCAAAAGACAATAAAACATCAAAGTGAATTGGTTACTAAAATAAACATCCATATAACTTAAGATTGAGATAACAAGCCGCTAGAATACACATAATACACTTTAGATATGTTATATTGGTTGTCAGAATTCTGTTATTCTGATGTATACAGTAAGCGCCTAAGTGCCCTCTACTGGTGGCTGCAGGCAGACAGAATTTTATCACATAACTGTCTATTCAGGAGGTTGTGAGCTCTGTATTAAAATATTGGATATCTGTCTGTTGCAAAGCTATGGGAAGGAATTAACCAAACAAGGAATTTGTGACCTAAAAACATGGTGATAAATAGAATGGCCAAACCAACGGCCTATTTTAAGGTGCTCAAGGTTCACTGACAAAACTCTTATTGATTTTCCATAAGGATTGTTTAAGACTATTCCTCCTAGCCAAAGTGGACTCATTATAGTGAACCAACCTGTCTTTAATGGCATTGCTGGAACCTTCACAGCCAAACCAAAGCATCCACGATAGGAGGTGCTGTCACGTATGATGAACGATCCAGGTTCTTTGTCTTTTAGAAATTCAATGGCTGTGTTAAATGGAAGAAAGTCTAAAGTTAGATGAAATTTGTATGGTACATCTACCTTCTATGACAATACAGCTCTCAACACCACTAGCTGTTCTATACTTTCCACGAAAGGGCATCCTGTCCAAATTGCCAAGTCTAGGTTTATCGAGTATTTGTCCAATCTACCATATGATGCCCTTCCATTTGGAAGTGAAGCTAAATAAACCTACAAAATGATAGTCATATATATGAAGTAGGGACAAATGTGACCTCAGATGATGAGACCTGACATCAGTATCACAATTCCAAATAATCTTAGGACAGTCTTGACATGGGGGAAGGGTCATCACAGCTTATGACTTATTCCAAAACTCTAGGTACATTTACTGAGAAAGACTTAGTCATGGACCCAACTATTTCCAGATAATAAAAGTAGCCTTGGTGGGGAGAGTCGGAAGGCACTATTCAGCTTTCCATACGTAATACACTTCCTCTTTCCATTGTATTATGAACAATGCAGAATTACAAAACATTCACATAATACTTCAACTTTAGAAAACCAGGGGACAGAATTCTATAAAGAAGAGGTAAATCCATACAGAAATTTTACCTTGGTCCCTTGATAGGTTTGGTTTAAACCATTGCTTGGATGTGTCCATAACAAACTTCATTCCAGGTTGTCCATCTTTTTTTGTATCTATGAAAAGAATAAAGGTATAAAAACATAAAAATTTCCTCCATTAGTGGTTAAAACATCACGAAAAACAAAGAACACATCACTCACTGTCTGTGCATGTTGGGATTGAAGATTCAGATGAAGTTTTATTGAAACTTGGCTTTCTTTGCTTGTTTACTTGTTTAGATAATTTTGGAGAGATGTCCTCATCTTCAGGACATTGACACCCATTGATCAGAAGGATGGGGATGTCCATAGTAGAGCTGTTGACTGATGGTGGACAACTGTTGGCATGGCTCTTTGTAGAGGTATAAGGAGATGTCTTGAAATGGCTAAAACTGCTGTTGTGGTCAAAGGGATTTATATGTGTGGCAGGTGACATGGTCACAGGACTGTGTAAATTAGAAAATGACCCCTGTGAACCAAAAGGACTTTCTGGTATCCTTGAGTCAAAGTTGCCATCGGTATCATCATACTGGAGAGAGTGGGTGCTGTGGAGACAAAGAGGAGAACATAGATAAGAATATGTCATGTCATACTTGAACAGGACTGGTGGAGCCCCAGCTGTTAAGTACTATTGAGGGGTTTTTCACAAGGCACTCTTCATTGGCCAGGGTTTTTTTAAATACAAGAGAAGCCAAAAATATCTATTCAATGGAATTTAATCAATACATTAAGCATTATCATTCAGGTATGCTCACCTTCCCAAAATATAACTGGTGTCTGACCCCGGACTAGTAGACAAGATGGAGGCTTCCCTGGTGCGGAATGATGGCCTTGCTTGGTATGTATAATCTGAGCCATATGATGTAGACACCATCTGATTTTGCTGACTTGACTTTTGACGAGGGATAGCAATGTTTTCTGTAGCCTGGTGGAATCCTGCATATGATCCATGTGACTGTGGTTCACTAAAAATAAGGCTGCCATTGGGGCTAATGTTTTCTGACTGTGTTCCACGAGCAATCAAAATGCCCTCGACTCTTGGAGTGGGACTTGAAGATCTTTGTATACTTTCATGATGACAAACCACCTTTGGTGGATTTGCTCCAACGCATTTTACCTCTAAGAAAAAAAACACAAGTTGTTAACTTCTGGACATTGTGTGCTGCTACTCCGCCCTGTGCTGCATGTCAAGAATGTTTTCCATCAGTTCCTGACTTGTTACAACAAAAAGGACTTTCTATATGTGTCATGGTTTATTGCTTTAAGGCAACATAATAGAGGCTCCCATCTCATATCCAAAGTGATATCCGCTGTCTGAGAAGATAAATTCTCGTCAGTGTCTTGAACCAATGAGATGTGATGATAGTTGTTAAAACTGCAAACCTGTCCATACAGCCAACCAAAGTAAAATCAGTGTCTTTCAAAAAGATAACCAGAAAAAGATGTTGGATTGTCGTTGGCCAGAAGGAAATTGAGACCTTCTCTAGACCTTCTCTAGATATAGTAATCATTAAGATATCTTCAGTCTTAAGTTTTGGAAAACCTGTAAACCTTATAAATTCAGCTAGAGAACTCTGCATGATATGTGCATGTGATATGTTGTGATGAAAGAACCCTTTAAGCTTTTCAGTTCCAGTTACCTTAAACACTCAGAGAGCATATTTTCTTGTAGCCATGCTATGATTAAGGGTTCATATGCAAACCGAAACGCGTCAGCTTTGAGCTGCGATTTTTTATTGTCTGTCCCACGATGTATTTTCTTTCTTTTTCTTCTTTGCACTGTATTTTATCATTTTTAATCAACAAATGGAACAAAAGTTAAGTCTTATGGAAGCCGGGTGTAGAAGATACCTACCTCTTTTTTCATAATACTACCCTCTTCGGGCTCTAACTCCAGCCATACATACAGATGGGTGGAAGTTCCAAGGAACTTTGGAAATTTTAAGGCAAACTATTGAATTACTTCTTCTCAGACTGATAGACTATAATGATTTATTTTCCAAAATCTGCACTGTGGACTGTAATATTTTCTTTGAGCAGCCTCAGAATCCATCCTTCTTTGGCTAAACATGTAAGCACATGATGATAATCCTACACTGTCATATTGTCTACACATCCTTTGACATCATGAACCACTCCCGCTCCTGCAGGCATAAACCTGGGATATGATGGTTCTCTTGAGACTCCTAACATAAAGACAAACATTTAGTAGCGTAGTCTGCCTCACTGGGCTGGTCTGATTTAATCGGGACAAGCCAGCCTTCCAGGCATCCCATTTCATAACCATCACAAATACAAGTCAGTACTGCGCCTCTGCTCATATTTTCTGCCAAGCCCTCGGGAAGCTGTATAATTTGTTTGTTGAGTCTGGCAGTGGACTAGTAGTAGATGTAAAATTGAAACATATTTCCAAAACCACATAAAATGTATAATTCAGTGGTGGCATCTCAAGGGGGGTCCATTACAATGTGCACAAAAGAAAACGTGTAAATTCTCCTTCTGGGCTCTCCTTATCTAAAACATGCATAAATTTGATCAGTATTTGTTGACTGAGATAGGATTGCAAACAGTTTGCAGGAGCTATCAGTATGTGTTTTGGCCTTGGTTGTGCATTTGAAGTCCTGAATATGTATAGTTTAACTCACAACTGCAAACACCTAGGAAATTTTTTGATGGGTCAGTATATGCACCAGTGTCTGAGACTTAGCATCAGTAATATGGTGTTATATAAGTGGGGGTGTCTTAGTAAGTGGAGAATTATGGGTTGTTCCAATACTGGAGATGTACTGTTAGATTCAGAGGACTCTTTTATGCTATATTTGGTAGAGCATATCAATTGGTTTTATAGAAAAAAACTGATATTAACCTTACTTCTTGTTAGTTAACTGTACCGTAGAGTTATCTTACCTGGAGGACTGATGACTTTTGTAGTCACCGGTCTACAAGGAGAAGGGTCACGTTTTTTCTTTATCAGGTCAGTGTTGACTGGTAAGGGTTGGAAAGTAGGATCCAACTGTAAAATGAGTTGGTTGAGATTGTCTATGGAAATGTCCAGTGATGGAGATAAAGGATCACCTTCATTGCAGGCCTCAGCTTCTGATGGTTGCTTCACGTTGACTGATTTAATACCACCATTTCCTGGCAAAGGCTGATGTACCTTCATGGGCTCTTGTCCACCATAAGGAATGGTGTCAGCCAGTCTGTGACCATTTACTTGATGTGATGTCATCTGTCCGACATAGCTCTCTGAAGTATAGTAGGAACATTTTGAAGTAATTGAGATCCCTTTTGGATGAACAACTTGTCTGAACCCACTGATTTCATCTTTTGGTGTCATACAGACAGTCTGCCCAACTCGTAACACATGGTTGGGAATCACTTGGGACATTGTGCCGTGTTTGTTTCTCTGTTGAGTAAGAAGAATCTTGAATGGAAAAAGAAAGTAACTTATTAGAAAACATGCTGAGAAGATTATATATAGAAATATCCATGATACAGAAATATATAAATACAGAACATTTGTGTCATATCAGCTGTCTATATTATCTTTGCAGCGTTGTTAGGCCTAGTTCACACAGGGCAAGGGGGGGGGCGTATTTTGGTCCTGATTTTGACACGAGTAGCCTTATCAGAATAGGACCAAAATACGCCTGCCGCAAGTGTCGCGGCTTCCGACACTTGTGGCTTCCCGCTCTAGAGTAGGCTTGAATGGGCTTAGTCCAGAGCGTGCTGCCACGATGCGGACACCGCGACTGATTCAGCCGCAGAATCCGCCTGAAAAAAGGGTGGCTCGCTTCTTTTTCCCATGAGCGGGAAAATGACGCTCACGGAAAACAGTAAGCTAGCTGTCTACATAGACCTCTATTGTGAGGGGGTGGATTCTGACGTGGATTCAGCGCCAAAATCCACCCCCTCTTGCCCTATGTGAACGAGCCCTTAAGTAACCCTTTATGGATTTGGGTACAAGCCTCAGGATCATGCTACTTGATCCCATATATATAAACAAAATATAAGGAGCATTGCAAAAGATTCTTAAAAAAATAAAAAATAGATGGATTTATTCCAAAAAGCAACATATTGGTCTTCACAACATAGGAAGTCCTATATCGTGAGGACGGAAACAGCTTTTTAGAAATAAATCCATCTGTTATTTTACACTGAAGATCTTAAAGTGCCCTTTATTTTTTGTTCATCTATCTATCTATCTATCTATCTATCTATCTATCTTCTAACTATCTATCTATCTTTTTCTATCTCTTTTTTTCTCCTACTTTTATCTACTACAAGAACTACATATGTCAATTCTTGCACACATGATACCATAGTTATCGGCATCAGATATTGTTGAACATTTAATAATCATATTTGATGGCACCCACAACCATGAAGTCTATTGCCTATGTGGGAGGTCCATCATGAAAGCTTGGAGGGAAAAAATTGATGTTGTCAGAAGTGTTGCCAGGTACATGTTTTCTCAGATACACTGCAGACATTATAAATAGGGGTATGTATGTAGTCAGTTTGCATATTCAGTTTTGTATTTTTAATAATTTGTTCAGCATTTCTACGTCACAAACCCCTATTTAATATTTGTCCTGTATACAAGACAGTATATGCTAATATGGACCTGAGGTAGAAATATGTTGTACTAGCTGGTACCCGCGACTTCGTCTGCGGTGATTGTAGTAGTCGGTATATACAGGCGCGGGTAAGGTTTTCGTACTGTGTATAAGGTATGGGATATGAAATGTAAGTTTGTATCTTGTTTTTGCTGTAATTCAGAGAATACGTGAGACTTTTGTGTTGAAGTTACTTTGTATTAGAGCCGCTATATATACGGTGTTGTGAGAAACTTTACATAGTGACTTTGGGACAGAAGTATTTTAAGTTAACCCTTTCCCGCCGACGGCATTTTTTGATTTGACTCCCCTCCTTCCAAACCCCATATCTTTTGTTTTTCTCCGCTCCCAGAGCCATATGAGGTCTTAATTTTTCCTGGGACAAATTTTTCTTCCTGATGCCACCATTATTTATTCTATATCATGTACTGGGAAGCAGGGAAAAATTCTGAATGGGGTGGATTTGAAGAAAAAATGCATTTCTGCGACTTTCTTACGGGCTTTGGTTTTACGGCGTTCACTGTGCAACCAAAATGACCTGTCCCCTGTATTCTGTGTTTCGTTACGATTCCGGAGATACCAAATTTATATGGTTTCATTTACATTTTGACCCCTTAAAAAAAAATCCAAAACTGTGTTAAAAAATTTTTTTTTTTGAAAAGTCGCCATAGTCCGGCAGCCGTAACTTTTTTATACGTGCGTGTATGGGGATGTATAGGGTGTCTTTTTTTGCGGGGCCGGGTGTACTTTGTAGTTCTACCATTTTCGGGAAATGTTATTGCTTTGATCACTTTTTATTCAAATTTTTATCAGAATCAAAACAGTGAAAAAATGGCGGTTTGGCACTTTTGACCATTTTTCCTGCTACGGCGTTTACCGAACAGGAAAAATATTTATATAGCTTTGTAGAGCGGGCGATTTCGGACGTGGGGATACCTAACATGTATGTGTTTCACGGTATTTAACTACTTTTATATGTGTTCTAGGGAAAGGGGGGTGATCTGAATTTTTAATTTTTTTTTATATTTTTTTTTACTTTTTTAAAACTTTTTTTTTTTATTTATTAGACCACCTAGGGGTATTGACATGGGTGGGCGGTGTTGCGGATTGTCAGAGCGGTGGGGGTTGGCAAACATGGCTGCTCTGGAGCGTTAAAGAGCGCCTCCTGGAGTATCGTTAAGGTGAGGGGCAAAGTGGTAAAGTATCTGTATATGTGATTGTGTGGGGTTAGGGGCGAGGCTGTAGAGGGCAATAGGAATTTTGGGACTTGCTATGGTCCAAAGTGTGTGAGATTGCAGAGATGGTGGTATGAGTTTGGGTTTTGTGGGGGTCCTGGCAGAAACGTATGTGCGCTATTGTGACGAAAAGTAGCCTATTGCGCAATCGGGTGTATTAGTTATGTTTGTGGAAAATTTCAGCCAAATCGGTGGAGCGGGTTTTGCGTGATTGAGGAACAAACATCCGAACATCCAAAACTCACAAACCCACAAACTTTCACATTTATAATATTAATAGGATTTCAAGACGCATTGTCCTATTTTGCAATGGAGTTATGGGCCATATTTCTGACTTTGACAAATATATCCTTCAGGCAGGTGCACCGAAAGCATGGATGTTTCCCTCCAAAGTCATGGCCTCACTTGTCTGCCAGCTGTATGTGGTATTGCAATTCAGTTCCATTTACTTCAACAGAACTGGACTCTACCAGATAAAACCTATAGACAAGTACGATCCTATTTTTGTAAAAAGGCAACTATAGTTTTTCTAATCCTATAAAACCCCTATAAGAAGCCATTGACTAGATTGTAGCATTGTGCTTTATTTATTTTAAAAGCTTTATCCCCTTTGGCAGCCATTGCTTCAAAATAAAAAAGATGTGAATTTGTGTATAGTGTATACCATTTGTGTATACAGCTACAATGCAGACTTATGTGTCACTGGTTGTTACTACAGACTACAAACAACCACTTTGTGTAGTATGAACCTGAAGTCACATGGTGCTTCCATCCCTCTGCCACTCTTCTCGCCAATATGTAGATTGTAGAAGAAGGGGCAGAAGAAGTGGAATAACACAGCACTACAGGATTTATTTGTAGTCTGTTACCATGGAGACACGTAGACGCATAGGAGCTGTAGACACAAAGCGATAGAGTATTTTAGATCAAGATTTCATAATTGGATTGGTTACAAATTTTCCATATCCTATAAAGTGCAGAGAACAATATATTCTAAGATAAATAAAAGATAGTCAGATGGATAGATGATAGCTAGATAGATAGATAGATAAGATGATTGATTGATTTATAGATGGATAGATAGATAAATAGATAGATAGAAAGATAAGAGATGATAGAAAGATAGATAGATAGATAAGATGATGACGATAGATAGATAGATAGATAGATAGATAGATAGATAGATAGATAGATAGGAAATCGATAGATGATAGATAGATGATAAATAGATAGACAGAAAATGCAAACGATGGACAGCACTACGAAAATGTGAATAAAATGGGTGAAGATTTGTTCTAAGGCAATGTTTCGGTCCTAAGGCTACACAACATTTCTGAAGCCTAGATAGATAGATAGATAGATAGATAGGATATAGATAGATGTTAAAATAGTATAATGTGTCATTATTAAATATAGCATACAAGGCTGTAATACAATAAAACATCTAAGGTGTTCATGTCACAACCCACAAAGACAGCATGTGACTTTCTAATGGCATAATAAAGCATAATGTGTTGTATACGCAGGTGACCTATAGGATATACCATGTCACAATGTCATAACCAATTTTACTCATGATTCCAATAGTTCAGCATCTAGACCATTGGCGGCCAGACTGTTGGAATTGTTGCTGAAGTTAAATTTATAATCATTGTATAAAGCAAGAAGTACATAAATATACCCTGTAATATTATTATATTAATATAATAATCCATTAGCAATGTTCCTAAAATGTAACAATAGCCAAGATATAAATATTTGCAACCACATAACAAATGATATATAACTGCATGATCTAGTTCCATACACACAATAAATAGTCTTACCTTTATGCTGGCTTCGCTGTAAGGTCAGTGTTATGTAGCAGCTGTCTAAATCTTATCTGAGAGAGCTGTGCCCTGCAGGTTGTATATATAGAGAAGCAGCACCCTTTAACTGCCGACTCAGCCCTTGTGTGTGACCCAGCCTGCCTGAAAGGAACAGTGTTTTCTGCCTACAGTCTATGAGTCTCCCTTTTGCCTGCAGGCTACACACATGTATACACCCCTCTGCTGCTGGAGAAGGTGTGAAAGCTGTGCACTTACTGACGTCAGATTCCTGTCCTATGCAATCCAGACTACATGGAAATGTATACAGAAAATAAACAACTGGAATATTGCCTTTAACGTGCCCTAAAGTAGGGGTCTCCAAAATGTGATCTCCAGCTGTTGCTGAACTACAGCCCCCAGCATGCCTTGATAGTTGAACTAGAACCACCAGCATGCAACAAGTGGAGCACAACAGGTTGGAGACTACTGCCCTAATGTATACGGATCCCTTTGCTCTGTGATTCATTCACTAATGTTAGTGAATGTAGTCGACCCTTAGGATGCAGTAACCACGACTTCTAGTCCCAAAACGATTGAACAATGCTCTAATTTTTTGCATCTAAGTCCGGGGCACCATAAGGCGCAAACATTTTCTGCCGCAGTGTTTTACAGTCCTTGCAAAGTGGATGGGGTTCTATTGGATGGGACACTGTTACGGTTTTAGAAATCGCAGTATGTCAATTATACCTACGGAAACACCAACGGTTTCTCTATAGGTATAATGGAAGCAGAAATTCCACAAAGGAAACCTCTGCCGACTTTATATGAAAAGTGCTGCGGGAAAATCCGCAATGCGTTTCCACTGCGGTTTTTCTCACATCGCTTTTTAGCTACATGGGGCTTTAGCCTAAAAGTTGCAGCAACCTAAGGGTTACAATGTAACTACATTCACTAACATTAATGAAGGACTCACAGGGTGATCCAGCGATCTTTGGTTGTACAACGGCCACAATTGCCATCTAATTCCAGCTTTGGTATCATAATCCATCTTATATGACTCTCTGAAGAAGCCATGGAGCTGAGATATAAGGAGTGGTTTGATGGATTCCCCATAACAGTGAGCTCTTTTAACTAAGGGTACATTCACCCATGGATTTGGGGACGTATTCGCAGCATGGTTCCCTGGCCTCAGAGTCAGATTCTGCTTCAAAATCATCTTAAAAAAATGTCTGGAATCTTCCTCCCATTGTCTTGAGTTAGAGGTAGTGACTGACACTTTTTTTTCAGACAGCGGAATCTACTCCATCTTGCTGCAATTTTTGTGGCTGACTCACTGCGGAAACTGTGATGGAGGCTCACACTATATTTAACCCCATTATGTATGAGGCTAATTGTTGTGCTAATCAGCTTTCTGCTGCGGGATCTACAAAGTTTCAATTTCCTCTCCACATTACTCCATGTGAATATACACTTAGGACCCACATTGTGGAAAAGCTGTGTTTTTATTTTTCAAACAAAGTCAGGAGTGGCTTCAAAAGAAATATAAAATATTAAAGAGGACCGTTCATGTCCTTG
Organism: Leptodactylus fuscus; assembly: GCF_031893055.1. Lineage (NCBI taxonomy): Eukaryota > Metazoa > Chordata > Amphibia > Anura > Leptodactylidae > Leptodactylus > Leptodactylus fuscus. The sequence goes on along the minus strand of NC_134270.1, from coordinate 124,448,545 downwards.
GGCACATGTGATTTTATATACCTTTTTATATACCACTAGAAAACCGACAGTGTGCTGAATTCAGCGCACTGTTGGCTTTTCCGTTATGTGTGGAAGGAGATATCAATGGCGTTACCGATATCTCTTCCCTGTCAGAAGAGTGTTTCTGACAGTCTAGCTGAGAATGTCTCTCCTGACAGTCTGTCTGTAGTGCTATACTGTCAGAGGAGGCGTTTCTTACCACCCAGCCATGACGCTGAGTGGTGAGGAATGCCCCCCAGTATTAGTTTATGGGCGAGTACTGTCAGGAGAAGGGGGCGTTCCTCACTGATCATCATCATGGCTGGTCGTTAAAGAATGCCCCCTCTGACAGTATAGCTCTACAAACAAGTACTGTCAGGAGGGGCGTTCCCAGCTAGACTGTCAGGAAGGCCCTTCTGACAGTGAAGAGCTATCGGTAATTGCACCGATATCTCTTCCACCGGGACACATAACAGGAAAGATGTGCGCTGAATTCAGCAAACTGTCGGCTTTCTAACAGTATATAAAACCACATGTGCCCAAGGACATGAAAGGTCCTCTTTAAGGAAGCTGTTATATTTCTCCCTTCTGCTCAATTCACTACTACCTCCTGCTCAAAAAGATGCAGTAGAATCTGCAAAAAAAAAAAGCCCCACATGGCGTAAACGCAACAGTTTGGCCCTGCAAAGTGGATGGGATTGTAGTGATTCCCATTCACACATTACGGAAAAATATGCACAGCGGACATACTGGAATTTCCAAAAACGTTGCAGTTTTGGAAATCTCAGCATGCCAATTATACAGAAACGTTTCCCTATAGGTATAATTGAACCAGAAAGCTTTCTGTGAAAATTGATGTTGGAAAAACCATGACACATTGTTGCCGCCGTTTTAGTCACAGCGCTTTTTTTTGCTGCGGCCCACTACATGGGGTCTTAGCCTCAAAGGAGTTTTCTGGGAATATCTAGTCAATGAATGTGTGAGTATTGGGGATCAGAACGGCTGCGCTCAGCTACAGCTAAGTAAATGCGGTGACAGGCACAGCTACATCAGGATGTATCAAAGCCAGTTACCGGGGGGAAAACTGGACCTCTATATATTATATACAAGGCTTTGTATTATAATCCAATATACTAACATGATCATGGCATGTGACTATATACTGTAATAATATAATACAGCATCATGTGTGGTATACCAGGATGACAGAATATAACATAGTAGTGTGACCATGTCAGATCCAGTAAGGAAGGCATGTACGTGCATCATGACATAGTGGTGTGATTTTGTCATATACAGGAAGGAAGACTGAGACTTCATTGTAATACAGTATGTTAAGCTGTGGAATGAGGACTAGTGCCTGTAATACATAGCTTGTCAATGTGCATTGACTGTCTAGTAGACATAAATATGTGATAACTACAGCTTACTATGTTATAAAGTAAGATGAGGAGATTATCTTTTATATGAGTGCAACACAGTCTACATCATTGCCCTCAAAATTGTACCGATGTATGCCTGTAGCCACATGCAAGGGGTAACTTAAGTCACTTGACTCACAATCTACTAAGCACTGTGTCACCATACCAATATTTATTTGTTTATTGCCATCATATTCTGCAGCGTTTTACAGACACATTGTCTGATATAGGGCTCACAACTTAGATCCCCTATCAGTATGTAGTGTGTAAGGAAACAGAAGAACCTGGACGAAACCCACAAACACGGGAAGAACATACAAACTCCTTGCAGATGTTGGCCTTGGTCGGATTTGAAACCAGGACTCGAGCGCTGTAAGGCCACTGTGCTCGTTTATAGTGTTATCTAGAAGATATGTCTATGTCCAGCTCACACAAGCAATCTTATGTTTCTTTTGTAAGACTTCTGGGGAATAAATCACATGAGATAAGCTTCCCCATCACTCACTTCTCTTCTTATTCTTTTCACCACCCAAAACCAAGAAAGTGGTTTTGGGTGGAGTTGGATGAGTGTATGGTCATCACAAATGTATACATGTAAATGTAGACAATGTATAGACTTCCTAGTCTTAGAATGACCTTGGAACTTCCCTTGAAACCCCCTCCTTCCCCCAGTGATCAAGAGACATTTTTAGGGGAAGGTGCTGAAGACCATAAATATACCCCTATTTTCAGGTGATCAGATAGGTTTAACTTAGACTTAGGCAAAAAAAATTAAGATTAATATATATATTAATTTAGTTTCAAAGATATTTATTAAATTATAGCAACAACATTAAATATTGTAAATATCATAGAAAACAAAATACAGGCTGAAGTTGATGAAGGGAGGCCAATGTATGTCAAAGATAGCATTATACATCCAAAATCAGCAAATATATAATATAGGGGGGAAACAAGGAGAGAGTAAAAATACAAAAACCAACCTGGGTCAGGGGAGAAAGGGGGATAAGTAGCGTCATAGTGTACATGGGCAGCGAGTAGTGAAGTCTAAAGGCCCCTTCACACGGCGTAAGTGCAGAGCCCATTGATTTCAATGGGAAGCGCACGTATATGCCGATATACGCGCGCTTCCCATTGAAATCAATGGGCTCTGTTTTGAAGCGCCGCACTCGGCCACGTGTATACAAGTCTAAATGAGCGGCGCGCTTACGCCATGTGAAGAGGCCCAGGAGCTGCCTGGGGAGAGTGGTGGGAGAGTGAACTGAATCCAGACATATGGCTAAAGCTGAAGACAGTATGGAAGACCTGGGATGTGAGACCTGTGGATCCAAGGTGCTAAACCTTATCAAGGATTCAACAGGTATTGGAGATAGTGGCATTAATCTTCTCATGTAACATAATGGTGTCAACCTGTTTTATGACCTCTGTCATTGAGAGAAAAGTATTTCTGTACTTGAAGGCAACGTTGCGGATAGCAAAGTATATTGGAGTTACTTACACTGGGCGTATTTCAAGTTGGAGGGCCTAAGGTTGAGGAGAAATATGGGGGCCAGAAATGGGAAAGACTGTCCAAAAAGTCATTGTGCTATTCGATGGACAGCCAGTCAAAAGCGTTGGGCAAGAGTGCAAGACCACCACATTTGGAGGAGGGTACCTAAGACATTACAACTCCTAAAACAGGCGTGAGACTGTAGGAAAAAGTTATGGAGTTGGTGAAGGACCAAATATGTCTTATAAAGTACTTTTAAAAAGGACTCCATAAGGGTGACCTGCCAACTGCCTTTGCTCATTGATGTACAACAGTCAACACATTGGGCTTGGGTTAGGGCGGTATCTATTTCTTACTCCCAGGCCCTCATAAAGTCAAGCTAGCGTTGGGGGGAATAAGTGAAGACATATGTGAAAGAAAGGGAGACCATATCTGCTACTCTAAACAAGCATAATCTCTCAAAGCTAGTAGGAGACATTTCTGGATTGAGAGGGGTGAATACTTATGCAGCCCAAAATGCCTTTGAGGGAGGTGGAGAGTATGTGCTAGCAAAGTAGTCTTTGGTGAAGATCTGCCAGTTACAGAGAAATCATTAAGACAGCGAAACCAAGCGTGCTGCCACCAAACACCTGTAAAGAGGTCGGGGCCACCAGTTCAGATTCCAATGTTACCCATTGGGGCAGTTGTGTTCACTATGGATAGCGCTGAGTTGGGAAAGCTGTGTGGCTATATAATATCTATAGAGATGAGGTACTGACAGTCCACCTAATTACTTATGGAAATACATCACATGTCAGTGCATATGTGGCCATTTGTAGGCCCAAATGAAGTTAAAGATCTCTGTCTGTAGGTTAGTCGGGGAAGCAGAGGACACCAGAGTTGGGAGGGTGCGGAAAAAGTATGGGATGCAGGGTAGGGTAACCAGTTTATCTGAGAGGACCTGTTCCATCCAGGAGAGATTGGGACAATGTCATGCAACCAGGTCTTTGAAGAGCTTTAGTATTAATATGGCGTAATTCCATTTAAAAAGTAAGTCCAATGAGTTGCAAAGGTTAACGCCTAGATAGGGGAGGTATTTATCTTTGGACTGAAAGCCAAAATTCAGGGAAATCAACTTAGAAGTAGCTGACGGGACTTTAGAGTGCAGGATTTCTGATTTAGACTTATTATGTTTAAGTCCTGATAGTCTCCTAAAATGGGAGAGTGCAATTCTTGCACTTGGGGGTTAATAGGAGCACTACAATTACAAGTGGGTGGGATAAAAAAAAAAACAGTCCTCAAGCCCAAGGAAGGGCTAGACAGACATTCAAAAGCCCCCTTCCCCAGCACCCCCCCCCCAGCATGTCAACCCTTCCCCAGCACCCCAACCCCCCCATCATCATAAATCTAGTATTTATCCCCTATCCGTAGGATAGGGGATAAATACTTGAAAAATCACAGTATTTATTCTGCAGAAGTTTACCTGCTTCTGCTCTTCAGCCTTGGGTAAGGGCCTGATTATGTGGCCACGTCACCCGGCGTGCGAGGAGGAGGGGGCGGAGTGTAGGGGGCGGCGTTAGCAGGCAGAGAGCAGGCAGGGAGAGGACCTGCTCTCTGCTAAGCGTGAGGGGCGGCCACTGGAGCAGTGCTGCTAATAGTTGAGTTAAAGCAGCGTTGCGTCCACAGGGCTGCCCCAATCCACCGCTCGCTTCCCCTGCCAGGCTGCCGAGACAGTGACGCTAAGCCAGTCCAGGACAGCTTATCCTGGACTGGCTTAGGTCAGTAAAAATGCCGCCCCCCCCCCCCCCCCGGGGCATAGCACCGCCTGAAGTGGTCGCTTCAGGTCGCCTCATGAGAGGTGCGGTGCTGCCCACACAGTCTATATTCTATAGTTCCCCCCACAAAGTTTAATGCCCTATTAGTGCCACTACATAGTATAATGCCCCTGAGAGCCCCTACACAGTACAACAGCCCTTAAGCACTTTACAATGACATTTTATTGACTTATATACAATTGACACAGAATGGTTGGAAAAAAGACTTCCCAAAGACTGTCCCTTTACATACAATATTGTCAGCAGGAATCGGCAGTCATCCCTGCTGCCTACACAAAAACATAGTCACTCCTGTGTAGTCAGCAGGGATGATTACCAAACTGGGATAAAGGGACAGTGTATGAGAGATCAGTGTTTCTCTACTGTTGTCTTTATAAAAGGCAAGGTTCTAGACAACTGGTGACTACGTTGTTCAGACCACAGTCCATTACTTGAGTAACCCTTTTTCTTTTCTAAAAAGTGTGTCTTATAGTCTGAAAAATATGGTACTCTGTAGCCAATTGAATAACCAACCATTTGATAGGTGGCTGGAGAGAGATAAGTTGAAGGACCCGGGTCTCCATGCAAAACCAGATACAGGACCTCACACCAACAATTTGCCTTTTATCATCTTCTTTTGGTGGTGTCTTCTTACATGGCAAATAGGAATTCCTCTAGTATTGTGGCAAATACCTCTGTGCCTCCTATAGGTACAATCTGGGGTGATTGTGTAAATTTTGGCAGAATAAAATCCAAATATAGATCTTTGCTCTAGTTATTAGAAGGCATCTCAAGGGAATATTGTCCTCTTTATGATGTCATTATGCCCTAGTAGGCACTAGGGTCAATTCCTGGTGTGCAAGGCGTATCAAAGGTTACAGCTTTTTGTGCACAGCATTTTTGCACAGAAATTGTGACTTTTGAGAGTTTTCTGCCATACTTTCTACTTTTGAAAAACTAGGCGGGCAGGGATCAAGGCAGACCGAGTACACCTTAGTCATTTCCATGTAGGCTACTACATAGTAATTGTTAGGAGTATTTTGGTTCATTGCTTTCTATTTTTCTTACCTGGGGAGTTTTTGTCCGCGCAGTGTCTGGGGTGGCATCCTGGCACTGCGGGGTTGTCCTGTCGTGGGTATTGGTGCACACCTTCTGACTTGCACGTGCGCACTGCTGGTAGGCAGCTTTATTTCCTGGTTGATTAGTCTGTCCTCCCATTTGCACCTGGGAGGAGTGGTCTCTACTCTGTATTTAAACCCATGCCTCCCATGGTTCTGTGCTGAGTGTCTCTTTACAGTGCTAGGCCTTAGCAGGAGGAGTAGGTGGTGATCTGGGATAGAGGAAGTTCCGTGGTTGGTTTTTGGGAGGTTTGGGTGAACTAGTTGGTGTGTGAGTTTTCCCTTCTGTGTTCACCAATCCTCCCTCTGTGTGTAATTGACTGTGTGAGTGAATTGCCTTATCCTTTGATTTCTACTCAGTTTCCCTGTGTTTGTTTCCTAGTGTAAGGTTCCTTCCCATATTGGTTTGGGGAAGTCCTTTCCCACATTTTTCCTGTGTGCTGCTTGTGTTGTTAGTCAGCGCACACCCTTGTCAGTCCCTGTCAGTAGCAGCTTCACTTGTTCGTTAGGGGTGACCCTCTTTTAGTCTCCAGTCCCTAGAGTTCTTATAGGGCATTCCTTCTCCCACTTCCCTCTAGGCCTACGGTGTCAGTGAGAGAGGAGCCGTCGGGGTCAGGCTTAGCCTGAGAACAGCCGACCCACACCCGTGAGGCAGGGACCGGGATAGCTAGTGGGAGTAGTGCAGGGCGAGATTCCCTACTGCTATTCCTTAGCCCCGTTGCAGCTACCTGGACTGACATAACAGTAATACCAGTATATATTATGTCACTGCTTTTTACATATCATCTATTACCTATGTGGAAGACCAAGATAGCTCTGAAACACCCACAATAAGCAAATACAGTAGCGATGTATGTACATGACTATAGTAAGACGACAGGAGTTTGCAGACTAATAATAATAAACTTATAGATTATTGCTGAAAATACATTCCATGTTATGTAACCTAGGAACAATATACACAATAACATAACAGCGTGACACATACAGATGTGATGACACAGCCGGGACGCTGACACTATATACGTAGAGCGGTAGAACTAATAACAGCCACCCACAAAGCCTATGACCTTCCCATACATTACCACAAGGCTTCGCCTGACACCATTTAAAGGGAAACAAGTTACACCCAATAGTCTGACCACTAAAATTATTCATAGTAAAACTTCTGATCTTGGTACTTTTGAGAAGGGACATTGGCAGAACTGAGGGACACGCTGACTCCCATTTTATTTTTGACCTTGTAAAGTCTCGGACACATTGGTGGTCAGCCGAACTTGCCAATTTTGAAAGGACAAGCTGATCAGATAACCTGTACGGGGGGCTCCTGATTCTACCCTGACAATCATCATGGGGGAGAAGGATTGTCATGTTCAGTTTGTGTAGGTATAATGAAAGTTGAAAGTCCGCAGAGGAAATCTATGCGGACCTATGAGGAAGCCAATGCCCTGCTACAGCATTCTATCGGAGGGAGTGGAATAGCGGAAAATGAGGAATCTGAAGGCATGTCTGTCTCAAATTCTTCTTCATTTTCAAGTAATGAACAAGTCCTAAGGGTCACAGTTGGAATGAGGTCCCATAATCCAGGGGTCACACAGATCCCTCTCTCACATTGGACTCTTCGGACCAGTATTAGAACATATTGTACCGTGGCCCCTACATAGTGATATTGAGTGCAGTGGAGCATAGAAGTCTGAACCATGGCCTGCAGTAAAATTCTAATAATAAGTATTATCTTAAAGCAGATGGCGACACGAATAACAAAAAGAAACAATGCTTAGTCATTACTCATCGGTTTAATAGCTATACTTTGGGAGAATCCACACTTATATAGGATAGAACAGCATGAACAGTCCTTTTACAAGCTGTGAGAGTAATAAGCGTGCCCGCAGTACATAAATGCGCCCAGGAGGAGATCCATAAAACATTCAGTGCTGTATGTAGGCCCTAAGGACACAATCTCTGTGTTATAGAAATTGTAGAAATTCCCCGAAATAGTACAGCGTGAGTTTAAGGTACAGAAGTACATCAGCCTCATAGACTGAATACTGTCCTCGGGAGTTTTACAAGAGTACTTAAAGTTCTTGGAATGGAACCCAGAAAAATGTGAGATTTCTTATGCACTGTATCCATAGTTCAGTACAAAATAGTACATATAAGTTATAGTTATTATTTAATATCAACCATACATGCATACAGACAAGGCTTTCCCCAGTATGCTGTTATGTAGTCTACACATTACTGTACCACATCAAACCTAGAGCCATACAGTGTTGTGCCCAAGTAGCACTGCCAAACATCTATACTGCTGCTGAAATGACAGCGCTTTACAATGTGCACAACACCAGGAATTGGATAACAAATCCCCAGTATAGCGCCTAGAATATATAAATACATTCTACCATATAATGCTAACATAGTATGCTCATACAGTGCTGTAGGAAACTGCGGACGGCTCAATTAAAGAGGACCTTTCACCGTCTCCACCAAGTCCAGTGCTTTGCATCATTTAATAGCTGCTGCTCCACTAATTGTAACACAATTGAGATTTTTTTCTCTAGCCCCCACCGTTCCTGAGCAATTAGTGTTAGTTTTGGTACCTCCTATACTATTTAGACTCTGTACTGTCATGTGGGTGGTGTCAGGCTGGGGCAGACAAGGGGTGTGTCTAAATCTAAATGGAGCTCTGAATCACACTCCTTTTGCTGCTCCTGTCTGACACTGCCCACCTGAGCCTAAGTAGCTGGAGCGGTAGAGACTAGTGAAAATATTCCAACTGGAAACAGTGGTGAGACAGACAATGTAACACTTAGGTAGAGAGGGGACCGAGAGGACTCAGACCTGGTTGTTACCATTCCCTGTGTTACTAGAAGGTAACTAGTACGCTCTAAAAAGGAACTGCATTGTTAGCAAATATTATAAGGGTCAGTGAGGGGAAAAACACCAGGCCCTTTTGTTCTTGGTAGCAAAACTATTGGGGCTAGGTTGATGTTTTCTGTGGGATCCCTAATTTCTATATATGTCAAAGGTCAGACCATTTCAGCCTTTACACAACTATTGTAGGGAAGTACAAATCACTTCTATTACCTAAAGGCAGTATGCAGTAAGCTGTAGTAAATTACTTATTGGTCTTAATTAGCTTTGGGGTCTAGGATATGAAAATGTTCCAGACTCTGTCCTGGAGCCTGAACTAATTTTGGAGTCTGGTGTAGCGTCTTATGTAGGGGTCTGCACTCATTTAGAAATCTGGTGTTGGGCTTTTCCTTGTCAGAATCAGTGGAGATGCCAGATGTCAATCCCATAGGCTTTGGGAATAGATTTATGACTGGATCCAGATCCAGAGCTCGCTTATGGGGTAAGGTTGGTTTTAGGGTTTGGTTCACGCTAGGTTCACACCTGTGTTCAGCACTCCGTTCTGTGCTTTCCGTCTTCTACATGCAAGAAGACGGAAAACACAGACCGGGTGCGGCGGTGAGCGTTTTATGCTCTCCGCCGCGAAACCGCTTTTTTTTAAATCCGTACACAGAGTACTGCATGTCCGACTCTGTGTCCGGATTAAAAAACCCGGTTTTGCAGCGGAAAGCATAAAACGCTCACCGCCGCTCACGGCCGGACATCTTTCTCACCCATTCAAATGAATGGGTATGAAAGAGTCCTGCAGGTTTCCGTCTCCTGCTCTGTTTTATGCAGGAAACGGAAACCTGCGTAACGGAGTGCTGGGCGCAGATGTGAACAAGCCCTTACTAGAAAACTTTTACTGCCAAGACATACTGTGTGGATAAAGCTGTGTCTAGCCCAAGCCCTTACACACCCAAAGATATGCATGTGAGGTCACAGACTTTTGTCATATAATAGCAATATACAGTAGGTGAGTTAGGAATGAGTCATACAATGTTGTACTTTCTTTTTCACATCAAAGACATAAAGCGCAGTCTAGAAAATCAGAGTTGGGTTTAGTTAGCAAGGTTGACCTATATGACCATGGTGGAATATATTGGTTTGGTGTTGTCTCTTTAAATCAGTTCTTAAAGGCATAAACTCTTATTTTGTTTAATTGCGGTCTATTGATATGTTGAGAAATATGTTGCATGGTTGCTGTAAATGGTAACTGTCTATGGGCAAAGGTAGGCCTGCACCAGTAACACTATTTGTGGGAAAAAGTAATGGGATCAATATAAAGCCCCCTCTGATGAGTCATGTAGCATACACTGGGGTTGCCTTTGTGGGAAAAACATCCTTAGGCTAATGCTGACGTTACAGAAATACATCAATTTTTGTTGCAGGTTTTCTTTGAGGATTTTGGAGCCAGTAATACTCAGGATGTATTTGAAAATTAGCATTGTGGTCCCTTCATTCTCAGGATCAATGAGGGATCCCAAAGGCTGGATCCTTGTCATATGCCATTACTTTACAAGTAGTGCTTAAATTGGGAAAAAACTTTAAGGGGAACTCTGGAATAATGCCCCCCCCCCCCTTCCCGACGACCCTGACCGACCAACAGACAACCCCCCCACACACACTATTATGCTCTATAGTGGTCCCTGCACACAGTATTATGTCCCATAGTGACCCCTACACACACTATTATGCCCCATAGTGGCCCCTGCACACATTATTATGTCCCATAGTAGCTCCTGCACACAGTATTGTGCCCCATAATGGCCCCTACACACACTATTATGCCCCATTGTGGACACCCATGAACAATTATTATATTCTGGGGTCTTTTCAGACCCTAACACAAGTTTTTCCCCCATCCCCCCAAATACAATGTATACACTGGCAAGCAGTTTGACAGACTTTGTTACAGCAGCTCAGCTCCATGTATGGTAGTATACCTCCAAATAATAGCCAGATATCAGAGAAAAAAAATTATAATATAGATATAAACCCAGTGACATATTCCCTTATTGCAGTCCCTTGCTTTTCCTTTTCTTCTCCATCCAAACCAGACCTCCATGAAGACTTCTTTCAGCCATGACTCGGCTCTGCACACAAACCCTCATCTTACAGCGGCCTCTTATGCTTCTCTCAGTGCCCCCATTGTGTTCCACAAAGTAATACAGTAATAATTTCTACACTCTACCCTTACAAATTATTAATGCCTCAGTTGTGTACCACTCACTGTAATAGTGACCTCTTACCTGTAACATTACACTGTGACATTAACCTTTTTTTGTTTTCATATAGTGACACTTGCCAATTTGTGCTTTTACACAGTAAAAATTCCCCTTTTCTACCCCTTACAAAGTAATATCCTCCCCTGTGTCCTGATGTGTTCTTTTATGTCCATGCACAAAAATTATACAGTTTCCAGGGGACACTTCTTAAGGCCTTTTTCAACTCTGTGGTTGCTTCAGCCATCTTTTTCGGTGTGGCCTGCTGGGGGAGCAGTGTATCAACCAGGGACAGAAATAGACTTGACAGGCTGATCAGAAGGCCCAGCTCTGTCCTGGGGAGCCCTCTGGACCCAGTACAGTTGGTGGGTAACAGAAGGATACTGCCTGTGGTGAGCTCCATGCTTGAGAATAAATCCGACTCCATGTATGTGACCTTGACGGCACTTGACAGCACTGTAAGCATACCTCCCAACCGTCCCGATTTCCTCGGGACATTCACGATTTCGGTGTCCTGTCCCGTGGTCCCAGTCGACGGGAGGTATGTCCTGGTTCACGCTGATCTGAGTTTAATACATGCGTGACTAAAGCAAGGAGCTGTCACAGCTCAGCTCCTTGCTTTGCCGCAGTGCTTCGGCTAGTGGCTGTGTAGGCGCGATGTGATGACGTCACATTGTACCTACAACTGAGTTAGTGAGACTGCGGAGAGAGCCGAAGGTGAGTATCAGTTTTTTTGTGTGTTAAACATTGAGATGGAACATAATGGAGGGGGCCCATGAAACTGGGGGCAGATGAAGGGGGGGGGGGGAGAACAGCATGAAACTGTGCAAAGATGGGGGGACATGAATCTGGGGGTAGAGATGGGGGGACATGAATCTGGGGGCAGAGATGGTGGGATATGATTCTGAGGGCAGAGATCGGGGGACATGATTCTGGGGGCAGAGATGGGGAACATGATTCTGGGGACAGAGATGGGGGACATGAATCTGGGGGAAGAGATGGGGACATGATTCTGGGGGCAGAGATGGGGGGACATGAATCTGGGGGCAGAGATGGGGGTCATGAATCTGGAGGCAGAGATGGGGGGTCATGAATCTGGGGGCAGAGATGGAGGGGGGGCATGATTCTGGGGCAGAGATGGGGGACATGAATCTGGGGGCAGAGATGAGGGGACATAAAACTGTGGGCAGAAATGGTGGGACATGAATCTGGGGCAGAGATGGGGGACATGAAACTGGGGGAAGAGATGGAGGGGGACATGAAACTGGGGGCAGATGAAGGGTGTATATGAAACTGGGGGAGAGATGAAGGGGGGACATAAATTTATGGGTGACTGTAGGAGGATTATACTGCGTGGGGGCACATGAAAAATGAATGAGAATGGGCGGAGTCAACATAAAAGTGGGTGGAGCTAAATTTGCGCGCCGCACATTTTGTCCCTCTTTCAGTTCTTCAAAAGTTGGGAGGTATGCTGTCAGTGACCGACTGCTTCACCCCAACCACGGTCAGACTACATAATCTACCTCAGACCAAGCGAAGAGAAAGAGTTAAATGATCCTGAAGTCTTCTTTCTCTTTTCTTTAGCTGCTATGATTCCTAGTATTTTTTCCTATCTGCTATTCTGAGCTTATGTGAGTCTCTTTCAGTAATCTATTACTAGTTATTATCCTGTATCCGTATTATCATGCTGCTGTAAGACACTGAAATTTCCCCATGATGGAACTATTAAAGGATTATCTTTACTTCTCATTCAGCACTAATCCCCCTTTGTGCCCCTAAAATGATAGCTCCCACACTGACCACCACTTGATGATAGTACCCATAATGCAATAATTCCACTTTGTGTCCCTAAAAAGTAAGAGTGCCCCATCTGAGCCCCCTAAACTTTTATAATAAAAAAATATATATGTCTTCGATATAATCTGAACAGGCAGACAGTAGGATCCGCAGCTGTGAGATGTCATTTCCTGACTGTGTTGTTACTTGCTCATCTTCTAGAGGCATCTTCCTCCCAGGTTCTCCATTCCAATTGTTCTGTGGCTTTGACTCCCATAACTGGTTACAATTAATAGTGTAATATGGCAGCAACCGTTCAACTGCCCTGCAGACCCACTACAGGAAATAATCAGCATTATAATAAGATCCCATTGAAATCAATAGGCTGTCCATACAATGCATGGCAGTATTGGGCTTTCCAGTGCAAAATAGACTCTGTGACGTTAGATGAGAGTTCTGCCAGACAGCAGTTAAATTTGGCTAAGCCAACACTACACTTCATTTGGGTACACATGGCGGGCCTGGGAGTATTTCTTTAGTTTTTTATAATAGTATTGAGTAAATGAGTATATTTTAGTGATGTGACTTCACGTTATAGAAAACAAATATCTGGATCCTGTTGAGTCTCTAATCCAGCTGACTTTTTCACCCTGGCATATTTGCCACCTGGCAGAAGCGAACATCCCACAAGAGTTGCCTATCCTTGCAGTGACGCGTCCATGGCCTCACACACCCATTTCACGTAACATCTATTAGGACAAACTGTTTCTTTCTGCTCGCCAACAATGAGCTGCTAGATAGTTATCACTGCCTGAACCTCCAAGCCACAATTACCAACGTGAGCCAACGCACAAGTTGTGATATGTAAAGGCTTCATTGTACAGTCACAGCCAATCCCAAACCGCGCATCTCTTACATGGTGATGAGTCTATTGTTCTCTTATAACAATTATGTAACTATTGTTTTAATGATGCATATCTATAATTACTACTTGGCGCGCTTACATAAAAACACTTCCAAATATGGAGATGAACTTTTTGAACTGAATCTTTCTTCATTGTCCTGTAGGGTTCCAGATCCAGGAATGGAATCTCATTGCCAACAAGCAACTCATAGGGGTTTTAGCCATCCTCTGCATTGAGATTGTAGGTTTAGACTTGTGTCTTTTTTCACCCTCGGTGAGTGGGTGTCTAGCAGAAGAGACTATAAGGTGGAGAGATGAGCAAACACTATTTGAAACAGCCGTTTCGAATAGCACGCTCCAATGCAAATGAATGAATCCAGCCGGCACGCAGGGGGTTAAGCGGCCGGCCGCCAGCAAAGTCTGCGTGCCGGCTGCTTCCATTCATTTCTATGGGAGCGGTCTATTTGAAACGGCTGTTTCGATTAGTGTTTGCTCATCTCTAATAAGGTGTCTTGAGAAATTTAATTTTTTTTCCCCAATCTCAGTGGAGGGAGAGCAGCACATTTGGTGGCTCTCTCCATTGAAGGGTTATTCCCATCTCTGCAAATTTCTAAGGCAGGGCTTATGGGAACAGCTAAGTGATTCTGTTGCCGTTATTCCCATAGAGGTGAGTAGGAGCTATGAAAACCATGTGTCTCATCTGTGATATTAAAAGCTGTGGCTGCTCTATTACCGTATTTTTCGGACTATAAGACGCACTTTTTTTCCCCCAAATTTCGGAGGAAAATGAGGGTGCGTCTTATAGTCTGAATGTGGGTTTGCAGCATGGCCGCGCTACTGCCACCGCTGGTTTTCTTCAGCGTCAGGAGTGTGACAATACTGCAGGCCCCGGCAGCTAAGACACTCCCCAGCATCCGCCGGTCTATTACAGCAGATGCTGGGGACTGTCTTAGCTGCCGGGGCCTGCGGATTGCCGCGCTACTGCCGCTGAAGAAAACCAGCGGTGGCAGTAGCACGGCCATGCTGCAAACCCACTGCTCCTCCGCAGGTCCCGACAGTTAGTTAGCCCCCCCCCCGGCCTCATACCTTTTAGTGATGCAGGCCGGCTCCTGCACAGCGGAGGCCGCAGGAGCCGACCTGTTCCGATGACAGCCGGGAGCCTAATGAAGGCTCCGAGGCTTGTCATAGATATATATTACTATCGCGGCTGGTCTATGACCCTCCGCGATAGTAATGTATAGAATCTCCCATAGACGGCAATACACTTGTATTGCGTCTATGGGACTTGCAATCAAATGATTGCAGGTTCAAGCCCCCTAGGCGGGGGATATTAAAATAGTAAAAAAAACAAAAAAAAACACTTAAAAAAAATATAATAAAAAATAAAATAAATAAAAATTCACCTCCTTTCCCTAGAATACATATAAAAGTATAACATTACTGTGAAACATATACATTAGGTATCCCTGTGTCTGAAAATGCCCGGTCTACACCTGGCCCCACAAAAAAAACGCCCTATACATCCCCGTACAGCTGCAGGGTCACCTGTCAATGTGGCCTTGCAGCTGTTCCAAAACTACAACTCCCATATATTAAATATTTTACCATTTTTTGCCTGAAAATTTTTTTTCCCTATTTTTCTCCTCTAAAACCTGTGTAGGTGTAGGTGCGTCTTATAGTCCGAAAAATAACTAATAAATCTAACTAATACATCTTGTAAGATGATTTCCCAAGACAGAAATCCAATAGAGGGACAAGCACATGAAATTACTTTGGGGTCTACCCAGGGGTGAACCTGCCCCTCTCGCCACCCGAAGCGAACGACAGAAAGCCGCCCCCGCCCCCCTCCAGGAGGAGGGGGCGTGGTGGAGCGGGGTGGGGCTTAGTGAAGGGGGCGGGGCTTAGCGCCATTCGCAGGCAGAGAGCAGGCACGGAGAAGACCTGCTCTCTGCCTGAGCGTGAGGGGAGGCTGCCGGAGCAGCGCTGCTTCAGCGGCCTCCACAATCCACCGCTCCGTGCTAAGCCAGTCCAGGACAGCTTGTCCTGGACTGGCTTAGGTAAGAAAAAATGCCGCCCTCCCTGGGGCCCTGCCATAGCGCCGCCTGAAGCGCTCGCTTCAGGTCGCCTCATGGGAGGTGCGGCGCTGGGTCTACCTCCAATCTATAAAATTGAATTGTAAATGTTTTTATCAATTTCACCACACAAATTATATCAATAATGCTGTTTTTTGCGAATCAATCCATAAGAAATAAATCTTACAAGCAAGTGACTGGCTCCAAAGTTAAATACATGTAAGGAGCCTTCTATGGGACCTTTGAGTCTGGGTCACTGGAGGATCCACTGGTACTCTCGAGTATTAGTCTGACCCATGGAACACTGACAAAAGTGTTACAAAGTCAACATCTTCATTGTTTGTGCTATTTTCCTATAATCCAATTGATAATAGTGTGGCCTATAAATTGACATGCCTGCTGACTGTATACCTGTAAATCAAGCTGATATTTCCTGTATTCCTATGTGTATAACAGGATCTAAAGGATTACGTGGCCGGGGGGTAGATAAAAGATTTCATGCTCTATACAGCTCACAAGAAGCAGTTGACTCAATGCTAATAAATCACAGATTTCCCCTCAGTGACAGCAATGGTTTATGATAATGTATTACATATCACCACATATACTATAATACTATATTACATGTGAAGAAAAGATGACCAAGTTCCTTGATGGTATTGGAGAACCTTAATATTAGTCGCTGGTTCAATGTGAATGTTTACGGGGGGAGTACATGGAGTATGGTCCATTCAGCAACTTTATCCCATAAGGAACGGCAGGCAAATCAGTAAAAGTAAGCTGCTGAGTAAGTAAGGACTAGAGATGAGCGAGTACTATTCGGATCAGCCGATCCAAACAGCATGCTCGCATAGAAATGAATGGACGTAGCCGGCACGTGGGGGGTTAAGCACGCCGGCTACGTCCAAGCGGAAGTACCAGGTGCATCCATTCATTTCTATGGAGCGTGCTGTTCTCATCTCTAGTAAGGACACATCTCCCTGGCATTCCTAGTAGGTGCAGGCATATTGATTAAAGTGTCTCATTTATATTTATGTAAATTGCCTTTTTGTGCTTCAGTTTAAATAGCATACATGAAATGAGCCCCATATTCTTATTATCTGGTGTACCCACTACATGTTTTATCTAGTGGTGAAAAACATATATATAACATGGACAATACACATGGTCGTGTGCATGAGGCCTTACGTTGGGTCTCCAGCCACATCTCCTGTGGTAGATGGGTAGGTAATGAATGGGGCCACTCTAGTAGGGATATCATAGACAATTCGAATGTTCCCAGGAAGGTGGTCAGGTCCTAGGGACCTGAAGGTTGCATATCTGTGTCTTTTAGTTGAATTGGGAACTCCCTGCAGTATAGGGTAGTGATTTAAGGACTTTGTGTAGTTGGAGTCTATGCCACTCCAAGTTCTAGACTATAGCAATTAGAGAGTTCTCGTAGAAAAATGCTCAGATTCTCTGGTTTTTTTTTCATTATGGCATCTTTATCTACCTATAATTGGATCCTGCAGATAATGTCCTGAGGATGGGTCTTTGGATTTGGGCCCTAGTACCCCATGGATTCTGTCTATTTTTTTTAATAGGCCATTACTTACTGGATTACTTCATAAGAGATAGATGGATGAACGGCACGCTTCTCAACTTGACTTTTCTTTTTCATGGTTCGGTATAAAGAGCATACATGAAATAAGCCCCATACTCTTATTAAATGTGGTGCCCGCTACATGTTTTGTCTAGCCCTGATCCTATGAAAAAGTCCTGAGGATGGGACTTTGGATTTGGACCCTAGGACACTGTGGATTCTGTTTATTTATTTAATAGGCCATTACCTGCTGGATTCCTCTATAGGAGACAGCTGGATGAACTTTGAGAAAGGGGTTTAGTACCCTCAAAGTTATATCTTACTGCATCTTGATATACTGACCTTCCGGTATATCCACCTTTTATTACACTGTATAATGATATGAACTTTGGACTTCATGTTATAAACCGTTTACTGGAAGCAATCCTGTTGGGTAACAGTCAGGTACTCCCACTTTCCTCCATATATGAGATTTGTAGTCTGAAGGCAAGGGTGAGTACGGAAGACAAACATGATTATCGCACTCTTAGCAGACAGGAAGGAGCTGTTCTACAGAATTTCTCCCACATATTTACCTACAGCACGTTGTAACAAGTCTTCAAAGGAAATCCCCCAAATGAGCAGCTGCATTATAGATAAGTCTTAGGATGTCCTTATATGCAGAGGACAAAGGAGACTGGAGGGAATAGACTTAGCTGGGCTACTGGTCAGTTTGGGGCCACTTTCAGCCTATATAAAACAGATGTGGTTTTTATAAAAGAATCTAGAAGAAGGAGCTTCATCAGTTACATGTATATTACTACGGTGTGCGGTAAACCAGAGTTTCAATCACCCTTTGGCATAACTGTAAAGGTAAATTCAGTTGTTACCAAATTATGATCACCCCGGAACCAATAAATAATCAGACATTGATAACACATCAATTGATTAATATGGGAAAACAACCATTCTGTAATGAATTATTAGCCCTGTATTACTACAACACCCTATGGTGGTCATTAACTAACCAAGTGCATCATGTCCAGATCACAGTTCTAGTTGGAGGCAGGGGGGATTCTCTAACATTCCGGACCTCAGGTTAAGGTCCCCATCGTAGCAGAATGTTTCAATATCTGACCTCTATGTTATTGTTTTTGGTTTTTTTCAAATATAATTTTTATTGAGAGAATAAAACAAAAGAAACATACAGCTTTTCAAATATACAAACATTATAAAACAAGAACATAGGGAGGAGGACCCAAAATTGGAGCAAGTTAAATTAGCAAGGACAATCTGTGCATCTAGGGGATATCCCGGGATACATCAAGAGCATTGGAAGGCATATAACAATGAAGCAAGTATACAATAAAATATAGTAGGTCCCTCAAATATGGGGAAATAGGGGAACAACAAAAACAACACCAAAAGGGGGAGGGAAATCATAGCTCAGATTCATACCTTGATCAGTTGTACAGTAGGATTAAGATGGGGAGTAATCATAACCAGGGGCAGTGAGGCTACAAGGAAGTACTCAATCACCCAGGGGCATATTTACTTGTGCAATGTAGTCAAACCACAGGGACTACTTCTTGCTGATTCTGTGATAGTAGTGATTTTTGGAGGCTAGCAACCGTTCCAGGGAGAAGGCTAAGTGTACCTGATGAATAAGCTCCATTATTGTAAAACAAAACGTAGTCTTCCAATGACGGGCGATCATCAGTCTTGCTGCCAAAATAATCTGGCCCAATAGAGTGCTCAGAGTATCCGGAAGGCTCACCGAATCAAGAAAGCATAGCCACCACATGTGTAGCATGGTGCCAATAGCACCACAGCCTCTCCAACAAAGGTTAGTGCGTGAGGGGGATATATGTGCCAGTTGGGTCGGAGTGTGGTACCACCTAAGGGCTATCTTACAGGCCATCTCCCAATGGGTGACCTCTATGTTTTTACAGTTGAGATATAAGGTTCATGACATGAAAAAGTGAAAAGTATATTTGCTTTCACATGTTTGTCACTTCCAGTACAGTGAAGTGGTGGTAGATCCCCTATGTGTCCTTACAGGACCTCACCACCGCCGGTGGGTGGCTTATCTATTCTACACATAGCACACCCTGTGGCACTAGATGAATGAACCCATTCTTCTGTTTCCTTTCTTTGTTACGCACTAGGTGTGGCCATGTGTATGAAGTCTTTATATGACAGGGTTAAAAGGGGTCCTCACCTTACAGGGGTTACCCCCTTATCATGGGCAAACATATAATAAAATGGCACTGAGACCTCAATACCGTGAGAGCTTCTCTTTACACTAAAATGGGTCCTTCGTGACTCCCCCTTTGGCATCCATGTGTCAAAGAGCAAATGGAATGGAGTTGTCCTAATGTCCTTTAAAGTAATTTATACAGCTTTCCTATGTTTTATTGTTTATTGCTAAAAGTGTGACAAAGATATCTGCAATTATTTGAACAACTGTCCATATGGAACCATAGGAGTGGACAGTGGGACATATACCCATCTTATGATACTCTGTGTATGGCGTGATTTGGGGGGTTCTGAAGTGTTGGTTTTCTATTGTATCAATCAACTAATCCTCAGTACTCTCTTCTGTAACATGTCAGAGTTTTATTTGCATCGTCCATCACCAGACATGCAGGTTAATGCATAGCAGAGACAGCTGAACTAGTGGAATATAAGCAGACTTTTTGGTCACATGACCTCTTTTTAGTGGTCTTGCCATTAGAACTGAATAAAAGGGAAGCCTGGGATGCATCAAGAGAATGCTATGGATTACTTGTTTTATGGTGGCTGACTTCAAGACGTTTTTCACTAGCACCTACATATTAATATGGAGTGCTAGGGATATTATTATGGTTTCATCACCGCCAGATGCTTCCTGCAGCCTTGGTTATTTCACAGTAAATGGTGCATTTAAGAATAAAACTAAAACAGACTCACATATTTCTGACCAATCAGATCAATCTTACAGACAGCGATGTAACTTGAAGCTCCCGGACCCAATGCAAAATCTTTAATGGGGCCCCCTACCTATGTTGTGCATTAAAATAGTGGTATAGTTTATATTGCAGACAACCTCGGGGATCTTCTTAGGATCTGGTAATGATTGCTACCACTGCACCCCCTAAAGGCATGCCTCCCAACTTTCAAAGGACAGAAAGAGGGACAAAATGTGTGGATTTCGCTCCACCCACTTCTACATTGACTCCGCCCATTCTCATCCATTTTTCCATGTGCCTTCACACAGTATAATTCTCCTACAATCACCCGAACATTATATGCCCCCACATGTTTATGTTCCACTCCAACTGCCCCACATTATTAAGTGCCTCTCAGTATTAAGTGCCCCAGTTTAAACTGGTGGAAACTAGAGGGGGACATTAAACTGGGGAAACATGAGGTGGGCATTAAACAGTGGGAGTAGTTAGAAGGGGACATTAAACTGGGGGGAACTAGAGGCAGACATGTCCACCTCCAGCTACCGCCCATGGTTTAATGTCCTCCTCCATTTGCCCCCAGTTTAATGTCCCCTTTCCATCTTCTCCCAATTTAATGTCCACTCCTCGATCTAGCCCCATTTTAATGTCCCCCTTTACCTGCCACCAGTTTAATGTCCCCCTTTATAGGTCACCAGCTTAATGTCCACTTTTTCTGCCCCCAGTTTAATTGCTCCCTACATCTACCACCAATTTAATGTCCCCCTTTATCTGCCACCAGCTTAATGTCCTCCCTTCATCTGTAACCAATTTAATGTCCCCCTTCATCTGCCACTAGCTTATTGCCCCCCTTTATCTGCCACCAGCTTAATGTCCCCCTTTATCTGCCTCCAGTTTAATTGCCCCTTCATCTACCGCCAGTTTAATTGCCCCTTTCATCTGCCTTCAGTTTAATTGCCCCCTAAATCTGCCACCAGTTCCCTCCTCTTACTCACACACAGTCTACACCATCATTCCCCCATCTTGCTAACACATACTGTTTCTTCTTACCTTCTTACCTTGCATCAGTCTCCATTTTCCATCAGTCTCGAGAATAGCTCCACCCACACAAGAGTCTGATTCCATGGTCATGACTAGAGATGAGCGAATAGTATTCGAAACTGCAGTTTCGAATACCTCGCTCCATAGGAATGAATGGGAGCGGTCGTGTGCTGCCCGGCGCTTAACCGCCTGTAGAAAAACACTTCAAGGACATAGTGGGACAAACCGTAAGCTATCCGGGACAGTGGGACAGCACTGTAAAATCTGGACTGATCCAAGACAGTTGGGAGCTATGCCTATAGGTACTTCTCTGCTTACAGATATTAAAATAGGTCTGAATTGGCCATACATACGCACAGATATCTTGTTATGATAGAACCAATTCTCATCTTCTTTGTTTTAATCTAAAGACCATGTGTGAGATCTTATCTTATGGACCATTATTTTAAGGACAGAGTTTTAGACTTTTTGGGGCACATTTATTTTGTTTTGTATGTCAGTTATCTTGTGTACAAGGCATAAAAAGTCACAATTTTGTGCAAATCAAACGTTGAGGACTGATTTGATACATTTGCCTATTGACAGTTACACATTTTCTGTTCTTTTCTGGAATCGGTTCCCAATATTCCTTCTTTAGCCTTTATTGAGATTTTCTGTCTATATCTTTAGCAAAATTCTGTATAGGGAAAACTGATAAATCAAGACCCGCCCCCTATGCGCTTGCAGGTTGATTTGCATAACCATAAAAAAAGATGATTACCTCTGTATTACCCTATTGGTTTGTGGATTCCTGGATTTTACCATTTAGAAGGCAGTGACTCCCTTCTTACTGGGTGGGAAAGAAGAAAGAAATTCAGGATTTCACAGAAAGGTGCCAAAATTTGTTAATAAGATAAGATATTCCTTTAATAGTCCCACAATGGAGAAATTCAGTGTAGTACAGCTTCATGGATAATACAGTGGTATATAGCAAGAGAGAAACCCAGACAATCGCAGGGCAGATAGAAGGGATACTAGGAGTCATAGCAACTAAAAAGAAAGAAAGAAGACAAACTGCAGGATCATTTAGTACTCTGTGCGAAGTGATGTTAATAATACAGCTTGACTCCGGTTGGAGGACATGAGGAGGGGGTCACAGCATGTAGACATAACAGACAGAAACAACTTTTTGCAGAGGTAGGGAGACATATACAGCTATCACGGTAACATGTGGTAGTTCCTTTGGTAGGTAGTAAGATCTAATGCTCACAGCTGATTGCTTTGATATCTTGCATCAGCACTATTGTTTTCTAACCACAAAAATGTCCCAAAAAGTACACCATCGTTCATTGCAAGCCCTCCTCCTATCTTCTTACCGCTATCATGTGTTCTTTCCACTTGAAGAAGTCTGAAGCCATCCAAGGAGAGAGGGTGCTGATTATTCCTCCATACTATCTGCTCTCTTGCCATGCTACCTTAACTTTTGGAGGGGGGGATGTTAGGATCCTAGGCTGTAACAGAGTCCCAGTTAGTTCAGTCAGCTGTAGGCATCTTCCAAGCATAAACAATAGACAATTTCAAAAAGTATAAGGAAAGATTGTAGCTCACCGCTTCTGTTGGTATGTAGGTATAGTCCACTGGGTGCACGGCCAAATGGCTCCGGACTCCTGGAGCACAATAAGTCCAATCACTTGTAAAAGATAAGGTCCGCACTCCTGTATTCCTTAAAATTTCGTCTTTATTCCATTTTTTTAAAAGTTCATCTTCTTACAAAAAATAAAGTGTACAAAAACTCCCCAAAGTGACTTAAAAAATCATTACTAGCTCTGGCTGACGCGTTTCTGGGCGTACTCGCCCCTTAGTCGTAGCCCAGACTAAGGGGCGAGTACTAAGGGGCGAGTAGGGCTACGACTAAGGGGCGAGTACGCCCAGAAACGCGTCAGCCAGAGCTAGTAATGATTTTTTAAGTCACTTTGGGGAGTTTTTGTACACTATATTTTTTGTAAGAAGATGAACTTTTAAATAAATGAAATAAACAATAGACGCCAAGAACATTTCCTTGAAAGAAGAAGTCCGCAATTTCATGCAGGTTTCTCCTCCATGCTTTATCTGCCTCATGTTGTCCATGCTTCCCTTAGCTCATGGGGACATTATAACAGGCACAAATAACAGGAAATTCCAGCCTACTGTAGGCATCTTCCAAGCATAAACAATAGACACCAAGACATGAGTTTGCCGATTTTTCCATTCAAGATAGTTAGCTAATTCATAGTGCTAGGTTACTTGAGTAGAGGATTCTTGAAGATAAAGATAAAAAGAGTGAAAAAGGAAAGCTTGGAGCTCTGTATCGAGGCTGCCACTCATGCGACAATAATGTATATGTTAGGGCATTGCTTAGATGACAATTCCCCTGTAGCTGCTGGAGAACCCTGGAGGAAGGGGCACAAGAGACAGTGAGCCCTAAGCTGAAGCCCCCCACTGTCCCTTCCTCTTGCCAGGTCCTATCCTATGTAATAGGCAGCAACTTGGAGACGATCCCTTCCTATATATGTGACACACAAAACACAGACAAGACAAACAACAACAAAGGGAGGTCAGTTAGCGCAGGTTCAGTAACAGTTGAGCAATGCAGTGCCAAATCGAAGTCCAAAAGAATAGTCAATAGGAAAAGCCAAGGTCAGGAATAAGAGTACAAGTAAAATAACAGCAAGAGAAAGACAGCAAGCACGAGGCAATAACAGGCACCAGTGTGAATGTGAGCCAAGACTAAATAGGGGAGGATGAACTCGCCCTGGACCTGACAGGAAGGCAGGCTGTCGGGGCCACACGGTGGCTCAGTGGTTAGCACTGCAGCCTTGCAGCGCTGGAGTCCTGGTGTTCAAATCCCACCAAGGGCAAAAAACCCTCTGCAAGGAGTTTGTATGTTCTTCCCGTGTCAGCATGGATTTCCATATTCCAAAAAAAGACATACTGATAGGGAAATATGTACATTGTGAGCTTTATGTGGGGCTCACAATCTACATGAAAAAAAAAAAGGAAGACAGGCTGTCAATCACAGGGCAAGACCAAATTTAACTACTTCATGGACAGAGGCAGACAAGGGCAGAAGACGGGTGTGGTGCAAATTCAATTAAAGAACTAGAGCCATGTTCACACTGTGCAACCAAAAGCTCTAAGCAAGGAACTGAACTGCACACTCCTCCTGCACTGCCGCATGCGAGCAGAGGGTGGCGCAGTGACCTGAACAGGCAGAGATGTTACAGTATATTACAAAGTTTATTAATGACACAAATATTGCCAGAAAATCAAATGTCTGAAAGTTGAGTTATGCTTTAAATGAGGGAATGTCTCATGCTACTCCCTCCCTTATCAGGTATAATGAGTTCTGCTCCCTGGAGGACACATCACGTCTATGCAGTACATAGTTAAATCAATAGGTCTTACTATGTAATGCTTCATTTGCCCTGTGGTGACGTTATAGCAGAGCTAAACACTTGCTACTATGATTACCAAAATACCAATTTACCAATATAAGGATAACCTGTCATCTGTTTATGTTCAGGTCGCTTTTCTAACAAAAAAGGTTTTAAAAGTCAGAGCCCTTTACTTATGTAGACGAAGGAATAGAGATCACAGAGTTTGAGGTAGAAAGCAGTCGGCGTGCGTCAGCTGGTCCTTCTCAGTCGTCACGCTCTATACTTTCAATTATGCTTATTACAAGGGATCTTGAAGGAAAACCCTGACATCTGACAAGTCCAATCATGGGGCTCTAAGGCGTATGAGTCATGCTTCTTGTCTTACAAAACTTACATAAGTAATGGCACCTTCTCTGGAAATTATACAAAGCCCTATTTGCTATAGGAAATATCAGGTTTTCATACCTCGGACCCCTCCCAGTCCAATGTCTGCGGCTTTTATGTACATAGCTGCTTTTAAAGGAACTGTATAAAAGGGGGTCACCTTACCGGCAGCAGCACTCCTTGTAATTCCAACATGTTTGGTCTTTGGCACCTCTTTAACTATGTCATTCCCAAAGGAACAGAAGACATTCCAGGAATTGTGTAGACTGCTGGCAGCCACCTTACGTTCCTGACATATCTGCACAGCAGTTAGAGTGGGAATTAGGATCTGTACCAGCATTTCGTGGCTTCATTGGCTGTTTTATGTTTCCAAATCTTGAAAGATGTTATTTGAAGTCCCCTGGGAAAACACACTACTTTCATATTGCTGGTCATAGGAACAGCCTCTTAGTTATATATTAGAGGGTATCTAGTAACGTGTTGATCCTACACAGTATACTACATATGTTATGTGTAGTATACTGTATGAGGGGGTGAGTTTCAAAAACATCAAAGAGAGAGTCCTTGTATCATGTTCCTCCACTTGGGTCTTGAGCTAGACATAACCTAGTATACCAGTTCTTCTTGGAGTGTTCCTTTAAAGTTAGATTTTTAGTAATCTTGCTTGTACTTTATGAGATAACATGTAAATTCCCTTTGATCTCAATCTTTAAAAATCTTAAGTAATCCCATTAGCAGATACTCCATAATATAGCGTTAGGGTTGGTTCACACTAGCGCTTGTATTCCGTCCGCAACGAGTCCGCATGGAGACCCCCCGGACGAATACCAACGGGGGAGTCTCCATGCGGACTCCTTGCAGACGGAATACAAGCGCTAGTGTGAACCAACCTTTAGGCTTGGTTCACACCAGTATGCCATCCGTCCATTTGAATTCAGTTTGAGACTTTAAAACGGACTGATGCACATACTGATTGTATAATGACACCTTTTTATGCAATAGCAAACGCTGTCCGGCCCCTAGAGGACAGATAAAGGGATTAAAAGTAGCAATTGTAAACAGAGTTAGAGATAAGGACATATAATAAATGTCCTTATGCTAGGTTCACACCTGCGTTCGGCACTCCGTTCTGTGGTTTCCGTCTTCTGCATGCAAGAAGACGGAAACCACAGACCGGGTCCGGCCGTGAACAGCGGTGAGCGTTTTATGTCCGACTCTGTGTCCGGATTGAAAAAAACGGTTTTGCGGCGGAGAGCATAAAACGCTCACCGCCGCTCATGGCCGGACAGCTTTCTCAGCGATTCAAATGAATGGGTATGAAGGAGTCCTGCAGGTTTCCGTATCCTGCCTCTGTTTTGTGCAGGAAACGTAAACCTGCAGAACGGAGACCTGGGCACAGGGGTGAACCTGCTCCTTTCGCCGCCCAAGGCTAACTGCAGAAAGCCGCCCCCCCCCCCACCGGAGGAGGGGGCGGATCGGGGCGTGGCCGGCGGATCGGGGGCGTGGCCGAGTGAAGGGGCGGGGCTTAGCCCCGTTCGCCGGCAGAGAGTAGGCCCGGAGACTGCCTGCTCTCTGCCTGAGCGTGGGGGGAGGCTGCTGGAGCAGCGCTGCTCCAGTGGCCTCCCCAAACCACCGCTCGGTGATAAGCCAGTCCAGGACAGCTTGTCCTGGACTGGCTTAGGTTAGCAAAAATGCCGCCCTCCCTGAGGCCCTGGCATAGCGCCGCCTGAAGCGCTCGCTTCAGGTCGCCTCATGGGAGGTGCGGCACTGCCCGGGCACAGATGTGAATGAGCCCTTATCTTTACTCTGTTTACAATTTTCTACTTTTAATCCCCTTATCTGCCCTCTAGGGGATGGACAGCGTTTGCTATCAGCATAAAATGGTGTCAGTATACAATCAGTATATGCATCAGTCCGTTTTCAGTCTCAAACTGAATTCAAACAGACGGATAGCATACTGGTGTGAACCAAGCATCAGGGTCCTGCTATGCCTACTAACGTCTAACCAGCCATTCACCTGTGTGTCTCTTGTATGACCAGGAGACATATTTATCCCCTAAAACTGAACATTGAAATTTCCTACTGAGATCTTTAAAAATATTAATTCTCTTTCTCCAGGATATTCTACAGCATTTTACAGACATTGTGGTCACTATCCATGTATGATCACAATCTACATTCCTTATCAGTATGTCTTCAGAGTATGGGGAATTGATACATACATATATGGAGAATTGTCTGATTTTTGCATTATATGATTTTACATTACATTTTACATTATAATACAAAAATAAAAAATTTTTTTAAACTAAAACTGGAATTTCCCTTGCCTGTCATGCCTCCCATTGAAAATAACTGAAGGCGGATTCTGGTCAGAATTGGGATCTGAATTTGAGGTGGAATCTGCCTGAACTGTGAATGTAGCTTTACAACTTTAGATCTGGAAGAGTAAGGTTCATCCATTTTTGCACACTGTATGGGACTTATTTGTCCCCCTGTTTTGCCTATTAGATTTGCTACAGGTCACTTAGATGATGATTGGGAACTACAACTCTCATTTTGTGCCACAGATTTGATTTTCAGTTTTTTGCAAACCTCCAAAATAGTCTTATTTTAATGCATTGTCTATAAATAAAAGGGTTGTATTGAAATGAGTTTTTAAATTTAGTGATATTTTAGAATTATTGAACACACGCTACAATGTTATTCATATGTTAAAGAACAAGATTAGGCATATATTGACATCTGCTGTCTAAAGAGTGCATTACATTAACTTTTCATAGTGTGCACTAGAAATAATGTTTGAGGAATACTGACACCTGTAGGCCAAAGATTGCAGTGCAGGTACCAGTTTAGTAACAGATTACAATTTAGAAGCAATATCCTCTTAAAGGGATTCTATTAGAGATGAGCGAACACTAAAATGTTCGAGGTTCGAAATTCGATTCGAACAGCCGCTCAATGTTCGTGTGTTCGAATGGGTTTCGAACCCCATTATAGTCTATGGGGAACAGATACTCGTTAAGGGGGAAACCCAAATCCGTGTCTGGAGGGTCACCAAGTCCACTATGACACCCCAGGAAATGATGCCAACACCTCTGGAATGACACTGGGACAGCAGGGGAAGCATGTCTGGGGGCATCTAACACACCAAAGACCCTCTATTACCCCAACATCACAGCCTAACAACTACACACTTTACACACTCAATACCACCTCTCTGACAGTAGGAAAACACCTTGAAACATGTGTATTTGGCACTTGCAGTGAGGAGAGCTTGTCACCAGCAGTGAATTTGGCCCTTGTAGTAAGTTGAGGTTGGCACCAACATTTGTTTTGAAAATCAGGGTGGATTGAGCCTCTAACCAGCAGAGTTTGGGCAAATTCATGGTGGAGGGAGCCTCTAAACACCCCAGTTTGGGCAAATTCATGGTGGAGGGAGCCTCTAAAAACCCCAGTTTGGACCAATTCATGGTGGAGGGAGCCTCTAACCAGCCCAGTGTGGGCAAATTCATGGTGGAGGGAGCCTCTAAAAAACCCAGTTTGGACCAATTCATGGTGGAGGGAGCCTCTAACCAGCCCAGTTTGGGCAAACTCATGGTGGAGGGAGCCTCTAACCAGCCCAGTTTGGACCAATTAATGGTGGAGGGAGCCTCTAACCACCCCAGTTTGGACCAATTCATGGTGGAGGGAGCCTCTAAACAGCCAAGTTTGGACCAATTCATGGTGGAGGGAGCCTCTAAAAACCCCAGTTTGGACCAATTCATGGTGGAGGGAGCCTCTAACCAGCCCAGTTTGGGCAAATTCATGGTGGAGGGAGCCTCTAAACAGCCCAGTTTGGGCAAATTCATGGTGGAGGGAGCCTCTAACCAGCCCAGTTTGGACCAATTAATGGTGGAGGGAGCCGCTAAACAGCCCAGTTTGGGCAAATTCATGGTGGAGGGAGCCTCTAAACAGCCCAGTTTGGACCAATTCATGGTGGAGGGAGCCTCTAAAAAACCCAGTTTGGACCAATTCATGGTGGAGGGAGCCTCTAAACAGCCCAGTTTGGGCAAATTCATGGTGGAGGGAGCCTCTAACCAGCCCAGTTTGGACCAATTAATGGTGGAGGGAGCCTCTAAACAGCCAAGTTTTGGGAAATTCATGGTGGAGGGAGCCTCTAACCAGCCCAGTTTGGACCAATTCATGGTGGAGGGAGCCTCTAAACAGCCCAGTTTGGGCAAATTCATGGTGGAGGGAGCCTCTAAAAAACCCAGTTTGGACCAATTCATGGTGGAGGGAGCCTCTAACCAGCCCAGTTTGGGCAAATTCATGGTGGAGGGAGCCTCTAAACAGCCCAGTTTGGGCAAATTCATGGTGGAGGGAGCCTCTAACCAGCCCAGTTTGGACCAATTAATGGTGGAGGGAGCCGCTAAACAGCCCAGTTTGGACCAATTCATGGTGGAGGGAGCCTCTAAAAACCCCAGTTTGGACCAATTCATGGTGGAGGGAGCCTCTAAAAAACCCAGTTTGGACCAATTCATGGTGGAGGGAGCCTCTAACCAGCCCAGTTTGGACCAATTAATGGTGGAGGGAGCCTCTAAACAGCCAAGTTTGGACCAATTCATGGTGGAGGGAGCCTCTAAAAACCCCAGTTTGGACCAATTCATGGTGGAGGGAGCCTCTAACCAGCCCAGTTTGGACCAATTAATGGTGGAGGGAGCCTCTAACCAGCCCAGTTTGGACCAATTAATGGTGGAGGGAGCCTCTAACCAGCCCAGTTTGGACCAATTAATGGTGGAGGGAGCCTCTAACCACCCCAGTTTGGACCAATTCATGGTGGAGGGAGCCTCTAAACAGCCAAGTTTGGACCAATTCATGGTGGAGGGAGCCTCTAAAAACCCCAGTTTGGACCAATTCATGGTGGAGGGAGCCTCTAACCAGCCCAGTTTGGGCAAATTCATGGTGGAGGGAGCCTCTAAACAGCCCAGTTTGGGCAAATTCATGGTGGAGGGAGCCTCTAACCAGCCCAGTTTGGACCAATTAATGGTGGAGGGAGCCGCTAAACAGCCCAGTTTGGGCAAATTCATGGTGGAGGGAGCCTCTAAACAGCCCAGTTTGGACCAATTCATGGTGGAGGGAGCCTCTAAAAAACCCAGTTTGGACCAATTCATGGTGGAGGGAGCCTCTAAACAGCCCAGTTTGGGCAAATTCATGGTGGAGGGAGCCTCTAACCAGCCCAGTTTGGACCAATTAATGGTGGAGGGAGCCTCTAAACAGCCAAGTTTTGGGAAATTCATGGTGGAGGGAGCCTCTAACCAGCCCAGTTTGGACCAATTCATGGTGGAGGGAGCCTCTAAACAGCCCAGTTTGGACCAATTCATGGTGGAGGGAGCCTCTAAACAGCCCAGTTTGGGCAAATTCATGGTGGAGGGAGCCTCTAAACAGCCCAGTTTGGGCAAATTCATGGTGGAGGGAGCCTCTAAAAACCCCCAGTTTGGACCAATTCATGGTGGAGGGAGCCTCTAAAAACCCCAGTTTGGACCAATTCATGGTGGAGGGAGCCTCTAAAAACCCCAGTTTGGACCAATTCATGGTGGAGGGAGCCGCTAAACAGCCCAGTTTGGACCAATTCATGGTGGAGGGAGCCTCTAACCAGCAGAGTTGGTGGAAATCAGGGTGGAGGGAGCCTCTAACCAGCAGAGTTGGGGGAAATCAGGGTGGAGGGAGCCTAGTATTAGCAGAATTGTGCAACGCTTATGGTGGATGAGTATGAGGATGCGGAGGAATTGGAGAGGTTGAGTACAGACATGGAGTTTCATGTTGGGGTGCTTTACACAGGTGGGCACAAAAATGACGGCTCTACCCAGTGGTGGTTCATTTTTATCAAAGTGAGCCGGTCGGCACTCTCAGCTGACAGACGGGTGCGCTTGTCAGTGATGATGCCACCGGCTGCACTGAACACCCTCTCAGATAGGACGCTGGCGGCAGGACAGGACAGCACCTCCAAGGCATATAGGGCAAGTTCAAGCCACAGGTCCAACTTCGACACCCAATACGTGTAGGGCGCAGAGGGGTCGGAGAGGACAGGGCTGTGGTCGGAAAGGTATTCCCGCAACATGCGCCTATACTTCTCACGCCTGGTGACACTAGGACCCTCCGTGGCGGCACTTTGGCGAGGGGGTGCCATCAAGGTGTCCCAGACCTTAGACAGTGTGCCCCTCGTTTGTGTGGACCGGTGAGAACTTGGTTGCCTACTGGAGGAACTGCCCTCCCGGCCGCCAACGTCACATGCTGGAAACATCTCCATCATATTCTGCACCAATTGCCTGTGGCAAGCATTGATGCGATTGGCCCTCCCCTCTACCGGAATAAAAGACGAGATGTTGTTTTTATACCGGGGGTCAAGGATAGCAAAGATCCAGTACTGGTTGTCCTCCATGATTTTGACAATACGCTTGTCGGTTGTAAAGCACCCCAACATGAACTCAGCCATGTCTGCCACAGTGTTAGTTGGCATGACTCCTCTGGCCCCACCGGAAAGTTCAATCTCCATTTCCTCCTCATCCTCCATGTCTACCCATCCGCGCTGCAACAATGGGACGATTCGAAGTTGCCCGGAAGCCTCCTGTATCACCATCACATCATCGGACAACTCTTCTTCCTCCTCCTCCTCCTCCTCCTCCTCCATTAAACGCAGTGAAGCGGACAGATGTGTGGACCTACTCTCCAGCTGTGACGGATCGGATGCTATCCCTAACTCCTCTGTGTGATCTGAGTTATCCCTGATGTCAATCAGGGATTCTCTCAGAACACACAAGAGCGGGATTGTAAGGCTCACCATCGCATCCTCAGAGCTCACCCTCCTTGTGGACTCCTCAAAGACCCGTAGGATGTCACAAAGGTCTCTCATCCATGGCCACTCATGGATGTGAAACTGAGGCAGCTGACTTTGTGGCACCCTAGGGTTTTGTAGCTGGTATTCCATCAAAGGTCTCTGCTGCTCAACCACTCTATTCAACATCTGAAACGTTGAGTTCCAGCGTGTGGGGACGTCGCACAAAAGCCGGTGTTGTGGCACATGCAGGCGTTGCTGGAGAGATTTTAAGCTAGCAGCGGCTACTGTCGACTTGCGAAAGTGGGCGCACATGCGCCGCACTTTCACCAGTAGCTCTGGAACATTGGGGTAGCTCTTTAGGAAACGTTGCACCACTAGGTTGAAGACGTGGGCCAGGCATGGAACATGTTGGAGTCCGGCAAGCTCCAGAGCTGCTACCAGGTTCCGGCCGTTATCACAAACGACCATGCCTGGGCCCAGGTGCAGCGGCTCAAACCATATTGCCGTCTCATCGAGGAGGGCATCCCTCACCTCGGAGGCAGTGTGCTGTCTGTCCCCCAAGCTGATCAGCTTCAGCACAGCCTGCTGACGTCTACCAACGCCAGTGCTGCAACGTTTCCAACTCGTAGCTGGGGTCAATCTAACAGCGGAGGAGGAGGCGGTGGCGGAGGAGGAGGCGGTGGCGGAGGAGGAGGCGGTAGAGGAGGAGGAGGAGGGGGGTGTTCTTCTCGTGTCCCTGCCAGGAATGTTAGGCGGGGAGACGAGGTACACCGGGCCAGTTTGGGAAGCAGTCCCAGCCTCAACTACATTCACCCAGTGTGCCGTCAGTGAAATGTAGCGTCCCTGTCCGCATGCACTTGTCCACGCGTCGGTGGTCAAGTGGACCTTTGTGCAAAGCGCGGAACTAAGGGCCCGCCTGATGTTGAGTGACACGTGCTGGTGCAAGGCGGGGACGGCACACCGGGAGAAGTAGTGACGGCTAGGGACGGCATAGCGAGGTGCCGCAGTTGCCATCAGGTCCAGGAAGGCGGGAGTTTCAACAAGCCGGAACGCCAACATCTCCTGGGCCAGCAGTTTAGCGATGTTGGCGTTCAAGGCTTGCGCGTGTGGGTGGTTAGCAGTGTATTTCTGCCGCCGCTCCAATGTCTGAGAGATGGTGGGTTGTTGTAAAGAAACGCCTGATGGTGCCTTTGATGGTGCAGGAGAAGGAGATAAGACAGGACCAGGGGAGGATGAGGTAGAAGTCAACAAAGTGGCGGAGGCAGATGAAGTGGTGTCCTGGCTCGTCCTCTGGAGTGCATCGCCAGCACAGTCAGCAGTGGCAGTGGCAGAGGCAGAGGCAGTGGCAGAGGCAGAGGCAGAGGCAGTGGCAGTGGCGTGAACGGCAGGCGGCCTTTGTCCTGCCGTTGCTGCCTGCCACTGATTCCAGTGCTTGGATTCCAAATGACGGCGCATTGAAGTGGTGGACAGGTTGCTCTTCTCAGAGCCCCTAATCAATTTCGAGAGGCAAATTGTGCAGACAACACTATATCTGTCCTTGGCGCATTCCTTGAAAAAACTCCACACCTTCGAGAAACGTGCCCTCGAGGTGGGAGTTTTTCGGGGCTGGGTACGAACTGGAACATCTTGGGAGATTCCGGGTGTGGCCTGGCTTCGCCTAAGCTGCTGACCTCTGCCTCTGCCTCTAGCTACCCTTTTTGGTGCTGCACCTGCCTCAACATCCACACTACTTTCCCCGCTTGACATCCCCCCTGTCCAGGTCGGGTCAGTGTCCTCATCATCCACCACTTCCTCTTCCAACTCCTGTCTCATCTCCTCCTCCCGCACAATGCGCCGGTCAACTGGATGCCCTGACGGCAACTGCGTCACATCATCGTCGATGAGGGTGGGTTGCTGGTCATCCACCACCAAATCGAACGGAGATGGAGGAGACTCTAGTGTTTGAGCATCTGGACACAGATGCTCCTCTGTTAGGTTCGTGGAATCGTGACGTGGAGAGGCAGGTTGAGGGACAATGAAAGGAGCGGAGAACAGCTCTGGGGAGCAGGGACAGTTTGGGTTATTGTTCTGTAAAGCTTCGGAATTTTGGGAGGAAGGAAGACAAGACTGTTGGGTAATAGGAGGAGAGGAGGCAGAGTCTGACTGGCTGCTGGACAATGTGCTGTAAGCGTTCTCTGACAGCCATTGCAAGACCTGTTCCTGGTTCTCGGGCCTACTAAGGTTTGTACCCTGCAGTTTAGTTAATGTGGCAAGCAACCCTGGCACTGTGGAGTGGCGCAATGCTTGCTGCCCCACAGGAGTAGGCACGGGACGCCCTGTGGCTTCACTGCTACCTTGCTCCCCAGAACCATTCCCCCGACCTCGCCCACGGCCTCGTCCACGTCCCTTTCCGGGAGCCTTGCGCATTTTGAATTCCTAGTTAGAAATTGGCACTGTATACCAGTAGTAAAAATTGTGGGTGCACGTAACCCCAATATATTCTTTGAATTACCAGTCAGAAACTGGCACTATATGGCAGTAGCAAGAAATGAGGGTATTTGTATTCCCAATATATTCTTTGAATTCCCAGTCAGACACTGGCACTATATGGCAGTAGCAAGAAATGAGGGTATTTGTATTCCCAATATATTCTTTGAATTCCCAGTCAGACAATGGCACTGTATACCAGTAGTAAAAATTGTGGGTGCACGTAACCCCAATATATTCTTTGAATTACCAGTCAGAAACTGGCACTATATGGCAGTAGCAAGAAATGAGGGTATTTATAACCCCAATATATTCTTTGAATTCCCAGTCAGACAATGGCACTGTATACCAGTAGTAAAAATTGTGGGTGCACGTAACCCCAATATATTCTTTGAATTCCCAGTCAGAAACTGGCACTATATGGCAGTAGCAAGAAATGAGGGTATTTGTATTCCCAATATACTCTTTGAATTCCCAGTCAGACAATGGCACTGTATACCAGTAGTAAAAATTGTGGGTGCACGTAACCCCAATATATTCTTTGAATTACCAGTCAGAAACTGGCACTATATGGCAGTAGCAAGAAATGAGGGTATTTGTATTCCCAATATATTCTTTGAATTCCCAGTCAGACAATGGCACTGTATACCAGTAGTAAAAATTGTGGGTGCACGTAACCCCAATATATTCTTTGAATTCCCAGTCAGACACTGGCACTATATGGCAGTAGCAAGAAATGAGGGTATTTGTATTCCCAATATATTCTTTGAATTCCCAGTCAGACAATGGCACTGTATACCAGTAGTAAAAATTGTGGGTGCACGTAACCACAATATATTCTTTGAATTACCAGTCAGAAACTGGCACTATATGGCAGTAGCAAGAAATGAGGGTATTTGTATTCCCAATATATTCTTTGAATTCCCAGTCAGACAATGGCACTGTATACCAGTAGTAAAAATTGTGGGTGCACGTAACCACAATATATTCTTTGAATTACCAGTCAGAAACTGGCACTATATGGCAGTAGCAAGAAATGAGGGTATTTATAACCCCAATATATTCTTTGAATTCCCAGTCAGACAATGGCACTGTATACCAGTAGTAAAAATTGTGGGTGCACGTAACCCCAATATATTCTTTGAATTACCAGTCAGAAACTGGCACTATATGGCAGTAGCAAGAAATGAGGGTATTTGTATTCCCAATATATTCTTTGAATTCCCAGTCAGACAATGGCACTGTATACCAGTAGTAAAAATTGTGGGTGCACGTAACCCCAATATATTCTTTGAATTCCCAGTCAGACACTGGCACTATATGGCAGTAGCAAGAAATGAGGGTATTTGTATTCCCAATATATTCTTTGAATTCCCAGTCAGACAATGGCACTGTATACCAGTAGTAAAAATTGTGGGTGCACGTAACCCCAATATATTCTTTGAATTACCAGTCAGACACTGGCACTATATGGCAGTAGCAAGAAATGAGGGTATTTATAACCCCAATATATTC
The DNA here is from genome assembly GCF_031893055.1 of Leptodactylus fuscus. Classification (NCBI taxonomy): domain Eukaryota; kingdom Metazoa; phylum Chordata; class Amphibia; order Anura; family Leptodactylidae; genus Leptodactylus; species Leptodactylus fuscus. The sequence goes on along the minus strand of NC_134270.1, from coordinate 124,412,728 downwards.
TTTGAATTCCCAGTCAGACAATGGCACTGTATACCAGTAGTAAAAATTGTGGGTGCACGTAACCCCAATATATTCTTTGAATTCCCAGTCAGACACTGGCACTATATGGCAGTAGCAAGAAATGAGGGTATTTGTATTCCCAATATACTCTTTGAATTCCCAGTCAGACAATGGCACTGTATACCAGTAGTAAAAATTGTGGGTGCACGTAACCCCAATATATTCTTTGAATTCCCAGTCAGACACTGGCACTATATGGCAGTAGCAAGAAATGAGGGTATTTGTATTCCCAATATATTCTTTGAATTCCCAGTCAGACAATGGCACTGTATACCAGTAGTAAAAATTGTGGGTGCACGTAACCCCAATATATTCTTTGAATTCCCAGTCAGACACTGGCACTATATGGCAGTAGCAAGAAATGAGGGTATTTGTATTCCCAATATATTCTTTGAATTCCCAGTCAGACAATGGCACTGTATACCAGTAGTAAAAATTGTGGGTGCACGTAACCCCAATATATTCTTTGAATTCCCAGTCAGACACTGGCACTATATGGCAGTAGCAAGAAATGAGGGTATTTGTATTCCCAATATATTCTTTGAATTCCCAGTCAGACAATGGCACTGTATACCAGTAGTAAAAATTGTGGGTGCACGTAACCCCAATATATTCTTTGAATTCCCAGTCAGACACTGGCACTATATGGCAGTAGCAAGAAATGAGGGTATTTGTATTCCCAATATATTCTTTGAATTCCCAGTCAGACAATGGCACTGTATACCAGTAGTAAAAATTGTGGGTGCACGTAACCCCAATATATTCTTTGAATTCCCAGTCAGACACTGGCACTATATGGCAGTAGCAAGAAATGAGGGTATTTGTATTCCCAATATATTCTTTGAATTCCCAGTCAGACAATGGCACTGTATACCAGTAGTAAAAATTGTGGGTGCACGTAACCCCAATATATTCTTTGAATTCCCAGTCAGACACTGGCACTATATGGCAGTAGCAAGAAATGAGGGTATTTGTATTCCCAATATATTCTTTGAATTCCCAGTCAGACAATGGCACTGTATACCAGTAGTAAAAATTGTGGGTGCACGTAACCCCAATATATTCTTTGAATTCCCAGTCAGACACTGGCACTATATGGCAGTAGCAAGAAATGAGGGTATTTGTATTCCCAATATATTCTTTGAATTCCCAGTCAGACAATGGCACTGTATACCAGTAGTAAAAATTGTGGGTGCACGTAACCCCAATATATTCTTTGAATTACCAGTCAGAAACTGGCACTATATGGCAGTAGCAAGAAATGAGGGTATTTGTATTCCCAATATATTCTTTGAATTCCCAGTCAGACAATGGCACTGTATACCAGTAGTAAAAATTGTGGGTGCACGTAACCCCAATATATTCTTTGAATTCCCAGTCAGACACTGGCACTATATGGCAGTAGCAAGAAATGAGGGTATTTATAACCCCAATATATTCTTTGAATTCCCAGTCAGACAATGGCACTGTATACCAGTAGTAAAAATTGTGGGTGCACGTAACCCCAATATATTCTTTGAATTCCCAGTCAGACACTGGCACTATATGGCAGTAGCAAGAAATGAGGGTATTTGTATTCCCAATATATTCTTTGAATTCCCAGTCAGACAATGGCACTGTATACCAGTAGTAAAAATTGTGGGTGCACGTAACCCCAATATATTCTTTGAATTCCCAGTCAGACACTGGCACTATATGGCAGTAGCAAGAAATGAGGGTATTTGTATTCCCAATATATTCTTTGAATTCCCAGTCAGACAATGGCACTGTATACCAGTAGTAAAAATTGTGGGTGTATATAGCCCCAATTCTATTGCTAGGGGACTTGCAGGGTATTTCTGGGGTGAAGGTGGGGGGGCACACCGTTGGAACGGGTATCGGGGTATATATCGGGTATACGGGAATACACTGACAGTGTATTCCATTCAGGATCCTGGGAAAGCTGGGTTGCGGCGATTGAGCCCGTCAGTGCCACGTTACACTGACAAGCTTCTCCCTGGAATTTAGCTCTTACAAGAGCTGTTGTGGTTGTCTTCTCCTTCCTATCCTAGCCTGTCCCTGCCTACCCAGAATCTAAGCCCTAGCTAGCTGGACGGAAACCTCCGTCCTCGGTGAATTGCAAGCTCAGAATGACGCGAACCTGGGCGGCGCTGTTCTTTTAAATTAGAGGTCACATGTTTTCGGCAGCCAATGGGTTTTGCCTACTTTTCTCAACGTCACCGGTGTCGTAGTTCCTGTCCCACCTACCCTGCGCTGTTATTGGAGCAAAAAAGGCGCCAGGGAAGGTGGGAGGGGAATCGAGTAATGGCGCACTTTACCACGCGGTGTTCGATTCGATTCGAACATGCCGAACAGCCTAATATCCGATCGAACATGAGTTCGATAGAACACTGTTCGCTCATCTCTAGATTCTATCATTAAAATCCCTTTTTTCAGTACTACCATGTCAGAATAGCCTTAAGAAAGTCTGTTCTTCCCTTATCTTTAGTATTCTCTGCTCAGTATGCTCTGTACTCTGTAGAACTACACAAGCGGACTGTTTGAGCAGTGGCGGATCTAGACTTTGGGGGAGCCCTGGACGATTGACTTTGGCGGGGCCCTACTTACCGGGATGGGGGGGGAGGGGGGGGATAGGGTGTCTGGGGTCCCCCCCAGGATTTTTTTTTTTTAAATTAGCCCTAAAAATGCATTTTTCAAATGCGATTAATATTTTCTGCCATTACAATAAATACAATGCAGTAATACTCACAGGAGATGTCTCCCCACATTTCCCGTCTCTTTCCTTTGGACCGCCATGACCACTTCTTTCAGCTGTGACTTTACTCTGTAAAGTTTGAAACACATTTTTGACTCCTCACTTCTCCACACACCCGACCCCTATATATATTTGTGTGTTTGGAGGTTTGGATGTTTGTTCCTCAATCACACCTACATGGGCGAACGGATTTGTCTGAAAATGCGCACATACATACCTTGGGTCCCAGATTGAACGATAGGCTACATGGAATTCCCGTACACCACTGCAATTCGCTCCCGTGCCCGGTGCTTCTCACGGTTCAATTTGCTGTAGGACCTGGGATGACGTCATCCCAGCCCCTTCAGCAGCTCACCTGATTGGATGCCGCTTCTCTATGTGGGCGGAGTTATCGTCTGGCCGCCGTCCACACCAAGATGGCGTCTCTGAGAGCTCCAGAGCGTCCTGCACAAGGGCCTCTACTCTGGGGCAGCAACAAGTCTATACGCTACCCCACCTGTGTGGCCTCCCCATGGGACCGCAGTGGGTTGCCTGCGCCACGCTCTGGAACGCCGGTTCGGCCAGCTGTCTCGAAGCGTCTGCCGTTTCTGGACACTACAAGTTGGAACATCGGTGCACAGGAAGCCCAGGGTGTGGTGAGCCCGGGGCCACAGGTTGGTAGGGGGAAAAGGGACACTCAGTCAGCAGGGTCTGGTGAGGAGTAAAGGGGGCACGGGTAGGTAAGACGGGGGAAGGGGGCATGGGGTAGGAGGAAGGAGTGACCACATGGGGAAGCGGGTAGGGACAAAGGGGGGTGGCGGGCGCCAGGAGGGAGAGGAGGTAAAGAGTTACAGCAGGCCGCAGGGTGGGGGGGCATGGGGTAGGTAAGGCGGGGGAAGGGGGCATGGGGTAGGGAGAAAAAGGGGGCACGGAGTAGGTAACACGGGAAAAGGCGGCATGGGGTTATGGGGGGAAGGGGGCACGTTTCTGGGGGGCAAAGGGGCACGGGGTAGAAGGAAGGAGTGACCACATGGGGAAGCGGGTTGGGAGAAAGGGGGGTGGTGGGCGCCAGGAGGGAGAGGAGGTAAACAGTTCCAGCGGGCCGCAGGGTGGGCCCCGAGGGTCCATGGACCCACAGGTGTACAAAGGGCCCGCTGCGGACACAAGGCAAAGGAACAAGCCTGTGCACCGCTCCAGGTGGGTCCAGCAGGGGGTCAGGGTTCCGCGGACGAAGTCGCGGGTAAAAGCTAATATATATATATATATCCCACAGCGGCCCCTGCAGCCTATATTATGCCCCACAGCCCCTGGGGCTCCGATTATTATTATAATATAATATATAATAATAGCAGCAGTGGGTTCGTGGCCTGGCCCGGGCCTATTCACTGCTGGACTCCGCGGCCTATAGTACAAGGGGAAGCGGGGGCGGCAGTGATCAGGTCCGGGGAGGTTGGTAAATAGTCCGCTACCTGCTGGAGTATCTCCAGCAGGTAGCAGCCTATTATAAAACAAAAAAAAAATGTTATTATACTTACCGAACGTGCTGGACAGGAACATCACCAGAATGGCGGCGTGAAGTAGAATTCTAAAGGTAGGGTAAGAATAGCCCTTTTTAAGGTTATTCTGACATGGTAGTACTGAAAAAGGGATTGTAATGATAGAATCTCCTAATGATAGAATCTCCTAATGATAGAATCTCCTAATGATAGAATCACCTGCCTGTACCACCCCATGCAGTGAAAGTTGATCTTGTTGTAAGGAGTTAAAAGGCTTGTTTAGTGAAGTGCAGCTGTAGGTTCTGAGCACTAGCCTAACTCTGATTTCAATAAAGGCATACCTCCCAACCGTCCCGATTTCCATGGGACACTCACGATTTCGGTGTCCTGTCCCGCGGTCCCGGTCGGCGAGAGGTATGTCCTGATTTCAACTCATCGGCACGCTGATGAGTTGAAATCACAGTGGCCTCCTGCAGTGTCCTCCTGCCACATCGCTTGTAGGCGATATAAGGAGGATACAAGAGGCACTGCTCCTTATGTCTGCGTGGCCTGATCTGCCTCCGGTATCCTCCTTACATCGCATGCATGCGATGCGACAGGCAGACATCAGAGGCAGAGCAGGTCACACAGACATCGGGAGTGGTGCCTCCTGTATCCTCCTTACATCGCATACAAGCAATGTGGCAGGAGCACACAGGTGGACACCGGAAGCAGCGCAGGTCGCACAGACATCAGGAGCGGTGCCCTTCAATAGGTAAAGTGAAGTGCGCTCCATGGCCTGGCCCGATCTCCCCAGGAGCTTCATTATAAATGCACACCTGCCGGGGCTGGGGCAGACGAGGAGGGGGGGAGAACGGCATGACACTGAAGCAGATGAAGGGGGGGGGGGGGACGGCATGACACTGGGGCAGATGAAGGGGGGGGGGAGAACAGCATGACACTGGGGCAAATGAAGGGGGGAGAGAACAGCATGACACTGGGGCAGAGACGGGGGACATAAAACTGTGGGCAGATGAAGGGGGTGGAGAACGGCATGAAACCGGGCAGAGATGGGGGGACATGAAACTGGGGAGATATGAAACTGGGGACAGAGATGGAGGGGGGACATGAAACTAGGGGCAGATGAAGGGTGTATATGAAAGGGGAGAGATGGAAGGGGGACATAATTTACGGGTGACTGTAGGAGGATTATACTGTGTCGGAGGACGTGAAAAATGAATGAGAATGGGCGGAGTCAACATAAAAGTGGGCGGAGCCTGTCCCTCTTTCTACTTTTCAAAAGTTGGGAGGTATCCTAAAGGGTTAATTTTGTCCTTTCTGAGAGTGGAAGGCTGCATATCAAAAATCTTCACTCCATTCGTCCAGAGGGCAAGGGTCATAAATTTGATCCACAGAGTGCCAACCATCAAAGGAAATCAGAATTAGGCCAGTGCTCAGAACCTATAACTGCACCTCACCAAACAAGCCTTTTAACTTCTTACAAGTGCAGAGGACACAGGAGAAATAATTGGTAAAAATTTGGGCAAATTCAGTTGTGAATCTGAATTGGTTAGCACATCCCTAGTGCTGTACCTCCCTACATCTTCTCCCTTAACTCTGTTTACCTCCTTATTTTTCCAAATGATTATTGTAAAAAAAATATAATCTGGATGAAAGTTGCACATACTGTATATGGTGCCATCTGGTGGCAATCTATGATAGTATTAATAAACTGAAGCTATGGAGGACAACTAATGATGAAGACGCTCCGATGTTCTCTAGGGCCGAATACACCTTTTACCTTCCTTGCACATGACCAAGTCCTGTCCATGTGAAATGGCCCATGTCTGGACGGTAGGACACAGACTGAACTGGCCGTGTGCATAGAAGTCACCGTATCATAGTTATAATACAGTGAACTCCTCAATGTCCTGATCGCTACAGTAGTGGACTGATAGGGTTATGTCACTTTATTACTGTAGTAGTTGGTCTATGCAGGAGCTTTCTGTATCCTAACTAACTCCTGTGCACACAGCCAGTGGAGTCCAGGTCCTGTCGCCCACACACGGACTGCCCCCCATGGACAGAACTCAGTCGTGTACAAGGGCCCTGGTATTTGGCCACGGCTGCAATCAGTGGCGTAACTACCACCATAGCAGCGGAGGCAGCTGCCACAGGGCCCGGGACATTAGGGGCCCGGTGACAGCCACTACCGCTGCTATCATTATACTCGGGGGGTCTTTTCGGACCCCCGAGTATAATGATTGGCGGACCGGGAGAGGTAAGAAACATAAAAAACATGTTACTTACCTCTCCACGATCCTGTCAGGCCTCCTTCCTGACGTCCTTTCTGATGTCTCTGTTGTAACATGAACCCGGCCTGAGTCCCGAGTCATGTGACGTCCGACGTCATAGCAGAAGGACGGCAGCAGAGAAGACGGCGTAGGAGCCGGGGGACAGGTAAGTAACAGTGTTTTTTTTAATGTTTTTATTCCCACCTGGTCTACAATTATTATACTCTGGGGTCTGAAAAGACCCCTGAGTATAATAATTGTTTATGGGTGTCCACAGTGGGACATAGTACTGTGTGCAGGGGACACTATTGGGGTACAATACTGTGTGCAGGGGCCACTATGGGGGATAATACTGTGTGCAGGGGCCACTATGGGGGATAATACTGTGTGCAGGGGCCACTATGGGGGATAATACTGTGTGCAGGGGACACTATGGGGGATAATACTGTGTGCAGGGGCCACTATGGGGGATAATACTGCATGCAGGGGCCACTATGGGGCATAATAGAACACATAGGAATGCGTAGGAGGGGTCGGTCGAGGTCTTCGGCGTCGTTGTCAGTCGGGGGGGGGGGGGGGCATGTCAAAAGTTTGCCACGGTGCCCCGCCGTTCCTAGTTACGCCACTGACTGCAATAAAATAATGTCGCTATATACGTTTTATGAGAATAATTTTGATTTTGATTGTAGTATACAGAAGGAGGCATATACATTATATAATATCAGCAATATACAAAGTGGTGTATACAGACTGACAATCTCGGCTGCACATACATAAACAGCAGCTCATCTAGTTACTATGGGGCCTGTAGAGAGCGAGTGAAAGGTTATAAATGAAAATGGATAAGGAATCACAACACAATGTAGAAAGGGAAGAGAATTTATTACAATCCCCTCATCCACCATAAATACAAAGAACACATATGTACAATACGGACACATGACTGATATCTACTGATCTCTATATACACAATACATGCCATACATAATGTATATAACAGTAACAGGGTTTTACACCATTTCTCAATAATTTGCCAGGGTCCAATGCAATTTATCTCATCATTTAGCACAAATCACTTTCTATATCAAGTCTTTAAGAAAACCTGTCAAACCTAGTGCAGAGATCCAGTGGTATAACTGAGAGGTATGAGGCCCGCAGCCAGCTGGAAATGGCTGGGGCCCCGGACCACCATGATAGCAGTCGAGGAAAGCTTGGTCCCCTTTCCAATAGATTACAGCCCAGGGGAGGTGACCAAAATAAAAATAAAAAAATTATAATCAACTCAGCATCCTCTACTGGGCTATTTGGACCTGGGCCTGTGACTGAGGGCCCCAGCATTCGCATGGGGTACCCCGGTGTAAAGACATCATTATCGACGTAATGACATCCTCATTGTAATGTCATCATCGTGCCCCAAGTGACCACTGAGGTCCAATTATAGGCCCCAGCAGTGACATCTGGGGCACGTGATCTCAGTTGCCAGAGAGGACCAGGGAAGATGCTAACGTAACCGGACGGAGCGAAAATGCCCAGGAGAGGTAAGGTAAGGTGAGTATAAGTGTTTGTTATTTTTAATCACTTTCCCTCGATCTCTACTTATTATACTCTGGGTACTAAGGTGACCCTAATGTATAATAATAGCACCGACTCTAGTGGGGGGGGGGGCTCTTGTGAGCATATACTATTGTGTGTAAGGCTACTGTGAAGCATTTAATACTTTGTGGGGGCCACTGTGGAGAATATGATACTGTGTGGGGCCAATGTGGAGCAAATGATACTGTATGGGGTCCACTGTGGAGCATATGATACTGTGTGAGGAGCATAAGATACTGTGTGGGGACCACTGTGGAGCATATAATACTGAGACGGGAGCCACTGTGAAGCATATAATACAGTGTGGGGGCCACTGTGGAGCATATTATGCTGTCCCAGTATAGTTTACATGCCAGGCGCTGCTGACTTACCATATTTTTGATAACTGCAGTTGTGGAAACTAAAACTATATCCCTTTCAAGTATCTGAGATACTGCTGAAGTACCCGTAACCGTCACTAGCAAGAATTTGCTCTAGGGAAGGGGAAGGAGACCCTGGATAAAAGTTTGTACTGGGGCCCACAAGACTTACGCCACTGGGAAGTTCTAGCAGACTTTCATGTATTAATGTGCATACAGATCTAGAGACACGATACAATACAACCCCATATGTTTCTAAGGCTGCTGCATTGCCTTTTTTGTTGCAGATTTTGGTGCGGATTTTTAAAGCCAGGAATGGATTTATCGGAAGTATAAGTGATTCCTTTATATTTCACATGCCTTCCACAATGTGTGGACTCATCCAAAGGCTAAATTCCCATGTAGTAAGTTGAAGCTAAAATATGTTGCAGGTAAAAAATGCAGAGTAAAATAAACAGCACAAACACTTGCATTTTTTACTGCTTTTCTGCTATGTTTTGTACTTTTGGCTTCTAATATTAGTCTATGGGGAAAATGCAGCATTTTTTCAGGTGAAATTAACACTCTGCGTTTTTCAAAAAAACATTTTCTGCTGTATTGTTTCTGCTATGTGGGATGAGATTAAATAAAATCACAGTCACTTTGCTGGTTAAAAATGTAATATTTTCTGCTTCCTTCCAGAAAACCCACACCTGACTATTGGTCTTGTCTAGTATTGCAGCTCAACTATAAAGCTGGTTACACACAACCGTGTGCTAACCAACTGCCATGAATGATCAGCACGGGCAGTGCACGGGGGACACACGGATGTCATCCGTGTGCCACCCGTGTACTACCAGTGCTCCCGTGGCCCTTTTCATTTAATAGGAGACGCAAAAGCGGACAGGAATAGGACCCGTTCCATAGTTTGCAACCCGGACTGTTGGCCCGTATATGCGACCGCATAATTCATGGGCATGTGTACGGGCCCATAGAAATGAATGGGTCAGTGTGCTCTCTGGAAAAACCCAGCTAGCCCACTGGCCATTCATACGGTTGTGTGCAAGGGAGCTAAGGGTGACCTGCAGTACTGCATATAACCAAGGGTGCTTTTGTTTTTTAAAGGAAAGCAGCTTTATTTTTTTCCTCCTCTACAAAACCTGTTAACTTTATTAGCTTATACAACATACTATAAAAAATATTTTAAAAAAATTCGGAAAATTATCTGATGTATAACAGTCAAAGTGATCCGTAGGAGTAGCCTTCGTAAGTGTCCTTTGAGTTAGAGCTGAGTAATATCAAAACAAAAGCTTTTGGGGGAATTTCTCTTGTGATAAGCAGTTTTTTTGGGCAGTAAGAACCAGCCAATCAGACAGTGATAAAACGTGGCAAATGTCAACTATTGCCAATGTGTCAGACAGGAAGTTACAGTAGGTTTTGTTTTCAGGTTCTTTTTTTGGGACAACGATTCATTTTGCTGATTAAAAAAATATTGAAAGAAAAGTTTCATGTTTAAAGTAAAGTCCAAGGTAACAGTTAAAAAAAAAATCCAAACAATAAGTAAAACTCTGCCTTTGAGAAGACCACCCATGCTTTAGACCACATCATTCTGAGAGGGATTTTTCAGTTTCCCAGTATATAGAGTCTCTCTTCTTCTTTAGAAGACCATTGGAGGTGTACAATTTTGGGTGGTCATCTCATAAGTGTCAAATATTTATGGTCGCAATGCAATATTAAGGAGAATAGGTGGTGGTTGTCTCTGTATCCATAGCAAAAGAGCTCCTCTTGCTTGGCTTAGCTGTAGACCATTGTGAAAACTTCTCTTGACTCAAGCAGCCTAAATCCTTGAAGAATTTACACATGTCATTCCTGAATTTGACTCCTATGATAGCATAGAGGAATGGGTTAAGGCAACAACGTAGGCATGCAAGACTGTAGGTTACATCATCAGCTAAATCCAGGTTTATGCTGTTGGTACACACAGTGGTGTTACTTATGGTCTTCATCAATGTGACACAGTTGTATGGCAACTGGAAGACCACAAATACAATGACAATGGCAATGATGACCTTGATGGCTTTGTACTTCTCAAAATTACGTGCATTGAGCAGTGTCCTGATGATCATACTATAGCAAAATGACATGATGATAAAGGGTAGGAGGAATCCCAAGACCATCTGGATGATCTTCAGCTTTGCATCGAGACTCTGCAGATCTCTGGAAATTATGATGCAGGTGTCCTTTCCATTTAAGTTTCTGACTTCACTATTGATCATCTCAGGTATAGACAAGGTGAAGGCTAAGACCCAGATGCAAACACTGGAAAGCTTACTGATGAGCACTGTCTTGGATCTATGACGATGAGCAGAAGGTGCTTCAACTATGGCAAAGTATCTTTCAATGCTCACGCCCATGAGCAGGAACATCCCACTGATGAAGCTCATCTTGTACAGGCAGTAGATAACCTGACATATCTCATTACCAAAAACCCACTTGTAACCTGTGCTAACTGCCCAAAAAGGGAGAGTGAGGAGAAAAACAATATCTGCAATAGCCAAGTTTAGCATGTAGTAGTCCGTTCCTGTCTTCAGTCTCTTGAAATACAAGTATCTCAGCAGGACAAGGCCATTTCCAGCTAATCCTATCAGGCAGATAATAGAATACATAGCTGGAAGGAAGCTGGAACGAAAGGCTCGGACATTAGTTTTTGTACACAGCTCTTCATAACCGCTATAATCAACGGTGACGTCTTCTTCATTGGTCATGTCAGTAGAATTTTCCATCCCATCACAGTCCTGTAAAATGAAAAATGTTAGAGTTTATTTTGAATGGTGTCTAGCGTCCTAGAGCAGCTGCACGGTTTTCCTCTGTGGAACTTATTGCCTACTACAAAACATTATTGTCAATGGGCATAACCATCCGACTACCCAAGTTGATAGGACATGGAGCACCACAGACATTGGATCTGCTAATATGACCATGGCCACCCTGAAGGTGTTGTTTGCCTTGGACAATCTGGCTAGGATTTCTGGAGGATATGCTGATCACAAAGTGTTCTCTTACTGGGACCTTCAATGACCAGCAACTTGGCAGTATGTGTTCAGTCTCAGTGCAGCGCCACCACAAACAGAATTAAGCATACTAGCTTTACTTCCATATCAATGGGTTGTCTGAGACAACGGGTATATGAAAATGAGTTTTCTAAGGCTACGATCCAGGAATTCCGTCCTCCATTCCACTTCAAAAATGTGCAGAGGAAAGCCCTGCAAACAGGACTATTCTCTCCGTGTTTTTCAGGGGAATACCAAGTGGAAACTTGGTGGACCCCATTATAGTCTATGGGGGTCTGTGGGTTAACATGAGTAACTGCTTTTTAAGTGGATTGGGTTTCCATTTTTGAGATCCCCAAGTGGACCCCGAGAACAGAGACCCCAATGAAGGTGTGAACCTAGCATAACCTGCACAAATAATTTAAAGGGAATGTCGACCTTTTAATCCTGTGTTACTTTGAGGACTAGCATTCTGTGCTAATTATTTCGATAACGTAGTGTTAGAGCTTTAGATCCTCTGTATAGACATAGAGTTGTTTGATACTCATTCTAGATACTAGATGATGCATCACATGGTTGCCCAGGGTTAATCTATTATCCTTAGGCCACTACCACTGACATCAATGGTGCTATGATAGATAGGCCATAAAAAGTTTAACCCTGGAAACCCCTTTAGGCCATCGCCCACATAGCACAAATGCTGAAATGCAGTATAAATGCCGCAGCAAAAACTGCAGCGTATTACAGTCCCTGCAAAGTATAATGGAAGGAAATAGAGGAAAACTTTCTGTTAAACGTGAGGCACAATGCATTTCCACCACGGTTATTTTCTGTAGCAGTTTTTAGCTGCATTCGGCAACTTGAGTCTTTAGCCTTAATAACTTATTGCATACTTCTTTATTATTGTTCCCAAGGTATACACAGTGGGGCAGATTTGCTAATATAGTCTAAAAGCAATGCAAGCTTAGACTCGATGGTCTTAAATTGTACCAGATTTATCACAGTGTCTAATGTGGATGATAAATCTGTTATTAGATTATGTAGTCTAACGTTACACCTTTTATTCGTTGGCTTAGTCTACACTCGAAAAATGTGTCAAAATTTTGATATTTGGCTCACAGTGTCACGACCTAGACAACACCCACTTTCAATTAAGTCACAATGCTTTCCACCAAGTCATAAGAGAATCTAAAACACTTGACAAATTTGGCACAAGGCATGTTAGACCGTACACTGTGAGTTCTCTCTTGTGTTGGCTCTAGCTAGCCAGAATTTTATCATTTAACTATGTCTATGCAGGGAACGTGGAGCTGTGTATCAGAATAAAATTAACTTTGACATCTGTAATAATGCACTATGAATTAAGCAGCACAGAATGTCTTCTTGACATAAAAAAATAACATTTTATCCAAGTCCGGATATTATCTTTAAGGCTAAAGCCCCATCCATGTTGCAAAAACACAGTGTTTTACATTACCTGCAAAGTGAATGAGATTCTGGCTATTCCCATCCATACTTTGCAGAAAAAAATCAGCTGCGGAAAAGCTGCATTCTCAGAAATCGCAGCCTGTCAATTATATCTGCTCGCTTTGTCTATAGGTATAATAAGGGCAGAAAATACGCTGAGAAAAGCTCACAAAAAAACACAATGAAAAACGCTGTGGGAAAAAATGTGTTGCGTTTCGGCTGAATTTTTGAGCTGCGTTTTGCTTTAGTCTAATTGGGTTCCCCAAAACTTGATATCATTAGGATAGCTAATGAATTGGTGGGGCCCAACACCCAGCACCCCCACTAAACACTGTGTAGGGAAATGGATTGGAGTGAGCAGGAGCTGAGCTGCAATAGTGTGACATGGCTGCTTTACAGTATAAGGAGCTTTTCGAAGACTGGGTGTCAAACCAGAGATATCCTATCGATAGGCCATCAATATTGAGACTTGAAGATCTCTTTTAAACTTGTTCTATTTATATATGTAGATTTGGAGAAATAGATAAGTTGTAGCCTGGCACCCACATAGCCATCTGGTACTGTGGGTATCAGTAGAACAGGGTGTCCGTGTCAGCCCTCTCAGCTTTTACATGAGACATGTATGATACCAGTAATCTGCAGTATATAAGTGAATATTTGCACGTTTTCTATTCTCTGAGCTTCTCCAAACCACATCCTGTCTCACCTGGAGTGAAAGGACAGGAAGCCACAGATTCACAATGAGATCTGCAAGGTTATCTGCTTCAGCAGCTGCACATAAACCAAGCGAAGAGCGAACATTGTATATGACCGATACTGTGAAAATGGGCTGGGCCATACGGAGAGCAAAATGATCTCAAGTGCAGGGACAAAAGAGTGAATTTACCGCCATATGTCATATATATTAGTACTGGACTTTTCATATGGGGTAGTGCCTAGGTTGGGCTTTATGTCTGATTTTAATCTATGTCTTCTGAAATTTCCTCCCTGAACCAGACATGGTCACTGCACACTGGCTATCCTAATGGCCCTAATGGCATTTCCCAAACTAGTCCTCACTGAGCATCCAGCTCTGCTTTTAGCTACAATAATATATGATATGTCCTCGCTCTGAGGTTGTCATGTTAAAACAGACAGACTTTGAGAAATATTATCTTTTGGATGAATTTAATAGATACATACCCTTCATGCTCCTGTTCAGCTCCAGATGGTCACCGTCCAGCACCAACATGTGGTAAGAGAAAGTCCAATCAACATCTTGATATTGAATGGTTTTAGGACCCAGTGCAGCAGCCAAACAATAGCCAGGAGCGAGCTGGGTATATATATATATATATATATATATAGCCTAATGTGGGGTTTGAATATTTTTATTTGTTAGGCGCATGACTAGGGTCTAGTCTGGGGTCTAGACGGTAGTCTGAACTCCTCTTCTTTTCCCATGCTGGTCTATTTGTCTCCTATGCTTTACACTGCAGCTCATCTTTTTCATATTGGTTTCTGTGTATAAGCACAAGTGTAGCACAAGCTCACAAAAAAATGCATACTCACATTAGTACAGGGGCTGCTGCTCAACTCAGCAAAGTTATTGGTCTCAATGTTTGCTTTAGTTGACTCTACCTGTAACATGAATAAGTAACATTGTATATGGATGTGCTTAGTTGAAATATATTGGAAATATACAATATAATATACTATTAGATTGTGACAGGCTGTTGGTAACTTCACACTTGCAATTTCAGTTCCTCACAATTTTCAGGATCTCTGCTCTGTAATGTAGTGTGGCTCGCCAGCTGTTACTCGCAGCTACAGTTACTATATTACTCACTGGGGATGTTATAAACTGGCAGCTGGCACCAGATAGCTATCAGGTGTATTTAGGGTATATGTACCTGGAAGGTAACAGGCTCATAAGCTAACCAAAGGAGTGCCCCTTTGGCATCCAATGGGTTGGTCTACATCAGCATATCTTTTTCCATACCCACATTTATTAATGTACAATGCATATTAAAGCAAATGTAAAGGGGCTGCACAGGCTTTGAAAAACATGGCTGTTATCTTCTAATAAAAGTGTCCCCCCTTCCCACTGCCCATGTGTGATATTGTAACTCTGCAATATCCTACACAAATTGTGAACTTATGTGGCACTGAATATGGCCGAAGATAGCAATGTTTTCTAATCTTGTACAGTGCATTTATTAAAGGATAAGGGCACTACCAATAGTTAGATCAGGACGAGAGAGGAAGGATAAAACACAATAAAAAACTCTGGAAAAAAACCCCGATACATTTCCACTGCTTTTTTTTCCCACAGCTTATTTCTTTTGCTGTATTTTGCTACATGGGGCCTTAACCTAAAACTGGGCTTGTAATATTTAAGGATTTTCCGGGTTGGTATTACTGAATACCAAGCACTGCACCACATTGCAAAGGGGCTGTGCTTGGTATTGCAGCTGACTTGCATGGGCTAAGCTGCAAGCAGACCACATGATGCATGAACGATACGAAAGTGTCCTGTGGAGCAGAAGGGTCGCTTAACCTTTCAGCAGCTGATCTATGGGGGTCCTGGGTAACAGACAGGGGTATAACTTGAGGGGGTGCAGAGAATGCAGTCGCCCATAAGCACTGGCATCAGTATTGAGATTGCAACTTCCATCTGGCCCATAAGCAAGAACATCCACTGATTACCCTAACCACACTAAGGTTGATTAAACTCTTTAGCTTCCATAACCATCACTATCAAGAATTCGCTGCAGGAATGAGGTAGAGGGCCCCAGACAAAAGATTGCACCAAGACTTTAGTTACGCCACTGGTAAAGGACCTATATTGATTACTTAAAGTATATTTTATTAATGTTTAACTCTTTGAAAAGCTCTCAATCTGTATCATTTCAGTGTTTCAGGTAGAGAGAGGGACTTTCATTGAAAGCAGAACAATAAATCTTACATTTTCTGGTGTATATTTTTATTTATGGATCACATGGCTGCTGACAGGGCCAGTATCAGCACACAGTGTATATGGGCAAGTTCTGGGGCCCCAAGTTCCCACGGCCAGCTGAAAATCGCTGGGGCTCCGAACCACTATGATAGCAGTGAGGGAAATACTGTTAATAAAGAGGGGTCTGGCAATTGCCGGGCCCCTTTCCATTAGATGCCAAACCGGGGAAGGTGATTAAAAATAAAAAAAAACCTATACTCACTTGTCCTGGGCTCAGAATCCAGTCCAGAACTCTTCCGGCCAGTGACTGAGGTCCTGCTATTAGGCCCCAGCCATCACATGGAGAGTGCCAGCGTAATGATGTCATGGCGTCCCACGTGACCGCTGAGGCCCAATCACAGGCCTCAGCAGTGACATCTGGGCAGCGGGACCTCAGTCGCAAGGAGGAAGAGGAAAGAGGATTCCAAGACAGCGTTAAGTGTTTGTTATTTTTAATCACTTCCTCTGGGCCTCTGACCCCAGAGTATAATAATAGCACCAGCTCTGGGGAGGGGAGCATATAATGCTGTGTGGGGGCCACTGTGGAGCATATAATGCTGTGTGGGGGCCACTGCAAAGCTTGGAGCATGAGACGAAAGACTGCACGAATCCAAAGGAAATGAGTAACAGAACTCTTTAGTCCAGACAAACATCAATATAACACACAACAAGTTTGGGGGATTTGAATTACCCCTTTATCAAGTGTGCCTCAAACTCTGCCTGTAAAATTCATCTGGGGGAAGAGGAGGCTAAAAAAAAAAAAGAATTTCCTCTCTCCCAGGTGAACTGTATAGGTAGAGTTTGATACACACTTGATAAAGGGGTAGTTCAAATCACCGAAACACGTTGAGTGTTATATTGATGATTGTCTGGAATAAAAAGTTCTTCTACTTGTTTCCTTTGGATTTGCGCAGTCCTCAGTCTCCTAGGCTGACAGTTGTTTTCTGACACACCGGTGTCTTGATGTCGGACGGTGACAGCGGTGATCCAGTTTTCTTGTTTTGCCTTAAGTGGTTGGTTGTGGCCCTCACACAACTCCAAAAGGTGAGGAGCCATCTTGTCTCACTCCTTTACATTCTCATGTATAAATGATAATGCGCTACGCACTGCTCACTGCTTTTGTTTTATTGTTTTGTACAAGTGGGAATATGGTTGCTTTTGAAGTACGTCTTGTAGTAGAGAATATCAGTACAACAGATCTAATGTCAAGTGTGACTTTCTAAGAATTTTTCGGCATTACAGTGGAATACATGGCATAGACTAGAGTAAGAGAGCTAAGTAGTTAAGAAGATGCCAGGAATTATACTGTAGATACATCTTTATATATAGGCTCTATGTGGTTAGCAGCATATAGATCTGCTGGGCGTAGTCCCAGGTACAGTTATATGTGTACAGATAACCTGAGTACATGTCTGCTGTGTGGGTGAAGTCTTTATTCTGGATTCTGCCTTTGTAGATGAGATGTTTCGGCAGAAGCAGCAAAGATAACAAGCCAAGAATAAAAAGGTTACAAAGACATTGTGGTTTAGAGGGATGGATAGAAAGTAAAGAGATCAGTTGTCAGCAGGGAGGGGTTCATAAAGACAATGCCACAGCATCAAGCCAATGTGGCAAAGTGCCACAATACAAGAAAATGTGTCTGTGCATTGTCTGATTGCTAATATTTTTCTATATAATTCACTCACCTGAAGGATGGCCAGGATGAGAACAAGGCGCAAAAATTCTAAAAGAAAAAATAAAAACATTGAAATTTTTGTAGTTACAGTTCTGTACAATGTAAGAGTGATCCTCCTGTAAAAGTCATGCTGTCATATTAGCCCTTAAAGGGGGTGGCTAATTTAGAAACCAAATATTTTAGTACCAATCTAGGAGTCACTTGTTCAGGACTCTCATCTATTACTTGGAGGGGAGTAATCCATCAGTAGAATACCCAGCATTTTGTTTACAGTATGTGTGTATGTAATATGTGTATTCTATAACTGCATCATATGCTGTATGTGTGCCTTATATAGTATGTATGTTTGCATATAGTGGTAGTGTGTATGTAGTGGGAATGTTATATTTTATGAAGTGGTGGAGGGGAATTTCACACTGATGCTTTGCCCTAAGCGAAAAAAGCCTGGCTACAGCTTTGGTGGAATAAGTCAACAGGCACTCTATATGACGGCTCATTGACAAACACGATATGTCATTGATATTATGGGACTGTTCTTGAAGCACATTAGCACAATTCTGAAACATAACCTGTGGCATACTTCTTATTGCTCATAGGCTATATTCTCATTTACATTATTCGTCAAGTCAGGCAAACATTTTTTATTAGCATCATCACAAGTACAGTCATTTCTTATCGGAAGATGATGTTTTCATAGAAATATTAGCGTCATAGTGCAGACACGTTATGTGGGCGCTGAGCCAGACATGATAAGAATTCTTGTAAATTATGGTGAAAATTTGGTGAGCACATTAAACATAGACATACTATACCTGCGGTTACTGTAATTGCCATGTAACTAATAGAGAGAATGAACCCAGGTAAAAGTCCGCTCCTTCCGTCACCTGTCCTAGCTTCTTAGCTATATCTGTGTCTAAAAAATAATCTGACTTTCATCAATGTGACCACCATTAGGATATGCTGATTCAGTGGCATTTCAGAGCATTTGAAGTTAGCCTCATCTGTCTCCCATTGATTTTAATATGAGATAGTAATGGGCGCTTCTTTGCAGCGGTGTCAGAATCACCGCTGAATCCACAGCATGTGGTCTCATTGTATAAAGCTTATGAACGTGCAAACCCATGCCAAAAACGGAACATTCAGCCGTGTCTGTCTCCTGCAGATTCCAAAGCAGATTCCTATCCAACCCATAAACACTTAAAACTCTAACTGCAGGAATTCTGCTTACTTATATAGTGAGCTATACATAAGTAAAACTACTGTTTAGGATTTAGAAAAGATGGGGTGACAACCCATGAAGGAGTTGTAAATGTAGTGTTATTGGTTATTATCCAGATTTCTCAGAAACATCTATTGTTTGACAGAAGCAGAAAACTCAAAAAGTTACATTTCCTGTTTCTTGTCTCTAAATCTCCATTTTTCTGATACAGATCTCCAGATCCTCTACATAGATATAGTCAGTGGTCAGCTACATTCAGCAACAACCAGTGTCAGTTTCGGAGCTTTCTCCTGACTGTTCTTCTATTGTATTTAGTGTATAATCCATGTGTACAAAGCTCCCCCTAGTGTTAGCAACATTTTGCACCATTTCTTTGGTATTAAAGGGGCTCTATCAGCAAAATTATGCTAATAGAGCCCCACATATGTGTGAATAGCCTTTAAAAAGGCTATTCAGGCACCGTAAATGTTACATTAAGTCCCGTTTTTAAATAAAAGTATTAAAACATATATGCAAAACTTACCTATCGTGCACCATGGGAGGGGATAAACGATGCAACGTCAGCTTTGGGCACGCCTGCATCTTCTGTCTTCTTGGAGCGATGCCCTCTGGTTCCGTGTCTTCTGGCTTCTACTCTTTAAATCCCGCGCCTGCGTAGGCTCACTCGCAAACTGCCATTAAGTAAAATGGCGAGTGAGCCTGCGCAGTAGCGCTTCGGAGGGAAGTGCTACTACGCAGGTGTGGGATATAAAGAGAAGAAGCCGGAAGACACGGAACCAGAGGGCGTCGCTCCAAGAAGACAGAAGATGCAGGCATGCCCGAAGCTGACGTCGTATCATTTATCCCCGCCCATGGTACACGTTCAGGTAAGTTTTGCATATACGTTTTAATACTTTTATTTAAGAACGGGACCAGGGTTTAATATAACATTTACGGTGCCTGAATAGCCTTTTTAAAGGCTATTCACGCATATGTGGAGCTCTATTAGCATAATTTTGCTGATAGAGCCCCTTTAAATGGTTGAAAATTATGGGTCACACCATATTTGGTCCAAAATTTACATGTTTCCTTAAGATTTTGGAATGTGATGGGGTTAACCAGGAGGGGCAGAGCCAATAAATTGCCATTGGTTTTATTGATAAGTTAAGAAAATGGCTCACACTATAGTGCTAATCTATTATTTCTATCTTTAGGACAACCCAAGGTGCACCAATTTTTGTAAATTTGGAAAAGTATGGATTAAGACTAGGATATGAAATGTGAATCTTAAGAAATCTGCAACTCTGTATCAGAGAAAGATAGAGCGCTGACTGCTAGAAAAGACAGAAATGTAATAGTACATAATCTTGAGAAATATACTACGTACATGAACGACCACATAGTATACCACCGTCACCCTGATATGATACTTTTTGTACCACAGACCATTTTATGTAGTAGTGAAGACAGTGACTCATTCTTGTGCTGTGATGTCGGAGAGAGCAGTTAACAGTCCCTTGTATCGCTCACTGACATGCGAGCATTAAAAACTCCTGACCATAAACCAACTTTCTCACTTTCATTTTTCAAAGTCATTTTTTCCATTTACCAAATATCAGGGGTTTCAGCTGAGACAAAGACTTTGTTTCACCTCGGTTGCATTTCTCAAGAACTTTAAAAAGTCCCTTCTGACTACTTCATTCTCTCTGTGTTTTGGAACATGATGTTAAGACTGAGTTTATCCAAAACAAGTGGAAAGAAAAATGTTATGATATTGTCTGTTTTATGTTGATATTGGGACTTATTATCAAAAAAGAACATATCTTAATACCACAATTTGTTTCTGGTACTAATAACTTTATACTTTTTGGCAGTACATTGTGTTATTATATATGGCTACAATATGCTGACATCTAGAGTCCAGACACAGCATCTTGCTTTACAGTCAGCTGTAAAATCCCTCATAGACAGAGAATTCATGACAGAAAGATGGGCTATTGTACGACCTCATATAATACACCAAGACATGTAGACGGAGTGTGCAGAACGAGGTCAGAAATTATTTTGAGAAGAGATGAAGATATAATGGACCATGTAAAGTACCAGATGATGACTATGGAGATAGGACATGGGGCGGTCACATTGGGAGTAATATTAGGCGATAATAAAATGAGCAAATATAATTTTATTTAATAGAAGAGACAATGTGAAAAAGGTATATGCTAGCAAATGTAGTGTTGTATAACATTCATGAGCACCAACAAGATCCAATACTAGTTATCTCCTCTTAGTCCATAGACTAATAGAGCTAAGATCTAAGATTATGAAACTTAGGATCTTCTATACAAGGTAAACCTTGATATTAAGAGGGAAGCTCAAGGGTGTCTGTGTCTATACATAAGATGAGTCCATGCAGAAGTTATGGGGTACATGGTGCTGTTACCAAACATGAAACCCGCTTACCCGAGGCATGAAATTTTGATGGGGGCTCTAGGACCTGGTATGGTGGTGCAAAGCAGCACCTGAAAATAAGCTAGCTTTTTCTTTGTTATGCGCCCCCTCAGTGTGCATTGTACTGTAGTAGATTCAGACTCCAAAGCAGATCATTAACTTTAACTTTACTGGTGGAAGCTTGAGAAATGGGACCTCCACTCAGGTTCACAGAGGAGTAACTTGCAGCTCCTGAGCCCCAATAAAACATTTGTACCAGGATACAGGTGCCTTCAAGTGGCAGAGGAGCTTCTGGGTCCCTCAGACACCAAGACTTTGGTGCAACTTCTACTTCTGTACCACAAATAGCTACACCTCCTTAAATCTCAAATGAGAGGTTTTAGTATTTATTAACTAACCTGACCCTGATATAAACATTCCTTGGAATCGTAACACCTAAGATCTAATTGATTTCAATCAGCAATGTGCAGAATCTATGGGTTCCAACTTCTGAACCCTCAATATAATGGATTGACTTTTTTAAACTGCATGTCTGCAAATTCTAAAAATGGAGGCGGTCATTTGTATTACTATATCCAGAGAATAATCATTGCGTACATTCATTCATTATGTAATATAATATTCCATGTTCTACCAGACAGATGAATATCATAATCACATTATTTGCATTGTCTTCAGTGCTACCCCTATGCCTAGGATAATATCTAGAAAGCGCTGCGGAATATGTCAGTGCTATATGAGTAAGTAACAATAAATAAATATGCGCTCTGCTCCGTTCTGTAAATCAGTGCCTGCAGCCTTATCAGGTCCCTACTTACCACTTCCTTGCAGCATGATGTAAGGTGGTTGGGTACCTCACGCTACACGAGACAAGATCCTGTCTGAGTTGTAGAATCAATGAAGGTTTGTCCATCCTGCACCAACACTATTTGCAAAAATTTGAGAACCTCCCCTTCTTCCTGGATACAACACATGATACTTTATCTAAACTCACACAACATACAGGAAAATTAGTATATAGGGTAAAACAATACACAGAGTGTGAGCAGGTTATGTATGACTAAAAATCATGTAAAATGTTACCTATAAAGCAAACCCTAAAGAGGTTCACTGATTATAATTGGTACTCTCCTACAAGGTGAGCCCTCTATAGGAGTGCACCGATAAGATGCCATAGTAAACCTGAATTAGTGAATGTCTCCTCTTCACCAGGGCTTATTACTGTTCCTTACTCAATAAATTACATTGTAGAATCTCCAAAGCACCACATAGCATGTACTCCACAGGCAACACATACCAAGGTTCTACACATTACTCCATTGATGTGGAAAAGCTAAATAAATTGTAACCAAAGATACCAATGCAGCTCTGTTGTGATGGCCCCCTACACATCACATAAAACTCGGCACTTCTTGCTAATATAGGTGAGGCTGGACAATAATCTAATGTGTAAGAGACTACAGGATCTTTCTTAACAGATGGAGCCGGGATTAAAAAAGATTGGTCATGATAAATTTCACAGCACTATCCTTCTGTTCTCACTGGAGATAAGTCGCCACCAGAGAAGTCTAGCAGAGATACAGTCCTATGAAAAAGTTTGGGCACCCCTATTAATCTTAATCATTTTTAGTTCTAAATATTTTGGTGTTTATAACAGCCATTTCAGTTTGATATATCTAATAACTGATGGACACAGTAATATTTCAGGATTGAAATGAGGTTTATTGTACTAACAGAAAATGCGCAATATGCATTAAACCAAAATTTGACCGGTGCAAAAGTATGGGCACCTCAACAGAAAAGTGACATTAATATTTAGTAGATCCTCCTTTTGCAAAGATAACAGCCTCTAGTCACTTCCTGTAGCTTTTAATCAGTTCCTGGATCCTGGATAAAGGTATTTTGGACCATTTCTTTCTACAAAACAATTCAAGTTCAGTTAAGTTAGATGGTCGCCGAACATGGACAGCCCGCTCTCAAATGATCTGAAAACAAAGATTGTTCAACATAGCTTTCATAGGACTGTATACTGAGCGCCCACAACCTGGAGATGGAGACGGGGCGACACAGGCAAACGTACAAGCCACGGGAGAACAGACTGTGCCAGCACTATGACCAGGGGTCTCTAGAAGACGAGACCCATTTCCTGCTGCACTGCACCAAATACTCAGCTGTGAGGGCCATCTACTACCAAAGACTCTCTGCCCACATCCCAGACTTCATATCTGCAGATGAGAAGAGGAAACTCTACATCCTACTGGGAGAAGAAGAGGACACTGTGGAGATCGCTGCCCAATACGTGTCCAGCTGTCACCAAACCAGAGGAAAATGAGACTCCACGGACTGTTATACCCAAATCACCCACCCCACCTCCCCAGATAGCGGTCACCAACTAAGAGGAAGATGAGACTCCATGGACTGTTACACTCCAAATCATCCACCCCCCACCCCACCCCCCATACTCTCCCCCTCGACTTCAACTCCCCCCCCCACTTTACTAGCTTTGGCAATGCCAAATATCCGTTCAGACGTGCCAATAAAGCCCATTTGATTTGATTTGATTTGATTACAGCACCCTTCTTATAAAGAATATTCTTTCTTCTTAAACAGAAATTTATAGTTTTATGTATTGGGACATAACACACACACAAACACAACATATATATATATATATATATATATATACTGTATATGTATATACTCTCGTCCTTGGAAGTCTTAAAGGGATTCTGTCACCAGCAAAATCTGTTAGCTAGTCAAGCGTCTGGTAACAGTCAAGCAATGCAGGACAAAATCATGATTTAAGAGAATAGTCACAAGGGTCAGAGATCAGTAATACATTAGTCGCAGAAAGAGGAGCTTAGCAGAGACAAAGTCTAAGGACAGAGTCACAATAGCCAGCAAGCCTAAGTGGGCTGATGGCCTGTATATAGAAAGCCCAGGACCCACTCTAGACTTGATTGGTAAACATGTTGTCAATCACACAGGCAAGGCTAGAATTAACTGTTTGAGGAACAGAAAGAAACAAGGTGCTGGAGATGGGTGTGGTGGAAATTCAAATACAGAGAATAAATAATAGAGCAGTGTTCACACAGTGCAATGAAAAACTCTAAGCAAAGAATCAAAGTGTAGTCGTCTCCTGCGCCTCAGCATGCGAGCGGAGGGTGGCGCAGAGACCCGAACAGGTAGAGACGTTAGGGTCATGTGTATTAGCTCCTGTATATTTTATCTAGTCAGAGGGAGAGTCACATGATAATAATGATAGTTATGGTTGCCAAAGAGTATAGTTATTGTTAGATAAATAATAGTGGAATGTGTTATTCACCTGAGGATGTATATACCTGATTTGTAAGGATGCGCTGTTTCCTCATTATGCCTTGATACCTATAACCATACAATTACATTTGGGATGAACAGGTGAGAGCCACATGAGTGACTGGATGACAACTATTGAAGACGTACGGCAACCTCAAACAACTTTATGTGATACTGTTCAGAAAGTCTACAAGTCTACACTATCCGTACACAGTAGATCAAAGTTACTTTATTTAGTCACAGCCAACAATCTGATGTACATAAGGATCTCCCTGACCTTTCCTCAACAGCAAATTTTGAGGTAGAAGATGGACAGGATATGTTGGATTTCGACATGCTAGATGGTACGTTGCAGCAGGAGATACTGCTTAGGCCTGGTTCACATCTGCATTGGTAATTCTTTCGGGGAGTCCACATGGGGACCCCGTCCGAACAGACCACCGAACGAATTGGCAAACAGTGTGCAGTGAAAGCACATGGACCCCACAGAGTATAATGGGGTTCGTTTGCTTTCCGCACGGCCTCCGCAATGAACATATGGACAGAAAAGTACTTCACGATCTACTTTCCTGCCTGCAAGACTTGTGTGGACATTGCACAGAAAGCACATGGACCGCATTATAGTCTATGTGCACACATCTTCTTCTGGCATGCCTTCCTCTTTTTTCTTCTTCTTTCGGCGACGCCCTCCGGTCCTGGCTTCATCGTCATCTTCTTCCGGCGGTTCAAATCCGATTGGTTGAAATTTTTCTTAATGGCAGTGCGCACGTGCCGGATTTCACGTGAAGAAGAAAGAAGAGAAAGGCGTGCCAGAAGATGACGTTGGATCATGCACAACCACCCAGCGTGCACGCAAAGGTATGATATACATCTATGTTTTTATAGTTTTATTTTAAAACGATGAGGAGGTTTAAAATAAGATTAGCGGTGCTTGAATAGCTTTTTTAAAGACTATCCATGCATATGTGGGACTCATACAGCATAATTTTGCTGATTGAGCCCCTTTAAGTGGATTAGCTTTCCATTTTTCGGTCCCCAAGTGGACCCGAAGAATGGAATTCAGAACGCTAGTGTGAACCTAGTGTAAAGGGTACATTTCTTACAACATGGCATCCTACTCTCCTTTACAGAGGTCTGTCCTGGATATATATTGACCAATAATAAATTAGATGAGTTTACTCATATGGAGTATTACAGCATGTCTCTCTGTACCAGTAATTCAAATCCTTCTTTGCTGTGTATCTACACCTAATGAATAAGTGAGCAACTTGGTTTAGAGCTACCATATTCTTATTATTGCTCCTAATTCTCCTATTATTTCTCCTTAATAACTACTGGTTCCATTATTTTAGAACATATGTGCTGTGGCTCCAGGCATATAGCTATAGGGGGTGCAGAGGTTGTAGTCACTACTGGTCCCTTGACACTGAGGGGCCCAAAATCTCCCTCTGCCTTATAAAATAAACACATATTGTAAATTTCACAAGCTATATAGGAGCTCCATTCTAGATTTTGCATTGGGGCCCATGTGTTTCAAGTTACATTTCAGCTTGGCTATTTAAGTTTATAAATTGGGCACTCAAAATTGTCTCAAAATTTTAAGCAAAAATATGGTTGGGTGACATTTCATAAGGCTGAAGCAGGATGGATGGGCAACAGCTGCTGTCAATGGCACAAAAAGATTGCCTTTAATGGAGTTTAGCACCTCACCATGCATATTCAGCTTATATCACCATATTACAGAGCAAATTGTATTTCTCCAAATCCACAAAAGTGATATACATAACAGAGGTATGTTATTTATCACTGTAATGTGGTTTATAATGTGGTGGTAGCAGTTAAGTATTCTTGGGATTGGTGGTAGATTCCCTTTAAGTTCCAGTCAAGTCCCTGATACATATATTTGATTACCCTTAGCAGGGGTGAACCTACCTTTTTTGCCGCCCGAGGCAAACGACAGAAAGCCGCCCCCCCTCCCCGGGAGGAGGGGGCGGAGGGGGCAGGGCAGAGCGAAGGGGGGCGGGGCGGAGCGAAGGGGGGCGTGGCGGAGCGGCGTTAGCAGGCAGGGAGAATACCTGCTCTCTGCCTGAGCGTGAGGGGAGGCCGCTGGAGCAGCGCTGCGTCCACAGGGCCTCCCCAATCCACCACTCGCTTCCCGTGTCGGGCTGCCGAGACGGTGATGCTAAGCCAGTCCAGGACAGCTTGTCTTTGTCCTGGACTGGCTTCGGTAAGCAAAAATGCCGCCTCCCCCCGGGGCCCTGGCATAGCACTGCCTGAAGCGGTCGCTTCAGGTCGCCTCATGGGAGGTGCGGCGCTGACCCTTAGAACCATAGCTTGAAGCTCCTGGCACCCAATGCAACATTTGGAACTGACCCTCTACCTAGGTGTCATTTATAATAATGGAGGCAGAGTGGTCCTTTGTGTCCCCCTGTTGTTATACAATGTTTACAGGAATGAAGAATTAGCCACTTTTTCAAGAAATCCTATAGAATGGCAGAAGTAAAGGGAGAGTAACATAGCAGAGACTGTTTTATCAAGTGTAGAGTGTGAATTTAGTTTGTGGTTCAAAAAAGGATGCGGTGAAGGTGTTCACTCCAAACCTACAGCATAAAGTACAGAGCTCGACTAGTTAATAACCTTTATTGTGATCATCCACAATCAGCACAATGTAATAGAAAACCTGCAAGAGGGTTGAAATACCACCATACTACATTCATTCCAGAGTAACTAGTCCCCATTCACCTGACCTATGCTAATATGGCCCCTTTCAATGGTATCGGTTTTATGTGTCCATTTATCACATGCAATGAGGGTACCTTGTTTTAAGCTCACAGCATGTTTTGCCCATAGCTCTCCACTTTCACGCAGAAACCTGCAGGTGAGCGAAAGGATAAACTTACTACAGAATTTACCTGAAGAAAAGTGTATACGGTGTCCACTGTATGTGCCCCTGGGTGAACCATACGCAATTAACTAATGAGATTTGCCTGTAACCACCATGCCCAACTTTGAGTAAAACCTGTTCTGCTACACTTAATGCACATACTTATACTGTGATAGAAATGTCCTATTTAGCATGACCAGGCGCCTGTTAGAGATGAGCGAACACTAAAATGTCCGAGGTTCAAAATCCGATTCGAACAGCCGCACACTGTTCGGCTGTTCGAACGGATTTCGAACACCATTATAGTCTATGGGGGGAAATGCTCGTTTCAGGGGTACACAACACTCGATAAAATTATACTTACCAAGTCCACAAGTGACGTTCGGGCTGGATTCCCCTTGAAGTCTTCTCCCGGCGCAGCGCCCCCGCAGCATCTTCTGGCTGGAATTCACTCTGCCTAGGCATCGGGGCCAAGGCAGAGCCGACTGCGCATGCGCGGTCGGCTCTGCCCGGCCCGATGCCTGAGCAGAGCCGACTGCGCATGTGAGGGCATGCCCGCGCATGCGCAGTCGGCTCTGCCTAGGCCAGATGCCTAGGCAGAGTGAATTCCAGCCGGAAGACGCCGTGGGGACGCTGCACGGAGAAGACTTCTAAAGGTAAGAGAAGAACCAGCGTTGATTGGCAGAATGTATAGCATTCTGCCAATCAACGCTGGTTCTGCATCGAACCTTAAACTTTGAACAGCTAGTAGTGTTCGATCGAGTACAAGTATCTCGAACACCTACTCGATCGAACACTACTTGCTCATCTCTAGCACCTATGCCTTGGTCTCTGCTTCAGCTCCTGCTCATTTCCCTTCCAAACTCCATAGACTGCAATAAAACATGTGTAGTCTGATACATGTGACCTGCAGTCCGTCTCGAGAGAGAAAAAGCAGAGATTTTAGAGTGAATGTCAGTTTATCAGGGAATGAAATGGAGAGAAGCAGCCAGATAAGAGAAGAAAGAAGCATTCTGCACCGATAAGATATATTACAATGTTTCCTATATTCACACGTGCTATTCATCTGTGCAAAGTTTGTTGGGCCAAGGCATATAGCCGGCAGCTATATCATGTATGGCCAGTTTTAGGGCTTTCCCCAAAAATTCATATACAGGCTACAGGTTTGTACCATGTTAAAGTAAAAGTTTCACTCTGAAATCATCATTAGAATACCAGTAAACAGACTGCTGACATTTTCGTTAGAAATCACAAAATCTAACATTTGAGACTATTCATATTCTGTCTCATATCATAACTGCTAACCATAAATACGAGATTATAGATAAGAGTGTATGTGTACTGTATATGCCCTGCATCAGTGTGGCACCAGGCGCATATTACACACAGAACAGTTGTCTGAGCTGTGTCTTGTAGTAGCCAACTCCCAGGCTAGTGATCTCTTACAGGCTATATTTTACATGGTTCCTATTCATTAGGTGGATTGTAATGGGGTCAGTTCTTGCCAGATTGGTATGGTTGAGGTTACTAGCATAGTAACTCAGGGACACATGGCAGCATAGGACAATGGTTTACTCAAAATGAGGTATCTTGCTTGGTAGTCTTACTAGATGCAACAGGTTTAAAGACGATGTCCTGCTATAGACAAACATCTCCTGTAATTTCGGTAATAAATGACTCATCTGTGAAGGTATGACTACTGGGGCATTTATAGAGATGAATGAAGCACAACAGACATTCTTGCAGAGAGGAACAGTACCAGCAGACGGATCCTATGGAATATATGGATAGGGAATACATGTCTATAATTCGGCATCCTCTTTAATGTCTACATGAGTCCTACGTGAGGCAACTAGCTCATATGGCACAGATCATGGTGGTTGCATTCCTGGTAGAGGCACATAGTTTAACGGAAAGGAACACAGTCCTTGGGATAGAATGCAGTCCATATAGAACACAGTCTCTTTGTAGAAGACTATTTGATGGGCAGTGCTGTAACTAAAGTCTTGTGGGCCTTGGTGCAATCTTTTGTCTGGGGTCCCCTACCTCATCCCTTATAGCAAATTCTTGATAGTGATGGTTATGGATGCTAAGGAGTTTAATCAACCTTGTGGTTGTGGTTAGGGTAATCTGTGGGTCTCCTTGGCTTATGGGCCAGGTGGAAGCTGCAATCTCAATACTGATGCCAGTGTTCATGGGCCCCATAAGG
Organism: Leptodactylus fuscus; assembly: GCF_031893055.1. Classification (NCBI taxonomy): domain Eukaryota; kingdom Metazoa; phylum Chordata; class Amphibia; order Anura; family Leptodactylidae; genus Leptodactylus; species Leptodactylus fuscus. The sequence continues at coordinate 124,383,008 of NC_134270.1, read as the reverse complement.
CTCCTGGGCCCCAGTATGACTGCAACCTCTGCACCACCCCAAGTTACGGCCCTGCCGATGGGATATTGCCTGGAGCAACAGTTTGTGTCTGTAGCAAGTGGGAGGCTGCTCACAGCTCACAAGACACAAGTCATTAAAGCCTACCTGAGCAGATGTCTCACAATGTATCCTTTAGGCTAAGGCCCCATGTTACGGAAATGCAGCTTTTTGTTGTTGCAGATTTTGCTCAGGTTTTTCGAGGCAAAGCCAAGAGTGGCTACAAAAGGAACGGGAAATATATAGGAAGCTCTTATTATTCTTCCTTTTGGTCAGTCTACTCCTTACTCTGGCTCAAAAAACTGCAGCAAAATCTGCAACAAAAAGCAACTTTTCTGTAGTATGGGGCTTTGGCCTTACTCTCCTGAACAGCAGGGTTACATCTGCCATGACAATGCAACCTTGTGTCTCTGGCCCTATTGTAATGAACTGTGGTCACCATAGGTATTGGCTCCTCTCACTGTTACATTACAAGCTAGCAGGTAGACTCATCAACACTTTCTCAAGTTGTGCCAGTTTCTGCTCTTCACTTTCTCTTCATTGTGCTCTTTTCTTCTACTATTATTTAGTAACTGTAAATCTAAAACCCAAAAATGTGGTTATGAAAAAACCAAAGTACACCCTCTTAAATTCTATAGTTTTGTTTCAAAACACAATAAAAACATCTGGTCTTTAGATGGCTTAACATTAGGCAAATACAATCTCAGATGATCAACACATGACATATGCCACCATGAACAAAAAGTAAGGGAAAATGCAGAAGCAGTGTGTGAAAAAGGGGTTGTCCAGGATCAACTTTTCTGTCAAAACTGGCAGTTTGCTGATCTGAACAATTCAGCTACGCTTTAACACATTGCCAAAGAGGTAAGGCATCAGCAATGATCTTAGAATAACAATTGTTGTTTCCCATCAGTGTGGGAGGGGTTATATGGCTATTCAAAGTATACAAAGTTCATCATTCTACAGTGGGAAAGACAGTTATCATCATATATGTCAATGTCCCAACCAATGTACCCCAAGACCAGACTGTGCAGTGCAAGCTATATCTAAGACTCCACAGGCAACAGTTAGCATGTTAAATGGTGGTGGAGGGGGAATGATTTGGGCCTGTTTTGCTGCCAAAGAGTCTGTGCACTTTGAGAGAAATGTGAGGTCATCTTGGTCATGCAAGAGCAAAATGATCCCAAACACAAGAAACACAGACTTTTTCCTTGACCTTGAAATGCTGTGGCGGGATCTTAAGGCTAAAGCTCTGCGTAGCGTCCCAAAGCAAAAAAGCGCTGTTGGAAAAACTGTGGTAGGAAACACATTGCGTTTTTTTCCCACAGCACTTTCTATTGTGCTTTCCGGCACTCCTGCTCTACTGCGGTGGCGTGGGTGGTCTGCTGACGTCAAGAAAAGGAGGTGACGTCCCCTGCCCAGAAGATCCTAAACGGAAGACAGGTAAGTATGATGGGGTGCGGTACGGGTGAAGTTAGCCTAGTTGACAATCCATTTCCACGATCTAGATATAGATTTTTGGTAACCTAAGTAATTTAGAAGGTAGGCAGGGTGTGGGATGTTGTGTGTCTAGTTTAGATTAGAAAGCTCAATTTATGATAAAATTCTGGTTGACTGAAACCCCCGTTGTATACTGTACATTTATTATTAATGGGGGCTGAACGCCATTTGTTTTAACACATTTGTATCAGAAGACTGGGTTTAACTGGTTCAGCTTCTGTTCCCAAAAATTACAAAACAGAGAAGTAACCATTTTGTCAGTAGTAAATTCAGATTCTCAGAACACAAGATTTGGTGCACAGAAGTCTTGTTTCAAGTCATACAAGTCATCGACTTTCAGTTACACATTATCACAGAATAACATCTAACACACAAACTCTATGTCTGCCATATTCAGTCAGGTTATTTACTGGAATTTGTGACTTTGGTCCATGTCCCATACTATGTGGATACTGTGAATCGACCATCACATCATATCACATCATTTGTTTTCCACAGATTTACTTGCTGGTGATCTGAGCAGTTACTGACACATTAATTATATTAATGAGAATTAAACAGGACTAAGGTATGATCTGGATGGGCAGAAGGTGCAAATATTATGCCCTACAGGGAAGAGTATATCTACGTTTTTTTTGTTGTGCTACCAGGAACCCATGATATATGACTGCAGTGCAGGGACTGGGGGGAATGGCATTGGATGACAGGTCAATATTAATGACATAGGAAGTTAGTGGACAGGTTGGAGGTGAAGTGACAGATGTGTGAACCCAAAACAGGAACAACATAAAACTTCCAGCACATAATAAAGGTGTAGATGATGTGTGTCTGTTAGAGGTCACTACAAATGTAGGCACAGGACACGTGGGCCAGGATGCTATGAGGTAAATGACCTTTGTCATGGAAAATATGGAATTCAGTCTTTATATCCCATAGTTGATATGTGCCAGATTATCAAATATTTTGGATTATTGAACAGCCATATGGCACTATCCACTTAAAGAGATTCTACCATTGAAAACCTATTTTTTCTCCCTAACACGTCGGAATAGCCTTAAGAAAGGCTATTCGTCTCCGCTTGCAATTACACAGTATTGCAAGCGGCCATTTTCTTGGTCGGCGGGCATGCGTGGTCGGCTTTGCCCTAGGCCTGAGGCCTAGAAATTTGAAGCCAACCCGTGAAGACACGAAGAAGACCCTGTTCCTGAAGAAAATGAAGGCGGCACTGGAGAGTTCTCTCACACCATTGGGGACACTCCCAGTGCTGTTTGAGCGCTGGGGCCTGCCCCCAATGCTGTGAGAGAACTGATTTGCATACCGGCAGAAAACAGGATTTTAACCGAACGGTGGGGCGAAGAAGACATCTAAAGGTAGGAAACAAATAGCCTTTCTTAAGGCTATTCCGACGTATTAGGGAGAAAAAAAAGTTTTTAATGGTAGAATCCCTTTAATCTGCTCTACTGGAAAGAAACATTATCAGAATTTCCACCTTTGATATTAGTTTAAAATTAAAAATAAATTATTAAAATTTTCTACTGTTTTTGGTGTATACAGATCGTATGCAGGACTATTAGTCTATGGGGTTACAACTACAAAATAAACCCTGTGCAGTATGATACATCCATCTCCCAATTCTTACTTCTTACTACAATATACTCTATTAGGAAAGAAGTAAAGGACAGATGAATGGGAGTTTCAAGATCAGACTACAGCAGGTATGTAGTCTGCCCCCAAGGAGACCCATAAATGGACATATGAGCTGTAAGCACACATAAGAAGACTTATTATTCTTTTAATATTACACATTTGCAAAATTATACATATATATATAATCAAGAAAAGTACCGTATATACTCGAGTATAAGCCGACAGTTTCAGCACAGTTTTTATGCTGGAAAAAAAAACCCTCGGTTAATACACGAGTCAGGGCCCACGGAGCACAGAGAACTGAAGGACCTGCATAAATTAAACGACGGGGGAGGTCCTTTACTGCTACTGCTTTGTGATTGGCTTGTCATGTAAGGTTACGTGACTGTGAGGTCATCAAAGGTCCTGTAGAAACTAGAATGTAACTTCTACAGATAAGTCAGTGGCCAGGATTCATGGTGTCTTATAGAAGATGTCTGTCGTATGGAGGAGAGGAAGCCACAGTAAAGTGGAAGTAAAACACACAGATACCTTCCTTTAGTTACTATTCCTTGTAATGTCAGGCATTCGGGGTTATTAATTTAGTTTCAGTAACTCCATGTGCCTCACATTAATAACAGTTAACCCCATCATGTCCCTCATATTAACCCCTGTGTGCCCCATATAAGGGTTACTAATATGTGAGACACATGAGGGTACTAATGAAAGACCTTAATTATGAAGATACCTAATTATTACCTCCATATGTCCCACATATCAGTAACTCTTATGTGAGGCACACAGGGGGTTAATGTGAGGGACATGATGGGGTTAACTGCTATTACTATGAGGCACATGGAGTCACTAAGCTGTAATGCACATGACCAGACTTTTTATCTGCAATAGTGGATTTCCCCCCTTGGCTTATACTCGAGTCAATAAGTTTTCCCAGTTTTTTGTGGTAAAATTAGGGGCCTCGGCTTATATTCAGGTCGGCTTATACTCAAGTATATACGTAAATAAACTATACATAACATACTATACACAGGACTGTCTGCTTTACATGTAAAGGCAGCAGTCCTACATAAGTAAAGTTACAGCCAGTGGGGTCAGGGTGGCAAATAAAATGTAAGAGCAGCGGTGGCCATCAAACTAACAGTCCACAGTGACAGGTAGTGGAGTGTGCCAGGAAGGAGGCAGAGGTGGAGTGGGCATTCGTCAGCTCTGCTAAGGATGTCCAAGCACATGCAGGCACGCTGCGTCAGGTCATCATCCTTCCAGGACTTCCCATGGTGAATCATGGTCTTCCCGGAATTGGGAAGTTTATGGCAAATGGAAAAGGTATAGACTGACCTGCTGCACTGTGCAGCAATACTTAGGCTGAGGGACCTCCAGGAGGCAGCTTGGTGGCCGAGCAGCCCATATTTAGTATCCTGATGGTTGATTTTCAGGAGGTATACCACGCCAGTCTTTTCATCTTAGGCCATCAATATCTGAGTCATAGAAAACCCCTTAAGGATGAAGCCCCAAACTGGAAAAAAAACCTGTTTTTTACTCTATGGAAACACTGCAGCAAAATGGCTAATCCCATCCACATATTGCAGCAAAAAATCTGAAGTGGAAAAGTTGTGTTTTAAAACACGTCTACATGTATGAAAATCGCAGCATGTGAATTAATGTTTGTATATTTAGATGTTTCTTACTCAATCACGCAAAAACGGCTGGATGGATTTGGATGAAATTTGGCACATAGATAGTTTGTGACCTGGGTTAACACATAGGCTACTTTTTATAACTGTTATGAATTTATGTTGATATACTATGTTAAACTGCAGGACAATACAGCTAATTGCACTTTGCTGATAAAGCCTGGTTTGTTATCTCTCTATATAAACACACAGATAACACTGAGTCCATTCTGTACAAGCATCTGCATATTATCTGAACTGCATGAGTGTTCTGTGTCCTGTTCAGCCAGAGGGAGGAGGAAGAGAGATATACGGGAAGTGAGAAACAGACACTGCAGGCAGAGTGCTGAGACTCTGAGACATGAGGATAGATCATAAAAGTAAATTCCTGGACACCCTTTTAAGGTAGGTCATTTTACTTTGTAAACGATCAGCCTTCTTTACAGATTTGCACTTTTGGCTGTCATATGAGCACAAGTTATTTGAAACAATACTGACCACATAAAAATACTACAACTGAAGATGAATAAGTTTCTAAAATAATATGTTTCTATTCACTGACAGCAAGCAGAGATTTAGTAGGCCATTCAGGGAGCTGTTTCGCAGACACCTGGAGATCGCTATTACGTATGATCCAGGGTTTTTATACTGACTGCCAGATTTGGAGTGGGGAAAGATTTTTTTCCCCTGAAATGGGGCAATTGGCATGAGCCTCATGGGTTTTTTTGCCTTCCTCTGGATCAACACTGTAGGGATTGTAGGGTTATATGTTGGACTTGATGGACTGATGTCTTTATCCAACCTCATCTACTATGTAACTATCTACTATGCACATACAGACTTTTGGAATATCATACTAAGCTATATGTGATGGATGCCCTGCAGCACAGCAGACGCATTGTAGTGTCATAGCAATGAGATCTACATTGTAATTCGGGAGACAGCAGGAAGCCGCTCTCTGTGTTTGTTTCTACACTAATAAGGAAGTCAAGTCAAGTCATAATTCTAATTATTGTTGACATTTAGTGGCCACCTGACACTGACAACGTCAGTAAATATCCCAACCACACTTAAAAGCAGGAAACAGATGGGTACACCCCTGTGTCACCAGACCAAGTGACATTTTAAATGCCATCTCCTTGGGGAAATTCTTGTGTTTGGAGATTGAGAAGGTGATGACAATGCTGAATACTTTATACAAGGGCAACTATATGATATATGCAGAATGTGTATACGTAACAGTTTGGGATGGGGGTTGCCTACTGAAAAACTGCCTACTAGAGCATAGTGGCTCACAGTTATTTGTAGATTGTTCTTACAATAAGACATAAGGGATGTCTGGCCAACAAAGAGATACAATCTCAAAGGTCTGAAAACAGGGTAGACGATGGGTGGGTAATTGACACTCCTTTGTTCTGGACATAAAGCCTGCTTTCTTCTGCAACCTGAGTTATGTCTCCAAGGTCATCTGTCTGATAGGAAGGCGTGTAGCAAGTAACCATGGGTTCCCGTAACAAAACTTGTAATGGAGCCCCACTCTACCATGACCACCTTAAGCAACAAGTGCAGAAAATGATCACTATGACACACAGGGATAACACACACTGATTTTATAGATAAGGTTTAAGAGAATAATACACTGGTGTCACTGGCTGGACCAGCTACTTCTTTGTTTTCTGTGGTGTTTGTGAGTGTGACATTTGTATATTTGCTTTATATTGATCTATATTGTTGTTTATAGTGTATTGTTATGTGTTATGTTTTATATTTTTATAATTATATGAATATGGAAAAAAGTCATATAAAAACAAAAAACTTGAGAGTCTTCAGTAGTTGATGCCTTTTTTAATGGCTAACTCATAATGATGATAGATTACAATGTTTCGAAGCTCTGGGCTTCTTCTTCAGGTATATCTAAAAACTATTTCTGAAGGCTGCATATTTATGTACAAAAGGACACTCAGGAATAGAATTCTAGGAGGGAGTGTGGAAGAAGGTTATTGGTTATTGGTACATACAAATAAACAATTCATCAGTTTGCACTGTTCTTATCAGTTCAAAGAGTCTTCTTTTATGGCTGTCTCAGTTCAGTGATTTCTGTAGGATGCCATGAACTCATGTGACAGATTCATCCCTTCTTGCAATGTTTGAAGCAGGTTTATAAACTTGTACTCATGAATCCGTCTCTCTTTCCTTGATTTAAAATTCCCTCTTAAAACGGAAATTTTCATGTCATTGGTGATATTATGATCTTCATTGCAGAAATGTTTTGACATGGGAAGGTCCATTCTTTGTTCTCTAATTGTATGACGATGTGAGTTCATCCGCATTCTAAGCTTCTGACCAGTCTCTCCAACATACAAATTTTCAGTGGAACATTTGGTGCACATTATTAAATACACTACATTAGGTGTGTTACAGGTGAACGTACCTGGGATTTTAAATGGAAAAGTCATACAGAGACATCACAGTACAGCCATAATGCACACAGTGATGTCACACTACAGAAATAATGTCACAGTACCAGGATAACACACATCGTGATTTTACAGCACAAATAATGCACACAGTAATATCACAGTAGAGGGATAATATACAGAGTGATATCACAGATAATGAATAACACAGTGATGTCACAGTACAGGGATAATATACACAGTGATATCACAGATAATGATACATTGATGTCACAGTGAAGAAATAATATACACAGTGATGTCACAGTATCCATATAATGCACACAGTGATGTCACAGTACGGAGATAATACACACTGCAATGTCACGAAGAGAAATATTATACACAGTGATAACACAGTACAGGTATAATGCCCACTAAGACATCATAGCACAAGGATAATGTGTACACATAAAGATCACTTAACTTTGACTTGATATCATAAGGTATCAAAAGTAATTACAATTATGTCACATCCAGGCATTACAATGTCTCCACTTTCCACCTCCATTATCCATAGTTTTTTTTCTTATGTAGATTGTGAGCCTCATAGAGGGATTGTGCCACTGTGTTGCCCCACCATTATGCATAGTTATCACTATTATACCCTAGATCCAGTGGCGTAACTAGGAATGGCGGGGCCCCGTGGCAAACTTTTGACCCCCGAGTATAATGATAGTGTTTGTGGGGCCCGCGGTGTCACTTGCCGATCCCGGCCCAGCCAGGATTGGCAAGTAAATAGGGCCCCTAATGGCCTATTAAAAAAAAAAAAAAACGCAGTGGTAGCGGCTGTCACCGGGCCCCCTAATGGCCCGGGCCCTGTGGCAGCTGCCTCCTCTGCCTCTACGGTAGTTACGCCCCTGCCTAGATCTCTACACCCAACTCTGACATCCCAAATATAATTGAACTCCCTTTGTGTAAATCTTTGTGTTCTCATTCAAAGCAGCCGAACACAATAATTGAATGTTATGATCACAATAAACTACACGGGTGAGACATCCTTCCTGTTACAAGGGGACGAGTGTTTGGACAATCATTAAAATGTTTACTCAGTCACAATCATTGCTAATGACTTTTGACTTTTCCAAAAATAGTAAAACACTATGGCTGAGTATCCTGGCCCCACCGTGGCCCCTCCCAATATATACCATGATACTATATAGTAATATAACATGAATATAATTTCCTGAAATGTGAAGGATCTTCATTTGTCCAACAAACACATAAAAGTCCTGGGCCATCTAAAATGGCTTCCTCTAGATGTAGTAATGTTTCTGGAGACCCGTCTGGGTGAAGAGGACTCCCACTGTATGCAAGGCAGGAGTATTGACTCTTATTAACATACACTTTGATACTGTGATGATATGAAACAATTTAGCTTCCTGAATGTCTGTGGGCCAATTGGTTGCATTGGGGTAATTCTTTAAAGGATTGGAAATGCATATTTAGCAGGATGGGATGAAATTTGTCATAGTAGGGCGGACATGATACCAGAACTTCTCCAGAGGACAGGCATGACTTATGTGTGTCAGTGGCTTCATCCAGATGCAAGGAAATTTACATATTTCTCTCCCTTGCAGCAGTCATGGACCCAGATTCATTACCTGTTTTCAAATGCAGGTCTGACAACTCATAGATACTTCTGTTCAAGATATAGTCATATTAGATAGCACCCCTATCATAGTTACACTTTCTGACAGTATACCAAGAGGTACAGATACTGTATCTTCTGGTAAAGCCAACCTTAGTAGACATGGGAATTTCTCCCAAATTCTGTAGTGTTGGTGGTATGAGTCTGAAATAGACAGTGCCACCCACAAAACTGACCCAACCCTTTACTGGGCAACGTTAAAGGTTTTTTAGGTGTAAGGATCATGATGTATACATCCTCCTTAAAGAAAAAGTTCTTGGAGGAATACTTCTAGTGACCTCCTGAGCCAGGCTTATACCACCTTTTTGCAGGCCACCACAAAAGGAAATGGAGACAGATGGAAGGAGGTGATATCCAAGTTTGATCTCTGGCTTGACATTTAGGAAAGTATATGTAGATCACATCATGAGGTTGACTTACGTGGGTTTGGGAACAAATCATGTAAGCTTCTTGCTTACTTGGTGAGAAGTAGGCATTCCCCCTCCAATGCCATAGCTGATGAAACAGTTAAAGGGAAATCACAGCAAACCCAAAAAATGCAAATAAGATTTTGCACGACTGTTATAGAGCACTTTACGGACCCAGTCCAGTTGATAAGACTGGTGGTCATCGGTTCCTTTAAAAAGTTAAATTACCCAAACTTACACAGAAACAAATCGAGACATGGGATAGGATGTCATGGCTCAGGAAGACCAATGGACAACTATTACCCTATACGATGGTAAAGCACCAGGGCCAGATGGTCCCCTCTCATTTTTTTTATTAAGCAATGAAGACTTTATCCCAATACCTGGTGACATATTTAGTGGCATCATATAGGCACCAGGGAAGTAAAAAAGGCACTCTTTGTAGATTATGCCATTTTGTTTATGTCCAGTACCTTGGAATACCTGGAAAGCGTATTCGATTGCTTGGAAGGTTTTGACAAAGTGTTGGATATTTTGTTCATGTTGCAAAGAGCGAGCTCCTAGAATTAGGCCCCCAACTCTGAGCTCAGTTTGGCATGGACTGGGCCTGACCCTGTGACCATGTCATTCTCATATACAGTAAATTATCTGGGTATCAAAATAGGGAAATCTGCAGATACTTTATACTGTTTGAACTATCCGCTCCTACTGTTCAGTAAAATTCAGGCTGAACTAACCAGTTGGAAACACTTGCCCCTGTCGTTTCTTCAGAGATGCCATATGATTAAAGTGATCTGCTTCTTTGTACCTCTTATAGACCTTCTGCTTGCTGCTGTACATGTCAACAGATTTAACTCTTTAGAGCCATTTCTTACTATATCTGGGCAGGGAAGTGGCCACCTATAGTCTTAAAGGGCTTCTATCATTAAAATCACATTTTTTCTCGATCACACGTAGGAATAGCCTTAAAAAAAGGCTATTCTTCTCCTACCTTTAGATGTCTTCTCCGCGCCGCCGTTTCATCTGTATGCAAATGAGTTCTGTCACAGCAGTGGGGGCTGTCCCCAGCGCTCAAACAGCAGTGGGGCATCCCCAATGCTGCAAGAGAAATCTCCAGCGCTGCCTCCATCTTCTTCAGGAATGGCCTCTCTGCGTGTCTTCTTCCAGAGCTGGGTTCAAACTTCTACGCATGCGCAGTCGGCTCTGACATCGGGACTCGGGCAGAGCTGACTGCACGTGTGTGGCCATTTTTTGGGGCCGCTTACCCCAGCTTACTGTGTAAGCAGCCACAACAAAATGGCCGCTTACACCAGGCGGGTATGCGCAGTCGGCTCTGCCCGAGGCCGTTCCTGAAGAAGATGGAGGCGGTGCTGGAGATTTCTCTCGCAGCATTGGGGACGCCCCAGTACTGTTTGAGCTCTGGTGAGCGCCCCCAGTACTGCGACAGAATTCATTTGCATACAGATGAAAACTGGGACTTCTACCGAACGGCGGCGCGGAAAAGAATAGCCTTTCTTAAGGCTATTCCTACGTATGATTAAGAAAAAATGTCATTTTAATGATAGAATCCCTTTAAGGCTAAGGGCAAAAAAACTATCTGCAAGGAGTTTGTATGTTCTCCCTGTGTTTGCATGGATTTCCATGCCATATTCCAAAGACATGCTGATAGGCAAAAACGTACATTGTGAGCTCTATGTGGGGCTCACAATCTACAAAAAAAAAACAACTGATGACAGAGCTGGGGTCGGTGTTATGCAGGAAGCTCTCCTTGTTATTTTACACTATTATTTTGTTTTATTTCATCTTCTGTTATGCAATATTTTGCCTAAATACTCTTTTATTTGCAGCTGCACAATTGTCTCATGCAAGGCACATGCTGGGATGTAACAATTACACAATCGATCTTGTAACTGAGTTTACACAATTTTACTGTGAGTACTGCAGGATAGATTTCAGGACTGCAACAACACAACTGTAATTATTATAATTAATAGATATATAAACATTGTTCAGCACTGAAACTGAAACACCAGGAAGGAAGTTTTGGAATTATGGTAATCACAGGCTTCAAATATATGTTAATGATATGCAAATGGTAGCAAAATCAATATTGAGTATGAGCATGACGCACCGAAATACACTTGTATGCCTTGGTGTTCTATGAATGCAATTATTAATGGTTGGCTGAGGATTGTTATACCATGCTGAATGCACTTGGGCACGCAAATCATCAAGAATAGCTGCTGGCAGCACCCTGTGCAAGTGCCAACCAATGATGTCTAAGATGAGCTGGATGGGAGACATGATTGGTGAGGCTGCAGGCCATTGTAGCACATTTTAGATTACATGAGGCCAGGGGTTGATCTGTTGATTAAAAAAATCAGCTCCTGGAACACCTTGGAAATATGGCCACAGCACCGGTGCCAAATCAATGTAACAACAAGCCATTATTGTATCTGAAATAAAGACTAGGGCGTCTGGCTACTGTACATTATTCCACCCCACAACATAATGTGATGTTCCCTTTTCAAGGCCTTTCCATGGCGTTGGCTCCAAACTAGTCTCCAGCTATCACTGTATACAAGACAAAAGCAGTACTCATTGCTGAAGAGGAAAGTCCTCCATTCCAGCCTTGTCTGCCATCTTATAAAACACTATGATAGATTTTGGGAGCGGAGGCTTCAGTGGAAAACCTGTAGCTCAACATATGGCTCATAGCCAAATGTCGGGCGAAGGCCTTCTGATAGTTTGTGTCAACACTGTTTGCCACCTTAGACTTGGGATGTGACATCCAATTTTACTTGCAGTACAGAATGGATCAGTATATGCCATTCTTCCAGTCAGACCCAGTTCTCTTGCTGTCTTTCTAGTTTGTTGTTGTTCTCCTAACCACCAGGATACGTAACATTGAACAGTGCTGACATCTCAACCAAGCGATCTCCTGGAGTGATAAACCAAGTTCAAGGATTCTGTCCCTCTGTTTGCAACAAGTAGTGATAACTAGTATGTCGACGAACAGGAGACATCACATCATCATCTCATACCACTTAATCCATTTTTGAGTTTTCACATAGCTAAAAAAAACTTCCATCTGTTTTTTACTACTCCAAACATGCCAGTGATTGGAGCTAGGTTCTTGAAAATTTGATCATTTGTAGATCTTAGTGAAACCTGTACTTCCTCGATTTGCATAACCTTATGGCTTGTCTTTTAATGTTGCAATTTCAATGTTGAGGAATGTAAATAGACTATACAGTAGACATAGAGTGTAATAAGCTGATCATAGGATGCCCCAAGAATCATTTGTAATCTTTGAAGGAACTTGGCAGTTAGTGTTGTATTTCCTTATAGCACCTCCACAGCGGAAATTAAACATTACACATTTTCTACTGAGATCAGTTGGCTATCTGTATAATGCATGCATATGGCTAGTCCTCCAGAGTGAGAATTGATCTTTGCAGCCAATGTCACCTCTGATAGTTGAGGGTCCTGAATAGATAACTCCTCTCTATTAATTCACAATGCTTTATTGGGGCACATAAAACCGAACATGCTCATAAACTAGGAAATGACAAAAATAGAACAACTTGATGGGGGTCTCAATGACTTGTATTTACTTGAAATAGAAATATTGTATTATGATGGACATTATGTAAAGTCCATGCCTAGTTCTTCACACAGTCAATATCTGGATAAACTATCTAGATATATTGTAAATGCAGATCAATCCTTAGTCTTCCTGTCTGAGAACGTTGAGCAAAATCTGCATAAAAACAAAAAGCCACTTAAAAGCTACAAAATGTCAGAGCAACAAGAAGTGAAAGCATAGAGGTGAGATGAGCAGGTGTGGGGAGAACAAAGACTGGGTGGGGAGGCTTGTGAGCCCATCTTATAACATAAAACATACACTTGTCTTAAAGGGACACTTCATTGTATGGGTAGATGTTTAAGGTATTCAAATCCTCATCCTACACCCAGTGCTAGATGGTGACAGCTGTGTCATTTCATGAGCTGGGCAGTCATGTGACACAAATCATATGATGTCACCGTCACATGATTCAAGACTGATGTAATTTATCCCTTTTCTCTTTCTAGATTAGGTGTAAGAGATTACGGAAACAGTGCCACTGTTGTCCATCGCTGTATTTGCTAGACTAGCTCAGTCCAATGTACTCAAATGGGGATATGCTGCAATACCAGCACAGACCATAGACTACAGTGGCACTGTTTCAGGAAAATAAGTTGAACTTTTTTTTTCTAATCTCAGAAATTGCTTAATAGCAGTAAATGCATCATGGTTACAAGGCTACCTTAGTACCTGGACATGGAGTGTGACTAATACTTTGGACTACAATACTGTTAAAAACTCAGGACTATTATTATAATTTATTTCCAAAGTTACAGAACGCAACTTTACACATTGTAGTCATTTAACACTATCCTGCAATGGCCAGCTTCATTTTTTCACTTTTGTTTTTGCTACTCATCTTCCAAAAGCCATATTTTTTATATTTGCATTCACACAGTGGTATGAGGACTTGTTTTCTGTAGGACTGGCTGCATTTTCCAGTGGTACCATTTTATTGTACATATTATGTGTTGTAATTTTCCTACTATTTTATCAGTGGGGTGGCAGTACCTTAGTGCGATTACAGCGCTGCTAACTTTATATAGTTTTTTTTTTTTTAATACTTTACTACTTTAAGAAAAATTAAAAAGTTGTAATAATATAATAATATTCATAATATACTACTGTAAGTGCCAAAAAAATCAATCACTTCTGTCATCCATAGTGCAAACTGCCAATTCCTGGACAATAAAGTTTCTGCAATAAACATCCCTACCTGTTCCAGACATATACTATACTAGCTTTTACCCGCGACTTCGTCTGCGGTGATTTGAGAATTGGGCGGACACAGACGTGTGAAACTGTAAAAGTGCTTTAAAAAGTTTGGTGATGTGATGTGTTGTATTGTGTATGTAGTGATACCGACAATTTGATGTGTTGTGTTGTATTGTGTATGTCGTGATACAGACAATGTGATGTGTTGTATTGTGTATGTCGTGATACAAACAATGTGATGTGATGTATTGTGTATGTCGTGATACAGACAATGTGATGTGTTGTATTGTGTATGTCGTGATACAGACAGTGTGATGTGTTGTATTGTGTATGTCGTGATACAGACAGTGTGATGTGTTGTATTGTGTATGTCGTGATACAGACAATGTGATGTGTTGTATTGTGTATGTCGTGATACAGACAATGTGATGTGTTGTATTGTGTATGTCGTGATACAGACAATGTGATGTGTTGTATTGTGTCAGACAATGTGATGTGTTGTATTGTGTCAGACAATGTGATGTGTTGTATTGTGTATGTCGTGATACAGACAATGTGATGTGTTGTATTGTGTCAGACAATGTGATGTGTTGTATTGTGTATGTCGTGATACAGACAATGTGATGTGTTGTATTGCGTCAGACAATGTGATGTGTTGTATTGTGTCAGACAATGTGATGTGTTGTATTGTGTATGTCGTGATACAGACAATGTGATGTGTTATATAGTGGAACGCTATATGTAAATGTGAGTGAGTAGAGTGAGGGCTACTCCTGAGGTGACAGTAAGGAGTGTGCAGGCAGGTTGAGGCAGGAAATGCCAGGCAGTGTGTGGGAGTCTATAGCTGGGGCTAGGAGTCCTGCTTTTGTGAGTCTCCTGCTAGGAAGCCATGTTGTTTAGTGGCACCAAAAGTAGCCTGTGACTCAATCCTAAGGGAAAACTATGTTTGTGGAAAATTGCACGCAAATTCGTCCAGGCGTTTTAGCGTGATTGAGGAACAAACATCCAAACTCACAAACATCCAAACATCCAAACACACAAACTTTCACACTTATAATATTAGTAGGATTAGCTCTATGCCTGTGATTGTTCCAGCATCTCAGCAGCTCGCTGGGATGCCATATTATGAGTGTGTTGTTGGAGGTGATATGGTTGACTATTAGCATGACGGTTCTGAGAACCTGTCAGATGTACTACTAATAGTGATATTATAAAACTGCAGAGGTTACATGATGACAGTAAATGAACTTTGAAAACATGTTTTTCTACATTAAACGTCATTTCTGTCACCACAAACATAAAAGGTTTCTTAAATCAGCAATTTATCAAATGCTTATTTATTATGACAGGTTGATGATGGTTCACCAATGAACTAAGACAGTTCATGATGTGTGCTCTAGAAGGTATCACTAGATCAAAAGAAGTAATCAATAGGGGGTAAGAGGTTTCAACATACAAGTCCCAAATCTCACCATGAGACAACCACTTTAATTTTTATTTTATGAGTACGGTAATTTAATGAACTAGAACTTAAAGAAGAAAACACCGGTTACTCTGCAACAGAGAAAAACTAGAGAAAAAATTCTACCTGCGCTGGAATAAGTGGTTTAGCATCTATTGAAGGATGGAAAAATGTTAGCGCTCATGAAGGTGGTGAAAGGTCCAATTCATTTGACATTTCAAAATAAGATGTGTGTGCATGAGATGTAATACTAGATTTGATCATCTTATCACTTACATTTTGCAGTTTTTACCAGTTCTCCCTCTGCTTGCTGTATTTGTACATTGCAGACCTCTCTGAGCTGGTGGTTGGAGATGAGCTGCCATACACAATGCACAGTAGGTAGAATGGACTCTGCTCTATAACTGTGTCTCTCTAAATCACAAACAGACCCTTAAACTTGTAAGACATACTGTATATAGAGAAGTACTGATATGTACAGAGAAAAGTGCTTTGGTTGTGATATAGGTCTACAGAATACAATATATACTAATCACCCTCATCCACAAGACTCTCCATAATGCCGCACCTCCCTACATTTGCTCCTTCATCTCTGTCTATCGCCCAACCTGTGCTCTTGGTTCACTCAATGACCTGAGACTAACATCCTCTATTATCCGAACCTCCAACGCTCGTATACAAGACTTCTCCAGAGTGGCACCACTTCTCTGGAATGCTCTATCCTGGACAATCAGATTATCTCCCAATTTCTACAGCTTCAAGCACAAACTAAAGGGTGCATTCACACTGAGTAAACGCTAGCTTATTCTGAACGTAAAACACGTTCAGAATAAGCGGCGTCTAAAGCAGCTCCATTCATTTCTATGGGAGCGGGGATACGAGCGCTCCCCATAGAAATGAATGGGCTGCTTCTTTCACTCCGTGCAGTCCCATTGAAGTGAATGGGGAGTGCCGGCGTGTACGCTCCGGCATGAGCAGAGCTTGCCGTATACGCCGGCACTCCCCATTCACTTCAATGGGACTGCACGGAGTGAAAGAAGCAGCCCATTCATTTCTATGGGGAGCGCTCGTATCCCCGCTCCCATAGAAATGAATGGAGCTGCTTTAGACGCCGCTTATTCTGAACGTGTTTTACGTTCAGAATAAGCTAGCGTTTACTCAGTGTGAATGCACCCAAAGACACATCTTTTCAGACAGGCCTATCACAATTATTAATCTAACTTTCCAAAAGTTAGAATCCCTTAAACTTACCCTCCTCCGTTATGCTTCCACATTACCTCGCAGGATATGATGCCATATTGGACTATAGCTTTATATGTCCAGGTTTAATCTGCACAATAAAGGACACTGACTGGTGACAGCTCATACAGGATAAATTATATGTGTGATGATTTTTTTTTTTTTTGCTTTATAAAAATATTTATTACAGGGGCCACATGGTGGCTCAGTGGTTAGCACTGCAGCCTTGCAGCGCTGGAGTCCTGGTGTTCAAATCCCACAAAGGGAAAAAAAACATTTGCAAGGAGCTTGTACGTTCTCCCCGTATTTGCATGGATTTCCATCCCATATTCCAAAGACATACTGATAGGGAGAAATGTACGTTGTGATCTCTATGTGGGGCTCACAATCTACATTAAAAAAAAATAAAATTATATATATATATATATATATATATATATATATATTACAAAAATGGCTGGACCATTGTATAAGCAATGCTACCTCTTATGTTGTCCCTGCTACCTCTTGTGTTAGCCCCTATACCTCATAGATTGTAAGCTCTAGTGAGCAGGGCCCTCAGTCCCATTGTGTGAATTGACTTACTACTCTGTAATGCTTCATTTTGTCTGTACTTGAACCCTACAAGCAGTTGCATAACTTGGAATAGGAATACCAGGGCCCCAAGGAGAACATTTGACATGGGCAGCCCCCCCCCTTCCCAAGCGACCATCCCCCGGAAGAAACAGACTGACCCCCACTTGCATTCCTGCACACACTATTAGGCCCCATAGTGGCCCCAATACACACTATAATGCCCCATACTGGCTCCTGCACACAGTATTATGCCCATAGTGGCCCCTGCACACAGTATTATTCCCCATAGTTGCCCCTGCACAAAGTATTATGCCCATAGTGGTCCCTGCACAAAGAATTATGCCCCAGAGTGCCCCTTGCACATACTATTATGCCCCATTGTGGACCACCCATGAACAATTATTATACTTTTCAGACCTCAGAGTATAATGAATCGGACACCCAGGGGAGGATACAAACATTAAAAAACAATGTTACTTACCTCTCCTGGGCTCCGGCGCACTTCCCACTGATGTCTGCCGTCTTCAATGATGGATGGGACATCACGTGAGCCAGGCTTGCATCACGACGCATAATGATGCAAGACCCAGCCCACGTGATGTCTGTAACAGTGTTTTCTAGGTTCCCTCACCTCTCCTAGCCCTCTCTGAAAAGATCCCCGAGTATAATGATAACTCCAGCAGATAACGGACCCTATTTACTTACCTATCCACGCTGCTGCTCACAGCCGCCTCCACGGAAAGGAAAGCGCCAGTAGCTGTGAGCAGGAGCGTGGATCGGTAAGTAAATATGGCCCGTTACCTGCTGGAGTTACTTCAGTAGGTAATGGCCTATTAAAAAAAAAAAAACATTGGGGACCCGCCGGGCTCCCTACTGTCCCAGGCCCCGTGGCAGCCGCTACTACTGCTACCCTGGTAGTTAAACCCCTAAATCTAATACTTCTGGTTATTTTACTTATTTCTCTAGTATATAAATCATGATTACATTTTATTATTTATTTATTTATTTATTTTTATACATTCTTTATTTTTGTAAAAAATAGAAACACAAACAGCAAACCATACAAAAGCGGCCTCCACACAAATAAGGGCCAGGAACAAACTGTAAAAAAAACCCACAAATACTAAGACAATCTGCATAACAAGATATAACATCACATAAGGGATAATTTCATAGAAAACTAAGGGCAAAAGCAGAGAGAGGGGAGAAGGGAAAGGCAGAAAAACAGAGAGGGGGGAATAGAAGCGAGAAGGGTAAAGAGAAATAAAGAGGAGGATGGGGAGAGACACATTTTGTAAGAGGATTGACAGAAAGTTGTGCAGGATCTTTTTTGGAAGTCCTGCAATTGTCCTATTCCCTGTCGTCCTACCAGCGGCACAATGTGGGGGTATTTTCTGCCCCTGTGTGCTGGTAGGACAGAAGTTTTTTTAATTAGCCAATCACTTACATGGCTTGCCCTATCAAATGCCTGAAATCCGGGATTTTTGCAGTGGGGCGCCGGGCACGTTAGCCCCACTGCCTTCCGGGTCACACACTTAAAGGAAGCCTCCCCAGGCAGGCAAGTTGCCCTTCCTGGTGTTCCTGGTGTATGTCTTATATACTGGTGGGGATCTCCTGCATTCCTGTGGAAAGCATCTCTTCTGCTTGGCTTGTGTATTCTCAAACTTGCTAAACTTCAGACTTGGTAAGATCTTTCTTATTTATTTTTATGCATGGTGATTAGTCTCCTTGATTGCTCCATCTCTGGTTACTACAGTGTGTCGCTATAATGTCATCCTCCACTACGCCTCCTGGCGACCAAAGGAGGAGGAAAGGTTAGTCTAAAAGGAAGCATTTGACGTGTTTTGATTGCGACATCCCGCTCCCAGATGATTGGATGCAGTTCATTGGGAGGGTCTATTACCCTATGGTGGAAGGTTAATAAGGACACTGTTTTTAGGCTACGAATATTCTCGTTGCCGTGGCTGCAGAGGGCCTCCGGTTGAGGAACCCTCGCCTAGTGAGATGGTAGCATGGGTCAAGGAGTATGTGGTGAGTACGGTGATTTTCTTGCAGCACTATGGAATTCCTCTTTGCTATGTCCTTATCTTTTATTTCAGGACGATTCTCTAAAACATATCCGTACTACCTTGTCTCAGCTCGCTAAGAAGCCATGCCCGGATAGGCGATACCTGTCGCTGCCCTCTATGGAGAGGCTCCATGTGGGCAACGACTCTGAATCTTCTGATGAGGAGTCAATTCATTCCAGCAGACCTATTTTTCATTATGACCAAACTAATAGGCTGCTGAAGTCCATCCGGTCTACAGTTGACCAGGATGTTGACAGGAAGCCTCCACGTCCACCACTGGGGGGCACATTACCTTCCATGCGGACGCATCTCTGGCCAGCATCATGCTCCAGCAATGGAAACAGCTGGAGAAAGGTAATTCCTCCACTAGAGTCTTCAGATCTCTGTTCCCCATGGACCCTGTACAATGGGACAAGTGGGGGCCTCCCCCGAAAGTGGAGCTTGCGGTGGCCAAATCATTGCATCAGACCGTAGTCCCGTTAGAGGATGGCTCTAATCTTCAGGATCTTTTGGATCGCAGAGCGTATTCCAACCTTGAGAAGGTGTATTCCGCCAATTCAGCTCAGGCCTCTGTAGCCATAGTTTCAACTACTGTTGCAGATTTTCTCCGCACCCGCCTTTCTCAGCTGGAACGCAACATCAACTCTGGTGTCGGGCGTGACAACATCCTGGCTTCAATGGGAAATCTCTGAGTCTTCCAGGCAACAATTGAAACTTACATCTAAGTCTATGGCTATATCGATGGCCGCCAGGAGACCTTTATGGCTAAAACCATGGCGAGCTGATCTCGCTTCCAAGTTTGCGGCCCTACTCCCTTCCCTTTGAGCCAGGGAATTTATTCGGCCGAGGGCTGGATGACCTTATGGAAGGTCTCACTGAGGGCAAGGGGAAATCCTTGCCACAAGCCTCTAAATGAAGGAGACCTCCCCCTCCTAGGGGTCGAGGGTCAGCTTCGGACTTTAACAACGGCGGTCTAGATACCGCCCTAGAGGCGCTGGTTGTGGCAACTCCAGGGATGATCCCAAGAAAAAGCCAGAATTTTGATGGGGCGCCGCTCTCTGTGGCCTCAAATCCTGTTGGAGGCCGTCTTTTCCGTTTTTCAGAGGCATGGAGTACTCATATAGAAGATCTTTGGGTTCTACAAGTTGTATAACCCCTGACGAAGCCGTTGGGTGAAACGCGCGTCGGGGCACGGTACGGGTGGTAGGTGCTTTACATTATAACTATGGTCTTAGGGTTGGTTCTTTACCTTCTATGTATATAATTTTCACATTTGTCTCTCTGTTGTGCATTTTTACCTATGGGATATTTCTATCTGCTTTGGAACTGCCACACTTGCAACAACATGTGAACCCTTATTATTTGACTGTGATATACATACTTTTTTCATCCTAGACCTATATACTATTTATTACCACACACCACCCGCCTTTTTGTGAAGCATTTACCCCCTGTTGTTTATGTTTAATTTATGTTTTCATATTTATTATCACTTAATAAAAATTGTCATTTTATTTATTGTGTTGCTTTTGTCCCTTCTTGGACATAGTCATACTAAGTTGTAGAACGCGGTTACTAAATAGAGTTCAATCGTTTACTACCCAACCGGTTTGTCATCACCTGGCTTTTCCTCGTTGCACAGCAATCCATCTTGGAGGCATCGGTTGCGGAGTATGTCACAAAAGGGGCTCTGGAAAGAGTTCCTCCCTCAGACTTTAGTCTGGGGGTTTATTCTCCAGTCTTCCTGGTTCCAAAACCTTCAGGAGACTGGAGGATGATCCTCAATCTACCTCAACCGATACATAAGAAGCAAAACCTTCCGGATAGAGTTTATAGACTCTGTAACATCTTTTCTGCAGCAAGGGGAAGTAATGATCATTCTAGATCTGAAAGACGCGTATCTCCATGTCCCTATTTTTCGCCCTCACAGGAGTTATCTCAGAATCGCCATTTATATGGCCAGCCACAGAGAGCATTACCAACTTGCCGCACTGCCATTCGGCATCTCCTCAGTCCCTTTTGTATTTACCAAGGTGCTCGCTCCGGTCGCCGACGCTTTCAGACTACAAGGCCTATTCATCGTTCCCTACTTGGACGACTGGCTTATAAAAGCTCAGTCTACTGCAATCCTTCAACATCATCTCCAGATAGCCATCAACTTCCTACAAAAGTTAGGTTGGATAATCAATTGGGAGAAATCAGAAATCATGCCAGCTACCCAGAAAAAGTTCCTGGGTTTCATTGTAGATTCAGAGTCCATGCAGATCTTCCTCTCCAGCCCAAGGAAGTTGAGAATAGAGGCTGCTGCCCACTTCCTATTCCGGACCCGGCGAGTTACCATCCGCACCGCCATGAGAGTCCTCGGTCTGATGTCATCCTCTGCCAGGGTGGTCTTTTGGGCTTTATGGCATTTGCATCCCCTCCAGGTGGAAATGTTGAGAACCTGGAATGGCTCTCCACGGGGATTGCACAAGAAGATCTGCCTTTCTCCAAGTATTATTATTGTTATTATTGTTTATTTGTATAGCACCATTAATTCCATGGTACTTTACATTTGGGTACCTGTCTTTCCCTCAGATGGTGGATACACCTAAAAGATGAAAGGTCCATGGTCCCGACAGTGTGGACCTTGTTGACAACAGATGCATCCCACCTGGGATGGGGAGCCCATCTGGAAGACAGGACTGTGCAAGGTGGTTGGAGGAGACCGGAGTTGGGAGCGTCCAATCTCAAAGAGCTCAGAGCATTCTATCTGGCACTTTGGCACTTTGCTCCGAGGCAAAGCAGTCAAGGTCCATTCGGACAACATGACCGCGGTGGTCTATTTAAACAAACAAGGTGGCACCAGAACACCAGCCCTGCTCAGAGACGCAAACCTAATATTTTCCTGGGCAGAGAAGAATCGGACCCAGCTATCCGCTGTTCACATCAAGGGCTCCCTGAACATAGTAGCGGATCAGTTGAGTCGGGGTATCACCATATCAGGAGAATGGTCTCTCAATCCAGACATGTTTCAACAGATTGCCCAGAGATGGGGTCTCCCGGAGGTCGATCTTATGGCAACCCGACTCAACGCCAAGGTGGAGACCTTCTGCTCTCTGTACCAGGAGGACAATCCCTTGGCAGTGAATGCCCTGTCCATCCCGTGGAGGTTCAGGCTGTTCTACATCTTCCCTCCAGTTCCCATCATACCAAAGGTATTGATCAAAATAAGACAGGACCAAGCCTCAGGAATTGCCATAATCCCGTTCTGGCCAAAAAGGGCTTTGTTTGCCCAGCTCATGAAGATGAGTCAAGGCATATATTGGCTTTTCCCCTCTCCCAGACCTAGTAACCCAAGGAGAGCTGAGATGCCAGAATCTGAGGAGATTCAACCTGACAACCTAGAGGACTGTCTCAAGACGTCCTGAAGACCCTTGCAAGTGCCAGAGTGGTGTGAACTAACAACTACCGAAGAATCGGTAACATTTTCAACGCCTGGTGCCTTGAACATGAAGTGGGTTTCTCCGATCCCCCAGTAAGGGCGATCCTGGATTTTCTTCAGGACAGACTAGGTAGAGGGCTTGCTGCTGCCACCCTAAAGGTACATGTTGCTGCTCTGTCCGCCTATCTGGGGAGGCATTTGTCTCAAGATCCTTTAGTGAGCACCTTTATTAAAGGGGCAACTAGGCTGAGACCAGTAGTTACTACTCCTGTCCACCAGTGGGATCTCAGTACGGTCCTCTCGGCACTATTTACAGTGTTGGTGTAACATCTCTGCCTGTTCGGGCCTCTGCGCCACCCTCTGCTCGTGTGCTGCGGCGCAGGAGGCGTGTGCAGTTTGATAATCTGCTTAAAGTTTTTAGTCGCACTGTGTGAACTCAGCTCTAGTTCTGTGATTGCATTTGAACCACACCCATCTTCTGCCTATGTTGCCTCGGTCCATTAAGTGGTTAATCTGTCTTGCCTGTGATTGACAGCTTTCCTTCCTATCAGGTTCTGGGCGGGTTCTTCCTCCCCTATTTAGTCTTGGCTCACAGTCACACTGGTGCCAGTTATTGCCCTTGCTTTCTGGTATCTCTTGCTGTTATTTACTTGTATGCTAATCCTTGACCTCTGGCTTTCCTACTGACTATTCTCTTGACTCCGATTTGGCACTGCATCGCTCTCTTGTTACCGAACCCTGGCTACCTGACCTCCCTTTGTTGTTGTACGTCTTGTCTGCGTTTTGTGTTTCACGTATTCAGGGAGGGATTGTCTTCGTGGTTGTCGCCTATTACCTAGGATAGGGTCTGGCAATAGGAAGGGCAAGCGGGGGGCTTCAGTTTAGGGCTCACTGTCCCTTGTGCCCCTCCCTCCAGGGTTCACCAGCAGCTTCTGGGGAATTATCATCTGGTTATTCCCTAACAGAATAACTGGCCCAAAACCTACATCCATTGCTTCCCTACAGATAGCATTGATCCTATTCAGTGCTTTGCAGCCAAGTTGGAGGGATTGACAGGCCTGGTAGCTGAGCTTGCTAAACAGGTTCAGACCCTAACTGAGGCTGCTGCACCATCCCCAGCTGTTTTGGCACCTTATAAGGTCAAGATGCTACTCCCAGACCGTTTCTCAGGGGACCGTGCAAAATTTGAAACTTTCAGGGAGTCTTGTCGCCTGTACTTCCGTGTGAATCCACATGCTACTCAGGCCCAAATGGTGGGAGTGGTTATATCTCTTTTACAGGGGGACCCACAAGCTTGGGCCCTTAAACTCCCTGCTGAGGCTGAGGAGTGGGTTGATCTGGAAAAAAATTTTAAGTCCCTGGGCTCTATTTATGCTGAACCAGACCACATTGCGCTTGCGGAAACTCAACTCCTCACCATGCGGCAGGGCAAACGCTCTGCAGAGGAGTATTGCTCTGAGTTCCGTAAGTACAGTGTAACCGCAGGTTGGTGTGAGTCAGCTCTAAAGGCTCACTTTAAGCAAGGCTTGTGTGACCGTGTTAAGGAGCTCTGGGTTGGTCACCCAGATCCCCCGACTCTTGAGAAGGCCATGACTTTGGCGGTCCGTATTGACCGCAAGATCCGAGAAAATTTAAAAGAGAGAGTAGGGCCTGTTGCCTCCAAGTTTTCTGTCTCTTCCTCTCTCTCCTCTGAAAAACCTACCTTTCCTCCCATCACTTCTGGTGAGGAACCCATGCAACTGGGAGCTATAGACGCCAAGACACGACGAGAGCATCGTCTCAGTAATAACCTGTGCCTGTACTGTGGTTCCTCTGGTCATGTCATCCGAGACTGCTCTATCAGACCATGGTCACCTGCGAAAAAACTTCAGTGCCTGAGTGGTAATCAGAAGAACCACTCAGGCAACCAGGTATTTGGTGGGAATAACTATAAGATGATGTTATCTGTGTCTCTGTCCTCTGGGGACAGATCTGTTTCTGGCAAGGCCCTAGTTGACTCTGGGTCTGCAGCAAATTTTATTAAATATTCAGTTGTTGAATCTTTGGGCATTGAGCTTTTGCCACTTGACACACCTATGTCTGTTACTGGAGCGGACTTTGCCCCACTGGCCAGGGGTAAAGTCAGTTTTAAAACCCCCTTGATCTCTTTGCAAGTGGGTTCTACACATTCAGAGGTCATAAGCCTTTTTGTTATGGAAAATCTCTCTGCTGATGTTATTTTGGGGTTCCCCTGGCTGAAGCTCCATAACCCTATTTTTGATTGGGGTAAAAAGGAGTTGGTAAAGTGGGGAGATCAGTGCTCGTCCCACTGTATTGCTTTACATTCTGTTGATTGTGTCAGTGAGGAGAAGGTCTCAGCGACTAAAAGTTGGGAGCGCCCCTCCGGTATTAAAACCTGGTGGTATCAGAAACGCCAGGTGAATAAAAAATGTTTGCCTGGTTCTCAAGCATCTGTGGTTCAAGCAAAACCAAAATACAAGGCAGGGAAAACTCAGAATCCCTCTAGAACTGGTTTGTCTGGTGAGGGTCCGGTGGCCCCTCATAAAAGGGGGGGTACTGTAACATCTCTGCCTGTTCGGGCCTCTGCGCCACCCTCTGCTCGTGTGCTGCGGCGCAGGAGGCGTGTGCAGTTTGATAATCTGCTTAAAGTTTTTAGTCGCACTGTGTGAACTCAGCTCTAGTTCTGTGATTGCATTTGAACCACACTCATCTTCTGCCTATGTTGCCTCGGTCCATTAAGTGGTTAATCTGTCTTGCCTGTGATTGACAGCTTTCCTTCCTATCAGGTTCTGGGTGGGTTCTTCCTCCCCTATTTAGTCTTGGCTCACAGTCACACTGGTGCCAGTTATTGCCCTTGCTTTCTGGTATCTCTTGCTGTTATTTACTTGTATGCTAATCCTTGACCTCTGGCTTTCCTACTGACTATTCTCTTGACTCCGATTTGGCACTGCATCGCTCTCTTGTTACCGAACCCTGGCTACCTGACCTCCCTTTGTTGTTGTACGTCTTGTCTGCGTTTTGTGTTTCACGTATTCAGGGAGGGATTGTCTTCATGGTTGTCGCCTATTACCTAGGATAGGGTCTGGCAATAGGAAGGGCAAGCGGGGGGCTTCAGTTTAGGGCTCACTGTCCCTTGTGCCCCTCCCTCCAGGGTTCACCAGCAGCTTCTGGGGAATTATCATCTGGTTATTCCCTAACAGTTGGCCAAAAGTATTGCAATTCTGTCAGATAATACTCATTTTCTTCCAGAAAATTATTGCAAGCACAAATTCTTTGGTATTATTATCTTCATTTAATTTGTCTTCAATGGAAAACCACAAAAAGAATTGTCAAAAAGCCAAATTGGATATAAATCCACACCAAACATAAAAAAGGGGGTGGACAAAAGTATTGGCACTGCTTGAAAAATCATTCTAATTTGTGTAATTAACAGCACCTGTTACTTACCCGAGGCACCTAACAGGTGGTAGCAATAACTATATCACACTTGTAGCTAGTTGAAATGGATTAAAGTTGACTCAAGTTGACTTGTGTCCTTGTGTGTACCACATTGAGCATGGAGAAAAGAAAGAAGACCAAAGAACTGTCTGAGGACTTGAGAAGCAAAATTGTGAGGAAGCATGAGCAATCTCAAGGCTACAAGTCCATCTCCAAAGACCTGGATGTTTCTGTGTCTACCGTGCGAAGTGTCATCAAGAAGTTTAAAGCTCATGGCACTGTGGCTAACCTCCCTAGATGTGGACGGAAAAGAAAAATTGATGAGAGATTTCAACGCAAGATTGTGCAGATGGTGGATAGAGAACCTTGACTAACATCCAAACAAGTTCAAGCTGCCCTGCAGTCCGAGGGTACAACAGTGTCAACCCGTACTATCCATCGGCGTCTGAATGAATAGGGACTGTATGGTAGGATACCCAGGAAGACCCCACTTCTTACCCAGAAACATAAAAAAGCCAGGCTGGAGTTTGCCAAAACTTACCTGAGAAAGCCAAAAACGTTTTGGAAGAATGTTATCTGGTCAGATGAGACAAAAGTAGAGCTTTTGGGGAAAAAGGCATCAACATAGACTTTACAGGAAAAAAAGAGGCCTTCAAAGAAAAGAACACAGTCCCTACAGTCAAACATGGCGGAGGTTCCCTCATGTTTTGGGGTTGCTTTGCTGCCTCTGGCACTGGACTGCTTGACCGTGTGCATGGCATTATGAAGTCTGAGGACTACCAACAAATTTTGCAGCATAATGTAGGGCCCAGTGTGAGAAAGCTGGGTCTCCCTCAGAGGTCATGGGTCTTCCAGCAGGACAATGACCCAAAACACACTTCAAAAAGCGCTAGAAAATGGTTTGAGAGAAAGCATTGGAGACTTGTAAAGTAGCCAGCAATGAGTCCAGACCTGAATCCCATAGAACACCTGTGGAGAGATCTCAAAATGGCAGTTTGGAGAAGGCCCCCTTCAAATCTCAGGGACCTGGAGCAGTTTGCCAAAGAAGAATGGTCTAAAATTCCAGCAGAGACTTGTAAGAAACTCATTGATGGTTACCGGAAGCGGTTGTTCACAGTTATTTTGTCTAAAGGTTGTGCTACCAAGTATTAGGCTGAGGGTGCCAATACTTTTGTCTGCCCATTTTTGGAGTTTTGTGTAAAATGATCAATGATTTGACTTTTTTTTCATTCTCTTTTGTGTTTTTTCATTGCAAGCAAAATAAATGAAGATATTAATACCAAAGAGTTTGTGTTTGCAATCATTTTCTGGAAGACAATGTGTTAGGAGTATTTAGGTTCATTGCTTTCTATTTTTCTTACCTGGGGAGTTTTTGGCTGCGCGGTGTCTGGGGTGGCATCCTGGCACTGCAGGGTTGTCCTGTCGTGGGTATTGGTGCACACCTTCTGACTTGCACGTGCGCACTGCTGGTAGGCAGCTTTATTTCCTGGTTTATTAGTCTGTCCTCCCATTTGCACCTGGGAGGAGTGGTCTCTACTCTGTATTTAAACCCATGCCTCCCATGGTTCTGTGCTGAGTGTCTCTTTTACACTGCTAGGCCTTAGCAGGAGGAGTAGGTGGTGATCTGGGATAGAGGAAGTTCCGTGGTTGGTTTTTGGGAGGTTTGGGTGAACTAGTTGGTGTGTGAGTTTTCCCTTCTGTGTTCACCAATCCTACCTCTGTGTGTAATTGACTGTGTGAGTGAATTGCCTTATCCTTTGATTTCTACTCAGTTTCTCTGTGTTTGTTTCCTAGTGTAAGGTTCCTTCCCATATTGGTTTGGGGGAATCCTTTCCCACATGTTTCCTGTGTGCTGTTTGTGTTGTTAGTCAGCGCACACCCTTGTCAGTCCCTGTCAGTAGCAGCTTCACTTGTTCATTAGGGGTGACCCTCTTTTAGTCTCCAGTCCCTAGAGTTCTTATAGGGTATTCCTTCTCCCACTTCCATCTAGGCCTACGGTTTCAGTGAGAGAGGAGCCGTCAGGGTCAGGCTTAGCCTGAGAACAGCCGACCTACACCCGTGAGGCAGGGACCGGGATAGCTAGTGGTAGTAGTGCAGGGCGAGATTTCCTACTGCTATTCCTTAGCCCCGTTGCAGCTACCTGGACTGACATAACAGTACACTTAGCCGTAAAAAAAAAAAAGTTTGTTTGCATTATGACGGACCTGAAACAGTTGTACCAGGCGGTGCAGCAGATTTCCACTGAGATGGAGGGGATCAAGCTACGAGTGGATGCCATCCAAGCTTCTGGCGTATCTCAGTTACAGCAGTTGGCTCAACACACAGCCTCTCAGGTGGAGGGCATACAGAGGCAGGTGAGTAGCGCCCCTGTGGGTCGGCCTCTGGAGCCAAAAGTCAGCTTACCTGAACCCTTCCGAGGTAAGAGGTCAGATTTTTTCCGATTTCAAAAGGACTGTCTTTTGTATTTCCGGCTACGGCCGTTTTCCTCAGGTTCTGAGGTACAGAGAGTTGGGATTATTATTACTTTATTGAGAGATGATCCCCTCATCTGGGCACATTCGTTACCAGCCGACTCAGCTTTCTTACTAACTGTAGAGGCATTTTTCTCCATAATGGGGTTACTGTATGACGACCCAGACAGGGTACGCACGGCTGAGTATAACCTACGACGTTTGGTGCAAGGGGATCACGCTATAGAGAAATATTGCACAGAGTTTCGTAGGTGGGCAGCAGAAGTACACTGGAATGACCCCGCACTACTTATTCAGTTTGAGACAGGGCTCTCGGACCAGGTTAAAGACCATCTAGTTTCTCACCCTGTTCCGAGAGATCTAGATGAGGCCATGCAGCTGGCAATTAGAGTTGGACGGCGCCTCCGAGAGCATGGAGACATGAGTCCTGGGGGGGCTAACCCTCCTCAATTCTCTGTTTTTAGAGAGGACCCGGGGGACCAACCCATGCAGATTGGGACCACTGTGCGAAGTGCTAGACCCAAGAGTGAAGGGTCCCGCACAGTACGCTGTTTTGTGTGAGGAGGGATGGGACATGTAGCAAGGCTATGCCCCTCCCGAGAATGGTTCGCCAAGGAGAGTAATAACCCCAGGTCTATTGAGGGTAAAGGGAGAAAACCTACCAAGGAGGGAGGTGTGCATATTTCCTGTACTCAGACTGCCGGGTTGACCCTTGATGGATGGGTAAATGGGCAGAAGTGCCGGATTTTGGTTGATTGTGGTTCAGCAGTCAACCTTATTGACTCAGAGTTTTGCGAGCAATTAAGGGTGAGTCCTTTGGTCTTGAAGTCTCAGATACCAGTGTGGGCCATTGATAAGACCCCTCTACAGCAAGCTGTCATCTCCAAACAGGTGGAGGGTCTGGAGTTTATTGTGGGTGGCCACAGGGAAGAGATTGACTTGTTCTTGTTGTCTAAGTTACCAGCACAAGTAGTGTTGGGGTGGCCCTGGCTGAAGCAGCATAACCCTATTATCAACTGGGAGACCGAGTCAGTAGTTTCTTGGGGGCAGGGGTGTAATGGTCGATGTCTGCCCATATCCGTTATGTCTTTGTCTATAGACAATTTGCCTCAAGAAATATGTGAGTTCAGGGAGGTCTTTGAGAAAAGGGCAGCCAAGACATTACCACCACATCGCACCTATGATTGCTCGATTAAATTTATACCAAATGCAGTGTTACCCAAGACAAGGTTGTACAATCTCACTATTCCGGAGAGGGAGGCGCTCAAAGAGTATATTGAGGGGAGTCTAGAGGTGGGGCATATTCGCCCATCTAAGTCCCCAGTAGCAGTGGGGTTTTTCTTTGTAAAGAAGAAAGATGGAGGGTTGCGCCCTTGTTTGGATTTTAGGGAGATTAACAAAATCACGGTGCGGAATCCCTATCCCATCCCGTTGATCTCGGATCTATTCAGCCAGATTACGGGAGCTCGCTGGTTTAGTAAAATAGATCTACGTGGGGCATATAACTTGCTGAGAATCAAGAAGGGGGATGAGTGGAAAACAGCGTTTAACACACCCCTAGGACACTTTGAGAGTCTTGTGATGCCTTTCGGTCTAACCAATGCACCCGCGTTTTTTCAGAATTTTATTAATGATGTACTAAGTGCCGTCATAGGGAGGGGGGTTGTGGTCTATCTGGACAATATACTCATTTACACCCCGGATTTGGAGACTCATTGGGAGAGAGTGAGAGAGGTTTTAGATCTCCTGAGGGTTAACCAATTAAGTGCTAAGCTGGAGAAATGTGTGTTCGCGGTCAATAAATTATGTTTCCTTGGCTATATCCTATCGGAAAAGGGATTCGAGATGGATCCTGAGAAGGTCAGGGCAGTCTTGGAGTGGCCGCGACCCGAGAACCTAAAGGCGGTCCAACGGTTCTTGGGATTCTCCAACTATTATCGCCAGTTTATTAAGGGATTTTCTGAGGTTGTGAAACCTATCTCGGACTTGACGAAGAAGGGGGCTGACTGTGCTAAGTGGTCGCCAGAGGCGCTAGCCGCGTTTGAAGAATTGAAGAAGCGATTCTCGTCCGCTCCCATTTTGAGACAGCCGGATGAGAGGTTGGCCTTCCGAGTGGAGGTGGATGCCTCCTCGGTGGGGGTGGGAGCAGTACTTTCTCAGGAGTTCGAGGAGGGTACGCATCCCTGTGCCTTCTTTTCTAAAAAATTCTCTGCCTCTGAACGGAATTATGACATCGGAGATAGGGAACTACTGGCAATAAAGCTAGCGTTCGAACATTGGCGTCATTTCCTGGAGAGGGCCAGAAGGCCAGTCCAGGTATTTACTGATCACAAGAATTTGGTTTATCTTGGGTCGGCGAAGAGATTAAATGCACGGCAGGCCAGATGGGCTCTATTTTTTGCGCGGTTCCACTTTACCGTGACTTATGTGCCGGGTTCGAAGAATGTTAAGGCTGATGCTTTATCCCGGTATATGTCGACCGAGGAGGAACGAGAGGCGCCTGCCACTATTCTTGGGGATGGAGTGGTGGTAGCAGTATTGGGCGCGAAATTGGAGAAGGCCTTGATCGAAGCGCAACATGTGGCACCTTCCAAGATACCTAGAAACAAGCTGTTTGTCCCAACTACTCTCCGACAAAGTCTCCTGAGGGAGTGTCACGAGTCAGTTCTTGCTGGTCACCCGGGGGTTTCAGAGACCATGAGATTGGTGTCTAGGAATTTTTGGTGGCCAGGGTGGAGTAAGGATGTCTTGCAGTTTGTTCAAAATTGTTCGGTCTGTGCAAGAGCCAAGGCGTCGCATACCCGTCCCCACGGTCTTCTACATCCATTGGAACCTCCTAAGGCACCTTGGACTCATCTGTCTATGGATTTCATCACGGGCCTTCCGGTGTCTAAGGGTTTCACAGTCATTTGGGTAGTCGTTGACCGCTTCACGAAAATGTGCCATTTGATCCCGTTTTCCAGGCTGCCATGTGCCAAGACACTATCAGAGGCATTTATTAAAGAAATTGTAAGGTTGCATGGTCTTCCTGAGGAGATCGTTTCGGACAGGGGTCCGCAATTTGTGGCTAAATTCTGGCGGGCTTTTTGCAGCAGGTTGGGAGTTACACTGTCGTTTTCCTCCGGGTTTCACCCGGAGTCTAACGGACAAACAGAGAGGAAGAATCAGGATGTGGAACAGTTTTTGAGGTGTTTTGTTCGAGAGAACCAGAATAATTGGGCTGACTTTCTCCCCCTGGCAGAATTTCCCCTAAACAACCATGATTCCAACGCCACAGGTACCACACCTTTTTTTTGCTCCGGTGGTAGACATCCTGTTTTCGGAGTATTTTCTTCCATTTCTTCCCCAGTTCCGGAGGAAGAGCTATTTTCTAAAAAGCTGCAAGGGGTATGGTTCCGTATCCGAGAGAATCTGGTGCGGGCGTCGCACCAGGCTAAGGTTCAGGCGGATAGGAAGAGAGGAGAGTTGCAGTTCTTCCCTGGTGAGATGGTTTGGTTGTCCACCAAGAATATCAGGTTGAAGGTTCCTAGCAAGAAGCTGGGTCCCAGGTTTGTGGGTCCTTTTAAGATCATCAAGATGGTAAATGAGGTGGTGGCGCAGCTGCAACTACCTAAAAGGTGGAAGATAAACCGGGTGTTCCATGTCTCCTTGTTAAAGAAGGCCAAGAAGGGAACGTCTCCAGTTAAGGTTCCACCAGTTTCTGAGTCCGGGGAGTATGAGATAACCCGAGTTCTGGATAGCAAATATGTTCGGGGGAAGCTACGGTATCTGGTGGCATGGAAGGGATACGGTCCTGAGGATAATTCTTGGGTTCTGGAGTCGGATATGTCAGCCCCCAGACTCGTGGAGAAATTCCACAAGGAATTCCCGAAGAAGGATGCTCCTAGAGAATCCGGAGTCTTCTCCTTGAGGGGAGGATCCTGTTAGGAGTATTTAGGTTCATTGCTTTCTATTTTTCTTACCTGGGGAGTTTTTGGCCGCGCGGTGTCTGGGGTGGCATCCTGGCACTGCGGGGTTGTCCTGTCGTGGGTATTGGTGCACACCTTCTGACTTGCACGCGTGCACTGCTGGTAGGCAGCTTTATTTCCTGGTTTATTAGTCTGTCCTCCCATTTGCACCTGGGAGGAGTGGTCTCTACTCTGTATTTAAACCCATGCCTCCCATGGTTCTGTGCTGAGTGTCTCTTTACAGTGCTAGGCCTTAGCAGGAGGAGTAGGTGGTGATCTGGGATAGAGGAAGTTCCGTGGCTGGTTTTTGGAAGGTTTGGGTGAACTAGTTGGTGTGTGAGTTTTCCCTTCTGTGTTCACCAATCCTACCTCTGTGTGTAATTGACTGTGTGAGTGAATTGCCTTATCCTTTGATTTCTACTCAGTTTCCCTGTGTTTGTTTCCTAGTGTAAGGTACCTTCCCTTATTGGTTTGGGGGAATCCTTTCCCACATGTTTCCTGTGTGCTGCTTGTGTTGTTAGTCAGCGCACACCCTTGTCAGTCCCTGTCAGTAGCAGCTTCACTTGTTCGTGATAGTCTGCGGTAATCTCAGCCTATATTCTGCGGACAGTTCACATCTGCACCCGGGGTCTCTGCTTTCAGGTTTCCGTTTCCTGCCCGAAACTGAGCAGGAAACGGAGACCTGCAGGCATGTTTCAGACCCATTCATTTGAATGGGTTTGAAAAGTGTCCGGCCGTGAGCGTTTTGAGCTCTCCACAGCTAAACCGTTTTTTTTTAACTGGACATAGAGTCGGACATGCAGAACTTTGTGTCCGGTTTAAAAAAAACGGTTTCACCGCAGAGAGCATAAAAAGCTCACCGGCGCTCACGGCCGGACTCGGCATGACAGATTTCCATCTTCTGCATGCAGAAGACGGCAACTGAAAGCAGAGACCCGAACGCTGGTGTAAACCCAGCGTAAGGGATATATTTTCTACATCACCGCTTGCTCCATTATCTGATGGCTTCCTGCTCATACAAGGAGCAATCCAGATAATATATTAGGGAATTGTTCTGTCTGCACAACCTAGGTGTACAAGTAATGCATACAAGCACAAAACAAGAGTCCACAGCTCAATGCATCTTATCTCATTGTACTCAGTTGCGGTTCTGTGTGCCCGAAAAAAACTTCCTCCGGTTAAGGTTACGATACAGAATCACAATAAAAAACTTTTTCAGCACAACAGAACCGATGTCTTATTTCCTTATTTTCTTTAAAAAATAACTTTTATTTTCAAATATTAAAACATCCAAAATGCCTTTGGTATAGCACCAGACACAAAACAAAAATAAGTGGTAAACACAGACACAGAAAAAAACTTACGGCATATGCGAGTAACGGCATTAGGAGCTAGCCTACGCGTTTTGGGACACCTGTCCCTTACTCATGGCGATATCGCCATGAGTAAGGGACAGGTGTCCCGAAACGCGTAGGCTAGCTCCTAATGCCGTACACGCATATGCCGTAAGTTTTTTTCTGTGTCTGTGTTTACCACTTATTTTTGTTTTGTGTCTGGTGCTATACCAAAGGCATTTTGGATGTTTTAATATTTGAAAATAAAAGTTATTTTTTAAAGAAAATAAGGAAATAAGACATCGGTTCTGTTGTGCTGAAAAAGTTTTTTATTGTGATTCTGTACAAGTAATGCATCTCCATGATATTTATGGAAGATGACACGGGAAAATGTTACTCATTTATTAGGACACTACATGGACATCTAATAGAAATAAAGACACAGAGACAAAGATATAAGAGGGGGGAAAAAAAGAAAATTTTATTTTTAGCTATAGGAAGGGGAGTAAAAATTTTATTTTTATATATATTTTTTACTAAACTAAATATTTTCTGTCAACTATTTATTTTATGACTCTAAACCTATTTATTATTGTATTATAATATTTCTGTGTGTACTTAGCTAATGTCAGTATCTAATCTATCTGATTTTATTTTTTTTATTTTTTTTAATAATCAATAGTTAATTTTCTTTTATAACTCTATGCTACATTACTATATGTGAATGTGTAATATAATATATGTTAAACTAAACCTATATATAGACTGTGTTGATCCAGAGGAAGGCGAAAACCCCCCTGAGGAAAGAGCCAATTATCCTCATGTTAGGGGGGGAAAATTCCTTCCTGATCCCAAATATGGCGATCAGAATAAATCCCAGGATCAAACGCCAGTACCTAACCTACAGTGCACATTGCAATTTTTTTTATATATATATTTTTTTACTACATCTAATTGACTATTACTAATTTATTATAAAAACATTTTATGAAGCTAAAACTATTTTTTTTATAATTATTTTGTTTGGTTTTTCTTGTTATATTTTTACTATATCCAATCAACTATTACTAATTTATTCCAAAAGTATTTTATGAAGCTAAACCTATTTTTTTTTTCTATATTTTATGTTGTTTTTTTTTTTGTTTTTTTTATATATATATATATATATATAAATATCTATCATCCTAAACTTATTTAAGGCTGCTGTGTTGATCCAGAGAAAGGCAAAAACCTCTTGAAGAATGAGTCAATTGTCCTCAAAAGGAAAAATTTCTTTCTGACCCCAAATATGGCGATCAAAACAAGTTCCTGGATCAAAGCCGATATCTATATCTAACAGTCTTATCTATGTGTCTCTACTTGTAGCTATATACGTGTCTATTTCTGAACTTAACTCTATGTGTCTATAGTTCTATGTATGTGTGTGTAATTTTAATGTATGTGTGTTATGTGTAACTTACCTGGCCTGTGCGGAAATGGAGAACATGCACAGGCCACTCCCAGGGTCGTGGATGGTCTTCAAGGAGGTAGCGATGTCAGATGCCAGCCAGATAGTAGAGGATGCTGTCAATGTTCGGGCATTAGCTTGATGGAGAATCTGCAGTCTTGTGATGTTGTAGAGAGGATGTTGTAGGCAGGCAGCCGAGGTCTTATCCAGCAGCAGAGGTATGGGTCAGGAGGCACAAGGTTCTGGGCGCGGGCAGGTCCTGCAAGACACAAAAGCGCACACA
The DNA here is from genome assembly GCF_031893055.1 of Leptodactylus fuscus. Taxonomy (NCBI): domain Eukaryota; kingdom Metazoa; phylum Chordata; class Amphibia; order Anura; family Leptodactylidae; genus Leptodactylus; species Leptodactylus fuscus. The sequence goes on along the minus strand of NC_134270.1, from coordinate 124,347,111 downwards.
TTTACCTATTGTGAATATACAAATGAACCACTGTAACAAGACAACTTGTATCCTGAGAAGATTTGTATCTGATATGTAAAGTGTGAATATCTGGTCTAAAGTCTATCTTTACTGAGTCAATGTTAGGAGTTTTGCAAGTTTGGGAGCCATATTGGAGATTGTGTTGACTGTTACCCGTGTTTACCAACAGCAGATATAACTGAGGAGATGATGAATCCAAGACTTTAGTTATGTGAGAGGAAATGTTCTTCACAATAAATGTTTCCAGATATGCGACTTCAGTTACAATGTATGATTATAATGGAATGAGTCCTGTGTATATAGTCCTGTGTATATAGGTATGTATATGTGTGTAGGGGATACTCACCAGATGGTCGTGGACTTCTTCACAATTGGGGTGTTTCTATCATCCTAAGAAGAAGCAGAGACATAGTAATTGATAGGAGCAATGAGAAGCACTGGAAGGAGAAGACTATGGAGCAGAATACACCTGGAAATCTTCATCATTACATGTAAGTATTAATGAACATCATCACAAGAGTTGGAGGATCTCACCGGGTCCAGCTTGGTGACATGAAGTTGAACTTGGCCACGGGGTGAAGGAACTGATGCTCCGGCCATGAAAGGTGTTGTTTCTCCAGAACTGCCTTGGATGGAATAAATGGCGGCTGTACTCTCCTGAGCTCCAGATCCTCCCAGCAGATGGTGTTAAAGGGATGTCTTCTGATGTTACTGTTCACACCCAGCCGCTTCTCGGGATTTTTCTGCAGCAGGTCTTTGAGCAGATGTTGTAACTGGTCATTCAGGCATGTTGAAATCCGTGGCTCATCTTTGATGATGGACAGTTTTGCCACCTCCCAGTTGTGGCCAAAGTAAAATGGGGAGTAGCCTGATGACATTCTGGAGATGACAATTCCAAGGCTCCACCAATCCACTGCTGCATCATAATCCTGTTGTAGAAGCATCTCAGGGGCCATATAATGGCATGTGCCCGCCATTCCACAGATCTTATTGGACGAGGTGACAATATTTCGGGCAAGCCCCATGTCGATGATCTGGATGTGTCCATTCCCGTGCAGCATGATGTTGTCGGGCTTTATATCTCTGAAATGAAAGAAGACCAAAGACATGTAAAAAAAAGAGAATAGCAAAATCATTCATGATTGAGGACTCTGAGAAAGCTGGGTACATTATTTCCACAATTACATGAGAAATGTCTGCTTACCTGTGAACGATGTTGTGTCCATGCAGGAACTGGAGGCCACATACGATCTCTGCTGTGTAGAATCTGATGGAGAGGACAGAGTGTAGTATCAATGTCAGGAAATCCTTGTCTAGTAATCCCCTAATGTCATGGTATTATGAAAGAGTCACCAGCAGCAGAGAAGAGGCGCTGTGTATGGTCACCTGTATTCCCTCCAGTCTATATCTGACCTGTCATGTCACCATGTCACTTATGCTCTTAAGTCCACTTTCAGTCTTTTTCCCCATCTTCTGAGCAGTCATTTACGCACCTTACAGTGTCGATCTTCAGAGGGTTACTTCTTCTTAGTAACTCCTCCAGGCTGCCGCCGGACAGATGCTCCATGATGAAATACGCCCTGTCCTCAGACTGATGTGCAGCGTACAGATGACATAGAAATGGGCACTGTCGTGACTTCAGGAGTATCTGCCGTTCTCTCCTTAATATTGCTGCATTCTCCCATGTCTTGGTGATGATCTTCACGGCCACGAAGGTGTTTCGGCCGGTGACTGATGCCAGGACCACCTGAAGAAAAAGACGGAAGTCTTTGAAAGTAGTCACAGAAGAAATTCTTAGATTTTATTATATGGTGGATTTATCTGCAGGGCCTTCTGGATATCTTCCTATGATAGAGGGTTGGACTGAGTGTTCCATCAGTCAGAGAAAAGAAGGCTGGCCTTGACTATGTCAGACTCCATAAATCTTCCCTAGTGAGTCTCTCATGAGCCTTAACCCCTTCCCGACATCCGCCGTAGTAGTACGGTGCATGCCGGGTGTTTAACTATGGCGGCCGCCCGAGAGTTGGGAGGACGCCATAACTGCCGGGTGTCTACTGTTTTATACAGTAGACAACCAGCGGTAATGTCCCTGGTCAGTACCCGCACCGATCGGGGACATTAACCCTTCAGGCACCTTGGTCAAAGCTGACCGAGGTGCCATTTTCCTTGTGATCGCTGGCACCCAGACTAAGCTCCGGGGCCGGCGTCACGTTTCTATGACAGCGGGGAGCCTTGTGAAGGCTCCCCGGCCTGTCATTCTATTGCTTCTATGATAGCCTGCAATAGAAGCGCCGGTATTTTGCAATGCATTGAAATCAGGGGCGTAACTACCACCATAGCAGCGGAGGCAGCTGCCACAGGGTCCGGGACATTAGGGGCCTGGTGACAGCCGCTGCTATCATTATACTCGGGGGTCTTTGCAGACCCCCGAGTATAATGATCGGTGGACCGGGAGAGGTAAGGGAGCGTAAAAACACTGTTACTTACTTCTCCACGATCCTGCCAGGCCTCCTTCCTACTTGTCTGACGTCTCTGACGTCACATGAACCCGGCCTGCTTCCCGGGTCATGTGGCGTCCGACATCATAGAAGAAGGACGGCAGCGTAGAAGACAGCGTAGGAGTCGGGGACAGGTAAGAAACAGTAATTTTTTATGTTTTTATTCCCCCGGGTCTCTGATTATTATACTCTGGGGTCTGAAAAGTGGGCCACTATGGGGGATAATACTGTGTGCAGGGGTCACTATGGGGGATAATACTGTGTGCAGGGGCTACTATGGGACATAATACTGTGTGCAGGGGCCACTATGGGACATAATACTGTGTGCAGGGGCCACTAAGGGACATAATGCTGCGTGCAGGAACCACTAATGGACATAATACCGCATGCAGGGCTTACTAAGGGACATAATAGAGTGCGGAGGAGGGGTCGGTCGAGGTCTTTGGTGTCGGTTGGGGGGGGGGGGCATGTCAAAAGTTCGCCACGGGGCTCCGCCATTCCTAGTTGCGCCACTGATTGAAATGCATTAGCATTGTAATGCATTACATTAGTGATAAGACCCCTAGGGGGTCTAACAAATGCAAAAAAAAGTTTAAAAAAAAAAATATATATTAAAAGTTCAAATCCCCCCTTTCCCTGGAACAGATATAAAAGTATTTAAATACTGTGAAGCACATACATGTTAGGTATCCCTGTGTCCGAAATCGCCCTCTCTACAAATCTATAGAAATATTTTTCCTGTACGGTAAACGCCGTAGCAGGAAAAAGAGTCAAAAGTGCCAAACCACCATTTTTTCACTGTTTTGCTTCTGATAAAAATTAGAATAAAAAGTGATCAAACCAAAAGCAGTTTCTGGTTTCTAATATTGATGGCCTATCCTTAGGAATGCTATGAGGCAGCGCTGTGCTGCCGGTCACAAGAAAACGGCCACCTACAATACTGTGTACAATATATGCGCAGTCACCTTTGCCCGAGGCCTAGAAGTTTGAAGCCAGCGCCGTTTTTAAGGCTATTCTGACGTGGTACCCAGAAAAAAATGTGTTTTAATGATAGAATCTCTTTAATAAAACTGCTTGTGCTGCCTTAAACCCCTCCCCTTCCTCCGCCTCCTCCTGGTCTCCATGGAGATGGATATTCAGGGACAACGTCTGCATCACAGTAAGGATGTGAGTCCTCCTGCCAGACCTCCAGTCACAGAATCATCACATATGGCTTCCCCTGCAGCTAGCAAACTGCAAAAAAGTAAGTGTATTATGTGTGTAGATGTGTACATGTAATGTGTATAGTGTGTACTGTCTGTGTAATGCATACAGTATATAGCGCATGTTTATACACTGGTATGATAGATAGATAGATAGATAGATAGATAGATAGATAGATAGATAGATAGATAGATAGATAGATAGATATTATACCTGTATATAAGCTTGCACTGTATACAGTATATCAGACACAAACAGTATATAACTTTACACATTATACACATTTAATATTATACTATATATTATTAATAGCATAAATATTATACTGTTTTATGCTATAAAATATTATTTTATAGTATATATACCGGAGTATATATATATATCTATATGTTCTTTTATATGTGTAATGTATAATAATGTATAATATTATAAAATGATCTTTATAGTATACTACATAGTGTATTGAGATGGTGTAAGGCTCAGTTTACACAGCACTTTGTCTGCTGGAGAACTGCGTGTAGATTGTATTGTATATGTGCTTATATTTCACCTGTATGGTAAGGGCCATTACATGGGAATCTTCTAGTGTACTGGTCATATTCATACAGGTGACATATATAGGACTATGGGCTACTTATAGCTGCACTTATACACAGCATGCAGTTCTTCAACAAAAAAATGTCCTGTGTAAATCCAGTCTCAGGCTAAGGCCTCATGTTGTGAAACACAACTAAAAAACATTGTATAGAAACTGTAGCGAAAACACGATGATTTTTTCCACAGAGGTTTTCATTTTTTCATCTTCAGGGGGTCCTGTGCATCCTGTATCATGTCAGTAATGTCCTGATGCTATTCAGTATCAGTGATCCTATACGGGACTCACAGGGCCCCCTGGAGGGCTAAAGTGGAAGCCTAGGTGGGCATGTGCAGGAACAGTATTGGTATGTAAATAGGACCCGCTACCTGCTGGGGTTACTCCAGCAGGTAACCAGGTAACAGCCTATGTATTAAAAAAAAGAAAAAAAAATGCAACAGAGGTCTAATGAGTCCTTTAAGGTCCCAGGCCCTAACAGCCACACTGGCAGTTACACCAGTGTTATCACATAAGGTATCAAAAAACATTGAAAAGTAATTGAATTATGTTTTTCAATATCTTTTCAGTGTTTTTTGTTGTCTTGAGTCATAAGATATTACGCTGCATCAGTTCAACCACTTGCTGAATTTTGGGTTAACTCTACAATATAAAAATACATGTCAAGGACAAGGACTTAATGACGGAATTCCTGAGGCCGGCGTTGTTCACACTGTCCATCTAAGGTTACTACCCATGAAATAGGCTCTAATAACAAAGTCTCTTTGATATATGTAAGCAACATAAAATCCATTAGCTATTAATTAATACAATTATTGCATCCAATATTTATTGATAAATAATTACATGAAATTCAATAATTAGTAATTCTTGATAAAAATGGATAAACCACACAAAATGGATATAATAAATAGAGTCACTGTCCATTACTTACTTGGCCAAAGCTGCCCCTACCCAGCTCCTGATGGATGGTGAAGCGGGTGATGTAAAGCTTCGGGTAGGGGCTGGATGTTCCGGGGTCCTGGCTGCTGCCCGCTCTTGACTTGTCATCCTCTAATATACTGGCTTCCCTTCCTGTCTTCTTCTTTTTCTCCATAAGTCCACTGTCTCCGTCCTCTTCTCTCTTCCTCTTTCCATCTTCCTTCTTCTCATCTCCTCTCATCTTTTTCTCCATAAGTCCACTTTCTCCGTCTTCTTCTCTCTTCCTCTTCCCATCTTCCTTCTTCTCACCTCCTCTCTTCCAATCTCTTCCTCTATGGCCAATAAAAGGCAATTTCCGTAGAATCGCTGAGATCCACTTGTACAATCCAGTCGCTGCCATCTTCAGTTGAGAATAAATGACAGTTGGTCGTGTGCAGGTCACATGATGCCATAGGTCAAGGAATCCTCAGGTGTCACCTGCCTGCCAGTACTACATGTACCAGCTCTGCCATATGTGATGTGGGCATCATAACTAATAGTCTAGTGTCCAGAGGAATGGAAAACTTCATGGCTGGTTCTTCTGGTGCTGTATTCCTTGTAGATGGGCAGTGGATGTGACTTTATGTCTAAGTTTGCGGTGGTGCCCATAATTCATCACAATCTCTGCTGGTATTGTTGAAGTGTAGTTGTGTAGAAATTTAATGATCTGGTGAAGAAATAAACCATAAAGTGTACCTGCTGCTAGTGACAGGAGGAATAAAACCTTGTGAGGAGCCATTGTAGTTGTACAGGGGAAATGCTTATCTTTTCCAAAGATAAAATGGTTGAAGGAAAGGCCTTTTTGGAGATTAAAGAGGGATTCATCCAGACCAATAGCTTATTGTAAGGTAGCAAGTGTTAGGAAGGGGCTAGGATTGTAGTATGCATATATGTTGGGAAGTGTGGAAATACTGGTATGGGGTGGGGTGATGTGGGGTGTTGGGGGAGATTTCTCCCCCAGGCCTCGCCTCACCCTGCTCCATGAGGTATGGGAAAATGTATTTATTTATTTATTTGTGAGTATTGTAAGTGGTGTATTTTGTGCGCTGCGTCGCAGTACTCTTGTAAATACTTTTGGTGATGACTGATTGGAATAAAAGCTATTTTCAAAAAAAAATAAATCTGGAAATGGTGATCCAGTTACACTACATTGGAGAAACGTGTATGTGTAGGGAATAGTTCATTACCGCAGCCTTAGGTGATGCTCTGCCTTATATCTATGAGCACTTGGGTCATTTATCTATTTTCTGAGGGATTATTTTAGGGAAATTTCATCTTTATATGAGGATAGCGCTGTAGCCAAGAAGTTTCATACCTAGTTTCGTGGTACAAGCTACGTGGTAGTTCGCTCTTTTAAGGGCGCTATCACTCCTCCTTTCTGAAAAATTGTGCTAGTTATATTTCATCTCTAGAAAAGACTTCCCCTTTATTATTTAGGGCAGCGTACTTAGAGGTGACTCTGACTCCCCTTCTGTTGTCTAGGAGGAAGGGAGGCTTTATATTTAGCCTAGCCGAATGAATGAGCGCTGAGATCTTAGCTGAGGGCGGATTATGGCAATTTTTTCCACCTCTCAGTGGAATAATATAGACGGTGCGCTGGCCCTGAATAAGTGACCAAGTTTGCTAGACGGCTTTGGCACAGGGGTAATACATCTTACAGGACTCTGTAGCTATATTTGAGTCCGACCCCCTGTTGCCATTAAGAAATACTGTCAAATATTGCTTATAGGTCATATTGGGGTTCTTGACCAAATCAGCTGTGTAGCTCATATATACAGTGGTGTGTTTAAAGCTTATGCATACACAATTCTGGACACATAACCACTCTCCTCCGGATCCTCTATTCCTATTTTCCCTCTCCGATTACAATCTATAACATTATGGTGTGACATTTAAGGCAGACCATCACAGTCAGTTATTTTCGTTTCATTTTTGCGTCCTGTTTATAATATTTTATTTGTTATTTAATAAAAGATATATTTTAATTATTTATCCAGCCAGACCTATCAAATAATCCCTTTTTTTACTTTATAGAGTTTAGTACCATCTGCAAATATGGGTACCCTCTTTGTAAACCCACTACCAGGCCATTAATAAAGATATTAAACAGGAGAGAACCCAATACTGACCCCTGTGTTACGCCTGTGAGCTCCACTCCCTGCTTGCAGAAGACATCACCCATGAGCCAAAGACATCTCCTATCTCCTATGCATCTTCTTTCTTTACTGACCCTATAGATCTTGCATGTCTAGTTTGAGGTCTGATTATGGGGATATTGTCACTCCTTGTGGAGGGACTACCTTGTCAAGTGTGTGGATTCTTACAAAGCCCTTTTCGTTCCACTGTGGGGGATCATGGGAAATCTGTTTCCCAAGATGTAAATAGGAAACAGTGCCTCTGTTATGCTGCCCTCTAGGGGAATCCCCCTTGAACATCATGCCCCACTTTCCTAGAAGTCTTTGCTGCAATGATGTGGGATTTTATCAATTCAGTATCCCCTAGAGGGCAGCATAACAGAGGCACTGTCTCCCTATTTACATCTTAGGAAACTGATTTGCATATTCTTCCCATAGTCTGAGGTCTCTAATATAAGGAGAGTCTGATCTGGGATGTGTATTTGGAGGGGGAAGGGGTCGGCTGGTTAGGGATCTTTATTTAGTGATTGGAATCCTGGTGTGGGGTTGTATTAGAGATGAGTTTGTGATTATGGTCTATGGCCTGTATTTAGAGGGAGGATGATCATCATAATTGTAGTAAAGAGGAGTCTGATCTGAGGTCTGTATTTAAGAATGGACTGGTTTGAGGTATGTATTAGAGATGGAAAGTCTGGTCTAGGGTCTATATGTAAAGCAGATATTTCATGTCTTCATCAATGTGTGATTTTATATACCGCTAGAAAGCCGACAGTGCCCTGAATTCAGCATACTGTTGGCTTTCCCGGTATGTGCCCCGGTGCTTGAGATATCTGTGCTGTTAATTTCAGCACTGATATCTCCCCACTGTCAGAAGGGTGAGCCTTAAAACTTAGTGTCATCGCTGGCCTATAAGAAATGCCCCCCTGACTGTACTCTGATATCGTTGTACTGTCAGAGCGAGTGTTCCATTCTCCCCAGCGACACTGAGTTGTGAATAAGACTGCACAGTCTGAGGTTTGTATTTAGAGCAGTGGTTCTTAACCAGGGTTCGATTGAACCCTAGGCCATACGCACGGTTCATTTTGTGTACCAGTAAAAAAACATATACCTATGTCTTGAATTTGGAAATAAATCATATTTGACTAAAGAAGGGTTCGGTGAATGTGCATATGAAACTGGTGGGTTCGGTACCTCAAATAAGGTTAAGAACCACCGATTTAGAGATATGATTGTGATTCTGGTCTGAGGTCTGCATTTAGGGGAAGGCTGATCAGGGGACCATATTCAGAGATCTATATTCCGAGTCTGCATTTAAAGATTGAGAATCTGGTCTGGGGTATGTATTTTCAGGTGGGGAGTGTGGTCTGGTGCCTGTATTTAGAGATGGACAGTCTAGTCTCAGGTCTGTGTTTAGAAATGGAGAGTCTGGTTTGGGGTCCTTATCTAGAGATGAAGAACCCGGTAGAGGTAGGAAGTTTGGTTTGGGTCTGTATGTACAGATTAGCAGTCTGGTCTGGGGTGTGTTTGGAGAGGAAAGGAAGAAAGGGAGACTTTTGGGGGGTCTCTATTTAGCGATGGAAAGTCTGTTCCGTGGTCTGTATTAAGAAATGGTGAGACTGGTCTGGGGTCATAGATTTGCAAAGTCTGTATACAGCGCCCAGAGTGTGGAGGTGGGGTCAGTCTACAACCGTTGGGTTACTGGTCAAGACACTACCGCTGTTTGACAGAGCTCAGACTGATGTAAGTGACCCCTGCTGCCATGCCCCCTTACTCTGCTGTTAACTATGCCTGCGCCAGAAACATTTAGGCCTGTGGCCCTCCACTTTGCGTGGCCTTTCACTTCTCTGTCTGAAATACTGTTAGATGAAAAATATAATTGCAAAGGAAATAAATACAGGGCAAAAAGGTCTATAATTTTCTACTTTGAAGAGAATGGCGAATATACACCTTTTGTCTTTCCCCACTAATGAACACCTGTAAAAAAATCAATTCCAAACTAGTGTGAGAAACACTTAGAGAATTGAGAAACTCACTGGACCGAGGCCTAGTGAATGCAAGTTTCCTGGAGGCTCAGTAACATAGTTTCTCTCGCAGCATTGGGGACGCCCCCATTGCTGTTTAAATGCTGAGGCCCGCCCCAGTGCTGCGAGAGAACTCATTTGCATACAGATGAAAACCGGGATTACTACCGAACGGTGGTGTGGAGAAGACATCTAAAGGTTGGAGAAGAATAGTCTTTCTTAAGGCTATTCCTATGTAAGATCGACAAAAAATGTGATTTTTTTAATGATAGAATCCCTTTAAAAAGGCATTCTAAGGCCTAATGGGACGGTTCTTCTGCGCAGAGCTTTGAACAGACAGTTTTCCTCCACGGACCTTCTGTTACCATTATATCTATGGGACAGCATTTCCGTAGATATAATTGGCATGCTGCGATCTCCAAAATTGCCGGTTTTGGAAATCACAGCGTATATGCACTGCGGTTCAAAACGTAAAGTGGGCATGGGATTCTCATGAATCCCATCCACTTTGCAGATACTGTAAAACGCATAGATTTTTCCCACGGTGTGTCCGCCATGGGCAAATCGTAGCATTTCTGGCCTGTGGGGCCCTGGCCTAACAGATGACTGCAGAGATTACTGGATAAGAATTCAATTTTCTTTGGCACACAAGTACTTAAAAATAGCCTGTAATGTTATGCTTTGAAAGAACAGTGAATAAGCCCCTTATAATAAACACCTTTAAAAAGTTTCAACAGATAACTGCAGATATTAGTAGATAAGTCACTGTTTTTTGCTTTACTGCACTGTAAAAGGCTTGTTGTGTTCCACCTTGAACACACAGGTATGAGTAATGAGCAGCAGTATGATTTCACTGAGTGCTGCAATGTGTATTACAATTCTTACTGTTAATGACACTGCAACCACCTCAAAATCTTGTTTAAATTCCTCTTTCCTTTCCTTACAGTTGTAATGCTCTTTCCCTGAACTTCTATCCGTTTCCTAACTCTTTCCCTAGCTCCTGCTGACGTCTGTAATTGCAGTAAGAGCAATATGAAAAAAATCCCATCCACACGCTACATTAAAAAAACTGCAGTGCCGTCCAATGAGCCGCAGGTTATAATCATTGCTGTGTATTTTACCTACCAATACCAATCTTTGCACATGCAGTGCAAAAGTTAAAAGATGTGAAGGGATGTTCAGAGAAATGCAGAGGAGCTGTGCTAAACACACCCGATTTTGGAAGTGTTTTCAACCTGCAATTGTATAGAGGAAAATGCTTCTGATTTCCTTATGGATATTCAGCAATGTATTCGCTATGTGTGTGGCCTATGACTTCGGCGGGCGCCCTACCTGGCATAAATACTTCAGAGAAAAACGCAGCATTTTACAGTCACTGTGTAGTGGATCGGATTCTAGCGAATCCCATCCCCACCATGTGGCAAAATGCGTGCAGTGGACACTCTGTGATTTCCAAAACCGCCGCAGTTTTGGAAATCAAAGCATGTCAATTATACCTACGGAACCACTGAAGGTTTCCCTATAGGTATAGGTGGGACGCTACTTGGAGCCTTAGCCTGAGACAGCATTTATAGATGTATTGTGAGCTTAGAGGACTCCTATATAAACCATTAAAGATTTTGTAGCCTGGAGCATAGCAATACATTCAAAAAATATAAGTTTATGATGAGAATAAAAAAAATCTATCATTATGTCTCATGCCATATTTCCAAGCTATCTGCATGGAGGTAAATTATATCTTGCATTAGAGATCAGGTCCCATCCCTTATAATAGGGAAGCTCAATATGCTTGGGGGAGGGGATGTAATGATTTCATATAAGGCAGGTGCTGAGGTACATTGTGGGTTTGTGATTCAGAGGTTTCTCACTTCAGTCTTTTGGGCTATATTTTCCACTTAATAATGACCTCAGAGATATTACAGCACGTAAACAATCTGAAGGTCTAATTTTAGTATTCCTGCAAAAGTGCTAAGCAGACCATGCAATTGTTATCTCACACAGCTCATATACCGGAATCTCTTCTATAATAAGCAGTATTTACATCAGTATTTTTAGGCCAAAACCAGAAATCAAATCTACAGAAAGAAGTTGTAATATAGTATTATAAGTGTATCTTTTGAGAATAAATAGGGAATATATCGGAAAGTGCTGAACCTAAACTTTATGGCAGCATTTGTGTCATTAATAAATATAATTTACTTTATCATGCTATATTGGCTCCATTCTGCAAATCCTGCACTGAAATCCACTTTCCATCCCCTATGTCCCTTGTTTCCCATGTATTCTGTCTCCTGTTACTTGCAGCAGTAATCCTCACTATTTATGACTGTAAGTATTGAGGGGAGTTCAGATTACTAGAGAGAAGCTGAGGCCGGAGGGAGAACTTCAGATGCTTATATTTCAATATGTTGTTCTACCTTATTTATTTCCTTATTTGAGAAACGGAACATCACCTATACTAACCCCCACCCCATCATACTTGCCTCTCTTCCAGTCCAGATACTCTGCGCACAAAACATCAGTTCTTCTGGACGACCTGCACCTCCTCTCATTGACGTCTGCCGTCCGCCCATGCCTGCGCAATAGAGCCGGCGCACGCGGAAGAAATAACGTCCCATGCCCAGAAGGTCCGGATCAGAAGGCAGGTAAAAATGATGGGGTGGGTGGAGGGGATTGCATTAGTTAGGAAGGGATAGTAGTGGGCTATCTAGGAAACAGGGTCGAGGTGTGAGTAAGAAAGCGGGAGTGAGAAAGGGAGGGAGAGAGAGTCAGCTCTGAGTGAAGCCCAATCCATCATGGTAGTTGTAGGAAAATACAGAATAGGAAGATGCGAAAGTAAACAAATTCAGAAGATGCCAGGAGCTCAAGGGAGAAAACCAGGAATCACTGAAAACACAGCAAAAGGTATTTGGTTTCACTTATTAACCTATTAATAGCACTAACAAATCTTTTTTGAAAAATTATTTTTTGCCCGGAAAACCCCTTTAACTTCACTGACCTTACTCTGCATGTAAATACATAAAAGTGGCTTGGTGGAAATCAGCACCTGGGGCACATACTTACCCTCTTAGGTATGTCCCTGCTGTGACCTTGGTAGAAAATGCCCCTTGTGCTCTAAGGGCCTTATTTGCTTTAAAAAAATAAAAGGGCTTTTTGTCCACCTCCCTGCGTCTCTGAAACATAAAAAAAGTATTGCTTTTTCTCTACTAACAGCATCTACAGCACCATGGGAGTGGTATAAAGTGGCTGGGGGCAGTGATGGACTCCCTTTAAGGCTAAGGCCACATATAGCAAAACACACCTGAAAAACACTGTGGAAAAAACAATAGTGAAAATGCTGCAAAAAAACACTAAAAGCTGAAAAAACTGCTTTTCTCAATTTTGCATTATTGCCTTGTATCATTTTAGCCTATGGGGATCATTAATTTATGGAAATGATTGATTGCCCAAAAATAAGGCTGGAAACCTTGTTTGCATGCCAGAATCTTCCTTGTTTTTGGGCCTAACCTGCCACCCATATACTGGATTATCAGATATTTACTACTAGAGCATATTGACGTCACATAGGGAAGTCCCTCACATGTTTCTATTCTTCCCCTTCAGTGGGCCGGTTTCAGTTGTTCAGTTTTCAGTAATATATTAGAAAGCTTTGTGTGATGCATTTACTACTGCACTGTGCGACACAATACTTAGAGGACAAGCAACAGCAGACATCTTTTACCCTTCTATGCATGGTCGCTGGTAATATGGTCCTAATGAAACCGATTCAGAGCTTGATGTTTCTATGCTTGGGACAAGATTTTATTTGCTAGCTACCATAGCCCTGTATGTATATACCATTAGCCAATGCTCGAGGTGCTTGTTGGTGCCCTATTGACATCCACCACCTAGTGGACAGTGTACCCAGTGTACAATCATTGCCAGCTCCTGATTTAGCAGATCCCCAAAGGAAAGTAGACCTTTACTCTTTTTGAAATGTTTCTTGGCGTTCACCTGCCTAAGATTTGGAATTGGAAATCTAGAAACCCATGCCAGTTCCCTAAACCCAACTGGGGTACGGCCATCAAAGAATGTCCTAAAATTACACATTTTTTTTTTCCAATATTACAATTTCCTCAATATTATAATATTATATAAGACCCATAGTGGTGCTTACAGTACTCATACACACCCCTTCCTTCCTGCCCAGACAGGAGGAAGACAGCTAACCAAACAGGCAGGGTAAAACCTGCCAGGTAAAAAAAATTGCAAAGAGTAAGAATGGAAAGTCAATCTTATAGGTGTTGTATCAACCAATGCTAAATGTTTTTACAGGGATAAAATATTATAATCTGTCATATCTGTAAAAATGTTCTGGTCTATAGCTTCATCACAAAAAACGCAGCAATTTGTGGTTAAATTTGTGCTGTTTTGCCTTGCAGCTTTTGGCTGCGCAGCTCACTACAATGTGTGAACACAGCCTTAGAAGGTTAAAGTAGAATATAATATTTAGGTGTAACTCCAGTCACTGAAATAATTTATAATGTTATAATAGATTCTTCTACCCAGTACTGTATTTTAGTCCATTCAATAATGGTATGAGAAGGTGATATATTGAGAGCACCCCAATGGATTGTATTGAAATATACATTATACCGATAAAATTATAATGATACACCTGTAATACAGAAGACACTGGCTGATATAAAATACAGGTGGACCTTCGGCATTCAGGTGGCCGGTGCACAATACAGGTGGAAATTTACTGATCAAAATATGTAACACAAAGAGCATTTTATTGATGGATACAGTTTACTGACCAGTATACAATGCAGAGTATACTAGTGATGGATACAGTCTACTGACCAGAATACAATGCAGAGTATACTAGTGATGGATACAGTCTACTGACCAGAATACAATGCAGAGTATACTAGTGATGGATACAGTCTACTGACCAGAATACAATGCAGAGTATACTAGTGATGGATACAGTCTACTGACCAGAATACAATGCAGAGTATACTAGTGATGGATACAGTCTACTGAGCAGTATACAATGCAGGGAATATCTGGAGATGTATACAGTCTACTGATCAGTATACAGTACAGAGAGTATTCTAGTGATGGATACAGTCTACTGATCAATATACAATGCAGAGAGTATTCTAGTGATGGATACAGTCTACTGATCAATATACAATGCAGAGAGTATTCTAGTGATGGATACAGTCTACTGATCACTATATAATGCAGAGTATCTGGAGATGTATACAGTCTACTGATCAGTATACAGTACAGAGAGTATTCTAGTGATGGATACAGTCTACTGATCAATATACAATGCAGAGAGTATTCTAGTGATGTATACAGTCTACTGATCAATATACAATGCAGAGAGTATTCTAGTGATGGATACAGTCTACTGATCACTATATAATGCAGAGTATCTGGAGATGTATACAGTCTACTGATCAGTATACAGTACAGAGAGTATTCTAGTGATGGATACAGTCTACTGATCAATATACAATGCAGAGAGTATTCTAGTGATGTATACAGTCTACTGATCAATACACAATGCAGAGAGTATTCTAGTGATGTATACAGTCTACTGATCAGTATACAATGCAGAGTATTCTAGTGATGGATATAGTCTACTGATCAATACACAATGCAGAGAGTATTCTAGTGATGTATACAGTCTACTGATCAGTATACAATGCAGAGAGTATTCTAGTGATGGATATAGTCTACTGATCAGTATACAATGCAGAGAGTATTCTAGTGATGGATACAGTCTACTGATCAATATACAATGCAGAGAGTATTCTAGTGATGTATACAGTCTACTGATCAATACACAATGCAGAGAGTATTCTAGTGATGTATACAGTCTACTGATCAGTATACAATGCAGAGTATTCTAGTGATGGATATAGTCTACTGATCAATACACAATGCAGAGAGTATTCTAGTGATGTATACAGTCTACTGATCAGTATACAATGCAGAGAGTATTCTAGTGATGGATACAGTCTACTGATCAGTATACAATGCAGAGAGTATTCTAGATTATGGGGATAATGTCACTCCTTAAGGAGAGACCACCTATTAGGTGTGTGGAGACTTATACAGCCATAGTCGCTCCACTGTGAGGGATCATGGGAGGAATATGCAAATCTGTCTCCCAAGATGTAAATAGGGAGACAGTGCCTCTGTTGTGCTGCCCTCTATAGGAAGCATCGTGAACATCATGCTCGACTTTCCCAGAAGCCTTTACTGCATAATGTGGGATTTTTACCAAGTCAGTTTCTCAGCTACGGACGGCCATAGCCGTAGTATGGCTCTCAATGCAGAGAGTATTGTAGTGATGGATACAGTCTACCGATCAGTATAAAATGAAGACCATTCTAGTGATATACCTTTATTGACTAATGCAGAGAGTATTCTTATTGATGGACACAGGTCATCCATATATGATAAGTGGGGGATGGACACCTGGGCCCTCCACAGATCAGCTGTTTCAAGAGATTGTGGCAGTCACGAGAACTATGGCCCCTTCCCTGTGCCACTGACATCACATTCATCAGTCACATACTACAGCAACAGGTCCCACTCAAGTAAATGGGACGGAGCTGCAGTACCAAGGCAAACCTCTATACAGTATATGGTACAGTTGTATGGCTGTTGTTCAAAGAAAAGGCTGCATCTCTCGACTGAACACTGCAGGCTCATCAACCTGGTTATTGATAGGGCTCTCAGGTGCTGGACCTCCACCGATTACATATTGTTGACCTATCCTAAAAATCTTGTAAAGACCCCTTTAGGCTAAGGCCCACGTAGCGAGCCGCAGCCAAAAATTGCTGCAGACAAGACTGCGGTAGTAACACATTGTGTTTTTTGCAGCAGTGTTTAGCACAGAAAGTCCTCAGAGAAAAACTCTTTCTGCTTCTACTATACCTACATGGAAAACAGCTGTGGTGTAATCGATATTTTGCCATTTACAAAAACGTAAGCGTTTTTAAAATCACAGCATTTTCATTGTGGATTTTTTTTCTGCAATGTGTGGATGGGATTAGCCAGAATCCCATCCATTTTGCAAGTATTGAAAACAGTGTTACACCTCTCCAAATTTTGGAATTTTGGACCATTTTTCTTTTGCAAACTGCTCCAAATATTGATACTTAAATATTTAGCAATCCCAACACATATCTTATGTCTAAAGGCCCTATTACACTAATTGACCTCGCAGGCAGGGGCTTTTCACACCGCCATATGTTTTGCCCTAAACACATGCTGATAGACAATATACTCTGGCAAATTACACTTACTAGATTTGGCAGTTAGGCTGGGTTCACACGATGTATTTTGGCACGTAATGTGGCATGTAGACGCCGCAGGAGCTTTTGCGGGCTGTATACGCTCCCATTGTTTTCAATGGGAGCCGGTACCGTATACGCGGCGCTACTTGGCGGCCGTGATTTTGCGGTGGCCGCAAAATAGCACCGCGTATACGGTACCGGCTCCCATTGAAAACAATGGGAGCGTATACGGCCCGCAAAAGCTCCTGTGGCGTCTATGTGCCATATTACATGCCAAAATACATCGTGTGAACCCAGCCTTATAGTGTTTATGGGGACAAATGGTCTTATATACTATTCTGCAACCCCATACAGTTTGCTTTTGCCAGCAGTATATCCCTGTTTACATGAAGAAATGCCCCATTGATAAGGAATTTTTACGATTACATACAGTGGTATATCTAAAGGGCCTAATGCAAAATTTCATCTTGAACCTCCTTCCACAACTGTAACCATCTGTACACTTTAGCAGCATTTACATTTATCTTTCCTCGTCTATCTGGGTCCAGAACGCCCTGTTCACATCTCTGAACAAAAGTTTGCCATCATTCCCATCCCGTCAGTGCCTCTTACACAATAATTGTGCCCCCTTTCGTGTCACAGGCTCCCCCACAGAATTGCTCATATTGCTATTTTTGCTGTGAAATGGAATTTTCTTCCTTCTGACAGGAGAAGGCTGTGTATCACAAATCTTCTGTTCAGACTTCCAGCATCAAAGAAAACCAGAAAAAGATCAAAAAAATGTTTTTTCGGCTCTAGTGTGTTGACTTGTGGAACCCATTGGCTTCTAATGATGACCTGTAAGGTCCCTTGGCCTCTGTATCTATGACCAGGGCTACCCCTCTAGTGAGGCGAGGAGAAGCGGTAGCCTCACGCGGCACTTTGGAGGGTGCGGCAGCCGTGGCAATTTGATTTTTATTTTTTTTTCTAAAGTAGCGCAGCCGAGGGCCACTTTGAAAACAAACCGAGCAGCCCTATCCTGAACTGGTTTAGACCTCTGCGTCTCAGCACAGGCGGTGTCATCACGCCTCCTGCACTGAGATGCAAACATCTTATTGCCAGGTGAAAGGAGGAGGCGGTGGCAGCAGGAGCAACGACGGTAAGGTAGGTAAGCTACATATATTTTTAATTATTTTTTTTTTATATTATAGGCCGCTACCTGCTGGAGTATCCCCAGCGAGTAGGGACTTATTTACCTACCTCCCCGGGCCTACTCATGGCCGTACCCAGCTTCCCTTTCTTCTATAGGACGTGGGGGGCGGCTTTGAGCAGGTCTGGGCCCAGGCTGCAATCCCCAACTACTGCTATTATTATATTCGGGGGTCTTTTCAGACGATCAAAAGATTTCCCCCCTTGATGTTCAGTCTGGGTAGGATGGGGTGGCGTCTATTGATCATCTGCCTCAGGCAGCCGAGAGGCTAAGTTCACCACTGTCTAGGACCCCTCTAGATACATTGGTGCTCATATAAAACATGCCATCATTCACACCAGCATTTGCTGATTTGTCAACTGAACTTATTTAGTTGTGTTAACAATCTGGAAGGAAAGTTTGCATGAATGACTCTTCAGTCAGTCTTTGGCCTGGGTATTAGTTGGTCCTCTATATAGGGGGAAGTGATAACGGGGCAAAAGTGCAAGAAAACTGCAGATGCCTGGTGTCTGTTCAGCTGCAGTAGACATCACCACTGATATATGTCAGCAATAACAATAGTCTAACATGAAACATGTAATAGCGCATATTTAGTCGTAACCGCTCAACCGCAGTAGGAACTGATATTATCAGGCTGACACTGATAAGAGATATAGGGTTTACACGTCTGTCAATTTTCTGACATTAGCTCAAAGATAAGGAACTGATGAGAGGCCCGGGGAAATGATTCTCAGCACCTACTGAACCAATATAAGGTGCACTGTGTAGATTTGATAAAATATTTAAAGGGAGTCTGTCAGCACGAAAAATCAACATGAATCTACTCACAGCACCTTGTAGGGCAAATGAGATGGGTCAACAATATGTTTGTGTTATATTCTTCTGCTGCTCCGTTCCTCAGGATTTTACATTTTTAGATTTATCCTAATGAGTTGAAAAGGACTTTAGGGGTTTTTAGTTTGCAGTGAGGGCTTCTGTATGTGCTGGAGAGTGAATGCCCCTAAAGCCAGTGATTCAATTGGAAATTTTTTTTAGAGTGAACTCTGAAATAACGGCGTCACCCTCCCCTGGACAAAACCCTGCCCCCCAAGGACTCGCTCATTTCTGCACACACTGTTATGCCCAATATTAGCATAAATTATGCCTCATAGTGGCCCCTTAACACAGTATTTAATGCCTCCATGTGGCCCCTGCACACAGTAGTACAGTGTTGGCCAAGAGTATTGGCACCCCTGCAATTCTGTCAGATAATACTCAGTTTCTTCCAGAAAATGATTGCAAGCACAAACTCTTTGGTATTAATATCTTCATTTATTTTGCTTGCAATGAAAAAACACAAAAGAGAATGAAAAAAAGGCGAATCATTGATCATTTTACACAAAACTCCAAAAATGGGCTGGACAAAAGTATTGGCACCCTCAGCCTAATACTTGGTAGCACAACCTTTAGACAAAATAACTGCGAACAACCGCTTCCGGTAACCATCAATGAGTTTCTTACAAGTCTGCTGGAATTTTAGACCATTCTTCTTTGGCAAACTGCTCCAGGTCCCTGAGATGTGAAGGGGGCCTTCTCCAAACTGCCATCAAGAGATCTCCCCACAGGTGTTCTATGGGATTCAGGTCTGGACTCATTGCTGGCCACTTTACAAGTCTCCAGTGCTTTCTCTCAAGCCATTTTCTAGTTCTTTTCTTTGAAGGCCTCTTTTTTTCCCCTGTAAACTCTATGTTGATGCCTTTTCCCAAAAAGCTCTACTTTTGTATCATTCTTCCAAAACGTTTTTTGGCTTTCTCAGGTAAGTTTTGGCAAACTCCAGCCTGGCCTTTTTATGTCTCTGGGTAAGAAGTGGGGTCTTCCTGGGTATCCTACAGTCCCTTTTCATTCAGACGCTGACAGATAGTACGGGTTGACACTGTTGTACCCTTGGACTGCAAGGCAGCTTGAACTTGTTTGGATGTTAGTCGAGGTTCTTTATCCACCATCCACACAATCTTGCGTTGAAATCTCTCGTCAATTTTTCTTTTCCGTCCACATCTAGGGAGGTTAGCCACAGTGCCATGGGCTTTAAACTTCTTGATGACACTGCGCATGGTAGACACAGGAACATTCAGGTCTTTGGAGATGGACTTGTAGCCTTGAGATTGCTCATGCTTCCTCACAATTTTGCTTTTCAAGTCCTCAGACAGTTCTTTGGTCTTCTTTATTTTCTCCATGCTCAATGTGGTACACACAAGGACAAAGGACAGAGGTTGAGTCAACTTTAATCCATTTCAACTGGCTGCAAGTGTGATTTAGTTATTGCCACCACCTGTTAGGTGCCTCAGGTAAGTAACAGGTGCTGTTAATTACACAAATTAGAGAAGCATCACATGATTTTTCAAACAGTGCCAATAATTTTGTCCACCCCCTTTTTTGTTTGGTGTGGAATTATATCCAATTTGGCTTTTTGACAATTCTTTTTTCCATTGAAGACAAATTAAATGAAGATAATACCAAAGAATTTCTGCTTTCAATCATTTTCTGGAAGAAAATGAGTATTATCTGACAGAATTGCAGGGGTGCCAATACTTCTGGCCAGCACTGTATTGATTATCCAATATTGATGCCTATCCTTTGTATAGGCCATCAGTATTATATCTGCGGAGGTCTGAAAGCCAGAGCCTCTGCAGATCAGCAGTTTAGAGACAAAGCAGCAACCAGTCATGGTAACATGCTGGGAGTCGTACTGGTCACCCACTGTATGATGTACACTGTTGCAATACCTAAATCCACTATTACACATTATACAGTGAGTAGGCAGCACAGTTCTTATCTGATACCTGTAGCTTTTGAGGTTTTTGTTCTAGTATGTTTGGAGATGTGAAAAGTTATAAAGCTTTGCATATACAGTAACATCATTTATATTTGTATGTCCACTGAATAACACAGCACCACCCAGTGGAGATTTGCTGGAATGTCACCCTTGTTTACAACATCCAAATAGATAAAAGTGATCCATAGGTACCGTATAGTGGCCATACTGTATATGTATGGTAAAAGAAGTGGTACTGTGTAGTGGCTATTTAGGTATGGTAAAAGAAGTGGTACTGTTCAGTGGCCAAATATGTATGGTAAAAGAAGTGGTACTGTGCAGTGGCCAAATATGTATGGTAAAAGAAGTGGTACTGTGCAGTGGCCATATAGGTATGGTAAAAGAAGTGGTACTGTGCAATGGCTATTTATGCAGGGTAATACAAGTGGCACTGTGCAGAGGCTATATATTTACTGTGTTTCCCAGAAAATAGGTCATCCCCGAAAGTAAGGCATAGAGGAGGTTTTGTTGAATTGACTAATGTAAGACCCCCACGGAAAGTAAGACATCCCCAAAAAACATTGCAGCAGGCTGAACGCTGCGCAATGTTCCGTGTCCACAGGAAAGCCGTCTGGTGCCTCTGCTGTGATACCGTATGTTGTATCCACTGCTCCTGCTGTTGTAGGATGAGTTGGGAGATGCCTGCTGTGCATACACTGCGGTAAGCATCGTATGCGGCGGGGGGTCCACTTTCCCAGCCCATCCCACAGCAGCAGGAACAGTGGATACAATGTACGGTATCACAGCAGAGGCAGCAATGCTGGAAGCCTCGCTAAGCCCCGCCCACCACTTCCGCCACAGTGACCAACAGCAGCACCAGCGCTGCTACGAAGATGGGGAAGGTAAGCAGCATACCTTCCCCCCCCAACCTACTGCACTGCCTACAACCGGCAGTCATGCCGGTGCTCCGCTAGGGGGACATTGTCCCCCGCTCCTTTTTCTGCAGCAAGCACATAAGACATCCCCGAAAATAAGACATGCCATATCTATAGGACCATAATTTAATATAAGACACTGTCTTATTTTTGGGGAAACACGGTATATATGATAATAGCCGAATTAGACAGAAAAGACACGTCTTGTCAGTCACTGTGTGACATTCCAAGCACCACCTGACATCAGCTGACAGCCTTTCAGCTAATAGACTGTGACAGGTGGACACCTTACAGTACTGATATCATATACAGTATATAAGGTGCTGGGAGCAAGATCATCAGGCATTTGCAGCAATGGTGGAGATAGGGAAGGTTTAGCCTGTATGTCCTTGCAGTGTGCAGTTGTAGAACTACTTTGTATGGTGTCGTCGGGGGTGGGGCTATAACCTTTAATAACGACGTTTTATTCGCGTATTATTTTTTTATTTTATTTTTAAAAAAAATTTAAACTTTTTTATTACATCTTTATTTTTTTTTCAGATTGTGTCCCCATAAGGTGATAAGAGACCTTTGGGGACATCTGATCACTTTTTATTTGTACTGGAGGCTGATTTCTCCCATAACTGGGGCTGGTACATTTAGCCTCAGTTGCAGGAGGAATACAGCCTCCTGCACGCTGTATACGCAGTATACAGAGCTGATCTGGGTCCTGTAGGACCCAGCAGCTCTTGCAAGACGCTGCTCCCGGCAGATCACGTGACCGCCGGGTCAGAGGGCGGCCGCCCATAGCTGTGTATACACAGCGATCGAGTAGGCGGGGAGGTAATAAATCTTCCCTGCCATCTCTGTGGGAGCTCTGGCTGAAGTTACAGTCGGCTCCCAGCTTCAGTAGCTGCACGATCTCCGTGCAGCTACTGTGTTCTAACTGGATGTACCGGTAAGTCCTGTCAGAACTAGGCAACCACTATCCGGACGTTTATAGTCTATGGGCGGTCCGGAGATGGTTGAAATATGTGTCTTGTATACTGTGTGAGTACAGTGTTTGTATACAGGTATGTGTGAGTATGTACAGTATGCTATAATAATGGGTATGGGTGAGTGTATGTATATATGTGAGTATATATAGTATTCATACATTCATAGAAGGGTGTGTGTATGTATATATATATATATATATATATATATATATATATATATATGTGGTATATGAATGTATATAAATCTATGTGTGAGTATATATGCTATAATGTATATGTGAAAGTTTATATAATATATGTATAAGGCCTGATTCACATCTGCGTTTGGTAATCCGTTCGGGGAGTCCGCATGGGGACCCCCCTGAATGGATTACCAAAAGCATTAGCAAGTGGTGTGCAGTGATAGGACACTGACCCCATAGACTATAATGGGGTCCGTGTGGTGTCCGCACTAATCATGTGGACAGGAAAGTAGATCGTGAAATATTTTTCTGTCCGCATGTTCTCTGCAGACAACGCACAGAAAGCACATGGATCCTATTATAGTCTATGGGGTCTTTTACTGCACACCGTTTGCTAATGAATTCAGTAGTCTATTTGGGGGGGAACCCATGCGGACTCCCCAAACGGATTACAAAACAAAGATGTGAACCAGGCCTGAGTGTGTAGGTATATAGTGAGTGCACTCCCATCCACACATTGCAGTAAAATACATGCAGTGGAAACACTGCAATTTCTAAAACTGTTGTGGTTTTGGAAATCGCAGCATGTCACTTATATCTACAGACACACCGGCAGTGCCCCTATAGATATAAAGGAAGCAGACAGTCCTCAGAGGAAACCTCTGTGAGGTTTCTGCAATAAGCGGTGTGGGAAAAACTCACAGGATGTTACCCCATCACTGCTCCCACACAATATAATGGCCCCATCACTGTTCCCCATATATTATGGAGGGGCTAGTGAAGAGGCCACTGTATGATGGGGAGAAGTGAAGAGGCCATACAAGATTTGGCCCTTAACAGAGGTTGTCTATAAACAGGAGTTATCACTGTAGCGGCCAACAGAGAGGTGTAAAAAAAAAAATATATATATATATATATATATATATATATATATACTGACCTGTCCCCAGCACCCCGTTGTCCCCCCGCCTGCATCTGTTCAGTCTCATGGCGGCAACTCATTTCTGGAAATCCTGTACCTGGTCTCAGCAATCACATGACGTGCAGGACTCCCAGCAAGAAGGCGCCAGCATGAGACTGAATGGACACTGGCGGCGGACAACGGAGACAGGTAGTATGCTTTTTTTTGTTTTTTATTTTACACCTTCCGCCTGGCACATGAGTCTCTCCAATTCCTGGAAACCCACTTTAAAGGATTTATCCATGTTTCTAATATTGGTGGCCTGTCCTTAGGATAAACCATCAATATTACATCTGTGATGATACAACAGCCAGGACCTCTGCAGATCAGCTTTTCCAGGACAGCGTGGCTACAGGTAATGGTAACATTTCCAGGAGCCGTACTGTTCACTTGCCATACAAGGTGTAGCAGTAGGTTTGGTAGTGCAGTTGTGCCCATGGTATAGTGCGTGAGCAGCATGGCTCCAGACATGTTATTACATTTAGCCGTTGTGTCTCGGTACCGCTGATCTGCAGGGTCCTGGCGGTGGGCCCCTAGAAACAATTCCACTGGTGGGCCCTAGACACCCCAGTCCGACCCTGTGTGTGCGTGCTATTCGAAACGGCCATTTCGAATAGTACTCGCTCATCTCTAATTATAATATTCCTTATAAGGTTGGGCTAGTATCTTTCTCTGTATACTTATTTTATTGTACCATTATTGCTGTTAGTTATCCTATGGTGTTTATCTATTCATGTCTAACACAGCTATATGGACTCTTGATTTATTTCTTACCTATGCCATTTGCTGACCCCTTGGATATTTCTTTCCCTCTAACATTATTATCACCAGTTATTTTTCTGAAGCATTTACCCCTTGTCTTACATGTCTATTTAATAAAATTTCACATATGTGGTGCTTCTGTCTTTTTGACATCATTATATATAGTATTGCAAAAGAAACCTAGGAGACCGAGGCCACCCCATATAAAAGTGTTATTGAACACATGGCCCAGATGAATAGCAATGGTGAAGCCTATTGTCAAAGAGCATCTGCAAAGAGCTCAGCAGGCCCAGTGCAGAATTTATAACAAATCTGTTAAGGTGAGGGCCTTTAACCGCTTCCCGACCGGCCCCTGTAGATTAACGTCGGCGCGGCTTGGGCTCTGTGCCGCGCCGACGTTAATTAACGGCCCTTTTTAAAATATGGATCGGGTCTCCCAGAGGGTCCGGAGCTCCGTGGACCCAGTGCTAATAGCTGCTGGGGTCCACGGAGACATGATCAGGACCTGATAGATTCAGGTCCCGATCATGTATCGGCCATGTCAGGGAAAGTTTATTGCAGTAACAAACTTTCCCTGACATGCGATGCCGCCGCGGGTTAGATGATACTGCAGACAGCATCGGAAGCAAGTGTTAGCTATATGTGATAGCTAACACTGTGCTCGATGTACTCCGCTCGGAGCTGGTCTCCGAGCGGAGGTTTTAACCCCTTAGATGCCAGCGGTGAAACATCACCGCCGTATCCAAGGGGCTTAGGAAAGATAAAGTGCCCCCTGGGCACCCCCGCAGCGAGATCGGGGGGTGCCCATAAGTATCTTCTGCAGCCTGAGGTCTGACCAGTGACCCCAGGCTGCTAAGAGCCCCAGTACCTGGTTGATCCTACCAGGTATAGAGGAAGCCAGCCGATGCGTCTGTAATCGGCTGGCTTCCTCCATAGACTGCAATACACTGTATTGCAAGTCTATAGCATAGAGCCAGTGATCCTGTCTGATCGCTGGTTCTAGTGTCCTTATAGGACAAATAAAAAATGTAAATAAAAAGTAAAAAAAAAAATAAAGTGTGTAAAATTTTTTTATATAGTTATAAAAACCCCAAATTTCCCTTTTCTTATATAAAATTAATGATATAAAAAAAAAAAAATAAAAAAAAATATTAATAAAAACAATACATATTTGGTATCAATGTGTCCATCACAACCTGTACAATAAAACTGAAACAATATTTAACCTACACAGTGAATACCGGAAAAAAAAACGCAAAAAACCTCGCAAAAGTAATGTTTTTTCGCCATCTCACCTTACAAATATGCTATAAAAAGTGATCAAAAAGTCACATGTACCCCAAAACAGTACCAATACAAAGCACAGGTTATCCTGCAAAAAAAAAAGCCATAAACCAATTCTCTCAACCGAAAAATAAAAATGTTACACCTCTCAGAAGTTGGTGATGCAAAAGTAATTGATTTACACCCCCAAATGGACTTTTTGTTCTGCAAAACTAGTAACACATAAAAAACAATATAAATGAGGTATCGCTGTAATCGTACCGACCCGCAGAATAAAGGTCACATGTTACTTATGCTATACGCCTTGCAGAAAAAAAATTTAAAGGCGAAACACAATATCAGAACTGATAGGGATTTTTTTTAATTCACCAAGAAAGAGTTAATAAAAGTTAGTCAATGTTAAAAACACCCAAAAATGTTATAACAAAATACATCTCATACCGCAAACATCAAACCCTCATGCGGCCACATCACCAGAAAAATAAAAAAAAATTATAGCTTGTACAATGTGAAGACAAAACCCCCCAAATCACCAAAAGAGCACAACTGGATACAGCAGGAAGGGAATGTATAAGCTGTGTGAGCGAATATTGGGGTACAAACCAGATTTAGAGCTTACAACGGAAAATAAACCAAAACTGCCCCCCTGTGTGATTCCCCCCCCCCCCCCAAACATAGTAGCTACTGGGGATATAGTAGGGAATTTGGTGTTCCCAATGTAGTCCGCACAGCTTACATATCTACTATTCACCATCCGCTGTGCAATCATGTTTAGGATACTATTGCCCGATACACCCCCTAATAAGTTCTTTGAGGGGTGCAGATTTAAAACGAGGTCATTCTCTAAGGGATTCCACTTTACTGGTACTTTAGAAGCTCTACAAACCTGACATGGGTAACCAGATACCAAACATCTCAATCTGCGATCCAAAAAACAAAATAGCGCTCCTTCCCTTCTGTGCTCGACTGTGCCCAAACAGCCGTTTCTACCCACATATGGCATTAAGTACGTTATCCTGGGTACACCAGTGTCATACCTGTGGGCATAAACTGCTGCTTGGGTACACAGCAGGGCGCAGAAGGGAAGGAGCGATATGTGCTTTTGGACAGCTGATTTAGATTGTTGGTTTTCGGACACCATGTCACGTTTGTAGAGACTCTAAAATTTCCCCTACAAAATGGGGTCACTTGTTGGAGAATTCCAAATTACTGTCACCTCCAGGGCTCTGCAAAAACAACATGGCGTCAGGAAACCCCTCCAAATCTGTACACCAAAAGCTAAAAAGCCCACTGCTCCTTCCCTTCTGAGCCCTGCTGTGTGCCCAAGCAGCAGTTTACACCCACATATATAACTTCTTTCTACCCGGGATGGCCCCTTAATAGTTTTAGGAGTGCAGGTCTCTGACAACACAAAGTAAGTGCAACTCATTGGGCGCCGAAATGGCATATTTCTTTCAAAATTTAAATTTTCATTTTGTGCATTAATTTTTGGAAAGCATTTTTAGGCTCAGAAGGATAATACCCCTTGATACATTCCTTGACGGGTGTAATTTTTAAAATGGGGTCACTTTTGAGGGGTTTCTATTGTATTGATACTTTAGGGGCTCAGCAGATGCGACATGGCACCTGAAAACTATTCCAGCAACATCTGCCATCCAAATACCAAATAGCGCTCTTTCCATTCTGAGCCCCACTATGTTCCCATACAGCAGATTATGGCCACATATGGGGTATTGCTGTGTTCAGGAGAAATTGTGTAACAAACTGTGGGGGGCTTTTTCTCATTTAACCCCTTGTGAAAATGAAAACTTTGGAGATAAAGGGACATTTTAGTAATTTTTAACCTACACATCCCAAGGTTATTAAAATCTGTGAAATAGCTATAGGGTCAAACTACTCACTATACCCCTCAATGAATACCTTAAGGGGTCTAGTTTATAAAATGTGGTCATTTATGGGGGTTTTCAATTGTTTTGGTAACTCAAATCTTGTTTGAATGTGCAATGGGTCTGAATCATTTTGAAGCAAAAATTGTGTCTTGAAACCCAGTTGGTGCTGCCATCTTTTTGGGCCCTACTGTGCGTCCGTACATAGGATTAAGGCCACAAAGTGTACATTTTTGAACACAGGAGAAATGGGGTAATCTATTTTGGGGTGTTTCTCTTCATTTTCATGTGTTATGGGGAAAAAAACTGCCTTTAAAATGACACTTTTGTGTAAAAAAATATGAACATTTTTTGTTTGCCGCAAATTTTTTCAAAACCTATGGGGTCAAAATACTCACTATAACCCTCCATGAATACCTCAAGGGGTCTAGTTTCCAAAATGGTGTCACAATTTGGAGGTTTCTACTGTCTGGACACCTAGAGGGCTCTGCAAATGGGACATGGTGCTTGATCATGATTCCAGCAAAATCTGGCCTCCAAAACCCAATTAGCGCTCTTTACGTTCTGAGTGCTGCCATGTGTCCGTATATCAGTATACCAGAACATATGGGGTATTGTTGCAATCAATAGAAAGTGTGTAGCAATATGTGGGTTGCAATTTCTCCTTTAACCCCTTTTGAAGATGAAAATTTGGGGGCTAATGTGACATTATATTAGAAAAAAATTTTTTAAAATTTTCATGTCTCAATGGTAAAAAAATCTGTGAAACACTTGTAGGGTCAAAGTGCTCACTATACCCCTGGATACATTCCTTGAGGGGTCTAGTTTTCAAAATGGTGTCATATTGAGGGTGTTTCCACTGTTCTGGCACTTCAGGGGCTCTGCAAATGCGACATGGTGCCTGAAACAGATTCCAGCAAAATCTGCCCTCCAAAATCCCAATAGCGCTCCTTCTGTTCTGGACCCTACAGTGTGCCCATACATCATTTAACATTCTCACATGGAATAGTTTCATGCTTGGGGGAAATTGCTTAATAGAATTTAGAATGCGTTTTCTCCTTTAACCCATTGTGAATGTGTAAGTTCTAGGGCTAAATGAATATATTAGTGAAAAAAAATTTAAATTGTAAATTTGACCTCTATTTTGTTGTAATTGCCGTGAAATGCTGAAAGGGTTAAGAAACTTCCTAAATGCAGTTATGAAGTTTTTAGAATGGGGTGATTTATGGGGGTTTCTATTAGAGAGGCCTTTCAAGACCCCTTCAGAACTGAACTGGTCCCTTGAAAAATGTGTGTTGTAAATATTCTTAAAAATTTGGAAAATTACTGCTTGACTTGTAAGACTTATAACATCTGAAAAAAATGAAAGGGTGATTAAAGTTTGTTGCCAATATAAAGCAGAGATATGGTAAATTAAATGTATGAAGTAATTTGGGTAGTATGACATTCTACATGAAAGGCATGCAATTTCAAAGTTTGAAAATTGCATTTTTTTCAAAATTTTCGTCAAATTTCCTATTTTTTCATAATTAAAGACAAAACATATTGACCAAAATGTACCACTGACACGAAGTACAATGTGTTGCGAAAAAACAGTCTCAGAATCACCATGATAAGTTAATGCATCTCAAAGTTATTACCACCTAAAGTGACACATGTCAGATTTGAAAAATGAGGCCTGGTCATCTAGGTACTTTTAGGCTCGGTCTTGAAGAGGTTAATCCTGGGGACAGGGTCCTGGTTTTAGTATCCACGGTCGAAAGTAAGCTTCTGACAAAGTGGCAGGGTCCCTATGAGATTGTAGAAAAGGTGAGTGAGGTGAACTACAAAGTGCATCAACCAGACAGGAGAAAACCCTTCTTGGTTTACCACATAAACCTGATCTAGCTGCGCAAAGATTGGGAATCTTTGGTAGGCACTGTCAGAAGCAAGAGGTAAGAGAGTTCCTATAGGAAAACAGATGAAAGTTTTCTGACCTACCAGGCCATACCCACCTGATAAAACACCATACTAAAACTGAACCTAACAATAAAGTGAACCTGAAGCTGTACAGGATACCAGAAGCCAGCAGAGAGGCGGTATTGTAATGTCCTGCTACTGCTCGTGCCCATTCCCTTTAATAGTCCTTGCAGACCGAGATGGTATGGACATTTGCATATAAGGTAAAGAGGTTCCTCCCCCATTCCTTCTATAGTAACAGTATTTCTACTTCATCAGAGCCAGCACATAGGGAGGTCTATTAATGCGCCATCTTGTGGATGTTTTGTGAACTACACCTGCCTATACTTGCCATTGTAATTTGAGTTGCCAATGTAAAGGAGTGTCCAGTATAATCAGGTGACCTTCAGGACCCATCAAGCTCCCTTGACTGGCCTGGAGGAGGAGATGTTACAGCCTCTCTAGAGGGGGGTTGAAAACCCTTTGTCTTGGTCTTTTGTGTAAAGACTTCTACACATGTGGAGCTGAAAATGGCAGCCAAGTCCCAGGGGACTTCAAACAGAGATATCTTTTCCTCTGTCCCCAAGATCCTTCTCATAGAGCATTTTCCTCTGAATTTCCAAGCCTACAAGCACTAAAGTATACGGACCTGGTTATCTATACATCTGGGACCTCTAAACGTATCTCTCTATTCAAGTAAGTCTTTGGGACAAATCTATATTTAAGAAAACACATAGCTAATCTGGTAGAATTTGAGGGTCTCCCGCTGTCGACAACTCTATTTCCTCTCCTACTTATGTGTACCCAGTTTGTTGAGGACTAACCCCCTGGATACAGGCCATCTTTAGAAGTATATACAAGCTTAACTACCCAAGCAACTACTAATTAAACTATCCAAAGTATTCCTGCTCCAAGCTCCATCACCTGCTTGACTGGACACTACCTACAAAGATTGCTGTATTGTATGTGAAGAATTACTCCATATGTACATTTGTATTACCTTGTCCTGCTAGAAAAAGAGCAACGGCTACCCCCGAGACCTGGTTGTCTGTTGTCATTGTCAGGTACTACGTGGGGGTGGGTAGTCGGGGACATCAAAAAGGAGATTTTGTGCACATTTGGGACCCAGGGACCCCTAAAAGCCGGCCACATCTGATATATTACCTGTGATACCAGCCCTGGCCCTCCTGAGTGTTACAGTATCCTTTGAGGTCAAGTGCATGCTTGAATTAGGTGTCATTGAGGAGTCTGCCAGTGAATGTTCAAGCCCCATTGTGCTAATCCCAAAGCAAAATGGGACATGGAAGCTTTGTAATGACTTGAAGTTGAATGAGGTGTCAAAATTTGATGCATTGCCCATGCAGAGAGTAGATGAACTGATTGAGAGGTTTGGGAGGGCAAGGTATATCATGACGTTTGACCTTACAAAGGGATGATGGCAAATACCATTATCTGATGAGGCTAAAGAAAAGACGGCATTCTCCACTCCAGAAGGCGTGTTCCAGTATGTAGTGATGACATTTCGGTTACATGAGGCCCCTGCTACATTTCAGAGGTTGATGGATCTGATCTTAAGGCCACATCGTGATTATGCCTCTGCTTATCTGTAAGGTACAGGCAGTATTGAACTCTATCAGTGATACGGGCCTAACCATAGACTCTGAGGTGTGTGCAGTGGGTCTAGAGGAAACAAAATACTTGGGCTACATTATTGGTAAAGAGCTGGTTAAGAGAAGATAGATCTGTCAGTAACCAGACTTTGTGTGCCTTTATTAAATTGGTAAAACACCTGTGAAATGCACACTTCCTGTCTCATTTTAAATGACAGCTTTTGAGAAGTCATCCTTGGAGAATTCATTAAAGGGGTTGTCCCATTATCGTCACTTATCTCTTATCCACAGGACAGGGAATAAGCAACTGATCGCTGGGGTTCCATTTGCATTGTTCGGGAGGATGAAGGACAGAAAGTCCCCCTAAGACCTCCTTGTGAATGGAGCATCATTGCACTTGTGTGACCGCCTCAATTCACTTCTATTTGGCTGCAGGCACTGCCAGAGATTTAAGTGGAGCTGCTGGGACTGTAGTGAATGGAGCACCAGTCACGCAAATGCAACGGCTCTCCATTCACAAAGAGCATCCTGATCGCCCAGCAATTGGGCCCCCAGTGATTGGACACTTGTCCCTTGTTCTGTGGAGAGAGAGTAAGTGTTCATAACAGCACAACCCTTTTAAAGGGATCCTATCATCAAAACTCATTTTTTTGTTCCTAACATGTAGGAATAGTCTTAACAAAGGCTATTCTTCTCCTACCTTTAGATGTCTTCTCCTGGCCGCCGTTCGGTTTTCGTCGGTATGCAAATGAGTTCTCTTGCAGCATTGAGTGCGGGCCCCAATGCTCAAACAGCACTGGGGATGTCATAATTGCTTTGAGAGAGCTCTCAGCGCCACCTCCATCTTCTTCAGGAACAGGCTCTCTTCGTGTTTTCTTCCGGCGCTGGCTTCAAACTTCTAGGCCTAGGGCAAAGCCGACTGCGCATGCCCGCCGGCCGCAAGAAAATGGCCGCTTATACAGTATTGTAAAATTGAGTTTTAATGATAGGATCCCTTTAACATGGAGGACCCATTACTTTTTCTCATTGCAATGTGGATGTAGTATCTAATGTGCACAATAAAAGCAGAATAGTACAACTGTTTGTGTGTTATTAATATCAGACCACATTCTAGTAATAAATGCAGAAATCCAGGTAAATCCAAAGGGTTCACTTACTTTTTCTTGCAACTGTATAAAATGTTTTGATATTACTGGTTAATCGTGAGGTTTTGTACAATTACACAAAGCCTTATGTATGATGGTGTGAAGATGTGGTTAGTGGCAGGCAGCTATGTGTGAACAGCTACTTGCACTACATACTGTGCTATCAGGAGTTATGTGTGGGATCAGGTTGACATCAGATGCTTCCTGCCGTGCATATACTCTGGTTAGACGGTAAGGAGATTGTACGCAGAGAAAGTTTTCCGGCAATCTCTTGTGCTTATCTGACACCCACGTATACAGAATTAGAATTTACTACTGCACATCTTTTTATAGTAGTGGTAACATTTTCCTAGTGGCTACAAGTAATATAATAGACTTATGATAAGATTAAACATTGCTCCTCAGGTTATATATTATGGTATGAGGGATAATGTACATCCCATTGTAAGCTCTAAGTAAAGTTACATGGGTTTTAGGAGGCTTTGGATTGATGGCTAGATCATCAATATCAGATCAGTAGATCCTGGCACCCCCACAGATCAGCTGTTTGAAGGGGTTATGGCACTCAGGTGAATGATGCAGCCAACTTATTAAATATTATGCACAGTGCTGTACATTGTGTAGCAGGTGGACATCAATATAAAACTTCCTAAAAACCTTTTTACGTGCCCCACTGTTGTAGATTGTAAGAGGTCACCAAGGTGTTTTAATGTGTTGTTTCATGAAGACAACCCCTTTTTAAAATGAAGAGGGCTCAGTGATCAGATCCTTGCTGCAGGTCCAGGCTTTTGTAACACAGAGCTTCTTTTGAAATAGACAAAAAAGATTGCTGTCAGATTAGTGTTATGAAACTTTTCCCACATTTTCAAAAGGATGACTTGTGTACAGTGGCATAAGTACAGGTGGGCCCCTGCTTTTTTTTTTTTTTTGCTCACTCAACTATTATACCCCACAGTTGCCCAAACAACTCTTATGCCTCATAGTGACCCACCCATGAACTATTATTATACTGGGGGAGTATAATAGTCTGAGACCAAGGGGAAGTGAGGGAACATACTAAACAGTTTTACTCACCTTTCCAGGATCCAATGTTACTCCTAGCAAGCTTCGTGCCTGTATGGTAATGTCCCAGACATCACGTTCTCTGGGACATTACCATACAGGCTCATAGCCTGTGCTAGCAGTAACATCCTGTTACTGCTAGCACAGGCTTCGAGCCTGTATGGTACTGCTTGCACAGACTTCGGGCCTATATGGTAATGTCGCAAACCACATGACGTCTCGGACATTACCAGACAGGCCCAAAGCCTGCTAGGATTAACATTTGATCCCGGAGAGTTGAGTAACAGTGTTTATTATGTTCCCTCACCTTCACTGGGACTCCGATTATTATACTCGGGGGTCTGAAAAGACCCCATAGTATAATAATAGCAGTAGTTGGGGATCGCGGCCTGAGTCCGAGCCTGCTCACAGCCCCCCCTGTGTCCTATAGCAGAGGGGGAAGCGGGGGACGGCCATGAACAGGCTCGAGGAAGTAGGTAAATAGGCTGCTATCTGCTGTGGATACTCCAGCAGGTAGCAGCCTATTATATAAAAAAAAAAAAAAAAAAAAATGGTGTAAGGGTTTAGTTAGAAGTAGAGCTAGAGCTGGGGAATGTTGGGTTTTGAGTCATTGTTATAATGATGTTGTAATATTGTTGTTATGTTGTGTTGCTAATAGCTTTGGTCTTGCCCTGTGATTGACAGCCTGCCTTCCTGTCAGGTCCAGGGCAGGTTCATCCTTCCCTATTTAGTCTTGGCTCACATTCACACTGGTGCCTGTTATTGCCTCGTGCTTGCTGGCTTTCTCTTGCTGTTATTTTACTTGTATTCTTATCCTGACCTTGGGTTTTCCTATTGACTGTTCTTTTGGACATCGATTTGGCACTGCATTGCTCGACTGTTGCTGAACCCTGGCTAACTGACCTCCCTTTGTTGTTGTTTGTCTTGTCTGCGTTTTGTGTGTCACACATATAGGAAAGGATCATCTCCCAGCTGCTGCCTATTACATAGGATAGGGCCTGGCAAGAGGAAGGGACAGTGGGGGGCTTTAGCTTAGGGCTCACTGTCTCTTGTGCCCCTTCCTCCAGGGTTCTTCAGGAGCTACTGGGGAATTGTCATCTAAGCAATTCCCTAACAGTGTGGAAGCGGATTGTTGGCTGACTGGCTGGAAGATGGCTCAGTTTTATTGTTTACATTTATCACTGGTTTTTGACTGAAGTGTTTCATGTAATGTTTTGTAAATTTTGTAAATTTTGTAACAATAAAAAGTTCTAGCAGGTAGCAGTCTATTATAGAAAAAAAAAGTATCTTACTTTCCTACCTTGCCGCTGCCTCCTCTGAATAAGACATCTGCATCCTGTGCTGAGACGCAGAGGTCTAAGCTAGCTCAGGATCGGGCCACTCAGTTTGTTTTCAGAACGGCTCTGTCCTGCACTAGTTTAAAAAAAAAGGAAAAAAAAATCAAATTGCCGCGGCTGCCAACCCCTCCAAAATGCCGCCTGCAGCCGCTGCCTCACCTCGCCTTATTAGAGATGCGGCCCTGAACGAACCCCAACAAATACTGCTATTATTATACTCTAGTCTCTTCAGACCCCAGAATATAATGATTAGAGTCCCAGGAGAGGTGCACAAACATAAGAACTAGTCTTACTCACCTCTCTGGTGCGCTTCCATGCTGTCTTGGGAATCTGTAGTGACATCATAGATGTCACGTGGGGCAGGTAGGTGTCACAACGCATAATCCATGTCAGTGACATCACTGAAAGGAACGAAAACAGCAGAGAGTCACAGTGGAGAGGTGAATAACAATGGTTTTTATGTTTTTTACCTCCCCCTGGGCATCCGATCATTATACTCTGGGGTCTTTTCAGACAATATTAATAATTCATGGATATGCACCCCAAACATTTAGCAATATCTTCATGAACACTGTAGGGGCCTTGAAGGGACATAATACAGTATGGAACATTATACTGTGTGGAGGGTTCAATATATATTATATTGTGTGATGAGGCCACTATGTGTCATTATACCGTGTGCAGGATCCGTTGTGCGACATTATATCGTGTTGAGGGGCAGCTATGAGACATGATACTATGTAGAGAGGCTGCTATGGGACAGTATAGTGTCTGGAGGTCACTTTGAGACATTATAAATGGGGTATTATACTGAGTGGAGACCAGGAAATGGGGTGCTATGCCATGGCTTTGCTATGCCAAAAGTTTGCTATGAGGCTCAGTCTCTGCAAGTTACACCCCTGTTTGTGTATGATGAGGTTTGCTGAAACCCCAAGTCCTACAGAAAACCAGTAGGACAAGCTCTTTTAGTGGCTGTGGCAGGAGGTTTAGGATTTGCTCTATCATCCTTGGTTTATGAATTTCAGCATGATAAATGTAAGGTAGACAACCATACCATTCATTGAACAGTTATAGATGTAGCTGTATAACTACTGGTGTATTACAATAACGTGTAAAGTTGTTTTCCACTTTTACAATAAGAGTTCCTATGAATATAACAATACTGGTGCTCGATAACGCACAGAAATTGGACCGCTTCCTTGTTAATGGAAACATATCTTGAGGGTAGGGGCATATGCATTATTTGTTGGTAGACATCATAAAGAAACAAGGTCAACAATTGTATGTGGTTACAAAAAGTGAAAACTGAACATTGAATTTAAAAGTGTTACAAATACAGGAAATGTCCACGATGTACGATGACCTACTTAAAGGGATCCTATAATTGAGAATGATTTTTTTTTTGTCCCTAACACGTCGGATTAGCCTTAAAGGCTATTCGTCTCCTAACTTTAGATGTCTTCTCCGTGCCGCCGTTCCGTAGAGATACCGGTTTTCAATGCTATGCAAATGAGTTCTCCCACAGCACTGGGGGCAGGCCCTATCACTCAAACAACCCCAGTGCTGCCAGAGAACTGTCCAGCGCCACCTCCATCTTCGTCAGGAACGTCATCTTCCTGTGTCTTCTTCCGGCGCAGGCATGAAACCTGCAGGCCTTGGGCAGAGCAAGAACTGGGGTAAGCGGCCATTTTTCTTGTGGCCATGAACATGCGTAGTAGGCTCTGCCCGAGGCCTACAAGTTTCAAAGCCTGCGCTTTCAGTTTATCAATAAAATTTAATCATTTTGTGCTCATTGTGAAGTTACTGCATATTTTACATTTTAATTTTGGCATAGACTTAACAACTAATGATGAGGCTCAGGGTCCACCATGTACTGGGCTGGTGAGGCACCAATAGGATAAGCTGGGAGGCCATGATCTGTATAAAGTCTGCAACTATCATGGAAACTTGAATTGTATATAATACAGAGTCAGACATCAAGGTATAACTGAGAAACTCCTAACCAGGCTTTAAGGCACCACACAAATCCATTGTTGGGACCTCCTTGTGACATGTTAAAGGGAAACTCCATCCAAGACTAGAATTCCCAACCTGTTCTTTTTAAGGAATTCCATGTGTCAGCCTCTTAATAAGCTTCATGGACACACTTTCTCTACATGAGTGTACAGTGTTGGCCAAAAGTATTGGCGCCCCTGCAATTCTGTCAGATAATACTCATTTTCTTCCAGAAAATGATTGCAATCACAAATTCTTTGGTATTATTATCTTCATTTAATTTTTCTTCAATGGAAAACCACAAAAAGAATTGTCAAAAAGCCAAATTGGATAAAATTCCACACCAAACATAAAAAAGGGGGTGGACAAAAGTATTGGCACTGTTTGAAAAATCATGTGATGCTTCTCTAATTTGTGTAATTAACAGCACATGTTACTTACCTGAGGCACCTAACAGGTGGTGGCAATAACTAAATCACACTTGCAGCCAGTTGAAATGTTGAGGAAGCATGAGCAATCTCAAGACTACAAGTCCATCTCCAAAGACCTGAATGTTCCTGTGTCTACTGTGCGCAATGTCATCAAGAAGTTTAAAGCCCATGGCACTGTGGCTAACCTCCGTAGATGTGGACGGAAAGGAAAAATTGATGAGAGATTTCAACGCAAGATTGTGCGGATGGTGGATAAAGAACCTCGACTAACATCCAAACAAGTTCAAGCTGCCCTGCAGTCCGAGGGTACAACAGTGTCAATCCGTACTACCCGTCAGCGTCTGAATGAAAAGGGACTGTATGGTAGGATACCCAGGAAGAACCCACTTCTTACCCAGAGACATAAAAAAGCCAGGCTGGAGTTTGCCAAAACTTACCTGAGAAAGCCAAAAACGTTTTGGAAGAATGTTCTCTGGTCAGATGAGACAAAAGTAGAGCTTTTTGGGAAAAGGCATCAACATAGAGTTTACAGGAAAAAAAAAAGAGGCCTTCAAAGAAAAGAACACGGTCCCTACAGTCAAACATGGCGGAGGTTCCCTGATGTTTTGGGGTTGTTTTGCTGCGATCAAAAACTACGACCGACCAAGCATACTAGACATAAAGCTCGATATCTAGCGCTGTACTAACAGCATGTTCTCCTTGTTAGTGAGCCTCTGATGACACTGGCATATCTAAAAAGCCAGTTGAAACGCGTCAGGCTAGTTTTATTTTATGCTCAGAGTAGCATCGTGTGTGTGTGTGTGTGTCCATATGGATGGGTTCCAGCCTGCCTACTGGACATCCCAATGCCCGAAACTAGCCCAATACGAGCATAGCAATGACACTCCCCTTCATGGTCAGCTGAATGTATTGTATGTATGTCTGCCGTGTTATTTAGGTCAGATACTGATCTTTAATACTGTATGATTTAGGGATCCAAAGTGATTCACTAGAGAACATAGCTAGTGAATGGCTTAAGATAGGAACTGTATGTAGCCTTATTTTTATTGGATCCCTATATCCTAAGAGAAACTGAGCGGCACTTTAAACAGTTGAATATTTATCACTTAAAAAGATATGGCTGTTGGAAGTATTGGGAAGAGAAGTGATTTATATACCAGTTATTTAAAACTGCTCTTCCTCTTCAAACAACATGGGGTAGACGCGGTGTAATAATAATCTGGTTAGCTCGGTATGTTTGGGATGGGCGTGTAATTAAGACCACACACACAGTTAGGAACGTATTTTATTGTTTTTTGTTTACTATTGAAACTTTTAATCAGACACTAATAAGTTATATTTTAGTGTACATTAAATCCCACTCTAGTTATTTTTGCTATTCATGCATTGTACATGTACGAATTTTTGATTTGTTTTCTGAGTCTTCCAGCAGGACAATGACCCAAAACACACTTCAAAAAACACTATAAAATGGTTTGAGAGAAAGCACTGGAGACTTGTAAAGTGGCAGCAATGAGTCCAGACCTGAATCCCATAGCACACCTGTGGAGAGATCTCTTGATGGCAGTTTGGAGAAGGCCCCCTTCACATCTCAGGGACCTGGAGCAGTTTGCCAAAGAAGAATGGTCTAAAATTCCAGCAGAGCCTTGTAAGAAACTCATTGATGGTTACCGGAAGCGGTTGTTCGCAGTTATTTTGTCTAAAGGTTGTGCTACCAAGTATTAGGCTGAGGGTGCCAATACTTTTGTCCGGCCCATTTTTGGAGTTTGTGTAAAATGATCAATGATTTGACTTTTTTTTTCATTCTCTTTTGTGTTTTTTCATTGCAAGCAAAATAAATGAAGATATTAATACCAAAGAGTTTGTGCTTGCAATCATTTTCTGGAAGAAACTGAGTATTATCTGACAGAATTTCAGGGGTGCCAATTCTTTTGGCCAACACTGTATGTGTCTATGTGACACTCATACAGACAACAGAACTCACTGTATGTCGAACCTGCATGGACCTTTCCACACAAGCTCTGCACAGTCGGGGAGCAAACTCTAAAACACTTACTGATAATGATTAGACGGCTCCCATCACACAGTTATAATAAAAGAGAACCTTGCTGTATACTTATGGTGTCCTAGAGTATAGAGGAGAATATAGAGAGAAGAATAATTATACTGTCTTCCCAGCAGGCAGAGATGGTACTGGCACTAGCTGCCCGTGTGATTGTGTGCTGAAGCATCATGGGCTTCGTAGCTCAGGAAAAGGAAAAGCAAGATGAAATCTAGAATTTAGGATGAACTCTAAAAAGAAGCAAAGAGGAGTCTGCAGAGCAGGTAAGGACAATATACATAGAAGTCCAGAGTGTGATAGACAATGAGCTGGGAGGTGTAATGATGGAATGTTGTGTTTTGCCTGAAGGTCTTTCAGGTAAGAAGCTTAGTTCATATGTGGTCATTTCCATCTATCAGCAGTCTTCATTATGACAAGCTATAGTCCTATTTTGACATTGTATGTAATGAAAAGTTTACCTGTATGCCATGCTATGCTGGGACGAAGACAATCATAGATTTGGCCTCATAGCAAGAGGGTACATACCACTGATCAGACTATATACCGTAGGTGGGCCCATGTAGCCTCTCTGCTACTGAGTGGTGAGAACCTGTGCAGAGCTTCCCTCCATAGAGGAACTACATTGTTAACATACATGGTTATGGAAATAGTGTAATGGAAGAAACAATCCCCTGACTCTTGTGCTCCAGGGTAGAAAAGCTCAGTAACATAATAGGGCCAGTGACTTGTATAGAGATCTGCTGTCACGTCTACTTGATGTGCACATGATGGAGTAAATATGTTCTCATTATGTGCACTATTTACACTGTGCACTATCATTCTATGTACTGGAAGTGAGTTATTGTTGGAATTACTTGTCTATGTAGTGTATACAAGTGAGCTGTCACTGAAATGACTATTTCTTAGGGTCTCTTCATACACTGAGTTTTAGGTGTGGAGGGTTGGTCTTGGACTAGTGGGAAATATCCAGGTCATATGCTGACCTGAAAACAGATTTAAGAAAACCCTCCATTAAATACTTTTCTAGATAGTTGAACCGATTGTAGAGATTTTGTATTTCCTGAAGAAAGTAGTGACAGGGCTTTAGCTCACCACAAAATAGTTTTACAACGTAGAAGAAACTTGGTGAGTTTAAAGATCAGATATTGTCTGAAGAAATCCACCGACACCTCATGCCCCAGATTCATGAAGAATGAAAGTGAGCACTCTGGGTCATGAGCCAGTGACCGGATTTCTGAGAGGTCACTGGCGCCATATACGTGTCTAGAATCTGTCTTATAAATGCAGTGAGGGGCGGACATATACTATCACGGATTCCTAATGGTATTTCTAGTCACTTCAGTAAAGTTATCTTAGAACTAGTGCTCATTATTTTTAGGTGTAAGGTTGTTTGTTGATAATCTAGAACATTAACCTCCCAAACATTGAGGTCAACCCTCCCCATATTGTTTAACCTTTGTCTATGCTTTGTTTTTGAGAATCATTGGGACTGATTTATCAAGACTGGCATTTCTTGTGGCAGTCTTGATCTTTTCTGAGTGAGATGCCCACCATTTAATAAGAGGCTCAAGAAAAATGTGTCTCCATACAGGAAGGATATAATCGAGGAACGTGGGGACGCCGGGGGGGGGTGTGTTAAAATTTTTTAAGGCTCCATTCTCACGGAGTAATGCGCCGCGCATTTAGACACGTATACACGTGTCAGCAGGGGTGAACCTGCCCCTTTCGCCGCCCGAGGCGAAGTGCAGAAAGCCGCAACCCCCCCCCCGCCGGGGAGGGGCGGAGCAGGGGCGTGGCTTAGTGTAGGGGGCATGGCGTAGCGGAGGGGGCGGGGCTTAGCACCGTTCGCCGGCAGAGAGTAGGCCCGGAGACTGCCTGCGCTCTGCCTGAGCGTGCGGGGAGGCTGCTGGAGCAGCGCTGCTCCAGTGGCCTCCCCAATCCACCGCTCGGTACTAAGCCAGTCCAGGACAGCTTGTCCTGGACTGGCTTAGGTAAGCAAAATGCCGCCCTCCCTGGGGCCCTGACATAGCGCCGCCTGAAGCGCTCGCTTCAGGTCGCCTCATGGGAGGTGCGGCACTGCGTGTCAGAGTGTGGGCGCTCAAAACAGATCCCACTCACTTCAATGTGTGCCGGCTCACGTGTGCTACACATTGAAATCAATGGGTTAAAAAGCCTCCCATTGATTTTAATGTGTAGCGCCCGTAAGCCGGCACCCATTGAAGTGAATGGGATCTGTTTTGAGCGCCCACACTCTGACACATGTATACGTGTCTGAATGCGCAACGTGTTACTCCATGGGAACGGAGCCTAACATGTTATCCAGATGGTCCAAATTAAGTGAGTAAGTTCCAGGTGAGGGGTGGTGGGTAAAGGAGAGGAGCGGGACCACAAAAAAGCATTGGCATTAATAAGAACAAACCAGATCTTCTCAATTTCCTTTTTTTTTTAATGTCGATTGTGAGCCCCATATAGGGATCACAATGTACTTTTTTTTTTCCTATCAGTATGTCTTTGTAGAATGGGAGGAATTACACACAAACACAGGGAGAACATACAAATTCCTTGCAGATGCTGTTCATGGCAGGATTCAAGCCCAGGACTCCAGTGCTGCAAGGCTGCAGTGCTAACCACTGAGCCACCATGTTACCCCACAAGGGTTCTCAATTTCAACCCATTTCGTGTAGGCCTGAGGCGCCTCTCTAAATGGAATACAGCATAGATGGGCTGCCCAGTAATAATGCAACAAGTGTGGAGCTGCCGATCCCCCCTCAGCCTTACGAGAACATCACAGAACGGGGAATATGTTGGCGTTTGGTATTCCAGATAAACTGAAATATCAACTTCTGAAGGGAGCGTAACTGAAATTGAGGCACCACTACCTGCAATGTCTCAAAGAGATAGAGAAGCTTCGGGAGAAGTCATTTTAACCGCAGTGATGCGGCCAATGAGGGATATATGGAGCGGTCGCCACTTCTCCAGAAGGGAGCGGAGTTCCTGAAAAAATACGGGAATAGTTAACTGAATAGATTGAAGAGCAGGAGGAGGACAGTTGAATGCCGAGGTAGCAAAAGGAGCGTTCCCTCCAATGATAATCATAGTTTGACTGGAGCAAATGAAGTATGGTATCTGGAATATTCAGGGGCAAGGCCTCCATCTTAGTGGGGTTGACTTTGTTGCCGGAAAGGCTCCGTATTCCTTCAGAGTATGGAGGAGATTAGGAAGGGATGTATGAAGCTTAGTGAGGGTCAGTAAGACGTTTGTCCGCGAACAGGCTAATCTTGAATTTCCTATTATGTACCAGAAATGTTAGGATCTGACTGGATTTGAGAGGCTAGAGGTTCGATGCACAGTGTGAATAGTAGGGGAGATAAAGGACAGCCATGTCCGCTATGCTGCAAAAATTTGGCTACAGCTGTCAGTGCGCTATCTGTGATACCTTTTTTTCCAGACAGGAGAAACTCTGAGCCCATTCTGTCCACCAAAGCTGCCCGATGTTTGACTGTGGTGGATCTCACTGAGCTGTTCTTATGGCAGAGTCCTCCCTCTATGAGGGCTCTCAGAGCGCGGCCTGGACTGACATTATCCACCATTGATGTTAGAGCGCTGTCCACTGCTTCCCGGATAAAGCTGCTGGCTTCTCCGGCCTTGTATAATAACACCTTGACAGTCTGCTGGAGGTTATAGTCCATTTGTGTCTTCAATGTGGAGAACATAATGTCCATGCATTTGATAGCTGATGTGGACACTGCAGATCTCAGGTTGGTCACTTCCGTTATTACCGCGGTCCTCAGTTCTCGGATTGCTGGTACAGCAGTCTCAGGATGGCCGGACAGCATAGAGATGATGGTGTCTAAACCTCTGGTCTTCTTTTCCCAGTCTTCATCTTCCAGGAGTCTCAGGGCTTCAGTAAATGTCATCTTAGGTTGTGACACTTTCTTCAGATGTTTATTCTGGCTCACCTTCTAGTCCTGGATTATAAAATGACTTGAAGACGGTCCTACTGCAGGTAAAACTGAGGTCTTCTTTGTCTTAGGTGCAGTGGGCTCATCTTGCTGCCCCCATGGAGTAATTGGGGTATTTATACATTGCTCCATACTTATAGGCTCTAGTTTCAGCAATGGTTTTGATATCTGGAAAGAATTCTCCTCACAGGTCTTTTTCCTGAGGTATTCTGGGGTCTTGTCTGCTGATGCCACAGACTTATTATGCCCTTGGCCATTGGTGATCTCTTTCTTTCACCTTCTCGGTGGTTCTGGGGTGTTAGGAATGAACCAGCTCAGATTCCTTCTGTGGTCACCAGATGCTGGAGGTCTTTCAGGGTTTCTCAGTAGAGGATTACTGGTCAGCCTGGCCAGCGCTCTCTGAGCCGCCATGTCCCTGTAGTCAGTGAAGTTGTCGCCTAGGCGGTACTCTTTATATGTTAATGGCAGATTAATGCCATAATTGTTTGAAGATGAGCCAGAGAGGTAAGAATCATCGCTCGGTGATACTGAGCTACATACGGATGAGTCTGACTCCCACATCTTCCAAAAAAACAATTCTCAAAAACACTTGGTGTGCTCACCAATATCACTGCTGCTCTCTAGAAGAAAAGTCAAGCAATGTACAGAACACTGAGCGGGCAAGTTCTAATAGAATATCCTGACAATGCCGCATCTATGACATCAGCACCACATCAGAAACTTTCTACTTAAAGGGCCACTAACCTATAAATAAAGAAATACACTATTTGTAATGTTATTAAACAAAAGCATCAGAGAAGTCAGAAATGGGGGCTGGAGGAGACATGGAGGAGGGTCAGGACATGCTGGGAGGTGAGTATATAAATTTAATAATTTTTCTCAGTGATTTCTCATTAGCGATAAGTCACTTATCACTCAATGCAAGGGACAACTATCCAGGACCATAAATCGCCCAATAGTCGTCCCTTGTTTTGAGACCTTTACATTAGCAAGCCCTTGCTACAATATAAATGTGTAAAGGTAAACACTGATAACATTACTGTTACTGCAGATTGAAGCTGGCAGGATATGTCAACCAATCCATGGAGTCACCGACTTTAATGTAGATGACAGTGGCGCAACTCAACCGATTTGCTGTGGCCATGATCTCTGCATCAGTTGCCCAGACTCCCATCATGAGACATTCCAGAGATGTTTACATATTCATTCACATTTTGGTTCAAGTAGTCCTGTAGTTTTTTTTTTTCCTCAAGTCAGTTTTGTTGTGGTGGATGACTTTATCTCTGAGAAGGGAGTGGTTGTCCTCTGTTCCTGTCAGGATGTAGCTGATAGCTCATAAGTAGCATTCCCCACCAAACATAAGGCCTTGTTTGATATAAA
Organism: Leptodactylus fuscus; assembly: GCF_031893055.1. Lineage (NCBI taxonomy): Eukaryota > Metazoa > Chordata > Amphibia > Anura > Leptodactylidae > Leptodactylus > Leptodactylus fuscus. Next base: position 124,302,488 of record NC_134270.1, on the reverse strand, counting down.
CGATGGTACCAGCAGTAATTTCTTTGTTGCTGTTGTGTTGGCGATCAAAGGCGCCCTACTGGGGTTCCTGGGCGGAGTGGATATTGGTACTGATGGTTGGACGATCCTAGTTGTTTCTTTGGTCATTGACAACCTTTCTAAGAGATTCTTTGAGTGTTCTATTGTCATGTTTTCTGCTGGCCATTTGCTTGTGGGTGGCCGGCAGATGAAATGTGGAGATCTGTTTGAAAATGATCAATAAGGTTGTCAATGATCAAGTTCACAAACCTCAGCCCTGGTCGCTAATAAGAATGTCCATAGAGCCAAAATGGCAAATAATGGAGTACAAATAAATTGCTACTGCCTTGGCACTCTTTTCTGGAACAGCTGTTGCTTCAGTCCATTTGGAGAAATGATCAGTGGCAGCAACTATATATTTGTTGCCATTTGGTGTTTCAAATAGTTGTATAGTTTGGCCTAGGCTATTTTATACCTGGGGTATAGTTTGGTCTAGGACAATTAATTCCTGGGGTATACTCTGGCCTGGGCTATACTATACCCAGGCTTAATCTGAGATTGGGTTAATTTGGCCTGCTACATGGCGCCTGTTCCAACCCCGGGTTATGTGATTGGAACCATACCTCCCAACTGTGCTGGATTCAACAGGACCGTCCTGGATTCTGGGTCCTGTCCAGTTGTCACAGTCAGTGGGAGGTATGTTCTGGCTTCAACTCATCTGCATCCTGAGGACATAAATGAGTTGAATACAGTGGTGAAGCAGGAGCTATCTGTTCCCTGCCTCATCACTGTTCCCTTGTGTTCTCCGGCCCGGGAGCTGAAGGTGCAGTCTGATGATGTCACTGACATCACGCCTGCAGATCTCTAAAGCATCCGGAGCAGAAACTGATGACAAAGCAGCAGGGAAGCAAGGAGAGGTGAGTATTAGTTTTTGTTTTTATTTATGTTAAACTTTGGGGTCAGATAGAGAAGAATATTAAACTGGAGTGGGCAGAAGAAGAAGACATAAAACTAGGGGAGCAGATGAAGAGGGGAATTAAATTGAGGGATAGATGGAGGGGGACAGTAAACTGGGAGCAACTCAAGGGGGACATTAAACTGTGGGTGTCCCTGAACAGGGACATTAAACTGGTACAACTGGAGGAGGACATTAAATCATGGGGGTACCTTGAGGGGGACTATAAACCGGGTGTAACTGGAAGAGGACATTAAAGGGATTCTACCATTAAAAACTTTTTTTTTCTCCCTAACACGTCGGAATAGCCTTAATAAAGGCTATTCTTCTCCTACCTTTAGATGTCTTCTCCGCCTCGCCGTTCGGTTAAAATCCTGTTTTCCGCCGGTATGCAAATGAGTTCTCTCGCAGCACTGGGGGTGGGCCCCATCGCTCAAACAGCACTGGGAGCATCCCAAATACTGCCAGAGAACTCTCCAGCACCGCCTCCATCTTCTTCTGGAACAGGGTCTTCACTGCATCTTCTTCCGGTGGTGGCTTCAAACTTCTAGGCCTCGGGCCTAGGGCAAAACTGACTGCGTATGGCCGTGGCCACAAGAAAAATGTTTGCTTACACAGTATTTTAAGCGGGTTGTTAACCAAACAGCGGGGCGGAGAAGATATCTAAAGGTAGGAGTGTTAGGGAGAAAAAAAAAGTTTTTAATGGTAGAATCCCTTTAAACTAGGGGCAACTGGAAGAGGACATTAAACCGTCTGGGTAGCTGGAGGAGGACATTAACTGGTAGCTGCTGGAGGAGGACATTAGTACTGTGGGGTCAATTGGAGGGGAACATTATAATGTGGGGACATATAATGTTATGGTGACTGTAGGAGAATTGTACTGTGTGGGGGCACAAAGACAAATGGTTGGGAATGAGCGGAGTTAATGTAAAAGTTGGTGGAGCTATGTTTACCATCCTGTCCCTCACACTGTCTAATGAAAGTTTGGAGGTTTGTTGAAACAAGTAACCAGGTTGCTCAGCCTCCTTTCTCCCATTTTCAACAGTAGTTGCCTGTTCTATGGGGGCTTGCGTTACTTTAGTCTGTCAGTCCCTATAGTACAAGTAACTACAGAGGGTACTGTTTCCAATCATGTGCCCCGAGGTCGGATCTAGCTGGGAACCCCTAGAATTTATTAAGAATTGATCAATCCCTGTAATTTATTAAGATTGGTACATTGTTCTTAATATTAGGTGCAGTTTCTGTCTTCTGTGCATGAGAAGTGAAAATCTATGCCGGCTAGGAGGAATTCAGCTATAATTCATGCAGTTTCTGGCGTAAATTCTAATAAATCTACTGCGTCAGGATTACTGATTACTTTTACTAAAAGTGGTGTGCAGGGTGCAAAAAAAAATAAAAAAAAATCAAACTTTTGGCATTGTCCATGGATCTAAAAATATGAATATTTTAGACCAGAAAACTAGCTTAGATAGTTTGATAAAGTTCTGCCTTTAGCTTTCATTGATGACATTGGAAAGTTCATTCTTTGTCTTAGAGCCTTAAACAGGTCACGCACATTAGATTATCTTCAGCCAAAATGGCTGATACGGTCATTTCAGGTGATGAACAGCCAGTGATGAGACATGTAGAGGCTGCAAACAGCCTTACGAAACTGGATCGGTCATGCTGGAAATTTTCAGCAGCCTTTCGATTGAAAATCCCAGTGTTTGGCATGATCGGCCGCTTTTGCGCAGTCATCAGTTCTAAGGCAATAGCACATCATTGTGTGTCCTCATCCTCCGGCCTTTATTTGGTTTGCATAGAGGCTGAATAGCTTCAGAGGCCCGTGTGCCACCTCTAGTGGTGAGGTGAAGTAATGCAACTGGACTATTTTGGCGTAAATGTTTCCCAGAAACCAAGCAAAAAACTTGAACACATATTTAGCCTGCAAAGAAGCTTTCAGATTCCCAATGGCCCCTAAAATGTGTAGCATGCCGGATGTATGAAAAGTGGCTTATAGCTGGAAAGCCAAACACCAAAAGGCTCATTGCTGTCCTCCAAGTTGGACCAGTTGTTTTATAATATGTATGGGACCTGATATAATGCAGTGGGCCTAATTCTGTGATGTCAAGGGGGCGGCATTTCACTTACCAGCAGAGATGGCCATAATTACCATATTCTGTGAGCTCCCGAATCCGATCTGTGGTGGAGTGGCCTGTACAATGCTGGGACATTGTGGTGACAGAGTAGGATCGGAGAACTTCTAGATATGTATGCAGCAGCAAGTCCGAGGCAAAAACTCAGGATAGGTTCTTTACTTGTCCTTTTTACAGCCTGGGCTCACTAGGTGAAGTGAATGGGTCTGTGGAGACACAGGTAGCTCATGCACCATGTGCCGTCTGTGCAGGTATTATTATATATCCGTGATCCACATGCAGAAATAAATCAAGAGCCATAGAAATACAGACACTTTAGGGAATGCTAAATGTAAAAAAAATGCATAAAACATAGAAACAAATCCCAGTAATCTACAATGTAAGGAATTCTCTAATGTGTCATCTACTAGGTCAGCAGTTTCCCCTTCCTTTCATAGTATAGGTTAGCTAATATTGTCACCACTAGATGGCGAGGATGTTCTGCATATACATAAATGGAATTAGCTCTATCTGGAGCATGGATAATATTTATATAGCGCCAAGATATTCTGCAGCACTGTACAATTTATAGGGTTCAAATACAGACAAAAAGAGACATTACAGAGTATTAGTCAATTCACACAATGGGACTGAGGGCCCTGCTCACAAGAGCTTACAATCTATGAGGTAGAGGGGCTGATACAAGAGGTAGTATGGACGGAATTGGAGGTAACATTGGTTATACAGTGATCCAGACATTTTTGTGATAGAGATTACTCTCATTTCACATATATAAAGCTGTATGGAGCCGTCACCAGTCAGTATACTTTACTGTGCAGATGGTGCCTGGACATATAAAGTTATGTCCATCCCGATCGGACCCCTGACAAATGCATTTGCATTGACAAAATAAGGACTAAAAGTGGTCTGGGGCAGGATCGGTAACCTCGGGGGCCCCAGGCTGCAGGCAACACTAATGATTAAAAATGGCCGGCTGCTGACAATTGCCCAGGGCCATGACACACACAGTACGCCAGTGGCATACTTTCCCTATTAATATAGGGAAAGTGTATATCAGGAGGACACCATGTGCCGCAGCAGCAACTATTGTTGCCATCTTATGAAGAACTTTCTGTGCAGCCCGGGTTTCCCCCTCCCAGGAATGAGTCATCCCTTTAATCAGACCTCGGCAATGTGGGGCCCCCGGGCCACATCCGGCCCTCTGCCTTGTTCTGTCCGGCCCGAATAGCTTTTGGAAGTTCGTTCAAGGACCTATGAAGACGTCATCACAGCCTATCACTAGGATTGACTATGACTCGTTAGTGGGCAGAGACACACAGGACAGTGTGAAACAGCAAGCTACCAGCAATGGAGGCTGCTGGATGATAAAGAAGAGAGAAGAGACAGCATCTGTGAGCAAGAGGGTGGAACTAGGAGCAGATGTAGGGGGGCAGTTAAACTGAAGGCAGATGGAGAGGGGACATTAAACTGGGGCTGCAGTCGTGTAGGCTCATTTATTCATATGTGGTGGGAGTGTCCCCCAATTCAAGCGTTTTGGGTAGCAGTGTTTCAGTTCATGTCTTCCATTGTTGGTCTCCCTATTCCTCCCTCCCCAGGGTTAGCGCTGTGTTTCTTGGATCCCGGCTCTTTTCCAACAGGTACGCAGGTTGTCTTGGGCTAAATAATCCTAGCGGCTAGGTCCATGATTGCCCGACAATGGAAATCACCATTATGTTTGACTGTAAACAAGTTGTTCCATCATGTCAACCTAGCTTTTATACTGGAGCGTATGCTGGCCCGTAAAGGACACACTTTTTCTAAATTTCAGACCAATTGGACCCATAAGAAGTTATGTAAGGAACAAAAGGGACTCCCAACCCCGGATTTTGCCTGCTCCTCTGGAGCTCCCTGATAGTAGCTTTTCTTAATTGAGTTAGTGGTGACTGTACCGCTGGGCACCTCCTTATTCTCTTGACTTGAGATTTAAATGATATATGCTGTGAAGCTGAGTTGGACATAGATAAGTGTTATTTCTATTATGTTGTTGCGGTTGTTATTATTTTACTTTTTTCTCACATCTTCCCTCCCCCTTCCTTCCTTTCCTTCCCTCCCTTTCTTTTTGCCCAGCTCCCAGATCCAGTTGAAGCGACCTTGAGTTGTCGATAGAAAGAGTCGTACTTACTCATGTGGTGTGCAGTTGTTCTTATTATTCAACTGTACACTGGAATTGTATTTCTGTTCAATATGTATGATGCAGTGGCGTAACTAGGAATGGCAAGGCCCTGTGGCGAACTTTTGACATGCCCCCCCCCCTTCTTGACCGACACTGAAGTCCTTGACCGACCGAACCCCTTCCCCCCACGCCGCATTCCTGCACGCTCTATTATGTCCATCAGTGGCCCCTGCACACAGTATTACACCCCATTGTGGCCCCTGCACACGGGATTATGCCCCATAATGAACACCCATGAACAATTATTATACTCTGGGGGATTTTCAGACCCCAGAGTATAATAATCGGAGACCGAGGGGAGATACAGACATTAAAAAAAGTTACTTACCTGTCTCCGACTCCGCTGCAGTCTTTGGTAGTGTTGGCCATCTTTAATAACGCACGGATGTCACCTGACATTTCATGTCCTCCCTCCATCTGCCTCCAGTTTCATGTCCTCCCTCCATCTGCCCCCAGTTTCATGCACCTCTCATTTCTACCCCCATTTTCATGTCCTCCCCTCCATCTCTGCCCCTAGGTTACTGTTGCTCCTCACCACACATACATACACACTCACACAGACACACACTCTCCATTCTGCATCTCACATCCCCCCTCCCCTTCAGTACAATACAATGCAATACACAGAGTGCCCCCTGACTACTATTAGACAGTCATTAGTAACAGCAATTGCAGGCAAGTCTGAATACAAACAATGTGTAGAGTACTGATCCATCTACTGACACTGATCTCCCCCTCCTAATACACAGATATCAGGACACTGTCCTCCCCCTCTTCCTAACACACAGATATCAGGACACTGTCCTCTCCCCTCCTCCACACCACACATACATACACACTCACACACAGGCACACACTCTCCATCCTGCATCTCCCTTCCCCCCTCGGGAGTAAGTGAAAAAGCGCTGTGAAAAAGTGTTTTCCTGCAGCACTTTTCACAGAACCTCTTCAGACTTTCCACTTCTATTATACCTATAGGGAAACCTCCAGCATTGCTGTACGTATTATTGACATGCTGCAATTTCCAAAAACACATTGGTTTTGGAATTTGCTCTATTTCCACTGCATGTATTTTTCTGCATTGTGTGAATTGGATTTTCTAGAATCCCATCCACTTTGCAGGGACTGTAAAATGCCACTGTTTTTGCCCCGGCCTATGAAGCCCTGTGCAATGTATTTCTTACTCTGATTGCCAAAACAATTTATTACAAGAAAGATATTTCTAAGTAATGTTCCTTAACTTGCTGCTATGGACAATGTGCAGCTATGGGCATGTGTGAACCTGGCCTTATAGGTGATCCCTCATATGGACAATCCCTGCGCTACATGAGGATTCCCTGGCGGTAATCTGATGGTTACGCATCTGGCATTTCATACCCCCACCCATCATCTGTTATCACTGGGGGAAACTGCGTCCTCACCAGGTCACATGTCAGTTTATTGTTCTATTTCCTTTAGTACATAGAGCAGTAGGTGATATGTATTACAGCAAAACAGGTCCCTTTAAGTGTGTGTCATGTATCACGATATATCATGGCTTAAATGTTGGGCTATGATACAGTTTTATGTTGGTGCAGTCACTGTTATAAATCTGTAATGGTGATCATGTACATGATGACTTATGGTGCTGATCTCTGCTGCTGTACTGTAGACACCACATGACATCACTAACATTCCATGATGTCACAATGGGTGTAGAATGTCTACAGCTCTTAACCTGAGCCATCTTGTGTCACTTGACAGATGAAGATGACAGCGGATCAAGATCACATACATCAGTGTGCCAGTCTGAGGCATGAAGAAGAGGGAATATGAGGGAGATTTATGGAGACTGGTGTATATAACGCCAGCCTTCATATCCCCTGCAGGAGAGGTGCCGTCGCGCCTACACACTGAGATCTTCCAGATTTCAGGTATCATTTAAAGAGGACCTTTTACCATTTTGCCCCCAGGCAGTTCTATATACTGCCGGAAAGCTGACAGTACGCTGAGTTCAGCACACTGTCGGCTTTCCCGATGTGGGCCCGGTGTGAAGAGCTTACAGTCCCGGTACCGTAGCTCTTCTATGGTCAGAAGGGCGTTTCTGACAGTTAGCCAGAGACGTCCTTCTTCACAGCACAGCCAATCGCGCTATGCTGTGAGAGCCGGGAGGAACGCCCCCTCCCTCTGCTCGCAGTACTCGTCCATAGACGAGCATTATCAGGGAGGGAGGGGGCGTTCCTCCCGGCTCTCACAGCACAGCGCGATTGGCTGTGCTGTGAAGAAGGACGTCTCTGGCTAACTGTCAGAAACGCCCTTCTGACCATAGAAGAGCTACGGTACCGGACCGTAAGCTCTTCACACCGGGCCCACATCGGGAAAGCCGACAGTGTGCTGAACTCAGCGTACTGTCAGCTTTCCGGCAGTATATAGAACTGCCTGGGGGCAAAATGGTGAAAGGTCCTCTTTAAGTCAGTAAAGTGACATAAATGATAACAAACCTATTGTGCCACCTCCGCAGCACAAAACAGAAAAAGTCGCAAATCTTTGCGCAAAACCCTCTTTTGCTCATAAAATTGGTGACTTTTTTTATGCCTTGAATGTCAGAAAACTGACGAACAAGGTATAATAATCCTGCCCCTATCAAAATTGTGGTTTATTTATGATATGAAGGAGGTTTTTTGTTGTTGTTTTTTCTTACCAATTCACCTGTATTGACGACGTTGGATTCGCTGGACGACGTTGGATTCGGTAGACGACGTTGGACGACGCTGGAGTAGGCAGCAGGCCATATATGATCCAGAGAGATATCCGATCGCCATTTCTGGGGTCAGGAAGGAATTTTTGGCCCCCCTGAGGTAGAACTCTCCTGGGGGGGTTTGTTTCGCCTTCCTCTGGATCTTCGGGTCCAGTGACTGTCATCTCAGGACAATGGTAGGACTGGTCAAAGTAAACAGAAAGTTCTTTGCCATCCATCATGCCTGACCTCTCAGTCACTGTGACCATTATTTAATTTAAAGTGCCAGTAATAATTTAATTACAATGTTGCCAATAAAGAAAAAAAAAATCTACGTTGTGCTGTTTGTCTTTTTTCCGGATTGATCCTTACATAATAGCAGTAGATGTGGCCGCTGATACGGCCTATAATAAAGTGTAGCTTTACATCACTCTGGTCACTGGGATATTACAATGTCACATCCTGTTGTAGGTTACATTGCAAAAACCACAGGGTTCAGTGTTATAGGGTTTGGTACCCCTGATGGGGGAGAACATTGTGCATGCATCCTTCAGTCAGCAAGAGCAACTGAACACAAGAGAGACAGAGGGTCTTACATAAAAATAGGGAATAGACTACGGGCCCTATAACAAAACCTGGAAAGGGGCCACTAAGCAAAGCCTGCTTTACCAGACAGTGGCCCACAGTGACTAACTGCTATATACTGAGTCAGTCTATGTAAAGGAGAGAGTTGGAGTGATTTGTTGCAAATGTATCAAAAGGTGAAGCCTCTAAAACCATCAGAGAATCCCATGTATTCCTGCTATGAGCCCGTGCACACAGTACCTGCTTATCCCCTGTACTAGGTATATATAAGATGCAAGGTCTTGGTCGCTCTGGGTTCCTAGCAGTTAGGGGGAGCTTAGTGGTTGTAGGAATACCAAGTCTTTAGCCCAGAGGATCTTCCTGGATAACTCAGTTGGTGTCAGCCACTGGCTAGAGGGCTGTGTAGTGTCTCATAGAGCCCCTTCTGCTCTGTAGGTTAGGTAGTGGCCATTAGGATTAACAGGCAGTCCCACATCATATTTATATTTCCGTGTATGGGGATGCATAGTGCATATTTTTTATGGGTCCAGGTGTACTTTTTAGTTATACCATTTCGGGGAATGTCTATCACTTTGATCACTTTTTATTTAAATTTTTATCAGAGATGAAACAGCAAAAAACCTAAACATATATTGGAATATGTGGAATATATACTGATGTCACTAGAAACTAGACAAGCAACCTGTTCATTCCATGTTTATGAAACACAGGGATGATACAGTGTTGATTCCTCTGTAAGGTCGGGGCCCCACGTGGCATAAACACAGAGGCAAAAACCGCAGCGTTTTACAGCTAGTTGTACTAGCGAATCCCATCCACAGATTGCAGAAAAATACGCACAATGTAAATGCTGTAATATCCAAAACCATTGCGTTTTTGGAAATTCCAGCATGTCAATTATACCTACAGAAATGCTGTCTGTCTCCCTATAGGTGTAACGGAAGCAGAAAGTCCGCAGTGAAAACCTTGGCGAACTTTCTGTGAAGAGTGTGGTGGGAAAAATGTGATGAGGCCCACTACGTGGGGCCTAAGCCTAAACTACACATACAGACTGTTCAATCCATGTCTACAAATCACAGAGAATTTCCCATTGCCTGTCTATGAGGAATAAGTATTAATTTCCTTATAAACTAGACAGAGCATCTGTTCATTTCATACCTAGGAAGCCCAGTTTAGTTACTACATGCTTACATATGTGAAATATGTGTTCATTCCACTATAAACTATATGTAGAACCTGTTCATTTTATGTATCCAAAGCTCTAGAATCTCATTGTATTTGTCTTAATATTTATAGCAATTAATAACATTGTATATTCTCTGTCATTATGTGTCCAGAGTATAATAATAACGATTTCACTTCAGATGTTCACCAAACAAATACCAAATAAAGTGGCCCTATTCATCTATCCCCAATCATGCCATGGACATCTCCACTTCCCCTCCGGGGGGGAACCATGTGTTGTATATCACATCCCTATGTTCAGTCTCAGTAACCTGATATTGGATGCACAGCACCCCTAGAGGGCTGAAGGGGTAGTGGAGACGGACAAGAACAAGGCTCGATAAATAAATAGGGCCTGATACATGCTGGAGTTACACTGGCAGGTAATGGTCTTTTTTTAAAAAAAAGTAGTAGTGTCCCACCAGGTCCTCTAAGGTCGCGGGCCCCGGCTTCTACGGCCCCTGGGTGCCGCACTAACAGTTGGGCCTCAAAGCTTCATCTGCCTCATAAAATATATCACTTCTAAATTGAGCCCCTTTCCAGATTTTGCTTTTGTTGCCCATGACAAGGGCATTGCCCCAGAGTATAATGATCAGAGGCCCAGGAGAGGTAAGGGAATACAAAAAATAGTGTTACTTACCTTTCCAGGCTCCAGACAGGCTTCGGGCCTAGTTGTGTGACATCTCTGATGTCACACGACCGGGGCCTGCGTCCTGGGTCATGTGACATCCCGGACGTCATTGAAGGTGGCCAACACCACCGAAGAGTTTTTAATGTTGGCATCCCCCCTGGGTCTCCGATTATTATACTCTGGGGTCTGAAACGACCCCAGAGTATAATAATTGTTCATGGGTAGAGATGAGCAAACACTATTTGAAACAGCCGTTTCGAATAGCATGCTCCCATAAAAGTGAATGGACGTAGCCGGCATGCGGGTGGGGGGTTAAGCAGCCGGCCGCCGGCAAAGTCCGCGTGCCGGCCGCTTCCATTCATTTCTATGGGAACGTGCTATTTGAAATGGCTGTTTCGAATAGTGTTCGCTCATCTCTATTCATGGGTGTCCACAGTGGGAAATAATACTGTATGCAGGGACCACTATAGGGCATAATATTGTGTGCATCGGCCACTATGGGGCATAATAGTGTGTGCAGGGGCCACTATTGGGCATAATACTGTGTCCAGGGGCCACTATTGGGCATAATACTGTGTGCAGCGGCCACTATGGGGCATAATACTGTGTGTAGGGGCCACTATAGGGCATAATACTGTGTGCATCGGCCACTATGGGGCATAATAGTGTGTCCAGGGGCCACTATTGGGCATAATACTGTGTGCAGGGGCCACTGTGGGATATATTATTGTGTTTAGGGGCCACTATGGGGCATAATAGTGCACGCAGGAATGTTCATTTTTTTGTTGAGCAATAAATGTGAATTCTTCCTCATTGAAAAAAATAAGACATCCTCTGAAAATAAGACGTAGCATCTTTGGGAGCAAAAATTAATATAATACACTGTCTTATTTTCGGGGAAACAGGGTAGGATACATTTTTGTAACCCATGCTTGCTGCTCCAAAAGCAAAATATAGTCTGCGGTAATCTCAGCCCATATTCTGCTAAGTGTCACATTTAGGGGATATATTTCCTCCATCAGCGCTTGCTCCATTATCTGATGGCTTCCTGCTCATACAAGGAACGATCCAGATAATATATTAGGGAATTGTTCTGTCTGCACAACCTAGGTGTACAAGTAATGCATCTCCATGATATTTATGGAAGATGACACTGCAAAATTGTACTCATTTATTAGGACACTACATGGACATCTAATAGAAATAAAGACATAGAGACAAAGATATAAGAGGGGGAAAAAAAGAAAATTTTATTTTTAGCTATAGGAAGGGGAGTAAACATTATATATATATATATATATATATATATATATATATATATATATATATATATATATATATATTTTATTAATCTAAATATTTTCTGTCAGCTATTTATTTTATGACTTTAAACCTATTTATTATTGTATTATAATATTTCTGTGTGTACTTAGCTAATGTCAGTATCTAATCTATCTGATTTTATTTTTTTTTTTTTTTTTTAATAAATAGTCAATAATTAATTTTCTTTTATAACTCTATGCTACATTACTATATGTGAATGTGTAATATAATATATGTTAAACTAAACCTATATATAGACTGTTGATCCAGAGGAAGGCGAAAACCCCCCTGAGGAAAGAGCCAATTATCCTCATATTAGGGGGGGAAAATTCCTTCCTGATCCCAAATATGGCGATCAGAATAAATCCCAGGATCAAATGCCAGTACCTAACCTACAGTGCACATTTTTTAAAATATTTTTACTATATCTAATTCACTATTACTAAATTATTCTAAAAGTATTTTATGAAACTAAAACTATTTTTTTTTCTATATTTTATGTTGTTTTATTTATATATATATAAATATCTATCATCCTAAACATATTTAAGGCTGCTGTGTTGATCCAGAGAAAGGCAAAAACCTCTTGAAGAATGAGCCAATTGTCCTCAAAAGGAAAAATTCCTTTCTGACCCCAAATATGGCGATCAAAACAAGTTCCTGGATCAAAGCCGATATCTATATCTAACAGTCTTATCTATGTGTCTCTACTTGTAGCTATATACGTGTCTATTTCTAAACTTAACTCTATGTGTCTATAGTTCTATTTATGTGTGTGTAATCCTAATGTATGTGTGTTATGTGTAACTTACCTGGCCTGTGCGGAAATGGAGAACATGCACAGGCCACTCCCAGGGTCGTGGATGGTCTTCAAGGAGGTAGCGATGTCAGATGCCAGCCAGATAGTAGAGGATGCTGTCATTGTTCGGGCATTATCTTGATGGAGAATCTGCAGTCTTGTGATGTTGTAGAGAGGATGTTGTAGGCAGGCAGCCGAGGTCTTATCCAGCAGCAGAGGTATGGGTCAGGAGGCACAAGGTTCTGGGCACGGGCAGGTCCTGCAAAACACAAGAGCACACACATTTACCTATTGTGAATACAGACAAGTGAACCACTGTAACAAGACAACTTGTATCCTGAGATTTGTATCTGATATATAAAGTGTGAATATCTGCAATGATCTAAAGTCTATCTTTATTGAGTCAATGTTAGGAGTTTTACAAGTTTGGGAGCCATATTGGAGGTTGTGTTGACTGTTACCCTTGTTTACCAACAGCAGATATAACTGAGGAGATGATGAATCCAAGACTTTAGTTATGTGAGAGGAAATGTTCTTCACAATAAATGTTTCCAGATATGCGACTTTCAGTTACAATGTATGATTATAATGGAATGAGTCCTGTGTATATAGGTATGTATATGTGTGTAGGGGATACTCACCAGATGGTCGTGGACTTCTTCACAATTGGGGTGTTTCTATCATCCTAAGAAGAAGCAGAGACATAGTAATTGATAGGAGCAATGAGAAGCACTGGAAGGAGAAGTCTATGGAGCAGAATACACCAGGACATCTTCATCATTACATGTAAGTATTAATGAACATCATCACAAGAGTTGGAGGATCTCACCGGGTCCAGCTTGGTGACATGAAGTTGAACTTGGCCACGGGGTGAAGGAACTGATGCTCCGGCCATGAAAGATGTTGTTTCTCCAGAACTGCCTCGGATGGAATAAATGGCGGCTGTACTCTCCTGAGCTCCAGATCCTCCCAGCAGATGGTGTTAAAGAAGGGATGTCCTCTGATGTTACTGTTCACACCCAGCCGCTTCTCGGGATTTTTCTGCAGCAGGTCTTTGAGCAGATGTTGTAACTGGTCATTCAGGCATGTTGAAATTCGTGGCTCATCTTTGATGATGGACAGTTTTGCCACCTCCCAGTTGTGGCCAAAGTAAAATGGGGAGTAGCCTGATGACATTCTGGAGATGACAATTCCAAGGCTCCACCAATCCACTGCTGCATCATAATCCTGACGTAGAAGCATCTCAGGGGCCATATAATGGCATGTGCCCGCCATTCCACAGATCTTCTTGGACGAGGTGACAATATTTCGGGCAAGCCCCATGTCGATGATCTGGATGTGTCCATTCCCATGCAGCATGATGTTGTCGGGCTTTATGTCTCTGAAATGAAAGAAGACCAAAGACATGTAAAAAAAAGAGAATAGCAAAATCATTCATGATTGAGGACTCTGAGAAAGCTGGGTACATTATTTCCACAATTACATGAGAAATGTCTGCTTACCTGTGAACGATGTTGTGTCCATGCAGGAACTGGAGGCCACATACGATCTCTGCTGTGTAGAATCTTTTTTTTTTTTTTTTTTTTTCTTATGGTAGAGTTGGAAGGGACCTCAAGGGCCATCGGGTCCAACCCCCTGCAAGTGCAGGTTTTCCTAAATCATCCCAGCTATATATTTATCCAGATTCCGCTTGAAGATTTCCATTGATGGAGCGCCCACCACCTCCCGTGGCAGCCTATTCCACTCTCTCACTGTCAGAAAGTTTTTCCTAATGTCTAATCTGTATCTCTTTCCCTTTAGTTTCATCCCATTGCTTCTTGTACTTCCTTGTGCTAATGAGAATAGGGTAGATCCCTCTGCACTGTGACTACCTTTCAGATATTTGTAGACTGCTATTAAATCTCCCCTCAGCCTTCTCTTCTGCAAACTAAACAATCCCAGTTCTTTTAGCCGCTCCTCATAGGACATGGTTTGCAGACCTTCCACCATTTTGGTTGCTCTTCTCTGGACTTGCTCCAATATATCGATGTCTTTCTTGAATTGAGGCGCCCAGAACTGTACACAGTATTCCAGGTGTGGTCTGACCAGGGAAGAGTACAGCGGAATAATGACCTCTCTTGATCTAGATTCAATGCTTGTCTTAATACATCCCAGAATTTTATTAGCCTTTTTTGCAGCAGCCCCGCACTGTTGGCTCATGTTGAATTTGTGATCTACTATTATGCCCAAGTCCTTTTCCCCTATGCTATCACTTAGTTCTATTCCTCCCATACTATATATGTTTTTTACATTTCTGTTACCCAGATGTAGAACTTTGCATTTGTCCCTGTTAAATACCATTTTGTTCGCCTCAGCCCATTGTTCCAGTGTGTCTAAGTCCTTTTGAATATACTCTCTCTCCTCTCTAGTGTTGGCTATTCCTCCTATCTTCGTATCATCTGCAAATTTTATGAGTTCCCCAATAATTCCATCGTCCAGATCATTTATAAAGATATTAAAAAGTACTGGGCCCAGAACAGAGCCCTGCGGCACCCCGCTTTTGACTTTCTTCCAGTTGGATGTGTAGCCATTTAGTATTACTCGTTGTGCCCGATCATTAAGCCAGTTGTGAATCCACCTAACTGATTTTTTGTCAAAGCCATACTTAATCATTTTTTCAATAAGAAGGTTATGTGATACTTTATCAAATGCCTTACTGAAGTCAAGATATACTATGTCCACGGCATTCCCTTGGTCCAACCATTCAGTGATTTTGTTGTAGAAGGAAATCAGGTTAGTCTGACAAGATTTATTGGTCCTAAAGCCGTGCTGGCTCTGGTTAATTAATGCCTTCCCATCCAAGTACCGAAGTAAATGTTCCTTGACAATTTGCTCAAAGATTTTTCCTGCTATCGAGGTCAGACTTACCGGCCTGTAATTTCCTGGATCGTCCCTTTTCCCCTTTTTGTAGATGGGGACAATATTTGCCCTTTTCCAATCTAAAGGGACCACTCCTGTTTCCCATGACTTACCGAAGATTATAGCAAGGGGTTCTGTTATTTCCTCTGCTATCTCTTTCAGGACTCTAGGGTGTAAATCATCTGGTCCTGGGGACTTGGTTTCCTGTAACTTGGCTAAGTGCTCTCTTACCAGACCTTCGCTTATAGTCAGCTTGGAGTCCTCCTTCCCCTCATCTCCATCACCATTAATGTCGATATTTCCATTAGTTTCTTGGGAGAAGACGGATACAAAATATGAATTTAGTAGCTCCACCTGCTGTTCCACCATGTTAACTGTTTCTCCTTTGTCATTCTTCAGGACTCCAATGGTCTCCTTCACTTTTCTTTTGCTTTTAACATATCCCCAAAATCCTTTTACCTTACTCTTTGCCTCTTTTGCAAGCTTCAATTCGTGTTCAGCCTTAGCTCCTTTGATGCTTGTCTTGCAGAGTCTGCAGACTGCTGTGTACTCTTCCTTAGGTATAGTTCCCATCTTCCACTTTTTGTATGTTTCCTTTTTCCTTTTTAGCAGGTTATGTAATTTTTTGGTCATCCATCCTGATATTTTTAGGTGCTTCCCATTTTTCTTCCTTCTAGGTATTGTTAGTTCCTGTGCTTTAATGATTTCCCTACGGAAGATTTCCCACCCTTCATGTGCATTTTTGTGCTTAAGAATTTTGCACCATGGAATTCTGCTAACCCTTGCCTTCAGGCTCTTGAAGTCTGCCCTGCTAAAGTCGAGCCTTGAAGTCTGTGCCTTCTCAGGTCTTCTTCTTCTTCTTGCAACCCCAAACTCAAGTATAGCATGATCGCTGAATCCCAGTGTCCCTGCTACCCGTAGTCCCTTAACCATGTGCTCTTTGTTGGTTAGGACTAGGTCCAAAATGGATGTTCCTCTCGTGTTTTCTTCTACTAGCTGGGCAATGAAGTTGTCTGCTAGAGAGGATAAAAATTTGATGGAGCCTTTACTCTTGGCTGTGTGGGTTTCCCAATGAATGTCAGGGTAATTGAAGTCTCCCATGATCACTATTTCATGTTTCTTTGAGAGCGTGGTCATTTGCTGTGAAAAAATCTCATCCATGTCTTCTGTCTGTCCTGGTGGTCTGTAATAAACGCCTAGTATGATGTCCTTATCATTGTTTTTCCCTTGAATTACTACCCAAATAATTTCCAGTAGATTATCATTCTGTAAAACTGTAATTTCTGTGGAGATGTGTTCTTTTTTAACATACAATGCAACTCCACCCCCTCTTTTATTAGTTCTATTCTTTTTGAATAAGTTGTATCCTTCCATCTGTATGTTCCAATCATGCATGTCGTTCCACCAGGTTTCTGTGATGCCGATGACGTCATAGTTTTCCTTGTGTATCATCAGCTCTAGTTCTCCTTGTTTGTTTCCCATACTTTGTGCGTTTGTGTAAAAACATTTCAGATTGTGCTCTGCTGCATCCTTTTTCGTAATTTCCTTCTGAGTATCCTGTCTTGGGTCCTCTTTACCACATCTAGTAACCTTGTTTAGTATGTCTTTTAGCTGCATGTTCTTGTCTTTCTTTTTTCTTCCCATCCCCTCTTCTTCTAGTTTAAAGGCCTTCTGATGAGTGTGGCAAGTCTTCTGGCAAATATGTTTTTCCCAGGTTTTGTGAGATGTATCCCGTCTCTAGCAAGGAGTCCATCGTAGAGGTAATTCACACCATGGTCCAAAAATCCAAATCCTTGCTCTCGGCACCACCGTCGAAGCCAGGTGTTTACCTCTAGTATTCTATTCCATCTCCTGATGCCATGACCATCAACTGGGAGGATTGATGAGAATACTACCTGCGCATCCAGTTCCTTCACTGTCTTCCCCAAATTTTCAAAGTCTTTATAGATAGTTGGTAAATCATTTTTTGCCGTGTCGTTTGTACCCACATGTATCAGTAGGAATGGGTAGTCGTCCTTGGAGCTGAGGAGGCTTGGTATCCTATCGGCCACATCCTTGATTTTTGCTCCTGGGAGGCAGCATACTTCTCGTGCGGTTACGTCTGGCCTGCAGACAGCTGCCTCTGTGCCTCTTAGCAGTGAGTCACCCATAACCACTACTCTTCTTTTCTTCCTTGCAACACCATTTCTTGTTGCTCCTGATTGTCTCTGGGTGACGTTTGTTTCTTCTTTTGCTGATAGGTTATTTTTGTCATTTTCATCCGCCTGCATGAGAATTTCATATCGGTTACTTAGCTGTGTGAGTGGTGATGGCCTTGTGATCCATTTGCATCTCTTGGTCACATGTGTCCAGTTTTCTGCCTCTGTAGGTTCTCTCAAGTATTCTTCCCTTACTGTATTCGGGGGACTTGCATCAGTCTCTGCAACTGTAGGCTCTCTAGCACTTTCATCCCCTACTGTGTTCTGGAGGCTTGCTTCAGCTTCATCAATGAAGACCTCACTTTCTTTGATGCTTCTCAACGTCACTATTCTTTCTTCCAACCTCTGCACTTTTTCTTCTAAAAGGGCCACTAGTTTACATTTCATACAGGTGAAGTTGGCTTTATGGTCCGGCAGATCTGTAAACATATAGCAAGTGTTGCAGCTCACCATGTGGGTTTTCTCCTCTTCCATGTTGCTCATTAAATTTGGATGAATGATCTTGTATATGTTTTTTTTTTTTTTTTCCCTCATCTGACGCCGTCTACGAAGTGTAGAACCTCGCGCGCCGTTTGCGATGTCCTCTAACCAGCGAGACCCAGCAATTCCCAGCAATCGATGAGATTAAGGCGACTCTTCTCCTCTTCCCAGCATGCACCAGAAATATTCAAATGAGCTTCCAATCCCAATTCCAATCTCTGATGGAGAGGAACGAGTGTAGTATCAATGTCAGGAAATCCTTGTCTAGTAATCCCCTAATGTCATGGTATTATGAAAGAGTCACCAGCAGCAGAGAAGAGGCGCTGTGTATGGTCACCTGTATTCCCTCCAGTCTATATCTGACCTGTCATGTCACCATGTCACTTATGCTCTTAAGTCCACTTTCAGTCTTTTTCCCCATCTTCTGAGCAGTCATTTACGCACCTTACAGTGTCGATCTTCAGAGGGTTACTTCTTCTTAGTAACTCCTCCAGGCTGCCGCCGGACAGATGCTCCATGATGAAATACGCCCTGTCCTCAGACTGATGTGCAGCGTACAGATGACATAGAAATGGGCAGTCGGGACTTCAGGAGTATCTGCCGTTCTCTCCTTAATATTGCTGCATTCTCCCATGTCTTGGTGATGATCTTCACGGCCACGAAGGTGTTTCGGCCGGTGACTGATGCCAGGACCACCTGAAGAAAAAGACAGAAGTCTTTGAAAGTGGTCACAGAAGAAATTCTTAGATTTTATTATATGGTGGATTTATCTGCAGGGCCTTCTGGATATCTTCCTATGATAGAGGGTTGGACTGAGTGTTTGATCACTCAGAGAAAAGAAGGCTGGCCTTGACTATGTCAGACTCCATAAATCTTCCCTAGTGAGTTATCTGGTTTCTAACATTGATGGCCTATCCTTAGGAATGCTATATGGCAGCGCTGCAGTATCTACACTCGACTCTACAGTTTGTACAGGGAGTGAGCAGCACGGCTCGTGGTATGTAAACAATACCGCAACATACAGTACTTGTGACCTGCGGGCGTCATGTGTTAGACCCCCACAGACAGGGCTGGCATTGGGGGGGTGGGAGGGGGCACAAAGGGGCTCCCTGTTGGTGGGATATTACCCCATTGAAGGCAGTCTACTGTGGAGCCTTTATATCAGGAGAAGGGGGCAGCAGCGGAAGCCTGTATGTCAGCTACAGCTGTTTGGAAAGTTCCTGGTTTTCCCTACTGACACTGCTGGTTCCACCTTAAAGAGGACTAGAGATGAGCAAACAGTAAAATGTTCGATATTCAATATTCGTTACGAATAGCATCTCAATATTCGACTATTCGAACGAATATCGAACCCCATTATAGTCTATGGGAGAAAATGCTTCGCTACAGGGGATCCCACCATTCGACTCAGGAGAGTCACCAAGTCCACTAAGACACCCCAGGAAATGATGCCAACACCCTGAAAAGCAACTGGGACAGCAGGGGAAGCATGTCTGGGGGCATCAAGTACCTTTATTATGTCGGGATCCCCTGTCAGCTTGCGATATGCCTTGAGCGAACTTTTTCCCATAGGAATGCATTGACCAGCGTTGATTGGCCAGTCTACGACATTCGGCCAATCAACGCTGGTTCTGCCTGAGGAGGCGGAGTCTAAGACGTCCACAGCAGTTTCCATTCTGGTCCGATTTTAGACTCCGCCTCCTCCGGCAGAACCAGCGTTGATTGGCCGAATGTTGTAAGACTGGCCAATCAACGCTGGTCAATGCATACCTATGGAGAAATTAAGCAGAGCCAGCCGTGCGCTCAGCTTAGCTATTCCTCCTGTCACACACATCTCTGGTGTAACATAGTTCAGCACACACTCAGCTCTGCTACATTTCTACACTATGTTGTAGCGATGTAGTAGAGCTGAGTGTGCGCTGAGCTTTGCTACACACGAGATGTGTGTGACAGGAGATGTAGATGGAGGGTTGGTTGGGTGTAGTGCAGAGCTGCTACACCAGAGATGCAGCAGAGCTGGCCGATGTTAGCAGAGCTGAGTGTGTTAGTCTGCTGCATATCTGCCAGCTCTACTACATCTACATCTCCTACACACTCAGCTCACCTACATCGGACACTACGCGCTCAGTTTATCGGTATAGCTGAGCTGAGTTTGTAGTATCGGACACTACACGCTCAGTTTATCAGTATAGGCGAGCTGAGTTTGTAGTATCGGACACTACTGTTTGTTGATTAAGCAGAGCTGGGATTGTAACGACTATCCTATTCACTACACAGCATTTACCCCACGCTGTGTAGTGATTAACCCCTTCCCCCCCACCCCCACCGGTGTCCGCTTACCTGCAGCTCTTTGCTCTTGGTCCACTTCGATCCATGATCTTGGTTTCAGAACGCCCTGCCCCCTCTCCCAGACTATTATTATAGAGAAGGCAGGGCTTTAGAGAGTGTGGGCGGGGAGTCTGCCTGCCCAGTACCCATCCACACTCTCCTAAGCCCCGCCTTCTCTATAATAATAGTCGGGGAGAGGGGGGCAGGGCGCTCTAAAACCGGGACTATGGACCGAAGTGGACCAAGAGCAAAGAGCTGCAGGTAAGCGGACACTGGGGGTTTGAATGGGTTTGAAAAGTGTCCGGCTGTGAGCGGCGGTGAGTGTTTTATGCTCTCCGTGGCGAAACCATTTTTTTTAAACCAGACACAGAGTCGGACATGCAGTACTCTATGTCCGGTTTTAAAAAAAATGGTTTCACCGCGGAGAGCATAAAACGCTGTTCGGCGCTAACGGCCGAACTCGGCATGACAGGTTTCCATCTTCTGCATGCAACTTTATAACAGCCATTCACTGATTTCAAAATAAATTTACTCCTAGATGTAAGACACTGGGCAGAGTTTAGCAGCGTTATGTCTCTATTGGAGATTATGTCATGATGAGGGTGGAGCTAGCCCTTTATAGATGGGTCATGTTTCCACCGCGCCACCGCCGATATCAGAGCGGTCATCTGCGGTCACTCTGTGACTTTATTTGTATAAGTTGTCAATCATCTGCCCCTGATGATTCTAAGTCGGATGAAACGCAGCGTTGGGCAGCTGCTTTAGGGTGATTGCCAGTGCATGTAATTCCATGTCAGATATTTAGACTCACAGCATTAAGGTTTGTGCAGCTCACACAAGCCTCTCCAGATCTGCCAGGCCTCGTTGGCGTGGCATTAGGCCAGTAACCTCGGGTGAGGCAGAGCCTGGGAGGTCTTTGATGTATTCAGTGTTATACCTAGCTGTGGGTCTATTGGACATGTTCTCATTTAGGGAGATAGGGTATTAGTGTATATAGGAACATAGAGTTGCCAATACACAGGCGATTGCAAGTGTACACATACCCTTAATCTGACAACTACTGTGATGCACAGGCATTTTATTTGATGTGCACCCTAGTTATTGATTGTGATATTGGCTTATAGTTGTGAGAGTCACTAAATCGATACTAAGTGACTATTAGCAGTGATCCATAATCTTAAATTTGCACTTTTATTTAGTATTTTAAATCATCTAATAAAAGTGACGTTTTAGACATATCCATTCTTCTAATTTTGTCAGTGAACCAACTTTATAACAGAGTCCAGGTTCTGGTGTGAACCCAGTGTCACACTGTACAGCGCAATAGGCTCTGCTGTGGTACGCGCGCCGCGGCAAATTTAGCCCCACCCACTTTTGTGTTGACTCCGCCCACTCGTTAATTTTTCATGTGCCCGCACACAGTATAATCCTCCTACAGTCACCCGTAAATTATATGTCCCCCCTCTATCTCTCCCCCAGTTTCATATACACCCATCTGCCCCCAGTTTCATGTCCCTCTTCCATCTCTGCCCCCAGATTCATGTCCCCTCCATCTCTGCCCCCAGATTCATGTCCCACATCTCTGCCCCCAGATTCATATCCCACATCTCTGCCCCCAGATTCATGTCCCTCCATCTCTGCCCCCAGATTCATGTCCCTCCATCTCTGCCCCCAGATTCATGTCCCTCCATCTCTGCCCCCAGATTCATGTCCCTCCATCTCTGCCCCCAGATTCATGTCCCTCCATCTCTGCCCCCAGATTCATGTCCCTCCATCTCTGCCCCCAGATTCATGTCCCTCCATCTCTGCCCCCAGATTCATGTCCCTCCATCTCTGCCCCCAGATTCATGTCCCTCCATCTCTGCCCCCAGATTCATGTCCCTCCATCTCTGCCCCCAGATTCATGTCCCTCCATCTCTGCCCCCAGATTCATGTCCTCTCCATCTCTGCCCCCAGATTCATGTCCCCACATCTCTGCCCCCAGATTCATGTCCCACATCTCTGCCCCCAGATTCATATCCCACATCTCTGCCCCCAGATTCATGTCCCTCCATCTCTGCCCCCAGATTCATGTCCCTCCATCTCTGCCCCCAAATTCATGTCCTCTCCATCTCTGCCCCCAGATTCATGTCCCCCATCTCTGCCCCCAGATTCATGTCCCCCATCTCTGCCCTCAGATTCATGTCCTCTCCATCTCTGCCCCCAGATTCATGTCCCCCATCTCTGCCCCAATGTCATGCCGTCCTCTCCTTCATCTGCCCCCAGATTCACGTTCCACCTCCACATTAAACTTACCTTCTCCTCCGCTCCCTCGCCGCCTCTCTCGCTGACACATGCGGCTGAAGGAAGGAGCTGACACAGGTCAGCTCCTCGCTTCGCCGCTGCCCGCCTCTCTCCCTGACACACGCGGCTGAAGCTGCTCGCGTGCTCGCTTCGCCGCTGCGTCTCTCTCTCTCGCTGACACATGCGGCTGAAGCGAGGAGCTGACCTGTGTCAGCTCCTCGCTTCACTGCTGCCGCCGGCTCCTGGCTTGTACATTGCGTCTACAAGCCAGGAGCCGGCGGCAGCAGTGAAGCGAGGAGCTGACACAGGTCAGCTCCTCGCTTCAGCCGCATGTGTCAGCGAGAGAGAGACGCAGCGGCGAAGCGAGCACGCGAGCAGCTTCAGCCGCGTGTGTCAGGGAGAGAGGTGGGCAGCGGCGAAGCGAGGAGCTGACCTGTGTCAGCTCCTTCCTTCAGCCGCATGTGTGTTCAACTCAGATCTGCGTCCTCTGGACGCAGATCTGAGTTGAAATCGGGACATACCTCCCTCCAACCGGGACCGCGGGACATGTCACCGCGGAAATCGGGACGGTTGGGAGGTATGCGATAGTGCGCTGAATTCAGTGCACTGTCGGCTTTCCAGCAGTATATAGAACTGAAAACTGCTTGTGCTGCCTTAAACCCCTCCCCTTCCTCCGCCTCCTCCTGGTCTCCATGGAGATGGATATTCAGGGACAACGTCTGCATCACAGTAAGGATGTGAGTCCTCCTGCAAGACCTCCAGTCACAGAATCATCACATATGGCTTCCCCTGCAGCTAGCAAACTGCAAAAAAGTAAGTGTATTATGTGTGTAGATGTGTACATGTAATGTGTATAGTGTGTACTGTCTGTGTAATGCATACAGTATATAGCGCATGTTTATACACTGGTATGATAGATAGATAGATAGATAGATAGATAGATAGATAGATAGATAGATAGATAGATAGATAGATAGATAGATAGATATTATACCTGTATATAAGCTTGTACTGTATACAGTATATCAGACGCAAACAGTATATAACTTTACGCATTATTCACATTAAATATCACCATACCATACAGGCCTGAAGCCTATGCTAGTAGTAATAGCCTGTTACTGCTAGAACAGACTTTGGGCCTATATGGTAATATCCCAGATCATGTGACATTACCATATAGGCCTGAAGCCTGTTAGGATTAACATCGGATCCCGGAAAGGTGAGTAACAGTGTTTATTATGTTCCCTCACCTCCTCTGGGGCTCCGATTATTATACTCGGGGGTCTGAAAAGACCGCTAAGTATAATAATAGTTCATGGGTGTGCAACTGTGGGGCATAGGAGAGCTTGAAGGCCCCTGCAACCTCTATTATGCCCCACAGTCTATTATGCCCCACAGCAGCCCCCCTGTAACTTCTATTATGCCCCACAGCAGCCCCCCTGCAACCTCTATTATGCCCCACAGTCTATTATGCCACTTTGGGGAATAATATAGGCTGCAGGGGCCTCTGTGGGACATATATATATACTATATATATATATATATATATATATATATATATATATATATATATATATGTGTGTGTGTGGAGAAGTGAGGTGTCAAAGATGTCTGTGTTGCAGAGTTTAGAGTCAAGTCACAGCTGGAAGAAGTTTTCATGGCGGTCCAAAGGGAAGACACAGGAAATGTGGGAAGACGTCTCCTGTGAGTATTACTGCACAAAATATTATTGCTTTGTGTTTCTTGTACTGTTACCACTAGCACCCCAAACACCCTCCGCTGCCTGAGGCGGACGATCAAAAGTTGAACACCCCCCACCTTCCCGCCCCGGACTCAATACTAGGGGGGAGGGGGGCGTCTTTTGATCATCCGCCTCAGGCAGCAGAGAGGCTAGGTTCACCACTGCATATATAGTAATATGGGCTACTTATTGCTGCACTTATACACAGCATACAATTCTTCAGCAAAAAAGTCCTGTGTAAATCCAGTCTCAGACTAAGGCTCCATGTTGCAAAACTCAGCTAAAAAACTGTGTAAAAAATGTGGTGAAAACATGATGCTTTTTTCCACAGTTTTTCATTTTTTCTTTGCTGCAGTTTTCACTGAGGTTTTTTCCCTTATTAAATATATAGGAAAAAAATTCCACAGCTAAAATGAACAAGCTGTTTTTTTATTTTATTATTTTTTAGATGTGTTTTTGAAAAATCTGATTTTCTGCAGCTTTTCTTTACTGCAACATGAATAGCATGAATTTGAATGGCTCTGAATTTGGTGTGGGATCTGCATCAGATTTAGCACTGAAAAGAAGCCTCCCATTGACTTCAATGAGTTCCTTTTTCAAGGAACTCATTGAAGTCAATGGGAGGCTTTTTTTCCATGTGGATTTTCAGCGCCAAAAAACTCCGTATGAATGGACCCTTAGCCTCCAGAGGATTTGCTATACTCAAAATATATCACCTATCCACAGGGTAGGTGATCAAGTAGTGTTTGACCACTGAGGCAAAAATCAACCAGGAAATCAGTGATCCCGTGTCCACCCATGGAAGTGGTCAAGCTGCGCTCTTGCTCTTTTCAAAGTATATAGGTCTGACCAAAATGATTGGAGGACCAGGGGAGGTGACAAACGTAAAAACCAGGTTTTCTCACCTCTCCTGGGCTGCGGCACAACTCCTCGTCAACAACATCACAGACGTGGGTTACACCGGTGTCGTTATGCGTTGTGACGCTGGCCTGACTCACATGACGTCTGTGATGTCATTAAAGATGTCTGAAGACAGCAGGGAGTTGCAGCAGAGTCCAGGAGAGATAACATAGTTTTTTTTATGTATGATCACCTCCCCTGGGCCTCTGATCATAATTTTCAAGGGTCTAAAGAGACCCTCAGGTATAATAAAAGCAGTTTCAGTTGGGGTGTATATGGTCCGAACTAAATCAGCAGACAATCTTGTGGGGTTTGCCTAACAAATACTCTTGCCTCAGGCCCATGACTTTACTCATTGATCCCTGCTCATGATCACAGCTGCCTCCACTTCACCTTCTGCCCTTTAGGGGGCCCCGCACATGGCGTATCACGTCAGCGATGTTCTGAAACTATTCAGCATCAGTGATGCTATATGGGACACACGGAGCCCCTTGGAGGGCTAAAGAGGAAGCCTAAGTGGGTATGTGAAGGAATGGGTAAGTAAATAGAGTCCGTTACCTGCTTGGGTTACTCGCAGGTAGTGGCCTATTATATATTAAAAAAAAAAAAGCAACAGTGATCTACTGGGCCCCATAAGGTCTCAGGCCCTGTATCAGCTACTAACAACAAAGTCTCTTTGATATATCTAAGCAACATAAAATCCATTAGGTATTAATTAATAAAATTATTGTATCCAATATTTATTGATAAATAATTACATGAACTTCAATAATTACCGTATATACTCGAGTATAAGCCAACCTGAATATAAGCCGAGGCCCCTAATTTTACCACAAAAAAACTGGCTTGACTCGAGTATAAGCCTAGGGGGGAAATGCAGCAGCTACTGGAAAATTTCAAAAATTAAAATGGTCGGACTTTTTGGGTGCAGTAGTTGCTGTGTGCTGGGGAAGGGGAGGGGGTGTTTTGGTTGTCTGTCTGCCTCTTCCCTGAGCTTGAGGACTGAGTTTTTTTCCCCCCACTTGGAATTCAGCCTGGCTTAATATAGGGTATCTGCAGTGCTCCTATTAACCCCATCCTGATGGAATAGGAGCACTGCAGTACCCTATATTCAGTAGACCGGGCACTTTCAGACAAAGGGATACCTAATGTGTATGTGTCTCACAGTCATTTTCTACTTTTATATGTATTCTAGAGAAAGGAGTGATTTAGAACTTTTATTTACTTTATTGTTTTATTATTATTATTTTTTTTTTTAAGCTTCTTTTTTTCACTATTTTATGGAAGATTGTATACATTACTATTGCGGCTGGTCATAGACCCCCTCCCCAAAAAATAAAATAATTCTTTTTTTATTTGCTTGACTCGAGTATAAGCCGATGGGGGCTTTTTCAGCACAGAAACTGTGCTTATACTCGAGTATATACAGTAGTAATTTTGATAAAATTGGATAAATCTCACAAAATGGGTATAATAAATAGAGTCACTGTTTATTACTTACTTGGCCAAAGCTGCCCCTACCCAACTCCTGATGGATGGTGAAGCGGGTGATGTAAAGCTTCGGGTAGGGGCTGGATGTTCCGGGGTCCTGGCTGCTGCCCGCTCTTGACTTGTCATCCTCTAATATACTGGCTTCCCTTCCTGTCTTCTTCTTTTTCTCCATAAGTCCACTGTCTCCGTCCTCTTCTCTCTTCCTCTTTCCATCTTCCTTCTTCTCATCTCCTCTCATCTTTTTCTCCATAAGTCCACTTTCTCCGTCTTCTTCTCTCTTCCTCTTCCCATCTTCCTTCTTCTCACCTCCTCTCTTCCAATCTCTTCCTCTATGGCCAATAAAAGGCAATTTCCGTAGAATCGCTGAGATCCACTTGTATAATCCAGTCGCTGCCATCTTCAGTTGAGAATAAATGACAGTTGGTCGTGTGCAGGTCACATGATGCCATAGGTCAAGGAATCCTCAGGTGTCACCTGCCTGCCAGTACTACATGTACCAGCTCTGCCATATGTGATGTGGGCATCATAACTAATAGTCTAGTGTCCAGAGGAATGGAAAACTTCATGGCTGGTTCTTCTGGTGCTGTATTCCTTGTAGATGGGCAGTGGATGTGACTTTATGTCTAGGTTTGCTGTGGTGCCCATAATTCATCACAATCTCTGCTGGTATTGTAGAAAAAGTGTAGTTGTGTAGAAATTGAATGATCCAGTGAAGAAATAAACCATAAAGTGTACCTGCTGCTAGTGACAGGAGAAATAAAACCTTGTGAGGAGCCATTGTGGTTGTACAGGGGAAATGCTTATCTTTTCCAAAGATAAAATGGTTGAAGGAAAGGCCTTTCTGGAGATTAAAGAGGGATTCATCCAGACCAATAGCTTATTGTAAGGTAGCAAGTGTTAGGAAGGGGCTAGGATTGTAGTATGCATATATGTTGGGAAGTGTGGAAATACTGGCATGGGGTGGGGTGATGTGGGGTGTTGGGGGAGATTTCTCCCCCAGGCCTCGCCTCACCCTGCTCCATGAGGTATGGGAAAATGTATTTATTTATTTATTTGTGAGTATTGTAAGCAGTGTATTTTGTGCGCTGCGTCGCAGTACTCTTGTAAATACTTTTGGTGACGACTGATTGGAATAAAAGCTATTTTCAAAAAAATAAAATCTGGAAATGTTGATCCAGTTACACTACATTGGAGAAACGTGTATGTGTAGGGAATAGTTCATTACTGCAGCCTTAGGTGAGGCCCTGAATAAGTGGCCAAGTTTGCTAGACAGCTTTGGCACAGGGGTAATACATCTTACAGGACTCTGTAGCTATATTTGAGTCCGACCCCCTGTTGCCATTAAGAAATACTGTCAAATATTGCTTATAGGTCATATTGGGGTTCTTGACCAAATCGGCTGTGTAGCTCATATATACAGTGGTGTGGTTAAAGCTTATGCATACACAATTCTGGACACATAACCACTCTCCTCCAGATCCTCTATTCCTATTTCCCCTCTCCGATTACAATCTATAACATTATGGTGCGACATTTAAGGCAGACCATCTTAGCTAGTCTTAAAGTTATTTTTGTTTCATTGTTGCGTCCTGTTTCTAACATTTTATTTCTTATTTAATAAAAGATATATAATTATAATATCATTAATTATACCTATAATTATAATTATACCTTTAATTATTTATCCAGCCAGACCTATCAAATAATCTCTTTTTGTTACCTTATAGAGTTCACTACCATCTGCAACTATGGGCACCCTCTTTGTAAACCCACTACCAGGCCATTAATAAAGATATTAACCAGGAGAGAACCCAATACTGACCCCTGTGTTACGCCTGTGAGCTCCACTCTCTGCTTGCAGAAGACATTACCCATGAGCCAAAGACATCTCCTATCTCCTATGCATTTTCTTTCTTTACTGACAAGACCCCTACAGATCTTCCATGTCTAGTCTGAGGTCTCTAATATAAGGAGAGTCTGATCTGGGATGTGTATTTGAAGGGGGAAGAGGGAGGCTGGTTAGGGATCTTTATTTAGTGCTCGGAATCCTGGTGTGGGGTTGTATTAGAGATGAGGTTGTGATTATAGTCTGTGGTCTGTATTTAGAGGGAGGATGATCATCATAATTGTAGCCAACAGTGCCCTGAATTCAGCATACTGTTGGCTTTCCCGGTATGCGCCCTGGTGCTAGAGATATCGGTGCCATTAAATTCAGTTTAGTTAGTTTGCTTGTCTTTGAGAAATGTCCCCCCTGACTGTACTCTATGATAACCTTGTATTGTCAGAGGGGGTGTTCCATACTGCCGAGTGATGACACTGCGCTGTGAGCAATGACCCCCACCCCCATCCCCAGTACAAGTCTATGGCTGAATTCAGCGCACTGTCATCTTTCTGGTGGTATATGAAACCGCACATTGATGAGGACATGAAAGGTCCTCTGTAAGTAGTTTCATCTGATATCTGTATGTAGAGATGGGGAGTCTGGGGTTTGTATTTAGAGATATGATTGTGACTCTGGTATGAGGGCTACATTTAGGGGAAGGATGATCAGGGGACCATATTCAGAGATCTGTATTTAAGAAGGGTCTGTTCTGGGGTCTGTATCTAAATAAGGGAAGTCTAGTTTAGGGTCTGTATTTGGGGAGGGTCTGGTCTGGAGTCTGCATTTAGAGATTGAGAATCTGGTCTATAGTCTGCATTTAGAGATTGAGAATCTGGTCTGGAGTATGTATTTTTTGGAGGTGGGGAGTGTGGTCTAGTGCCTTTATTTAGAGACGGACAGTCTGGTCTAAGGTCTTTGCTTAGAAATGGAGAGTCTGGTTTGAGGTCCTTATCTAGAGATGAGGAACCTGGTAGAGGTGGGAAGTCTGGTTTGGGTCTGTATGTAACGATTAGCAGTCTGGTATGGGGTGTGTTTGGAGGGGGGAGACTTTTTGGAGGTCTCTGTTTAGCAATGGGAAATCTGTACTGGGGTCTGTATTAAGATATGGGGAGTCTGGTCTGGAACTGTAGTTTGGCAAAGTCTGTATACAGTGCCAGGTAACAGGTGGTGGAGGTGGCAGCAGTGTGAGTAGGCCACAGAGTGCGCAAGGTGATATAACATGGAGGTAGCAACAGTGTTAGGAGGCCATACAGTGACCCAGTGACAGAGTGGAGAGGTGGCAGCAGTGCGATATAGATTAGATATCGATTAGGCAGATTCCCTGAGCAATTGCTGACCCAATGACTGACTAAGAGAAGGAGGAGCAGGAGCATCATGACCAGCAGATGATGGGAAGGGCACACAGCTTCCTACAGCTGAGGTGGTGGAGCCTGTGACATTATACTGTGTGCAGGAGCCGTTGTGAGACATTATACTGTGTTAGGCTTAGTTCACACGTGGAGCGTAATGGCGGATTTTGGCACCGAGAGTGACGCGGGGAGCCGCGTCACTCTCATGCCAAAACCACCTGCCACGACTGTCGCGGCTGCCGACAGTCGCGGCTTTCCCTCTGGAGTAGGCTCAAATGAATGGGCCGACTCCGAAGGTTGTTACTGCCACGCGGACGCCGCGGCTCAGCGAGCCGTTGAATCCACCTGAAGGAAGGGCAGCCCGCTTTTTTTTTTCCATGTGCAGCAACATGCCGCTCACTAAAAAAAGTAGCCTGGTAGTCTCCATTGACCACCATTTTGAGGGGGCGGATTATGACATGGATTATGTGCAATAATCCGCCCTCTCTGTGCCCGTGTGAACGAGCCCTTACCGGGTAGCTATGAGACAGGATTTTATGTGGAGGGGCTGCTATGGGACAGTATAGTGTCTGGAGGTCACTTTAAGACATTATGAATGGGGTATTATATTGTGTGGAGGCCAGGAAATGGGGTGCTATGCCATGGGTTTGCTATGCCAAAAGTGAGGCTAGTTACACCCCTGCTTGTGTATGATGAGGTTTGCTGAAACCCCAAGTCCTACAGAAAACCAGTAGGACAAGCTCTTTTAGTGGCTGTGGCAGGAGGTTTAGGATTTGCTCTATCATCCTTGGTCTATGAATTTCAGCATGATAAATGTAAGGTAGACAACCATACCATTCACTGAACAGTTATAGATGTAGCTGTATAACTACTGGTGTATTACAATAACGTGTAAAGATGTTTTCCACTTTTATAATAAGAGTTCATATGAATATAACAATTCTGGTGCTCGATAACGCACAGAAATTGGGCCACTACCTTGTTCATGGACATATCATGAGGGTTGGGGCATATGCATTATTTGTTGGTAGTCATCATGCAGAAACAAGGTCAATAATTGTATGTGGTTACAAAAAGTGAAAACTGCACATTGTTACGAATACAGGAAATGTCCACGGTGTACGATGACCTACTTAAATGGTCACACAAATATTACTGCTACATGTGGAGATATAAGTATGGTTAAGATAGGAAGAAGAGGCACTTGCCTTGTCTCTAGTTGCCATTATGGACATCGGTCTACTTGTACTTTATGACATTTGTATCCTGAGGTTACATATATAACCTCTTGCAATAATTCTCAAGTTGTAAGATGGACTTCTTACAAGAGGTTCCCCATTTACATGAATTCAGCTAGGACAGAAGTGATCACATGCTGCCTTGGTTTCTAGTTTATCAACAAAATTGACTCATTTTGTGCTCATTGTGAAGTTACTGTACATTTTACATTTTAATTTTGTCATAGTCTTAACAACCAATGATGAGGCTCAGGGTCCACCATGTACTGGCTGGTGAGACACCAATAGGATAAGATGGGAGGCCATGATCTGTATAATGCCTGCAACTATCATGGAAACTTGAATTGTATGTAATACAATCAGACATCAAGGTATAACTGAGAAACTCCTAACCAGGCTTTAAGGCACCACACAAATCCATGGTTGGGACCTTCTTGTGACATGTTAAAAGGAAACTCCATCCAAAACTAAAATTCCCAACTTGTTCTTTTTAAGGAATTCCATGTGTCAGTCTCCTATTAAGCTTCATGGACAAACTATGTGTCACTCACACAGACAACAGAACTCACTGTATGTCGAACCTGCATGGACCTTTCCACACAAGCTCTACACAGTCGGGGAACAAACTCTAAAACACTTGCTGATAATGATTAGACGGCTCCCATCACACAGTTATAATAAAAGAGAACCTTGCTGTATACTTATGGTGTCCTAGAGTATAGAGGAGAATATAGAGAGAAGAATAATTATACTGTCTTCCCAGCAGGCAGAGATGGTACTGGCACTAGCTGCCCGTGTGATTGTGTGCTGAAGCATCATGGGCTTCGTAGCTCAGGAAAAGGAAAAGCAAGATGGAATCTAAAATTTATAATGAACTCTAAAAAGCAGCAAAGAGGAGTCTGCAGAGCAGGTAAGGACAATATACATAGAAGTCCAGAGTGTGGTAGACAATGAGCTGGGAGGTGTAATGATGGAATGTTGTGTTTTGCCTGAAGGTCTTTCAGGTAAGAAGCTTAGTTCATATGTGGTCATTTCCATCTATCAACAGTCTTCATTATGACAAGCTATAGTCTTATTTTGACATTGTATGTAATGAAAAGTTTACCTGTATGCCATGCTATGTTGGGATGAAGACAATCATAGATTTGGCCTCATAGCAAGAGGGTACATACCACTGATCAGACTATATACCGTAGGTGGGCCCATGTAGCCTCTCTGCTACTGAGTGGTGAGAACCTGTGCAGAGCTTCCCTCCATAGAGGAACTACATTGTTACATACATGGTTATGGAAATAGTGTAATGGAAGAAACAATCCCCTGACTCTTGTGCTCCAGGGTAGAAAAGCTCAGTAACATAATAGGGCCAGTGACTTGTATAGAGATCTGCTGTCACGTCTACTTGATGTGCACATGATGGAGTAAATATGTTCTCATTATGTGCACTATTTACACTGTGCACTATCATTCTATGTACTGGAAGTGAGTTATTGTTGGAATTACTTGTCTATGTAGTGTATGCAAGTGAACTGTCACTGAAATGACTATTTCTTGGGGTCTCTTCATACACTGAGTTTTGGGTGTGGAGGGTTGGTCTTGGGCTAGTGGGAAATATCCAGGTCATATGCTGACCTGAAAACAGATTTGAGAAAACCCTCCATTAAATTCCTTTCTAGATAGTTGAACCGATTGTAGAGATTTTGTATTTCCTGCAGAAAGTAGTGACAGGGCTTTATCTCACCACAAAATATTTGTACAACAAAGAAGAAACTTGGTGAGTTTAAAGATCAGAGACTGTCTGAAGAAATCCACCAACACCTCATGCCCCAGATTCATGAAGAATGAAAGTGAGCACTCTGGGTCATGAGCCAGTGACCGGATTTCTGAGAGGTCACTGGCGCCATATACGTGTCTAGAATCTGTCTTATAAATGCAGTGAGGGGCGGACATATACTATCACGGATTCCTAATGGTATTTCTAGTCACTTCAGTAAAGTTATCTTAGAAATGGTGCTCATTATTTTTAGGTGTGAACTTGTTTGTTGATAATCTAGAACATTAACTCCCCCAAACATTGAGGTCAACCCTCCCCATATTGTTTAACCTTTGTCTATGCTTTGTTTTTGAGAATCATTGGGACAGAATTATCAAGACTGGCATTTCTTGTTTCAGTCTTGATCTTCTCTGAGTGAGATGCCCACCATTTAATAAGAGGCTCAAGAAAAATGTGTCTTCATACAGGAAGGATTGTCACGTTCGTGTCAGAGTCCAGACACAGATTCCGGGCTGCAGATTGCACCGCTAAGGAAACAGGGGAAGGAGACTATCCCTGGCACTATGGTGGCTAGCTAGGCCCTGCCTACGGGTGGTTGTCAGCTGTCTCCAAGCTAGCCTTGGCCCCGACAACTCCTGGCTCTCTAGCACGAAGACCTAACAGACAGATAGGACAAGAGCTGCAAGAGAGCTAGGGACTGGGGATTCTACGGTGGTGACCCCTACAGAAATAAAGGCGCAGCTGCAGACAAAACAAACCGGACGGGATGTGCTGGACAACGGACATGCAGCACAACACAATACAAAACCAGAGAAATGAGGAGAGGGACAGTGGAGAGGTGAGGAAAGGGTAAACACGAGACTGGGGTAAAATAAACTGGAACCCACCTCAAACAACCAGATAGTGCCAAACAAACAGACGTGAAGGGCAGGGCAGAGTAGAAGTGTGGAGGGAAAAACCAAAGTCACACACAAACAACACTCAAACTCCCTTCAAGTCAGATACAGCACAATCAAAACACTCCTCCTCCCAGGGCCACGAATTTTAGGTTGGGACCACAAAAACCGGCAACTGGTGGAGACAGCCCTCTTCCTAATAAAGGCCCCAGACTCCTTCCATTGGATGATGGCAATACATAACACCTGAGGTTTACTCTTATAACCTCAAGTGTGTTCAGAAGACCTGAACACTATATACACACTGATGGCTCAATGGTAGGGAACCCACCAGCAGATCACAGAAGCCCGGATCGAATCCCCGACAGAAACATACACCAACACACAATCAGGTCATGACAAGGATATAATCGAGGAACATGGACACTGAGGGAAAAAGTTTTGAACAAGTTAACCAGGTGGCCAAATGAAGCGAATGGGACCTAGGTGAGGGGTAGTGGGCAACCCCACAAGGGTTCTCGATTTCAATCCATTTCATGTAGGCCTGAGGCGCCACTCTAAATGGAATACAGCGAAGATGGGCTGCCCAGTAATAATGCAATAAGTGTGGAGCTGCCAGTCCCCCCTCAGCCTTACGAGAACATCACAGAGTGGGGAAAATGGGGCACTTGGTATTCCAGATAAACTGAAATATCAACTTCTACAAGGGAGCGTAACTGAAATCACACTACCACTTTGGATTCAGTGATGTAACTAGGAATGGTGGGGCCCGTGGTGTACTTTTGACATAGGCCCCCCCTTGACCGACCCCCCCCACCTCGCGTTCCTGCATGCACTATTAGGCCCTATAGTGGCCCCTGCACACACTATTATGCCCCATAGTGGCCCCTGCACACAGTATTCTGCCCCATAGTGGTCCCTGCACCCTGTATTATTTCCCATAGTAGCCCTTGCACACAGTATTATGCCCCATAGTGGCCCCCGGCACACAGTATTATGCCCTATAGTGGCCCCTGCACACAGAATTATGCCCCATTGTGGACACACATGAACAATTATTATACTCTGGGATCTTTTACGACCCCAGAGTATAATAATCAGAGACCCAGGGAAAGATACAAACATAAAAAACACTGTTACTTACCTCTCCCAGTCTCTGGTGTAGTCCCTGCAGATGTTGGCAATCTTCAATGACATACGGGACGTCACTTGAGCCGGGCTTGCGTCGTGACCCATAATGACGCAAGGCTGGCCCATGTGACATCAGGGACATCACATGTGTAGGCCTGAAGCCTACTTTGAGTGCGAAGAGGTAGGTAACGCTGTTTTATGTTCCCAACACCTCTCCTGGGCCTCCGATCATTATACTCAGGGGTCTAAAAAGACCCTTGAATATAATAATAGTGTTTGTGGGGCCCGCGGCCTCACTTATCGATCTCAGCTCCATGAGCAGGAGCCAGGATCGGCAAGTAAATGGGGCCAGTAACAGCCTATTTAAAGGAAAAAAAAATGCAGCGGTAGCGGCTGTCGCTGGGCCCCTTAATGTCCTTGGCACTGTGGCAGCCGCTACCACTGCTACCCCGATAGTTACACCCCTGCTTGGATTGCTCTTCATTTACTGCCCCCCAGCTTCCTACACATTGGCATTCCATTACGACTTTCCGTCACAGATTACGCTTTGATGAATAAGCCTAATGAGCGGGGAGTCTGAACCAACCACAGAATTCACAGCAAGATCGAGCAGGCCAATTTTGCACTATTACTTATGCAATATGTCCGCTGCATGTACTTTTCTGCAAAGTGGAAATGGGATTCACTGTAGAATGCTGCGTTTTTCTCCATAGTGTTTCCACTGTAGGTATTTCTGACACGTTGGGCCCCAGCCTGAATGAGATTTTATTTAATTTCATTTCCATTTTGTGGAATAAAATGTTATGACCCGGTCTCAGCAGTCTCGGCCTATTAGGTTCAGGCGCAGAGTGTCCGGACGGCATTCAGTGCGTGAACCACCTGATGCACGGCAGGGGAATGTTCACACCAGACATGCTGTTTCTACTCTGGCACTCGGGCGTGGTTCACGTGGTGAGTGGCCTGGTGGATCAGTGCCTGGTGTGTCTTGGCCTCTGAAGGGGTTAAGTTCTCTGCAGTGCTGAATACTTTACAGGCCATGGGCGAGGCCTTCTCTTACTATATAAGGTTCTTGCACATGCTACCTGATGCCGGTCTTAAACGTCTGTTCCTAGTGAATGTCTGTTGTCTGAAGCTGCTCCATCTGCATCCTGGCCCATCCAGTTTCTTGCTCCTGTTCACACAGGACTGGTTCGCTAAGTATTGAGCTTGTATCCAGACATAGTGTTCCGGGCGCAGCGAGCCCTAGGTATTTTTCTGTTTGGAAGTTTGGAATTTTGGTAGGGGTTTTTTGTGTGTGATCCTAAGTTCTTTTTTCCCTATCCCTTGCTTAGTTCAGTTATTCTGTGTTTCACGTTTATTCTCTTCCTATGCTTTTGTGTGCTCATGTTCACCATTAGTCCAAGTCTGGACATCCGTGGGGGGCTTGTTCTGTATCTGCCTCTCCTTCGTAAACGTGAAGCTAGACAGGGGCTCTATTTCCCTTTGCAGGTTAGCTACTTCTCCGGCTGTGCTCGTGCCCCTTCAGGCAAGTTAGTCGGGCCCACGGCTACTTCTAGTTGTGCGAGGCAGGGTGTAGGAGGATCCACACTAGAAGTCCAGACTGCTCGTACTTATTATTGTTGGTTTTTATATATGTTTTTCCTGTACCGTACTGAGAAGTTATCAGTCCGGGGCCAGTCCGTGGTCAGGGATCCCCAAACCATAACATAAAATGCTGCAGAAAAAGTAAGCTTTTCAGTAAGGTCTGGTTCACACTTGCGCCCGGAGTCCGTTCATGCAGGTTTCTGTTTCCTGAAAAAAAGAGAGGCAGGAGACAGAAACCTGCAGGACTCTCTCTAACCCATTCATTTGAATGGGTTTGAAAGATGTCCGGCCATGAGCGCCGGTGAGCGTTTTATGCTCTCCGCCGCGAAACCGGGCTTTTTGAACCGGACACAGAGTTGGACATGCAGTACTCTGTGTCCGATTTTAAAAAGACGGTTTTGCGGTGGAGAGCATAAAACACTCCCCGGCGCTCACGGCCGGACCTGGTCTGACAGCTTTCTCAGCTTGAAAGCTGAGAACGGAGACCGGGCGCAAGTGTGAACCCAGCGTAACTGGGAATGGAGTGACCAATACTGAAAGACCAATGTTATTGTATGTATAATAAAAAATTGTACAATTTTCCAGTATATTTTTTGTACCAATTCCTCAGTTTTCTAGATCTCTGCTTGTTGTCATTTATTCTTCTTATTCCTAGTGGATAAAAATCAGTCCATGGTCATGTGATGTACAGTCTATGGTCATGTAATATTTAGTCCATGATCATGTGATATTCAGTCCATGGTCATGTGATGGTCTGAGGTGCACAGCTCGTTACAGTCTCAGCTCAGTAATCAGACATCTACCCGGTAACGAGCTGTGCATCACATGACCACTGATAACTGGATATATATATATATATATATATATATATATATATATATATACTAGCTGGTACCCGTGACTTCGTCTGCGGTGATTGTAGAAGTGGGTATATACAGGCGTGGGTAAGGTTTTCGTACTGTGTATAAGGTATGGAATATGAAATGTAACTTTGTATTTTGGTTTTGCTGTAATTCAGAGAATACGTGAGACTTTTGTGTTGAAGTTAATTTGTATTTGAGCCGCTATATATACGGTGTTGTGAGAAACTTTACATAGTGACTTTGGGACAGAAGTATTTGAAGTTAACCCTTTCCCGCCGATGGCATTTTTTGATTTTCGTTTTTGACTCCCCTCCTTCTAAACCCCATAACTTTTTTATTTCTCCGCTCCCAGAGTCATATGAGGTCTTAATTTTTGCGGGACAAATTTTTCTTCATGATGCCACCATTATTTATTCTGTATAATGTACTGGGAAGCAGGGAAAAAATTCAGAATGGGGTGGATTAGAATGACATGTCCCCTGTATTCTGTGTTTCATGACGATTCCGGGGATACCAAATTTATATGGTTTTATTTACATTTTGACCCCTTAAAAAAAATCCAAAACTGTGTTAAAAAATTATTTTTTGAAAAGTCGCCATATTCCGACAGCCGTAACTTTTTTTATACGTGCGTGTACGGGGATGTATAGGGCGTGTTTTTTTGTGGGACCGGGTGTACTTTGTAGGTGTACCGTTTTCGGGAAATGTTATTGCTTTGATCACTTTTTATTCAAATTTTTATCAGAATCAAAACAGTGAAAAAATGGCGGTTTGGCACTTTTGACCATTTTTCCCGCTACGGCGTTTACCGAACAGGAAAAATATTTGTATAGCTTTGTAGAGTGGGTGATTTTGGACGTGGGGATACCTAACATGTATGTGTTTCACAGTTTTTAACTACTTTTATATGTGTTCTAGGGAAAGGGGGGTGATTTGAATTTTTAATCCTTTTTATTTGTTTTTATATTTTTTTTACTTTTTTTAAACTTTTTTTTTGCATTTATTAGACCGCCTAGGGGTATTGACATGGGTGGGCGGTGTCGCGGATTGTCAGAGCGGTGGGGGTCAGCAAACATGGCTGCTCCGGAGCGTTAAAGAGAGCCTCCTGGAGTATCGTTAAGGTGAGGGGTAAAGTGGTAAAGTATATGTATATGAGATTGTGTGGCGTTAGGGGCGAGGCTGTAGAGGGCAATATGAATTTTGTAGCTTGCTATGGTCCAAAGTGTGTGAGATTGCAGAGATGGTGGTGTGAGTTTGGGTTTTGTGGGGGTCCTGGCACAAACGTATGTGCGCTATTGTGACGAAAAGTAGCCTATTGTTTAATCGGGTGTATTAACTATGTTTGTGGAAAATTTCAGCCAAATCGGTGGAGCGGTTTTTCCGTGATTGAGGAACAAACATCCAAACATGCAAACATCCAAACACACAAACCCACAAACTTTCACATTTATAATATTAATAGGATTCATCCTTGGAAACCCCATTTAAATTGATGTCTACTAAGATTCCTTTTCTGGGAATGCAAGAAAAGGCAAGACGGATTGAAATAATATAAAGGATTCTGAATATGTTTTATTGTTCGTGAAGAACCCCAATCTATAAGGTCCTGTGTAATGTCCATGTCCTGTAGTACATTGGGCTCCTGTGTTCTCCACCATCAGGGTTCAGTTGAAGTATCATTACCTAGTGACAGAATATTAATATACACAGTACACGGAGCTTTCTACAGACATGTAGGGACAGCAGGCTCATAGTTTACTGGATTTAGGATGCAACATGTGATATGGCATTAACAGCTACAAGCGGTGCCAATCTGGCGGTTTATAATTTAACAATAGTGATATTTATTTGTAATTATATTTTCTGCCTGCATTACACTTATCGCTTCTAGTAAGACTGGCTCAGTGAATATCAGCACTGGCTGCATATAAGTTTTGCTGGTATGGAGTGTGTGACTCCTATTGTAGAATTATTACAAAAATGGGGCAGAGGGGTAGGACAAATGGGGGGAGATTTTTTTCAATTATGGCATTGCCACTTAAAGTTGCGGTCCCACAAATATATATTAAAGGGGTTGTCCTAAGACTTTAGACTTTTCATCTATCCTCAGGATAGGAGATAAGCGTCTTATTCATGGGATCTTATCACTGAGAGCCCCACTGATCTTGACACCTGTGTCCTGTGCCCCCTATATAAATAGAGCGGTGTTCAGGCAGGTATACTGCCACTCCATTCATCTCTACAGGACTACAGGATATTGACGAGCACTATACTTTGCTATTTCTGTTAGTCCCATGTAGGTGTAATCAAATTTTATTAAATTTTTCAAATAAGGTGGAGAGAACAGTACATTAAACAAAACAAGAATGTCACACAAAGAAAAAGGGCCAAACGCCCAAGGTCCCACTTGGAGGCCACGCAGGGCCAGAAATAGGAAATGAACCAGGGGGGAGACCCCTCACTACGAAAACATAACCAACGGAACGGAACCAAAATAATAGTTTAATGGAAGCAGCGTAACAACCCCTGATGAACTGGAGGAGGGAGGAGAGACAGACAACATCTAGACCGGACATGAGAAACAGGGGGGGGGGGGGAGGACACAACTGACAGGGGAAAAGGGGGAGAGGAAAGAGATCACTGAGGAGGCAAAGCAAGAAAGGATACGCTCCGGACTTCCCGGGGCTCAACTAAAGAGGGAAGTAAACTCCGAGGTCTCCTGGAACACCACCCACGGCCGCCAGATTGTTTCAAACTTAGAGGAATCAGGTGAGTCCATTGCAACCAGATACTCCATTCTATGGATAAGGAGAAATTCCTGGAGCCATTCTGTGAGGGAGGGAGGGATGGGACTGCACCAGTGGCGTGGGATGACCGTCCTGGTGGCCTTGAGGAAGTGTCGCAGGATGTCGCCTTTCACCTTTGATAATTTACCTGGGATGAGGGAGAGAAGTGCTACCTGAGGGGATGGGGTCAGGGTGTGGCCAGAGACCTTATTGTACAGAGAGAACACCGCGGACCAAAAAGGTTGGATCCCGCTGCAGTCCCACCACACATGGAAGAAGGTACCCTCCGCAGCCCCACAGCGCCAACATAGACCAGAAACCGCAGGGTAAAGTTTGTGAAGGAAGGTCGGACATCGATACCATCGGGTCAGGATCTTGTAATTTTTCTCCTGTGCGCTACAGGTAACCTGTGGGATAGAAGGAAGCATTGGTCCCAATCAGCAGCAGAGCGGCGGACGCCTAAGTCAGACTCCCAAGACCTAATATAGGACGGAGGCCCAGGAGTGACAGTTTTCAGGAGGCAGCAATAAAGGAGGGAGAGAGCACGAGGAGGGGGCTCAACTTGCACTAGCAGGCTTTCCAAAGCCGTGGGAGGAGAGGAGAGGCAGTGCTGTAACGAAAACTTGTGCCAAAAGGCAGCCAGCTGGTGGTACTCCAACCAAGAAGGAGCGGAGTCCAGGCAGACGGCCTGAAGGTGACTGAGGGTAGGGAGAGAGGGAGAGGAGCCTAAAATGGAACCGAGGCGAACGTCATCGGGGGCAGACCAGTCCAAGAAGCTGTGAGACCCGGAGGGAACATGGGGTTCCTAAGTAGAGGGCTAAGAGATCCAGGGACCCTAGCCAAACCAGCAGACTTGCAGAGGCCATCCCAAACCGAGAGAAAGTGTGAGGCTAACGAAGAGGAGCGGGCCGAAAATGGGAGGGAATCCAGGGGAGGGAAGGAAGATGGGCAGAGGTGAGTTCTGCCTCCAAAGAGACCCACTGTTTATCACTAAATCTATACCGCCAATCTAGCAAATGCAGAAGAACTGCGGAGCGATAGTATAGGAGGGTATCTGGTAGGCCAGCGCCACCCTCAGTTTTGCGTTTGGTGAGAGTGCGGAAGTGGATCCTGCTGCGATAGGGGCCCCATACAAATCGGCCAAAGAGAGTCTTGAGGGAAGAGAAGAAGCATCTAGGGACGGGGATTGGGAGGGCTTGGAATAGGTACAGAAATCTGGGGACAATGTCCATCTTTAGAACGTTGATACGCCCAAACCATGAGAGCTCTAGGGAGCCATATGAACGCAGGTCAGAGGACGTTTTTGCAAGAAGGGGAGAGTAATTGAGATCTACCAGGTCCTTGGGGTTAGAAGAAACCTGGATCCCCAGGTACTTAATGGAACGTGGCTGCCAACAAAAAGGGAACATGCTAAACAGATGGGCAACCTCCGCTGGTGGCAAAGAAACATTCAAAGCCTCGCTCTTCATCAGGTAAACTTTGAAATTTGACACTGCACCAAAACGTTGGAACTCATCTAAAATGGCCGGAAAGGAAAGGCGGGGTTGGGCCACATAGAGCAGGAGATCGTCGGCATAGAGGGCAGTTTTGACCTGAGAGGCGCCGACTGGGCACCCCACTCACTACGTCAGGGCGGTTTCGGATAGCTACCGCCAAGTGTTCCATAACAAGGGCGTAGAGAAGGGGGGATAGGGGGCACCCCTGCCTAGTGCCATTATGGACCAGGAAAGGGTCGGAAATAATGCCGTTCACGCGGACACTTGCAGAGGGGGTCCCATAAAGCGACAAAACCCTATGGAAGAAGATTAGGCCCACTCCCACCTGCTCCAGCGAGGCACGCAAAAAGTCCCAGTGGACTCAATCGAAGGCTTTTTCTGCATTGATCGATAGGAGACAGATAGGGAAATTATGAGGATGGGCGGCATCCATTACTAGAAGTGTCTTATTCAGATTCTGTTAGTCCCATGTAGATGATGAATGCGGTCACACATGCTCAGTAGCTCACTGTTGTTGTCTAGAGTCTCTTGAACATGGACATTGGTGTGGTTCCTGCAATTGTGCAGACCGACAAATAAGAATCAGCACTGGACACATTGTTATTACCAGTACTGGACACCAGAGGGCGCCATAGCAAGTATGTAACAGCAATATCTGTACTCAGGAGCATTGTATACAAAGTATTACAGCTGAAAAATGTTATCTGTTGTGCTATCTAATAGACTAAACTTATATTTACAGATAATCCCATTAACAACATTAGTATTTTTACCCTATACCCTTCTCTAAAGCAAGACAGTCTTCCTAGGACCCCAAATAATCGGCACTGTTCCAGTCATTGCCCATGAGTCCATATAATTCTGTATATATTCACATCAACTTACAATGTGCTATATACTGATACTGACATCAATGTATGGCTTGTCAATTACACATTTCTATAGAGATGTGAAGATGTGGCTAGTTGTGGCATTTCTTAAGAAGGAGCTTTATGGCTGGTAAATCCTTAGGGGGCACATACTTATTCAGCATGGCTTCCAGTTTGGGGTGTGGAGCTAGACTGCTCAGGATCTTCCGGCCATACATCCTGGCTTGTGGGCAGCTATCCTGCACAGATTTGGCTACAGCTGTCAGTGCGCTATCTGTGATACCTTTTTTTCCAGACAGGAGAAACTCTGAGCCCATTCTGTCCACCAAAGCTGCCCGATGTTTGACTGTGGTGGATCTCACTGAGCTGTTCTTATGGCAGAGTCCTCCCTCTATGAGGGCTCTCAGAGCGCGGCCTGGACTGACATTATCCACCATTGATGTTAGAGCGCTGTCCACTGCTTCCCGGATAAAGGTGCTGGCTTCTCCGGCCTTGTGTAATAACACCTTGACAGTCTGCTGGAGGTTGTAGCCCATTTGTGTCTTCTATGTGGAGAACATAATGTCCATGCATTTGATAGCTGATGCGGACACTGCAAATCTCAGTGTTCTGTCCTCCCTATGCGTGTGGGGTATAGGTTGACAAGCAGCTAAACTCCTTCCTAGTAACTCATGCAATCTGGAGCGGTGTCCAAACTTTTACTTTTATTACAAGGGATAGGGTGAAACTAGGGAACAGAAAACAGTACATTGCAGTTACAATGGGCATGTGACAATCTTCTATGACATGGCTGTGCAGGCATTACTATTACATAACAGTACACTATGACACAAACTATACACGTATGTTGCTGGAAGGAACATCAGATGTGTAACATTGTGGTAGTGGGGAGGTAATGGACATCTATGAGGCCTATGGTTACATGTGGTCTGGAATGGGAGCTGGGTCTGGCTCAATGAGCATGGTCTACTAGCTAGAACAACTACAGATAGAAATTATGCTAGGGAGTGTGGAATCATAACAATATACGTAAATACGTGAAGGTATAGTGCTGGGTATAGCTATTACATACCAACGATGCTACTAAAGGCCCAAGTCTTGGAGAAGGTTTAAGATAGTGTGGCAGGGTCCATGCCTGAAGTGAAAAAGGACTAACTACAGTGTAGCCTGGTGATGACACCAGGTTGTGGGCGGAAACTACGGTGGCTCTAGGGGGACACATAAGAAAAAGTATGGTGGTTTGCAATTTGCACAATGGCCACTAGATGGAGCTATGACAGGTAATATGAGATGCCTGCTGGAGGCATAAAATTCAGGTTGGTCACTTCCGTCATTACTGCGGTCCTCAGTTCTCGGATTGCTGGTACAGCAGTCTCAGGATGGCCGGACAGCATAGAGATGATGGTGTCTAAACCTCTGGTCTTCTTTTCCCAGTCTTCATCTTCCAGGAGTCTCAGGGCTTCAGTAAATGTCATCTTAGGTCGTGACACTTTCTTCAGATGTTTATTCTGGCTCACCTTCTAGTCCTGGGTTATAAAATGACTTGAAGACGGTCCTACTGCAGGTAAAACTGAGGTCTTCTTTGTCTTAGGTGCAGTGGGCTCATCTTGCTGCCCCCATGGAGTAATTGGGGTAGTTATACACTGCTCCATACTTATAGGCTCTAGTTTCAGCAATGGTTTTGATATCTGGAAAGAATTCTCCTCACAGGTCTTTTTCCTGAGGTATTCTGGGGTCTTGTCTGCTGATGCCACAGACTTATTATATCCTTGGCCATTGGTGATCTCTTTCTTTGGCCTTCTCGGTGGTTCTGGGGTGTTAGGAATAACCCAGCTCAGATTCCTTCTGTGGTCACCAGATGCTGGAGGTCTTTCAGGGTTTCTCAGTAGAGGATTACTGGTCAGCCTGGCCAGCGCTCTCTGAGCCGCCA
Organism: Leptodactylus fuscus; assembly: GCF_031893055.1. Lineage (NCBI taxonomy): Eukaryota > Metazoa > Chordata > Amphibia > Anura > Leptodactylidae > Leptodactylus > Leptodactylus fuscus. The sequence continues at coordinate 124,257,794 of NC_134270.1, read as the reverse complement.
TGTCCCTGTAGTCAGTGAAGTTGTCACCTAGGCGGTACTCTTTATATGTTAATGGAAGATTAATGCCATAATTATTTGAAGATGAGCCAGAGAGGTAAGAATCATCGCTCGGTGATACTGAGCTACAGACGGATGAGTCTGACTCCCACATCTTCCAAAAAAACAATTCTCAAAAACACTTGGTGTGCTCACCAATATCACTGCTGCTCTCTAGAAGAAAAGTCAAGCAATGTACAGAACACTGAGCGGGCAAGTTCTAATGCAATATCCTGACAATGCCGCGTCTATGACATCAGCACCACATCAGAAACTTTCTACTTAAAGGGCAACTGACCTATAAATAAAGGAATACAGTATTTGTAATATTATTAAACAAAAGCATCAAATTTATTGAAAAGGCCAGCTCATCTGAATGCCGCATACACATATGTTGTGAGTTCTTTCCACTAACCTTTTTCGTATCTGGTGCTCTTTGCGATCATTTTATGTTTTTGTGAATAAAAGTTATTTTTTATCTAATATACCCTCTGTGCTGAAGACTTTTTTTTGCTATGTTATTGGACATCAAATTTATTGGTTTGATGTTATTAATTCTGATTCACTATACAGACTGTTTTGCCGGGTGAAGCGAAGGCTGCGCAGGAGCAGCAGCAGCGGCAAGTGATTGCAAAGGTAGGTAAGTAAATACTTTTGTTTATTTAATAGGGCTGCTACCTGCTGGAGTATCCCCAAAATTCAAAAGCTGCAGCCAGAGAAATCAGAAATGGCATCTGTCAGAGACATGATGGAGAGACGGAGGAGGGTCAGGACCTGCTGGGAGGGGAGTATCAATACCAAGAAAAGAGAACTACAGGGATACCGTACAAAAATATAGATTTTATTAAACACCAACAGGAACATACAACATTAAAAAAGGGGGTGACTAATCACTAATTACCATCAAATGGCCGTGGGCACCGGGGCAATTAAATATGGGTAAAAGCACCATCAGATAGAAGACAAGGTACATATAAAGAGGGCTACTGGGAGGTTGGTATGAGCGACAATCACTTGTGAAGGTAATAGATGTAGGTATACACAAATAATGTTGTACAACATGCAGGGTCATCCAAAACTAATGTTGGAGCTCCCCCCAGTGGGGTAAATGTGGTATGACCAAAGCACAGACCCAGTATAATATAAAGAGCAATATAAATAGCAATATAAAGAACAAAATAGAACAACAGCTGTAATACCTTTGAACCACAGGTGTTGCCTAACAGCTGGAAGAGCAAAAATATAGATCACAATAAATTACAACCTCTAAGGAAGCATACCAGAGTAGCCAAGTATAAGGAGTAAAGGATGAGCTTACCCATAAAATCAAGAACAAGTGTTTGCCCAGCTATATGTGCCCACAGGTCCCCGACGTGCGTTTCGGCGCAGCAGCCTTCTTCCGGGGGAAGAGGTAGGTAAGTAAATACTTTTGTTTATTTAATAGGGCTGCTACCTGCTGGAATATCCCCAAAATTCAAAAGCTGCAGCCAGAGAAATCAGAAATGGCATCTGTCAGAGACATGATGGAGGGACGGCGGAGGGTCAGGACCTGCTGCGAGGGGAGTATATAAATGTTTTTTTTTTGCTCAGTGATTTCTCATTAATGATAAGTCACTTATCACACAATGCAAGGGACAACTGTCCAGGACAATAAATCTCCCAATGGCCACCCATGTATTGGGACCTTTACATTAGCAAGTCTTTGATACAATATAAACGTGTAAAGGTAAATACTGATAACATTACAATAATCAAGCTTATTTTCCAGATAAAGTACATGTTCTGTTGTTGACTGCAGATTGAAACTGGCAGGATATGTCAACCAATCTGTGGAGTCACCTTAGATGACAATGTCGCAACCCAACAGATTTGTTGTGGCCATGATCTCTGCATCAGTTGCCCAGACTCCATCATGACACATTCCAGAGATGTTTACATATTCATTCACATTTTTGTTCAAGTAGTCCTTTTTTTGACAAGTCAGCTTTCATGTGGTGGGTGACTTTATCTCTTAGAAGGGAGTGGTTGTCCTCTGTTCATGTCAGGATGTAGCTGATAGCCCAAAAGTAAAAGTTCCCATCACCCTTGGTTTTGTGTATGCCATGGTTGTCCAAGGTCCCTTGTGCAGTCATAGTGTACATTCCTACCAAATGTACGGTCATGAGTGGTGCTAAGATACATCCTTCCAGAACTTGGTAGTGGGTTGAAAGTCTTAGTTTGTGTTTCTGTGTGGCAGAGTCACTGGGGCAATCATCATGGGACTCTGGTGGTAGAGAAGTCTTTTCTTCTTAGTAAATCTTAAAGTTGCTTGCATGGTAGGTGTTGCTCAGTATCTTGCCAAATTTTTGTTGTTAAGTTTTATTTGTTCCTTGGTCAAGGATTCTACAATTATGTGGGGTCTAGTTTAGCGTGGTTTCATCTTTGAGCCCATGTGGTGAATATGGTGCTCCCTGCTGTACCACTGTGCCCTTGTGTGCTCCGGTCTTGGGAGCTGTCGGTGCGGTCGGATGATGTCACTGACATCAAGCCTGCAGATCCCTGAAGCCTCCGGGAGCAGAAACTGGTGACAGAGCAGCGGGGTAGCATGGAGAGATGAGCATTAGTGTTTTGTTTTAATTTATATTAAACTATGGGGCAGATGGAGAGGGACATTAAACTAGGGGGAACCCCTGCCCCAGTTATCCCTCTGTTAGGCCCCATTCAATTTACTAGATCTATTTGGGCTTCATGCTCTAGGCTGTTTCCACTTGCCTCACCCCACTCTTCGATGGTCTCTTTTCTTTACAACCCGCTCCTCCCGGAGGGGCTGAGGTCTCCCATGGTGCGCTCCCGGAGTGAGCTGGGTTTATTTCATGTGGCTGATCTTATCGACCCTTTTTTGTTGGAGATCAGGCCCTTTGCTTACCTCACTGCTACTTTACATATGCCGGTTTTAGAGTGGTTTCATTATCAGCAGATCTCACACTTTTTGCTCACTATCTTTGGAGCTCTGCAGGTCTCCGTCCCTACCAGTTTTGAGAGATTGTGCCATGCTGGCACCTCCACTAAAGGGTTAATTTCTGATATTTATCGGTTGCTGTCCTCTCTGGAGGGACGGACCCCCCAGGTTCACAGATATATGACTCATTGGTCCTCTGACTTTGGAAGGCAGATATCCTTACCTCAGTGGCAGATCATATGGTCTCAGGCCATCAAATCCTCTACTTGTATCACCTATCGTGACACCCAGTATAAGATCCTGTTCCACTAGTATCATACTCCGGCTCTCCTCCACACCCTTAATCCCAATGTTCCCTTGGTCTGTTGGAGATGCCTCTCTCGCCTGGGGACTCTCTGTCACATTTTCTGTTACTGCTGCTTGATTCGTCCTTTCTGGCTTGAGGTTAAGTCCCTACTGGAGGATGTACTCCTTCATGCTCTTCCACTGGATCCGTTGGTCTACCTCCTTAACCTCCCACCTCGCTGTCTGAGCAAAACTTCGTCCTTGTTATTTCTGTATGTTTGCACTGCGGCTAAATCCCTCCTAGCCCGTCAGTGGAAGTCTACCCAGCCGCCCTCACTCCCCTTTCTCCTGGCCTGTATTAAGGACGTTAAATCCTTGGAGTCCCTTATGGCTTCTCTGAACAATACTGTGAAGTTCCGAGCTGTATGGCTGCCTTGCGATTCCTATTGTTCTACTAATGGTCTACTAATGGGGGGAAGATAAAGAGGGGCATTAAACTGAGGGGCAGATGGAAGGGGACAGTAAACTGGGATAAACTCGAGGGGACATTAAACTGGGGCTACCGGAGGAGGACATTAAACCATGGAGGTAGTTGGAGTGGGACATTAACTGGTAGCTGCTGGAGGAGGACATTAAACCATGGTGGTACCTTGAGGGGAACTATAAACTGGGGGCAACTTGCAGAGGACATTAAACTGGGGGCAACTAGAGGAGAACATTAAATTGTGGGGGTAGCTGGAGGGGGACATTACTACTGTGGGATCAATTGGAGGGGAGCATTATAATGTGGGAACATATAATGTTATGGTGACTGTAGGAGCATTGTACTGCGTGGGGGCACAAAGACAAATGGTTGGGAATGAGCGGAGTTAATGTAAAAGTTGGTGGAGCTATATTTACTATCCTGTTCCTCACATTGTCTATTGAAAGTTTGGAGGTTTGTTGGAAGCAGTAACCAGGTTGCTCAGCCTCCTCTCTTCTCTCCAATTTCAACAGTAGTTGCCTGTTCTATGGGGGCTTGCGTTACTTTAGTCTGCTAGTCCCTATAGTACAGGTAACCACAGAGAGACCCAGCAGCAGGGTACTGGTTCCAATCATGTGACCCGAGGTCGGAACTAGCTGGGAACCCCTAAAATTTATTAAGAATTGATCAATCCCTGAAATTTATCAAGATTAGTATATGGCTCTTAATCAATTAGGTGCAGTTTCTTCTGAGCAGTCATTTACGCACCTTACAGTGTCGATCTTCAGAGGGTTACTTCTTCTTAGTAACTCCTCCAGGCTGCCGCCGGACAGATACTCCATGATGAAATACGCCCTGTCCTCAGACTGATGTGCAGCGTACAGATGACATAGAAATGGGCACTGTCGGGACTTCAGGAGTATCTGCCGTTCTCTCCTTAATATTGCTGCATTCTCCCATTTCTTGGTGATGATCTTGACGGTCATGAAGGTGTTTTGGCCGGTGACTGATGCCAGGACCACCTGAAGAAAAAGACAGAAGTCTTTGAAAGTGGTCACAGAAGAAATTCTTAGATTTTATTATATGGTGGATTTATCTGCAGGGCCTTCTGGATATCTTCCTATGATAGAGGGTTGGACTGAGTGTTTGATCAGTCAGAGAAAAGAAGGCTGGCCTTGACTATGTCAGACTCCATAAATCTTCCCTAGTGAGTTATCTGGTTTCTAACATTGATGGCCTATCCTTAGGAATGCTATATGGCAGCGCTACAGTATCTACACTCGACTCTACAGTTTGTACAGGGAGTGAGCAGCACGGCTCGTGGTATGTAAACAATACCGCAACATGCAGTACTTGTGACCTGCGGGCGTCATGGATGTTAGACCCCCACAGACAGGGCTGGCATTGGGGGGGGGGGGTCACGAAGGGGCTCCCTGTTGGTGGGATATTACCCACCAACATCATTACATGTAAGTATTAATGAACATCATCACAAGAGTTGGAGGATCTCACCGGGTCCAGCTTGGTGACATGAAGTTGAACTTGGCCACGGGCTGAAGGAACTGATGCTCCGGCCATGAAAGATGTTGTTTCTCCAGAACTGCCTCGGATGGAATAAATGGCGGCTGTACTCTCCTGAGCCCCAGATCCTCCCAGCAGATGGTGTTAAAGAAGGGATGTCCTCTGATGTTACTGTTCACACCCAGCCGCTTCTCAGGATTTTTCTGCAGCAGGTCTTTGAGCAGATGTTGTAACTGGTCATTCAGACATGTTGAAATTCGTGGCTCATCTTTGATGATGGACAGTTTTGCCACCTCCCAGTTGTCGCCAAAGTAAAATGGGGAGTAGCCTGATGACATTCTGGAGATGACAATTCCAAGGCTCCACCAATCCACTGCTGCATCATAATCCTGTCGTAGAAGCATTTCAGGGGCCATATAATGGCATGTGCCCGCCATTCCACAGATCTTCTTGGACGAGGTGACAATATTTCGGGCAAGCCCCATGTCGATGATCTGGATGTGTCCATTCCCATGCAGCATGATGTTGTCGGGCTTTATATCTCTGAAATGAAAGAAGACCAAAGACATGTAAAAAAAAAGAGAATAGCAAAATCATTCATCATTGAGGACTCTGAGAAAGCTGGGTACATTATTTCCACAATTACATGAGAAATGTCTGCTTACCTGTGAACGATGTTGTGTCCATGCAGGAACTGGAGGCCACATACGATCTCTGCTGTGTAGAATCTGATGGAGAGGACAGAGTGTAGTATCAATGTCAGGAAATCCTTGTCTAGTAATCCCCTAATGTCATGGTATTATGAAAGAGTCACCAGCAGCAGAGAAGAGGCGCTGTGTATGGTCACCTGTATTCCCTCCAGTCTATATCTGACCTGTCATGTCACCATGTCACTTATGCTCTTAAGTCCACTTTCAGTCTTTTTCCCCATCTTCTGAGCAGTCATTTACGCACCTTACAGTGTCGATCTTCAGAGGGTTACTTCTTCTTAGTAACTCCTCCAGGCTGCCGCCGGACAGATGCTCCATGATGAAATACGCCCTGTCCTCAGACTGATGTGCAGCGTACAGATGACATAGTAATGGGCACTGTCAGGACTTCAGGAGTATCTGCCGTTCTCTCCTTAATATTGCTGCATTCTCCCATGTCTTGGTGATGATCTTCACGGCCACGAAGGTGTTTTGGCCGGTGACTGATGCCAGGACCACCTGAAGAAAAAGACAGAAGTCTTTGAAAGTGGTCACAGAAGAAATTCTTAGATTTTATTATATGGTGGATTTATCTGCAGGGCCTTCTGGATATCTTCCTATGATAGAAGGTTGGACTGAGTGTTCCATCAGTCAGAGAAAAGAAGACTGGCCTTGACTATGTCAGACTCCATAAATCTTCCCTAGTGAGTTATCTGGTTTCTAACATTGATGGCCTATCCTTAGGAATGCTATATGGCAGCGCTGCAGTATCTATACTTGACTCTACAGTTTGTACAGGGAGTGAGCAGCACGGCACGCGGTATGTAAACAATACCGCAACACGCAGTACTTGTGACCTGCAGTGGAAGGCAAGAACCAGAGGTTCAAGATGAAGTGGAAAAACTGCGCTCCCTGGTTGTTGATAGGTAGTGACACAAAGACCAATTGTCCACGTATGGATTTATTAAGAAACAAAAGCACGACGCGTTTCGGACCTTCAAGGGTCCTTCTTCAAGTGCAAGAACAAAGCTAAAAGAGAATACATACATATACACAAGTAAAACCTCATGGAGAGGGATGCATCTTGCCTAGTTAGCTAAAAAAGTATGAAATACTGAACATATAATATAGTTCAAATAAAAAAAAAACAAACAAACATATAGCATTGAAATAAATAAACAATAGCAGAAAGGATTACAGTTAAAAAATAGTGAGTCTGCTATTGTTTCTGCTATTGTTTATTTATTTCAATGCTATATGTTTGTTTTTTTTATAATCCCATTAACAACATTAGTATTGTTACCCTATACCCTTCTCTAAAGCAAGACAGTCTTCCTAGGACCCCAAATAATCGGCACTGTTCCAGTAATTGACCATGAGTCCATATAATTCTGTATATATTCAGATCAACTTACAATGTGCTATATACTGATATCAATGTATGGCTTGTCAATTACACATTTTTATAGGGATGTGGAGCCCTGACTGCCGGCATGCCGAAAATGGGGGGATTGTTCTTGTACGCCCCATTTATTGCAATAATGAACAACTACAACTAAGTGATCAAATATAAAAGGAAAATGGAGAAAAAGATAACATTTATTGTTAGATTGGTGGGGTTCTCAATAATAGACGTGTAATGGCAAGTATAGTTATCACTCAGTAGGACACCCCTTATATTAGTACACCCCCTTTTAAATAAATATGCATCCTTCAGAAATTGTTTTTAGAGATACCTGAATAAGAAGCCAAGAGCTTTGAAACGTTGTAATCTGTCATGATTATTAGTTAGCCATTAAAAAAGGTATCAATTACTAAGACTCTCAAGTTTTTTGTTTTTTATATTTCCTGTTGTTTCTGTAACGCTGGAGACATTACATGGAGAACAACTATGACTAAAGATCTTCATGACCCTGGAATAAGTCCTCAGTGTTTGGTGGACATCAGTAGTCCTGACGCCACTGGAGGATCCAACTCAGAAGGTACGGGGGGATTTGGGAAGGAGTTATGTGTCTTATTACATTATCGTACATCCATATATTTACATTAATAAGTGCATTTTTAGGGTAAAGCCCATGTTGGTCACGATTAACTATAAGACTGCTCATGTCCTGGTCTCTTATATGAAGACTTTAAGTCATTGATGTAATTGGTTATTATTTTTCTCCATTTTCCTTGTATAAGTGGTCGCATAGTTGTAGTCATTCTTAATTGCAATAAGTGGAACCTGCAAGAACAATCCCCTCATTTTCGGTATCCCGGCAGTCAGGCCTCCACATCTCTATGGCAATGTGTAATTGACAAGCCATACATTGATATCAGTATATAGCACATTGTAAGTTGATCTGAATATATACAGACTTAGGGCCCCTTCACATGGATTTTACGCTCCATGTATTCTGTACATTTTACACATGTAAAAATACACGTGTAAAATATAGTTAGCCATTGCGGTCAATGGCATATTTGTATAGCACGCGTCTTTTTGCGCGCACGCAGACGCGTGGCCAAAAAGACACGTGCAATAAGACGTGCGTTTTACGAACATGCCATTGAACTCAATAGCTAACTACATTTTACACGTGTATTTTTACACATGTAAAATGAACAAAATGAGCAGAGCGTATACAGAATACATGGAACGTAAACTCCGTGTGAAGGGGCCCTTACATGGACTCATGGGCAATGACTGGAACAGTGCCGATTATTTGCGGTCCTAGGAAGATTTCACTTGCACTGATCTTTCCCTGATGTGATGTGCAGACCACAAAAGGGAGACAACAACATACACTTACCTGTGTTTAATTCCACTGTTTTCACTGCATCTCAACCTTGAAGGATATTCCTAAAATGTTGCAAAAAACTCAAGGGATGCGAATGGCATTGCTAAAAATGAATTACAATTCTAACTTTATTTAAAGTCTCACTGCAACATAGTTTCTAAGGCTTCAAAAGAGACATACTGCATGTCCATCCTGTTCTATCCTAATATATCAGCCTACAATCCTTCCCCGCTCCAGAGAATGGTAAATCCTCATAAGGTACAGTGCAAGTCAATTCTCCATCTTTTTCTGCTCCAAACTGACAGAATAAATTCCTGGAACAACTTCCCAACACCAAGTATCTATTAAGAACTGGAAGGTGTAGCATTGCTGTTCTCAAGAGAAGCTTCCAGGGGAGGAGGTTTCTCTTCTCACCATTAGCAGCGTAGATATTTCTACACACTCCTTCTGTGGCTTTTTACTTAGTCATGACAATATGGCAGTGCAAAAACAAATGATTTCTATCCAAAAAGTGTTCCAATAAAGGAAACATCCTTACAGGGTTTACATTGGCTTACAGCTAAGGGCTCGTTCACATCTGCGCCCGGTCTCCACTCTGCAGGTTTCCGTTTCCTGCACAAAACAGAGGCAGGAGACGGAAACCTGCAGGACTCTTTCAAACCCATTCATTTGAATGGGTTTGAAAGATCTGCAGCGGTGAGCGTTTTATGCTCTCCGCTGCAAAACCTTTTTTTTTTAAATCGGACACAGAGTCGGACATGCAGTACTCTGTGCCCGATTTAAAAAAAACGGTTTCGCGGCGGAGAGCTTAAAACGCACACCACCGCTCACAGCCGGACACGGTCTTACAGGTTTCCGTCTTCTGCATGCAACAGTGAATCGCTCCAAAACTGTAAGTTCAATCATCAAGTTCTTGGGATCATTTTAAAGATGAGATTCTCCTCTTTAAAGTGCATTTTAAAGCATCAAGATATGTTGATGCAGTCTAAAGATATAGAGCTCTAAAGTGTCTCCCCCCCTTCCTGTCTAAGCAAGCAATTTGCGAACTGTAACAAGAAAGGGAGGGGGGCACAAGCAACCCAGCAGACAGAGAGAGACAGAGAAACAATCTGACTCTGCATATAACTTGTATGTGACATCAGGAGGGGGGTGGCAGGGACTCTTCTGTCCCTATTAACCCTTCTCCTGCCAATCAGAGAGCATACTATACATTTGTCTATGATTGTCACATACAGGTATAATGTAATTCCCCCCTGAGCTTTACTAGTGGGGTATTCTTATGTTATATTCCCTGAACATACCATTGTCCAGGTTGCAGCGCCAAAAAAAAAAGTCGCGCCAAACACTTACACAACATATACACAAAGTCGCAAATAAAGTTTACATTTCACCCAATCCCTGTCCTGTCTATACCTGAGCTTTCTACAGTAAAATACGTCTCTAGTGATATCTGTTACACGCTAAAATAATAGTAATAACGATTATCACTAGAGATGAACGTATAGCTTGCTAACATTTTTATAGGGGGATGGAAAATAACATTTTTATGTAAAGTCCTATTTAATTTGCATGCACAAAATGGGATGGCGCATTTCTGCAATTTTGGCGATTCTTTAACACCCGCCCCTGTAAATATATACATGTGTGGTATGTATGAACTCCTCACATATTGCAGTTTTATGCACAGTACATTATGTTTGCAGAAAGGGATTGCTTGAGCCGCACTTTAGTGGCAAATTTGAATTTTTGTGCAATTTTTGCTAGCAATCTCTGTTTGCTGCAAAGTTGAATGAAGGTGGTTGTATATATGAACTATTAAATTGTGTTTTTATATACGGTATGCTGTGTACTCTGAAAAAAGTTAGATTTTGGTGTCACAGTTTGGTAGGTGCAGTATAGCTTTTTAACAAATTAGTGAATAACAGCTAAATCCTGCTTGTCTTCTGTATTCGTGTTATAGGGAGTCTGGGCTCTTGTTGTAGTTGATGTTTGCGGTACATATAGTATATATACACATTGTATACACCTTAAGCTATTATTTTAAATGTATTTTGAATATGAATGTGAGATTGAACATGAGTTTTAGGTGCAAGTATGCGTTTTAGCACATTTTTTCAAAAAATTATTTTTGTTTGTTTCAAAGTTGCATGAAGGTAGATGTGGCTATCGATGACCCATTAAGACATTTGTAATCTTCAGGTTGTATACTTTCAAAAAATATATAGGGTTTAGGGGTTCACTTACTTTTCATGGTGTGTAATCCCTACATTTTATAGGATGATACTTTTTTAACATTTCCAGCTTCAAAGCAGAATTTTGTTCCTTCCAGTTCTAGCGATTTTCTGAAGACACGTGCATGCAGGTTCAGGCTATAGTGATATGTATGAACTCTGCACATGTTGAACTCTTATTTTTAGGAGGTTTGGTGCATTTAATTTTTTGTTTGGTTTCCGCTTTTAACAACTAATATACATTTATTTGCATTTTTTCATAATACATTCACTTTAAATCAAAATTGCATGAAGGTGCCTGTTCGTATACAGTACCAAGTGGCATTCTGACAATGCTGCAGGTGTCTACTTTAAGAAAATATATAGGTATGGGGGGGTTGGATGCTTTTTTAATGTTGCAATTTAGGTTTGATTTGTCCATCTCAAAACTGTGAAAATTGCTCTGACTACTGGAGGTGCAAAATTTCCAGAGACCCTTGGCAGCGAAAAGGTTAAGAGACCCCGATAACTCTCCGTAGACGGCCCGGACAGCAGCTGCGTAGCTAACAGCCGAAATGGGGGGTGGGACCTACAAAGATATGGTTCACCCCACTAGAACTAATAGAGGAGGGGGAAGAATTTGCAACAAGGCATCCATAGTATCATAGATCTTAGTGAGAGAGTCAGGAAAGAGAACTAACCCACAAAGGGTGCTCCGAGATGATGCGTGACAAGGCAAAGCTAGCCCATTCCATGAAGCCCCCTCCTTATGAGGGATAGGGAGAAGGTGTATGGACCTGTCCCCGATGTGATGAGCAAAACCCAGATTGGAGATAAGTAACTAAGATTTCATGTATAAGTGATTGAGTGTAACAACACTGGTATGATGTTTGAAAAGGATGCATATATGGTTCAATTTGTAATTGTAATGTCCATTATCTTAATAAGCAATGCCAGTATTTGACTTTTATGCCTTTGTAAGGAGATTGTGATGTTTCACAGTGCCACCAGAGTCCACAGTCTATGTATTATATCAAAAGAAATGATTTGGTAAAAGGGTTAACATAAGTAACGTATAATGACAATGTGTATACAGGGATACCCAGGCATATGATGTTATGGTTATGTCTATGTTATTGTACTATTGTACTGTTATGTGAATTTACTGTTTTGTCTGTTGTTGTCACTTAAACTGTTGACAGTGCAGATTTTTTTTACTTGTTTGTTTTTGTATCTATGTGAAATCTAGGGGAATAGAGGGATGGCGTATGTGACTGTCTCCATCTTAGATTCCATTCACTGGCACTGCCCAGTGTTCACTCCGTCCTCCTGTGCTGGCAACTGTTATCTATAATGAGATGGAACTTCTTCTCCGTGTCTTATCCAATAGTTATATGTTGGAACTTATGTTGTAACTTTATACCCAGTTATGTTATGCTAATTATCCTAAACGTATCTTCTTTTTGTCTAAGAATTTACCATTAGAGACCGGAATCCATATTATTTGTCACATATTTGTACCTTGTGATTGTATATTTACCTGAGCTGACTCAGATCACGGTTGTGAAGGAAAGTAAATCATCTGGTTTGTGCCGTATCTTAATCTTTGTGTATTTAGCTTTATAATTTGTATCATACAAAAGTGTCCACAATATCATACTAGCTTCCGTTCTCTTTTTATGTAATCACTGATCCTACGTAGAATTGTCTTAGTAAAGCATTTGGTTTTGCCTTCTTTAAAGCCGTACCCGACCCCTTAAGATAGTTGGGAAAACATATAATGCTAGAAGTGGGGTACGGTAGAAGGTTTTTTTTGTTAATACTGTGTTGTTAGTAACATCTTGACTTTAAAAGTACAATTTTAGGAAAATTCCGATAATCTGGAATTTTGAGACCTCCATCCAATAATCCGGAATATAGTGTGAAATTGTGCTAAACATTTATATCTTTAAAAAGAAAGAGGTTGTAAATACATTTATTAACATTGGGCTCCCTATGTATTTTGTTCAATGAGTGGTCACAATGTGTTACATTATGTGAATCATGGAATGAATAGTTGAAGGAAGTTGATGTAATGAAGAGGTGCCAGGAAGTGGCATGAAAGAGGAGGTTGAGCTATGTGAGCTGCAGCATGATAAGATAATACGCACTCTTGGATTGTCTAGCTTTGACCTTGGAGTCTCTGTATATCTCTTTCACAGAACATGAAGTAATTTTGGGGGGAAAAAAAGGCAGAAGACCAAAGCCATTGTTAATGAATATAGAATTGTAATTAAAGGTTATTTCTCTCAGGTCCAGTCCATGTACATAAAATTGTGTTAAAGTTCATTTCTCTGACAAGTCACATTTGCTTGCTGCATTAGGTTTTTTTTGTTTTTTTTTCCTTCCTTGTTAATAAGAACCTATTGATAACTTTTTGATTGAGCTCTTTTATAGATGGTCTTGGATTTGGGAAAGATGGCGGATCCTGCATCAGATATGCCACAGTCACCAAATATGAGGTAAACCAAGCATAAGGAGACCTGTTATGGGACTCCACAGGTCTCAGTTCATGAGAAGCCATCACTGGAAAGGGTACAAGGCCTGAGGGTAGGTGTTTGCTATAGTAGGACTATGGTCCTATCTGGAGAGTGAGAGCTTTCTGTAAGGTTAATATAAAAGAATATATACACTGAGAGCATTTGTTCCTACTGATGGCATAAGCAGATTATTACTAAGTGCATTGTTTAGTAGTAGCCATGTATGACCTGGTGAGCGGAGGATGGTCAGCTGCAGGATTTAGCATCACTGCAGTCAGATGTATGTAAGTCTGCATGGCTTGTGTTAAACACAATGTAGGCCAAAAAGTGAAAAGTTTTCTCAGAGCCATACTTGGAGCCCTTGTACCTGTTCCAGAGATTGCAGGTTAACTATATGCGGTTACTAAAGGTGAGACGGTATGGGTGTATATAATATCTCTCTTCAGGATGGCTTGGGGCATATCTGGTGAAGAAAACCACCACAAATGGGACTGTAGATAGACGGCTACTGAAAGATGTAGTGTAAGTAAGATCCCTGAGACCATCAAAGTGATAATGGGACTTACCATACAGGTAATAAGGAAAATGTATTCTATGGGGATATAACAAGTGTATCTTAACCCCCATGCTGTTCCCAAGGTATTGGAAAGTCTTTATCACTTGTCACTTGTATTTGTTTTCTCTGTAAGGTACATTCGTGATAGGAGAAATTAGTCTTAGCCCTAGATTTCGATTGTATTGTTGTCCATAATTGTCCAGATGTCGTCTGATGTGCTGACTGACTATGTGATGAATCATCAATAGCATATGATTAATGTATATCTTCAGTTTCTCCTTCCCTCCAGATTCTGAGTTAATGGAAGGAACTTATAAGCTATAACCCAAAGATTGGCTGGTGATAAGAGACACATGAGATTCCCTTCCAGTTCCTGTTGATAGCCAATACAGCTGTGAGATTATAAGGAAAGTCTTGTTAAACTATTAGAGGATAAGGATCCTGAGATCCTAAAGGACAATTGGACTATTGGATCAATTTATATCCCTGCGGCCAAAGAGAGTTGTGTCAGATTTTTAGGACATTGACTCTGATGAAAATTTTGAAAATGTATTATGTAAATTGTGATGATAATATTGTGTTTCTTTTGCTTGTTGAAATTATTATTTTGTTTGAAAATGTCTGAACTAACATGAACACATATAGTCCTGACACCTGTTCAGAAACAGAACAAGGGTATGTTTGTACTAAGAGGAGTATCTTACTAGAACCATGTCTCCTACACTTTAATGACTAGACTACCTACCACTGCAGGCCATATTATGGTAGAGGTGGCTCCAAAGTTTGTTTGTATAGTCACAGATGACGAACAAACACTGTCGTCCCTGAACCTTTCAGCACCATTTCCTGGGGGCCTTAGAAACGTCTCTAGTCTTGTTTGGAAAAAAGACATTTGTGCTAGATAGTGAGCTTGAACTTTACTTAACCACAGAAATTCATGCAGATCAGGGGTGCTCACACTTTGTCAGCATGTGAGCTACTTTATAACATGCCCAAGTCCAAAGATCTACTACCTACTTCTTGCGGGCGTGGTCATGGCGGGTCTGTGGGCGGGGCATGCCTGTGGGCAGGGACGGGCATGTGGGTGGGGCCGGCGCGGAGCCCACGGCTGTGAAGTTATTTCACTGGATCAAAAATCTGATTATTATACTCGCTGTATTGTTTTTCTGTATGACTTGTTTTAACCTTTATGTGTTTTACAAAATGAGGCAAAACTGGAACAACCTTGACAGATACATTAGGTAGATATAATGATGAGGCACTCTAGCTGAGGAATCCAGCAGGTCTGGCACCCACCCGGGTGAATGTACTTGGCAGAGGAAATCATCATATGTCTAAAAATGGAGGAAATGTGAAGGGTTAATCTTTGCAACCTTGGTTATATTGAGAAAAATAGAAGAAAATGTTTAACTGCTGAACTTTGCTTATAGATTTATCTCCCGAGGAACATTCCATTCCCTTGAGTTCTGCATATTGTTTTGTCTGTAGTGTAACCAGATGAAATCGGTTTAAAATAACAAAATGCATTATGTGTTACCGGATGTTACTCACCATATTAGGATACCGCACTATGTGATAGTTATTTTACTTCCTACCTATATAAACTTTGTTACGTTGTTCAATAAAGTAGAACATCCTGATCACGATACTTGTGTGTCTGACTGTGTGTTCTCCGTGCAATTGCTGTGACGTCACCAATACACATATATTGATTAATTAGGACTACAGCAACATATCCAGGGCTGATTGCCCCTAACAGACCCAAACCAGACTTCCCACCTCTACCAGGTTCCTCATCACTAGATATGGACTCCAAACCAGACTCTTCATTTCTAAGCAAAGACCTTAGACCAGACTGTCCGTCTCTAAATAACGGCACCAGACCACACTCCCCACCTCCAAAAAATATATACCCCAGACCAGATTCTCAATCTCTAAATGCAGACTATAGACCAGATTCTCAATCTCTAAATGCAGACTCCAGACCAGACCCTCCCCAAATACAGACCCTAGACCAGATTTCCCTTCTTTAGATGCAGACCCTAGAACAGACCCTTCTTAAATATAGATCTCTGAATATGGTCCCCTGATCATCCTTCCCCTAAATGTAGCCCTCATACCAGAGTCACAATCATATCTCTAAATACAAACCCCAGACTCCCCATCTCTACATACAGATATCAGATGAAACTACTTACAGAGGACCTTTCATGTACTCATCAATGTGCAGTTTCATATACCACCAGAAAGATGACAGTGCTCTGAATTCAGCCATAGACTTGGGATGGGGGTGGGGGTCATTGCTCACAGCGCAGTGTCATCACTGGGCAGTATGGAACACCCCCTCTGACAATACAAGGTTATCATAGAGTACAAGACAATAATGTCCTTCAAGATCTTGACCTCAAAAGGACCGTGGAGGTTGGGGGATCAGTGCGCACAAATCCATTAGTCAAGTTAAAGATCTTCCAAACTTTTAATAGTTACAAAACACAGCACGACGCGTTTCGGGCTAAAATGCCCTTCTTCAGGTGCAATTTAAACTTGGCTGAGCAGCCTTCACAAAATAGTACCGATACCGTGTATTATTATATGAATAATATTATATGTCAGGCTTGCAGGTCCTAGTAGGCTGTACATAGAAATAAGATAGAAATCAATGTGTACTAATAATATAACAATATAATATGTATTAATAATATAGAAGTCATATAAAACATCAGGTCATGGAGATCCATCCACTGGTGTCTTACAAGTTTAAGGGGCTGTTTGTGATGTAGAGAGACACAGTTATAGAGCAGAGTCCATTCTACCTACTGTGCATTGTGTATGGCAGCTCATCTCCAACCACCAGCTCAGAGAGGTCTGCAATGTACAAATACAGCAAGCTGAGGGAGAACTGGTAAAAACAGCAAAATGTAAGTGATAAGATGATCAAATCTAGTATTACATCTCATGCACACACAACTTATTTTGAAATGTCAAATGAATTGGACCTTTCACCACCTTCATGAGCTCTAATATTTTTCCATCCAGTGTCGGACTGGGGTGTCTAGGGCCCACCAGTGGAATTGTTTCTAGGGGCCCACCATCAGGATTCCTGCAGACCAGCGATACTGACACAGGGCAGCTAAAGGTAATAACATGTCGGGAGCCATGCTGCTCACTCGCCATACCATGTTCACCACTGCATTACCAAAACCTACTGCTACATCCTGGATGGCAAGTGAACAGCGTGGCTCCTAGAAATGTTACCATTACCTGTAGCTGCACGGTCCTGGAAACGCTGATCTGCAGAGGTCCTGGCTGTTGTATCATTGCAGATGTAATATTGATGGCCTATCCTAAGGACAGACCATCAATATTAGAAAGATGGATAAATCCTTTAAAGAGTTTGATCAGGAATTGGAGCAACTCATGTGCCGGGCGGGAGGTGTAAAATAAGAAATAAAAAAATTCATACTCATCTGTCCCCGGTGCTCCGTTGTCCGCCACTATTGTCCATTCAGTCTCATGCTGGCGCCTCCTTGCTGGGAGTCCTGCACCTCATGTGACTGCTAAGACCAATTAGGTACAGGATTTCCATAAATGAGGCCATGAGACCTAACAGACACAGACAAGAGACTATGGGGTGATGGAGGCAGGAGAGTATGCTTATTTTTTTTATTTCTACACTTACCTGGCGGCTGTCACAGTGATGGCTCCAGTTTGTGGACAACCTCTTTAGGCTAAAGCCCCACACTGCAGAAACACAATGTTTTTGGCCACAGCAGAAAAATAAAACAATGATGTGCTTTACAAAACAAGCAAAGTGAATGAAATTTAATCGAATTTACCTCATCCACACATTGCAGAAAAAAAAGATGTGGAAGATACTGCAAATTCTAAAATGTGTGCGATTCTAAAAACATGGCAGGGGAATTTCAGCTGCGCAAAAAACAAAAACACTGTGGAAAAAATACTTTCTGATTCACTGCTATTTATTTCCAGTGTTTGTTAGCTGCATCTCGCTGTTGTGCCTAATCCTTATCTTCTCAGTATACTGATCATCACACTATAAGGCTAAAGCCCCATGTAGCAAAATAGCCCTGCAGGAAAAATCCCGGCGGCAACACATCAGTTCTTCCCACAGAAACTCCATAGAGGTTTCCTCTGAGGACTTTCTGCTTCCAATATACCTATAGGGACACTGTAGGTGTTTCTGTAGGTATAATTGACATGCTACGATTTCCATAACCGCAAGTTTTAGAAATTGCAGTGTTTCCGCTGTGTGTATTATTCTGCAATGTGTGGATGGGATTGTACACACTATACACTAATACATATAACATATACACTGTCTATCAATAAGATATCTGCGGTGTCACGTCTTCCACTGCAAAATATTGTGTAGGAAACAGCATTGGCATTAGTCGCATACAAGATGCCATGAAGTGCAGAGTTGTCTGATTTTGAGAAAGGGGTAATTGTGGGGTACCACAGAAATGGTCGATCCTTAAGGGACAGAGAAAGTGAACTAAATTACCCAAAAATCGACAGTGGCCTATGTGATTACGAAGTGGAAGGTGAATGGTGATTGTTGGAATGTGCCCCGAGTTGGCAGACTCCCGAAACTGGGAGATACTACAGACCGATGGGTGCTGGCTAGGGAATTCAGAAGAACTGCACCGATGTCTCACATACACCAGGAGTTTCACCAGGCATCCAGGAGTATTGTGTCGATCAATACCATCCATAAGGAAGCATCTGCTGGGTTCTACCAACTATTCGATATGAATAAATGTTATTTTTCTATTCCACCACAGGTGTCCAAATACTTATTGGTAGACAGTGTATAAGTCCCATATATACTTATATGAATACTATATATACTCATATATATCCATACACTCACACATACACATTATTATAGCATACAGTATATACTCACACATACCTGTATACAAACATACTCACACAGTATACAAGACACATACTGTAAACAAATGTACACATATTAAATATCACATTTCAGGAAAAAAAAAATCTCACATTTGCCAGAAGTGGAGCATCGCAGCAGACCTCTCCCTGTCCCCACACAGTACGATCTAAGGGATGACTCACTCCTGGGAGGAGGAGGGGGAGGGGGGAAGTCCGGGCTGCGCAGTAAGTTCTTCATAAGATGGCAGTGATAGCTGCTGCAGCACATGGTGTACTCCTGATATATACTTCAACTATATTAATGCCAGTGGCATTAAAATGCCACTGGCAGGGGGCCCCTGTGTGTGTCAGGGCCCTGGGCAATTGCCGGCAGCCGTCCATATTAATCATTAGTGTTGCCTGCAGCCTGGGGCCCTCGAGGTTATCGATCCTGCCCCAGACCACTTTTAGTCCTCATTTTGTCAATGCAAAGCAGTGGTCAGGGGTCCGATCGGGATGGACATAACTTTATATGTCCAGGCACTATCTGCACAGTGAAGTATACTGACTGGTGACGGCTCCATACAGCTTTATATATGTGAAATGAGAGTAATCTCTATCACAAAAATGTCTGGATCACTGTATAACCAATGCTACCTCTGATGCCGCCCCTGCTACCTCTTGTATCAGCCCCTCTACCTCATAGATTGTAAGCTCTTGTGAGCAGGGCCCTCCGTCCCATTGTGTGAATTGACTAATACTCTGTAATGTCTCTTTTTGTCTGTATTTGAACCCTACAAATTGTACAGTGCTGCAGAATATGTTGGCGCCATATAAATAAAATGTATTCTTATTATCCATGCTCCAGGTAGAGCTGATTCCATTTATGTATATGCAGAACATCCTCGCCATCTAGTGGTGACAATATTAGCTAACCTATACTATGAAAGGAAGGGGAAACTGCTGACCTAGTAGATGACACATTAGAGAATTCTTTACATTGTAGATTACTGGGATTTGTTTCTATGTTTTATGCATTTTATTACATTTAGCATTCCCTAAAGTGTCTGTATTTCTATGGCTCTTGATTTATTTCTGCATGTGGATCACGGATATATAATAATACCTGCACAGACGGCACATGGTGCATGTGCTACGTGTGTCTCCACAGACCTATTCACTTCATCTAGTGAGCCCAGGCTGTAAAAAGGACAAGTAAAGAACCTATCCTGAGTTTTTGCCTCGGACTCGCTGCTGCATACATATCTAGAAGTTCTCCGATCCTACTCTGTCACCACAATGTCCCAGCATTGTACAGGCCACTCCACCACAGATCGGATTCGGGAGCTCACAGAATATGGTAATTATGGCCATCTCTGCTGGTAAGTGAAATGCCGCCCCCTTGACATCACAGAATTAGGCCCACTGCATTATATCAGGTCTCATACATATTATAAAATAACTGGTCCAACTTGGAGGACAGCAATGAGGCTTTTGGTGTTGGGCTTTCCAGCTATAAGACACTTTTCATACATCCGGCATGTTACACATTTTAGGGGCCATTGGGAATCTGAAAGCTTCTTTGCAGGCTAAATATGTGTTCAAGTTTTTTGCTTGGTTTCTGGGAAACATTTACGTCAAAATAGTCCAGTTGCATTACTTCACCTCACCACTAGAGGTGGCACATGGGCCTCTGAAGCTATTCAGCCTCTATGCAAACCAAATAAAGGCCAGAGGATGAGGACACACAATGATGTGCTATTGCCTTAGAACAGATGACTGCGCAAAAGCGGCTGATCATGCCAAACACTGGGATTTTCAATCGAAAGGCTGCTGAAAATTTCCAGCATGACCGATCCAGTTTCGTAAGGCTGTTTGCAGCCTCTACATGTCTCATCACTGGCTGTTCATCACCTGAAATGACCATATCAGCCATTTTGGCTGAAGATAATCTAATGTGCGTGACCTGTTTAAGGCTCTAAGACAAAGAATGAACTTTCCAATGTCATCAATGAAAGCTAAAGGCAGAACTTTATCAAACTATCTAAGCTAGTTTTCTGGTCTAAAATATTCATATTTTTAGATTTACAGACAAATTTGTGTTAAAAGTGTGACTTATTGGCTTTTTGCACCCTGCACACCACTTTTACTAAAATAAATCTGGAGGTGTGGCCTTCATGACCCAGTAGATTTATAGAATTTACGCCAGAAACTGCATGAATTATAGCTGAATTCCTCCTAGCCGGCATAGATTTTCACTTCTCATGCACAAGAGACAGAAACTGCACCTAATTGATTAAGAACAATGTACTAATCTTAATAAATTTCAGGGATTGATCAATTCTTAATAAATTCTCAGCTGCTTCCGACCTCGGGTCACATGATTGGAAACAGTACCCTGCTGCTGGGTCTCTCTGTAGTTACTTGTACTATAGGGACTAGCAGACTAAAGTAACGCAAGCCTCCATAGAACAGGCAACTACTGCTGAAAATGGAAGAGAAGAGAGGAGGCTGAGCAACCTGGTTACTGCTTCCAACAAACCTCCCAATTTTCAATAGACAATGTGAGGGACAGGATGGCAAATATAGCTCCACCAACTTTTACATTAACTCCGCTCATTCCCAACCATTTGTCTTTGTGCCCCCACACAGTACAATTCTCCTACAGTCACCATAACATTATATGTCCCCACGTTACAATGCTCCCCTCCAATTGATCCCACAGTACTAATGTCCCCCTCCAGCTACACACACAATTTAATGTCCTCCTCTAGTTGCCCCCAGTTTAATGTCCTCTACAAGTTGCCCCCAGTTTATAGTTCCCCTCAAGGTACCACCATGGTTTAATGTCCGCCTCCAGTAGCTACCAGTTAATGTCCCACTACAACTACCTCCATGGTTTAATGTCCTCCTCCGGTTGCCCCAGTTTAATGTCCCCTCGAGTTTATCCCAGTTTACTGTCCCCTTCTATCTGCCCCTCAGTTTAATGCCTCTCTTTATCTTCCTCCCCCCAGTTTGTTTTTTTAAACTGTGATTTTTATTGACATTTTTAACAAAATAACAAAGAAATAAGTACAAAGGCAGCTGCCAAATCATCAGACAACAGTCAGTGCAAAAACCAGTCAATAAAGCCGCAATGGCAGAATAACAGCAAGTCAGTAACAAAAACAGAGGAGGAGGGAGAAAGAAGTATATGGATCAAACTGAAAACACTGGGGAAAAAGAGGGGTAGTGAGAGGAGGGGGAAATGAGAGATCAGAGACCATTAGTAGAACAATAGGAATCGCAAGGCAGCCATACTGGGATTAAGGTTGTGGAGGAGAGCCGGAGTATGATACTAGTGGAACAGGATCTTATACTGGGTCTCACGATAGGTAATACCCTGTTTCCCCGAAAATAAGACACCCCCCCCCCCCTTCACCTTCTGGATCACATACAACTGGCAATCATGCCGGCACTCCGCTAATTGTTCCCCCTTTGTTTGCCGATTGTTCCCCGCTCCAGCCGCTGCATAAAACATCCCCCGAAAATAAGAAAGGTCATATATTTCGTTAGCTAATTAATTATAAGAACATGTCTTATTTTCGGGGAAACAGGGTACAAGTAGAGGATTTGAGGCCCGAGACCATATGATCTGCCACTGAGGTAAGGATATCTGACTTCCCAAGTCAGAGGACCAATGAGTCATATATCTGTGAACCTGGGGGGTCCGTCCCCACAGAGAGGACAGCAACCCCATAGACTATAATGGGGTTTGATATTTGATCGAATAGTCGAATATTGAGCGGCTATTCGAAACGAATAACGAATATCAAATATTTTACTGTTCGCTCATTTCTATTGCTGATATGGTGCTGATGTCATAGACGCAGCATTGTCAGGAGAACTTGCCCGCTCAGTGTTCTGTACATTGCTTGACTTTTCTTCTAGAGAGCAGCAGTGATATTGGTGAGCACACCAAGTATTTTTGAGAATTGTTTTTTTGGAAGGTGTGGGAGTCAGGCTCATCCGTCTGTAGCTCAGTATCACCGAGCGATGATTCTTACCTCTCTGGCTCATCTTCAAATAATTATGGCATTAATCTGCCATTAACATATAAAGAGTACCGCCTAGGTGACAACTTCACTGACTACAGGGACATGGTGGCTCAGAGAGCGCTGGCCAGGCTGACCAGTAATCCTCTACTGAGAAACCCTGAAAGACCTCCAGCATCTGGTGACCACAGAAGGAATCTGAGCTGGTTCATTCCTAACACCCCAGAACCACCGAGAAGGCCAAAGAAAGAGATCACCAATGGCCAAGGATATAATAAGTCTGTGGCATCAGCAGACAAGACCCCAGAATACCTCAGGAAAAAGACCTGTGAGGAGAATTATTTCCAGATATCAAAACCATTGCTGAAACTAGAGCCTATAAGTATGGAGCAGTGTATAAATACCCCAATTACTCCATGGGGGCAGCAAGATGAGCCCACTGCACCTAAGACAAAGAAGGCCTCAGTTTTACCTGCAGTAGGACCGTCTTCAAGTCATTTTATAATCCAGGACTAGAAGGTGAGCCAGAATAAACATCTGAAGAAAGTGTCACGACCTAAGATGACATTTACTGAAGCCCTGAGACTCCTGGAAGATGAAGACTGGGAAAAGAAGACCAGAGGTTTAGACACCATCGTCTCTGTGCTGTCCGGCCATCCTGAGTCTGCTGTACCAGCAATCCGAGAACTGAGGACCGCAGTAATGACGGAAGTGACCAACCTGAGATCTGCAGTGTCCACATCAGCTATCAAATGCATGGACATTATGTTCTCCACATTGAAGACACAAATGGACTATAACCTCCAGCAGACTGTCAAGGTGTTATTACACAAGGCCGGAGAAGCCAGCAGCTTTATCCGGGAAGCAGTGGACAGCGCTCTAACATCAATGGTGGATAATGTCAGTCCAGGCCGCGCTCTGAGAGCCCTCATAGAGGGAGGACTCTGCCATAAGAACAGCTCAGTGAGATCCACCACAGTCAAACATCGGGCAGCTTTGGTGGACAGGATGACAGGGCCTCCCAGAGCATTAATTGCTCGGGGGACACATGGTATCCTGGCACCATATAACTAGTTTATTAAAGTAAATTTTTTTAATTAAATTAGAAGTTCCCCTCAGTTAATATTTCCCCTTTTAATTTTCTGTCAGGTATTTTCCCGCCTATTTTCACTCACCTCAAAGTATCAGGGTTCAAGTTCAGGTCATCCACCTCAGCTGACGGGGTCTTCGAGAATGTTCGAAGTGGGCGTGGCCTGGAATCAGCTGTTCGGATATCCCGTCAGCTGATTGGTTGTCTGATGTTTTGGCGCGAATTTTGAAAATAAAAGCTGGCAAATCAGCTGTTTGGGCCATTCGTGTCAAGATCTTCAATCAAGCCCCCGCCCTCCCACCTTATAGGAGAAAATATTTCTAGATTTATCGTCATGGTGTTTATTGAAGGTGGTTAGTTGATCAGCTTATGCTGATTGGACTTTGATTTTATTGGTTAATATGATTATTTATTTGGTTATTTATTAAAATTATTTATATTGGTTTTTAAATTATTGATTTATTTATTGATTTATGGTTGAATTCTTGTTATAAAGTTACCTTAATAAACATCGTGGCCAATTATTATCCACTAAAGAAATTGGTTGTGTTGTGTATTTAGTTATTTATTTATATTTGATTTAAGTAATTATTTAAATTAATTTTTATTATGATGGTGTTGGTTTGAGCAAGGAAAATTGGGGCCTATGGTACCATGGGCCCAGAGTTTCTCCTGTCTGCAAAAAAAGGTATCACAGACAGCGCACTGACAGCTGTAGCCAAATCTGTGCAGGATAGCTGCCCACAAGCCAGGATGTATGGCCGGAAGATCCTGAGCAGTCTAGCTCCACACCCCAGACTGGAAGCCATGTTGAATAAGTATGTGCCCCCTAAAGACTTACCAGCCATAAAGCTCCTTCTTAAGAAATGCCACAACTAGTCACTGACCCTGTTGTTTGTGTAACGCTGGAGACATTACATGTAGGACGACTATGACTAAAGATCTTCATGACGCAGGAATAAGTCCTCAGTGTGTGGAGGACATATGTAGATGTGGAGGAGAGTCCTGACATCACTGGAGGATCCAACTCAGAAGGTATGTGGGGATTTGGGAAGGAGTTATGTGTCTTATTACATTATCATACATCCACATATATATACATTAAGAAGTGTATTTTTAGGGTAAAGCCCATGTTGGTCACGATTAACTATAAGACTGCTCACGTCCTGGTCTCTTATATGAAGAATTTAAGTCATTGATACAATTGGTTATTATAGTGGAAGAAATTGTTTTTTTACAGGTTTATTAGAATGTATAATACTTGTCCTGGGGTTGGTGGGATTTCTTACTATAGTCTGAGTAATATATAAGGGGTGTCCTACTGAGTGATAACTAGACGTGCCATTACACGTCTATTATTGAGAACCCCACCAATCTAACAATAAATGTTATCTTTTTCTCCATTTTCCTTTTATATTTGGTCACTTAGTTGTAGTTGTTCATTATTGCAATAAATGGGGCGTACAAGAACAATCCCCCCATTTTCGGCATCCCGGCAGTCAGGCCGCCATATCTCTATAGAAATGTGTAATTGACAAGCCATACATTGATATCAGTATATAGCACATTGTAAGTTGATGTGAATATATACAGAATTATATGGACTCATGGGCAATGACTGGAACAGTGCCGATTATTTGGGGTCCTAGGAAGACTGTCTTGCTTTAGAAAAGGGTATAGGGTAAAAATACTAATGTTGTTAATGGGATTATCTGTAAATATAAGTTTAGTCTATTAGATAGCACAACATATAACATTTGTATACAATGCTCCTGAGTACAGATATTGCTGTTACATACTTGCTATGGCGCCCTCTGGTGTCCAGTACTGGTAAGAAGAATGTGTCCAGTGCTGATTCTTATTTGTCGGTCTACACAGTTGCAGGAACCACACCAATGTCCATGTGCAAGAGACTCTAGATAACAACAGTGAACTACTGAGCATGTGTGACTGCATTCATCATCTATATGGGACTAACAGAGATAGCAAAGTATAGTGCTCGGCAATATCCTGTAGTCCTGTAGAGATGAATGGAGTGGCAGCATACATGCTTGAACACCGCTCTATTTATAGAGGGGGCGCAGGACACAGGTGTCAAGATCAGTGGGGCTCTCAGTGATAAGATCCGTGAATAAGACGCTTATCTCCTATCATGAGGATAGATACGTCTAAAGTCTTAGGACAACCCCTTTAATACATATTTGTGGGACCTCAACTTTAAGTGGCAATGCCCTAATTGGCATAAAATAATGACTGGGAATACATATATGATATTCT
Source organism: Leptodactylus fuscus (assembly GCF_031893055.1). Classification (NCBI taxonomy): domain Eukaryota; kingdom Metazoa; phylum Chordata; class Amphibia; order Anura; family Leptodactylidae; genus Leptodactylus; species Leptodactylus fuscus. The sequence continues at coordinate 124,231,494 of NC_134270.1, read as the reverse complement.
GTGCAGATGCTATGCTCTATGTAACCTCCCCCTCTATCCACAGGTCCAGACATATCATCTAAGAGGCTCTTACCCAGCAAGAGTATTTCAGCGGCTCTGGACTGAATAGTGAACCCCTGGATGTGAACTGTCCCCATGGAGTCGCCTTCCATATTGTTCTATAAGCGGAAAAAAACCTCCCCCCATCTGTCCTACCCCTCTGCCCCATTTTTGTAATAATTCTATAATAGGATTCACACACTGATCCATACCAGCAATACTTATATGCAGCCGGTGCTGATACTCACTGAGCCAGTCTTGCTAGAAGCGATAAGTGTAATGCAGGCAGAAAATATCATTACAAATAAATATCACCATTGTTAAAGGGGCTCTATCAGCAAAATCATGCTGATAGAGCCCCACATATTTAAAAAGACTATTCATGCACCGTAAATGTTATATTAAACTACCCCCCCCCCCCCCCAGTTTTAAAATAATAACCTAAAAAAGAATGTGATCTACTTACGGATCGTGCACACTGGGCGGGCATTCAGGGTGTGTCTTCTTCTTCATCCACGCCTCATCTTCCTCCGATGTCCTCCGGTCCCGTCCTCCCCCAGCGCTTGCGAACGGACGTTGATAAAAAAATGGCCTGGGCGCATGCGCAGTAGTTGTAGTAGAAGCCGCATGCTACTGCGCATGCGCCCAGGCTATTTTTTTATATCAGTGTCTGCTCGCGAGCACTGGGGGAGGACGGGACCGGAGGACATCGGAAGAAGAAGAGGCGTGGACGAAGATGAAGACACACCCTGAATGCCCGCCCAGCGTGCACGTTCGGTAAGTAGATCACATTCTTTTTTAGGTTATTATTTTAAAACGGGGGGGGGGTGTAGTTTAATATAACATTCACGGTGCCTGAATAGCCTTTTTAAAGGCTATGCACGCATATGTGGGGCTCTATCAGCATGATCTTGCTGATAGAGCCCCTTTAAATTATAAACCGCCAGAATGGCACCGCTTGTAGCTGTTAATGCCATATCACATGCTGCGTCCTAAATCCAGTAAACTATGAGCCTGCTGTCCCTACATGTCTGTAGAAAGCTCTGTGTACTGTGTATATTAATATTCTGTCACTAGGTAATGATACTTCAACTGAACCCTGATGGTGGAGAACACAGGAGCCCAATGTACTACAGGACATGGACATTACACAGGACCTTATAGATTGTGGTTCTTCACGAACAATAAAATATATTCAGAATCCTTTCTATTATTTCAATCCTTCTTGCCTTTCCTTCCATTCCCAGAAAAGGGATCTTAGTAGACATCAATTTAAATGGGGTTGCCAAGGATGAATATATATCCTATTAATAGTTTGTGTGTTTGGATGTTTGTTCCTCAATCACGCAAAACCCGCTCGACCGATTTGGCTGAAAGTTTCCACAAACATAGTTAATATACCCGATTGCGCAATAGGCTACTTTTCGTCACAATAGCACACCTACGTTTGTGCCAGGACCCCCACAAAACCCAAACTCACACCACCATCTCTGCAATCTCACACACTTTGGACCATATCAAGCCCCAAAATTCATATTGCCCTCTACAGCCCAGCCCCTAACCCCACACAATCTCATATACATATACTTTACCACTTTGCCCCTCACCTTAACGATACTCCAGGAGGCTCTCTTTAACGCTCCGGAGCAGCCATGTTTGCTGACCCCCACCGCTCTGACAATCCGCGACACCGCCCACCCATGTCAATACCCCTAGGCAGTCTAATAAATGCAAAAACAAAAACAAAAAAAAGTAAAATAACAAATAAAAAGTATTACAAATTCAAATCCCCCTCCTTTCCCTAGAACACATATAAAAGTAGTTAAATACTGTGAAACACATACATGTTAGGTATCCCTGTGTCCGAAATCACCTGCCCTACAAAGCTATACAAATATTTTGCCTGGATGCTTAACGCCGTAGCGGCAAACATACTGAAAAATCCAAAACCGCTGTTTTTTCACTATTTTCATTATCATACAAATATCAATCAAAAGTGATCAAACCTATAGCATTTCTCGAAAATACAACAACTAAAAACTACACCCGGCCCCGCAAAAAAACACATCCCCCGACACAGACAAATAAAAAAGTGACTGCTGTCAGAATATGGCAACTTTAAAAAAAAAAAAATGTCAACACACTACTGGCAGAAAATAACAAAGCATACAATGTCGTATATCGAGGTATATTAAGGGGGCGTTCACACTACCGTTGGTGTCCGACATGTAGTGTCCGCTCCTAGTGTCCGCTCAAAATCTGTCACGGACACTAGGAGCGGACACTAGATGTGTCCGTGACACCTGTCATTCACTTTAATGGGCATCGGGTGCGTTCTTTTGCACTCCGTGCCCGTCCTTCTCTGTCCGCAAGAGAAGATGTCCGACTTCTCAAGCGGACAGAAAAACCCTGCATGCAGGGTTCCTCTGTCCGCTTGAGAAGTCGGACATCTTCTCTTGCGGACAGGAAAGGACGGGCACGGAGTGCAAAAGAACGCACCTGATGCCCATTAAAGTGAATGACAGGTGTCGCGGACACATCTAGTGTCCGCTCCTAGTGTCCGTGACAGATTTTGAGCGGACACTAGGAGCGGACACTACATGTCGGACACCGACGGTAGTGTGAACGCTCCCTTACTTCAAATACCTCTGTCCCAAAGTCACTATGTACAGTTTCTCACAACACCGTATAGCAGCTCAAATACAAATTAGCTTCAACACAAAAGTCTCACGTATTCTCAGAATTACAGCAACAACAAGATACAAAGTTACATTTCATATCCCATACCTTATACACAGTACGAAAACCTTACCCGCGCCTGTATTTACCCACTTCTACAATCACCGCAGACGAAGTCGCGGGTACCAGCTAGTGTATGTATATATATATATATATAGATATATATATATATATATATATATATATATATCTCCAGTTATCAGTGGTCATGTGATACACACACGGGTGCACAGCTCATTAACGGGCAGATGTCTGATTACTGAGCTGAGACTGTAACGAGCTGTGCACCTCAGACCATCACATGACCATGGACTGAATATCACATGATCATGGACTGATTTTTATCCACTAGGAATAAGGAGAATAAATGATAACAAGCAGAGATCTAGAAAACCGTGAGGAATTGGTACAGAAAGTATACTGGAAAATTGTACAATTTTTTTTATTATACATACAATAACATTGGTCTTTCAATATTGGTCTGAAACTGGACCACTCCATTCTCAGTTACTTTTTCTGCAGCATTTTTTTCCACAAAATGGAAATGAAATTAAATAAAATCTCATTCAGGCTGGGGCCCAATGTGTCAGAAACACCTACAGCGGAAACACTATGGAGAAAAATGCAGCATTCTACAGTGAATCCCATCTCCACTTTGCAGAAAAGTACATGCAGCGGACTATTGCCTAAGTAATAGTGCAAAATTGTCCTGCTCGATCTTGCTGTGAATTCTGTGGTTGGTTCAGACTCCCCGCTCATTAGGGCCCCTTCACACGGCGTAAGCACTCTGCTCATTCCGAGCCGTACACACGAGGGCTTCTAAACACTTCCCATTCACTTCAACGTGAGCGCTCGTAAAGCCGGCTTTACCCCTGCTCCCATTGAAGTGAATGGGAAGTTTTTAGAAGCGCTCGCGTGTACGGCTCGGAATGAGCAGAGTGCTTACGCCGTGTGAAGGGGCCCTTAGGCTTATTCATCAAAGCATAATCCGTGACGGAAAGTCGTAATGGAATGCCAATGTATAGGAAGCTGGGGGGCAGTAAATGAAGAGCAATCCAAGCAGGGGTGTAACTATCGGGGTAGCAGTGGTAGCGGCTGCCACAGTGCCAGGGACATTAAGGGGCCCAGCGACAGCCGCTACCGCTGCGTTTTTTTTGTTTTTTTTTAATAGGCTGTTACTGGCCCCATTTACTTGCTCATGGAGCTGAGATCGGTAAGTGAGGCCGTGGGCCCCACAAACACTATTATTATATTTGAGGGTCTTTTTAGACCCCTGAGTATAATGATTGGAGGACCAGGAGAGGTGTTGGGAACATAAAACAGCATTACCTACCTCTCCGCACTCCAGGTAGGCTTTAGGCCTACACGTGTGACGTCCCTGATGTCACATGGGCCAGCTTTGCGTCATTATGCATCACGACGCAAGCCCGGCTCAACTGACATCCCGTATGTCATTGAAGATTGCCGACATCTGCAGGGACTAAACCAGAGCCTGGGAGAGGTAAGTAATAGAGATGAGCGAACGCTGTTCGATCGAATAGGTATTCGATCGAATATCAGGCCATTCGAGGTATTCGTTTGCAATCGAATACCTCGTAGCATACGCAGTAAAAATTTGTATCCCCTCCCACATTCCCTGGCGCTTTTTTTGCACCAATAACTGCAGGGGAGGTGGGACAGGAACGACGATAACGGAGGCATTGAAAAAAATTGAAAAAACCCATTGGCTGTCGAAAACATGTGACCTCTGATTTATAAGAACATCGGCCGCCATCTTCGATTCATTTTCCGGCTTTGAGACATTGGGACAGAGGTGCTGCTGAGGGCTAGATAGGGAGTAGCTTCAGCTAGGCAGGGAAAAATGGAACAAGAACAACAGCTCTTTTCAGAGCTATATACTGCAGGGAGAGGAGTCGATAGACGCTCAATCCAACTTCGTACAGTGTGTCCCCCCAAACGCCAAAGTGGGATACAGAGCTTTTCAGTCCAGCGATATACGCTCAATCCAGCTTTGCCGGCGGTGTCTCCCCAAACACCTAACAGGGATACAGAACAATTCAGTCCAGCAATATACGCTCAACCCAACTTTGCAGGCGGTGTCCCCCCATAACAGGGATACAGAGCAATTCAGTCCAGATAAATAAGCTCAACTCAGCTTTCCACGGGGTGTCCCCCCAAACACAGGGATACAGAGCAATTCAGTCCAGATAAATACGCTCAACCCAGCTTTCCATGGGGTGTCCCCCCAAAACAGGGATACAGAGCAATTCAGTCCAGAAAAATACGCTCAACCCAGCTTTCCACAGGGTGTCCCCCACAAAACAGGGATACAGAGCAATTCAGTCCAGATAAATACGCTCAACCCAGCTTTGCAGGCAGTGTCCCCCCAAAACAGGGATATAGAGCAATTAGGTCCGGCTATGTACGCTCAATCCAGATATCCATGGTGTGTACCCCCAAAACCTACCTGGGAGACACAGAAATTCAGTCAGTCCATGTATGGTCAAACCTGTTTTTAATGCTGTACCCCCCAAAGCTAAGTGGGAGACACAGCCATTCATTCAGTCCTTATACGCAACATCCAGCTTTCCTCCACTGTACCCCCCAAAGCTAAGTGGGAGACAGCCGTTCATTCAGTCCATGTATGGTCAAATCTGTTTTTAATGCTGTACCCCCCAAAGCTAAGTGGGAGACACAACCATTCAGTCAGGCCATGTATGGTCAAATCTGTTTTTAATGCTGTACCCCCCAAAGCTAAGTGGTATACACAGCAATTCAGTCAGTCTATATACGCAATATCCAGCTTTCCCATGCTGTACCTCCCAAAGCAATTCAATCAGGCTATATCAGCTCAATCCAATTTTTAAGGGTCTACCCCCCAAAAGCTAAGTGTTATACACAGCAATTCAGTCAAGCTATATCAGCTCAATCCAATTTTTGGTCAATCCAGTATTGTTTGGTCTCCATGATGTAAAGTATGCCTTTGTCTCTTGAGAAGCAACCCAACATGAAGTCAGCCATGTGTGCCAGTGTGTTACTTGGCATGACTTTGCTGCCCCCAACTGTAAGGGTCACTCTCCATTTCCTCCATTTTCCAATACCCTTCACACAATCCGTGCTGAAGCAATGGGATGCACTGAACTTCACCCTCAAGCCTCGTGTGGGACAGTGACATGAAATGCCACTTCATCCCTCATCCCTTCATCCCTCTCGTCTTCCTCCACCAGCCAATGGTGCGAAGATGACAGGAGTGTCATCTGTGTTTGTCATGGGCAACGTGAATCAAAGAGGTGCTTGTTAATGATAATGGGGCCCCCCAGAGCGCCTAGTCTGGGGGACACATGGTGTCATGGTCCATATAGGCTGTTGAATGTTATTAAAGTTTATTTTTATTTGCAGTGTTTTGTCAAGTTTTCTCTGGGTTGTTTTGTGTGTTTTCTCCCCCCTTCCTTCTCCCCTTAGATATCGCCATGGTACTTACCATGGGCGTCTCCTGCAGCTGGTGTTTTTGGTACAGCCATCTTCGGATTGGTCCATGGAAGTCTAAACAGCAGTAAAATTTGTAAATATAAGGAGGTGTTTTTCACCGGGCTCAAGTATTTGCCGGCAAAAAGAAGCTGAAGCATCCAAGCTACAGGACCCCCCCTTTGGCTATAGACCTTACCTGGGCATGGAAGAGCTGCTAGGAACCTTGCTGCGGAGAGCGGAGTCCAGCGGGGGGGAGATAGGGAAAAATGTACATTGTGAGCTCCATGTGGGGTTCACAATCTACATTTAAAAAAAAAATAAAAAATTTTGGTTTAATGCATATTGTACATTTTCTGTTAGTACAATAAACCTCATTTCAATCCTGAAATATTACTGTGTCCATCAGTTATTAGATATATCAAACTGAAATGGCTGTTGCAAACACCAAAATATTTAGAACTAAAAATGATTAAGATTAATAGGGGTGCCCAAACTTTTTCATAGGACTGTATGCTTCTTTTGAACAGGCAATCGTGTTGTTGCAACGGTTTGGTCACAAGGCTCTGATGGCGAAGGTCGATGTAAAATCGGCTTTCAGATTGCTCCCAATTAATCCTGCCGGTTATAATTCATTGGGTTTGCAGTTTGAGAATGAATTTTATTTTGATAAGTACCTCCCAATGGGTTTTTCTTTATCGTGTTTTTATTTTGAAGCTTTCTCGTCTTTTTTTGTACTGGGTTGTACAGAGCCAGGTCCCTGAGGGGGGTATTGTCCACTATTTGGATGACTTCTTATTCGTTGGCCCGGCAGATTCCGATGTATGTTCCAGGTTGTTGGAAGTTTTCATAAAGTTAATGGATTTTTTCGGGGTGCCTCTTGCTGCGGAAAAAAACAGTTTACCCTGTTGGGATATTGAATTTTTAGGGATCAGAATCAATTCTCAGTCTATGCAGTTTAGCTTGCCGGATGGCAAGTTGCTGAAGTTGAAAGGATTATTAGTTTCCATGTTAGCCAGGAATAAATATACATTACGTGCTATGCAGTCTGTTTTGGGCCTATTGAACTTTGCTTCTAGGATTATCCCTATGGGACGAGTGTTTTCAAAAAGGCTGTATTTTTCAGCCAGAGGACTCAAGTCTCCCAGATCGCATATTAGATTGACGGGTTCGATTAAGGAAGACTTGGCCCTGTGGTTGGAATTTTTAGCTAAGTTCAATGGGCATAATGTCTGTCAAAGCAGATTTGTTGATGTGGATCAGTTGGAATTATTCACGGACGCATCAGGAGGTATTGGTTATGGTTGTTTTTATAGGGGTCATTGGTCGGCTGAGGCGTGGCCTGTTAGTTGGGTCCTCAATAAGATTACTAGAAATATAGTTTTATTGGAGTTATTCCCGGTTGTGGTTTCTATTGTTATTTGGGGCAGTTATTTTAGGGACAGTAGAGTTTTGTCAACTTTGACAACAATCGTTTTTGCAATCAATACGCTCTCTTCTAAATGTGACTTAGTTGTTAAATTGTTAAGGCATTTGACGCTTTGCTGTTTAAAGTTAAATATATGGTTAAAAGCATTGTATATTGAAGGCAAAAGTAATGTTATTGCAGATGCTTTATCTCGCCGCCAGTTCCACAGATTCAAAGAGCTGGCGCCTGGAGCGGACCATCAGGGGGTTGCTTGCTCTCCTCACCTCTGGACTATGATATGGGACTGATAGTGTCTAATTTAAAAAATTTGCTGGCCCCGAGAACATGGGCTGCTTATGCAGCCGCATGGAGGGAGTGGATTGATTTTTGTGTTGGTTTACATGCTGATTGTTGGCAGAGTGAAGTGGGTTTGGGTTTAAAATTTGTGAATCACCTAATGTTAAGGAAACTATCTCATGCTAGTATTGCGAGAAGACTAGCGGGGATTTCCTTCTTCTTTAGGATTCAAAGTTTGCAAGACTTAACGTCTCATTTTGCTATTAAGCAAGTGTTGAATGTCTATATGAGATCTGCGTTGGTTTGTCCTTGAAGGAGGCCAATTTCTTTTAGTTTACTTGATAGGACCTGTCGGGTGTTAGTGTCTGTTTGTAAGAGTGATTTTGAAGTTTGTTTATTATGACTGCTTTTGTTCTGGCGTTTTTTGCCGCTTTGAGGATCAGCGAGTTAGTTTCGGCTAGGAGGATTAATCACTCTGGTTTATTGAAGGAGAGTGTTGTGTGTGACGATGAGCAGGTTTTTATTCGCATTGTTAAATCTAAAACGGATCAGTTAGGTAGGGGTAGTGCAATTACGTTGAGGCGTTTGCACAGTTCTGAGTGGTGTCCGGTTCGGATGGTTAATAAATGGCTTTCTATTAGGCCTGTGGGAGGCAAGGTTTTCTTGTTGCACGAGGATCTTTCTCCTCTGACAAAATATCAGTTTAATTCCGTATTGAGGTCTTGTTTGTGCAAGTTGGATTTAGGAGATTTTGCTTTCTCTTCTCATTCGTTTCGTATCGGGGCAGCAACTGAGGCTGCGAGATTGGGTCTTGAGGATAGTGTGATCAAGAGATTAGGTAGATGGGGCTCTGATAGGTTTAAAATTTATGTTAGGCCGGATCTTCTTTTGGTCTAATTTTGTTGTTTTTATAGGTATACGAGTGGTTATTTGAATCATTGGCCACTCGTACATACATTGGGCACAGAAACGAGCTTCCAAGAGGCCCTATTCTGCGCACCTTTCTCTGGACCCTGACAAATTTGCGTTTTTTTGGCACGGGGTAAGGGGATTGACATGGGATAGGCTTAACGATGAGTTGTGTAAGGTTGAACAATGTTGGCCTGAACCTGATCTGATTGTAATACATGCGGGAGGGAATGATATTGGAAAGCGAAAGACGCTGCAATTGTTGTTAGAGTTTAGAAGGGATTTATCCCTTTTCAAGTTTAGGTTTCCCAATTCTCTGAAATAGTTCCCAGGCTATGTTAGTCCACTGAGGACAAGAAGTTTATGGAGCAGATCAGAAAGAGGGTCAATAAAAACATGGAAACATTTCTTCCAGTTCTGGGTGGCCTGTCATACAGGCACACAGACCTTGAAGGTTTTTGCAAGGGTTTGTATAGGAATGATTTAGTTCATTTATCAGATATTGGTTTAGACATTTTTAATTTAGGACTTGAAAACTTGATCCAAATATGGCTGCGGTGTTTTTGTGGTGGGGCCATGTCCTAGGGATTGCTAATGCTGGGTGGACTAGGTTCATTGGTGATTATTTTGATATTTGAATTATTTGGTGATATTGTATTGGTTCGTTTATGATTATTAACCTTGGTTAATTATGTTTATTCTTTATTTAAATTAATTTAATTAATTATTTAATATCTAAATTATCCCTTAATAAACACCGCGGCCTTATTTATCCACAGAATTGTGTATTGTCTTTTATTTAGGTTTTAATAGTGGTTTAGTTAATTTTAGGTCAGGTTACGAATTGGGCCTATGACATCATGTTTCTTTAGCTTAAATTTGGGTTTCTGTCCATCCAATAGGGGAAGAAAGAAGGTTCCCAGGTATTTTCCCACTTTGATAGAGGTTTTTTTGAGTGTGGAAATTGTGTAGTTGATAGGCTGTGATGTTGGAGTAAAACTGTGACATAGGCTTGTTAGATGCCCCCAGACATGCTTCCCCTGCTATCCCAGTTGCATTCCAGAGGTGTTGTCATCATTTCCTGGGGTGTCATAGTGGACTTGGTGACCCTCCTGAGTCGAATGGTAGGATCCCCTGAAACGAAGCATTTTCCCCCATAGACTATAATGGGGTTCAATATTCGATCGAATAGTTGAATATTGAGCGGCTATTCGAAACGAATAACAAATATCAAATATTTTACTGTTCACTCATCTCTAGTGGTGAGACCTCCAAAAATTACTTTTGTGTCCCTTGAGGTGAGCCTTATTGAGGTGGTATGGGGGCAAGGTGTATAACGCCCAAATACCTCTGTATGTTAGAAGTATATCCTGAGCTCAAAACAGGTATATAACAGGAGATGGGAAAGGTAGATTGGGAGAAAAGGTGGTACAGCATTGGAGCCCTAACAAGGGCTTTTGGGAAAATTATTAGCAAAAAGATTGTATATACAGATGGTGTAAATACAATCTTCAAGCAGTGGTAGATCTAAGTTTAGCTCCTATAAGAGCTGTTACTGTGTGATTCCTGCCTAAATAATTCTAATTGCTAGCTAACCCTCAAATTCACTGTCGAATCTGAACCGAATCTGACAACCACTATTCTTATAGAATGGAGGTCACCTGATTTAGCCAGCCAATGACTGTATACATTTTTTTTTACAATGCCTACGTTGTCCTACTCCCTGTCCCACCTCCCCTGCATAGTTATTGGTGTAAAAAAAAGTGCCAGAGAAGGGAGGGGAATCAGTTTTTTAATGGGTTTACCGTGTGGTATTCGATCGAGTAACAGTATTTCGATTACCTTCTCGATCAAACGGTATTCACTCATCTCTATTCCCTACCTCTGGTATAGAAGCTGAATAACTTCAGAGGCCCATGTGCCACCTCTAGTGGTGAGGTGAAGTAATGCAACTGGACTATTTTGACGTAAATGTTTCCCAGAAACCAAGCAAAAAGCTTGAACACATGTTTTGCCTGCAAATAAGCTTTCAGATTCCCAATGGCCCCTAAAATGTGTAACATGCCGGATGTATGAAAAGTGGCTTATAGTTGGAAAGCCAAACACCAAAAGGCTCATTTGCGTCCACTAAGTTGGACCAGTATCTTTATGACATGTATGGGACCTGATATAATGCAGCAGGCCTAATTCTGTGATGTCAAGGGGGCGGCATTTCACTTACCAGCAGAGATGGCCATAAGTATTCTGTGAGCTCCCGAATCCGATTTGTGGTGGAGTGGCCTGTACAATGCTGGGACATTGTGGTGACAGAGTAGGATCGGAGAACTTCTGGAGATGTATGCAGCAGCGAGTCCGAGGCAAAAACTCAGGATAGGTTCTTTACTTGTCCTTTTTACAGCCTGGGCTCACTAGATGAAGTGAATGGGTCTGTGGAGGCACAGGTAGCACATGCACCATGTGCCGTCCGTGCAGGTATTATTATATATCCGTGATCCACATGGAATCAGCTGGAGCATGGATAATAATAATACATTTTATTTATATGGCGCCAACATATTCCACAGCACTGTACAATTTATAGGGTTCAAGTATAGACAAGAAACATTACAGAGTAATAGTCACTTCACACAATGGGACTGAGGGCCCTGCTCACAAGAGCTTACAATCTGTGAAGTAGAGGGCGTGATACAAGAGGTAGCAGGGGCGGCATCAGAGGTAGCATTGGTTATACAGTGATTCAGACATTTTTGTGATAGAGATTACTCTCATTTCACATATATAAAGCTGTATGGAGCCGTCACCAGTCAGTATACTTTACTGTGCAGATGGTGCCTGGACATATAAAGTTATGTCCATCCCGATCGGACCCCTGACCACTGCTTTACATTGACAAAATGAGGACTAAAAGTGGTCTGGGGCAGGATCGGCAACCTCGAGAGCTCCAGGCTGCAGGCAACACTAATGATTAAAGATGGCCGGCTGCCGGCAATTGCCCAGGGCCCTGACACACACAGGGGCCTCAAGCCAGTGGCATACTTTCCTTATTAATATAGGGAAAGCATATAGCAGGAGTACACAATGTGCAGCGGCAGCAACTATTGCTGCTATCTTATGAAGAACTTACTGCGCAGCCCGGACTTCCCCCTCCTCCTCCCAGGAGTGAGTCATCCCTTAGATCGTTCTGTTTGGGGATAGAGAGAAGTCTGCTGCGATGCTCCACTTCTGGCAAATGTGAGTGTATTTTTTTTTTGTAAAATGTAATATTTAATATGTATATGTGTACATTTGTTTACAGTATGTGTCTTGTATACTGTGTGTGTACTGTATGTTTGTATACAGGTATGTGTGAGTATATACAGTATGCTATAATAATGTATATATGTGAGTGTATGGATATATATGAGTATATATAGCATTCATACATTCATATAAGTATATATTTGACTTATACACTGTCTACCAATAAGTATTCGGACATCTGTGGTGGAATAGAGAAACAACATTTATTCATATTCAGTAGTTGTTAGAACCCAGCAGATGCTTCCTTACAGATGGTATTGATTGACACAATACTCCCGGATGCCTGGTGAAACTCCTGGTGTATGTGAGCCATCGGTTGGATGCGGTTTCTCTGGCCAGCACTCATTGGTCTCTATCTCCCAGTTTCGGGGGTCTGCTGACTCCGGGCACATTCCGACACCGTTCACCTTCCACTTCGTAATCACATAGGCCACTGTCCATTTTGGGTAATTCAGTTCGCTTTCTATGTCCCTTAAGGATCGAGCATTTCTGTGGTACCCAACAATTACCCCTTTCTCAAAATTGGACAATTCTGTACTTTGTGGCATCTTGCATGCGACTAATGCCAATGCTGTTTCCTACACAATATTTAACAACGGAAGGCGTGACACTGCAGATATATTCATTTGCATGGGTGTCTTTATACTTATTGGTAGACAGTGTATACGGTATATGAATGTATATAAATGTATATATGCTATAATAATCCGGACCGATCGGAGGCATTAACCCCTCCGGCGCCGCGGTCAAAGGTGCCAGAGGCGCCATTTTCCCGGCGGCGCATGGGCGCTGCCATTTTGGCCGGGATCGCCGGCTCCTGGAGCATGCTCCAGGGCTGACGTCCCGTTGCCATGACAGCCGGGAGCCTTGTACAGGCTCCCAGGCTTGTCTGCAAATCCTCTCTTTTGCAGGCTGGTCTATGCAGCCTGCAAAAGAAAGGATGCTTTTTTTGCAATGCATTAGCATTGTAATGCATTGCATTAGTGATCAGACCCCCTGGGGTTCAACACCCCTAGGGGGTCTAATAAATGCAAAAAAAAAAATAAAAAAAAAAGTTAAAAAAATATAAAAAAATATAAAAAGAATTAAAAGTTCAAATCACCCCCCTTTCCCTAGAACACATATAAAAGTAGTTAAAAACTGTGAAACATATACATGTTAGGTATCCCCGCGTCCGAAATCGCCCGCTCTACAAATCTATAAAAATATTTTTCCTGTTCGGTAAACGCCGTAGTGGGAAAAATAGTCGAAAGTGCCAAACCGCCGTTTTTTCACTGTTTTGATTCTGATAAAAATTTGAATAAAAAGTGATCAATGCAATAACATTTCCCGAAAATGGTAGAACTAAAAAGTACACCCGGCCCCGCAAAAAAAGACGCCCTATGCATCCCCGTACACTTACGTATAAAAAAGTTACGGCCGTCGGAATATGGCGACTTTTAGAAAAAAATTTTTTTAACACAGTTTTGGAATTTTTTTTAGGGGTCAAAATGTAAATAAAACCATATAAATTTGGTATCCCTGGAACCGTACCGAAACACAGAATATAGGGAACATGTCATTTTGGCTGCACAGTGAACGCCGTAAAACCAAAGCCCGTAAGAAAGTCGTAGAAATGCATTTTTTCTTCAAATCCACCCCATTCTGAATTTTTTTCCTGCTTCCCAGTACATTATATAGAATAATTAATGGTAGCATCATGAAGAAAAATTTGTCCCACAAAAATTAAGACCTCATATGGCTCTGGGAGCGGAGAAATAAAAATGTTATGGGGTTTAGAAGGAGGGGAGTCAAAAACGAAAAACGAAAATCAAAAAATGCCATCGGCGGGAAGGGGTTAAACTTGTAAGACACCAGTGGATGGATCTCCATGACCTGATGTTTTATATGACTTCTATATTATTAATACATATTATATTGTTATATTATTAGTACACATTGATTTCTATCTTATTTCTATGTACGGCTTACTAGGACCTGCAAGCCTGACAGATAATACTGATATGTGCAGAGTAAAGTGCTTTGGTTGTGATATAAGTCTACAGAATACAATATATACTAATCACCCTCATCCACAAGGCTCTCCATAATGCTGCACCTTTAACTTACTTTTATATTTTATATGGCCCTAGGGATTGTCCATGTTATATTGAGGCAGCATGGTCCCTACAGTCAGTCACTCAGATTACATAGAGGGTACACTTTCGGGAACCCCTGAACAGGACAACCTTCTGTCTAATGTAATAATGTGTCTCCTGCTCATCTGATATAAAGGGCAAGATATTATATCGATTAGGTAACACTGGATTTCTCTGGATTATTGGTTTATTATCATTACACCTTTTTTCTGGAGCAGGATTGGGACAACATAGAAAATGAGAACGTTTATCTGGAAGCTTTGAGGAAATCTGCTTCCTCCCCAAGTGTGTGAATGTAATGAAAGATTTACTTTCGAGGCCACAGGACACAACACGAGACACCAGTGGATGGCTCTCCATGACCTGATGTTTTATATGACTTCTACATTATTAATACATATTATATTGTTATATTATTAGTACACATTGATTTCTATCTTATTTCTATGTACGGCCTACTAGGACCTGCAAGCCTGACAGATAATATTATTCCTATAAAGGGCCTGTCCCATGATCTAAGGCAGTGCTTCTCACCAGGCTTCCTGCAAAAATCCACTAGGAGGGCCATAACACTTTGGTTAGGAATATAACTGCACGTCTTCATGCAATATTATTTGTGTCCTTAAGACTTTTTTGGTCTTCTAGTAAAAATTTTTGTTAAGGGTGTACCATGGAATTATTTTTTCAGGGGATTCCCTGAGTCTGGAAAGTTTGGAACACAGTAATTTATGGGGATCTACCTCTCCTGACATGTCAGTTTTAGTGAATGCTTTCTTTTCTTATAACTCTTTGTTGTCCTGTTCTTCTGTTGTTCCTACTGGACATGAATAAGTAAATTGATAGTGAGTGTTACCAGTCTGAGGCCCATTCCTGCGCAGGATAACATTGTCCAACCAGTGCAGATATTGTCTGTTTGTGGACACACCCCTTTGACAAAGAGAATGGGGTCAGGGATGAAAGAGCGGTATTGTCTTATAGTCATGGCGGGCAGTGCTAAGGCCAAGCTCAGGGCTTATTGTCTACTTCATCTGCCACTGGATATAATCCCTTTTTCAACCTTGCTCCCTATGATTGTAATGCAGTGACGCCCCGGTATACCAAAGCTCTTTATTCTAGTTCATCAAAGGAAGTCAGAGGACCCAACTAAGTGGCCTCCATATGCACTAAGAGGACACATGGAAGGCGTTGTAGTCATCAGACAATGCATTCATGTGACCCTATACTATTTATAGATTCTTATCCAATGTTTAATAACATTCTTCCCTTTAGGAGCTGGGATGACATGGGACATTCAGATACCCGGACGATTACTTGTCATCCCATCTGCAGACATAGGATACATATTGGTAACTCATGCTTGCTGCTCCAAAAGCAGAATGTAGTCTGTGGTAATCTCAGCCTATATTCTGCTAAGTGTCACATTTGGGGGATATATTTTCTCCATCACCGCTTGTTCCATTATCTGATGGCTTCCTGCTCATACAAGGAGCGATCCAGATAATATATTAGGGAATTGTTCTGTCTGCACAACCTAGGTGTACAAGTAATGCATCTCCATGATATTTATGGAAGATGACACTGGAAAATTGTACTCATTTATTAGGACACTACATGGACATCTAATAGAAATAAAGACAGAGACAAAGATATAAGAGGGGGGAAAAAAAAGAATTGTATTTTTAGCTATAGGAAGGGGGGGGGGGGTAAAAATTCTCTATATATATAAATATATATTTTAATAATCCAAATATTTTCTGTCAGCTATTTATTTTATGACTCTAAACCTATTTATTATCGTATTATAATATTTCTGTGTGTACTTAGCTAAAGTATTTTTTTAAATTTTTTAATAAATTTTTAATAAATAGTCAATAGTTAATTTTCTTTTATAACTCTATGCTACATTACTATATGTGAATGTGTAATATAATATATGTTAAATTAAACCTATATATCGACTGTGTTGATCCAGAGGAAGGCGAAAACTCCCCTGAGGAAAGAGCCAATTATCCTCATATTAGGGGGGGAAAATTCCTTCCTGATCCCAAATATGGCGATCAGAATAAATCCCAGGATCAAACGCCAGTACCTAACTACAGTGCACATTGTACATTTTTTTTGTTGTATTTTTACTATTTTTATATCACTATTACTAATTTATTATAAAAGCATTTTAGGAAGCTAAAAATTATTTTTTTCTATATTTATTTTGTATGTTTTTTGTGTTATATTTTTATTATATCTAATTCACTATTACTAATGTATTATAAGTATTTTATGAAGATAAATTTTTTTTCTATATTTTGTATGGTTTTTATATTTTTACTACATCTAATTCATTATTACTAATTTATTATAATATCATTTTATGAAGCTAAAACTATTTTTTTCTATATTTTATGTTTTGTTTTTTATATCTATAAATATCTATCATCCTAAACTTATTTAAGGCTGCTGTGTTGATCCAGAGAAAGGCAAAAACCTCTTGAAGAATGAGCCAATTGTCCTCAAAAGGAAAAATTCCTTTCTGACCCCAAATATGGCGATCAAAACAAGTTCCTGGATCAAAGCCGATATCTATATCTAAGGGAGCGTTCACATTACCGTCGGTGTCCGACAGGAAGTGTCCGCTCAAAATCTCTCACGGACATTAGGAGCGGACACTAGCTGTGTCCATGACACCTGTCATTCACGTAGGCTGCATTCACACTGAGTAACGCTGGCGTTTTTTGTGCTTATTTTTGCACATAGCGCCGCGTTAATGCCGTGTTAACGCCGTGTATATGCCGCGTTTGCGCCGCGCTATTTTGCGGTCGCGTTAAAAGGCAAGTGAAGTGAATGACAGGTGTCACGGACACAGCTAGTGTCCGCTCCTAATGTCCGTGACAGATTTTGAGCGGACACTAGGAGCGGACACTACCTGTCGGACACCGACGGTAGTGTGAACGCTCCCTAACAGTCTTATCTATGTGTCTTTACTTGTAGCATGTGTAACTTACCTGGCCTGTGCGGAAATGGAGAACATGCACAGGCCACTCCCAGGGTCGTGGATGGTCTTCAAGGAGGTAGCGATGTCAGATGCCAGCCAGATAGTAGAGGATGCTGTCAATGTTCGGGCATTATCTTGATGGAGAATCTGCAGTCTTGTGATGTTGTAGAGAGGATGTTGTAGGCAGGCAGCCGAGGTCTTATCCAGCAGCAGAGGTATGGGTCAGGAGGCACAAGGTTCTGGGCACGGGCAGGTCCTGCAAGACACAAGAGCACACACATTTACCTATTGTGAATACAGACAAGTGAACCACTGTAACAAGACAACTTGTATCCTGAGAAGATTTGTATCTGATATGTAAAGTGTGAATATCTGCAATGATCTAAAGTCTATCTTCACTGAGTCAATGTTAGGAGTTTTGCAAGTTTGGGAGCCATATTGGAGGTTGTGTTGACTGTTACCCGTGTTTACCAACAGCAGATATAACTGAGGAGATGATGAATCCAAGACTTTAGTTATGTGAGAGGAAATGTTTTTCACAATAAATGTTTCCAGATATGCGACTTTCAGTTACAATGTATGATTATAATGGAATGAGTCCTGTGTATATAGGTATGTATATGTGTGTACGGGATACTCACCAGATGGTCGTGGACGTCTTCACAATTGGGGTGTTTCTATCATCCTAAGAAGAAGCAGAGACATAGTAATTGATAGGAGCAATGAGAAGCACTGGAAGGAGAAGACTATAGAGCAGAATACACCAGGACATCTTCATCATTACATGTAAGTATTAATGAACATCATCACAAGAGTTGGAGGATCTCACCGGGTCCAGCTTGGTGACATAAAGTTGAACTTGGCCACGGGGTGAAGGAACTGATGCTCCGGCCATGAAAGGTGTTGTTTCTCCAGAACTGCCTTGGATGGAATAAATGGCGGCTGTACTCTCCTGAGCCCCAGATCCTCCCAGCAGATGGTGTTAAAGAAGGGATGTCTTCTGATGTTACTGTTCACACCCAGCCGCTTCTCGGGATTTTTCTGCAACAGGTCTTTGAGCAGATGTTGTAACTGGTCATTCAGACATGTTGAAATTCGTGGCTCATCTTTGATGATGGAGTTTTGCCACCTCCCAGTTGTCGCCAAAGTAAAATGGGGAGTAGCCTGATGACATTCTGGAGATGACAATTCCAAGGCTCCACCAATCCACTGCTGCATTATAATCCTGACGTAGAAGCATCTCAGGGGCCATATAATGGCATGTGCCCGCCATTCCACAGATCTTCTTGGACGAGGTGACAATATTTCGGGCAAGCCCCATGTCGATGATCTGGATGTGTCCATTCCCATGCAGCATGATGTTGTCGGGCTTTATATCTCTGAAATGAAAGAAGACCAAAGACATGTAAAAAAAAGAGAATAGCAAAATCATTCATCATTGAGGACTCTGAGAAAGCTGGGTACATTATTTCCACAATTACATGAGAAATGTCTGCTTACCTGTGAACGATGTTGTGTCCATGCAGGAACTGGAGGCCACATACGATCTCTGCTGTGTAGAATCTGATGGAGAGGACAGAGTGTAGTATCAATGTCAGGAAATCCTTGTCTAGTAATCCCCTAATGTCATGGTATTATGAAAGAGTCACCAGCAGCAGAGAAGAGGCGCTGTGTATGGTCACCTGTATTCCCTCCAGTCTATATCTGACCTGTCATGTCACCATGTCACTTATGCTCTTAAGTCCACTTTCAGTCTTTTTCCCCATCTTCTGAGCAGTCATTTACGCACCTTACAGTGTCGATCTTCAGAGGGTTACTTCTTCTTAGTAACTCCTCCAGGCTGCCGCCGGACAGATGCTCCATGATGAAATACGCCCTGTCCTCAGACTGATGTACAGATGACATAGAAATGGGCACTGTCAGGACTTCAGGAGTATCTGCCGTTCTCTCCTTAATATTGCTGCATTCTCCCATGTCTTGGTGATGATCTTCACGGTCATGAAGGTGTTTTGGCCGGTGACTGATGCCAGGACCACCTGAAGAAAAAGACAGAAGTCTTTGAAAGTGGTCACAGAAGAATTTCTTAGGTTTTATTATATGGTGGATTTATCTGCAGGGCCTTCTGGATATCTTCCTATGATAGAGGGTTGGACTGAGTGTTCCATCAGTCAGCGAAAAGAAGGCTGGCCTTGACTATGTCAGACTCCATAAATCTTCCCTAGTGAGTTATCTGGTTTCTAACTGTAACACCCCCTTTGGCCACACCCCCGGGTAGCGGGGCGTTCGGATAAGTATGAGTTGCCGTTCTACCTTGCTTAGCGCAGTGCCTCCACCCTTGTCGGTGATATTCTGGTGCTTCCGGGTTGACAGTACCTTTCTTCAGATCTCTGTCCGGGGCTTGACAAGGGAAAGCCCCGCCCACACCAACACGCCAGAGAAGATTGTGGTATAAACAAAGAAACTTTTATATGGAACTTAATAAAAGTAATGGTGAAGTACAATATGCAATAACATTCACAGCATCAGTAAGAGGTGGTGCTTTAAACGATAAACCTATCTAGAAAATGGCAGGTCTATATGGCAAAGCCCTAGGACCATGCATAACAATCACAAAGCTCAGTCTTAGTACAAGGCCTGTTGCCGCGGTTCTGGAAAGAATCTTCTTTCGTTGGTGCACATGAAATATGTCAGAAATGAACAATGCTCCTTTAACTCCTAGCAGGGTAATATTCCTTAGTCCAGAAGGTTTGGTACACTGCAGAAAATCCAGTACTGGCTACAATCATCTATCAGCAGCAGCAGGCTCTATCCCTTACAATAGGACATGGCAGCACGGCAGGTGCCTGGATGCATCAAGTCTCTTTTACTCCTTCTGCAGTGCTCCAGCTTAAACAGTTATACTAGTCAAGAACAAGTTACTCCTGGATCATAGGATGCAGTCTAAATAAGAATGCTGTTGATAGGTACACTTACAGTTCCAGAGGAATTAACGCTGTCCTGTCCAACAGGCTGCCAAAGGGTTAAGTCTGGAAGAACATTCCGATGTAGCAGGGAGGCGCCTCCGTCGGTTGTGGAGAGTATGGATACCCTGTATATTCGGCAAATCGTCCCCTGGAGTCGGTAGCCTTTTCTCTGAAAGAATTGAATCCTCTTTTCTTTTTCTTTCAGCCTCTGGGAGCTCAGGAGATCTTATTCCTGCATCCACCTGTGATCTCTCTCTCCTGCAGACTGCCTGAGCACATGGTCTCCCCTGCCAAGTAGCACCTCCCATCCTCCAAGGATTTGATAAACAAACACAATTGCTTTCATGCTGCATGCACAATGTTTGCAAACTGTTAACCCCTTGTTGCCTTGAACTGCACACAGGGGTTACATAACATTGATGGCCTATCCTTAGGAATGCTATATGGCAGCGCTGCAGTATCTATACTCGACTCTACAGTTTGTACAGGAAGTGAGCAGTGCGACTCGCAGTATGTAATCAATACAGCAACATGCGGAACTTGTGACCTGCGGGCGTCATGGGTGTTAGACCCCCAAAGACAGGGCTGGGAGTAGGGGAGGTAAACTTGGCAGTTTGCTCAAGGGGCCCCCTGCTGGTGGGATATTACCCCATTGAAGGTAGTCTGCAGTCCTTTAGATTGGGAGAAGGGGGCAGCAGTGGCAGCCTGTATATCAGCTATACATGAGTCCCCCTGCGAACTTCCGGTTGGCACATGCGCAATGGAAGGGCGGCAAGAAGACTTCCTGTTCCTTAGTGAATTAACCAGGGCTGGGTATGTACTTCAGGGTATGGTCCTCGGGTTACGACGAGCCTGCTGCAGAACCTCATTTTCTGAATGCTATACAGTGTATAGCATTCGGCAAATGAAGGCTGATTGTGTAGCAGGCTCGTCCTTGCTACGAGCAGGTAAGTATGCTGTTACCAGTTGACTTTTTCTCATTGAAATGAATAGACCAGCGTTGATTGGCCAGTTGCCAGTGATTTGGCCAATCAACGCTGGTTCTGCCAGAGGCTCGTCTGAGGAGGCGGAGTCTAACATCGGACTATTCATTCCAATGAGAAAAACTCTTGCCTGCCCGTGGCAAGGACGTGCCTGCTGCAGAATCAGTGTTCATTTGCCGAATGCTATACATATATATAGCATTCGGCAAATAAATATATATACTGTATAGCATTTAGCAAATGAGGTTCTGCAGCAGGCTCGTCGTAACCACGAAACAGTATGCCTATACCCCTGCTAGACATGGCAAACTCTCAAAACCGGAAAGAGATCTTCGACCGGAAATAGGAAGGGCGGGACTTAATCCTTTGTTATTCTTGTCAAAGGGGGACTCATGTATAGCTGTTTGGAAAGTTTTCCCTACTGACACTGCTGGGACCACCTTAATAAAACTGCTTGTGCTGCCTTAAACCCCTCCCCTTCCTCCGCCTCCTCCTGGTCTCCATGGAGATGGATATTCAGGGACAACGTCTGCATCACAGTAAGGATGTGAGTCCTCCTGCCAGACCTCCAGTCACAGAATCATCACATATGGCTTCCCCTGCAGCTAGCAAACTGCAAAAAAGTAAGTGTATTATGTCTGTAGATGTGTACATGTAATGTGTATAGTGTGTACATTTGTGTGCTGTGTGTGTAATGTATACAGTATATAGCGCATGTTTATACACTGGTATGATATATAGCAGGGGCGTAAGTACCGGGGGAGCAGCGGTAGTAGGAGCCACAAGGCCCGGGACACTAGGGGGACCAGTGGTAGCCGATACCACTGCAATTTTTTTTTTTTATAGGCCGTTACCTGCTGGAGTAACTCCAGTTAACTGGAATAACGGGCCCTATTTACTGCAGCGCCGGGGGCTGCCTGAAGATGGAGAGGAGCTGCCTCCTCCACAGTCCATCTTTTAACAGTAGTGATTGCTGTTAACAGCAATTGCTGGCTTCACTACTGTACCCAAGCAGGGGCCGCTCTGTCCGTACCCCTGCCTCCCGGCACTTGCATGGTGACAGCGGGCAGGAGAAACTTCTATCTCCCGCCCGCTGGCCCCAAGCCCTAATACCTTGTGCCAGTATCTATCCTGGTAGGTTAAGGACCTGTGTCATGACATCATCAAAAGTCCTTAAAGGGATTCTACCATTAAAAACCTTTTTTCTGTGGATAAGATGTCGGAATAGCCCTTAGAAAGGCTATTCGTCTCTTACCTTTAGATGGGATCTCCGCCGCGCCGTTCCTTAGAAATACCGGTTTCTACTGCTGTTCTCGAGCAGCAGTGGGGACGCCCTCATCGCATTTTCAGCACTGGGGCCCGCCCCCATCGCTGCCAGAGAACTAATTTACATACAAGTAAAAACCGGTATTTCTAAGGAACGGCGCGGCGGAGATCCCATCTAAAGGTAAGAGACGAATAGTCTTTCTAAAGGCTATTCCAATGTCTTATCCACAGAAAAAAGGTTTTAAATGGTAGAATCCCTTTAACCTACTAAGATAGAATCAAAGTATTGTGTGGGCGGAGCTACCTGGATTGTACAGGTCAGTGTACAATGGGGGGAAATAGGTTACAGGCTGCCTGTGAGGAAGAGGAGTACATGGGTGTGCAGGCTGCGTGTGAGAAAATCTTCACCCCCATTCCCCCCTTTCTCATACACAGCCTGCACCCCCCATTCCCCCCTATGTCAGCAAGAGAAGGGAATGGGTGTGCAGGCTGTGTGTGAGCAAAGAGGGTGTCGTGGGGCATAGACTGTGTGTGAGAAAGAAGGGGGAATGGGTGGTGCAGGCTGTGGGTGAGCAAGAGTGTGGTGGAATGAGGGGTTCCCGCTCCATATCACCCTCTTGCTCACACACAGTTTGCACCCCCATTCCCCCTTCTTGTTCATACATACCCTGCACCCCACGTTAACCTCTTGTTCACATACAGCCTGCACGCCCACTTACTCCTCTTGGGGGTCGGGGCATGTCAAACCTTCGCCACGGGGCCCCGCCATTCTTAGTTACGCCATAGATAGATAGATAGATAGATAGATAGATAGATAGATAGAACTCCAAAAAGCAGATGATACACCAAAAAGTATGTGGTAAAAATAGTGTAGGAGGTTTATTTCCTCATGCTGCAGCGTTTCGGCTCAAATAGCCTGTTTCAAGCTCTTTGAGCCAAAACGTTGCAGCATTATGTATAATTTTAAAATGATCTTTATAGTATACTACATAGTGTATTGAGATGGTGTAAGGCTCAGTTTACACAGCACTTTGTCTGCTGGAGAACTGTGTGTAGTTTGTATTGTATATGTGCTTATATTTCACCTGTATGGTAAGGGCCATTACATGGGAATCTTCTAGTGTACTGGTCATATTCATACAGGTGACATATATACAGTGGCGTAACTAGGAATGGCGGGGCCCCGTGGCGAACTTTTGACATTTTGTGTCTGCAAAGACCCCCGAGTATAATGATAGCCCCTGTGGGGCCCGCGGTGTCACTTGCCGATCCCGGCCCAGCCAGGATCGGCAAGTGAATAGGGCCCGTAACTGCCTATTTTAAAAAAACCGCAGCGGTAGCGGCTGTCACCGGGCCCCCTAATGGCCCGGGCCCTGTGGCAGCTGCTACTGCTGCTACCACGGTAGTTACGCCCCTGCATATATAGGACTATGGGCTACTTTTAGCTGCACTTATACACAGCATGCAGTTCTTCAGCAAAAAAGTCCTGTGTAAATCCAATCACAGGCTAAGGCCCCATGTAGAGAAACGTAGCAAAAAACATTGTATTAAAATGTAGTGAAAACACGATGATTTTTCCACAGTGTTTTTAATTTTTTCTTTGCTGCAGTTTTCTCTGAGGTTTTGTCCCCTATTAAATATATAGGAAAAATGCTCACAATTCCACAGCTAAAATGAACATGCTGGTTTTTGTTTTATTGTTTTTTAGATGTGTTTTTGAAAAAGCTGATTTTCTGCAGCTTTTCTTTACTGTAACATGAATAGCATGCATCAAATAAATCTCTTTCGCTTTGCTGTGGCTATAAAAAGCAGAAGTTCCAAAACATGGACCCCAGAGGTTTTACCCTACTCAAAATATATCACCTGCCCACAGGGTAGATGATCCAGTGTCTGACCACTGAGACTAAAATCAACCAGGAAATCAGGGATCCCGTGTCCACCCATGTAAGTGGTCAAACTGCGCTCTTGCTCTTTTCAAAGTATATAGGTCTGACCAAAATGATTGGAGGACCAGGGGAGGTGACAAACGTAAAAACCAGGTTTACTCACCTCTCCTGGGCTGCGGCACAACTCCTCGTCAACAACATCACAGACGTGGGTTACACCGGTGTTGTTATGCGTTGTGACGCTGGCCTGACTCACATGACATCTGTGATGTCATTAAAGATGTCTGAAGACAGCAGGGAGTTGCAGCAGAGTCCAGGAGAGATAACATAGTTTTTTTATGTATGATCACCTCCCCTGGGCCTCTGATCATTATTTTCAGGGGTCTAAAGAGACCCTCAGGTATAATAAAAGCAGTTTCAGTTGGGATGTATATGGTCCGAACTAAATCAGCAGACGATCCGTGGGGTTTGCCCAACAAATACTCTTTCCTCAGGCCCATGAGCTTACTCATTGATCCCCGCTCATGATCACAGCTGCCTCCACTTCACCTTCTGCCCTTTAGGGGGCCCCGCACATGCCGTATCACATCAGCGATGTCCTATTTAGCATCAGTGATTCTATATGGGGCCCCTTGAAGGGCTAAGGAGGAAGCCTAGGTGGGCATGTGCAGGAATGGGGATTGGTAAGTAAATAGAGCCCATTACCTGCTGGGGTTACTCACAGGTAGTGGCCTATTTATTTAAAAAAAAAAAAAAGCAACAGGGATCCACTGGGCCCCATAAGGTCCCAGGCCCTGTTACAGCTATGATGGTAGTTACACCACTGTTATCACATAAGATATCAAAAAACATTCAAAAATAATTGAATAATGTTTTTCAATAACTACTGCAACAGTTTAACCACTTGCTGAATTTTGGGTTAACTCTACAATATAAAAATACATGTCAAGGACAAGGACTTAATGACGGGATTCCTGAGGCCGGCGTTGTTCACACTGTCCATCTAAGGTTACTAACTTACTACCCATGAAATAGGCTCTAATAACAAAGTCTCTTTGGTATATGTAAGCAACATAAAATCCATTAGCTATTAATTACCGTATTTTACGGACTATAAGGCGCACTGGACTATAAGGCGCATTGCCCATGAGCGCCTTATAGTCCGTCTCGGTTCATATATAAGGCGCACCGGACTATAAGGCGCAGTCCGGTGCGCATTATATGTTATTGAAAGCGGCGGCAGGCAGACTTTGCAAGCGGATGCTTAACCCCCCGCGTGCCAGCCGCTTCTATTGGAAGCGCTCGGCAGGCGAGGAGGGGCTCTATCAGCAAAATCATGCTGATAGAGCCCAACCGTAAAAGTTATATTAAACTACCCCCCCGTTTTAAAATAAAACCCTGAAACAGAATGTGAAACTTACCGAGCGGTGCAGGGTGGGCGGGCATTCAGGCCTCCTCTTCCTCCGATGTTCCGTCCTCCTCCTCCGGCGCTCGCTAACTGATAATGGCCTGGGCGCATGCGCAGTAGTAGAAGCATTATGATATTGCGCATGCGCCCAGGCCATTATCAGTTCGCGAGCGCCGGAGGAAGTGGTCAGGACATCGGAGGAAGAGGAGGCCTGAATGCCCGCCCACCCTGCACCGCTCGGTAAGTTTCACATTCTGTTTCAGGGTTTTATTTTAAAACGGGGGGGTAGTTTAATATAACTTTTAAGGGTGCATTCAGACTACGGAACGCCAGCGTGTATCACAGCCGTACACGCCGGCGTTACAGCAGGGCTGCCGGACACTTCCCATTCATTTCTATGGGAGCCGGCATGCGAGCGCTCCCCATAGAAATGAATGGACTGCTTTTTTCCATTCATTTCTATGGGGAGCGCTCGCATGCCGGCTCCCATAGAAATGAATAGGAAGTGTCCGGCAGCCCTGCTGTAATGCCGGCATGTACGGCTGTGATACACGCCGGCGTTCCGTAGTGTGAATGCACCCTTACGGTGCCTTTTATGTATGTATGGAAGCGGCATGCAGACTTTGCCGCCGCTTCCATCCATATATAAGGCGCACCGGACTATAAGGCGCACTTACGATTTCTGAGGAAATCGTAGGTTTTTATGTGCGCCTTATAGTCCGGAAAATACGGTAATACAATTATTGTATCTAATATTTATTGATAAATAATTACATGATATTCAATAATTAGTAATTCTTGATAAAAATGGATAAACCACACAAAATGGATATAATAAATAGAGTCACTGTCCATTACTTACTTGGCCAAAGCTGCCCCTACCCAGCTCCTGATGGATGGTGAAGCGGGTGATGTAAAGCTTCGGGTAGGGGCTGGATGTTCCGGGGTCCTGGCTGCTGCCCGCTCTTGACTTGTCATCCTCTAATATACTAGCTTCCCTTCCTGTCTTCTTCTTTTTCTCCATAAGTCCACTGTCTCCGTCCTCTTCTCTCTTCCTCTTTCCATCTTCCTTCTTCTCATCTCCTCTCATCTTTTTCTCCATAAGTCCACTTTCTCCGTCTTCTTCTCTCTTCCTCTTCCCATCTTCCTTCTTCTCACCTCCTCTCTTCCAATCTCTTCCTCTATGGCCAATAAAAGGCAATTTCCGTAGAATCGCTGAGATCCACTTGTATAATCCAGTCGCTGCCATCTTCAGTTGAGAATAAATGACAGTTGGTCGTGTGCAGGTCACATGATGCCATAGGTCAAGGAATCCTCAGGTGTCACCTGCCTGCCAGTACTACATGTACCAGCTCTGCCATATGTGATGTGGGCATCATAACTAATAGTCTAGTGTCCAGAGGAATGGAAAACTTCATGGCTGGTTCTTCTGGTGCTGTATTCCTTGTAGATGGGCAGTGGATGTGACTTTATGTCTAGGTTTGCTGTGGTGCCCATAATTCATCACAATCTCTGCTGGTATTGTAGAAAAAGTGTAGTTGTGTAGAAATGGAATGATCCGGTGAAGAAATAAACCATAAAGTGTACCTGCTGCTAGTGACAGGAGGAATAAAACCTTGTGAGGAGCCATTGTGGTTGTACAGGGGAAATGCTTATCTTTTCCAAACGTAAAATGGTTGAAGGAAAGGTTATTTCTGGAGATTAAAGAGGGATTCATCCCTCCATAGCTTATTGTAAGGTAGCAAGTGTTAGAAAGGGGTATCTGGAAATGTTGATCCAGTTACACTACATTGGAGAAACGTGTATGTGTAGGGAATAGTTCATTACCGCAGCCTTAGGTGATGGTCTGCCTTATATCTATGAGCACTTGGGTCATTTATCTATTTTCTGAGGGATTATTTTAGGGGAATTTCATCTTTATATGAGGATAGCGCTGTAGCAGAGCAGTTTCATACCTAGTTCCATGGTACAAGCTACGTGGTAGTTCGCTCTTTTAAGGGCGCTATCACTCCTCCTTTCTGAAAAATTGTGCTAGTTATATTTCATCTCTAGAAATGGCTGCCCCTTTATTATTTAGGGCAGCGTACTTAGAGGTGACTCTGACTCCCCTTCTGTTGTCTAGGAGGAAGGGAGGCTTTATATTGAGCCTAGCCAAATGAATGAGCGCTGAGATCTTAGCTGAGGGCGGATTATAACAGTTTTTTCCACCTCTCAGTGGAATAATATAGACGGTGCGCTGGCCCTGAATAAGTGACCAAGTTTGCTAGACAGCTTTGGCACAGGGGTAATACATCTTACAGGACTCTGTAGCTAGATTTGAGTCCTACCCCCTGTTGCTATTAAGAAATACTGTCAAATATTGCTTATAGGTCATATTGGGGTTCTTGACCAAATCGGCTGTGTAGCTCATATATACAGTGGTGTGGTTAAAGCTTATGCATACACAATTCTGGACACATAACCACTCTCCTCCGGATCCTCTATTCCTATTTCCCCTCTTCGACAATCTATAACATCTTGGTGCAACATTTAAGGCAGACCATCGCAGTCAGTTATTTTCGTTTCATTGAGGTCAACACTCCCCAAATTGTTTAACCTTTGTCAATGCTTTGTTCTTGAATAAATCACTGAGTTTCAGCTATAAAGA
Organism: Leptodactylus fuscus; assembly: GCF_031893055.1. NCBI lineage: Eukaryota > Metazoa > Chordata > Amphibia > Anura > Leptodactylidae > Leptodactylus > Leptodactylus fuscus. The sequence continues at coordinate 124,203,057 of NC_134270.1, read as the reverse complement.
CCCATTTCATGATATTGCTTCACTGAAAGGACCTAGATCCCAAAGATAGGGTATAAACAAAAAAAAAACAAACAAAAAATACTTCACCTTTATTTTAATCAGTTAAAACCAACTGTGAATGTAAAAGGTAAAATGCTATTGAAGATCGGCCAACCTGACGGTCTTTTAGCCAATATAACTGTGTGCGTGTTTTGGTTATGATGAGTACACTAAGGAACAATAGAATGTAACCTCGTCCCTATACACTAATACCCTAACTCCCTATATATTGTATGTCGGCATGTCAGGGGATACTGGTTCTGAATACTTTAACTCTGAGATCAATGTGATAAAGTTGGTGAGTGTACCAACTCCCCCCCTGAGGCTACTGGCCTAACGCCACTCCAACAGGGAAAGGAGACTGGCCACACAACACCAGTAGATAACAGAGCTTCAGACCAGTCACCCCAGCCATACATATAACTCCTAAAGCAGCCCTTCGCGTTTCGTCTCATTCAAGACTCTTCAGGGGCAATTTACAAATATAGTTGCTGTCAGCAGCACCAGGCTGCACGGATAAATTATTGGCGGTAGATGTGCTGACCGTCGGCAGGACCGCTCACCGCTCTGTGTCCAGTTTTAAAAAACCGGTTTCGCGGCGGAGAGCATAAAACGCTCACCGCCACTCACGGCCGGACCCGTTCTGACAGCTTTCCGTCTTCTGCATGCGTCTTCTGAGAACGGAGACCCAAACACTAGTGTGAGCCTAGCGATAGATGGGCCACCCAGTAATAATGCAAAATAGTTAACTGAATAGATTGAAGAGCAGGAGGAGGATAGTTGAATGCTGAGGTAACGAAGGAAGCATTCTCTCCATTGAAAATCATAGTTGGACTGGAGCAACTGAAGTATGGCATCTGGAATATTCAGGGGCAAGGCCTCCATCTTAGTGGGGTTGACTTTGTTGCCAGATAAGGCTCGGTATTCCTTTAGGGTGCATGCACACTACGTAACGCCGGGCGTGTATGAGAGCCGTACACGCCGGCGTTACAGCAGGGCTGCCGAACACTTCCCATTCACTTCAATGGGAGCGCTCGTAACAGCGGCGTTTACGAGCGCTCCCATTGAAGTGAATGGGAAGTGTTCGGCAGCCCTGCTGTAACGCCGGCGTGTACGACTCTCATACACGCCCGGCGTTACGTAGTGTGCATGCACCCTTAGAGTATGGAGGAGATTAGGAAGGGATGTATGAAGCTTAGTGAGGGTCAGTAAGACGTTTGTCCGCGAACAGGCTAATCTTGAATTCCCTATTACGTACCGCCACTGCGCCAATGTTAGTATCTAAGCAGATTCGAGAGGCTAGAGGTTCGATGCAAAGTGCGAATATGAGGGGAGATCAAGGACGCAAGCCCCAGCCCATGTGATATTTGAGACGTTACCAAGTAGGCCCGAAAGCCTGCCAGAGCCAGGAGGGGTAAGTAACTGGTTTTTTTTATGTTCCTCATTGTGACAATTTTTATACCGAAACTCTGACAGTTAATTGGTCATTTTGCCGGAACTGAGTTGTGGCACGTTCCAGCCCATTTTAACCACTGAGGATCGGAGAACTTCTAAATATGTATGCAGCAGCGAGCCTGAGGCAAAACCTCAGGATAGGTTCTTTACTTGTACTTTTTACAGCCTGGGCTCACTAGATGAAGTGAATGGGTCTGTTGAGACACAGGTAGCACATGCACCATGTACAGTCTGTGCAGGTATTATTATATATCTGTGATCTACATGCAGAAATGTTATACATCAAGAGCCATAGAAATACAGACACTTTAAGGAATACTAAAGGTGAAAATGCATAAAACGTAAAAACAAATCCCAGTAATTCTTACTATTATAAATGTGAAAGTTTGTGTGTTTGAATGTTTGTTCCGCAATCACGCCGCAACGGGCAAACGGATTTCACTCAAATTTTGCACATACCTGGAATGGCACCCGGAAAAGAACATAGGCACCTCACCATCCCCGTATATTGTCGGGTTTATGACTGCGGGCACCGGATTCACGGTCGGTGTAGGCTGCAGGACCTGAGATGACATCATGACGTCAGGCGTGAGGCTCCGATTGGAGCAGGGGACTGCGGTGGCGGAGCTATTGAGCCAGAAGCTGGCCGCACACTGACATGAAGAAAATGGCGTTGTGCATGCCGGCAGCCGAGAGCTGCAGATGCCGGCATCGCTTGAGCCCGGTGCGCGGCGTGGAGCAGTGAGTCCGCCGGTCGGAAGGGGTAGAGGGAACTGTGCCGAAGTCTTGCGAACCGCCGTGTACCTGTGCTGCGCACTGTGCATGGCCGCAGCAGCTGCGCTGCACGGTCTACCAAACCTATGCACCCCTGTAACCTCGGCGCACGGGAAGCCCAGGGTGGGGGGGGGGCTTTAGGGAGGGGGAAAGGGTGCACGAAGTGGGGGGGAAGGGGGCCCAGGGTCGGGTAGGGGGGAAGGAGCGAGGGAATGGGAGACCGGGTACGTTAAAAGGTGGGGGAGGCCAGGGGGAGAGGAGGGGAAGGGGGCCAGTGGGGCGCAAAGTGGGGGCCCGGGGATCCATGGGCACACTGGTGTTGGACGGGCCATGCGCTAGTCTACTATATAAAGATCTCTCTATGTGTCATCTACTAGGTCAGCAGTTTCCCTTTCCTTTCAAAGTATTGGTTAGCTAATATTGTCACCACTAGATGGCGAGGATGTTCTGCATATACATAAATGGAATCAGCTCTATCTGGAGCATGGATAATAAGAATACATTATATTTATATAGCGCCAAGATATTCTGCAGCACTGTACAATTTATAGGTTTTAAGTACAGACAAAAAGATGCATTACAGAGTAATACTCACTTCACACAATGGGACTGAGGGCCACAAGAGCTTACAATCTATGAGGTAGATGGGGAGAACAAGAGGTAGCAGGGGCGGCATCGGGGGTAGCATTGGTTATACAGAGATCCAGACATTTTTGTGATAAAGATTACTTTCATTACACATAAATAAAGCTGTTTGATCTGTCACCAGTCACTATACTTTACTGTGCAGATGGTGCCTGGACATATAAAATTATAGTCCAGTACAGCATCATATCCCGTAGGGTAATGTGGGAGCGTGAACAGTGGAGGGTTAGAATTAGGAATTCTAACTGTGGCACGGTTTACATTAGGCAGGCATACTGTCTAGGAGCTATAGTAAGGCCTGAGACTGCAATGGATATATCAGGGTTAGGTCTGTTAGATTGTAAAAACAGCACGACTATGACATTTGTGAGATTTGTTTTAAATACATAAGCTGTATTGACCTACCTAGAGGCCTTAAAGGGAAAGCACATGGATGAAGAACCTCAACATATGTAATTAAAACCTTGAACCTACATAGTGAAGAAACAGGGAAAAGCGGTATAGCTGAATATATTGCAGACATGATGCCAATAAGAGGTTCTTCATGGTGACAGTGACCGTCTAGGTGCAGGACTCAGAGGTGGATCCACAATAAATGTCTGTGTTAAGGTCCAGACACAGCTCATGGACACGACACTATAGCTCTAAAAATAAATAAGAAAAAAAAAAGAGCAAACATTTTTCTTTCTATAATCACAGACAACTCCTTCTCTTCCAGCTATTATGTCATGGAAGGGCTCGACTTTCGTCTAATCTCTATTAAAAATGTTCAGAATTCTCCAAGCGCCCAGACAGTAAGATCTGTCCGATGACGTGTTCCTAAAGGGATTCCAGACCGTCTTGTAGTAATTACTACTTCTTGTGTTTTTAATGAGATGGGTTAATCTTGGTTATAAACACACTCAGATCTTACACATGCATTCATATACCCTGGTGTATTAGCCATACTACTCTTGTCAGCAGAATTTACTCAACCCTCATAAAACTATCTAACAGAGAGATTAAAGATGGCGCTGATCGTTCTTAATCATTCACAGAAAACTCCAACTCAACACTGTATTATAGTATATCACCAAACTCAACAGCATCGAATACTTATGTATTGAAACTATGCTCCATTGTTGTCTTGTAAGATAGTGTTCACACTACATTTGAAATGTATGTTTAAAGTTAAAGGGGACCTTTCACCATCTTCTCTAATTCCAACTCATTGCATCCTTTAACAGGTGCCCACCCACTGATTCCAACACAGTTAGAATTTTTTCCCTAGCCCCTACGGTTCCTGAACAATCACTTCTGTTATTTTCAGCACAATTATGCTCCCCATTATCAGGTGGGCGGTCCTAGGATGGAGTCGGTAGTCTGGGACGGCCCATCTGACAGCAGAGAGCATAAGTGTACTGAAATTGCCAGCAATGTTTGCTCTGAAACCATAAGAGCTAGAGATAAAATTCCAACTGCACCAGAATCAGCATAGCAATGCCTATGAAAGGATGCAAAGAGTTGGAGGGGAAGGTTCTCTATAAGAGTTCAAGGTGATGACAGATCCATTAAATGACAAACACCAACGAAGTCCAATATTTCCTTTTTACTATAATGGGATCCTTGAGGTTTCCATTATTCTGTCTATTATTTTACCAGACAAAAAGGTGGAGCTTACAGCACTTTGTCTGTAATGGAACCTTCAAAACAGATGTGAAAGTAGCCTTATAGATACTCCAGGTAGACACCCTGTATATACATTATATCCAACAAAAATAACATACATATGCACATTGCCACTCACCATAACCCGGTTACCAAAGGGTGCACGACCTAATAGTTCCCCGGACTTCAAGGAAAAAAGGTTCCACTGGAAATGATACATGCAAATGGTCTGCAATGCTCTGGTCCGGTTAAAATTTAACATTTATTTTAATTTAAAAGTCCATGTCTATAGTGCAAATAACAAAAACAAACAAAACAAAATACATAAAAAACGCCAACGCGTTTCGAGGTGCCCTCACCCCTTAGTCATGGCATGGACTTTTAAATTAAAATAAAAGTTAAATTTTAACCGGACCAGAGCATTGCAGACCATTTACATGTACCATATACATTATATATCCATGGACACTCACCGTTTTGGGCTTTTTCAGATAGATATGTACTTGCTACTAGTTTGTACCCTCACTCAGTAGCAGATATTCATCGAGAAATCCTCCTGATGTATCCCTCTGCAAAATACCAGTCTGATAGCAACCACTGTTAGCTATATCCTCTTAGGTGTTCACACTACTGTTGTTAATGTCCCATCATCGAATGTTAACAGACATTATCTATAGCGGAGTAACAGACACAGATGGAGCCCCCTCTCTCTGTGTCTTTTCCCATTGACACTAGTATAAACAATATAATGGGTGATTTCTTCCATCATATTTTTTTTTTTTTACATTGGGGTGAACGTAAATGAACCCCCGACAGAGAAACCTCCATCTACATCTGTCGTCCAACCTCCAATAACACTATCACCTCACTGCCATCTGTACAGTCTCCCCCTCTTCATCTGTCTCTACCCCCCCTTCCCTCATAGATTGAAAGCCCTCGTAGGCAGGGCCCTCTACCCCACTTGTGTATTGTATGTAAACCCCCAAATGTAAAGCACCGTGGAATTAATGGTGCTGTATAAATAAACAATAATAAAAATAATAATAATAATGTGACATTAAAGAGGACCTTTCACCGATTTGGGCACAGGCAGTTCTATATAGTGCAGGAAAGCCGACAGTGCATTGAATTCAGCGCACTATTGGCTTTCCCAATCTGTGCCCCGGGTAAAGAGCTATCGGTCTCGGTACTGTAGCTCTCTAGAGTCAGTCAGGTACGTCCTTCTCCACAGCAGCGCCTATCGTCCTGTGCGGTGTAAGCGGGGAAGAACGCCCCCTCCCCTCCTGATAATACTCGTCTATGGACGAGCTGTGTGAGCAGAGGGAGGGGGCGTTCCTCCCCGCTCACACTGTACAGCGCGATAGGCTCTGCTGTGGAGAAGGACGTACCAGACTGACTGTAAAGTCCTACGGTACCGGGACCGATAGCTCTTTACCCGGGACACAGATCGGGAAAACCGACAGTGCGCTGAATTCCAGCAGTATATAGAACTGCCTGTGCCCAAATCGGTGAAAGGTCCTCTTTAACAATAGTAGCGTGAATCCCACCCTTATGGTACTGAAGTACAATTCTGTTTCTAGCCAATACATAAAATCTTGTTTGACCAGGTGGATATCTAATATGGTAGTGGGATTCTTCTAGCCGGGTAACTAGTTAAATTAAAGGGTAGTGTATACATTTTTAATGCTAGATGTATTACACTGAATATGTGTTACATCTGCTATGTAGAGTATGGTTTCTAAGATTGATGGCATTTCCCAAGGATGGGCTATCAATATTAGATTGGCAACGGTCCCATATCCGGGATCCCTGCAGATCATCATTACCAAGGCGGCACAGGAGAGCTGCGATGCTCCCTCCTTTACAAACTGTAGCAACGAGTATAGTTACTGCAGTGCTGCCCCATAGACAGCCTATCTTCCTTCACTTTTCATTCATTCATTCATATCTCTAATAGTACCTGTATCCATGCCCACCCTCACATGCAGAAGTATATGGAGATAGGGGAAGCTACTACCAACTAGTAAGTGATTTATTCCCTCATTGTATGCAGTGGCAGAGAACTGTCTTACTAGTTAGAATAGATTGATTTTAGAAGCTTAGCAGCTGCAGAGCAGACTCCTCCGCCCTCTCTCCATAGACTTCTATATAACTCAGCCTGATAAATGGAAAATTACACTTTTTCGTTAACATGACGTATTATTGTTAAAGCCTGTCTAAACATTCTGTTCTAGCTCAAAAATGTGATGTGTTATATATAAAAAAGGAAGTACAAGACAGCACAGAAAATATACAACCTTCTCAGGGTTAATGGGTGCAGATCCAAGGAGACTGGCTGACCTCCCTCAATTGTAGAAATCTATTATTCTCATTATTGATTACTTTGTAAGGTAATCAATAATGAGGAGGATAATAGAATAATACAAGGGGATCTAAGGAAACTGGAAGCATGGGCGGAGACTCGGCAAATGTAATAGTAAATTACTGGGTAAGACTGCCAATGAAGAAGACTTAGGGATTTTGGTGGACAGCAAGCTTACCTTTAGGGCTAGTTCACACGTGGGCAAAGGGGAGGTTTTTGACAGCGGAATTCGCTTCAAAAACCTCTCCTTTAACATGGTGGTCTATGTAGACCACTAGCTTTTTTTTTCCTCCTAGCGTTTTCCGCCTGAAGAAGCGACATGACCTTTCTTCAGGCGGAAAACGCCTGAAGAATTGCATAGAAGTGAATGGGAGGCAAAAACCGCACGGTAAAAAACCGCGCGGTTTTTTGCAAAAAACCGCGCGGTTTTCGCCTGCAGTTTCTATAGCACATATAGGAAAAAAAAACCCTAGCGAAAACCGCTAGCGAAAACCGCGTCAAAAACCTCGTCAAAAACTGCGTGGAATGCAAAAAACAGCGTCGAAAAAACTCCTCGAGGTTTTTTACCTCGCACAAATAAGCTAGGCGGTTTTCACGTGTGAACTGACCCTTAGTGACCAGTGTACAAATACATGAAGGGACAATACAAAGAACTTTCTAAAGAACTTTTTACTCCTAGGCCAGTGACCATGACAAGGGGACATCCACTACGTCTGGAGGAGAGAAAGGATTCATCAGAAACATAGAAGGGGATTCTTCGCAGGCTCTGGAACTCTCTGCCCCAGGAAGTGGTGATGGCGGATTCATTAAACAAGTTCAAAGTGGGCCTGGATGCCTTTCTTGAAGAGAAAAATATAACAGGTTATGGACTCTAGATTTTAAGGACACGTTGATCCAAGGTTTTTATACTGACTGCCACATTGGAGTCGGGAAGGAATTTTTTCCCTGAATTGGGGCAATTGGCATGAGCCTCATGGGGTTTTTTGCCTTCAGGTGCATTCACACTTCGGATACGCTGACTGATTCTGAACGTTAAAACACGTTCAAAATCAGCGCGTATAAAGCAGATTCCATTCATTTCAATGGGAGCCAGCATACGAGCGCTCCCCATTGAAATGAATGGGCTGCTTTTTTCTCTATGGGCCCCTTCACACGGCGTAAGCGCTCGGCTAAACACTTCCCATTCACTTCAATGAGAGCGCTCGTAGAGAAAAAAGCAGCCCATTCATTTCAATGGGGAGCGCTCGTATGCCGGCTCACATTGAAATGAATGGGATCTGCTTTATACGCGCTGATTCTGAATGTGTTTTATCGTTCAGAATCAGTCAGTGTATTTGAAGTGTGAATGCACCCTTCCTCTGGATCAACACTGTAGGGATTGTAGGGTTATGGGTTGGACTTGATGGACTAATGTCTTTATCCAACCTCATCTACTATGTAACTGGCAGTGCTCCAAAGTTTGAAAAAAAAAAAAGTGAATAATTTTATTCCAGTGCAATGGTTTGGTACGTATCTGATCCTTTCTCAAAAAGGAATCTATCTTTAATTATACACATCCTTTAAAGAGTCATCAAAGAAAGGGTTGCAAAGGAAAAAAAAAAAAAATAAACATACAAGAACCCTTGGAAGAAAATTCTAGGGCAGCTCCGTTTAAAGGCTTATTGTTATAAAGTGAAAAAACACTCAACCTGTAGAGCTAAAATTATTAAACTTGACTTAGTCATAAATTCACCTTTATCATCAGCCAGGTAAAATATTATCTCAATTATTCCTTATGCAGTTAAGCTCCTCATAAAATGACGTTCCCAGTATAATTACATGGGCAAACTGACAAGAATATACTCTAGTACTGACTGACTATAGCGAATGTTGTCACCCTGTGGAAAACAGTTAAACCGTACTTTAAATACCCAGCGAGACCCCGGCACAAATAGTGCAGGAGTGCACAAGTGATTGATGGGGGTTCCAGTGTTCTCCTTATCATACGTTACTAGGTAAACCACTTAAGGCTGAGGCCCCCACGTTGCGGAAACGCAGTTTTTTTTATTGCAGTTTTTTGAGCCAAAGCCAGAAGTGGATTGAGCATAGGGTAGAAGTATCAAAGCTTCCTATATATTTCCCATTCATTTTGTAGCCATTCTTGGCTTTGGCTCAAAAAACTGCAACAAATTGTGCAACAGAAACAGCTGCGTTTCCGCAACGTGAGGCCTTAGCTTAAAGCCGCAGAGACATTGAGCAATATTACTGTGGGTGTAAAACTTGTGGCATGTGAATTAATGCTTATGGTTATACCCATGGATTTCAACCTATGCAATACAAAGGTTAAAATCTGCTGGGAATGGGGGCTGTAGAGAAATATGCAGGTGAGCTGCTAGCAGCCCCCCTCCCCCAATTTCTGCTGAGGTGATTTTGCCGTGGTGAGGGCTGATGACTGTCCCTGTGGCCTTACCCAGATGTTTGATATATCAATTTATTATAGGCAGTAAATAATAGGGACAGTAAAATTGCAGCTACACTTGAATTGTGGCAAAGATCCTATAAGTGCGAAGTGTGATTAGTTGTAGCATCTGATGTTAAAATACAGAGAGAGAAATCATGCATACAAGGTATTTCATTCTTCTTTATTTGAACTGCATTTGATAAAAAAAAAAAATAAAAAAAATAAAAAATATCAATTGATACACCAGATCCTCTAACACAACTGTATCGTGCATTGAGCTTAGGCCACATCAGCTACAAAGTTGCAGTGTGGTGGAGAGAGGGCATTAAAATGGAATTTAGGATGAAGAATTAAAAGAATGTGAACATTGCTGCATTCCCAAGTCAGTACTGAGGCTATTCTATACCCATCCTAAGGGCACTCTTTACCCCACTGTTAGGTTACAGTACATTGAGGACAGACTTGCGTCGTCCAGTTAAGATGCTACGTAACACCATTTTTATGGTGCAGATCCTTATCCACCAAAACACCTAAAGGGATATGCCATAACAGATAAGGCAGTGTAGACAAATGCTCCACAGAGGTGGATGTCTAGAAGTAGCAGTGTAGTGGGATTATAACTCAGGAGTGATTTGAGACGTCTTCCCTAACCAACCTATGGGCAACAATCAAACACAACTCAAATATCTCTTAGTACATTGAGATCAATCCTTCCGGTCTGCTTCCTCTGTTGCCTGATCTGTAGTGGTTTCCTCCACTGTTCCACTGTTGCTTTCCGAGCCGGTGTTGCTGTCACTTGTTCCCTCGTCCAGTGTGCTATCTACTGCCTCTTGCCCACTCTCCTTGTCCTCAGGTGTAGAAGTTTCCTCCTCTCCATTCTGCTGGCTCTCACTGGTCTCCTCTGGTGGTGGTGGCGGCAAAGAAGGGGTGTCCTCTGGAAAACAAAGCAGCACATGTACATTGCTCATGCGGAAAACCAACAGTTGTCAAGTTGATTACAATCTATTAGTGGTAAAATGGCAGTGTCTAATTTTGTCTATACATGAACAAACTGATTTGTACTATGCAGAATCTGCTGACGTCATATATAAAAGAGATAGGTGGCAACAAAAATACTGTATATTAAGATAGTACAGGGCTAGAGTAGATGGAAATGTTTTCCCTGGTAGCAACAAACTTTCATGGTGTCCTATTTGTAGCAAAGCCAGAGACGAAATATGTAAGGCCTCCCAAAACTAATAGAGAACAGTCTCTATAAGGGTGAGGCTGCACTGCTGTTGGAGACTGCCATATCTGACACCAAGCATGTACGGATCATCTCCAGGTGACAGACACCCCATTATAAATATACACTCACCGGCCACTTTATTAGGTACACCATGCTAGTAATGGGTTGGACCCCCTTTTGCCTTCAGAACTGCCTCAATTCTTCGTGGCATAGATTCAACAAGGTGCTGGAAGCATTCCTCAGAGATTTTGGTCCATACTGACATGATGGCATCACACAGTTGCCGCAGATTTGTCGGCTGCACATCCATGATGCGAATCTCCCGTTCCACCACATCCCAAAGATGCTCTATTGGATTGAGATCTGGTGACTGTGGAGGCCATTGGAGTACAGTGAACTCATTGTCATGTTCAAGAAACCAGTCTGAGATGATTCCAGCTTTATGACATGGCGCATTATCCTGCTGAAAGTAGCCATCAGATGTTGGGTACATTGTGGTCATAAAGGGATGGACATGGTCAGCAACAATACTCAGGTAGGCTTTGGCGTTGCAACGATGCTCAATTGGTACCAAGGGGCCCAAAGAGTGCCAAGAAAATATTCCCCACACCATGACACCACCACCACCACCAGCCTGAACCGTTGATACAAGGCAGGATGGATCCATGCTTTCATGTTGTTGACGCCAAATTCTGACCCTACCATCCGAATGTCGCAGCAGAAATCGAGACTCATCAGACCAGGCAACGTTTTTCCAATCTTCAATTGTCCAATTTGGATGAGCTTGTGCAAATTGTAGCCTCAGTTTCCTGTTCTTAGCTGAAAGGAGTGGCACCCGGTGTGGTCTTCTGCTGCTGTAGCCCATCTGCCTCAAAGTTCGACGTACTGTGCGTTCAGAGATGCTCTTCTGGCTACCTTGGTTGTAACGGGTGGCTATTTGAGTCATTGTTGCCTTTCTATCAGCTCGAACCAGTCTGGCCATTCTCCTCTGACCTCTGGCATCAACAACGCATTTCCGCCCACAGAACTGCCGCTCACTGGATGTTTTTTCTTTTTCGGACCATTCTCTGTAAACCCTAGAGATGGTTGTGCGTGAAAATCCCAGTAGATCAGCAGTTTCTGAAATACTCAGACCAGCCCTTCTGGCACCAACAGCCATGCCACGTTCAAAGGCACTCAAATCACCTTTCTTCCCCATACTGATGCTCGGTTTGAACTGCAGGAGATTGTCTTGACCATGTCTACATGCCTAAATGCACTGAGTTGCCGCCATGTGATTGGCTGATTAGAAATTAAGTGTTAACGAGCAGTTGGACAGGTGTACCTAATAAAGTGGCCGGTGAGTGTAGATGATAAATACCCATAGTATGACAGATCCAGCAAAGCATTAGATGCCATGACACAGATAACTGAGCCTAGGGCTGGAATCACACATGTGGTATTCAATGCAGCTAGAAGATCACACAAAAGGAAGCGGAAATACAAGAGGAAAACAGAAACGTTTCCTTCTTGTTATATAAACTTCTGGCTACAACAAAAACTGTATTGATCTACAAAAAAAGAAAAATCACCTGTAAGTGTGCACGCACCTGTCTCCATCGCCACCTCCTCTTCGCCATTCTTTTCTTCAGACTTCACTGCTTCCTGCTCCTCCTCAGCTGCTGCGGCCGCTGCTGCTACTGCAGCAGCCGCCGCTGCAGCGTTCTGGTTGCGTTCAGCCTGTTCTGCTGCTTCTTTCTCTCGCTCTTCCTGACGTTTGCGAGCTTGTTCTTCTGCTTGAGCTATTTCTGCTGCAATTTTATCCATATCTACTTCCACTTTCAGGCTGCACAGCTGTGAAGTACAGACACAAGTAAGACAACAGTCACAAAACAGACTCTTACATACAGAGGAAAGGGAGCCGGCACAACTACATAACAGGCCAGAAACACAGGATGCCCCAATACCCCATGCTGTGTAAAAGGTGGCTACGGTTTACTGCTTGGCACTATCACTGCATTAAGTAAAGTCCTTTATTTCCTAGATTTGGTTCAAATAGGTTCAAGCTGTTGCCTTGCCTGGTAATAAAGGTGACAGCCACTTGTGATGTGATCCGTATTAACAAATACCCCGGAATAATTACCCGTTTAAGCTCATTGTTGAAGGCTTCGGTACTTTCTAAGAACTTTCGCTTCTTTTCTTGGTGACGATCTTCAATTTGTAACAGCTCGGCTTCCAATTTGCGCTGGTGGAAAACAAAGACATGTAAAAATATAATTGACACCAAAGGTCTCCATTACTACACCTAAAACTTTCTAACCCAGAATCCATTACTTGCACAGCTCAACCTTCAACAGACTGGGGCAGTACACTACAGAAAGTCACATATTTCTCAGTATACAAAGAAAGGCCACTTAAAGGGGATGGACCACTTTAAGAGAATGCTTCAATTTACAAAAAAAAGTGATGTTCTAAAAGTATGGGTCTATAGAACAGAGGGACTGATGTTAGGTAATAGGACACACACCCATTCACCACACCTGAGGACTGGGGTGAGGTTAGTTTCTAGGTAATATCAGCGTGTTCATTCACGCTTCCACCGAGAGATAGATAGAAATGAAGCCATAACCCATAAGGACTAGGCTTTCTAGCAGCAGCTTTAGAATACACAACATTGATGCCTATGCAGTGGAGCCAATTCACTAGGTACCAGACAAAGACAAAAAAAAAAAAAAAAAAAGTATAACATGGGTGTTTTTCCTGCAATTGCTAAAGAAGCATATGTGGTTTAAAAAATAAAAATAAAAAAAAATTCCTAGAGCAAGCTATGTGTTAGCATAAAAGAACACATGATAATACCTGGACCTCATTACTGGTTGAGGTGTATGCCAAAATTGAAAACATAACTCGATTTGCCTTAGTTTCCTGGATTGAATATTAAGAGAGCCTTCACACGGAGTTTACGCTCCGCTCATTCTGAACGTAAACTCTTTCAGAGTGAGCAGCGTAAAAAATAGACCCATTGACTTCAATGGGTGCCGGCATACGCGCACTCCCCGTTGAAATCAATGGGAGGCTTTTTTACCTATTGATAAGTGCGTATCACATTGAAAGTAATAGGTAAAAAAGCCTCCCATTGATTTCAACGGGGAGCGCGCGTATGCCGGCACCCATTCAAGTCAATGGGATCTGTTTTTTACGCCGCTCACTCTGAACAAGTTTACGTTCAGAATGAGCGGAGCGTAAACTCCGTGTGAAGGCTCCCTAAAGTACAGCTAAACTTTGGATTTTCTGGTAGAATTTGAGTCATTATATTTAACTCCTCCTATGACATCCTGCACTTCTTTACTCTTCCCTTATTTCTCCATTGAGAGATGTAACCAGGGATTTTTATATGCAGCTGCTCCCAATCCTGACTGGTAGCACATTTCAATACCCACGATATAACTCGTCCCCTGCCCTGTCCCCAATGTCTCTCAGCGCTTTCCAGTCCTTCAGCTGCGTTGCCTTCTTCCAAGTCCCAGCTGCACGTTACTGCAGAGGATTACCAGCGACTTCAGCGGAAGGGATCCAGGATGTCACAGATGGAAATGTAGACAGCCAAGCTGTAGGACTGGACCGCGCAGGGAGAACTCTGTGTGTATCAAGCCTCACACAGATGAATATAAGTTGTCAGCCTTATATGTAACACTGCAGATTTCATTCTGTGAACCTATAAAATTACTAGGGAAAAAACTAAAATAAGGAAGGCAGAGAACGCCATCAAAAACAGGAAGGTGTCCCTCCTAAGGACAACAAGCTAAAATTAGTCAGCTCAGTATCTGCTTGGGATGGGGTAGAAGCTGTACATAGGGAGCTAACACTTTTGCCTTAGTGTTCTCCTTCTAGTGGCAGAATTGTATATCTATGGAGTTCTCCGTCTCCAAATGACCCTCGAAAAATAATATTCCAGTGTGCTTTGGCTGTGTATGATTCCATAACTTGCTGGAATGTTTTCATGCAGGATATAAAAGCTGACAAAGTATGCTGCCATTTATAAAGAGAATATATGACATATACATCTAGCAAAGGATTCAAATATACATTAATAGTTTCTAACAACAATCATATATTAGATATTGGTTGACACGCAAACAACCCTGCAATGGGAATATAGAAAGAAATGATGTACTAGTGAGTGAGAGAAGTAACAAGCCACGGCACTTAGTTCTTCCTTAGAACTAACCTGATGAACCATAAGGGACTGGACTTGTCTTTTAAGGACCTGCATTCTGGCTGTGGTGACTACAGATCTGACATCGGGCACCACACTCTCGCTCAAGATCTCGCTGATCAAGCGGTGATTCCTCTGGAAACGTGCGGCGGCTGTGTGCTTCATGGAAAACCCGTCATCGTAGTCTTCAAAATAAAGGTATATGAGTAAGTTAGAGGAGATACTTCAGCGATGAACACAATTAGAGCTAGCAGACTGTTCCCCAATATCTCGATTCGGAGGTTAGGAATAAGGTATACATAATACTCATGACTAAATCGCAAGCAATTTTACAGGTGCAATGCTAACAACCACGGGCAGAACAGAGCAAGCAAAACATGTTATATTAGAATATGGCACTAGGGGGAGCCGGAATACCTGCTAGGAAATCATCCATACAATTCAAGGGAGTTAAAAAAAAAACAAAAAAAAAAAACGCTTAACCATGCGCCCCCTGGCTGCTAGCAACATTCAATACGTATACATGGATATTTATGTGTTCATGTACATGGAAATCCACCACATGCAAACATCCGTATATACAGCTTTGGCCAGTTGCAGGGAATGGTATACACTTACCATCAGGATCCTCTGCTGGCTGGATGCTCATGTATGGCTCTCCCTTATCAATGCGGGACTGGCGTTGGCGGCTTTCTTCTTCCAGGGCCGCTTCAGCTCTGCTTTTGGCATTGATGTACGCGAGGTAAGCAGGCGAGTTGTGGTACGTCTTCATAGATTCATTGTACTCAATCTGCAGAAGAAGCACACCAGTAACCACAATTACCATCATATACAAGTAACAGCCATTAATGCCTATGCTACAGATTTATTCTGAGAATGACCTCCGCCTTACAGGACCTCGCATCCCCAGTCTACTGACACTTAAATGGATTGTTCCAGGACTGTACTTAGGAGTTACGCTCAACCTGAAAAAACATTAGCAGTCCATTTTCTATGTTGCATGTTTTCTATATTTAGAAAAGAAACTTTGCGCTAAGCAGATGTCATTGTTTGGCATAATAGCTCAGTTTGTCTTGCTGTATAAACTTTTTTCTTTACAAGAATCTCTGCTCATGCACATTGCTGTCCATTCAAATCTATGGCAGGGGCATAAACTCAGGGATCCAAAGATTAAATACACCATATACATGGCTCCAAAAATGCAGACGTCTCAAGTCTCTTCCCATCCTCTCCAAATACTACAACTATTTCATTGACAGATCCTGCATTTGCTGTCTTCTGGGGAACCTTTACCCCATATGTAATAAGCAGCATTTTATCTTGACAACTATTATAGTTAGAAGACATGTAGACATGAGACTCAGAGTTCAATGAAGAATACCAAACACATCGCCGGACCAGACAATATGCATGGCGTTTGTGTTTCTTCAAGCAGCCTGTTCAGCTTCCACCCATATGGGTTTTTTGCTGCATTTTGCTATGTGGGACCTTAGCCTATGTCTCTCCTCAAAACGGAGGTCCCCCATAACCCCCTTATCAATTTTGTGGCCCTTATAGTAACCTTTTTCCAACACTTGGACGGTTCTAGCACAATACATGTGATTATCACACCATACCAGACCTACGAGTATTATACCCAGTGCATTGTGGAGCACACAGCCCATTCTCAAGGCAAACATGCTACGTCCTATTTTCATTTGTATTATAAGGTATTTGAAACTAATCTGGATCTAAGGACTTTAAGGAAACGCAGTGCAAATATAAACTGCACCTATGCCGAATCTTCCAGCCATAGTGATAATAACCATCAAGGTAATAGCATTACTTGTACAGAAATCTTATCAGCAGCTCTTCACAATCCATGGATAACAGGCTTGTAAGGACTGGACTGTCTTCTCCTCCTGCATCCTGTTTCTGCTTTCTATTACAGAAGGAACAGATCCTCATAATGCATGGTTAATAACACTGGCCCCTCAAGGTTTTAGGATCGCCATACAAACTTTGATCACATGCTTGACTTCTGAGTTCTCTGCTTGATCATCAGACAGCTTCTGAACCGCTGCTCGATTGTAGGGAGAACTGCGGCAACCAGAGTTACAGATTAACTCCCGCACTTTCCTAGGCCACCAGGGATACAGGAATTAACCTACTCACTGCCCTATACCACCAGGGACAATGGGACTACACATCCTCATGGCTCTAAACCAGCAGGAATACTGACATCCACCTTTCCTCTGGCCTAGTTCACCAGGGCTCTTTGTTTTGGCTGTTTATTAACATTTCATTTCATTGACAGGTCGTTCTAGTAAGTGAATTTGTCACATTAGCCTGAAATCACAAATCGGCAAAAGACAAGCGTCATGCACAAAGCATAGCAAATGCACATAAAATACCTGCACAGCAATCACAAAGCAAGCCATTCGCCATTTTAGTACAACGGGCAAAGCTTAGTTAAAGAGCACAAGTGTCCCTGCAAACAGTCTGCAATTTACCCACAGGACAGATCTGCATTTCTTATAATAAAGTGAACGAATTCACATGAAGTACGTGCTGTGCTGACCAACTTTGTAAGATCTGTACACTGAGCCGCCATCTTTGATCTATGAAATCTGCTCATAATTTAGTACGTGTAAGAATACAGGTTAATACCAGCAACAGGGCTGTGGTTTGGAAACAATGAAGTCAGAGACAAGAGTCCATAGCTCTAACCAGAAAGAGAGAAAGCGTCTTCATTATTTGTACAGTGATAGACACCATTCTAGATGTAGAAGGCGAGACTAAAGACATGGCATCAAGTACTAGTGTAAAAAATGGTATGTAAAACTTTCTATACGTCTTGTACAAAAGAGAGAAGCTAAAAGGAGTTGCACAATCTAAGCCATGCCTCTCAGTGTCGTGATATCCGAAAAGATGCAAAGAAAGAAAAAAGATGTATCCTAAAGGGATGTTCACACAGTAGTATTTGGCACTGATTTTGAGGCAGTTTCTATTTCCCCTTGTTTGCAATGGGTGGGAGAGATTGAAGCAGGACACTGAAAATATAAGCATCTTACTTAATGTTGCCACGGATGACACAGCTGTGAAAGCTCCTCCAATTTGGCTCATTTTTCTGAAAAGGCGAAGGTCCACCTCAACCCTTTAAGGCTAGGTTCACATCTCTGATGGGTTCTCATTCACTCGGGTCCACCAGGGTACAAAAAGCCCGACCACCAAAACAGCAGTTACCGCAGACCCTATAGACCCATGATGGCGAACCTATGGCACGCGTGCCAGAGAGGGCACACAGAGCCCCATGTGTGGGCAGAGGACTACTGTGGAACATTTACTACTACTGTGTGGGGAGAGGACTACTGTGGAACATTTACTACTACTGTGTGGGGAGGGGGACTACTGTGAAACATTTAATACTATGTGGAGTATTTAATCCTTTGTGGGGGACACTTCAGGGAAGATCGTACTGTGTGAGGGCCACTGCGGAGCAGATTGTACCGGGTGGGGGCCACTGCGAGGCAGATTGTGCTGTGTGTGGGGGCCACTGAGGGGCAGACTGTACTGTGTGTGAGGGCCACTGCGGGGCAGACTGTACTGTGTGTGGGGGCCACTGCGGGGCAGACTGTACTGTGTGTGGGGGCCACTGCGGGGCAGACTGTACTGTGTGTGGGGGCCACTGCGGGGCAGACTGTACTGTGTGTGGGGGCCACTGCGGGGCAGACTGTACTGTGTGTGGGGGCCACTGCGAGGCAGATTGTGCTGTGTGTGGGGGCCACTGAGGGGCAGACTGTACTGTGTGTGGGGGCCACTGAGGGGCAGACTGTACTGTGTGTGGGGGCCACTGCGGGGCAGATTGTACTGTGTGGGGGGGCCACTGCAGGGCAGATTGTACTGTGTGGGGTCACCTCACTATTTATATCAGACAGGATCTGTTTTGTAGCAGACATACTAGTACAAGATGTAATAACATTTCACGGTCACTATAAAACAGATCCTGTGCGATGTAAATAGAAAATTTTTCAAAAGTACCAAACGCAGAGACCTTTACCTTTCAGTACAAGCTCTGTAAAGCCCCATTCACACGACTGTAATTTGTGGGTCCCTAATTGTGAATCCACAGAGTTTTAAAAGTTAAACTGTTGGCACTCCACAATAATGTATTGGGTTTTGGGTTGCAGTTTGGGTAAAGGTTCGCCATCACTACTATAGACTATACTGAGCAAGTATTTCCTATCTGTCGAGAAGGGATAAAGCAACATGCCAATGCAATAATTGTGGTGGGGGGAAGCTAGGTATTAGGTCTATTAAGTTTTTAACCTATTCTGTACAAGCCTAAAAACATTTCCCTGCTGGATAACACCTTTAAAGGGGTTACACATGAGTAGAAAAACATTGTTTCTTTAATTGAGAACAAGCCTCATACCTAGTCCATGTGTTGTGTGAAATATTGCCTACAATCCCCTACACAACCTGGACCTTTAATGCTTTTAGGACAAACAACTCTATATAAATTCCACAAGACATTATTCACATCATGGTTTAGTCAACGTCCAGACTTGAGCCTTACACAGGCCCATTGTTGTTAACCTCTTGAAGACAAAGATATTTAATTTTTGTATTTTTTTGCTATTCAGATTCCAGGAGTCTTTGTCAAAAGTGTATAGAAGTTCAGTGCAGTGAAAAAGTAAGGCAGGGGCGCCATGTTTCAAATATGCAGTATCTGCTGTGAGAAAAAAACAGTATCTGCATATTGGATGGGATTCTGGCTAATCCCATTCACACATTGCAGAAGAAAAATCTGCAGTGAAAATGCTGCAATTTTAAAAACCGCAACATATATAGGTATAACAAGCAGAACACCTGTGAAAAAAACACAACGTATTTCTGCAGCAATTCGCTGCTTGGGGTCTCAGTCTGAAAGTTTTTTTTTTTTTTTTTTAAAAAAAGCAAACTTAATTGTTATATAAACAAAGAGTGAGCTCAGTTATACAGAGTCTGGCTGTTTGGCTCCCAGAGCGTTGCTCAGATCAAATACCAACTACTTAGAAAGGACCTTTCATGTCCTCTGGCACATGCGGTTTTATATTCCGCTAGAAAGCCAACAGTGCACTGAATTTAGCACACTGTCTGCTTTCCTTTTATGTGCACCCGAGGCAAGATATATTGGTGCCGTTTTATCAGTAACGATCTCTACCCCTGTCAGAAGGGCTTTCCTGACAGTACTTGTCCATAGTCCTGTACTGTCAGAAAGGGCGTTCCTTACCGCCCAGCCATGATGTTAAACTGTGAGGAATGCGCCTCCCCCATCCCTGCAACTGTACTCATCTATAGAAAGGTACTGGTTCTTCACAGCTTAGTGTCATGGCTGAGTGGTAAGGAACACCCCCTTTGACAGTACAGGGTTATGGATGAGTATAGCTAGGAGGGGCGTTCCTCACAGGCCAGAGCATTGTCGGCTTTCTAGAGATATATATATGATATATGAAAGGTCCTCTTTAAGCTGTGAGCAGGAGTAGCTAATGTATGTACGGGTTGTGGCCTGTGAATGAGAAACTATTTTCATTTAATAAAAAAATAACACAAAAGCTTTGTTTTTCGCACTTACATTTATGATAGAAATTCCCTTTAAAAGGTTCTTCTTAGGGCTCGTTCACACGTGGGCAAAGGGGTGGATTTTGACAGCGGATTTCGCTTCAAAATCCACCCCTTTACAATGGTGGTCTATGCAGACCGCCGGGCTTCTTTTTTCCGCTAGCAGTGGGCTGCTGCTAGCGGAGAAAAGAAGCGACATGTCCCATCTTCAGCCGGAAACCGCGGCGCACTGGGCCGTGGCTTCCGCCTAGCGGCAGCACCCTCCTGTGTCGGCTCATTCATTTGAGCCGACATAGGAGGGGAAATCCGCGACCACGATGGTCGCGGCAGGCAGGTTTTGACCAGAGAGAGACGCGGCGCGCGGACGGTTCACATGTGAATGGACCCTTACAATGAGTTAGAAGTATCTCATGGACACAATACATTTCCTGATGTAAATATGATTTAAGAAGTAAATGTATTGGAAATTTTGGGACAACTGACATTTATAGATATCGATAATGATTTATAACTATCAGCAGGATACACAACTGATATTTTTCTTCACTATTTGCCTAAGCTTCATTAGGGAGAAGCATAAGCAACCTATTTCTTTTTTTGGGGGGTAGGAATGGGGGTATATGGGACAATGTAAATTTGTGTCACTTAATGCTCCTGGTACCTAGGACTGATTCCTAACCTAGCGCAGCCTGGGACCCAGTGAACAGCTGAGTCAACCCTCACACCACAGAAGAAACAACGATTGAAGCCTTCACTTGAGGCTCTAATGGGATTTTTTTTTAGGGAGGTTTTTCAGTTATCTAAGCACTACTTCCTCATACCTTTTCAGCTTCATATTCGTTCAAGTACTCTTGCTTCTCCTCATCGGTTAGGTCACGCCACATCCCACCAATGATCTTGCCAATCTCCCACAACTTAAGGTCAGGGTTGGAAGCCTTCACTTGGTCCCAGACCTATTCAGAGACATTAAGGGTGGCGGAGAGGATTTTTCTTTTATTACTTAAAGCTCTACAGGTTTCTCTAGGTACAATGTTTATTCTAGATTTGTTCTATGGGAATAAACAGGGCTTTCTGACATAGTACGGACATGGAGACAAAAAGCAGCGCCTCCTAAAACTCAGATCAATCACTCACCTTCCTGCTGTATCTCATGTATGGCATGAGCGGCTTATCTGGAGGCTTCGGGGGCTTTGGTATAGTGATCCCGGATGAAGCCTGAAAGAGAAGATCATAAGTTGGGGCTTTTCAGAGTTCATACCTTGTCACTCACTAAAGCATGCTTGTCACAAACAACATTTAAGACTGACAGGTGCTATAAAGTTTTTAAGTCTCCTCTACTAAACTCTACTATCTGTCACACAGGAGAAGGTTGTGTTGGTCTATTACAACAACCTTATAGCTTAAGATCATTTTAGGATCTTTGGTTGAAGTTTAGCTATGGGGAAGTTTCCAATAACCAGAAAAGTGCAAAAAGTTAATTTCTTGGTCATATGTAACCTCGCTCCCTCATTTACAGAGAATAACAAGGTTTTATACTAAATCAATATACCTGTGTCTACAGCTCAGACCTCCACGTATACAGCTTTGATAGTACCATTAACAGCCATCAAAGCATTAACTGTGTGCAAATTATTTATTTTGCAGAGGACAATTGTAGAAAATACTCAGTTGTGAAAAGCACTTAAATGGTCGCCTTTTTTTTTTTTTTTTTTAATGTAGATTGTGAGCCCCATACAGGGATCACAATGTACATTTTTTTCTATCAGTATGTCTTTGTACAATGGGAGGAAATCCACACAAACACGGGGAGAACATACAAACTCCTTGCAGATGTCGTTCCTGGCAGGATTCGAACCCAGGACTCCAGCGCTGCAAGGCTGCAGTGCTAACCACTGAGCCACCGTGTTGCCCATGAGCGCCTATGTTATGGCAAATTGCTGTAGAGCTGGCTTCTCTAACGTCCGATCAGTTATCATCAGTAAAAGCTAACTCTAACTACTCACTGGGCAGAAAAAGGTCCTTACACATCAGCTCTCAGTTGAGTCTCCTAAAGGGGGAGGTGAGGAACCCCTCTCTATGATAACCATAAACTCTAATAGGGTATATAGACAGGGGTGGCCTTTATGGAGCAATCTCTTAATGCCTGTGGGTTTTAGGACAACAGTCTCACATACTCCAAAATGTGACTGGAGGTTCACTTTATAAGCAGAAGCCTTACCGCATAGGATTAACACAATCTGTGTTTTTGGGTCAGCAGCCAGAATTCTTATGGTAATACCACTTACGCACGTCTCTTCTCCTATGCCATAGTTAACCAGACAGTTCCTTTTTCAGACTGCATGGTTAACCAGGCTTTAGGAGAGAGGCCGGACTCCTCCGTGGAGGCAAACCCATCTGTGCTGCAAGGCCTCGGGTCACACATAATTACAATCTCCTACCGTTACCCTGCTGTTGCTGCCTGGGTTCCCTCCCAGCCTGTAGTTGTTGTAGGCAAGATGACTGTATGGATTGTATCCCACAAACCCTGGTGTGCTGGGCATTTGCTGATGGAAACAAATGAGACAAAAACACGAATGAGAAATGAGTTCAAACAAAGGAAAGAAAATAAAAATACAGAAAAACAAAACCAAACAAGCCACAAAATGATAATGATTTGCATATGGCATGTATAAGAAGCTGTGAAACGTATCATTTTAAGCACATGAGCAGCTTGTAAGAAAGCATTAGTGCCTCTCAGTTACTTTAAAGGATACACATTTGTTGAATTATTCTCAAAAGATTTGGGAAAGTCAAGAATTTCATTGACCACAGAACTAAGGGTCAGTACTTATTCACCAAGTCAAAATATCCCTTGAGACATCCAATTGTGCTGTCTTGGGTGGAGACTAAGTAGCTGCCAGACACCTCCGTCACCAAAAAGGTGTTAAAGCCAACTTAAATATTGATGTGGGCATATATGCCATGCCCAGAACTAATAGATCTGCTTCCAATGCCTGCACAGTGTACATGAGATCTGGACATCGGACACACAATTTATAACTTGTGGCTAGTATCATGATAGGATAGACACTGATAACAAAAAAAAAAAGAAACAACAAATCAGAAATCAAACAGCAGGCAATGCAGTTTATCACACAGTAGAATAGCAGCAAGTACACGGGTACCACAAACATACACAATGACAGACAAACATGTAACTATATGAAAAAGCAGGCATGGGGATTTGCTTCATATAGAAAGTTGAGCAATCAGGAGAGCGGAGGTTGCCCATTAATAAAAAATAAATAAAATAAAAGTAATAAACTAATTTTAACTCACATACAAATGTGATTAAAATTAGTGCACATCCATTTTCTGGGTTTCGGAGTTGACGTTAATTTAAAACTTTGTTGTGCTCTACTCTAGGGTTTCTCAGAAGGGTGTGGGTACATCAAGTCCACTACAGAGGGCGCTGAAGAGGAACATAACCCACAGCCGCTCTACAGCGCAGTACTGGAAAGAATAAACAGCTTCACTTACTGTTGTGGGTGCCGGGGCAGGAGGCGGAGCATATGATGGCCGCTCTGTGGAGAAGAACACATGGTAAATTGGTGGCAAGATATGTAGTTACTATAGATGTCAGCAACAGAAGAGTTCTGGGATAGCCCATCCAGTGATCGGAGTTAGTAAGAAAACTTCCGAGCAAATCCAAGTTTAGGCTTTTCCCATGAACATAACCATATTTAAACTTGTAGACATTTAAAAGTTAAATATTCTTTACAAATACAAGTAATACATTTTGCAAAGCTGTAAAGATTTTCTCTAACCATCTTAGCTGTGACTGTCGTTGTCATGATCAGTTGCCGATGGATATGACCATGAATACAGGGACTTTCTATAGTTTGGCATTAGCCACAATCTCAATGTGGGTTGCTTATCATGGACAGGTTATCAGGCAGGGACAACACATGCATGGGAAGATAACCCGGCCACAATAAGAAAATCATGGCTGCGTTTCTGACCATAGAAAATTCCTAAATTCTTGTTCATATTAATTGGCAGTCGATCACACCAAAAGACTTGCTGCTACGATGGTCAGAGAAAAGCTTTTAAAAAAACTTTAATACATTTTTAATTTCTTCAGAATTGCAGAAACATCTAACTTTTAATTGTGTACAAGATTAAACATGGTTATGTTCACGGGAAAACCACTTTAGGTTGAGGCCACACGTTGCGGAAACGCAGCTTTTATTGTTACAGATTTTGCTGCATTTTTTTGAGCCAAAGTCAGGAGTGGATTGAGCAGAAGGTAGAAGTATAAGAACTTCCTATAGATTTCCCATTCCATTTGTACTAATTCTTGGCTTTGGCTCAAAAAAACTGCAGCAAAATCTGTAAAAAGCTACATCTCCAGCAACCTAGGGTCTCAGCCTTAAGAAAATTTCATGCTACAACTACAAAAAAACTATTTGTTCCAGTTACACAGTGCATAGTCTTACTTCACATGCACTTTGACTTCAATTTTTTAAACAATTTTATTATCCCCCCCCCCTACAACCACCAGGGGGCTTGAACCTGCATTCTTTTGATTGAAGGTCCCATAGACTGCAAAGCAACTGTTTTTATAGGGACAGTCCAGGAATAGACAAATATGGCCGCCTTCCTCCAAAAACGGTGCCATTCCTGTCTACAGGATGTGTATTGTATTATAGGTCAGCTATATTGAAGTGAATGAAACGGGGGTGCAGTACCACTCACAACCTGTGAACACTGGTGACGCTGTTTTTCAAAGAAAGCAGACATGTTTTCTATTCCTGGAAATCCTCTTTAAGACCGGGGTCCCTCAGGACATAAACTCCGCGATTTGCCCGCAGTGGAGACGCTGCGGGAAAAATTGCAGCGTTGTACAGTGCAAGCAAAGTGGATGGGATTCATGCGAATCCCATCCCCACTTTGCTGAAAGGATCGCAGCGCGAACTCGCTGCAATTTGCAAAGCCGTTGCGGCTTTGCAAATTGCAGCATGTCAATTATATCTACGGAATCGCTGTCGGCTTTCCCATAGATATAATGTTAAGAGAAAGTCCGCAGACGAAACCTCTGTGAACTTTCTCTTAAAAGCGCTGTGGAAAGAACCGCAATGCGATCACGCAGTGGTTGTTCCCGCAGCGCTTTAGTGCTGCGGATACGGCCCGTGGGGCCTTAGCCTAAAAGCAGAATACCAAAATTGTCTAATGGGGTTCTGTTGTTGTGGCTGCTGTTTTGATGGGAAGATCAGGACTGCTAGTTACACTGTCAGAATCTGTGAAGTGGCCCCAAGAATAGATTTTTTTAGCCAATTTGTAGCTCAAGACCTAAGATTAGCAGAACCTGAAAACCCAACAAAATATAGCTGGGTTTTCAATCATTTAGTTTCATGTCTCATTCCCATCTCAGTCAATCCTTGCCGAGATGGGAATAATTTACCACAAGTTTCAACTTACAGAAACAAGCGGTGCTCCTGTGTGAGGTTTCCATTATTCCGGAAGAAGTGAATGTGTAGCAGAGTAGCTCAGCTGTGCTATGCCCTCTCTGTACCGTCCATTCATTTCAATGGGAGTTATGGAAATGGTATAGACTAGCCGCACTTGCCCGTTTCCTGCCAATGTGATTGAGAATTACAACCAGTTATTCCCATCTTGACATATCTGCATATATCTCCACAAATATGAATGAAGGTCTATGGAACAGGTTGGCAAAGGTGCAGGGAGTAACCGAACATTTAGTAATGACACAAATGTTACGAGAAAATCTTAAGTTGTCATAAAGTTCACGTGCCTTTTAAATGGACAGACAGGACGTAATTAGAGATGAGCGAGTACTGTTCAGATCAGCCGATACGAACAGCACGCACGCATTGACATGAATGGAAGCACCTGGGGGCCACACGGTGGCTCAGTGGTTAGCATTGCAGCCTTGCAGCGCTGGAGTCCTGGTGTTCAAATCCCGCCAAGGGCATAAAACCATCTGCAAGGAGTTTGTATGTTCTCCCCGTGTTTGCATGGATTTCCATCCCATATTCCAAAAAAGACATAATGATAGGGAAAAATGTACATTGTGAGCTCTATGTGGGGCTCACAATCTACATTAAAAAAAAAAAAAAAAAAAAAAAGAATGGAAGCACCTGGTACTTCCACTTTGACGCCGGCCGGCCACTTAACCCCCGTGTGCCGGCTACGTCCATTCATTTCAATGCGTGCGTGCTGTTTGGATCGACTGATCCGAACAGTACGCGCTCATCTCTAGATGTAATGCATTCTTAAGTGTATGGTCAACTTTTGTGTCTCTAAACTGTGGTATTGAAACTGCTGGCAGTCAGTACAGACTACAGGACGATACCAGCACACCATATAGTTTGGTGTTCACAATGAGCAGAGGATAATGGATCCCCCTCCCCAATATGTCTCTTAGGCTGAGTTCACACTGGGTTTTTCGGTCAGGATTTTGAGGACGTATCCGCCTAAAAATCCTGACCAAAAAGACAGCTCCCATTGAAATCAATGGGAGCCGGTCAGTTCTTTTTTCCGGGAGCCGTTTGTTCCGGCTCCCAGAAAAAAAGAACGACACGCTCATTCTTCAGGCCGTTTCGCCTCGTGAATCCGCCTGAAGACACTCCCTCCTCCCGACTAGGCCCATTCATTGGACCTAATTCGGAGCAGAGTGCGCGAACGGTTGCCAGTGCACTGCACCAGCATCCAGTCGCAGCTACCCATATTTTGGACCGGAACCTGAGGCGGCCTCTGCCTCAGATCCCGGTCCAGAATACCCAGTGTGCACTCAGCCTTACAGCTTCAGGAGAGTTTGCAAAGGATTAAATGACACACAAAACTGCCAGCTAATTTTCTACATGTCCTCAAAGAATAACTAATATTTTTTTCTGCATTTCTTTTTTCTTTTTAAAGCTTACACTGCAAAGTCACCATTAACTGTACTTGTAGCCGGATATTTTCTATACTTGGACAATCAAACGTTGCACTGAAAACATCAATAAAACCTTATTAGTCACTTACTTGACATGTTTGCTGATTACTCTTCCAATCCCAACATCGAACCTGGAAAAAAAAAAAAAAGTCAGTTAATCAACTATACAAAGACTTTATACTATTAATGACAGATCTGCAAATATAAACTTAAAGGGGTTTTCCAAGCAAAAAATTATGGGGAGAGGGGGCATCTGTTTCTGGAAATAGAGACAAATTGTTACCGGATAGACAGAAAATGGGTAAATATACATTTTTGATTGATAATGTAATTTAGAAAGTAGGAGGGGCGAGGGTGTTTTGATTAGTGCAGGGTTTTATAGTTATTTCCAACAACCCCTTTAAATAAGGGTCATGAGAATCATTGATAGCGCTTTGATCCAGTGGTTCTCAACCTTTAACAAAATAACACCTGCCCAGCAGAGCATAGTGTCCTTTTTAAATGGGTTTTATGTACTAAAAATATTGGATGAGCTATCCTATCACTATTATAAGATGAGCAGTTAGATGTTCTCAGCAGTTGATACACAGAAAATAAGAGTGAGGGTAAGTTCACATGGGGTTTTTTGGTCAGGATTTTGAGGCTGCATCAATGGGAGCCAGAAAAAGAAGCGACATACTCATTCTTTCAGGCGGATCCACCTGAAGACTCTCCCTCCTGACTAGGCCCATTCATTTGGGCCTAATCCGGAGCGGAGTGCGCGACTGGATGCCGGTATACTGCACCAGCATCCAGTCACAGCTCCCGTATTTTTGACCGGAACCTGAGGTGGCCTCCGTTCTGCTCTCTGTGACGTTTGAATGGGACATAAGCTGAGTGTCAAACCCACACAGATGTGATCTTAGCAACCTATCCTTAGGATAGATTATCAATATTTAAGCTGGAAAAATCACTTTAAGACATAGCGAAGTAACACAGTTAACTAGATGTGTAGCATCCTAATATTAGTCTCTAACAATTTCACCGGGGCATAGTCGGCACAGACCTGAGGATGTAGCCTACAACACTATTTGCCATATCTGGTGACTGGATACTGGAATGTATGTAAAGCAACAAATGGTCAAAGAAACAGGTTTTGGTGGGAAGCACTCTTTAATAATGTGTATAGAAATGGGTCACCTTTTTCTTCAAAGCACAAGTCTGGAGGAGGGGTGGAGGATGCTGGATGAACAGAAAACCAGCAGCCACCATTGATACCTGACTGCAGATTATTGCACTGCCCTCTTACATCTGAGAACATGGTTATATATGTACAGGGGTGTATGCTGCTAGGATGCATCTCCCTTTGTACCAATAGCTACACAGGACCAGTGTATGACCAGCCACAATGATTGCTGGGGGTCCATACGCTTCTATGGGATTGTTAGTATACCACTATAGCTATATAGGTTATATAGAATACATCACCCCTGGGACCCCTACTCTAATTATGGTCTCAGTGATAAGACATCTAATATCTCCCCTGTAACTGCAGCTCCCCCCACCATGGATGTGCAGATAGTTGTAGCCCTCACACAATGAAATAGCCACATGCTGGGAGTTGTAGTGCCCCCCACTTTATACAGTGCAGGATCAGAGGTTGTGGCCCACACTAGGTCTATATACTAAGTAATAGGGGGGTGCCCGATCACATGGGGGCACACAGGCAGGTGGTATTAGGTTACCAGGATGGCTCTCCCTTTGTATCATTAGCTGATCGGATCATCACTCCGAGCTACTAGGCCTCACAACTCCCCAGACCCGTCACCCACTACTGACTTGTATAACCCGGCTTTTCCCCCTCACCTATTAACCCTGTGCAGCCCGCCGTGGCCACTCTCCCCCCGGCCCCCTTCTCAGTACCGGCTCCGCACTCACCTCGCTGCTTCTGCCCGCTCCGGTCTATTGTCCGCCTCACAGGAAGAGGCAGAGTCTTCACTTCCGCTGTGGCACTTTCCACACGATAGCGCAGGTTCCGGCACATTCACCAGAAATGTAACGCTAAATTGTATGTACAAGCGTGTGCAGCGAAATAGAGGGCGATAATGAAATTTTTTATGAATTAATTTAGTCATTGCATATGGGAATTTTTTTTTATACATGTAGGAGATTTTTTGTGTGTGTGACGAATCGGCTGCAACGAATCTGTAGCTGCGATGGGCGATTTGTGGTTCTTTCTTCCTTTGAGATTTGGTCCAAGGAAGCAGATTAGTAAAGAATTGTCTCACACATTATATGAGGACCTGTGGAGGAGAAGACATTCTTATTCTTCTTCATCTTTCCACAGACGGTTTATTTTTCGGGTCTGGTGTAATTTGTCACATACACAATCCTGTAATCTTGGAAAATGTCTGCATCACATTTGTCTACATGTATATGAACCTTTTTACAGATGTGCCTTGTATTGTAATATCTGTATCACGCCCCTCTCCTTAAACAAACGTCAATCCTTATAGGTATCCAATGTGACCCACATCTGGTTCAGTAAGTACAGGTCTTGAGGCTTTAGTGCTTGTTCAGATAATAGGGTAACCCTTCAAGGACTTGAATCTATTGAGTGATTCGTGATAACAAATCGGTTACATAGACCATTAAAAAAGACAGTACCAATAAGCTGTGTACTGGGATCTAAGGTCACCCCGAAGAAGAACAGAAGAGAGTATATGGAAGACAGAGAGAGAGAGTGAGGCAGGTTTTGGCTCAGCAATCTCTTTGGCTGGTCAGCAGTGCTTAAATGGGGCCGGTATAAAGGTGGGATTGGTAAGTGAAGCCGCGGGCCCGCGAACCCCACAAACATCGCTATCATTATACCCAATGGGTCTTTTCAGACCCCCGAGTATAATAGTCAGAGGGCTGGGAGAGGTGAGGGAACATGAAAAACACTGTTACTTACCTTCCCTGGGCTCTGGAACGCTTCAGACCTACTTGGTGACGTCACAGACGTCATGTGGGCCGGGATTAGGTCCTTATGCGTCGCAACACAAGCCCGGCTCATGTGACGTCACTTCCATCATTCAAGATGGCCGACATCAGCCGGGAGTGCGCCAGAGCCCAGGAGAGGTAAGTAACATTAATTATTCTAGAGTTCCCCCTAAAAAATGTTTTCCTGTTGAAGCACTGGTGGTCAGGGTTGGCTGCGTTAAAGAGGACCTTTCACGTCCTCGGGCATATGCGGTATAAAATACACCACTAGAAAGCCAACAGTGCGCTGAATTCAGCGCACTATCGGCTTTCCCATTCTGTGCCCCAGTGAAGAGCCCTCTGTGCCGTTACCATAGCTCTTCAGTGTCAGAAGGGTGTTTCTCACAGTCTGTTAGGGACGCCCCTCCTCACAGTAGTATCTATTGCTCTGTACTGTGAGAGGGGGCATTCTTATCAACCAGCGGTGAAGCTGAGCAGTGAGGAATGCCTCCCCCTACTCCTGATAGTTCTACTATCTGATAGAATAGAAGATAATTGTTAAATCAATCATGTATCAATTCACATTCTTACTGCCCAAGGGGGTTCGTGAGGATTCCTTCTGGAAGCTAAATTGGGTTTTCCCACAAACCAAGTTATTCCTTATCCATGGCATAGGGGATAACTTGCAGACTAGAGGGGGTCTGACTGCTCAGATCCCCAATAATCAGGAGACAAGAGGCTTTTATTTCCCATTCTGAATGCAGTGTTGGTCAGACAGCACGCACACCACTCTGTTCATTTCAGTGGGAACAATTCTGATAGCTAAATAATTAGAGATGAGCGAACAGTGTTCTATCGAACACATGTTCGATCGGATATCAGGGTGTTCGCCATGTTCGAATCGAATCGAACACCGCGTGGTAAAGTGCGCCAAAATTCGATTCCCCTCCCACCTTCCCTGGCGCCTTTTTTGCACCAATAACAGCGCAGGGGAGGTGGGACAGGAACTACGACACTGGGGGCATTGAAAAAAATTGGAAAAAGTCATTGGCTGCCGAAATCAGGTGACCTCCATTTTAGACGAATAGTGGATTTCAAATCCGGGTCATATGAGAATGTGAACTTTGTGACTATGAGACAGGGATAGCTGTACAGGCAGGGATAGCTAGGGATAACCTTTATTTAGGGGGGAATGTTATTAAAAATAACTTTTTGGGGCTCTATCGGGTGTGTAATTGTGATTTTTGTGAGATAAACTTTTTCCCATAGGGATGCATTGGCCAGCGCTGATTGGCCGAATTCCATTACTGCCTCTGTCCGCCCTGGGTTTTCCATCGCAAATCACGGGGAAACTGGACAGGGGACGGCTTGCCGGCAGTCAGCTTCAACCCTTAAGTACTATCATGGTGTGTATCATACACCACTATCATACACATATCATTATGATAGACAATATGATAGTACCTAGATAGTACCTATTAATTTGAATGGCTTTTTAAAGGTGACCGCTGGTGTCTGTATGCAGCCTCCCCACCTGGAAACCGTTTTATTGCTCGGACACAAATACCTTCATGCAGGACTTAATAGTTGTCCTGTAGACAAATACTCCCACCTGAGCTGTGGATTTCTGATGGGCCTCTTGCTTCTCTGACCAGTGTTCTCCATGCTCCATCTGTCAGTTTAGGTGGACGGCCACGTCTTGGTAGGTTAGTAGTAGTAGAATACTTTTTCCATTTTTGGATGATGGAATGAACAGCGCTCCTTGGCATGGTTTAAGCTTGGAATATGTTTTTATAACCTAACCCTGCTTTAAACCTCTCCACAACTTTATCTCTGACCTGTCTGGTGAGTTCCTTGGTCTTCATGATGCTGTTTGTTCACTAGTGTTCTCTAACAAACCACCGAAGCCTTCACAGAACAGGTGTATTTATAGACACAGTTGGACTCTATTACCTAATGAAAAGAATTCTGAAGGCAATTGTGCGCACTGGATATTATTTAAGGGTATCAGAGTACAGGGGGTTGAATGTCACACTTTTAAGATTTCTATTTGATAAGAACTTTGAAAACCATGTATCAATTTCCTTCCACTTCACAATGATCTTTATGGTCTGTTACTTAAAATCTCAATAAAAATGCATTTACCAGTAAGTTTGTAGTTGTAAGGTGACAAAATGTTAGAAAGTTCAAGGAGTTGGAATACTTTTGCGGGCCACTGTATTTACACATTCTTTTTATCCAACAAGATGGTTAACTCAATAGGATCTAGATCCTTTTATATTATGGTGGTCAATATCATAGAGCAATACATATATGACAGGAGAACGTTCATGTGAGTTACGGTTTCTCAGTACTTACTGCAATATGACCATGGTCTCTGTGTTGTCTTCTCCACAATGTATGTTCAGATTTTTTGAAGCATCACTATTGACCTTATCATTGTTCATTAAAGAGCCTGTAAATGAACAAATTTAATATTTTGCCCTTTGTCCCTTCCTTTGTAAAGAAAGAGAGATTCCATATGGAGTCTTTTCGAGATGCAAAGCAAAACAAAAAAGTGTCTCTGCTCCGTGTAGCCAGTTTCGGCTCTGATTCACATCAGTATCCATGAAAATATGGACCTAAGAAGAGCAATATTTCTACAAAATAGTCTAGGTTTATTTGTCCAAGTTGTATGCAGGGTCAAACTGGGAAGTCTAGAGCCCACCAGTGGAATTGTTTCTAGGGGCCCACTACCAGTACCTTGCAGATCAGTGGACATGACGGCTAAAGGTAATAACATGTCGGGACCCATGCTACTCACCCACTATACCATGTGCACCACTGCAATAGCTAAACCTACTGCTACACCTTGCATGGCTCCTAGAAATGTTACCATTACCTGTAGCTCCTCTGTCCTGGAAAAGCTGATCTGTAGAGGTCCTGGCTGTTGTATCATCACAGATGTAATATTGATGGCCTATCCTAAGTACAGGCCATCAATATTAGAAACATGGATAAATCCTTTAAACATGTTGTCCAGGATTTGGAACAACTCATGTGCCGGGCAGGAGGTGTAAAATTAATGTACATGGGTTTTAAAGCCATCCACGGTCCAGTTTCTTGGGGCTGAGGACACAAATCCAGCAGAGAGGCACAGGGCGGACACCAGGTGCAAGTGTGAATGCCCCCTTAGGGGGCATTCACACGATGTAACGTGCAGCGTGATCTGGCACGTATACGGCGTGTCAGAGTTTGCATGCCGTAAAAGCTCCCATTCATTTCAATGGGAGTTAGGATCGTATATGCCGCATTATTTTGCGGCCGTGATTTTGCTTGGTTGGGTTCACACCCAGGACTCCAGTGCTGTGAGGCAACAGTGCTAACCTCTGAGCCACCATGGTGTCATTCTAGGCCTTCAAGAAAAGATATTTGACAGATATGGAGAAAACTATAAGTCTGGTTTCACTCACACACGTTTGATGCCATTTTTGGTGCATTATTTTTAACCCAGTTTAGAAATGGATACACAAAAGATGTAAACATTTTTTCTTTATGCCTTGACTTTCTTTTGAATCTACTTCTGGCTTTAGCTCACAAAACTGGTTGAAAAAAATTCATGTACATTTTTAGCCTAAAGTTTCTTTTATACATCTCTTTTGAAACTTCTCAAAAAATCATATTTTATAAACTTTCGACAGTTTTCTGATGTTAGAATTTTTCATATGTCTACCACAACATAAAATTAGTAATGTTCAGTATCTTGTATAGAGCTTCAACTCTCCCTGGGTTCACATCTGTGCCAGAATCTCCGTTAGGGTGTCCACCAAAAATCGTTGGACGAAAAAGTGCTGAAAGTTTGAAGGTTTCAGCTTAAAACAACAAATACCCAACGGACCCCATTATAGTCAATGGGGTCTATCAATCAGTGTTGGAGTCTGCTGTTATAGAGGTCCATGTGTTCATTGTTCTGGTTCATGATGGTCTAGAACAGGGGCCCTCAAACTGCGGCCCGCAGGCCACATGCGGCCCACCAAACTCTTCTGTCTGGCCCCGCCAACAACGCCGGAGCTCGGGCCAGGCCATGGAGCGCACTTCACTTTACCTATTGGAGGGCACCGCTCCCGATGTCTGTGCGACCTGCTCTGCCTCCGGCCCACTGTTTAAAAAGTTTGAGGACCCCTGGTCTAGAACAATGGACACCTGGGCAAAGATGTGAATATAGTGTAGGTGGTGTTGTAATTCCTTCTCTCCAACTTTTGTAAGGCATGTTAGATCACAATAAGACTATGTTCACATGACTGAGTTTCATCTGTGAAACACGGGTCAATGTGTGTATCAAATTTACCAGCAACATGCCGATAAAATACTGTTCTGTAGTGATTACATTACAAAACAGTATTTTGTTGGGGAAGGGGGAGGCAGGAACAACTAGCAGCATAGATACCAATATTGCTAGGAGTTCCTCTCCTGGGATGTATTGAGGCTGGTAAATATGGCTCACACATAGACGGAGTATCTCAAATGAAACTCGGTCACGTGAATATAGCCTAACCACACATTCACATGACTGATTTTTAGCCATGAAACCTGGTCCCTGTCTTGGCCGGATTTAATGGCTTGACAAGTATCCAAGGAGTGATACACCTAGTAGTATAGTTATCTGAGCAACTAGGAGTTCCTGCCTCGCAGCAACATACTGTCTCATACTATAATTGGTATGGGACAGTATGTCGCTGGAGGCAGGGACTCCTACCAGCTTAGATAACTATACTGCTAGGAGTCCCTCTCCCGGCATACTATTCAGGCCAATCGGGTTAACACACAGACCAAGTTTCACAGCTGTGAATGTGGGATAAGGCCATAGAATATACATACATACCATTTCCCGCCACAGTGTTTGACACAAATTTATGGTGGTCAATTTCTGCTGTAGTTTTTTGTAGCATTTGAATGAGATTTATTTCATATCTCATCCACTCAGGTGGGACTGTATATGCTGTGGATTTTGTCACCTGCATATCTGGAGGGACACTCTCCTGCATATATGTCCTCTGAAGATACGCTTTAGGCTCTATGTAGCAAAACACATTACGTTTTCTTCCGGAGCATTATTTATTGCATTTTCTCAGGGTTTTCCTCAGAGGATTTTCTGCCTCTATTATAGCTATATGGAAAATGCCAGAGTTTTCAGGTATAATTGACATGTGATTTTTTAAAACGCAGCATTAACGCAGCAGCTTTTTTTTCCTGTAATGTGTGGATGGGATTAGTCTGGATCCCATCCACTTTGCAGGGCTTCAGGCTTAAAAAGGTTTTGTAAACTTCTACTCTTGCCAATACAGGCCTCAACATTGAAATTGAAACACCAAGTGTTAGGAGTATTTAGGTTCTTTACTTTCTATTTTTCTTACCTGGGGAGTTTTTGGCTGCGCAGTGTCTGGGGTGGCATCCTGGCGCTGCAGGGTTGTCCTGTCGTGGGTATTGGTGCACACCTTCTGACTTGCACGCGCGCACTGATGGTAGGCAGCTTTATCTCCTGGTTGATTAGTCTGTCCTCCCATTTGCACCTGGGAGGAGTGGTCTCTACTCTGTATTTAAACCCATGCCTCCCATGGTTCTGTGCTGAGTGTCGCTTTTACAGAGCTAGGCCTTAGCAGGAGGAGTAGGTGGTGTTCTGGGATAGAGGAAGTTCCGTGGTTGGTTTTTGGGAGGTTTGGGTGAACTAGTTGGTTTGTGTGTTTTCCCTTCTGTGTTCACCAATCCTCCCTCTGTGTATAATTGACTGTGTGAGTGAATTGCCTTATCCTTTGATTTCTACTCAGTTTCCCTGTGTTTGTTTCCTAGTGTATGGTTCCTTCCCATATTGGTTTGGAGGAATCCTTTCCCACATTTTTCCTGTGTGCTGCTTGTGTTGTTAGTCAGCGCACACCCTTGTCAGTCCCTGTCAGTAGCAGCTTCACTTGTTCGTTAGGGGTGACCCCCTTTAGTCTCCAGTCCCTAGAGGTCTTATAGGGCATTCCTTCTCCCACTTCCCTCTAGGCCTACGGAATCAGTGAGAGAGGAGCTGTCGGGGTCAGGCTTAGCCTGAGTACAGCCGACCCACACCCGTGAGGCAGGGACCGGGATAGCTAGTGGGGGTAGTGCAGGGCGAGATTCCCTACTGCTATCCCTTAGCCCCGTTGCAGCTACCTGGACTGACATAACACCAAGAAGGAAAAGTCATAAGGTTATTAAAATCAAGGAAGTAGCAAGTGTCCCTTGTTTCTCACTGTAGCAGATCACTATGCAGATAGGCCGAAGTGTAGTCACTGTTCAGTGGTATGTTCCCCAATGGTTGTGGAACAATAAACTGGAATGATAGCCAAAGGTGAACCTCTGCTCTGATGGATTGTATGATTGGAAGAATGACATATAGTGCTCCATTCTGTACAGCAAGTGAAATTGGACATCACATCCCAAGCCTAGGGCAGCAAACAGTGGTGATGCAAACCATCAGAAGGTGTTTGCACAGCAGTGGGTTACAAGACTATCATGGTGCACAGAAATGACAGTAATGGAGGCTGGAATAGAGGTCTGTCCTTTTCAGCTATGAGTCACGCTTTTGTCTTGGACTCAATGATGGCCAAAGATTGGTCAGCAGACCACATGGGCAACATCATAAAGAGGCATTCACAAGGAAACGTCACACTGGTCATACTCCTTGGAGAATGGTATGGGGTGACATGATGTACACATATTGAACCCCTCTAGTCTTCAGGTACACTAACATCATGCATTACATTGCTTTGGTTGTGAAAACAGTGGTATGGCTACCTCTCCAAAATGTCCCAGGAGCCGTTATCCTAACAGGATAACGTTAGGTCGCATGTTACTTGTGCTACTGTGAGCAGCTTGCATGGCCTAAATGTGCTACTGTGGCCTGCA
This sequence comes from Leptodactylus fuscus, assembly GCF_031893055.1. Taxonomy (NCBI): domain Eukaryota; kingdom Metazoa; phylum Chordata; class Amphibia; order Anura; family Leptodactylidae; genus Leptodactylus; species Leptodactylus fuscus. The sequence continues at coordinate 124,165,909 of NC_134270.1, read as the reverse complement.
GTGTTTTCGGACTTGTCTCCATTTGAGCTCGGCTGGGGCGTCATTGGTTGGCAATCTTGATGATTCTGATTATTTGGTGCCCACATGCATTTAGTGTGGCATAACATTCCTCAGACAACAATTAATAACCTGCATACCAAGGCATGCGAGTGAGCATTTCCACTCGTGGCATTCTTACACAATACTGAAGAAATCGAGATATTATGAATATTTTGATTTCATTTTTGTATCATTTGCAGACTTGTGCTTCTTGGTGCTGTGATCTCAAAGTTGAGGGGTGTACATGATCAAGTTAGTTGTAAGGCCCTATTAGGCAGTGATTTTTAAGGCAAGTATTGTGAAGGAACGCATTAGATAAGATGCTTTAGAGCAGGACAATCAGCAGGATCGCTTTGCGTTAAGGCCCCATGTTACGGAAACGCAGTGTTTTTTTGTTGCGTTTTTGAGTCAAGGTCAGGTGTGGCTTCAAAAGGAATGGAAAATATAAAGGAAATAAATAAATAAATAAATTTCCCTCCCATTTAATCCACTGCGGACTATGGCTCAAAAAACCGCAGCAAAATCTGCAACAAAAACCACTGCATTTCCACAATGTGGATCCTTAGCTTAAGCTTCTGAGGCCTGGACGCAGAAAAAATCCTGATCCTGAGGTCCACAGTGCCATGATGTACGGTATCTATAGTGCAAGGGTCCTCAAACTTTTTAAACAGTGGGCTGGAAGCAGAGCAGGTCACACAGACATCGGGAGCAGTGCCCTCCAATACATAAAGTGAAGTGCGCTCCATGGCCTGGCCCGAGCTCCCCAGGAGCTTCATTATAAATGCACGCAAAAAGTAAAGAATATCCAGCGTCTCCAGAAGGTAAAAATTAACTTTTATTTCCGCATTAAAAAAATATAAGCATGACAGGTAAGTACACCCAGCGTACAGAGATTGTTTAAGCTACGCATTTCAGAACCTTGCTGGTTCCTTCATCATGGCCATGATGAAGGAACCAGCAACAATCTTAAACAATCTCTGTACGTTGGGTGTACTTACCTGTCATGCTTATATTTTTTTAATGCGGAAATAAAAGTTAATTTTTACCTTCTGGAGACGCTGGATATTCTTTACTTTTTGCTGGCTTTACAAGTGGAACAAGGTCCATCCACATCCGTGCGGCCCAGGATCAGGTGTTCATGATTAAGGGGTGAGCTGAATACACATTGTTTTTTGCTATTATAAATGCACGCCTGCCGGCGTTTTCGGCGGCGCCAGACAGAAGTGTTTGGCGGGCCGCATGTGGCCCGTGGGCCGCAGTTTGAGGACCCCTGCTATAGTGCATAACTGAACACCCAGGCTGTTGTCAGATAAACTTATACTGCTTAATTCCCATACACTTATTGCCATCATTCAGGATGTTCTCCTCTTCATCCATGAGGACTTCGCTACAAGGCTGACTAAGGTCTTGCTCAGTTGACATCCTAAGATACTTTGTTTTCCCTTGACTTGAATGGCAGGTCAGAAGACTGGTTAGATGATGTGGATCTTTCTTATAGGACAGCATTCCATCTTCTTGGTACCTACCTGTGCATTGTGACATCACTGTTGTACAGTTTACTGGAATGGTGTAGTTTAAGATGTAAAAATGGTGTTATTTTATTCAGGGAGTTAGCTGGATGATGAAAACTGAAAAAAGCTAAGAATGGTGGTTAATAATAACATTTATCATCACAAAGTATTACTAAGACTTATTAGTTTAAACCTTTTTTTTTTCCTCAAAAAGGGTACATGACCCCTTGAAATTTTACCTGTAAATCTTCGACAAGCTGAGCAGCCAAAAAACATTTGTGCAGCTTGTCTGAGACTTTCTGCAGCCCAACTATTTAAAGGGGTACATAACTATTTTTATATTTGTAGATAATTAAAAGTTAAACATTTTTGCAAATATAAGTAATTAAACATTTTGCAGAGTTTTAAAGATTTTCTCTAAATATCTTGTGGTCACAGTCTTGTTGTCTTGTTCAGTAGCCAGTGGATACGACCATGAATGCAGAACCTTTCTAAGGTCAGAGAATCAGCCATGATTTCCTTATTGTGGTCAGGATATCTTCTCATACATGTAGTGTCCCTGCCTGATAACCCGGCTACAATAAGAAAATCATAGCTGGGTTCCTGACAAGTCCCAGACCATAGAAAGTTTTTACATTTGTGGTCGTATCCATTGGCAACCGATCAAGACAACAGACGTCACCGCTAAGATAGTTGGAGAAAATCACTAAACCTCTTCAGAATTTGTAACTACTTATAGTTGCAAAAATGTTTAACTTTTAATTATCTACAAATATAAATGATTATGTTCATGAGAATACCCTTGTAAAGCTGCAGTTTGGCCGTGAAAAGTAGCCAATACACAGATGGGTCTCAGGAAAGTTGCAGTTGATAACTAAGGATAGACCATCAGTATGTATTAATCCAAAGTACTAGAGCAACGCAGGATGGAGGTACCAAAATATAGAAAAGTCTATGGATAGTGGTGGGGGAAAGAGTGAACGGGACCTGTATGAAAGAGGTGAGGCACAGCCAATCCAGGTATTTGGATCCTTTAATAGAATTTTTTCTAGCCCTCAACACTCCCAAGCATTCAGCATGCAATTAGTTTTGGAGACTAATATACTAATTAGTCTGTGTACTGTCAAGTGGATGGTGTCAGGCAGGAGCAGGAAATGGGTAGTGATGCAGAGCTCTAACAGTGCCCCTCCGATTATACAGTGCCAGAGACCACTGAATATCACACCCCTTACCCGCCATTGCACATGACCACTGACCCTACAGTACAGAGCCTAAATAATAAATGTAAAAACCAAAAATAACTGCACTTATTGCAATGGTGGGATCTAGAGAGGAAAATTCCAACTGTTCCAGAATCTGTGGAACTGCACCTATTAAGTAAATAACTAGAGTTGGTAGAAGTGGTGAAACATTCTCTTTAAATAGAACGTTTCATGTTCTCATCAATGTTTGGTATTCTATACCACTAGAAAGACGATCCGCTTTCCCGATATGTGCCCTGGTGCTTGAGATGTCAGTGCCGTTAATTTCTGCACCGATATCTTCCCACTGTCAGAAAGGCGGGCCTTATAGCCTAGCATCATTGCTGGCCTGTGAGGAAGGGCTCCCCCCAAATGTACTCTTACATAGCCTTGTAATGTTGGGGGGAGTTCCTCACAGCCCAGCGATGATGCTAGGTTATAAAGCCTGCCTTTCTGACCGTGGGGAGATATCAGTGTCAAAATTAATGGCACCAATATCTACAGCCAAGTGGCACATACCAGAAGAGCTGACATTGTGCTGAATTCAGGGCACTGTCAGCTTTCTAGTAGTATACAATACCACACATTGATGAGGACATGAAAGGTCCTCATTAAGAAAAGCTACATGACACATGTCCTGCTGTATATGTCTGGATAAACACAGAAAATCAGATCCTTATTGATGAAAAACCAGCAAGTTTATTTAAAATTTCCCATTATCATCCACACGTTATCACCACATATCGATAGTAATCCGAACCAATGCATGTAATAAAACCTCCTCTATTTAACAATGATTCATCAGTTATTATTCCCCACATGTAACCATGTATTACCTACTTACACACACATAAAACTAGGTTCTACAACTAGCTGTAAAGCCATACACTAATATCATAAACACAATCGTCAAGGCGTCTACATTCAATAAGCTGGATATTGCTATAAGGCAAAACTATGAAGCAGCCCTTACTTTGATGAGGACATGGAGAAGCATCTCCAGCAGTGCATTATATAGCCTGCATACATATATTATATTACAGTACTAGTCAGCAGTTAGCTATTGCATAATGATTTGCAATGTCAATGTCAGAAATGCATCTCCTTAGTAATATATCCATTGCATGCAGAGTAGAGGTCTAACCTCGGCCTTCCATGGCTTCTGCTATGATGGAACCACTTGTAGAAACATCTCAGTCAAGCAGGGATAGTAATTTTATGTTTTTTTCAGGCCTGCTTGCCTCTACAACAAGCCCAGGTTTGGCATGGTGTAGGCTACATTTAAAGACAATCTAAGCCTTCCACGCAAAACTCAGAGCTAGTTTGAGATATGGCCTCCTCCATCCTTCCTAAATTCTCCTGACTAGTTTAGATTAGCTCCTTCTCCTGTAGATTAGTTTAGAAGGTTAGATTAGCTCCTTCCCTGTATTCTCCATATTAGAGGTTCCATTTTCCTGAGATCTTTAATGCAGAATTGATAGTAGTGTACAACATGAGTCATGTACCTATACCCATAATCCATGTATAATAGATTATTTCCTCTGCACACCCATCAAGGATTTTGTTATATATAAGACCAGGCTCAAGATGTGTGGTTATAATACCCAAGGCACTGTTCTTGTTCATTTACATTGGCATCTTCATTGTCCTTTCCCTTCTTTCGGTCCATCTCAAGACCAGAAATAAAGGACACAAAAAAATCCTGAGGGACCCCATTGACTATGAGGTCCATCAGGTGTTTTTTACCGAAATCACTGGATAAAAAAGTTGTGCTTACAGGACTTTTTCATCCGACGATATCTGATGAAGACTCTAAATAGAGACTTTGTCACAGATGGGAGTGTAGCCTTACTTACATGTACCCATCCAATAAGTTTGGGAATCGGGGACCTCTAGTAATAAGAGACTCATTAGATGATTAGATTGTTTTACTATACATCGATGTTCGTTGGCCTTTGTCTTTACAGCAATGGTTTGGAGACAAACAACATATATTAGCTAAAATAGTTAAACCAAGTAGGCAGATTAAGCGGATACCTATATGGCACAGTTTGTAGACACAAGTAGTCAACAAACTCTATGCAGGGAACAAATATGCTGGTGCCATGTCAATAATACCTCCCTCGGTGTAAAGGGTGGCGAGAGTGTTTCTTGGACTTGTGAAGATAAAAAGTATTATTAATAATGAAATAGTAATTGTACAGAAAGGATTAAAAAGATGTACAATAGGTTTTTGTGAGTTTTGGACTTACTCCACTTTTTATAGTTGGCCTATTGAAATGCTGCAAAAATTTTCGCAATCTCAAGTGCGGTATAGAAAACGGAGTAAGTTTTCAGTACATAAAATTTTGGCTTAAAGATGCACCAAATTTATCAAATATTGCGCAATGCTTTATAAATTTACGTAATAAATTTAGACTCCAGTGAAGCTGAATTTAAAAATTCCCCTCATGATAATTCTCGTCCCTTAGGTTTATGAAAATGGAGGTTCTGAGGTGCTTATGCTGGTGAATATCCTTCTCAAGCCAAAATTTCACTTTCAGCTGGAGTAATCGTCTCAAAGGACTTTGCATGCACCGTTAAGTGGTATAAGGTCAGTCATCTCCTTGATCTCTAGCAAAAAAGTAATGGCCACCTAATGCTCTACTGTTCCGAAATTCGCTTTAGGGGATGAAGACTTAAGGGAACAAAGCTAGTGCACGAATAGGTGGATCTGGCCAAAATGCAGCACACACAATTGCATGGCTTTCCAGAGATCAGTGGTGCCCTCCATTGGAGGATTGCATGGGCTACATTATGGCTTCTTTTTTAAAAAAAATGGCTATTACCTACTGGTTTAATCCAACAAGAAGCTACCAATATTTAATCGTGATTCCTGTTCTTGCCCGGACCCGCCTCTGCTACAGCTTCAGGGAATGCCGTATATTATGTCCTGACACTGAACAATGTCCAGTTATCACATCCTCATATTCTTCAGTGTCCAGACATAGTATGCAGTAACAGCCTGGATCCGAAGAGAAAACGGGCCCGGGCAGGAGCTGGAATCAATGTGTAGAGGCCTTTTTCTAGGGCAATAATTCGATATGTCGCAACCGATTGTGTGTGGGGGCCAGGTAAGCAAACCATTTACTGTGTGGGGGCTATTAAAGGGAGCATTATACTGTCTATAGGCTAGTAAAGGGGGTATTATACTGTGTGGGGACCAGTAAAGGGGGTATTATACTGTGTGGGGACCAGTAAAGGAGACCTTATACTGTGTGGGGACCAGTAAAGGGGTTATTATACTGAGTGGGGACCAGTAAAGGAGACCTTATACTGTGTAGCAGCTAGTGAGAGGCTGATAAAGGGGCATTAGGAGGTGCCCAGTCATAACTTTGCTTGGGGCCCCGAAGTGCCAGGTCTGCCTATGAGTGTAGGGCTCAATGGGGCAGTAAGTATCAAAAGAGTATCCCTGTTATGCACCATACCGTCAGCCCGTGTGCTAAGTATATCACAGTATTTCTTGTATTGTAAACCCACTACTTCCCCTTTGAGGAAAACCTTTATACTAGACTTTAGAGTTCTGTAATTTTAATGCAACATGAATGAGTAAAAATGCATAAGCTAAATGTTTATATTTTATATGTACCTCATTATATATATAACTTCCCTGAAGAAAATCCTATAAGCAGGAAATGTTACTTTGGTTTTCTATTGCAAATGAACATGGAAAATCCTATAAAATATAGCTATAAATGATTCATGAATACTAAGGGTGGTGATCATATAAAACTGATATTAAAATAAATTAAGCACAGTTAATAATAAAAAAAATATGTGCGTGTCACAATATTACATGGTGACACAATTTCATGGAAATATAACATGTAATTATCATTAATGATATGGTTAATTACCTATTTACCAGAAATTACTCATTATACACGTAATTGTATTGTTTTATGAAGGCTGGGATGAGTATGTGGTCCTACAAGTTATGTGTAAGTCATTACCTTGGCTACATTTTAGATCTGCTCCATTGTGTCATAACTTAGATCAGTGACTCCAGCTTTACTGCACAGTCTAAGGGTAAGTTCACACTGGGTATTTTGGTCAGAATTTTGAGGCCGTATCTGCCTCAAAATCCTGACCAAAAAGACAGCTCCCATTGAAATCAATGGGAGCCGGTCAGTTATTTTTTCCAGGAGCCATTTCTTCCGGCTAACGGAAAAGAGAAGCGACATGCTCATTCCTTCAGACATCCGCCTGAAGACACACCCTCCTCCCGACTAGGCCCATTCATTTCGGCCTAATCCGGAGTGGAGTGCGCGACTGGATGCCGATGCCATTTGATTCAGGTGACTATAACCTATCTATCTGCAGGGCTGGGTAGGTATGAAAGGTTCTGGTGACAGACTCTCATTAATGTGTTGCATACATTTACCATTTATTAGGTAAACTGTGCTGACATACAAGAGGATTGCAGAGCCGGACAATGAGTCATATGGATATGATGTGCTTATTAAAACAGGGCAGGGAACATGTAAGGAAATCTGGCATGGAGACAACGTCTATTTTTCATTTCCATGGCAAACTGGGTACAACCCTACAGACCACCTCAAGTTTTGTCTCTGTCGTGCGAATGAGGCATTAGAAACAGAAAATGCTTCCACTGACTGGTATAGGGTAATCCTTAGGCTCAAGAGGAAACTACTAGTATCTGTCAGGTCGAGACTGGTGGTGTACTACAGGGCCGGTGGTATACAAGGTTGTAATGGCCTACCAGAGGACCTCTGGAGGAACCAGACTCATTGTAGAAGTCCAGTAGACGAAAAAGACATTTGAAGCCTATCCCTCATAGGGTCTATTATTTATGTAGCAGTGCTACACGTGCTCTCCATTTACTGCACCACCTTCTGTATGGGATCAAGGTGTCGAATACCTAGTGATCACATACTGATCCTGTGGATAGGTTATCAGTATGACAACTTCATTTGGGGCCAGAAAACCTTTTAATATGTTTTTTTTCCTATAGTTCCCTAAGAAACAAAGTTATTTTGTAGATAAAGATACATATAACTTATTATGGGATGTTTTTAAATATTTTTGTAGCAATTTATTTCTGGTCACAGAAGTCGGACCTATATCTATATTATGAATAGAGGTCCACCAATAACGGTTTAATGACTAGTGATGAGCGAGTAGTATTTGATCGAATACCTTGCTGGCATAGGAATGCGTGTTATCGGCGAACACCAAGGGGTTAAACGCATCGAATATTAGCTCATCACTACTAATGGCCACTGTGACATGAAGCTTGTGTGTCACCTCTCCCATCACATTGACTGCAAGATGTTCTTGAAATAGGCACATGTTCCTGATGTGAGAACCCTATCTGTCGGACATATCCTCAGGATATACCATAAATGCCCAAGATATAAACCTTCAAACTTCTTCAAGGAAACCAGACTTGTGGGAAGCAGCTAAATAACACTCCTGCTACTATTCAGAAAGGGTTGTTTTCATAAAACTACCCCTTTGCAACACATATTATGAATTAAGTACTATTTGACCCTCAAGAATGGTGGGTTCACATAAGTACTGATCACAACATCTTGCCTTTTGGCAACAAAAAACCCGCAATTCCCCATTCAAGATTCTGCTCTACTCCTAAAACATAGCTTTTTTTTACTCATAACTATAATACGAGCGTGAGCAATTTAAAGCTCCTAGCAAATCACATCCACACATTGCAGAAAATACCTACAACAGAAATGCTGCATTTTCCAAAACCGTTGTGTTTTTGTAAATCTCAGCATGTCAATTATTTCTATGGAGACGCTGTAGGTTTTCATGTAGATATAATTGAAGCAGAAAGTCCACAGAGATAAACTCTGTGGACCTTCTGTGAAAAGCAATACGGGAAAAATTGTGATGCGTACGGCGATGGTGTTTCCCATATCGCTTTTTTGCTATGGCCCGCTACTTGAGGCCTTCGCCTGAAGATCATGCATGACACTTATTTTTTCTGCTGAGAAAATTAGGTGGAGATAAAAATCCTGGAAATGAATGGTAGGCAGAATTCATGTGGAATTTGTAGCTGATTTTGAGGTTTAAATTCAGCTCCAAAATTAGCAGTGTGAACAGACCCTTACTATAGATGGTCAGCAATCTAATTTTAATCTTGGACCCCTCTCACATATGAATATATGGCTATTATTATGTCTTCAATAGGCAATTGAGGAGAGACTACCTATCAGTGGACAATTCCTTGAAATATTTTTTTTTTGTGAATATGCATGAGCCTATAAATCTATGGCGGAGATCTTTAAAATGATGAAGCATTGCAATGGTTTGTAGCTTTGGTAACAATTAATAAATTCTATATATTCTTAGACCTCTACCTTCTATGCCTTTAACTGGCTTGGAACATGCAGGGAAAATTTAGATGGCTTATAGATGGATAGCAAAAATAAATAAATATACATACAAATGATACTAAACTGCAATACTTGCATGAAGAATGTGTATTCAGTATTCCTCCTAGATCCGACATGACCCGTTGTCTTGATATTGTTAGCAATAGTACTACATTGTTATCTATCACCTTAGCTGTCCACCTGATATCTTTGGATTAGTAATTGTGAAGTCAAGGGCTCATGGTAGGAATACTACTGGAGCGTCTCATGATTAACCGAACCTCTATGTCAGGTAGATTGTCCTTTTTGATGTGAGGACAGGCCTCATCTGCAGCTGCCAGGTGGAGGTCAAATCTTAAGGAGACAGATTTCTTTCTCAGTTTAGGGTTGTCCTTGAAGAAGGAGCCCTCCCACTGTCTGATAATTTTGTCCACTTTCTCTGTCCTGCAAAGTAGAATACAAGTGTGTTATATAGTAGCAGACGGAAAAGACTCCATAACGTTCTGACATGCCCTTCAGGAATGGCAGCAATGACAATGGCATCAACTGCTTCTTATTGTCAGACTTTGATTTCCATGTGGACTGGTTGCGGATTTGCCATGGATTTCAGCATATTCATTAAATAGGGTCAGAGTCACTGTAGAAAACCGCAGTATAAACTGACATGCTGTGACTCTGAAGTCAGTACCACATGAAGATTTTTTTTTAGAAACTTGTGGCTTGTGGACTAGGTGTAGTAAAATGTCATGCACTTGTCTGCTTAGCCAGTTGTCTGACATGTGTAAGCACAGTACATGGCTACTGAGGCTAGGGACTTACGCTAGGTTCACACCTGCGTTCGGGTTTCCGCTCTTTGAGTCCACCCTGTGCCACTCCGCCGGCATGGGTTGGCCCAGGGGGATGTAAAGCAAGTAAAAAAGCATACACATTTGTCTCTGGTGCTTCATTGTTTGCCACCAGTCCCCATTCCATTGCATTGTGGGGTGGCAGTGACTCAAGATTTCTCACAACGTGGTCTGGGGTGCGACAATTTTGGGATGGGCCGTGCACAGCGCTTTGTACAGACAGGTGGGTATGAGGTTGTTTTTTTTTTGTTTTGTTTTTTGGGGCACAAAATCACGGCCGCAAAATAACGCGGCGTATACGATCCTAACTCCCATTGAAATCAATGGGAGCTTTTACGGCGCGAAAACTCTGACACGCTGTATACGTGCCAGATCATGCTGCACGTTACATTGTGTGAATGCACCCTTACATCTCCGCTATCTGCCCCATGGGTTGCTCCAAAAACAACTCCTTTAAGTACCACACTACCCTTATACAGTCCTATGAAAAAGTTTGGGCACCCCTATTAATCTTAATCATTTTTTGTTCTAAATATTTTGGTGTTTGCAACAGCCATTTCAGTTTGATATATCTAATAACTGATGGACACAGTAATATTTCAGGATTGAAATGAGGTTTATTGTACTAACAGAAAATGTGCAATATGCATTAAACCAAAATTTGACCGGTGCAAAAGTATGGGCACCCTTATCATTTTATTGATTTGAATTCCCCTAACTACTTTTTACTGACTTACTGAAGCACAAAATTGGTTTTGTAACCTCAGTGAGCTTTGAACTTCATAGCCAGATGTATCCAATCATAAGAAAAGGTATTTAAGGTGGCCAATTGCAAGTTGATCTCCTATTTGAATCTCCTCTGAAGAGTGGCATCATGGGCTACTCAAAACAACTCTCAAATGATCTGAAAACAAAGATTGTTCAACATAGTTGTTCAGGGGAAGGATACAAAAAGTTGTCTCAGAGATTTAATCTGTCAGTTTCCACTGTGAGGAACATAGTAAGGAAATGGAAGACCACAGGGACAGTTCTTGTTAAGCCCAGAAGTGGCAGGCCAAGAAAAACATCAGAAAGGCAGAGAAGAAGAATGGTGAGAACAGTCAAGGACAATCCACAGACCACCTCCAAAGAGCTGCAGCATCATCTTGCTGCAGATGGTGTCACTGTGCATCGGTCAATTATACAGCGCACTTTGCACAAATAGAAGCTGTATGGGAGAGTGATGAGAAAGAAGCCGTTTCTGCACGTACGCCACAAATAGAGTTGCCTGAGGTATGAAAAAGCACATTTGGACAAGGCAGCTTCATTTTGGAAACAAAAATTGAGTTGTTTGGTTATAAAAAAAAGGCGTTATGCATGGCGTCCAAAAAGAAACAGCATTCCAAGAAAAACACTTGCTACCCACTGTAAAATTTGGTGGAGGTTCCATCATGCTTTGGGGCTGTGTGGCCAATGCCGGCATCGGGAATCTTGTTAAAGTTGAGAGTCGCATGGATTCCACTCAGTATCAGCAGATTCTTGAGAATAATGTTCAAGAATCAGTGACGAAGTTGAAGTTACGCTGGGGATGGATATTTCAGCAAGACAATGATCCAAAACACCGCTCCAAATCCTCAGGCATTCATGCAGAGGAACAATTACAATGTTCTGGAATGGCCATCCCAGTCCCCAGACCTGAATATCATTGAACATCTGTGGGGTGATTTGAAGCGGGCTGTCCATGCTCGGCGACCATCTAACTTAACTGAACTTGAATTGTTTGTCCAAAATACCTTTATCCAGGATCCAGGAACTGATTAAAAGCTACAGGAAGCGACTAGAGGCTGTTATCTTTGCAAAAGGAGGATCTACTAAATATTAATGTCACTTTTCTGTTGAGGTGCCCATACTTTTGCACCGGTCAAATTTTGGTTTAATGCATATTGCACATTTTCTGTTAGTACAATAAACCTCATTTCAATCCTGAAATATTACTGTGTCCATCAGTTATTAGATATATCAAACTGAAATGGCTGTTATAAACACCAAAATATTTAGAACTAAAAATGATTAAAATTAATAGGGGTGCCCAAACTTTTTCATAGGACTGTATATAATAAGGGTATAAAAATAAATGAGATTAATCATTGATTTTTACGACCGTTTTCCTGCTATTAGTGATGATAATACTTACTGTACTGTGCCTGAGGCCTCCGCACCCTCTTCTGCAATATTTCCATTAAATATTGCTTGTTTTTCATCTTTCTGTTCTGGAGACTCCCTGCAAATCTTTGAACTCTTTCCCACGGGACCTATAGTAATACAATATTACATATTTAGTGACTTAGTAGCTTGTATTTCTGCGGTGATTGCATTTTCACATTGTTTCTGATGACATAGAATATTGCTAGTGAACCTGAAATGGAAAGGAAATTCTGTGAAAAAAAGACAGCACTACCCTCTGTCACATGGCCATGCCTGGTATTGCAGCTGAATGATTTAGGGGAAATATATATATATATATATATATATATATATATTGGGCAGAGACAGTAGATTCAGCTTTACTCAGCAATGAATGTGGGGATTTTACAGGCTTTATACATAAAAAAGTTGCCAGATGAACTCTCATTCGGCCTACTATCTCACCCAGCTTTCCCATACATGTGCATCTTTATTTAACAGTGTTTATCTCTGGGAAGTATCTGGCAGAACAAAGAATTAGTCATGTTCAAATAAAAATCAATCATCTTATTTCCCCTGCCATCTCAAGAGGCCATGAAGATAACAGTGTTGATGCATCCTGTCTAAATCAGAGGGATAACAGCCAACAGATAACATGACAACAGTAATGTCATTTTTAAGGTCAGTGAACACAGAGTTTTTTGGTGAGGATTTTGATGCTGAATCCGCCTCTAAGGCCAGGTTCAGACAGAGTTTTTTGGGCCAGATTTTGACACTGAATCCGGTCAAAAAAATGCCTCCCATTGAAATCAATGGGAGCCAGTCATTTCCTTTTTCTGCGAGCAGTTTGTTCCCACTCGCGGAAAAAAGTAGTGGCCTGCCTTTTCTTCAGGCAGATTCCGCGGCTGATTCAGCTGCAGACGTCTGCCTCGTGACACCTTTCTCCCGACTAGGCCCATTCATTTGTGCCTATTCCGGAGCGGAATGCCGCGACTGGATGCCGATGCACTGTATACACTGTACCGGCATACAGTAGCCGTTTATTGGACTGGAATCTGAGGCGGCCTCCTATAGTGCCACCAAACATGAATGTGTGCTACTCACACGGGCGTAAATTGGGGAGGCGCATCGGGGCCCAGGAGCCTTAAGGGGCCCTTAAGCACTGGTATCAGTATTGAGATTGTGGCTTCCATCTGGCCCATAAGCCAAGGAGACCCACAGATTACCTGAACCACACTAAGGTGGATTACACTCCTTAGCACCCGTAACCATCACTATCAAGAATTCACTGTAGGGATGAGTACGGGGCCCCAGACAAAAGATTGCTCCAGGGCCCACAAGACTTTAGTTATGCCATTGGCTACTTATATTGTATTACATGGGAGTCTAAGGCGAATACTTAAGTGTCTTTCCTGGCAAGGTATGCCACCTGGTAATTCATTTAGAAGAATTTTTCTGAACAGTAAGGGTCAATTCACACAGAGTTTTTTGGCGAGGATTTTGGCGCCGAATCCGTGTCAGAATCCATGTGGAATAAAACGTCTCCCCATAGAGTTCCATGGGTTCCGCTAGCTTTTTTTTCCGCTAGTGGAAAAATAGCTGGATTCCGCCTGAAAAAATCAATGCAGTCAATAGGAGGCGGAAAATCCATGTGGCGGATTTGGGTGTGGATTTTGGCACGGAATCGGCAAAAACTATGTGGAAACACAGGTAGTGTTTTTTTCAAGGTCCATACACTGTGTTTGAGGAAAAAAACATTTCTTAATTCCAGAAGCGGAGTTTTTCCTCAGCAAAATCCTCATCAAAAAACTGATGAATGGACCCTAATGCATTTTGATAGGCCATAAAAGTGTGCTAATGCTTCCAGAGTCTGCTCATCAAGGGAGGCTTAAGAAGCCAGCTCCAGCAGCAGACTGTGGGCAGAGCTTGGCTGGAGTGCCAAACAGAGTGGTCATATTTTTGGAGCTGTGTCCTGAATGATTCTACTGGCTTTTCATTTCTGTCATTCTAGGTGAGGTAACCTATTCTAGGTTTAGTTAGAGCCTAGCCGGGCAGGTGTGTAAAAAGTTTGGGCACCCCTATTAATCTTAATCATTTTTAGTTCTAAATATTTTGGTGTTTGCAGCAGCCATTTCAGTTTGATATATCTAATAACTGATGGACACAGTAATATTTCAGGATTGAAATGAGGTTTATTGTACTAACAGAAAATGTGCAATATGCATCAAACCAAAATTTGACTGGTGCAAAATCATGGGCACCTCAACAAAAAAGTGACATTAATATTTAGTAGATCCTCCTTTTGCAAAGATAACAGCCTCTAGTCGCCTCCTGTAGCTCTGAATCAGTTCCTGGATCCTGGATGAAGGGATTTTGGACCATTCCTCTTTACAAAACAATTCAAGTTCAGTTAAGTTCGATGTTCGCCGAGCATGGACAGCCCGCTCTCAAATCATCCCACAGATGTTCAATGATATTCAGGTCTGGGGACTGGGATGGCCATTCCAGAACATTGTAATTGTTTCTCTGCATGAATGCCCGAGTCGATTTGGAGCGGTGTTTTGGATCATGGTCTTGCTAAAATATCCATCCCCGGCGTAACTTCAACTTCGTCACTGATTCTTGAACATTATTCTCAAGAATCTGCTGATACTGAGTGGAATCCATGCGACCCTCAACTTTAACAAGATTCCTGGTGCCGGCATTGGCCACACAGCCCCAAAGCATGATGGAACCTCCACCAAATTTTACAGTGGGTAGCAAGTGCTTTTCGTGTAATGCTGTTTTTTTTTGGATGCCATGCATAACGCCTTTTTGTATGACCAAAAAACTCAATCTTTGTTTCATCAGTCCACAGGACCTTCTTCCAAAATGAAGCTGGCTTGTCAAAATGTGCATTTGCATACCTCAGGTGACTCTGTTTGTGGCGTGCTTGCAGAAACAGCTTCTTTCTCATCACTCTCTAATACAGCTTCTGATTGTGCAAAGTGCGCTCTATTGTTGACTGATGCACAGTGACACCATCTGCAGGAAGATGATGCTGCAGCTCTTTGGAGGTGGTCTGTGGATTGTCCTTGACTGTTCTCACCATTCTTCTTCTCTGCCTTTCTGATATTTTTCTTGGCCTGCCACTTCTGGGCTTAACAAGAACTGTCCCTGTGGTCTTCCATTTCCTTACTATGTTCCTCACAGTGGAAACTGACAGATTAAATCTCTGAGACAACTTTTTGTATCCTTCCCCTGAACAACTATGTTGAACAATCTTTGTTTTCAGATCATTTGAGAGTTGTTTTGAGTAGCCCATGATGCCGCTCTTCAGAGGAGATTCAAATAGGAGAACAACTTTCAATTGGCCACCTTAAATACCTTTTCTCATGATTGGATACACCTGGTTATGAAGTTCAAAGCTCAGTGAGCTTACAAAACCAATTTTGTGCTTCAGTAAGTCAGTAAAAAGTAGTTAGGAGTATTCAAATCAATAAAATGATAAGGGTGCCCATACTTTTGCGCTGGTCAAATTTTGGTTTAATGCATATTGCACATTTTCTGTTAGTACAATAAACCTCATTTCAATCCTGAAATATTACTGTGTCCATCAGTTATTAGATATATCAAACTGAAATGGCTGCTGCAAACACCAAAATTTTTAGAACTAAAAATGATTAAGATTAATAGGGGTGCCCAAACTTTTTCATAGGACTGTATATGGTATTATATTATTATATATATATAAAATCTGTGGGAGAAGCAGACAAATGATCACAGTTTTACTGACACTTACGTGAAGGCAGGATGAAGCCTATTTTACTTGTCGATGATTTAGGTTCCTGAAGTTGTCTAGTTCCATATAACCTACAAATAAAAAGAAATCAGTTTGATACTTTTTGTGATATTACTTTTATTATGTCCTGTATAAAATATGTCACCACTGGCAAATCTTCTTAAAATAATTCTGCCTCAGCTAAGTAATGTAAAATGGTTTTTATTGGTCATGAAGTGTGAAAAACATGTTAACAGCTTACTTATGGATGAGATGTAATACGGATGTAAAAAACGTGCATTTTCCAAGGCCGTTTTGCACCGGAACGGCGGTCATTTTCACCGATCCCTCATTCCTTACACTGTATAGAGAGATCTGTGAAAAGTTACCAAAAAAAAGAGCATGACCTACATCTTGGCAGTCTGTGACAACGTCACGTCAAAATATTGGTCATGTGAATAGCCCCCATTCACAAACATTGAACAAAACAAAACGCAGCAAAATCTGCAACAAAAACAGCAAATTTTCTGCAACATGGGATCTTAGTTACTGTTGTAAATCTTCCCATAGTTGCTTCAGCCGTGAACTTAGAAGGGGTACCTTGGTTTGGACAATCAATGACATTAACTGATCACAAAGTCTACCCCTGCTGGGATCCCTAGTGATCAGCAGTAATCTGTGTCGCCATAGGTGAATACAAGTATTACAAGTGAATACAAGTCACAGTTTTTTGTGCTCCAGCGCACTGTATGGATCTAGAAACTTCTCTTTACAAAATCGCTAGTGGTTTTTGAAGCGTTTTTTGCATAAACCACGTCAAAAAACACGGCAAAAAAAGCATCACGTTTTTTTCCACCTTCTATTGAGTTCAATGAGTTTTTCCACGGGGAATCTGCCTGAAGATAGATCATGTTGCTTTTTTTTTCCGCTAGCTCAAAAAAAACGCTAGACGGAAAAAAAACTGCTAGTGAGTCCTATGACTTCAAATGAATGGGAGGCGTTTTTTCAAGCAGATTCCGCATCAAAATCCGCCTGCAAAAAACTCTGTGTGAACAGACCCTAAAGCAGGAAGGACAAGTCCTCCAGAGTCAGGCTGGGTTCACATCACTGTTGGAGACGCTTGCATGGAAGACTTGTCTCTCTGCCGATTTCAGTTTTGAAATGTCGGACACCCTGCGTACACCATTATAGTCAATGGGGTCCACTGGTGTCCGTTTGTAAGAGCTGAAACAGCGGTCCTCTCTCCGTTGTTTGGATCCCCTGACACAGTGCTAGTGTGAGCCCAGCGTCTGATTCTTTACAACAGCTGTCCACTCTGGCCAAGAGATGAAGATCATTGACAGAGGATCCCTCCAGATGAACTCTGAATATCCCAGTAGGGTATATGAGAATATGCTTTCTAATCTGGGCATGTGGATAATAATTTGGATGTGATATGGATAATCCTATAATTATAACTTGAATAGTGCAGGGACTTGGAGATGTTACATTAATCTTTATGGGTTTGGGTATTAAGAATGTGTAAGTATGGCTTAGGATAGATGCTGCACCTGTTCTCTTCACTCTCCAGCAAGCTGCGATAGGCTGAGATTTCCTTTTCCAGCTTCATGTTGGTGTTGAGGAGCATCTTGTGCTTCTGTAGCTGTGTCCGGACTCCTTCTCTCACCTCTTGCAGCTCTTGCTGTAAATCAGCAATAACAGCGGACAGCGCCTCCAGCTGCTTCTGGTGCTGCTGCTCCGTCTCTTGTAGGGTAAATTTTAGACTTCTTTCCTTTGAAACATAGTGAATAATGAATTTAAAGAGAAATTTACTAGAGACACAGAATTTCCTACTGTGATTATCCATTAGATTCTACTAATATCCCTTAGGAGCAGATTTTCATATTTGTCATATGCTTTGTGTCTCATGCATGGTGGTCTGTAGAAGACGTGCAGTATTCCTTCAGGAATACTTTGTATTGATAGTGCTAAGTAGTGACTCTAGCCATACAACATATTGCATGGCCAAAGATTGCAGTAACTAATACAAGTCAATGTGGTTGTGTATGATTTTACTACAACTTAGCTACAGGTTCATTATTTACGATGCAGACAGCGTGACATTGCCATCTATAACTAGGCGACATGTTGCACAGCCAAAGTTACTAAGTAGCCCTAGCCTAAAGGGTGTGAGGCTTCTAGTTTGGGTCATGAGATCTGTGTTAGGACTAGGTTTGAGATCATAATATATATTGTATACTCAGGCTAGGTAAACAGTAACATCTTTCTCTTGTCTTTTTTTTTGTAGCCCATGTGTGGACTCTCACACCCAGCATTTTCATGTGCATAGACCTTGCATGGCAGTATATAGAATTCTGTGGTCCTATATAGGTACTTATTTGGGATCTGTAGATCAATGTGTCACCACAGTATACTGTATTATCACATGTGAGAAGGTGACGTGTAGAATTCTGGAGTCCAGATACATCAGCCCAAGGTTTCGGATATATTTGAGGTCCAGGGCAGATCTGGAGTAGGCCTCAGCCCAGGTGTAGATCCTTGGCTCATTACTGACCCATAACAGGCTGCAGAGCCTGCAGTTTATGGCAGTTCCATGAGGTGAAAGGAGGTGCATGGTTCTGTCCTGTAACCCTGATTCCGGTGAGACAATATTGCTCCTGCTTTGTTCGTGGGGCTGGTAATAAGCTACATGTGTAATTAGGTTATCAGTTCTGTTTAGTTAGTGGCTCAGACGAGCAGGGTTTACTTTGTTTATGCCTGAAGTTAAGGCTGGATTTTGTTTTGCTCATTTTGTGCCTGTAGTCAAGGTTTATTTATTTTCCTGTTTTTTTTCTAAATAAACCGTTTGCTGCATGTTTTGTGTCCCTGTCTTAACTGTTTGGGTCTGCGCCACTGCTTCTACCGAGCTATCTTCCCCACACACAATATAGGAATGATATATCCTAAGTAGTAAGCTACAGTTTTTTCTTTCAAATTCTCAGAAATATGGGCCCTTTATAGATTATGGGACAATATTACAGGTCCTTACAATACTGATCCATAATTGGGCTGTGTGAATGAGCCCTTCATCTAAGGGTCCAAATATTCAGTGCACTCATTTTTTTGTATGATTGATAGAGACCCCATATTCAGGCTGATTTGAGGCAATACGCCATATTCATACCTGGCAGGCTAGGCTCTCTCCCCTTATGAGTCTAAGATGGAAAATACCTACCATTGCTTGGAGCGATTCAATTTCAATCTGTAGATTTTTCCATTGCTTCCTGGCTTCATAAAGACTGGCCCGGGCTGCCCTCAATTCCTCCTCATCCTTCTGCATCTTCTGCCGGACTTCTTCTTCTTCCAGCTGGATGGAAATGAAGTGACAGGATCATATTGTATCTGATCAGAGAGCACAATAGGTCAGACAATAAGCACCATAGACTGACAGGGAAAATTGGACAGTGACAGATGACACATAGAATCCCAAGCACACAAGACTTCTTTAATCTTTTCATTGCTTCAATACAAGGTTTTTACACATGCACTGGCTCTGAAAAACCTATAGATGATAAAAGACTGGTAGCCCTATGCACGATCAGCTTATGGACCGAAACTTATGTATAAATTTCTCCAAAAGACCACCCCCATATTCAGACCTGTAACAGATTGTCAGTTACACAATACATTATGTATATCGACAGTCTTCTTTCACATCAGTCACAACACGTTTCAATACAATTTGAGTTCTCATCTCAAAAAGGTTTGTGATATCTGTTTCTAGAAAAACTGGAAAACAACCAGCTTTACTATTCCAAAAACATTTTCCATTGAGGATATTTAATGAGGGCCTTTCACCATTTCCATCAACTCCAACTTTTTGCATCCTTGAGTAGGCGTTGTTCTACTGAATCCAGTGCAGTTAGAGGTTTTTCTCTAGCCCCCATCATGTCCAAGCAATAACTGCTGTTGGCTTCAGAATAATTACGTTCCTTACTGTCATGTGGGTGGTCCCAGTTATTCTGCTCCAGGCTAGGACCGCCCACTTGACAGCAGAGAACACAATTGTGCTGAAACTAACAGCAATGATTGGTTGTGAACAGTGGATGCTAGAGAAAAAATTCTATCTGTGCTAAAACCAGTGGAGCAGGACCTACTGAGGACGCAATGAATTGGAGTTGGTGAAGAGGATGAAAGGTCCCATTTAAGTGTAACTCTTGACTTATAAGAGGCTTGGGCTTTGCTCCAAGTAGGCTAAAGATGCCAGGCCTGAATTCAATGCGTCTATTGGAAATCCTACCTTGTCTCATGTGTGACAGCACAAAATGGAAGAAGGGGATAGAATAAGGTGACTATCCTCATGTTAATAAAACACAGGTGAAAATCCACAATAAGAGGAATAGCATTTTCATGTGTTCCATGACCTGATATTAGATCTCTCCCTGCGGGGATCAGATCCGTCAGTACTGATGACACAAGGTCACATACAGAAATTCTATACAGTTAATTCATATCAGATTTGACAATTCACAGAACATCTCCTGGTTTTAGTTCTGAGACAGTTACTGTGGACTATAGCTTTGTATCAGTACCTGATAAAGTCTCTTTTCAAGAACCAGAAAAGTGTCATGCCCCATCCAGTTAGATCATATTGCAGTCTCTTATATATCCATATTTGCCCTGCTTGTATTGAGGCCGAATTTTCAATCAGCTGACTGATGGGAAGGGGGGGGGATGGCATTGGCTTCAAATATTAGCATATTTCCTAGAATCTCATCCAGTTTGCAGTTAATGTAAAATGTGGTTTTTACGCTTATATATTTATAAATCTGCCTGTGTGCACCCAACCAAGTGTGCAGGTCAAGGAAGGGGGCAATATATTAATAATGGCCAGTAAAAGGGATGTTATACTGTGTTGGAGCCAATAATGGAGGATATATTTGATCTGCGAATGGGCAGTGGCCTAAAAATATTGACTGGGGAGGCTGTGAAATGACAAATCCGCCCCTGCTCATTGGATAGTATTTATTAAGACCAGGGTCTGGTTGGAGTGTCATTCCATTCCGATTTCACAAAGCAAGATAGGACCAGCTGTATAAATATTGTAACAGGGCATCGAAGAACCTTGGGCTGAAGACTTGGTCATGTGCATGAGGCCTTAGGCTCTATTCACAAGAAAGACACCCCCGGAGTCATCAGCAAAGGGGGACATGACTTTGGGATGGGAGAATTCTCTGCGTGCAGGAGCATGCCTGCGTGCCTTGTGGAACGGGCAGCATCAGGATGGTGCTGGCCCATGTTCAGCAAAGACGAGAATTTCAGCTTGAAATTTCAGTCTGGGTGCCCTTGGGTCGGTGCATGCGGCTAAGTGTAAAGGTCATCAAGTGCTCTGAAAATGATTGAGAGATGACAGGAGATGGTCTCTCACTGTAGTACAAGCCATGAAAAAGTCACAATTTTTCTGCAGGTTGCATTTACTAGCGGAAATGATGTATGAATTCTATGGCGACTATGAACTGATGCAAATTTCAGTGCGGCCCTGCCAGAGAATGTGTGTGAACGTACATGAGCTGCATATTCTAATGTCACAGGGATTATCAAGACCCGTGGACTAAATGCTGGTCTTAAGAAATTCCACCCAATGAGCAGGGGCGGACTTGTCATTTCAAAGGCCACCAATCAAAATTTTTGGGCCACTGCCTCCAATTTGCAGATCACAAATATCCCCTATTATTGGCTTTAACACAGTATAACGTCCACTTTACTGGCCACAATGCAGTATATTGGCTCCTTTATTTGCCCGCACACAAAATATTGTCCTCTTTTTTGGCTATTTCTCCCAGACATAATTTTACTTGGCCTCCCCGAGATAACATATTCAACCTTGGTCATTGAGTGGAATTTATAAAGACCAGCGTTCAGTCCACTTGATAATCCTTGTGCTGCCTGAAGAACGCCAAAAAGTGCAATAATGCAACCCACCGCTGTAGGCCTCTGCTAATCTTTAAAGCCCACATAATTCATAGCAAGACATTGTATTGGTGTCCTATAGCAGTATATGAAATCGCTAAATGGCATAGTGATGTAATTTTATATTATACTGTAAAATTTCTACGGATAGAGCTATATGGCAACTTGCTGCAGCATGACATCAAGGTTGCAAATATGGTGTTACCACTAATGATAGTTAATGTGGTTGTGCAGACAATGTTGGTGTGAACTGACCTTGTGCTGATATAGAGGAAACACAGAGGTGAAAAATACTTCATCCTATCAGACTCCCTCACCAATGATTACAATAGGAAACTTTTTTTTGTAAATAGGATTTGCCCTTTAAGAGCATAGATTCAAGCAAGATAACTTAGCAGGTTGCAAATTTTGGCAGTAACAATTTAAGAAACAATTTCCAAAGTCACACAAAGGGGTTAAGGAAATATACTTCAATACGGTTTGATACCATGAGCTGCAATATTTAGACTCTAGAATACATCAGATACAATAAAGGGTCAATAGAATGGAATCTAATAGACATTGTGGCACGGTATTATTGATGAAGCTGGGGAAGTCCACAAGTTTGCTGTCAGGTTCTTGAAAGGCCTCTCTCCTACTCACGTCAGCATCTGAATATCAAGGCCTTACATTAATATGATGGGTAATTCTATTGATCATAAAATATTGCAAAGCATTATGGGTGCTGGCCAATGCCTGCATGCACATAGACACACACATATATAGAATAGTTGGAATTTATCTGCAGTGCTCCTGGCACTCCCTCCCCAGCATCCCCTGCATTGAAGGAATCACAGGACCAGAGGCTGAGTCAGTCCGGCAATGACTCTGCATCCCTTTCCTGGAAGGTGCCTGCCTGCTTGCCTGTCTGCCTGCGTAACGCAGTTACCTGACTCCTGGCTGGAAGGTCGGCGGCGATGTGACTTGTGCTGATGAGAGCCTCATAGTGTGTTCTGATCTCATTGAGGAGCTGGGACAGTTCCATCCTGCTCCCATCCTCCACCGTTGCAAACTGAATATCATCGATGGGATGTTTTAACTGCTGCACAGCCTGGACTTTCTGCAGTGGGAGAGGGGGAAGAAGGAGCGAGAGAGAGGGAGGGAAAGAGACATGGAGAAAGTCGTGAATGAATGATACACCGTAATCAGATGCAATGGCTGCACATGGAAGTGTTACACTGAAAAATCACCACAAAACATCAGTCCTTCAGTCATCGTCTGCTTCTGGGAAAGCTGGGTGACAGGCAATATGGCTGCTTTTGCAGGGATGTCACCCAGTTGTCTTGACAGTTATCCAGTGATACATATTCTGCTCCAGTATTGCTGCATCACTGGGCAGATATGGCGATCAGGATACAAGAAAAGCTGGGTCACAGTCAATATGTGAAGTATAATGGTGGCCATATTGCTTTGTACACAGATTTTTCAGAAACAAATATAAGAAAAAACTGAAATAACATTTTAAACTTGACCAGGGTTTTCAAACGTTTATAGGGGAATTTTAGATTTTAGGTGATACGTTTATATTTTGCAATAATGTTTCTCAGCTGGTTATGTCTTTTTGATGTAATGCTATAGAGGAGAGAACGCTGTGGGGCTAAGGCTATATTCACACAACCCAGGTGCAAAACGGCCCCCGTCTTGCACCCAAGGGGCACCCATTTTTATGAATCCCCTATACGTTTGAGTATATGAAGGCATCCATGAAAACAGACAGAATTAGGACACGACCTAGATTTTGACGGTCCGTTTTAACAGACTGTCAAAATAATGGACATGTGAATAGCTCCCATTAATTGAATTGATTGCAATGCTACAGTGTGACACCTGTTACATAAACAGACATCGCACGGCCATTATTCAGAGTGGTGTGAATATAGCTTTATACTACAGGGGTCAGAGACAGGGCTGTGAAATCAATAGGCCAAACCATCAACTCCAACTCGCCTGAAGCAGTAAAGATTCTCTAGTTCATTATAAATAGTGATTGAATTTCTATCATGGTAAATATGTAACAAACTATATATCTAATTAAGCATACAATATTACTAATTGTATATACTATAATTAAAAATAATTAATCATTATATTTTTAAAGAGAACCAATTAGAGTTGATAGTATCTGTTAATAGGCTCCGTTCCAATGATTCCTGCGCAGTTGGAATTTTCTCTCTAGCGATCACGACATCCAGGTGGTTTGGAGGCAAGATCGCCCCCCTCCCCCCAACTGCCACTCCTCGGACCTTCTTCAATAAGATTGTGAAAATCAAGGGGTGCTATCGCAGCTAGGAGGCCGGGCAATGAACTCCTGACTGCCTATACACGGTTCCTTTAGGGATGTACTGCAATACTATGCACTGGGGAATTACTATTCCCCTTCTGGGATATGTAAAAAATCTAAATCAAACATATTAGGTTAGGTATACCGACGTGCATATAAGTCTCCACTATCCAAAAATATTGTTATTTATTGTGTACGGTGAATGGCATAAAAGATAATATACCGCAATGTACAAATTAATGTATTTTGGTCAAAATAATAGTAAAAAAAAGTGATCAAAAAGTAAAACATACCAAACATTGGTACCGATAAATAGTACAGCTTGACCCACAAATAAAGAGCCCTGACATATCATATCAAAACATAAAAAAATGTATAGACGTCAGAATACGGTGACCCCAGGAAAATTGTTAATTTATTTGTAAAAGTGGTAAACCATAATACAACCAATATAAAATATGGTATCGCCGTAATTGTAATGACCCACCAGACAATTCTGCCCTGTTATTTTTAATACACAGTGAACGCCGTAAAAACAAAATGCAAAAAATGATGGTAGAATTGTGGGGTTTATAAAATAGACCCGCAAAAAACGTTACTAAAAGCTAATCCATACTTTATTTGTACCCCTATTCCCAAATGGTGCCAAATGAAAATACAAGTTGTCATGCAAAGAATAAGCCCTCACATAGCTATGTTGACAGAAAATAAAAAAAGTTATGAATTTTGGAAGGCGGGGGAAGGAAAGTATGAAAAAAGTCGCCAAACATTAATGTACAAAATACCTTACGTTAAGTTGGGGTCAGTAATTTTTTTCCGACCCAAATTTGGTCCCAACACCACAACTCTGACTCCACAGCCCTGGTTGGACATCCTCTCAATCAATTCTAAAAAGTGTAACGTTTATTCAGCATATATCCAATAGCATCTCACAAAAACAGTCAGTATAGCGGCATCACAAGTGGTTAGTGGTAGACAGACATGTCCTAATGGACGTTTCGGTCCTAAATTGGACCTTCTTCAGCAGGACATCATGTCTGTATGAATTTATCTGATCATTGCTGCCACAGGTAGCAAAATGTTACAAAAACACTTGCGTTTTTCACTGCTTTTCTGCTTTTTGCCTCTCCCTCTGTAAGTTTTAGGCTGGTGCCTCACATGGCATAAATGCCACATTTTTTTACAGAAAAAAAATTGGCGTTTTACAGTCACAGCAAAACAGATGGGTTCTTGCGAATCCCATCCCCACTTTGTATTAAAATCTGCATTGCGGACATGCAATGAATTTGCAGCATGTTAATTATACCTATGCAAATGCTGGCGGTTTTTCTATAGGTATAATTGAAGCAGAAAGTCCACAGAGGAAACCACTGTCAGCTTTCTGTTAAAAGCTTTGAGGGAAGAACCACGATGTGTTGCCGCCGCGTTTTTTTCTGCAGTGTTTTTTTTTCTGTGAGATACAACATGGGGTCTTAGCCAAAAGCTGAAAAAAAATGCCGTTTCTGCAGGTGAAATTAAGATAAAATAAGATAATCCTTAAATAGTCCCACCATGGGGAAATTCAGTGAGTTACAACAGCACGGATAATACAGTAGTATATTACAAGAAAGAACACACACAAGCTCATAGGAGATAGAGAAAGATACTAGGAGTCATAGCAACTAAGAAGAAAAAGAAAGACTCAGGATTATTTAGTTCTCTGTGCGGAGTGATCTTCGCTTAGCCCACTGTTGATTATACAGCCTGACCGCGGTTGAGAGGACGGACCTCCGATACTGCTCTTTCTCATACTTGGGGTGAAGCAGTCGGTCACTGACAGTACTGCCCAGTGCTATCACGGTCTCATACATGGGGTGGGAGTTGTTGTCCAGCATGGAGGTCACCACGGACAGTATCCTTCTGTCACCCACCACCTGTACTGGGTCCAGGGGGCTCCCTAGGACAGAGCTGGCCCTTCTAACCAGTCTCTCAAGTCTATTTCTGTCCCTGGCTGGTAAACTACTCCCCCAGCAGGCCACTCCGAAGAAGATGGCTGATGCTACCACAGAGTTTATATAAAAATGCAACATTTTTTGCAGCAGTTTCCACAATGTGTAGATGGTATTACCTGAAATCTCATTAACTTTGCTGGGACCCCCAAAACACAGATGGATCCTTACGATGTATACAGACAGCCAAGTTTGGTGCAGTTATAACCATATTGAAACTGCATTGGAAAAAATACATGCAATATAATTGCATGCGTTTTTTCCAATGCAGTTTTGATGTGGTTTTAACTGCACCCAACCTGGCTGTCTGAATACATCCTAAGGCTCCATCCCCATGGGTTGGACCTGCTGCAGATTTTCTACTGTGGATTCTCGCTTGGAGAGACAGCAGCATTAGATTGCCAACAAAGATTTTTGTATACAGCCTTTTTTTCCCCAGCAGCTTACAAACACAATATCACTTGACGTACAGATTTTCATAGAATACGTAGATTCAGCCTAGGTACAGTTTTACATGGCTGTAATACAGCTAAATTTTCGCTACAGTTCAAGTGAACCATAGGTGACCATAGAACCTTGTCTCCCTTCTGTTTCACTCCATTAGCGACTACAGGACACACACTCATTAATTATTCATAAGGGACCTTTCTAATTAAAAGTAGATTGCTCTTTAATGTAACGTATTGCTGATCTGCATTGTCGGTGAGATCCCCAACCATGTAATGTACTGTAGCAGTTAATGATGATAGCACATTTGTAACACTTGCTCCGACTCGCCCATACGCGAGTCTATGCCCAAGGGAAATGCCGCTCGATACTCTCCGAACGTATAATTATAAATGCAAACTCTTTCTTTACTTAATCTCCCTTTTGACTGTGGGAACATAGAAAATGATTAAACAAAATATCCTCGTAAATCCGCACTAGCATATAAATACTAGGGAAGTAATTCATAAATGTACCCGTCTCTGTGTTGCACGGTATGTTCTATCGCCGGCAGTACAAAGATATCACAATGCTTAAAAGTTTATGGGAGAATGATTAAAACTGGTGCACTGGGAAGGTGTAGGTTCAGGTTATTAAAGGCATCTGAAAAGTTGGATTACATTGTAACACTGTTGTCAAACACATGGTATATACTGCGTTATGTGGGGTGGATCACGAGCCAGGGATTTACTCCTTGGTGTTCTTATCAGACCATGAATAAGGAAATGGCCAAGGACTGTAGGGGTATGTTAAGGGTTAAACTGAAAAAAGTCAGAAAGGTGGTCAGATGTCCCCAAAGGTCTATTAATATAAAGTAAATATATATTAATATATATATATATATATTATCCCGGATATAAAAAAAAATTAAAAACATGCAAAAATAAAAACAAAGCCCTATGTGTCACTGAAAAAAGACGCAGAAATTAGATGAATAACCCAAATGATAAAAATGTTATCTCCCTCAAAACCGCACATACAAAAAAAACGAAAATGTGTCTGGTCCAGTAGTGAAGTGGTTAATATGAGATTCACTCGCAAGTCGCCTGACAACTAATTTTATCAGGAGAAATAGAGGCCCAGCGGACACTTCAAAAGTAATCTGACATACAGTGAAACCTCTCCAAAGGACCATCATTTTACAGAGACCGCCCTCCTTACCAGACCAAATTGTCTGTGATGTATTTTCAGGTTTTTATATTAACCATCTTCTTTGAGAAGTTCACCCCCCTAGAAGACCACTTTTGATTCTCAGAGAGGTTTCACTGTACTTGTATTTGTGTGTGTGAAATATATGAATACCCAAGTTTGCCAGAGCAAGAGCCACTATTTTTTGTCAGCTTTACATTCTGGAGACCTCTGACATGAGCCGTACTCACTATTGTACGTCTATTGGACTTTGCCCTACCAAATTGCATTCCCCTGAGTCACCACCAGGAGGAGATAGAGAATGTTTTTCTTCCACCTTTGACCACCATTTGGGCACGCCAGGTTTGATAGATGTCACCCTCAGATCCTCCTATAAGTACAGTAGAAGAGGGTCTGCCATTGGAACCAGCCACCCCCAATGCCTTCTGGGTATTAGTTGTTGTCATGTACAGGTAATTTCACATCATTACACTGCTTCTAATAAAGGTCCATAGACTAAGGGTGCGTTCACACAGAGTAACGCCGGGCTTCATTCACAGCAGTACACGCGAGCGCTGTGGAAGGCTCCCGAACACTTCCCATTCACTTCAATGGGAGCGCTCGTAACGCCGGCTTTACGAGTGCTCCCATTGAAGTGAATGGGAAGTGTTCGGGAGCCTTCCGCAGCTCTCGCGTGTACGGCTGTGAATGAAGCCCGGCGTTACTCCGTGTGAAGGCAGCCTAAAGCTATATAGTTCACTTGCTCTGCAGTAGCTTTGCCCATACACTAGGGGGAGCCTCTTCTCTTACCTCTTGATGATTTGAAATGAGAATACTTTTTTCTTCTTCCTTATCCATTAGAATTATTTTAATATCAGTGTCTTCCTGTGTCAATTCATTTAACATTGTTCTCAGGACTTGGTTTTTCTGTGTAATCCGATTATTTTCTATAGTCTCTCTAGTAAGCCTGTAACAAAAAAGTATCCATAAGATATCTTCAGACAAGTAATGTAGTAATATTACTCATGCAATAGTGTATATACTCTACATGGACTCTACTTGTGATACTACTGAGAATACTGTAAAACCAACATGGCAAGTGTCTGCGGCAAGTAAAAAGATGTTTTATCCACATCTCTAGTGTATAAGTTGAATTAGATTTTAGTTAGTTCTATCTCGTATACTATTTTGTATTCCTTTATTAGGCAGTAATGCAGTTAGGCCTGGTTTACATCTGCATTTGGTATTCCATTCGGGGAGGCCACTTGGGAACCCCCAGAACGGAATACTGAACGCATAGACAAGCGGTGTGCAGTGAAAGCATAGACTACAATGGAGTCCGTGTGTTTTCCACGTGGTGTCCGCACGAGTCATGTGGAGAGGAAAGTAGTTCATAAAGCGCTTTTCTCTCAACATGTTCCATGTGGAAACCGCACGGAAAACACACAGACCCCGTTATAGTCTATGGGATCCATGTGCTTTCATTGCTCACGGTATTACGAACGGACTACAGAACGCAGATGTGAACCAGGCCTTACCTCTACTTTCACCTATAGTTGGGCCTAGGAATTAGTGACAGTATCCATTTCAGCAGCTTTGTATTACTATGGTTGCAGAGTCCCCCATGCTACCTAGATATTCACTGCAATGTGTAATGTTCCATCTCTTAGCATCGATTTTTAATGTGTATGCTAAAAATGGATTAATTAAGCAGGTGATAGAAACATGATGTGAACTTAGTCTCAGGGTTGGTTCACACTAGCGCTTGTATTCCGTCTGCAAGGAGTCCCCCACGGAATGCAATCGCAATTGCAAGCGATGTGCTTGCAAAGCACATGGAGCCCATTATAGTCTATGGGCTCCGTGTGCTTAACTGCACATCGCTTGCATTAGCGTTGGTATTCCGTCCGGGGGGGGGTCTCCATGCGGATTCCTTGCGGACGGAATACAAGCGCTAGTGTGAACCAACCCTTAGCTGGACTATAACAATGGATGAATGTCAGCTGGCTAAAACTGGACCCAGCCAAAAAAATGTTTTAGTTCGGAGGTCAGGCCCTTAAAAAGATAGCAACTTGCACACCCAGCACCGTTATCCCTTGGAAACGTAACCTTGTATGTCATTTAGGAGTAATTAAAGAGTTTGCATGTTTTTCAGGATTCAGATATTTGCAACTCATAAACCTTCATATTTCTACCTGCAGGATGATCAAGTATCGAACACCACAATCCAACATAACTGGTGAAGCATTGGTGCACACCGTATCCTCATGACTGAGCTACTGTAATGCCTCCTATATAATGTACTAGTTGGTGACGTTTTATCACTAGAGGAGGGGACCATCCATGAAAACTGGTGCTCCACTTAGCAAGGACATACCTCATATGTACCACACTAATCTGTGTAAGGAATAAAAGTTCATTATCTTGGCAGCCACTTTGCACATTTCAGCAACAACTTATACTAAAGGGAACATGCGATCAGGACAATACAATACAATCTGCAGTTGTCATGTTCTAGAGCAGAAGGAACAGAGCAGATTGATATATAGATTTGTGGGAAAAGATTAAGTATAACTTGTCATTTACCCATTGAAATATCTGCCCTCTCTTTTCCATGACGTCAGTGGCAGTGAATCACTGACCGCTCCTTGATTTTATAGCAAGAATACAGCAGACTTTCCAATGAATACAATATAAATGATATTGAATCTTTCTGCACAAACCTATATATCAATCTGCTCAGCTTCTCCTGCTCTATAACATGCTACCTGCAGATTACACTGGTGACACGTTCCCTGTAATAATTTGTGTAAAGACCCTGGAAGTAGCTTAATAGAGCTTTTGGGAGGTATCTAAAGATGTAAAACCCTTTTAGCATATCTCCCAACCAACCCAAATTCAGGACCTACTGTCCTGGACGGCAGGGGGTATGTCACGGCTTCATCTCATCTGCATAGAATGATGAAGCAGAGAGTGGATGGTGCGATCTGGTGATGTCACTTACAAACAGTTACAGTCACTTGAGGACCTTTAAAGCCATAATCAGCTTAGTTCGCAGCTACTAGAGGTTAGATGTTACTGAAACCCAACTCGCATTGCCACTCGCTCTCCACCATAAAACATCTGGAGCCTGAACCTTCTGCTTTGCAGCCTACAATCTCTGGAATGCTGTGCATGGACTGCTCACAGAGATCCTATCCTTTGCAAAATCAGACCCCAAAAGCATCTCTTCAGTATGGGGTTTGAGGTCACATAACACTCCCTCTCAGGACATTGTAATGCTGATGCTGTTAGTGTTGTTTTTTTTAAAGAAATATAATGGAATACCTTTCTTTAAGATGGATGAGGTCCTTGCTGTAATTGTCAATATCAAAAGATGTTTCTGCATTTTCTATGACCAGTTTATGAATCTGTTGATAAAACATACCATAGTGACATAGTATACACGGTTATTACACAAAATCACCAGCATGTCCCAAATTCAAGTGCAAAGATAGCAAAGATAGCGGTTGGGTGGTGAAGCAGGGAGCAGACAGCTCCCTACTTCATCACTGGCTTCAACCCATCGGTGTCCAGAGGACACCCCATTTATCTGATTTATTTTCAGGTTATTAACCACAGTTGTGATGTTTCATTTGTAAGCGCACTACTCCCCCTTTCCCTGTGAGCAGTTCAACCAGCAAACGAAACATCACAACAGTACATTACTTTTTTTTTGGTGGGATTGACCAACCATTTGATATGGGATGTCCTAACTATCTGCCAAAGGCAAAAGTTGTGGGTACATAGGATCAGGCTGATACTTTTGTTCTTCAGAGAGATAAGCCATAGGTGCGTGTCAGATGTCTGGGAGTGGCTTACTTCTGGGTTGAGGCAAGGGTGAATGTTTATGGTGTCCTGAAGAAATACTTTATCTAAAGTGGCCAACAGGTGCGTGGCTCCCTTAAAGTGAGTTTGTCAGGTTCCCAATTCCTCCAAACCAATAATTGTGCCATGTAGGTACCTTTAATAGGAACAGAAACATACTTTTGTTGTCAAATAGTGAAGCAATGCAGAAAATCTCATCTCTTCCTGGATATGCGAATCATTCCAAAGTACATAGGGCAGAGCGTGATGCGACAGTTCTCCCCTGTAATCTGCGCGCAATGTCCACTTTAGCCATTATGGACATTTTCTACCTCTACCTCTACCTGCTTCATCGGTTTGCAGCCACAAAGATATGTTTCTGCTCCTATTAAAGGCCTCTACATGACACTTTTATTGGTTTGGGAGGCATTTGGGGCCTAACAGACTCCCTTTAAATGGCAGCAATAAGCGTATAAATGCTGAGAATTGTCCCTATGACAAATCTATGCAACAGGGTACAAACAGTGGCGTAACTACCGGGGAAGCAGCGGAGGCAGCTGAGACAGGGCCTGGGACATTAGGGGGCCCGGTGACAGTCTTTTCAGACCCCTAAGTATAATGATCGGAGGCCCGGGAAAGGTAAGCGAACATAACAAACAGTGTTACTTACCTCTCCACGCTCCGCGAAGGCTTCGGGGCCTACTTGTGTGACATCTCAGACGTCACATGACCGGGGCCTGCGTCCTTATGTGTCGCGACGCAGGCCCCCGATCACATGACGTCCCTGACGTAATTGAAGATAGCCAACAGCGGGGAGCGCAGGGATAGGTAAGTAACAGTGTTTATGTTTGTATTCCCCTCTCGGTCTCTGATTATTATACTCTGGGGTCTGAAAAGACCACAGAGTATAATAATTGTTAATGAGTGTCCACCATGGAGCATAATACTGGGTGATGGGGCCACTATGAGGCATATTACTGGGTGATGGGGCCACTATGGGGGCATAATAATGGATGATGGGGCCACTATGGGGCATAATACTGAGTAAAGGGGCCACTATGGGGCATAATACTATGTGCAGGGGCAACTATGGGGCATAATACTGGGTGAAGGGGCCACTCTGGGGTATAATGCTGTGTGCAGGGGCAACTATGGAGCATAATAGTGTGCGCAGGAATGCAGGGGGGGGGGTTGGTTGGGGTCGTGTCGGGGGGTGTCCCATGTCAAAGGTTCGCCACGGGGCCCCGCTATTCCTAGTTACGCCACTGGGTACAAAGCAGATAGAGCTGTCATGAGGACAGTAATACAGAGAAAATTTGTAGATTATTTTTAGTTTTTAAGTAATTTGTGTAGCACTAATAATTTCCTATATAGGTCCTGAATGAGAAACTCCTTTGGAGAAGAAGCAGTCACTCCCCAGCTCTACTGACAGTAAATAGTCATCTATACTATACATGTAATGAATATTTCCTAATATCTTCATGTTCCGGCCACTCTTTCCCAGACTTCCAGTATAAATGTGTCATAGATACTCCATGTAGTAATTACCGATTAGTGAGAATGTATTGTAATTTATGCACAGATAATGCCAACATTTTGCAATAGTCCTGAGCTCCTTCAGAACGGATTTGGTGGTTATTATTTGTAATGCTTTGTTAAGCCCTGAGATAATGATTAGCAGAAAATCATTAGTGAATCACTTACTAATTATTATGTCTATTGGCAGACACCAGTGCAATGATTTGAGCTCGAAGGTGTGACATTTTACTGCCATATGGAAAATCAATGGCAGTTTTCCAGCCTTAAAGGCAACCTGTCACCAGAACCTCTGTATTGTGACCAAAGCTAAAATTAAGGTTGTTCTGCCATGTCTTATCCATAGAAATCAGGTGCATGTACGTGTGATTGGGTTGTCTCAACTGGACAACCCTCTTCCAGATTTAAACCCTCTTAGAGATCATCTGATTGACCTTCATCAGGCTCCTAAAATCCAGCTTATATTGCTAGAGAAAGGCCAAGTCATTCTTTGTGACCCTCCTTCCCCCCAGTGTAGTGTAGTCTTGTGTGGTGAACCATGTTCTAAAATGTTCATATGCTCTATCAGGACTTATATATACATATGAAGATGGATTAGTATTGGAACCAAATATTTTGCAGTCAAATTGCTATAGAAAATGCATAGCTATCAGATCATGGGTGGCATGATTGTTGCAGGAAATCCATACATCCAAGCAAACCATAAAACCAACAAAGTCTTCATGCCCAAATACTCAGATTCATAATATGGAAAGGTGACATTAACCTAGGCTTGAGGTTTTCTGTAAAGCTGATCTCAGTATTTTAATATGATCTGAACCATGTGACACTTACAGATTGAAGAAGATCTTGAATTTCCTTTTCCTTTTCACTCCAGTCAGGAAATTGGGGTTCACTTTTCTTTAATTGCTCTTCAATTTTCTTATATAAGGTAATATTTGATTGTTCCAGGCGATGACAATGTTTCATGAAATCAGCTAGTCTGTCATTGAGTTGTCTCATTGTCTCTTTTGGGTCATCTGATGGTAAACCATTTGTTGACATGATGCCAAAATATTTCCAGCTGAAATTAATAATATTTATTAACAGATGTTATTAATTATATTATAAAATAATATGTATTATTCAGAGTATAAATGATAGGAAGATACGGTATTCAAAGGGGGTTCTGGTTTAGAAACCCATTTTTATACCCCTTTTATAATTGCCTGAGGTAAGGGGGTCTTTGTTTCTTAATCTGGAGGACCTGACCTGTCTTGTCATGCATTACTCAAACAATCTATTGGCTTGAATGTAAACTACAGTAATACTGGGATGAACACTAAAGCTGCCCATACACATAAAATAATTTTGGTCAAAATTGCAAATTCTCCCATTTTCAGCCAACCATAGTTTAAAAATTATATTCCAGTGTTCATTTGGGATTGGCATTGGTGGAACTGCTTCATTCCAAAATGTTAAATGCCACATTTGGCTGTTGGCTGAACCTACACATGTATGGCGTGAATTCAGACGATTATTTGTCATCAATTTGTGCAAGCTCACCATGTTTTTTTCTTTTTTTAAATCTTCAAGATCTTCCATTTAAATGTGATAAATTTTGTAGTTCTCCTTCCTTCTGCTTATTGTATAGGAAAAAATTTGCAAGCCACTTTACCTCCATCACCAAAAACTCAGCCATGTC
Source organism: Leptodactylus fuscus (assembly GCF_031893055.1). Taxonomy (NCBI): domain Eukaryota; kingdom Metazoa; phylum Chordata; class Amphibia; order Anura; family Leptodactylidae; genus Leptodactylus; species Leptodactylus fuscus. Next base: position 124,131,015 of record NC_134270.1, on the reverse strand, counting down.
AATGATTTCCATAGAAAACGTTGTTACAGCAATGTCATGGTTTAACTGAAACTTACAGGCAATGCCTTGTCACAGCGACAACATAACCTTAGCTATGTCTAAAAGTAGCATCACTTTTGGCTAAAGGTGCACATACACTTCAAATGAACATCAGCTAGATCCTCTAAATTTGGCAGGACTCACAGACCATTGTCCATTTGGGAAAGAGGGATTAAGCATGTTGCATGTCTGGCAGCAATTTATTTCCTCTTCTCTATTGGATACATATACAAGCTCGGCCTCACTAAGCTTGCATGTGTATGGGAGGTTTGGAAGGAATAGCTGTTGGCTGACTGCTGTCTAAAGTATGTATAAGCAGATGTTGGGTTGCCCTATTACCAGTAGAGTAACTAAAGTCTTGTGGGCCCTGGTGCAATCTTTTTTCCTGGGCCCCCTCCCTATAGCGAGTTTTTAATAGTGATAGTTACAGCTGCTACAGCGGTATCTCACATACTTGAAAGGGATAAAGCTTTAGTACCAGAGGTGTACCTTGAAGCTCCTAGGTCCCAGTGCAAAATTTGTAATGGGGCCCCATTCCTACATTGTGCCATTTAGAATAGTGGTATATTTTATATGGCAGAGGGATCTTTGGGGCCCCCCAGGGTTCAGGACCAGTAGAGGCTGCTACTGCTGCATCCCCTATAGCTATGACCCTGGTAATCAATACATGACCAAAGAGGTTTAATCCACCTTAGTATGGTTAGTTAGGGTAATCTGTGGGTCTCCTTAGTTTATGGGCCAGACGGAAGCTGCAAGCTCAATACTGATGCCAGTGCTTATGGGCCCGCTAAGGCTCCTGGGCCCTTGTATGATTGCACCCTCTGCACCCCCTCAAGGTATGCCCCTGCCTATAACTGGTTTATAATGGTTTTACAATCATAGACCATTCATTAGAATAACCATCCTTGTTGATCAATAATTTAAGATAAATGAGATCTCTTTATTAGTTCTGTAGGTTATATTAAAGATGTTCTGCTGTATCAAAAGCTGTTTTTACATGTAAATTTTGACACGAGAATTCCCCTTAGGACATATACTTAATCATTAATCCATCTTTATTCTGGCTTCCTCCTCGAGAATCTGTCTCCTCTCCAAAAAGATCTCTGTAAAGTATGGCATCTAGTCTATACTCCTCCTAAGAGAAGCAAGAAGCAGACATTTTCCCCGATGGCTATGAAAAAAACATTTTTATCAAATCATGTAAGGCCACTTGCTACTTAAAGAGGACCTTTCATGGATTGGGGCACAGGCAGTTCTATATTCTGCTGGAAAGTCAACAGTGCGCTGAATTCAGCGCACTGTCGGCTTTCCTGATCTGTGCCCCGGGTGAAGAGCTAGCGGTGCCGGTACCGTAGATTTTCACAGTCAGAAGGGCATTTCTGACACTGTCAGGACCGTCCTTTTGTACAAGCAGCGCCAATAGCGCTGCACTGTGTGACGGGGAGGATCGCCCCCTTCCTCTGCTCACAGTGCTCATCCATAGACGAGTATTATCAGGAGGGGAGGGGGCGTTCCTCCCCGGTCTCAGAGCACAGCGCTATTGGCGCTGCTTGTACAGAAGGACAGTCCTGACAATGTCAGAAACGCCCTTCTGACTGTGAAGAGCTACGGTACCGGGACTGCTAGCTCTTCACTCGGGGCACAGATCAGGAAAGCCGACAGTGCACTGAATTCAGCGCACTGTCGGCTTTCCAGCAGTTTATAGAACTGCCTGTGCCCCAAACCATGAAAGGTCCTCTTTAAAGAGGACCTTTCATCAGATTGGGCACAGGCAGTTCTATATACTGCTGGAAAGGCTTTCCCGATCTGTGCCCCGGGTAAAGCGCTATCGGTCCCGGTACTGTAGCGCTTTATAGTCAGAAGGGCGTTTCTGACAGTTAACCAGGGACGCCCTTCTCCACAGCAGCGCCTATCGCGCTGTATACTGTGAGCGGGGAGGAACTCCCCCCTCCCTCTCCTGATAATATTCGTCTATGGACGAGCACTGTGAGCAGAGGGAGGGGGCGTTCCTCCCCGCTCACACTGTACAGCGCGATAGGCTGCTGGGCAGAAGGACGTTTCTGACAGAGTGTCAGGAACGCCCTTCTGACTGTAAAGCGCTACGGTACCGGGACCGATAGCGCTTTACCCGGGGCACAGATCGGGAAAGCCGATAGTTATTTTACGGACGTAAAATTACGGGTGTAAAAATACAGGCGTATTTTACTATAGAACTCAATGGAAACGTTTTTACGGCCGTAAAAATAAGCACAGAATAAGCACAAAAAACGCCTCACGTTACTCCGTGTGAATGGACCCTTAGTTACTAAGGCAGTGCCAAACTCGTTTACTCTAATTGCCCATTATGGGGTTAGGAATTGGCGCTCGGTAGAAGGAGGGCTTTCTGTTTTCTTCCAAGGCGAACCTCCATAGTAGACATGGTGTTGTTAAGAATAGACATCAACATCGACAACATAGTTAATGTTTTTTACTTATCAAAGTGGAAAGGGGAATTAACCTAATCTGAGCTAGGCCCAGTGGGGTTACTTAAAACTCCTGAGCACCAATACAAAATACAATTTATTTATTGTACAGTTTATAATTCTGATATCTTCCTTATTTGCTGAAGACTCCTTGGACACCCTCAGACACCAGTGTCTGCATGCCACTGCTACCTCTGTACCCCCCTATAGCTAGATAGCTAGAACCCTAGCTGGGCCCACCTATTTTAGATAACACCCATAGATGCTGCTGTATAGTATATCTGCCTTTGTCACTCTGTATGATCATGTCATTCTTATCTCCTTCTTTTTAAATCAGAGGATTCCTCCTTAGCTCTGTGTGAGACCTTAAATGTCCTATGGTAGATAAAGTAAAGTAAAATCTCCAGATAAAGACAGAAGTGTCATAGTACCTTGGTTGGGTCTTCTGGGCCGGGGCTTCCGCCTGAATAAGATCCTGCATCGTTCTTACTTTATTGAGCTGATCACACTGGCTGTAATAAAATAAACACAGTTACTACGTAAGGAAACATGAACTTCGATTCCTTCAGACGGTTTGTTTGTCTTGGGAGGAACCAGTCACTGTTTTTAATCTTCCAAACACCAGTTATATTATTATGTGCTGAGCCAAGCTCCAGACAGTACACCTGCTTAGTTACATGTTATTATGTACTGGGCAACCTCACAACCTACAAAGAATATTTACCCCCAAATCCCAAGTGACTATAAATGAGATGCAAATGTAACACTTTTTCTAATGTTTTATATTAGAGCTTGGAGTTATAATCCCACAACAGGACAGCCAAATGTTGGATAAACATTTTTCTATATGGATGTCTATATAGATTCCTAGAGACAGATCCCGTTTACGTCATTCATAATAACCACCTCTCTGAATGAATGAACTGTATAACTTCATCATGTGTATGATGAAGCAGCCTATGGAAAACCAGTAATTTTTGTATACCACATATTAGTAAGATCGCTTGCAACATTATCCAACCTCATCCACCTAAGTACAATAGAAATTTATATAAAATTAGGGTCAAAACTGATGGTGCTGAAAACATATACGGATTTTATCAAGCATCCTCTTCATCCTAAAACAACAAGGTCTTACCTTACTTTAAAAAAGGAGTGGCTAGACTGTCACAGTATTATAAGATAAGATAATCCTTTAATAGTCCCACAGTGGAGAAATTTCAGTATGTTACAGCAGCATATTAATACAGATACAGGATAATACACAGTAATATATTACAGACGTAGACACACATATGCTGAGAAGAGACGATATACTAAGAGTCCATAGCAGCTAAGGAACGGAAGAGAAAGAAGGAAGACTTCATAGTCATAATCATTAGTTCTCTGTACAGAGTGATCTTCGCTTGGGCTGATGTAGATTATACAGCCTTTTCGCGGTTGGAAGGAAGGACCTGCGATAGCGCTCCTTCTCACACTTGGGGTGAAGCAGACAGTCACTTACAGTACTGCCAAGTCCCATCAGGGTCCCATACATGGGGTGGGATTTGTTCTCCCGCATCGAGGTCACCACAGACAGTATCCTTCTGTCACCCACCACCTGTACTGGGTCCAAGGGGCTCCCCAGGACAGAGCTGGCCCTTCTGATCAGCCTGTCAAGTCTATTTCTGTCCCTGGCTGATATGCTACTCCCCCAGCACGCCACTGCTGGAGAAGATGGCTGGTGCTACCACAGAGTTTAAAAAAGTCCTAAGAAGTGGCCCCTGGACTCTGAAGGCCCTCAGCCTCCTGAGCAGGTAGAGCCTGCTGTGACCCTTTCTGTGCAGCGCCTCCAGGTGATCAGCCCAGTCTAGTTTATTATTGAGGAGCACACCCAGATACTTATAGGTCCTGACTATCTCAATGCATGTTCCTTGAATCTCCACCGGGGTCGGAGCACTTCTCCGTTTACTAAAGTCCACCACCATCTCCTTGGTCTTCCCAGCATTAATCCTGAGCTGGTTCCGCTGGCACCATTCAACAAAATCCTGGTTTAAGTCTCTGTATTCCCTATCGTCGCCATGACATATGTATCACCCATGACTAGCCTTTTGTTGGATGGTGCCCTGTGCAGAAGCTACTGTTTATGTCTATCATAAAAGTGCCCAACTAATAAATAATACATTCATACAGTGGCGAAATAACACCACCATATAGCTGCATAAATAATAGATATTATCAAATCGGTAAACTATAGAATGAAGCTGCATTGAATTAAACTGTCTTGCCAAATGGGGGATCAGCAGTGCAAGCTTGAAAATGCCCAGGTCATAAGGACCAATAAAATAAAGTCCCTTCATGTAGGGACAATATATAGGGGACTGCTTGGATTGTACACTCCCTAGGGCCAGTCCTGGTGTGATCTATATACTGTAAACATAACATATGCAAATGACAAGTTGAAGAAACATACATTATTCTCTACCATGTCAAGTGACACAAAATGATAAAGAGGCATGCGAAATTGTCAAAATTTGCCCCCAGGTCCTGCCATTTTTGAGTAATATAAACTATAGTATTACCATTACTATTTACTATTTACACAGAGAAGAATTCAATGTATGGTATATCCCAGTGTAGTTCACTGAAACGCGTAGTGACTGGAGATTTTTCTATATACCATCATAGATCCCCTATAGCAATGTGCATACCTAAAATAACAATAGTAAAACAACTACTTATGTTTCAATCCTTTAGCACTGTCACAGCCACTTATATAATAAAAACATTTCCGCATGAACATGATACTGGCCCGGATAGACATGTTCTCTGTTCTTGTGTACTTAGAGCAAGTGTACCCAGCAGTATACAAGTCTATTTAACCAGTTAATCTCCTGTCCTCCTTAGGTCAGGTACTCTCTAGAGCAAGGGTACTTACTGATCTTGTGATAAGAATCCAGAGATTGTCACCTTGTCTACCTCACTGTCATCATGGTGTATTCAGAGAAGATAAGATCACTATAGAGATAAACATATTCCTCAGACATCTGCCACGCTGGACCTTAAGGAAAGTTTACCTTTCCTCAGACTGCAGCTTGTCAGAAAAGTTCCTTTCCCCCGAGAATGCTGTTTGTCAAGTTTTCAACCAGTTCTAGATCCCCTTTCAGGTGTTAGCAGATGAGAACGACAGTATAGACGTATATATAGGAACAGATGGAAATGTTTTCATTCCGAGTACCTTTAACGTTTCACCAGAAAGCAACCTATTTGAAACCAAATTTAAGCAGATTTATAAAAAATTTTTTTAAAAAACTATATTCAAAAAATGGTACTAAATTCTGAAATGTATGCTTTCTTTGCAGCAGTCACCTCATTTTGCATAACTGGTAGACAGGATTACAATAACAATAACGCCTCTAGATAACCCAATAGATAATAACACTGACCCATCATTGAATCCACTACTAATAATAGAATAGGTGATGTCACGGATTATCTATTCCCAATCCCTATATAGAGCATGTCTAGAAAACTCGCCAATAGACCTCAGTGAGACAGTGCAGTCTATTGCTGCCTATTGCCCACGAGACTGCTGTAAAGCATATCACTAAATGCTGTTAAGTCAGAGGAAAAGCTCAGGCAAGATGGCAGCCCCCATAATCAGAAAATAGAATGAAAAAAATCTACAATCAGGAAATAAAAACAGATTAGAAAAATGTGATATATTTCTTTATCTGGGTTTAATAAATTATAAAACATAGGTGACACCTTCCTTTTAAGATCCTAAGCCTTAGTCAAAGCTGTACCTAAGACTGTCACCTGGGAATGGCTATACAGGTACTCCAGCCAATAACATCTATTACCATAGGGCCCCATTGCTAAACTAGGGAACAGTAGTCCTTCCCCATTGAGCAGCCCTCCATTGAAGCTGTCAAACGGGTTGTTACCCAAATTTCCTTGGCTCTGTATTAACTGCTCTGTCTTATTTTCTTTGCATTGCGTAATGTGGAAATGCTGGAAGGACAATAACTCCGGGAGCTGCCGAGCAGCCATATATTACATATATATACTGTATATTACAATATTATGCAGATTCCTAACATAAGCTTTGAAGCATGTCTTTACTTGAAGCTACATATTTTTCTGAATTTGCTTCTTGAATTACAAGATCTACTAATATACTCTCTTGGTCAATAGAAATGTGAGCTGTGTCCTTTAATAATACATGGTAGCGTTACATGAAGAATTAGAAGTAAATGAGGCGTTACAGGGCATTACCGTCATGGTTGCTTTGGTTCCCAGGAAACGTTTGCAGTTTGTATTAGTTATTTGTATTCTAAAATGGTAAGGAAAAACACAATATGGAAGAAGACTATGTGACCATTCTGAAGCCCCAAAGGGAAGGGGCCTAGGGGCACATCCTAGGTTGGCCAAATCACTTATTGTAATAGTTGGTGAGGGACATCTTCTTTACCGGTCCTGCAACATTGAAGAGTATTCAAATTGTACAGTTGATGGCCTATCCTAAGGGTAGGGTAGGAGGTCTGAGGGGGTCCGTCTGTCTCTTCATGTAATCCCAGACATAATGGATAATGTTGAGATCAGGGCTCTATGAGGGTGTTAGGATCACATCCTCCATCTTTGTATTCTTTTCAGCCATCTTGTAATTTTCTTTCATATAAACTTTATAAGCAATGTCTGTTTAGAGTCTAAGAGACCCCTGTAGGGGATAAGGCATATGGAATGTTAATGGTTGGGTTATAAATCCTTATCTGTTTGTGGTAAGGGTCTCATCTTTGAGGGTGGGTGTAGAAACAGGTTCTATAACCTGTTGATCGCTAGCCCAAGACCGGAGTGGTCAGACCAGCATGTGATCATTATCTCTCTTGCTGTGATATATACATCTAGAATTAGTGTAAGATGTTGGTTTACACATAAATATTTTAGATTCTTCTTTATTTCATGAGAAAGGTCATCCCAGTTTGGAAAGTAATAATGAGATGCAGATTACATTAGGCCTTATCCAATAGTCATGTGCCACACCTTATGTTATAACTCTTCAACCAATCATGTCATTAGAATAGTCCAACCTGCTTTTGTCTGTATTGTATTTAAACTACCTTTTTGCACCATTAAAATCAGAACTCACTTGATACACTATCAGCTGTGTGTGAGTCTTTGTGATTCTCCAGGCTTCAAGGATGGGTGTAGCCTATCCAGGCCTGTTATTTGATTTGGAACTCTACAACATACTCTATTATGAAGACCCCTTGATGTCCCTAACAAGGGCCATATCATCATGTTCATAAATCCTCCTCCAAAGTGTTATCATGGATTTCATTTAGATTTCTGTTTTGCTCATTCATTCATTCATCCATTTTGTTATTCGATAAAAATAACCCATTACCACTTCCATTTTTGGAAACATTTTTTAAACACCTGCCTACAACTTGTGCACAGCACCGCATGTTCTTTAGTCAGTGACTAGAGTTTTCCAGTATTTGGTAACCTGGTTTGTTCATCCATAAAAAGTATAAAAATGAAACAACAAAAATGAATTGCGTAAGATTTATTAAGTAGTGAAAGCAAAGAGATATTTTTGGCCCAGTTCCCAAGCGGACCGCGCATAATCCAGCAAGGATATGGCAACGGTGATAAAATGGTTAAATCTTCAACTTCTCTTCAGTTGCGTTCACTTTCTGGGACACGATTTTGCCATTGACCACTTCTTCCACAATTGTTGTCACTTTCCTGGTTTTACTTGGTTCTTGAAAGAAAGGAATATACTGGTTATGGAGGAAGTCATGGTCACATAGACGGCGAGTATATGGCTAGAATTATAATTGTGGACATTTCTAGTTACTATTATGTACTATTACAGTCTAGTATACATGTACTGAGCTACAGTGGGTACAATGCAATAAGCATGTACTATGTCAATCTAGCTGTTTGTATCTAGGTACTGTGACTCTCTGGGTACAAGGTTGTATGCAGGTACCGTGGTAAAAACAAGGTAGTATGTAGTATGGTGGTACAGTGTCACTGTAGTTCTAAGTTACTATGTAGATACAGTAAGTACGAGATTGCAATAACATTCTAGGTATCAAGTGAGTATGCAGGGCCTATGTGTAGGTCGTATCAGGAAAATAATTTACTATTCCAAGGAATCGGAAGGATTTACCTTCTATGTTAGTAGGTGCTCGGTAGTAATATTACATTTTGCCCTGTGAAATAAATCTAGATTACTGACATACCTTTGGCAGGGATTGTTACTTCTTTGCAGTGCCATCTGTAACAGAGAGTATATACCAACTTATTATAATATATGAGTGATCTTCATATAGTTTCAGAAATGTCTCAATAAAGTAAATCTACATTTGTAACACTACGTTAAAAGAAGCATTAAAGTAAAGAATTCTTTATCATACTTACGATTCACCATCTAGCAGTCTGCGGTAAGTCTCAATTTCCTTTTCCAAACGGGTCTTGATGTCTAGGAGAAGTTTGTATTCTGCATTTTGCCTTTCTAGATCACCGCGAAGCTGACTCAGCTGTTCTTCAAGATTTCTTACATATTCTTGCACTTGTGATAACTGCGTGTTGTAGCAACGCTCTGTCTCGGCCAGTGAGCACTCCAAAGATTTTTTCTGTTGTAAATGAACAATGTTGGATTTTTATGGGATACATACTGGATATTCTTAAAAGTATTCAAGACAGGTTCCTAAGTAATTGTTAGTAGATTAGTAATTACCATGGCAAGTTGGGCCTGTAGCTCAATTTCCAGTTCTTGGAGTGTACGTCTTAGCTCGGTTAGTTGGCTCTTGTGGCTCTCAACCAGCTCACTGCTGTGTGAAATCTCCTTGTTCAGTTCAGCACTCTAAAATATAAAGACATGTAACTGAATTAGTATTATGGTATCACAATATTTTTGTAAAACTCTGGTTGGATTGTTTTGGTATTTTTTTGATCATGTGACCTTGGAAGCTGCCAAATATCTCATAGTCATTGAGACAGATTCCCAAGTCTTCAACTATAAAGTTTGCCCAAAAGTCACTGACTACTTCCCCTGACTCCACCATAAAAATTGGTTATTTCATTGGAGAGAAGGGAATAAGCTGCTACCGGACATCTCAGTCAGCAGGAAGAAATGTTCTTGGCCAATCTTACTTTTTCCCAATGCCTACCATTGGGGGATAGTTTGAAGACTCCCATATTAGATTGTTGACTAATTCTAAAAAAGAGTTTGGCTGCCATTTTTCTAAATTGCGTTACAAACTTACAACATAATTCACTTCTTAAAAAAATAGGAGAAACATCTTAATATTAAAGGGTTTCTCCAAGACTGGATATTGATGAACTATCTTTAGATTAGGCCATCAATTTCAGATTGGTGGGGGTCTGACACCTGACTCGTAACAGCTGATTGATGGGAAGGGGGAGCCAGGTGTTGGACCCCCATGAATCTGATATTGATGAGCTATCCTAAAGATTGTAACGGCCATCAATTTCCAGTCTTGGGTAATTACTTTTAAATTATTGAAAAACTTTGACTGATTTTTAAGAATAAGCTTTCAAACATATAAAAAATAACAGTTGACAATATGACTTCTTGCATTTTTCTTTAATATATGTATCTTGAATTTTTTTTACAAGTATTCCTTATCTGTAGACTGTTTCTAATTGACAGATGTTCCTTAATTCATCTTCAAAGTTGGTGGAGACTACATACAGCTCCAATATACAACTCAGATAGAGAAGAGGAGATCCTGCTCCCCTATCTCTCTTGCTCACTCAAAAGCAGGAGCAGAAGCATGAAAGACATTATATAGCAGAACTAAGCACTATACCTGTGAATTTAGCTATAAGTTTTCTTGTAGCATTTTACTATGTGCTCATTTGTAGTCTCACCTTTTCATTAAACCAATCTGCGGCTTTCTGCCTGTTCTGCTCAGCAATTTCTTCATATTTAGCCCTCATGTCGTTCAGAAGTTTGCTTAAGTCCACTCCTGGGGCAGCATTCATCTCCACGTTAACATCGGCTCTTTCTTTCCTCAAAGCATTCATTTCCTTCAAAAATTTACAAGTAAGATCAATTCACTAAACAACGTCAGATTGGACTAAAAGTAAATTCTGCTATATATATTGATATTTAAAAGCTGTTTAGGTCTTCAGATATCTTCAAAGATTGGGAAGACATGTGAAGATTAAACCTTTTCTATGTCATAAAAAAGCAAAAAACAAGGGGGCCACACGGTGGCTCAGTGGTTAGCACTACAGCCTTGCAGCGCTGGGGTCCTGGTGTTCAAATCCCACCAAGGGCAAAAAAAACATCTGCAAGGAGTTTGTATGTTCTCCCCGTGTTTGCATGGATTTCCATCCCATATTCCAAAAAGACATACTGATAGGGAAAAATAAGCAAAAAAAACTCTGCAACTGTTTAAGACTACAGTACAGTGTAGGTTTTGAAATATAAAAAAAGTGCAACATCTCCATACCGCTTCATGGTTCCTCTTCAGACATTCAATTTCTTCCTTTAGGCTCACAAGCTGTGGTTCAAGAGCTGATCTAGCAAAGTTCAGCTCATCTAATACTCTACGTAGACCACATATGTCCGATTCAACACTTTGGTAAAGATTGAGTTCATTCTCATATCTGAAACCAGACAATACATAAGACATGTTCATAAATTGTGTACCATGTAGCATTTGAGTATCTCTAGTTTTGAATTTATGTGTCTACATTAGATTTTACAATTGGATTTGGACTTTTAATGGAGGTGATGGGTCCCCTTTCCACCAGCCCTACAACATTACCAAGCAAGGGAATAGGGGGGGTCACGTACTGATGAGAAATAGATGAAGACAACAGAGAGTAAAGGGTATCATGCTGTTCTTCTGTACTTCTGGGGCTCCAAGCAAACTTATGTCTGGGGGTTCCAAAATATACTGCCCTCTTAATATGACTGACTGATAGGTATGTGGTCAGTGTGGGGCCCCATACGATTGCTTGGGTTGCTTGATGGGTAACACCATCCCCACATGCAGTCAGTTAGCGATAGAGGACGGTCCCATTTTAATGTTTGCTATGGGGCTAAGTTCTTAAAATTGTTTTTATTGCTTTGTAAGATGGTTTAATAATTTTTTGATGTAGAACCGTAGTGTCATATATTAAGGCCCCAATTTAGGGTTACAAACATCTACAATATTATTAGTTGCATTGCCAACTGCAAACATCCTGCAGGGCCTTCTTTGCCTGGGCTGGTTTACATGATTTATAACCATGCTAAACCTGTGGCAGTTTCAAAATCTGTCTTGAATCTGTTATCAACTAGCCTGCTGTAACTACAAGTTGGCTTCAGACTTAGCCTTCTTTGTAATTGACCGAATCATTCATTGAACTTAATGCAATGAAGTGAGTTTTGAGCTTTCTATTACTTACTTAATTTTGAAGTCCTCTGCAGCCAGCTTGGCGTTGTCAACTTGCAGAATTAACTTTGCATTCTCAGAACTTTCAGCTAAGATCTGGAATTAAAAGAGAACTGTTTTAGTATAATGACATATGATATGCTGTCCTGTATACTGTATGTTCAATATCTTTGCTCAGTAGCATACCTCTAAGGGTTAGAGAGGTGGCAGTATTAAATTGGCACCTACTTCTGATGGGCCAATGGCTCCTCAAAGATACTTAAGAGAGCAGCAGCACTATATATGGAGGTGAGAGGACTTTAGATTGTATTTTGTCCTTATACAGCATAAAGTTCTCGCATGATGGGGGGGTCTTAGTAGGGCATTTACATCTTGGACCAAGCCTTAGCTTGGACCACAGTAAAGGTCTTATCTAGCATCAGAACTAGAACAATGTCAAGATAAAGCTTGAACATGGCAGGCCTACTTATATAATGTTAATGACAAATCAGGTAATATTAATCACAAAGACTAGAGTAATCCATAACTTTATTAGGCCCCAGCTATGTATCTTAACCTAAGCCAATACATGTCAAATTGACTTGAGATTCTTGAAATAGAAATTTTGTGGGGTCCAAACTTAGTTCTCAATGTAGTAGGTCTACCTCTTGAGATTCTGTAAGGAAAAGTAGAACGGCAAATAGGCTTCATTTAAATATGGGTTGTCATTGTAATACACTTTATCCATAACATATTTTAGTAGAAATATGTTTAGAAATGTAAAGATAATTCCATATTACTTGCCTAGACATAGCATGCCTAAAGAGACACCCTCATGATGAGTCAAGTGTAATGGGAATATATTGTACACATGGTAACATGGTAGTCTTTCATTTGGTTACTTCTGAAGTGTAATATATATGGCTAGGCCATACAATGAATGACAATTTGCTACTCAGAAACCTAGAATGTGTGTAGCAGAAAATCCATGTAATTTCTTCTATCATAACATTGATGCTATTCTTATTTCTCAAATTGATATTAAAATCACAAGAGGTCCTGTCTGTATTGGTAAAAATTCCATAAAGAAGCCCAGAATCTATTTAATTGGTAGATGCCTAATGCAATTTTTGGAAAACACGATCTTTTATGTCCAGTTGAGCATATGGCAGTACCAACACTGTTTTGTCAAATAGTGATAGTGTTGAGCTGAAAGTATCATCAGTCACCCACCTTGCATTTGAGCTCCTCAATGATATGGAAGTAAGGGCTGTAGTCTTCTACTTTTGGCTGGTGCTTAATGTACCACTCCTTAATCTTTGCTTCAAGGTTAGCATTGGCATCTTCCAGGGCTCTGACTTTGTCCAGGTAGGAAGCCAGTCGAATGTTGAGGTTTTGCATGGTCTCCTTTTCTCCTCCATGCAAGAGACCATCACTTGAACTATGACCTCCAACTAATAAGTGCTCAGATCCAAAAGCCAAGTCACCAGCCAGGCTGCTGACCCTGTGACTACTGACACTGCTGCTTGATGATCTCACGGATCCACTCTTCCAGTGACAAGACATGGTGCAAAATATCAGCTGCAAGCTCTTCAATCTTCAAAGATCTTCTAGTGGGAAGTTATCAGTGGATCATACAATGATGCTCAATGTCAAGATATTTATACAGGATGGCAGAAATGGGTGTAATGTCTTCTAAATTTTATGTGTTACAATAAAACATAGTGTAAATCCTGTATGGATTATGACAAATTACACATAAAATGCACATTATCTCTTTTTAGAAAATGTCAGGTTTACTGTCATAGAAGAGATTTTAGGTGCTGACAAAAAGCCAACAATTACTAAGGCAAATAATAATTATGACGTGTGGTTTTATATGGCAGCTTTCGAATGATGCTTGTAACTGATATCTTATGGATTTTGAGCATCATGTAGAAGACCCTGGATTTATCCTACATTAAATAACATATTGAGTCCTGCATTTTCATGCAATTTGGCTTATAAATAGACATGGGCATGTATTGTAGGTGGGTACCTTGATAGCAAGTTCTACCATTTAGAAAAAATATGTGTCCTTCATTATCAAATGATATTATTAACCTGCACCAGAGGGGGGAGGTCCATTGGAATCTCTACAGTGGTCCTCCTCACCTCTTTGGTTGTTAGGTATTGTCATGGAGTTGAAGGTTTACTGTTTTGCCTTATGGAAGTCATGGTCTATAAAAGTTAGGCCAGGGATCCATGTCAATCCAATCTACTTTTTATTCTTTAAATATTTTTTGGAATACTTAATATTTTGGTCCTTGTATTTTATAGCCAGGGACTTTTGCTAGGAAGTTTGGACCTGCTGAAGGCACAGTACATTAGTCAAATGGCAGCTATGGGGCAGAATCGCGAGGCCATTGAGAAACAACAAATCCATTGACCAAGTCAGAAGCCATAAATCCAAGGGCAGAGGCAAGTGGCAAAATCCTGCATAAGGCTGAGGCCCCCACGTTATGGAAACACAGCACAGAAGGTTCACTGAGCACTGTCTGATGTGTGCACACAGGGGGAGGTGAGAGCAGGGAGGCTGATGAGTCGTCATCAGCAGCAGCAGCCTTCCATGGCTCTCACCTCCTCCTGTTT